>NC_134462.1:40829639-42177139 GCF_047948215.1 Lycorma delicatula | reverse complement strand
GAGAAAGAGAGACTATATATATATATATATATATATATATATATATATATATATATATATATATAATGTACATATACACACACAAACACATACGTAAGGTATTAAGTAACTAATTATATGGTTGTGGCCTATCATAGAGAAACTTCTGTGAATTTTGGTACGCCAAAAATAACTAGCTTATTTTTTATGTATAAATTTTATTTTTGTTATTAGTTAAATTAATTTAATTTATGTCGGATGCAGATAATTAATTTATCTTGGGGATCCAAATAATTTAGCAGTATAGCTCAGTATAGCAGTTTAAAGTTATGTTAAACCTGTTAAAGTAATTTTTAAAAAGATGTTCGATTCTCAGGTTGTCAATATTTTTAATACACGTATTTATTTTTACTTTTTCCGTTCACGTTATAATATTTTTTTGTATTGATAAAAAGAGCAATCTGTTTTTAAAAATTCTACTAAACCTACCTGATATGACAAATTAAAAGAAAAATAACAAAATTATTAAAATAAGGAAGTTATAAGTTTTTGTAAGAATTGTATTTAATGATATGATTTTTTAAATTTGGTCCAGCTAGTACTATTATTATTTATTATTATTTTATAATCATTTAGCCGCCAAATTTTTTTTATGTTTTATAAAACAATTTTAAGTTTTTGAATTCACTCTTAATTTTACAGATTATAGATAGGCGAGGGATTTTAATTTTATTATAAATTAATTCTCTAAATATATATTTATGTAATGTATATTTATATTTTATTATAAATTAATTTTATTTATAGAAATATAAATAAAAGTACTCACGTATAGAAGTGTAAATAGTACTCACCTCCCTAGGGAGGTGAGTACTTTGAAGGGGTACTTGTCCCCTTCAAAGTACTCCCCTCTTCTAAAAAACACACTTTTCCCATCGGCATTTCCACTTCGCGAAGCAGTCCTGGATAGCTTCATTTGAAATGACCTTTAAGGTCCGTGACGAATTGAATTTGCTTTAATGTCATCAATAGTCTCAAAACGGCGTCTTTCATCACTGATTTTAATTTCGAAAATAAGAAAATATCGCAAGTTGCCAGATTTGGCATCTTGCCAAATAGGGAGGCTGAGAGAAGACAGTGATCTGATTTTTGACACAAAACTAACGAATTGATAAAGATGAGTGTGAAGGAACATTGTCGTGGTGAAGGAACTATGAGTTGTCTCGCCACAACTATGGTCTCTTTTTGCGGATTTTTTCACGTAACTGTTGTAAAACGCCTTGATAGTATGTACGGTTCACTGTTTCACCTTGAGGCAAGAATTCAAATTTACAATTCCATTAAAATCGAAAAAAACAAGAAATTATCACTTTGACATTGCATCGAGACTAACGTTCTTTCTTCGTGCGAGGAGATCCTTTGCCTGCCAATCCATTGTGATGACTAAACTTTTGTTTCAATGTCGTAGCCGTAAATCCAGCTTTCGTCTCCCGTTATGATCCTTTGCATGAATGTTTCATCGTCATCGGCTTGTTCAAGAAGTTGCCGACAAACGTCCACTCGATGTTGTTTGGTAGTCAAACGAGGAACAAACTTTGCTGCAACTCGATGCATGTTCAGTCAAAATGTCATGTCATGATCCAACTGGGATGCTAACTTCTGCAAGTTCTCTGACAGTCAATCGGAGATTTACATGCACCAGATCGTTGATTTTCTGAACGTGAGTGTCATCATTTGAAGTCAAAGGGCCTTCCTGGTCGAGGATCATCTTCGGTTGACTGACGACCACTTTTAAATCTTGAAAACCATTCTTTTAACATTGCGTACGATCCAGAGCATCATCTCCGTAAGCTTTTTTCAATATTTGAAACGTTTCTGTAAACGTTTTCCCCAGTTTCACGCAAAATTTTACGTTGTATCATTTCTGCCGAAAATCGCACAATACAAAAATCGCCACTAAAACTTACACATGTTACACTCAAATAACAATAACATGAAAACTAAACTAGATACCAACAATCCAAAAACATGTGGTTACAGAGGAGTTGTGCGAACCACAATGCTATCAACCATACGTCACTAAATATTTCTGTTGGCGCGTAAGTAAAAATGTTCGGTAACTTTCTGAACAGACCTCGTATATGTATTCTTATTTTCCTAATACTAGCAAATTATAATTTAATTTTTCTGTTAGGCATTAGAATCATGAAAGTTTTCTGCAATTTTTTTGTCATTTATACAACTTAAAGAATTATACAATCTTTAATAATTACATTGTCACAACTATTTTAAAGTTTATCAGATATTTCATGTCTGATATTAAATAACTTAGAATTTTAGTATACATAATTTATACAAATTGTAGAATCGTGCAAAAGTAGATTCACGTCCAATTTTCTCTGACTGGATTATCATCCTGAAATCACTTTCGTTTTATATATTTTAATGAAGAAATTATCAACAAAAGTTTTGTAAAACTTCTCGTCATAGGCTACATAAATATGTATTTATATATATATATATAAAGTATGTTTAAATAGATTTAAAACATTTGAGAAAAAAATTATTCTATATACAAATACTATACACGAAACTGTCACTTGCAAGCTATGTAATTATCCTATACATTGTAATTATTAGTAATTATTCTACACTAAAGAGCAATGCTTGTTGTCAGTGTTTATCTCGTATTTTCCGTCCAATTTGCTTTATTGCTAATGTAAATAATAAGCGTATAATGTTGCTGTAGGCCTGTGAATAATTGTTGTCCTATTTTGGCCAGTTGCCTTGTGATAAGAGACCTTTTATTATTAAACTTTTCTAGCTTTTTCTATGTTCTGCCTATAATTTCTCATACTTGTGGCTAAGTTGGTATGAATTAGTTTAGTGTATTCATGCAAGTATTTAAATTAATTTCATGGGATACTTGCCAGCTTTTTTTTTTTATGAAAATGAATAAATATTACAATATTGCTGTTCTAAGTCATTATATATACTACGTTGTGTTACTTAAAGTTATAGCTATGATGTTTTCTGTGTACATAACTTTTTTATCTGGAATTCTGTCATTTATCCATCATTTCTTTGATCCCAATCTTTATCTTATATTTTTTATCTTCTATCAATTCAGTGTTAAAAGGAAAAAAGGAAATAGTGTTAATACAGGTAAGATGTAAAAAGTACTGAGTTAATATATGTTTTACTGTATGTTAAAAGTAGTTTTAGAAACAGGTTCCTGCAAATATAAATAAGATATTAACGGACAGTCTATACAAAAATAAAAATTATCGAGCATTTTTCAAATTATCCAAATTTTCTAAAGTGGAAATAGAAATCTTTCGTGTATAATTTATGTTAAAAAAATTAGTAATATAGTAATAAACGCAGACTTTTTCAAAAACTGCTAGAGATATAGATTTTGGACCTGTTATTATTATTATTAAAAAAAAAATTTCAGATCAAAACACCTTATAATTTTGTCTCAAGATTTTCAATCGCTGTCTCATTTTACGGTGGAGGCATAAGTGTTTCGTTACCCTTACTAAAAAACAAAGCGTTTCCAAACCAGTGTTTACGTAAACATTTTTTTTTCATTATTTTAATCAGAAGAATATATCTGTAAGGATTAGCAGAAACCTCCTGAATTTATAGATTTATATTATTTATTAAATATATTTATTTTTCTTTATATATTCATTAAAAAAGCTAACAGCAAAGTTGTAATACTTTCCTGACCTTATTCTTACTAGAAAAAAGGCGGGCTGAATGCCCGCCGCGAAAATGTTGCATGGTTTATTTTTCATTACATGGTTTTGTTAAATGTTTTTGCCAATAACTAAATAAGGTTAATGAATTTTGCACAACAAAAACTTTTACAACGAATAGCTTCAAAATCCTGAACATTTCTAGCTGTTTCTTGAGTTGTGATTTTTTTTAATACAGCTCTAACCCCAGTTCACATAACCTTTTTTCCCCATTAATTCCCCAGAAAACAAATATAATTTTAGATAAATCCTTCGTATAAAGAAGTATAAATCGTTCGTGCGCTGCGTTCAGCTGCCTGGTGCTGCACGTGGTCCGCTCTGCGCCAATAACAGCTAAAATAAAAATGCGAGCACACATAAAACAAACAAACATATAAAAAACCCACGAAAAATCCTTTTTTATATGAAAAATCATTTTATGTGGGAAGATTCTATTTTATGGAAAGTGAATATAAGTGGAAAAATTATGAATTATGATACTTGAAAAGTTATCTAAGGTTTTATTTTTTTGGATGGGGTAATTTATGATGTAGTTTTATTGTAAAGCTATCATTGTTTCTGTAAATAAAGAAGCTTTAAAAATTCCAAAATATCTATATTTTTAATCTTTGATCGGCTCCCACATCCTTAAAGTATCTTTTCTTTGGGGTCACTTGCATTACTACTTTGCCTAGAATGATAAAAAAAATTCAGTTAAAAAATATTTGATAAATGAAAAGAAAGCTTTTTTCGATTTTTGAGAAAGGGAGAAAATATTGAGACAATTTTTTATTTAAATCCTAATATAAGCTTAATATAAAGCTTGTACTAAGCTTAATATAAAGTGGAGTTATGTTTGCAAAATTTTTAGAAAATTGATCCCCAAAAAACTATCTACCCCCACCTCCTGAACATATTTGCCCTAACGTTTCCCAATAAATTGTCCTATATACACGAGTTTTTACGAAATTTCATCAGTCAAAAGTTGACCATTTCAAATACGCCAACACACATACATAAGTACGTGTGAAATTACCATCCATTTTTTGTTTGTTTCTGAAGGTCCTTGGGTCATAAAATGTCGAGAAGTGCAAAAACCCATATCCCATTTATTGACTGATTACCATATCTTCCTTCTTGCAGCATAACTCCTAGAACTATGATCCCAGGAAAGTAATTGAATTATAACTTCTCTAAAATAGAAAGATTCATCATATCTTATGTTTATTTCCGTAATAAAATCGAAGGTTCTTCATCTTCAATTTTGTTTGGTGTCTTACTTTTGCTATTAAAATAATCCGTGGTCAATTAAATTATGTTGCCTATTTATAATTATTCAGTTTTATTTTAAAAAAATCAATTATAAATAAAATAAACGAAATAAAACAACAAAATTGATCATGGAGTTAACTCTGAAAATGATTCTTCTATACAATAAATAGGTGTATAATAAAATGTTTATCCTGTACAATAAGATAAATAGGTGTATAATAAAATGCTTATCCTGTACAATAAAATGTTGATCTTAGTAAATACAGCTTGAAAGAATGGTTATTAAAAAAAATTCTTTGATTATTCACCTATCAATTCAGTTCCGAAGAAAATGGTGGGGTAATAACAAGAACTTCTGGTCAGCTACCTTGTTTAGATAATCATATATATTTATATACACAGATCAGTACGAAGTAAAGGAAGTATTGAGGTCGTAAAAAATTTCGGTTTTCAGATTTCAACGGAAATATCTATTTTGACCATCCCTGAATCCATTTTGACTAGTTTCGGCGTGACGTTTGTACATACGTATGACGTTTGTACGTACGTATATATCTCGCTTAGCTCAAAAAGATTAGCCGTAGGATGTTGAAATTTCGAATTTAGGACTGTTGTAACATCTAGTTGTGCTCCTTCCCTTTTGATGGCAATCGACTGAAACAAAAGTGTCTAAAAAAGCTGAAGTCCAAACCATTTGGATTTTGGACTTTTTCTTAACTGCAGTAATAAGCCCCCATTGAGAGCTTTTCAACGATATATGGTACTTATTTTCAATGGTTCCAGAGTTATAGCCAAATTAAATTTTAATTAATGAAATATTTGGATCTTATTAGAGGAAGGCACATCGGTTCGAATCCGACTTCATATCCGACTTTTTGTTTAATTTAGTTGTGTTTTTATTTATTTAGTTGTGCACCTCACCTTTTTATTGCGAAAGATGGCACTTTTGAACCGAAGTGTCCAAAAACGTTTTCTTAATTGCAGTAATAAGCCTTCATTGAGAGCTTTTCAAAGGTATATCGTAAGTGGTTCTTATTATCATTGGTTTGAGAGTTATAGCGTAATAAAATTTTACTTAATGAAATATTTGGATCTTACAAGGGGAATGCATATCGGTTTGAATTTGGAGATTCATCTCCTTAATCTCCTTTCTTTTTTTAGCTTTTTTAAATTTAAATTTATTGATTTGTTAATAATTACGAGTATTAAGCCCTGATTGTAAAAATAAACCTCTGATTCAATAATAACAATAAAATTTTTCATTTAAAAAAAATGTGTATATGTAATAGGCGTACAAGGAAGTCATGTGTTGTCCACATCAGATTTTTTTTAATAAGTTACGTATTTTCTTCTGTTTCATACATATTTATTATTAATTGATAATGCATGTTTTTATATATTTAAATATTCTTCTTCTTATTTCTTATACTTTTTGTAAGAATTCTTTCATCGATAACTTGAATATAGCTTGTTATTTTTATTTTGTATCTAATTCTTGAGTATATGCTCTAAAAAAATATACCCTTATCTAGTAATTAAATAATGTTCAGCGATGTATAAGTTATAACATTTTACTTTCCCGTCCAGCGCTATAGCAATAGCAGAGTTTTAGAAGGGAAAGTATTGTAATCGGTTCAGTTTGAGCATGTGCGGTTTTCATCGGATCTTGACGTTTAGACACCTAAGGAACCTAAAAAAATATACTAAAACCGGATGGAAATGTACGTATGTGTGTGTGTTCAGTGTCATACCTTATATCTCCAGAACTGCTCTACCGATTTTGACCAAACTTGGTCAGATTACTTCTGTGTGGGGCATTGATGTCGTTAAATTTCCAACATAAAAGGTAAAGGGGGTGTGGCTGTAGAAAGAACAATGTCTTCGTCAGTATGTCGAGATTTCGCCTAATTAAGGTCTTATTTTTCTTAGGCACATTTGTTAACAATTAAAAAATAATATTTCCAAAAAAAAAACTTTTGCAAAATCGCAAAACGCTCTCATCCCAAATAAACACTCATCCTAAACGATCCTCATCCCAATAAACGCTCTAAATAAACAATTGACTAAGTGAGTATAGTGCGTCATTAGTACCTTCTCTCACCAGAAGGAGCGCTAGTATAGCACTGACTATAGTTGCTGTAGTCGTTTCTCTTTCTGTTTTTTTTTCTGTTTAGCCTCCGGAACCACCGTAAGGTATTACTTCAGAGGATGAATAAAGTTAATATGTATGAATGTAAATGAAGTGTAGCCTTGTACAATCTCAGGTCGACCATTCCTCCTGAGATGTGTGGTTATTGAAACCCAACCACCAAAGAACACCGATATCCATGATCTAGCATTCAAATCCGTGTAAAATTAACTGCCCTTAAGAGGATAAATATCCTTTACTAGAATGCTGTAGTCGTCTGCTCTATTGTAACATCACAGGTGAGCGGTAGAATTAAATAAATGAATAATATTTAAAGTGTAAAAAAGTATTTAAAGTGGCAACTAGTACCACCAGACCCACAAATGAAATACGGTATGCGCACGCGCGCTTTACTTAGAATAGCTGAATTAAATAAACAAAAGATATTATATATATATAAATAAAATTATAAATATTTTAAATAAAGTTGTGTGTGTGAATGTATGTGTAAGCCGTGCATCAGGAAAAAGCCGCGTGAAGGGAATGTCCTACAACTGTGTCGTCATATTTTTTATGTCAACAGTATTTCTTATCAGTATTTTTGTGCTTCGAATTTTTTTTTAAATCCATTAGAGTTGCATAAGTTTGTAATTTTAATTACACACGTGCTTGCGCGCTCACGTCCATTAGGGATAATTGAGATTTGTATTGATGGTTTATTTTTGTATATTTTTAAAGATTTTATTTACCTACCATGTTAAAAAAACTTCTTTTTTTTATTTTACTTATTTTACAAATAAAGATTAGCACTAAACAGGTAATAGATTACATTTAAAATACGTTTATAAAAATGTTACTGAAAACCAAAAGTTAGATTGTTTTTAACTATCAAAGTATTATTTATTTAATTTATTATTTTTCTCTTATATATACTTTTTCCGCGTTGTCTGCTTTATAATGATTGTTTAGTAACCAGAAAAGAACATTTAGATTTTAAGATCATTTTTTTTAATGATTTATGAGCGTAATATTATTTTAAAACTGTAGTTTGTTTTTTTAAAAAATAATAGTGGCTGCTTAAAAAATATATAAATGATTATATATATATATATATATATATATATATATATATATATATAAACACACACATTTTTTGAAATGATTTAAAAATATTTGAAGTTGAATTAAATAGAGGAAATCCTTTGTAGATACTCGAGATTTTAAAATCTCAATTTTTAAAAAGTTAGAATAGACTTATACGCCGAGACTTACTATCAAAATAATACAAAATATGAGATAATTTAATTTATATTTAATTAATTTAATAGTTTTATTAAAAATAAAAAAAATATTCCACAGAAAAAGTATCCTAAAAATTAGGATGCATTTGGTCTTTAAATGCGTCGAGATAATATTAAGAAACATACTACCCATTCGGTTATCCAAGAAATTATTAGAACAAATAAAAATTTTATATATAAACACGAAGAGAGTAATGTATTTAAAAAAAAAAAAATTAACGTTAAACCAGTAGATTGTATGTGATAAATGTGTTTAGAAAATTATTTGATCATCAGATAAGCTGTTCAGAAATTTCGTGTAATTGGACAGACGGACCTATGAACGTACGGCATAAATAGTAATTATTTTACATGTTAATTAAATTTTGTAATTGATGCTAAATCTAATGTGAACAACACATAACTTTCTTGAACACTAATTAAATTACATTTTTTTTTTTTAAATGAAAAGTACATAAAACTTGTATTTCATTAAAAACTGCTGAGATTTTTTCATGTTATTTTTATTATTATTTATTGTAATTTTTTTTTTACATTGAGAGAGGTTAATAATTATTAATTAATCAATGTATTTAAATTAAAAAAAAAGGAAGAAAATGTTACAGACAATTTAAGAATGAAAAGATTAAGAGAAGATGATAAATATAATGAGAAAGAAAACGTTAAGACCAAGGAACGAATAAAAAGATTAAGAGAGGATGATGAATATAAAGAGAGAGAGAAAATTAAAAAACTACAGAACGTGTACACAAATTAAGATCAGAAGGATTATATCAAACTAAACAGCGATTAAATGATTGGCGACAAAAAACAAATAAACGAAATGATGATCAACCCCCACTTATGGATAATATTGTCCGAAAATGTCTGAGGCGTAATGAACTAAAAGACAAGAAATTTTTGCAATTTATTAAAAATTGAGCAGGTATGCCTCAGTGTATGTGTTGTTCTTGTGAGGGTCTATTTATCAGTCACTCTGTAGTTAACTTTAATGTAAATAAAATTAAACAGAAATTCCAGAATAAGAAAATAAAATTAAACAGAAATTAAACTAGAAAATTCAAAAATATTAGAGATTGTAATTTATAATTTTCAATTAATATTAAATAATTACATATATTATATTACATATTACATATACACATACGTAATAATGCCTATTAAATTACATATGCACATTTATAAAAGTACATATCATTTTATTTCGCTAAGAACTACCAATTTTTTCATATTTTTTGTTGTTATTATTGAATTATTTATTGTAAAATTTGTTTACAATCACGGATTAATAATTATTAATAAATCAATATATTTAAATTAAAAAAAAAAGTTAAAAAAAGAAAAGGAGATGACGTTTGATTCGAACCGATGTGCTCCCTTGTAACATCCAAATATTTCATTAATTAAAATTTTATTTGGCTATAACTCTGAAACCAATGAAAATAAGTATTATTAATGATATATCGTTGAAAAGCTCTCTCAATGAGGGCTTGTTACTGCAATTAAGAAAAATAGTCCAAAATCCAAAGTTTTTGGATTTTGTGGTTTTATGAACACTTTTGGTTCAGTCGATTGCAATCAAAAGGGGAGTAGCACAACTAGATGTTACAACATTCTTAATCCAAAATTTCAACATACTACGGCTAATCGTTTTTGAGTTATGCGAGATACATACATACATACGTACGTACAGATGCCACTCCGAAACTATTCAAATTGGATTCAGGGATGGTCAAAATGTATATTTCCGTTGAAATCTGAAAACCGACATTTTTTGCGATCACAATACTTTCTTTACTTCGTACAAGGAAGTAAAAAAATGTGTGTTCAGAAATGTTCGTTCTTATTTGCAAAATGTAATCAAATGTTGGACTTATGGACTTGCGAGATATTTTAACTTTAATTAAAAGAAATGCTTAAGAGGATTATGATAGTCATTTGTGTCTATTGTAGAATTCCTAACTGTGATAAACCAATCTAGGGTACTATTTAGAAAAATGTGTTTTATTCTTATCATTTATTTATTTTCGGTCTGTCCCTCAGCTACCGTATTTCTTATCCTTATTCAAGTTTAATTACTTCTATTTTCTTCTTGTCTTTTATTCTTTTACGTGTTTCGATTTAATTAATTTACAAAATACAGTAAAGCAGCGGGTAATTCATTTGTTTTTTAAATTGAACTTAGAACCTTATTCCGACACCGCTCCATATTAATTAACGCAATTAATACTGCTTTTTTTTAATATGATTAATAATATTAGTTTTCATTAATTGAAACGTTAGTGTAATGACATGAACACGTAAAAATTCGCGATTTTAACTCAAGATTGAAAATATAAAAATGGCGTTAATTATTATTTTGAATAATTTTCATATTAAATAAATGCCATCAGATCTTTTATACTTACACTCCAGAGTAGGATACACGAGTCTACCCGTCCGCCAAATTATCTCTGTTCGTAACTAGCCTAAAATGTCTTTTTTCCTTGGAATATCTTTTTTTCATAATTTAAACAGATTGGCTGTTTATAGATGGATTACGTGGGTTTTAACGAGATACAGATTTGAAATTAATTTCTCTTAAGGAAAAGACCAAGAATGGAGTCCGAAATTCAGAAGGATAATAGATAGGATTACCATTCTCAACCTACAACAATAGAATCAAAATAGCAGATACATTATTTGTTGAAAATTACGATTATGTTCGGCGATTCTTTCAAATTAAGTACTTCTTCTAAACTTATACCTGGAGAAGAAACTTTATTACAAGAAATCATTTTCTGCTACTTACTTATAAATAATACTTGTCGCTTCGAGTTTTGAATGCCCATTCTAATGAATTTTGAAAAATTTTCTACAAATAAGTTCTCGCGTAAGCATATTCAAACGGTTTCTTCTATCAAACTTTTTCTGCCTTCGGGGAAACTAAAATAAGATGACATTCAAATCTTCAAGTTTCATATATAACTTAATGAAGAGTTATCGATAGAACTCGTCTACCCAGTGATTATCTGTAAATATCTGTGTCAACAAATCTGCCCACCATCTTTTAGATAGGCTTTTGAAAGCGGGTAGATTCAAGTGATAGGTAAACCTACCAAAAGTATTATGCAGTAATTTATCAGTTTCTATTCTACAGTCTTAAAGAATTATTTCGTACCTTTTTCCTTGTAAATACACTTACGAAGATTTCAGGACATCTTGATAAAACTAATAGCATCGCTTGCCAATGTGTAATGTAGTTGGTAATAGTTTCTTGGAAGAGAATTCTTACTATAACATGGTAAAATTTAGTCTGTCCCTCATGCGAATGTACTATAATGCAATACCGTTTAGCCTAAACCACGATTAAGTGTCCGTAGGATAAAAAAATATTTTTGGAATTCACGTAATAACTTATTTAGATGAACTCAGCACCATTGTGCTGACAACCTGAAAATTAGAATTAAATTAAAATTTTTCAACTCCACCTAAAAAAATTCCCGTTGAAAACAAATATTAATTTTACTGTATAACACAATTTAAATAGTAGACTCGTTTCATGTATAATTTTTTAACTATTATTTGCATGAAGTTTTACTTCTTATAAATAAACTTTTTTAGGCTTATTGTATATATATATATATACGAGTATATATGAATAAATTCAGAAAAGTATAAAACTTTTTTATTAGCCGTATATAAAATTTTTTTTTAAATTCGCAATTATGAGCTGTTTAGTTCCAACGCCAGGGTTTGTTTTGCATTTCATAGGTGGTATTTCATTTTATTCCCTGGTATAAAGGAAATAAAATTAATAAAAGCGTTTTATTGTTATAAATTAAATTAATTACTACATCCGAATACGAAAAGGTTTGTAGAAAAAAATATAGTGACAAGGTGTTGTGAACGTATTTTGTGTGTATGTATGAAAACGCATACATTTTTTTCTTTGTATTCTTGGAAAAAGTAGAGATTTTAAGAGAACTGTTTTGTAAATTTTTTAAGTTTGGATATTTCTTTCCTGATTATACTCTTTTCATTAAAAACTTATAGTTTTACGATGTATTGATCTTTGGATTGTTAAGAAACTTTATTAAAGAATATGATCTTGTACAATAAATAGTAATACTGATTTTTTAGATCGGGTATTTATCTTTAATTTATTTTATAAGTTTTCTTATTTTGATTTTGTTGTAAGTAATTAGTTATCGGTCTTTTGTTGTTAATTAATTCAATTTAAATATCTTATTGAATTAAATGACATTACAACAATTAGCTAGATTAGACGCAGAATATAAAGTTGCACGTTCTCAATGAAATGCCGGCTTTTCTTAAATAGTTCTAGTGTTGGCAAACCTGTCTGGTTGAAGCAAATGTACCATCGGCATACCTAGACGTCAACCACTCTTCACTGAAATAATTAATACCCAAGCTTCAGATTCCCTCTTCGAATTAATACTATAATTCCATTCAAATCGAGCTGTACTAAGCCGATAGATCATATGAAATTGAATCAACATTAACATATGAATTGGTCGGAATTAATAAAAAATTCAAAAAGAACTTTTGTAGATTAAATAAATTATCAGCCTGCCTTGACATTTCTGTATTCTGTTGGCTTTATTTTGTCTTACTTATCATTTAAATATATATGTACGTTTTATTAATCAAATTCTAGTGCAAAAAATTTGAAATTAACATGCAGTCAGGCAGGTCATAATACTTATTACTTAAATGTAATATTACAAAGAAAACTAATCAGATTATTATGTTAAGAACTGGATTAAAAATCTAGATGGATGGCATTAGCGGTTAAAAGTCTTTGTAAAAAGGTTTTTGTGCAAAAGCCGTCTTCATTTTTACGTTTTAATCCTTTACTAAATAAAGATTAATCTTTTAAATTAATTAAAAGCTATGCTTTCGTTTTCTTGAATTGTGAGGATCATGGACGTTTGGTTCTTTATGGTTAGAGATTCTGTTTTTATAATAGTTTCATAAATTCATTATATTTGCTCTGAGGCACTTTCCTTGGATCATGTTCGTATTCATTCTCTTTTATTGCCAACCAAATTTTTGAGTTCTTGATAGATATTTGCACTTTGTACTTGACGCTTTTAATTCCGTTTTGATCAATTTTTGTTTCATGTTTTTATTTAGAATTCAGCAAAAGAAATTTAGCTGATTGATGATCTAAACTAATTTAGGTAACCGTAAATTTGCTACGTGATAACATACAATGTCGTATCGAGTTGTATAGTAATGTGGGTTCCAAAGCAACCTTGACGTATGACCCCGTCATGCCGCAAAGTCACTCCTCCACCACCAACCAATAGAATTGCAGTATTTTGTCATGTGACGCTGTCCCCGCCCTACTACCATCTTGGCATTTCCCTTTTCTTTCAAAACGCTATATCATGGTAACGGTTAGACGGAGCGTGACGGGGTAAAACCTAATTAAAGTCAGGACGACGAAATTTTTTTTTGAGAAAGGGATATACTTGCGCTCGTGCGTGCATGCGTAAGCCTTAAATTATTTGTTTAATAAGTGTGTGTGTGTGCGTATGTTCACGCACACACACACACACACTTCAGCAAATCACCAAATCGCTCTACAGTGTCAGAGAACGGATCCCTCATCACATTGGAGCACAGACCTTGGGACCTTTCATCCGATTAGGCATTGCATTTAAATCCATCATTTAGTTTGTGTAAAAGATGAACCTGAGGTAGGATAACGGTTGAAAGCTGTTGAAGGAAGCTGTGCGTTTACTTTTTCTCATGTTTATCTTTTATAAGACGAAAAAATTAATTCTTCATTCATTCGATGTGAAAGGAAGTGTGTCGTCTGTGAGCTTCACAAGCTCACGGAAATGTAGAGGTCAAGGGTACCTCTACATTTCTACATACGGTAAAGTCTCCACTAGGTGGAGATTTTACTGTACGTAAATATTAATAAGGAATATAAGTATGTAATGACAATAATAAACGGTTTTATAAAATTTGCATTCGCGAAACCCCTAAAAAGTAAAACCGCCGAAGTCGCAGAGCTCTTGAACCACTTTAAACAATAAGTTAAAAACGGTATGAAACAGATGATTGTAAAGAGCGGTTCAATTTCTGGGTTGAATCACTTTTGACTAAATATAATATTAATCAATTTCTCAAACATGGTACCGCTTTGTTAAATGAATAAATTAACAATAAATATAATCCACCTTACCAGCACGTTGATATGAACTCTAGATCTTTCGGCTTACTTGGAAGCCTTCATCAGGAGTTAAAATTTAAAAACAGTCATGACTGTCCCGCTCTATTACTAGTAGGACCGAGACAGTCATACTATTTTTAAATTTTAATTATGATTTTTAAACTTTTGATTTTAATTGGATTAATTTTAACTCCTGATGATGGCTTCCAAGTATGCCGAAAGATTTAGAGTATATATCAACGTGCTGATAAGGTGGATTATATTTGTTAATTTATTTATTTATAATATTAATCAGTATTCCACTTATAGTAATAGAAAAGGTTCTATAGTGGAACGTTTTAATAGAACTATGAAGAACAAGATTTGGCGTAAGTTTACTGAAAGGGCTTATTACAGATACAAATCGGTTAATATTTTAGATAAAATGTTCAGTGACTACAACAATTCATGTTATTGAGCAATAGGTTTCAAGCTAATTTTCGCCATAAAGAAGAGGTGAGGTTAAACATATTGCTTTCTTTACGGAATAAACGAACAAGTATGAAGAAGAATTTGAAATCGGGGACAAAGTGAGGATAGGTACAAACTGTTTTTGCCAAAGGGTACTTACCGAACTGGATTAACGAAGTGTTACAGTTCACGCCTTGAAACTTACAATACTGGTTATATATGTATGCAAAGACAGTGGTAGAGATAAGTTTATAAAAGGAAGATGTTATGCCGAAGAACTGAATAAAAAGAAGTACGATGACGAATTGTTGATAGAGAAAATTTTAAAATGGAAAGGGGAAAAATGCTTATTCGATGAAGGGGGTATGATAAGAGGAGGGAGGAATAAGAGGTATTCCTGGATTGATAATAAGACGTAATATGAGTGGAAGCGCTTCTAAGTTATTAATTTTATTTTTGTTAATTTTTTTAAAATTGTTTTACTATGTGGTATATTTTGAAAGTATGTTTTTCAAAAAATTATTTTTATGAAAATGTTTTTAAAATTTTCCATAGTTTGTTCATTTTAATTTGTACTGTTAATTATCATATACATATACTGCTATACTGGTAAGAGAGGAATCATCAGACATATTATTCAGTTTTGGAAAGGTTTTATTTTTTATTTTTTTTTTGATAAAAATGGTTTTTAAAATGTAAATTTTTATTAATTATGACCCATCATTTTTTTTTTTGTAATCTTGCATAATACGATTTGTTCCCAGTAAAACCTTCCCGTGAAGATATTTTACTAAATATACTCGTATAATATTAGATTTTTTATCTGTCATGAAATGTACGTTACTATCGCAAACAACAACAGTCGGTGAGATGTTGTTCATCCATTATAGCAGGGATTAGCATCGTTTCATTCTTAGTGACAGCTATAACTCCACCAGTCTTCGAATTAGATGAAAACCAACAATAGTGGATGTTTCGTAATCAAGTTTAAGTTGTGATATTAGGTAAAGTTTTCATTTTGCTTTTGGTAATCTCAAAATTCGGTTTTGATAGTGAAATTTCCCAATTAAGGCTGAATTCTGACCGGTAGGATAAATCTATGTAACGTTATTCTCCTTTTTTAGTCGGTTTCATCTCTCTGTTCACACAACTATCTTCATGTAAGGATAATGTCCTTCTTATAGGGATTTACGCATAATAGTGTTGTTAATCTATAATGAGGTGCAACTGCGCAAGTATTAGTTGGAGATGAGAATGAGAAATGCTGATATGGAGGGAACACTTGCGTATATAAGGAAATTTTAAAATCTTTTTTTAGTGAACAAGACTTTTAACATATTTAGTAACTATTCAACATATTTAAGATATAAATTCTAAGATGAATTTTTAATTGCATTTTCTTGTTTACATACACTAAGTGCATTAGCATATTCATTAAGTTCATGTTTAAGTTAAGTTACTGACTTAACTTTATTCAGTAAGCTGTTCTGCTCACCCTTTGAAGCTACGTACGTTCTGTTTGTTACTTTTATTTTATAATAAAACACAGCTATTAAATTTTCTATTTACTTTTAAATGTCATTTAACTGGTTTCAATAGATTTAATCTATTTATTTATATTATGTATCGCATAATATATAGTATTTAAGAAAAACATGCTAGTTACAGATTTATAAATAGCTCCTTATCTACCTATTTGTGTCTTACAATCATGTTCTTTTAAACATTTCAGTTGGCGTTTCTGTCAGATATTGTATCTATTCTTAATAGTTGCCAGCTTAAGATCAAAACGTTTTTCTTTGTAATGGTTCTGCTCTAAACTTGTGATTTTACATTATAAAACCGCTTCCATTTTGATGTATCCAAGTCATATCACTTCAACTCCCCATTCTGTGTTTTCTTTTTTCGTTTTTTTCCGTATTGTATTTATTTTACTACTGCAAACATTTAACTCTATAACAAAATCTTTGAAAATACTTATTAAAAATTAAACGAAGCCTTAAATTAATATTAATATCAATTATTAAAGTATAACTCTTATGTTATGAACATTTTATTAGAAAATATATATTATTTTTCGATCATTTTTTTTATCTGATTAGGTCAATCGTTCAGAAATACTGCTGTTAATTGATTTAGTAAACGAGTTGTACTTGTAATACCACCCTGCAATAAAATTGATTAGTCATTTTGTTTTAATTATTTTATTTCAGTTCATTCATTTCTTAAACCCTTTCTTACTGTGGTATAACCTTAGCTGGTGTACATATCCAACGATTTTAAATAACTAAAATTTTTATCCTTTTGATTTCAAAATGATTTCATTAGATGAATTTTAACCATTTAAATTTTAAATAAAACAGTTGTTATAAACTTAGTGGAACGTAATGTTTGTAATTTGTTTGAAAATTTTTCCCATTAATACGTGTAATAAATTACAACCATAATTCATAATAATAGTTCAGATAAAAAATTTCACACTACTAACGTGCAATTTCCTGTAACATGATAAATTCTCATAGAATGATATTTCAGGGCTCTTCTGGGCTTCTTCAATAAAAAATAACTTTCTTAAGAAGCAAAAATGACTATGAGATCATTGTTTAGTGTCCAAATTAAATATTTTAACTTATTTTTTCTTATCACTTTTTAATGTGACAGTAAACTCATTAAGGACCACTTTTTATTAAGAAATACTCTCTGAAATTCTACGTATGCATCCCAACAAGAATATATAGAATTTGATGATCAACCAGTAATCATAATAAAATAAACTCTGAATACAGAACAGCATAAAAAAATAAATCTAACAAAATTAAAACTAAAAGGAAATAATATATATATAAAGATAAGTAATAAATATAATATATAAGATAAGTAATAAAGAAATTACTAAATCTAATGCAGGAACTAAAAAATAAATAAGGTAATCACTAAATTAAAAAAAATAAAATTCCATACTAAATAACTTCAATTCATCATTAAAAGGCTGAAGTAACTCAAAATAATCAACCCTGTTAGGATGTTTATCTAAAAGATGACATTAAACGTTTTTACAGACATCCTTAATGACTTTAAAAAAGCGTACGATTCAATAGATAGAGAAACTATTTAAAATCTTGGAAGTAGCTAACAAAACAAGATAACTTATCAGACAAACATTACCAAATACTTGCTCCACAATAAAGTTTCCGAGTGAAAATCTCAAAACTGTTTGAGGTAAAGAAAGACAAGGTGATAAGAGTGACACCCCTTCTTTTTAACTGTGTACTGGAAAAATTTATTAGAGGATCGAGAAAAAATTCTAATAAAAACTTATGACTGGAATCCAAGAAAAACAACGTAACAGTAATTGTCTACGTTCGTGGATGATATGGCTATCATATCAGATTCAATAGAGACAGCTGTGAAACAAATTGCATTACTAAAAAAAAAAACCCAAAAAAGAGGATTGTAGATCTCCATCGACAAAATAGAATTCATGATAAACATCTAATCAGTCCTAAAAAAAAAAATAAACTAGAATGGCGTATAAGAAAATTAACAAAATAGAATAATTCAAATACATAACGTCTCTGAAAATTAAGCTTTCAGGTCAAGAAGCAATAAAAGGAACTAACCTATAAATATCGAAGAACACATGCAGTAACAAATCAATATCAACAAACGCTAAACTAAGACGTTACACCACAGTCGATGGTCAGGAAACTCGGATATGCAGCTTGACATTTAAGAAGAACCTTGCTAATCGACAGAGTACAAAAAAAAGAGCGAAGAATATTCGGGTAGGTCGTAGGGCTTATCAAAGACGGAGAAGAATACAGAAGACGCAATAATGAATTTTATATAAAGGAAATATCGGATGTAATCAGAAAACGAAGAATAAACATTTACGGTCACTTATAAAGAATGAACCCTAACAGGCTATTTACGCACTTTAAAAATCTAAAAAACTAATAACAAATGGATCAGGAGAAACTTAAAGAGACATGAAAGAGCTTAAAATAACACAAGAAGACATTAAAGAATGTTAACTACTGATAAAAAATATCGCAAGTTTCCAGGATAAATAAAAACAACGGGAGAGATATGAAAGGAAGAAAGAAAAGAAAAATACTAGGAAACGATGAAGGAGATGTGGAAGAAAAAGAAACTGAAAAAATGAATCGGTTGAAATTACGTAGTCCATTGTGGCTAATACGAAAAAATGTCGATAGTGTGCAAAGTCGACAAGATAAATATTCTGAGATAATGTTGAATAGTGAGGAATTAGCTGCGAATTATATTAAAAAACTGGGGTGAAACATTTTTAAAAAGTAACCGTTTAATGGGTAAAGCGTCTCAGCAACTGGATTTTCAACTTAGGAGACATGTTAATATAATACCGTAAAAAAGTAAAAATAATCGTAATAATTCCCGTTTGCATATCATCAAGTATCGAAGAAATACCTTAAGATCCTTAATTGTTTACGTTATTTTTCATGTCGTACCTTTAAATAATAATAATCTGGAACTGTGGAACAAATGAAGTAAACGGATTGTTCTTTGTTTTGAGCGTCATCATTATTATTGTGTCATGTTTTCTTTGTGTAAGAGTAATATTGTTTATTCCTTGTTTTAATTTATTAGCGTTATAAATTTTATTTTGAAATTATAAAATAAATAAAAAGAAAATAATTAAACCACTATCTGTATATTAAAAAAAAAAACCGGTATGAAAGAAGTTAAAATTTACGATCGTATGCGTAATAGCGAGCACATGCTCATTACCACATCGTATTTGTTATGTTGTATTAATAACTGTCGATCCCAATACCGACCAGTTAAATCTAACAGTCTGTTCTATGAAGTTACTATTTAATTATGTACTCATCACTTAGAAACACTTTGCCAACAGGTTTTTTTATCAGTACATCTGTATCACTAAAAGATACTTTCATTAATTTTTATGTGAAGAATTGTTAATTTTTTTATATTAGTTTATTCCTTGAAATACAATCTTTACTTCCATCCAAAATGAAATCAAAGGGGAATTAAATACAGTCGAAAAAAATATTGAAGCACTTTAAAAGTAAATAATATCTTCGTGTAAAGGGTTGTGATGTCGACACTTGGTCGTAAAAAATGGAAATAAAAAATAGAATTCATCCATGAATAGCTTATATTACAAAATTGTTACAAGGTGGTTTAGAGTATATATTCTTCGTAATGGTGAACATATTCTGTTATCTGTTAGTAAAGGATTTTATTATGTACACAGTCCGTATCGATAACATTTATATTTAAAATGCTAATGTATAAAGAACATTTGTACAGTAGAAGTTGAGCTCCTCACAATTATATAATTTTACGTATAGGTTGATGAACTCTTTTTATCCTTCATAAAATCGTAAATTTCTAATAAAGTCTTCCGTAATTTTGAATTAAGATTTATACTTAGTTAGAGAGATTGTACATACTTCATTAGATCTTAATATATTTGCTAGGAACAGGTATATATATATATATATATATATATATATATGTATAGATAGTGATATGAATATATTGAATTGAAAAATAATCGTTGCCAGATGGTACTAGTGTAACGTTTAGAAAAGATGTTTTGCGAATAGTAATTGTATACATAAAACCTGACTTCCTTTTTATACCTTCATTAGTTTTGTTTGATTTATAATTCTAAGATTGTATCAAAATATTGGATTTTTATTATATTTATTTATTAAAATATATTTACATGCGTTTGTGAAATATAAACGATGTTTTCTATCGTATCTTTGTTTAAATCTAGACGACTCTGAAATACTAATTAGAGATTATATAAAAAAGATATATCTAGTATATCTTTCGTGATTTTAATGTAAAATTATCTTTTGCTATCCTCTTTGTCAATATAAACAAATTTTTAGGTTCTATTGATTTCCGTTAGGGTTTACTTCATTCTAAATTGTTTTTTGTGTATGCTCATTTCGTGCGATAATATTAGCATTAAAAAAAAAGCAAGTTTGTTCAAGGACTCTTTCCGTAATATTTATTAACAGGTGTGTCGGAAAAATGTTTGCATAACATATTATAATTTCTGAATAAAAATTTAGTTATATTATCCTGATCTGTTTCCTTAGTTATTTTCACCTGTTCTGTTTCCTTAACTTATCTTTGTTCTGTTTTTTATTAGAATACCTTCCACTATAATTTATTCAATAACCAATTTAACGTACCAAGTGATAAATGTTTTATATGCCCTCCATCTGCTGAACGGATAATTTCAAGACATCATAACTGAATTCTTCCGCAACGCGTTGCAGTCCTCTGTTACAAACGTTACTGTATCTGTGATCCTGGTTTTCAGCTCATCCAAATTAGCAAGCAATGGTGGAACATAAAAACTTTGTTCCACATATCTCCACAAGAAAAGGTCACAAAGTATAATGTCTGGCGATCTTGGGGGTCAAGAGTGTATGCCAAGTCTAGGGGGCTACGCCCAATTCAGCCTTGAGGCAATCTTTTATTTAGAAATCGACGAACTCGGTTGTGCCAATGGCAGGGTTCCATCTTGCTGAAAAATAAATTCTTCCTGAGTTTTCACTTAGTTGTGGAAAAAGCCACCTGTAGGATCTCAAGATAAGAATGCTTTTTTACTATGTTTCCTTCAAAAAAGAAAGGATTATTATTTTTTGTAAACGAAATCGCACAAAAAAACATTAAATTTTAGTGAATGTCGTTCCTGTTGTACAATCTCTGCGGATTCTCTAATCCCCTTTAGCGAACATAATGACGTAAACTTTACCGCTTGAATGAAATGTTGGTTCATCACTAAAAATTTACCTATCTTCTTGCATTATCAGCTAAGAAAACACATTGCAGAAATCTTTACGTGTTCTTTTGTCAGTTACACTAAGAGCTGTACCACTTGTAATTGGTATACCCTGAAATTCAAGCGCCGTCTCAAGACACGCAAAAAAAAGAGTCATCGCAAGTTTTCATCTAACGCGACGAGAAGTTTTTCGGGCTTCACCGAAAAGCCTTTTGAATTGTTTGAAAATTTTCCTTTGAAGTGTGTGGTCGCCCTGGACTATTCCCCTTACATAAACACCCGATTCTTCAAATTGTTTATACAGTGACAAATGTACTAACCATATGGTGTATAAATCCAAAAACGCTGTCAAAAGCACGCTGAACCGTTATTATGGGCTCTGTCTTGTTAAATTGTTGAACTTTAAACTTCTTCTGTTGCACAGACGCCATGCTGTTTACAACTGAATTTAGAATACGTTTGAGAGCTAGTATAATAATCTAATGACCGTATTTAAAATTCTAGGACGCCACTTTGAAATGGTGCAAATTTAATTCACTAACCATAAGTGGTTAGTGAATACACCATACAGGTGAATGGTTTTGAAATCGGATTATTCTTTTTTATACACGCTGTATATTAATTTTCATTAGATCATGTTGTTATTTGAATGTAGAGTATTTTTTAATATAATTTACTGAGAAACTACGTAAAATGATTTTTAATCTAAAAATTATAATACATTTATAATCCGGCCCGCGTAATGAATTTATGCAGCCCGCGAAAATTTTTTTAACATTAGGTTTCTTTTTATAAGCAATTGAATTATGGAAAATACGGAATTTTAAAAAAAACTTGTCAATAAATATTTAGTAATCTTCTGCTCAACTTATATTTGTGATCAAACTTTTTCTTTAATGAGTTTAAATAAAAGTTCAAAAATTCCATAATAAAATTTTGTTTACTTAAATGAATCGTTTTTTTATTTAACATTTTTTAATTTTAATATTTCGTTCGACCCGTGAAAAAAGTTTTCTTTCCAATTCGGCCCGGAGACAAAAACTATTGGGCACACCTGCCCTAGAAATTTCAAACTTGGTACTAAGGAAGTTCATAGTTTTTAAGAATCCTAGAAAACTCAAACATTTCCCATCCCCAAAAATATCCTATCAGGGAGCTGAGCGGAGGATAGTTTCAATCTGTAATATCTCTTGATCCTGATTTTAATGAAACAAAAACAAAGATAGAATTTTGGATTTTCTTTAAATTTCATTTATTTACATTATGTATCCATCTATGACGAAAGAGATTTGGCTTGGTGCTAAAAATCACAACTCCAGGAAAAAATCCGGCTGATATTGATTTAATAGTTAGATTAAATTAAAAATATTAATAAATTTCCCACTATTTCAAACTAACATAGCAATAAATAAATTAATGTGTACGTTGCAATCTGTTCAACTATCATCCCAATCCCCGTAGACGAAGACACCCCCATCTTATGACGATTCCGGTCATCGCACCCCTCCCACCCACGATCTGAGCCCTGATGGACTTTAACTGGAGTCGTCTTCAGACCCTCTAACTGATTGCACCTCACAGTAATAAGCCAGGCCACGGTTGGGATGTCACTGATGTAAATGCCTCGGTAGACATTTACATCAGTGATTTTTAACTCAGCTTTTACCTTCGCTGGAGGCCTGTCCGGATATCTTGACTGTCCTACATCGTTGCCCTCTGAACTAGATAACCGAGTTCGCGGAAGCACGAACCCCGCCCCTAATTCTAAATTTAAATAAGCTACTTGTCTCATATCGTACGAGTCTGTTTGGTAAATATAATGCATACCACCAGCAATGTTGGTCGCAACAACGGAATTTATTCCTATTTCCCTTAATGCTCTCAGCTCTTTCTGATCTAAGCCTTCAATTTAAATATAACTATTGACTCCGGTCTGGTCTACCAGAGAGAGATGGACAGACTGCCGACTCTCACTCAGCTCAATCGCAGAGTCCCACGTGACATTTACTTCATCACATAAAACAACCATGTCGAGATGGCGCTGCACCCCACGGCTGCATGGATACCCATGCCCTTGGCAGTGCAGTCATCATCCGGCCGACAGCTTATTCTTTACATAATTCCCAATATACTTGTAACTTACAGAGGCGCGATGCCAATGCGCCTACCTCCAGCCAGTCTAACTGTCCAGGCAGTATCCTAGCCAACCGGGGTACTAATCTACTTATACCCCTCAGCTGATCTGCTCAGTGCGAGATACTTCAGGAAGCCAGCCACTATTGTCCATTCTCTACAGGTCTTCCAGTTGACCCGCAGAGCCAAAAAGGAATTTACTCTCTCTAGTTCCCTAGCGACTCTGATACGTTCAGACTCGTACCGAGGACAAATATAAAAGACATGGTCCTTAGTGTCATCAACTCCACAATCCGGGCAAAGGCCCGTCAACTAGTGAACAGTAAGCAACCCCCCCCCCCCCATGGCCCCAATGAGATAAGGATGGTATGTATAACATGTAAATGAGGTATAGTCTTGTACAGACTCAGGCCGACCATTCCTGTGACGTGTGGTTAATTGAACTCCAACTACCATAGTGCACCGGTATCCACTGTCTAGTATTCAAATTCGTTAAAAGTAGCTAACATTTATTAGGATTTGAACCTCAGATTTTCGAAAGTCAGCTGTTAAACAAGTGACTTGAGAATACGAGTTTGCCATTAGACCAGCCCGGAGGGCTTGTTATATACTTCAGTGACAAGAAAATTTTAGTGTTTCTCTTTGTTATTCATCGCCGCAACAAATCGGCTTTATTATACCTTGAATATTAGTAAGGTTATCCTCACACTTGTATGGAGACGTAATTTTTAAATTTGAGGTTTTTTGTCGTAATTTTTTAGCTTATACACTGTGAAAATTGCAGGAATTATAAGATCAGGACTATACGGAGGATGAGCCAGTATTTCAAAGTTGAGTTTCTGGAGCGTTTCAGCAGTGTGGGCAGCAGTATGTGGACGGGCATTTTCGTGCAATAACACATCTTTCGACAGCAGTCCTCGGCGTTTGCTTCGAATTGCAGGCTTCAGTTTGGCAGTAAGCATCTCACTGTAACGCGCACTGTTTATTGTCGTTTCCTCATAATTTTCCTTTCCTCATAATGTTCCATTACTAGGCCTTGTGTATCCAAAAAACCGTAAGTATCAGTTTTCCTGCGGATGGTTGGATCTTGAACTATTTTTTGCAGGGCGAATTTGGATGTTCCATTCCATACTCTGCCGTTTACTCTCGGGTTCGTGATGATGGATCCGTGTTTCGTCACCAGTGATGATTCTATCTAAGATATCCCGTTCCGTTATTATAGCGATTCAAATGTTTTTGGCAGATGTCCAAGCCCGTTTGTTTATGCAACTGTGTGAGTTGTTTTGGTACCCGACTTGCACAGATTTTATGAAACCCAAGTTGTTGTGGATGATTTCGTAGGCAGAACCGTGACTGATTTGCAGACGATGTGCCACTTCATCAGTAGTTACTCGTCTGTCTAAGAAAACCATGTGACGTGCACGCTCAATGCTTTCCTCATTTGTGGCGGTAAACGGTCGTCCGGCTCCTTCGACGTGCGTAACACTTGTGCGACCATTTCTGAATTTTTCAATCCATTCGTAGATCTTCCGTTGCGGCAACACACTGTTCCCGTACTGTACCGAAAGTCTTCGATGAATTGCTGCCCCTGATACATCTTCCGACCACAAAAAACGGATCAATGAACGTTGCTCTTCTTTTGTTCAAACAGAAAGCGGAGCAGCCACGGTTAACGGCAGGGCAGCGATAATGGAAATAACCTAGCAGCATCAAACCTGCGCAGACATAACAATTAAACCGCGCATGCGTCATCTACGCAACACGACAACAGTACTACCAACATAAACAAAAATATAACTAAATTGCGGAAAATAATTGACTTACCACGTATTTAACATATATTATTTTTTAAACAAAATTCTAAATTAATAAAAGATTTAGATAATACAAATTTAGTGTCGTACCTTTTTTGATATCACTATCGTTTTGTTAAAAACAGCTTTATTCATATTACAGAAATTTTTGTTTTTTGAGAGGAAGAAATGATATCTGCGAGACTCTTACCGTACGGTTTACAATTTCATTGTTATTGTTTTGGATATCATTGCGTTTTGTTAGATTATTCTTTTATGAATTACTGATTGTTATCTTACGAATTTATTTTTAAAATTTATTGCCTTTCTAGAACAAACAAATATAAATTTTTTGAATTTCTTAGTCAATTTTTTTGTTGATAGTGATATGATTATACCATATTTTGCCTTTTTTAATAAAACCAATGTAATAGCCTTCACGAATCGAAGATCCGTGATGCAATATTGCACTTATTTCTTTGTAAGTGTACCCCTCGATTTTTATGGTATCCGTGGACACACTTTTTATATTATTATTAAATGAACTTTTTTTATTTCTCAATCATTTAGTTCTAACTGTAGGCTAAAAATTTTACCAATGGAATTTATTTCTGTTATTTGTAAAAAATCTTTGTTGCCACATTTGCAACACTTTGCTACTGTTGTTTTTTTGTTTTGTTTTATTAATAATCTCTTATAAACTAATTCTTTTATTTATTTTTTTTAACGAACATGGGAATTAAAAAAATTGTTTCATCATCAGTACTTTCATTTACATAAGAGCATTTACTATTAAAACAAGC
Organism: Lycorma delicatula; assembly: GCF_047948215.1. NCBI lineage: Eukaryota > Metazoa > Arthropoda > Insecta > Hemiptera > Fulgoridae > Lycorma > Lycorma delicatula. The sequence continues at coordinate 42,150,533 of NC_134462.1, read as the reverse complement.
TGTAGTATATTTTCTTTTAAATTTTATTATTTCAAGTAAATTATCAAGTTTTTGTTCGAGATCATTCGTAAATTCAAAGGCCGCCGTTAAGTACTGCTACCTTGTGGAGCGATTCGTAAACCCACCTTTTTGAGGAAAAGAGACATATTCGGGTCCCGCGGTTCATCAAATGGAAGAAAAAAACAAAACGTTGTCTAACAAAGTTCGAGGTATTTTATGAAAGTATTCTTTATTAAAAATCTAATTGAACTGAAATATAATGTTATCATGCTTATTTTTTTTTGTTTAGAACTGTAAACATAGTTCGTTGACTTCGCCATGCCGTCCAGTTCTGCGGATTCTTACCCGCGAAGTTGTAACGAACTTCGTGATACATACGACTACTGTATTTTTATTTTTCTATATTTTATTTTATTCCATAATATTCTCATTTTTGACTGTAACATTCGGTAATATTTTAATTGTGATACAATAACGCGGGTGTAACAGTTGTCTCCTGATGGCCGCGTTGTAGTAGGGTCGTACTGTACATACGAAATGCATTTACAAAAAATACGTAGCAGTAAACGAATTAAAAGGACGGCCTTCTAATATTCCACCTTCAATTATTGACTAGTAAACAGACGTACATGTAATGAATTAAGATATGTTTACATGGAAGTTTATATAATGAAATTTGGTGTTTTATTTTTACATAAATTCTATGTAGATATGGTAAACAGCCTACTATGCACTGGTATACCGAGTGTTCCCGAACGTATTCACCGAACTTCAGGAACAACTGATTCAGGACACAAAAATGAGCAAAAAAGTACATATCGACATAAGTCCTATTTTGCTTTCTTTTCCTTTTGGACGCCATTTTGTGATTTTCAACAAAAACGATATTTCTCAGGAACGGGTAAACCTACTTCAATAAAATTTTGCAAATCTAAGAGTAGTATCTTGTTCAAAAAAATAAAAAAAATTTAAAAAGTCACCTTCAAAAATTTCAAAATGGTGACCATCTTACTTTTTTAATCTTCAATATCTTCAGTGGCGGCTCACGTACAGGCACTGGGAAACTGCAGCACTCCGTACTTCCACTTGATATTATCGATGCCATTTAATATAATCTTTTTTCTTTAATTCTTTCTTTATGCTTATATAATATATAATCCCTAAGCTTAATGTCACTCGCCATTCCCCAGTTTATGAAAAAGATACAACGATCTTCGTATGGAACTGTGCGCCTCACAGTTCCAGCGGCGTGGTGTTTGACTGTTGTGCGCATGCGCACATAGGAAGCTGCACGCGAGGCTGTGAGGGAAAGAGAGCACTGGGCTCCTGCAGTGCCGACCCTGGCATACTGGTGGAAGGTAGTAGGTTTTTTTTTACTCCGCGAGTATATGGAATGTTCCTTGTTCATTTCCTCTTCTAGTATAGTCGATAGAAGGAATATGAAAGTGGTCTGGTTGTTTTTTCAGTAGTGATCAGAAGATGGCGAAAAGCAAAGGCCCTTTGCCAAATCTATCCAAAAACAACGCTGGAAGGGCGAAAGAAAAGGTGATTAGTAAAAACTAATTATGTGTTTGTTTCTGTGTACATAGTTATTTAAATTAACCACCATTGGACTACAGTGTTTTTAGCGGACATTTTATTAAGTTATTATCTAATGCAGTAATACTAAAAAATATTATCTGTATTGACATTTTATTATTTATTCGGTTAAACCGAATAAAAACAAAAATTTATTAACTTTGAACAAAATTACCTTATTTGTAAATATCCGTTGACAAACAATCAAGTTAATGAAGACAATTAACCCGACAGTACGCTTGCGCGCCATAGTGTAAGCTGATAATTTTTATCATTAATTTATTTCTATTAATTTACTATTATTATTTGTTATTAATAATTTTTATTATATTTAGTGAAGGAAATAAAAACAGACAAAATATTAAGATAGTGAATATTTGTAGTGTGTGAAAAATGCCATGCTTGACCGAAAATCGAATCTGGGACCTTGGATGAAAGGCTGAAATGCTACCATTCCGCCACGGACATCGGAAATAACATATTCTCAAAGGGAAAGCCGCTTAGGCATAATAAACTATTTCATTAATAAAAATTTCGTTTTAAAGCTATTGGAAAAATTGTGTTAGCTATTTATAAGTGAAAAAGAAAGCAAACATTTTTTAGTTGATTAATATTTGAAGAACATTTTATTATATTTTTTTTCACATTTCCTTCGACGATAATAAATTATTTAAAACAGATATTCCTAAAATAATCAAAAACTTAATTGTAAAAAAAAGTATCATCTAATTACTGTATTTCCTGTTGCTTAATTCAATCAGATCAATTAATTAGTTATTTCTTATTTTATTATTAATTTATCTTATACTAAATAAATTATAAAATACTGTCTTAATTATCACAGATTAAAATTAGTTAATTGATTTTAATCACAATTTGCATATAATTTAAGTACGACTTGTCTTTTGTCAGTTGTATGACAAACCATTGCGGTTACACCACTGACAGACGTCGAAGCCGTAGATGTTGCGGCTGAAATATTAGTACTGTATTGCTGTTAAGCAATAGTGCTGTTATATTTCATTTGTTTAGTGTGTGTTCATTATGTTAAAAAAAATTACAATAATTCATAAATAATGATATATTTTATTATATAAAAGAAATGTAAAAATATCCCATTTTATTTTTATCTAGTTACCTTTTTGTTTCTTTTATTTATTTTTTGATAACTTTTTTAATTTTTTTGTTGAGAATGCATTGAAAAATAAAAATAAATTATTTTTATTTTTTACTTGTAGAGATTTCCCCACCGGGACTCTGTTCTTGACGCCACTCCTCAAATGAGGAACTCCAAAGGATCCCCCATCGGGGCAACCAACGGTCTTACTTTGCCCCCTTCATCGAAGTCCAATCGGAACACTAAGGGAGTCCCTCGGTAGACATTTACATCAGTGATCTATAAACTCAGCTTTTGCCTTCGTTGCAGGCCTAATCCGGACATCTTGAATGTTCTACATCGTTGCGCTCTGAACTACCTAAGCGAGTTCGCGGAAGCACGAACCCCGCGCTTAGTCCTACATTTTATAGTGCCAGTTCGTGTAAATGTCTCATAAATTCGAGGCAATTGAATAATAACATACCACCAAAAATGTTTTTCGCAACAACGAAATTTATTCCTAGTTCCCTTAGTGAACTCAACTTCAGTTCATACCACTGACTTGGTTTCATTATGGACTCTGGTCTGGTCTACCAGGGCCCGCAGTCCCACATCCCAACCCCGTAGGGGAAGACACCCGCGCCTTGTGACGCTTCCGGTCGCCACCCCCCTCCCAAAGGTCCCACAGTTGAAAAAATGTCCTCGCCTATCGGGACCGCCGCAGGATCCAGCCTGGTGCCCAATCCCCCAACATCTATAGCAACCTCAGCTGACCTCCTAGAAACCCGGTAAGATACCCACCCAATGCGGATGCGGTTGCCGTTCAGCAATTCATTCGCGAGCAGAGGCGGAAGTTCCAATTAGTTTAAAATAAGTAAATTGAACATTGCCAGAGGAAATCAATTAAAATAGTAATAATTATAAAACAAACTTTCCTGTACTTAAGTGAAGATGACATCATGATATTGTGTAACTAATATACGCCTCTTGCATCACTAATCGTATTTCTATAAATGATGTCACCCCTCCACCGTACAAATATAACGTAGGTGAGAACGGTTCTCTTAATAGAATCAAAATATTCACCATATATATTTGGACTGGAAGACAACATAAAATCTATGAATAAAAATTATGAAGTTATGTAAGTAGCACATAAAATCACCTTTAAATTTAATTTACCTCAGGGTCGTTTCATATTCATTAAATATGTACGTTTATGCCTTAAATATATTATACTAATACATATATACGTACCACAATCACTCCGCTCTCATCTTTAGCCTGTTCATCAGATATTCGACGTAGATTCAACAACTGCCTACCTACCAGTCGCATGTTTCGCTAAGCCTCTCCTATTGTATATCCGTGCTTTGCAGTCGTGAGAAGATTATGTGATGCGAGGTTTTAATTAATTCCTCGGTTTATTATTTATTCGTTCTGTCAACACCTGCCACATCATATAATCAATATTATTTTAGTAGCGTTTTGTTTTTATATATATTGTTCCTTAATCGAATACCACTTACAAAAATATTAAGATACTACGGTGTATGTGTTTAAATAATAATTTATTTTACTCATATTGAGATCGTATGTGTGATAAGAATGTTTGGCAATACGGCTTTTTAAAAATATTCTCTTGTTTTATTTAGTGTACAGTCTGTTAATTGATGTTGTAAATTATTAATTTTATTAATTAATTAATTAGTTGAAATAACAAACATTCTTTCGAGTTATCAATTCGTACTTATTACTAGGAAGGACGCGTTCCTGGTCAGTAAAATTTGTCAAAATGTCGGTTGAAAAAAATTTGGCAGGATAAAATTGTCGAAAATAAGCCCTGTCATATTTAATCTATGTATCGCCTTAGAAATCTTCAGCCGTTCATCGTGAAGTTATCCTACGTCTTATTTGAGGTATACCAGGTTAACGTGTGGATTCCACATGTTATCTGATGATACTCCAGTTTTATCCTTTAGCTAATTTCTGCTAAATATGCATCACATTCTGCTTGATTGTATACTGAGTTATAGGTTTATACAGAGTGAGCAACATAAAACCGAACCCATAATGAAACCGCTATCCAGCACTATTTATGAAAGATTCACACAACTAGTGCGACTAGTGGATGTACATGTTACTACTGATTGTTGCTGCTGCCGTTTGTCAAGTGGTTACGTGTCAGTGTAGTATACGTTTTGTTGCAATGTAGGATTGTGAGTACAGTTGTGTTTGTCTGAAATGCGTTATTCAGTCAAGGAGAGGATAGCTACAGTTGAGGCCTGTATTCATTCTGGATTGTTTGAAGAATCACGTCAACGGGTATTTGTTGAACAATTTTTGAATGCCTTTATCCCAACGAAGAGTAGCATAAAAACGATTTAGTTAAGAAAAAAATGGTGTACAACAGGTTCGATTTCAAATGCAAAACATTTTTAATTAAAATAAATAAGCAAACAAAAAAAGGTTGTAACAAAAAAACAGCCTAAAAAAAATAGGCAACCTTCCGTTAGGACCCCACAGGCCACTGCCGATATTGAAAAGAGATTACTGCCAGTCCAGAAGATGCCATTTTCGAAGAATTTTATGCCCAATTAACTGATAATGAAAAAAAAAGCTTCTTTCAACAAGACGGTTCACGTGTCACACATCAAATGTTTCACTGAATCGCGTTCATACGGGTTTCACAAATGAACGAGCTGTCAGCAGAGGACGGTGGCCTCCACGTTCCCCAGTGTTGTCTGTCTACTTGCGATTTTTCCTTTGGGGATACTTAAAGGAGATAGTTTATGCATCTTATCTCCACAATATTGATGAACTGAAGGTGAACATTCAACGAAAAATCAACGCAATTGACAACAACATTTTGCAACAGACGACTCTCAGTATAATCAGTCGAGCAAAAATGTTCATCGATGCCCAGGGTGGTCATTTTGACACTTTTGCAACAATAAGGTAAATAAATGCAACATTTAAATTACTTTTTATGTTTTTCTTATTTAATTTACCCGTATCATTCATAAAATTTCATTCCAACATAACCTATCGATTCTGCAGCTCTTATGTTTTGGGTTCGGTTTTATGTATTAGAAAACTTAATTGACATCGTTTTGTGTATTGAAATCGTCTGAATTGAGAAACTTTTCAAATTATTAACGTCTGTTAGACTTTTATTTACAGAGCCGTTCAGATTTCCTCATTTCGATTCAGATATGTAATTTATTTATTTATATTCTTTACAATTTACGATTATATCCGATATAGTTTATTTTCCGACAGATGTACTTTTAAATCATTCTGTTTTCTCGTTTCGAGTTCTTTTAGTAATTACTACTTTCTTTTTGTGTATTGAAGTGTGTTCATTTTCACTGACCGAAAACGTACTTGATTGTTTCTAGATTATTATTGAGTGAATATTTAAAAATTACGTTATTTTGTGTGCTTTATGTCGAATAAAGTAATTATGGTCTGAAGAACTACGGCATTTTGTTGGTTGTTTTTTAATAAATTACGGCATTTTGTAATAATTTCTGTTTTCTTATTCACCTCATAAAACAAACCTTAATTAAAATATTCCAAAAAAAACCTTATTCGGATTAATTGTTGTCTCTTGAAATAATCACTTATTTCTATGTATCCGTAGCTGATATCTAACAATTGTTGTCGGTAAATATTTGGTAACTTTCACAAATCGCACAGTTATGTAAAAAATGTAAGGGAGCCCGAGGCTATTATCTAATGGAACTATAATAAGAGGAGGTAAAGCTATTGTTTTGCGGATCTATCTTCTAAGTATCTACAATTAGGATCTGCTACCTCGAGAAATTCTTGTAGGTGGAATTTGACTCCCTTCATAGTTCTTCAGTGGATAGTTCTTTTCATTCACAGTATCATCCCCTCCTGCCATCGTTGCTGTTCCCTTTTTCACCGGTTTTGTTTAGGGTTCTGGCACAACGGCCAGCGAATCTGTGCTAGGATTGTAGAAAGAATAAAGAATATTGTTTATTACAATACGATTTTCTGTTTTGCATACGATTTTTCGTATGTTTGGCTTCAATAAATAAACGACTTTTAAAAGTTTTTATCTACGTTTTATTGGCTGTATTTGCATTAATTTTGTCAGAATTAAATTCTCTGCAAATCTTATTACTAAACTTTCCGCATTTATTAGTCATTTAAGCAAGCTGTTGTTGTACAAACCTAAAAAAACTTGTTTTTCGACTCTGAATTTTGTGTTTTACGTCGGATATCATAAAAATTACTGGAATTACAGTTGTGAAAACTATTTTATCCAATTTACCAGCTCAAATTACATAAGAAACCACCAAAATTACTCCTTAATTTGGATTCCAAAAGTTATACTAGGGCTTCTTTTTATTGGAAGAGCTGAAATCCGGGCAAAACTTTTCGCTAGCCGTAACTCGAAAATAAAAAGCGTTGCTAGACCTATATTTATATGATCTTTTTTCATTATTTTCACTAGTAAAACTTTTTTTTTTTTTTCTTCAGTCATTTGACTGGTTTGATGCAGCTCTCCAAGATTCCCTATCTATCACTAGTAAAACATGTCCTAAAAATTTTATTTGTTTCTTCGAGGGACACCCTATATATTTATTTGTTGCTAGACCTATATTTATATGACCTTTTTTCATTATTTTCACTAGTAAAACATGTTCTGAAAATGTTTTTGTTTCTTCGTGAGACAACTTATATATTTATTTATATATACGAATATAGATTTCATTCAGTGACTACAGGCTTTCGTCCATCACAGCTTTCTATTTGCTCTTTTTTATAATGAGAAATGAATTTTCTAATGTGCAAGTCTGACCCAGAATCTTTCTGTTTAATAAACAGAATTGGTAGGTATCATTCCCGATCGATTTGGAGGTCGTAGTGTGGTAATATTTATATTGTTAGTTAAAATTCTCGTTATTTCATTTAATAATTGTTAGATATAGCTAATGTAACAAATACAAACTATTGGTTTAATATAATTGTTAATAACTCACGCAACGACATTATTATCAGAGCGAATTTATGGTGATGATTACTATTTTTTATTTTTTATTAATGTGCTTAATAAAAAATTAAAGCACATGTGCTTAAAAAAAGCACATTTTTAAGGTACAAATTAAGGTACCAGAGGAAAAAAAGTAAAACTGATTTTATTTTCAATTAGTAATAAAAATGCTTTTAAAGTTGTTGGTCTTGAAGTAATAAAGGTAACATAGGTTGGTAATATGAATAAAATATTCATTTATATACATAAAAGGATATTGTAATATTTATATTGTAATAAGGATAAAATCAAAACCTAAACCGACAACGATTGTTAACGTCTATATGCCTACAAGCGCCCATGATGATGATGAGGTAGAGTGTGTATACGAAGAGATTGATGAAGCAATTAAACACGTAAAAGGAGATGAAAATTTAATAATAGTTGGAGATTGGAATGCAAGCATTGGAAAAGGCAAGGAAGGAAATATAGTGGGTGAATACGGGCTGGGCAAAAGGAATGAAAGAGGGGACCGACTTATAGAATTTTGCACGAAGTATAATTTAGTAATTGCCAACACCCAATTTAAAAATCATAATAGAAGAATATACACTTGGAAAAAGCCAGGCGATACTGGAAGGTATCAGATAGATTATATCATGGTTAAGCAAAGATTTAGAAATCAACTCGTTGACTGCAAAACTTACCCTGGAGCAGACATTGATAGCGACCATAATTTGGTGATAATGAAATGTAGATTGGGGTTTAAAAACCTGAAGAAAAGGTGTCAGATGAATCGGTGGAATTTAGAGAAGCTTGAGGAAGAGGAGGTAAAGAAGATTTTTGAGGAGGACATCGCAAGAGGTCTGAGTAAAAAAGATAAGGTAGAAAATGTAGAAGAAGAATGGGAGAATGTTAAAAAGGAAATTCTTAAATCAGCAGAAGCAAATTTAGGCGGAATAAAGAGAACCGGTAGAAAACCTTGGGTTTCAGACGATATATTGCAGCTGATGGATGAACGTAGAAAATATAAGAATGCTAGTGATGAAGAAAGTAAAAGGAACTATCGGAAATTAAGAAATGCTATAAACAGGAAGTGCAAACTGGTGAAAGAAGAGTGGATTAAAGAAAAGTGTTCAGAAGTGGAAAGAGAAATGAACATTGGTAAAATAGACGGAGCATACAGGAAAGTTAAGGAAAATTTTGGGGTACATAAATTAAAATCTAATAATGTGTTAAACAAAGATGGTACACCAATATATAATACGAAAGGTAAAGTCGATAGATGGGTGGAATATATTGAAGAGTTATACGGAGGAAATGAATTAGAAAATGGTTTTATAGAGGAAGAAGAGGAAGTTGAGGAGGATGAAATGGGAGAAACAATACTGAGATCTGAATTTAAGAGAGCATTAAAAGATTTAAATGGCAGAAAGGCTCCTGGAATAGACGGAATACCTGTAGAATTACTGCGCAGTGCAGGTGAGGAAGCGATTGATAGATTATACAAACTGGTGTGTAATATTTATGAAAAAGGGGAATTTCCGTCAGACGTCAAAAAAAGTGTTATAGTTATGATACCAAAGAAAGCAGGGGCAGATAAATGTGAAGAATATAGAACAATTAGTTTAACTAGTCATGCATCAAAAATCTTAACTAGAATTTTATACAGAAGAATTGAGAGGAGAGTGGAAGAAGTGTTAGGAGAAGACCAATTTGGTTTCAGGAAAAGTATAGGGACAAGGGAAGCAATTTTAGGCCTCAGATTAATAGTAGAAGGAAGATTAAAGAAAAACAAACCAACATACTTGGCGTTTATAGACCTAGAAAAGGCTTTTGATAACGTAGACTGGAATAAAATGTTCAGCATTTTAAAAAAATTAGGGTTCAAATACAGAGATAGAAGAACAATTGCTAACATGTACAGGAACCAAACAGCAACAATAACAATTGAAGAACATAAGAAAGAAGCCGTAATAAGAAAGGGAGTCCGACAAGGATGTTCCCTATCTCCGTTACTTTTTAATCTTTACATGGAACTAGCAGTTAATGATGTTAAAGAACAATTTAGATTCGGAGTAACAGTACAAGGTGAAAAGATAAAGATGCTACGATTTGCTGATGATATAGTAATTCTAGCCGAGAGTAAAAAGGATTTAGAAGAAACAATGAACGGCATAGATGAAGTCCTACGCAAAAACTATCGCATGAAAATAAACAAGAACAAAACAAAAGTAATGAAATGTAGTAGAAATAACAAAGATGGACCGCTGAATGTGAAAATAGGAGGAGAAAAGATTATGGAGGTAGAAGAATTTTGTTATTTGGGAAGTAAAATTACTAAAGATGGACGAAGCAGGAGCGATATAAAATGCCGAATAGCACAAGCTAAACGAGCCTTCAGTAAGAAATATAATTTGTTTACATCAAAAATGAATTTAAATGTCAGGAAAAGATTTTTGAAAGTGTATGTTTGGAGTGTCGCTTTATATGGAAGTGAAACTTGGACAATCGGAGTATCTGAGAAGAAAAGATTAGAAGCTTTTGAAATGTGGTGCTATAGGAGAATGTTAAAAATCAGATGGGTGGATAAAGTGACAAATGAAGAGGTATTGCGGCAAATAGATGAAGAAAGAAGCATTTGGAAAAATATAGTTAAAAGAAGAGACAGACTTATAGGCCACATACTAAGGCATCCTGGAATAGTCGCCTTAATATTGGAAGGACAGGTAGAAGGGAAAAATTGTGTAGGCAGGCCACGTTTGGAGTATGTAAAACAAATTGTTGGGGATGTAGGATGTAGAGGGTATACTGAAATGAAACGACTAGCACTAGATAGGGAATCTTGGAGAGCTGCATCAAACCAGTCAAATGACTGAAGACAAAAAAAAAAAAAAAAATACATAAAAGTAGTTAAGCCCATAACGTTTTATAAGGATCTTGTTTTAAAAGTTCTTTTAAAATAATGAAGAGTATTTCCAGTATTTAAGAATACTAGAAAAAATAATAAATATCCAGTATTTTAAAATACTGGAGTTCTTTTTGAATACTGAAGGAAAATCGTCTTTTATTCCTAAATATCAGTAGTAGTGCGTACTATAATTACATAATTATAATGAATAATTAAGAATGTAGTTATGAAAAGCAAAAACTATTAAAATATTGCACTTTTTATTAGATGAGGATTAATTGATTCTAATATTTTATTAGAAAACAACTTATTTGTATTTTTATTTATTTTTATTCATTTTTTAATTTGTCTATTAAAAGAGTACAAAATATAAAAATGTAATACGTAGCTAGCACATACCAAAATTCATACCACTTGTGCTGGTTAAGGGGAGCCAGAAAGGATTAGAATTATTATTTTGGAAGGGATTATAAGGACGGGTTTTAACCTGTAACTCTTTACCCATTATCTTATCTTATTATGCTAGGTATGAAAAAATGAGCCCTCGGATACGATCTACAGACGTCTCCGAAACCGGATCATATCAAGAATTCACTGGTTTTATATATCTCGTTATTTTTAGCAATAGAAGGAGACCAACTAATTCCATTTCAAAGGTACCATCTTTGAGAATACCAGCTTAGATTACTAATTAAAATACCAACCTAGAATACCAATAAAAATACCAACTTATTCTATTGGAGAATAAAGAAGATGGGTAATAATAAAAATGATGTATTATCTACACGATTCCGATTGCTAAACGAACAATCTTATCCAAAAGATAGCTTCAGTGCACGTGGCGGGCGCTGATAGCGTTATCTATCCATTTGGAAATTATTAGCAGTTTCATCCCAATAAAAGCATTACTGATCAACATTTTGCGTTTACCAACTCAAACAAATATATTTTACATGAAAACCTTGTCTATATTTGTTTGACATGAAAAATCATTCAGCTGATAACTAGATTTAATAACTTGGCGTGTATCTGTCGTGTTATTGTCGTAAATAAAAAATCGTTGAAAAAATTTGTAACCCCACTAGAATAATCAATTTTTTTGCGTAAAATTTGTAATTTGTTACGCGTATCCGTTTTCTTTTTACTTTTATTGGCGTGAAAATAGAAAAAAATTATTTTTCAGTAAATTTTTGGAAAAACGTTTAGATTGATATAAAAAAAAAAATATAAAGGCGATAAACATTGAATATTCATGTTGTTCATTAGGTAATATATACATCTAACACATATATAAAAAAGCGCATTCTGGAATCTGACGTGTCTTTTTTGGTAAATTCGTTGGAATCGTCAGTTCAACACGAATTGGATTATACTGGTACTCACAGTAGGATTTATGATCTGTTGAAACGGAGTGTACTTGCAATAGAGAATTAACGTTTTAAAATAATTTTTTTTAAATTTATAAAACAGTTTCAAATCTACGTCCATCAGTAGTTTCCATAATTTTATTTCAATTTCAAACTGTTGCAGTAGAATTCTTATTCCACTGATGATTCCAACAGATTATCATAGAACGCCTATCAGATCCCGGAATGCGGTTTTTTTGCCAAAAAAATCATGGTTTTTAAAAATAGTTTAAACCGGTACTTTTGTTTAACCTCCCGGACCACTGTTAGGTATTGCTTCAGAGAATAAGATGAATGATTTGTAGCGTGTGTGAAAATGCCATGCCTGACCGGGATTCGAATCCGGGACCTCCGGATGAAAGGCCGAGACACTACCACTCGCGCCACGGAGGCCGGAAATTAACCGACCTCCAGTACCAGAGTGATAAATGTGAACTATGTGATAATATCTTAGAATATCAAATTTTTATAGCTGTCGGGTTATTTTTTGTACCTTTCTCAATATTAATTTTCCGAAAATCTTCGGAAAACCCGTTTTTATTTTCACACTAATAAAAAGAAAACGGAAGACGACAGGCAAATTTCGTTTTGTAAATTTTACGCAGAAACAATTGTTGATTATATTGGTGTAATTAAATTTTTTCTACAATATTTTGACGCCATAATGATAAATACACTCATCAAGTAATATTGCTCTTATACACAAGCTGTGCAGTCAAAACCCTCATTGGCGCTGATAGAAGAACAAAACGTAATCAAGGAAAAAACAGACATTTTTTCGTTTATAACCAAACAGTACCACTTATTTTGTTTATTATTATATTAACAAATAATTTTATTTTTTTCTGTTTATTAAACAGTTTGTTTTATTTATTTATAAATCTATTTTATACATTCTTCGCTCAAAAATTATGTTCGACAAAAGGTATTGGAGAAAAATGTTTGAAATTTTATTTCATTCCTGTGAAGTTTTTCATAAAAAAGTAACATAAGCAAGAAACGATAAAAAAAGCTTTTATTCAAGAGGAGGATCCGCAATTCAAAATTTAAAAAAAATAAAAATAATTATTAAACAATTTATATCAACGTACTTAATTTTTTAAATGAAATTTTTGAATAGGTATTGAGGAGAAATTGTTTAAAAAACTTTCATTCTTCATCGTAAATATGGTGGAGTCCAGATGAATATAAGAAAAATAAATAAAATATAATAAATAAATCACGAATAAAAACGATCCATGGTCCAAGTAAAACAAAAGACGGATACAGAATATAAAAAAATAGAATATATAAAAAAATTTACAAAATTAAAGAAAACGAATAAAAAAAATCAAACTTGTGAAAATTTATAAACCACTACACGAAAAAGAATACTACATTTTGTGACATTGATTGGAATGGATTCAGATAGATGAACAAAACCTTTTTGATAAATTTTGGAGATATGAAATACCGCTCCCATACATAAAAAAATAAAGAAAGCCTTCAATAAAGCAAATAGAGAAATAAAAGATTGTTAAAATTGAAAGAAATTCAAAGAAAGAATCCGCAGAATGGAGATTCTTATGAATGCAAAAAAGAAAAGAGAGCGCATGTGCTAGACAACGAAAAATACAGCATAGAGAAAGAATGAAAGATTCTAGAGGAGAAAGAGCGAAAATCAGAACAGAAGGAATTGGAATGATATCTGCGTAGTCCTCTGCAGTCCTATTCGGGAAAGAAACAAGTTTCAAAAAAAAATGTTACAATGTTTTTATACCTTTTATATGTTTTTGTATTTTTATATCTTGTATTTATATTTTAACTTTGTATATGTAAGCTTTTGTATAAAAAATAAACAAGAAAATTAGAGAAAAACTTATTAGTAAATAAGATCCTTGTACGAAGTAAAGGAAGTATAGTAATCGCGAAAAATTTCGGTTTTCAGATTTCAACGAAAATATCCATTTTGACCATCCCTGAATCCATTTTCACTAATTTCGGCGTGACGTGTTTACGTACGTACGTATATATCTCGCATAACTCAAAAACTATTAGCCGCAGAATGTTGAAATATTGGATATAAGACTGTTGTAATTTCTAGTTGTGCACTTCCCTTTTTGATTGCAATCGACTGGACCGAAAGTGTCCAGAAAATACACTTTTATTTTTTTGATTTTGGGCTTTTTCTTATGCAGTAACAAGCCTTCGTTGAGAGCTTTTCAACGATATATCATAAGTGGTACTTATTTCTATTGGTTCCAGAGTTATAGGCGAATAAAAATTTAATTAATAAAAAATTTGGATCTTACAAGAGAAAGGCAGATCGGTTCGAATCCGACATCATATACGTTATTTTTTTACCTTTTTTTAATTTAAATGTATTAGTTTATTAATAACCTCTGATTGTAAAAAAAGTTTTAACAATAAAACTAAATTAACTAATTTACTAAATTAATATTTCCAATGAGTAGATAATATATGGTTATGATTTATAGCAGATATGTGACTGTAATTTGTAAATAAAAATTTCCCTTTACGATTTATATATTTCTCGTTGGATGATGGTAATATAAAAACAAAAATCCGAAAATTCAACTATCAAATTTAATCTACAGTGTGGATTAATAAATTTTCATATATATACTCGCGCGCGCGTGTGCGTGCGTATGTGTATTATATAATATAAATAAATAGTTACACATTTTTAATAAAATAGTTTTTCCTATTATTATTATTATTATTATTATTAATGATAAACAGTTTATTAACTCTCTACATCATGGTTAATTTATAGTGATGTTATAATATTTAACATTTATATTTTATCTACATATTTGGTTTTGGTTTGAAAAATATGGAGGATAAACCTACGAAATACAACTTACCACATAATATTCTTTCCTCTCTAATTTAATTCCTACATAAATGATGATAAGATGATATAGGCATGATTAATATTAAAAATTAAAAAACCGGAAGTCTTATTAGCATAAAACAATAATTTATACTATAAGTAAACGGATTAATTTTACAGTAAATGATATTTATTTTTTATTGTTACATTAAGAAAATAAATTATAAATAAACACAGCTAGATAGATAGATTTAATTTTGATACTCGATGTACTTTATAGTTGGTAGAGAATAAATGACATATAATGAAATTTTAATAAGGCAGTTGTTGGAAATACTCTTAAACGGATATATATATATCGTACAAATATGGGTATTTTTGTAATGTTAACGAATAAATAACGTTACTAGTTATACATATATAGTTCATCTATGTTTTAACTGCCTCTTATACTATTATCATATACATATACTTCTTCTACATATACATATATGCTTCTTCTACTTATTCCAGTATCATACTACTCATTTATAAACATGTAGTTTATAATTTTCTTTACTTCCTTGTCGTACAAGGAAGTATTGTAATAGCGAAAAAAATAGCAGTTTTCAGATTTCAACGGAAATACCTATTTTGAATAATCTTGAATCCATTTTGGCATGTTTCGGCGTGACGTCTGTATTTCGTATAATTTAAAAACGATTAGCCGTAGAATGTTGAAACTTTGTAATTAAGGACTGTAGTAAAAACTAGTTGTGAACCTCTCCTTTTCATTGCAATCAACTAGCCCAAAAAAGCCCAAAATCCAAAACATTTGGATTTTGGACTTTTTCTTCACTACGGCAATAAGCCCCCGTTGAGTGCTTTTCAACGATATATTGTAAGTGGCACTTATTGGTTCCAGAGTTATATCCAAATAAAACTTTTATTAAAAAAATATTTGGATGTTACAAGGGGAAGGCACATCGGTTCGAATCTGAATTCATATACATTATTTTTTTTAAACTTTTTTCCTTTAATTTAAATGTATTAGTTTATAAATAATTATTTACCTCTGATTGTAAAAAAAATTAACAATAAATTCAATAATAACAATAAAAAAAAATATCAGAAGTTATTAGTAAGTATTAATGAAATAAAATTTTATGTATATGTACTTTTCATTTTAATTCAAAAACTTGTACAAACAGAGTTTATAATTATTAAAAAATCGATATATTTAAATTAAACGAAAGTAAAAAAAAATATATCTATATAAGTCGTATTTGAACCGATATGTAAATTTTTGCTGATCCGACGCGTTCTCACACTACTTCTCTACTTGAGCGATCTGAAACAAACTTAATGTATAAACTAATATAAAATGCTAAAGAAATTTCTTTAGCACCCTTTTTTCTTGAATATATAATTCAATATTGCGTGTTAGTATTTTGTGATGACACACGCAATATGGTGGTGTGATGGACACACTCAAATCGGTGTACCGAAGCTCGTGCCTTCCTCTTGTTAGGTACAGTAATATGGATCTTAGGTGCCTTATACTGATTTAACTTTTTATAGAAAAAGGTCACTATAGTTATTTTCTTCCAGAATTAGAAATAATTTGCTTACGAAAAACAATTTTTTTTTTAAACATTAAGTATGATCTTAGTTTATTAGAATAACTTTATTTCCAAAGCCTATCTTGTTTTATCTTTTTACATATTGTTACATAGAAGATGTTTATAGCTTCTTACATCTTTTGTTACAAAATATACTATTCTAGATTAATATTATTCCTATCTTCGTGAGCTGCTGATTAACAAAAGTTTCAGATTTCTGGTGTGTCGTATAAATAAAAGTTAATAAATAATTAAACTATTCCATTTTGTTAACTCTTGTATACTGGTTAAATTTTATTTAACCAGTATAAGTATAAATGAAATGCAGCAAAAAATGTGTTTGTGTAATTTAATAGGCGTACAAGAAAGTCATGAATTATTCACATCAGATTTTTTTTTTCACAATTAAGAAGAGAGCAACGCTCTTAGTTTTATTATTGAATGTAGATGCAGAGGAAAAAAATACAGAAATCTTTCATACATAAATGAATGAAAATCATTAAAACGCACAAAAATATCCTTTATTACTATGCTTTTATATAGTAGAATTTTCTTTTATTAGTAGTCAATTTACCAAGTTTATTATAAAACAATTTAATATTATCATAAAATAGTTAAATTTTCTAGTTTTTATAACTAAACAAAAAAAAAAGCATTTTTGCTTGTTCATGATTGAGGAGTATTTTTTTATCATTATCAAACATCAAATTTTTCAGTTTCAAAAAAATTCAGCTAACTTTGTGTTGCTTAATGCAACATTTTTATTTTTATACCTTCAACAAATTTAACCAAAATCTAGATGGTTATTTTTCTTAATCTAACTGAAATGATAATTACATTTTTAATTTTGTTTTTATTTCTATTGAAATTTTTATCTAATAACTCTTTTAATATTTGATGAAAACAAATTACCAGAAAAACGCCGAATTTTGCTTTATACCAATTTTTATGTACTTAAAATGAATATGATTTATCCATACATTATAACTCTTTTTCTGTTCAGCCTCCGGAACCACCGTCAGGTATTATTTCAGATGTATTATTATGAGGATGCTATGTATGATTGAAAATGAAATGTAGTCTTGTGCAGTCTCAGGTCGACCATTTTTGACATGTGTGATTAATTGAAACCCAACCACCAAAGAACACCGGTATCTGCGATTTAGCATTCAAATCCGTATAAAAGTAACTGCCTTTACCAGTATACAAAACAATTTTATACTCAGAACTTAAGATATCGGCTTCACAGAGAATAATGTATGATATTATACATTTTATATATTTTTATTATTATAAATGATAAATGGGTTTTACACTACAAAAAATATCACGGGTTATACTTAAACTGCCAATATGAATTAATTTATCTTACAGAATTTGAATATCTGTGTAAAGGTAGTACAGCTTCGAAGCTCGGTGTCTGTTATACGTGCATTTGTATTTATTTTTATTTTAGTGCATTCATTAACTATATTAGGTAAAAAAAGGAAGAAAACAGAATTACGCGGCTGTTGTTATAAATGTGTTATTTATTTAATAAACGAGTGGTAAAATGTGGTAATAACTAGTTCTTTCTTAATGTGGAGATATATATTCTGGCTATACACTTATGTACTTGTTTAGAATAATTAATAAGATGACAGTTGTAATTATTATTTTCTGTTTGACAATATAGAAATTATAATACATTTATTTCATATACATAATTAAATAGCTGTCTTATTGTAAGTATTGCATAGATTATCTATGTTATATGAAGGCAGGAGATATCACAACCATTTCTATGGTATATAGATAATTATCTACAACACGCTTATTAGTTTTTAGAACATTTTTTCATCTTGCAATATACAAATACTTAAGTTATAATTATTAAGATTGATATTTTACAATATAAAGATACTTATCTCGTATCTTACAAGATACTTAAATTACACAGATACTAATTATAGATTTATCCCTTTGTCTGATATTTATTTATATAAAAAGGAAGAACAGGAATTGATCCTGTAAATACATTATATTTAACAAATCTTTTTTTTACACGTATGATTTCAATCAATTCTACTTTTTCATTAAATAATTTTATGCAATTTATTTAAATTTTAATTAATTTAATTTATTGATTATAATTTATTTAGAAATAAATTCTGAAAAAAAAATCTCGATTTTCACCGCATATCTACAAATATTGCCCATTGCTGATTTATGAAATCACGTTTTTATATTACAATAGACATTGTTACTTTAAAAATTAATTACAGCAATTAAATATTTTTACGTTTCCTCCATTTCTAATCTTGTTTACCGAGTTATTTTAATTAGAAGTGGTTTGATTATTTATTTTATAAGTTTCATTAGCAGATTTCCAAAGAACTTGGAAATCGCTACTGTACCCGGTCATGTTTATATACATATTAGTTAGTATGTATGAAGATTTTTTTGTCCAACGAAAAAATTTTCATGACTTCCTCTGATGCGTCTCTACCGAACGCAAATCATAACCGATTTTGACGAAACTTGTTGGAGGGGGGGATATAAACCTATTGTGATAGAGCTTTATTGATTTTCAAGCGAATCGGTTCGTTGGAACTGGAGTTAGTGCCAGAGAACCGGGTTTTTGGATACATTTTCAGATTTTTTTTCATTTTACTAGACGCAATTATTTTTACATTTCCTTTTTTATTTTCTTAATAATAAATTAAGACATAAGACTGGTTTGATGCTTGTCAACTATTCTCTACAAAGCATATGTACTTGTAGCAATGATGAAGCATACAAAATACTTTTGTTTATACTGTCATTGGTAATATTTAAATAAATGATAATGTCTACTTAATTAAGTGTTTGTTTAATTTATGACACTGGTAGTAATTTTCTTTTTTTTATGTTCTGATATCCTAACTGAGAAACTTAGATACTTAATAATACAATAAATATATATTTTTTTCTTTTTAGCAGATTTCCAAGGAATTTATAGAAATCACTACTGCGTTCGGTCAGATTTTATAAGAAGTTATTGGTGGGGGGGGGGGGCAGGTGAAACCAACTTTTCTTTACGTTTCGGAGCCTCCTGAACATGATTCTGCAAAGTTTATATACATATGTATGTATGTATAAGATTTTTTCGTCCACTTTACCGGGCGAAACTTATCGGGGTGATGTAAACCTATTCGGAATAGAGCCCTATTGATTTTAAAGTTAATAAGTTCACAAGAACCCCGGAGTTCCGTAACTCGAAATTTACCCAAATACCCCGTTTTTGGGTATATTTTCAGCTTTTTGTTTGTTCTACTGGGCGCAATTTTTAACCGATTTTGATGAAACTTGGTAGGATTATGTAAACGTAGTAGAAATAGAATTTTATTGATTTTCAAGCAAATTGGTTGACAGGAACAGGAGTTAAGAGGCAAAGAACTGGGTTTTTGGGTACGTTTCTAAGGTTAACTAAAACCGGAAATCCGTTTTTGTGACGCTATTACTGTAAAAGAGTTTCTATTTTAAGTTAAAATAAAAACAGAATGTTTGATTCTTGAATTGTGCATAAATAATTATTGTAATATTATTAAAAAAAAAATTGATGTGGACCCCACATGACTTCTTTGTACGCCTATTAAATTACATATACACATTTTTTTAAAATGAAAAGCACATAAAATTTTATTTCATTAATAACTAACTATAATAATGAAATATTAATATTTTTATTTTTATTTTATTATAAAATTTTATTATTTATCGTAGAACCTTTTTTACAATCAGAGGTTAGTAACTATTAATAAATTAATATATTTAAATTAAAATTAAAGTTAAAAAAAAGGAAATGAGGTCTGATTCGAACCGATGTCGCTTCCCCTTGTAAGATCCAAATTATTTCATTAATTAAAATTTTATTTGGCTATAACTCTGGAACCAATGAAAATAAGTACCACTGATATATCGTTGAAAAGCTTTCTATGAGGGCCTATTACTGCAGTTAAGGAAAAATCAAAAATCCAGTTTTATTTTGGATTTCGGATTTTTTTGGACACTTTTGGTCCAGTCGTTTGCAATCAAGAGGAGAGGTGCACAACTAGATGTTACAACAGTCCTAAATCAAAAATTTCAACATCCTATGGCTAATCGTTTTTGAGTTATGCAAGATACATATGTACGTACTCGTATTATTTATATACATATATACGAAATACGTACGTAATTGTGTACGTACAGATGTCTTGCCGAAAGTAGTCAAAATGGATTCAGAAATGGTCAAAATGGATATTTCCGTTGAAATCTGAAAACTGAAATTTTTCTTGATCACAATACTTCCTTCACTTCGTAAAAGGAAGTAAAAATAACAATATTTATTATTTAAATTTCTGAGTATTTTTACATAGTCATATAAAACATTTTAAATAATTTTCATCGTTTATTCGTAAATAAACTAGGCAGTCTTCCGGTTGTATTTATGGTTCATTATTGGAACTATATTTGAGTAATTTAACACATTCTCATAAGCCGTTCTTTTTATATTTTGTTTCTATATTCTATTATTAATTTTCTTCAATTATAATTTTCTTATCCTGAACACTTTAATTCCATTTACAAATACATAACCAAAGCCGATAACTTATCCTATTAAAACCAGTTCACACTTTCGAATTACAGTTTAAAAATCTGTATGCGAATTGTTGTAAAGTGAATTAATAACTTGAAGTCAGTCACAAATAGGATTTAATTGCTAATTATGTGTTCTTATGTAAGTGGAGACAGATCACGTTTGATTTGTCGTGGTGGTAAACGTAAGCAATAAGTTAAATTGCGAAACTATTGAGGAAATAGCATGTCTTTAATCCTTCTTTAGCTCTTTACAGTTTTTATATTTCATACTTTTTCTGATGGTGAATTAACTAATCATAATGTATATTAAATCTCTACTTATACTATTGTAAACAGGACGTAAGTTTAAAGTTTAGATAATATTTTAATAGATAATTAATTGTAAAGAAAATCATACTATTTACCAAATTTAAAGCTCATTATTAATAATTTATGATTAATAATAATGATGATTATTATTATTAAATTTTCTATAATAAATTAGGACATTTTAAAAAAATACTTGAAAAATTTAAATGGATTACGTTTTTTTAAGTACTGTATTTAAGTTTTATTGAATATCGCTTCCGTTCAAAAAATTAAGATATTAATTGAAAACTAATTATTATTATTACAGTCCTAAGTGCATATATATTGTTCGTCGACGTATCAATAGTATGTTATCGGGGATAATTTTAAGGATGTTATTTTTGTATAGCTGTAATTTGAAGATGTACGTGCTATTCATAATAATAAAAATAATGTATTATTAAAATTCATTTTTCATCCAATTTACTGGAGTACGTGATCTGTTTTTGTCATGATATAAATATACTGTGGAATATAATGGAAGTAATAATTTTAGGATTTTTATTATACATGTCAACACTTATACATATATTTATTTATTTATAAAAAACAGCGAAATTTGAATTTATCCTTCAACTAATTCTTTGTTAAGACGTATCTGAAATAAATTCATAAATTTAAATTTCATAAATTCTAACTGAAATACTATAATTGATTCTAGTAAGGAGTTTTATTATTCAAGAAGCAGCACACGTTTTATTCATTAGAATTCCGTAAAAGATTAAAAGTGTAAGACGTCGTCAAAATTTTTTTAATCAAAATTTAAATTGAATTACACTAACCTCTATCAACAACTATGGTTGAATTTTGGTGTACCATTGATAATATATGTAAATTGAATGCAGTTAGGGATAGACAGCTTAAATTAACTGATCTGTACATTATGCATGTAAAGTTTACACCGTTTATATTTTGAAAATTTCTAAACAAACTCTCTAGTTTTATTTCGATAACGGACACATCCTTAATTTTAATTTTCTGAATTCTTAATATTGTTAAATTATTTATGAATTAAGGGTAATAATAATAAACAATATTAAACTGCTAACGGTTATCTTATTCTCTCGTTTTAGTAATTATATTTCAACTTGTCTTTATCTTATAGTTACATCTCCGTTGTGTTCTAGTCAGTGGAGTCTATTTTAATCGTGTACTGCGTATGTTTTCTGTGCTTTTCACTATTCGTTATTTTCATCCGACATGGGTTTGAGTGACTTAATCCGTGAGGTGCCAGATAAACAACATGCTGTTCGTTTTTTACAAGCCAAAGAGATTTTACACTATCCTAGGTTCTGCGTTCTAGTGGTGAACTGGTCATCGCAAATCAGGTGATTTCGAAGTCGAGAGTTCTAAGGTTCAAATCCTAGTAAAGGCAGTTTACTTTTACATAAATCTGTAAAATTTATGTTTACACTTTTATACGGATTTAAATATTAGATCGTGAATACCGGTGTTCTTTCTTTGGTGGTTGGGTTTCAATTAACCGCACATCTCGGGTATGGTAGATCTGAGGCTGTATAAGATTACACTTCATTTATATTCATTCATACCTATTCTCATTCATCCTGTAAAGTAATGCCTGACGGTGATTCCCAAAGGCTAAACAGGAAAAAATATTTCGAAGATTTGCATAGTTCTCCCACTATTTCATTCCCTTCGAGAAGACAGAACTTTTTTCTTATTACGAATTAAGGTGTCATGACAATTTAGATGTATATTTATATATATGAACATTTGAGAGTTGTAATTTCGGAACCGATATTCCCAGTATTAATCTGGTAGGTATCTAACGATCCATCTCGATTTATAAGTGATAAAGAATACAATGGTTGGAAAAAATAATGACGATGAACGGTAAAGGTATATCATTTTAATACTATTGTTGAAACAAGTTTCAATTTGAAGAAAAATTGAAAACTTTCAAAATGTAAAGTTCCTAATAAGCTATTACATCGCTAAATTTTCTTAAAATTATATCAATTTTTGGATCCTGTTATTATATTTTTCATAAAACAATAATTAAAAAAAGTAATTATTTCCTCGTTATTTTAATATGTCGTCGTATTTTTGATGTTCAATGTGATAACCAGAATAATAACATGTGGATTTATCGGAAAATGATTTTGGCAAGTTTTTTGAAAATTTCATAAAGATTACATTTGGTTTTATTAATTATCTATTAAAATGATTTTTGAGATTATAGTGGCAAAAATTATTTCTAACCAAGAAGGATTATAAACACGATATAATTGTACGTGTTTTTTCCAACCGTGGTTCAAGAGAGCGGCATTATTTATCTGTCATGGCAGCTATTATTAAATCTCGTAATAAGCGAATTATTTTACAAACGCCATATTTACACAATTTTCGTTCTGATCAAGTTTTTATCTTGAAGTGCTGACTGATGCAATGTTGGCTGTGATGATAATATATATGATGTTTTTTTGTTAAGTGTAAATGATGTTTGTGGTTTTTGTTGGAAGAAGGGAACGGATGCTAATCTTATACTGGAATGAAGTAATTGAATTTACTTGCTACGTTACGTCTTTAAGTAACGACTCAAGACATTCTTTACTGTCATTAACGAAGTCGTATTAAAATAATAAAGGTACACGGCTGAGAATTATATTCTCATGTAGAATAAATTTTCTGTAGAATTTGTCTCGTAAATATTCATTATTTTATCGTATGAATTTTTTTGTTATTTAATAATTATAATTGTACAATCAGAATTTGTTAAAACAATATTACTGTTGACACTTTATATTTATTTATTTTTTAAATTTTATTTTGACGCAGAGTTGTAATTAACTGGAAAAGAATCCTACTGAATAACCCAATTTCAAACATGTTCCATGGCATTTTGTTCTTTTGAAATTGGTTTTACATGCATTTCATAATATCCAAAGTATTCAAAAACTAATTTTGTTGGTTTGTATTGTTTTTTAGATGTTTATATACGACTATAAATTTATTTACGTCACTTTGCTATTCTTAGCATCTTACTTGTTTTTATTATAATTCCCTTCTTCCAAATCTGCTCTTTTTCCATCTTATTCATTCTCGATCTTGCTCGGTAAAATGTGTCTTCCAACTTGCTGTGCGATTAAACCAAGGTGTCCCGTCTGATTAGATTAAATTCCTTTTCACCAGTGATCCCTCTCATGTCTGAGAGCTGGTGGCCCGATTCATATCCCGCTGACAATTTCCCGCCATAGCTCACAGTCTTCTGCCATTCGACTGGAATATTTCTCTAGTACCCTCTTCAATCTGGCCCAGCTATCTTTTCGGCGGTCTTCCGTATGATCTGTTGCCCTCAATTTTTTCCTCTGCGACTAAAAGAGGAAGCATATTGTGGACAAGCTCCTTTGTATACCAAGCTCGTTTATAATCGAGTTGTCCGTCCTCTTTTCCATCTATGCGACGTGGAGCATTCTTCCTTACGTCCATATTCCTTTTACCATTCTCAAAACCTTTTCATTCCTCATTCTATTCTTCCGTATCATTTTATTCATTCTTTTCAAAAAATACATTCAAAAACTTTTACTTCTTCCACTTTCTCTCGTTTCAGATTCATAAATTATATTTCATATATTTTAACACTTGATAAGTCTTTTTCTTAATTTCTTTTTATCTATCTACAACCTTTCAGTTTTTTTAAAGTGGCTTTTTAGATATTTTGCTTCCTGTTGTACTTCATTTCGGATAGGAAGTAGAACCTATTGATATATCTACGCGTACTCCCTCCAAAAGTGGTGACACTATTGATCTACCGCTTCTGTAGGTACTCAAATTCTCAGAAAAGACCTAATGATGACTGTTCTTAGAACCTAAAACAGGAAAATTTAATAGATAATAAACATTTCCATAAGAAAAAATAGGTGTTTAAAAAGTAAGATCTGTTCATATAGAAACTCCAGAGCTATGTAATTTTACCCGGAGGTATTTTTGAAGTTCCGACCAGGTATCTTACATTTACTTTTAGTAAAATCAGGGACGTTTTACACACACAAAAACGCAGATACCCAATAGTATATTTTTCTCATATATCTATTATACCTTTCCCTTAATGAGCCCAATACCCCCCTATACTTTCCCTTTGTAGCAGCTATATTGCAGCAGCAGCAACAATAAGGTATATCGTGAAAGTAAAAAAAATATAATAATAGTCCGTTATAAAAATAATATTTTTGTAAAAAAATGTATGAACGTAATAAAATAAATTCAAACGGTAAAATTAAAATGATAAGTTTGAAGGCATTAATTAAAAAATGTTTTAGTACATATTTAAGTATTTGTTTGAAGAAGATTTATTATTAAATTAGCATTTAAAAATTCATCTATTCAGTCGATAAGTTTTAAAATTAAGAAAAAATAAGTAATATTATTAATTATAAGTAATTATAAGTAATTATAATTAATTATAAGTAATATTATTAATTATAAGTAATATTATTAATTAATAATATTGTTAATTAATTAAATAAGTATTTAAAATTAAGAAAAGTAAGCAGTAAGATTGGGTTTTAGTATTGTTAAATACCCACTCCCTTTAATTTCTTTTAAGATAAATGCGAACAAAACGACGACAGGTTTTTTTGTAATCTTTTTTTAAAGTATTTGAATTATAATTTGTTATACATATTTTAAAATAAAATAAAATAATGTGTACGAATTTAAAAATTTTTTAAATTTATTTCAATAGAAATAGAAAAGTTTTCCTTAAAATTACTTTTATAATGTTTACAAAATGTTTCTGGAAGAATATTCAGTAATTTTTGCATGAAATAAAAAAAAAATTGAATTATAAAATCTGATCATTTAATTTTTTAAATAAAAATACAATAATGTAAGGTATTTTTTTTCTTTTAATCACGTATATCTTTATTATTCAAGTGGCTTTTAAAGAAAATTATATAAATGAAGTCATTGTCATTATTACTAATCTGCTACTTAGGTTCATTAAATGGCTTAATTCCAAATTACTTTATCTTCCACCAATCTCTTCGTACATTTTTATTTCTTTCGCTTCAATCTTAATTATATCTATTAACTTGTATTTCGATCCTGTTCTTTTTACTGGTTCTTTCAAATTACTGTTAGTAAAAGCTTTTTTATGACACATTAGATTAGGAATTTTATTGTCTTTTTGATTTTTAAAACTAGCTTACTTTATTTTCAATCTTCAATAATTTTTTTTATGGTTTGGAATGTAATTGAAATGTTATAATATTCTTAAAAAATAATATAATACAATACATAACAATAAAGTATAATAAAACGGGCACAGTTTACTAGTCACGAGACAAACATCTTTACTGCGTCAATAATTTGTTCAAACAATATTCACTTTCGCGGTGGCGTTGCCGCCATAAACTAACAAGTACTATTTGGTGAGATTCCTGTTTGTATCAAACTTGGTTTTTTTTTTACATTGATTTTAATTTTTTTTTGGGCGGATAGGTTAAAATTTAAAAGCTATCGGGATGTTTTGTTACGAGCTTATATTGTTAACGGTAACGCTTGGTTACCGTACAGCTTTACGGGAGACGATCTTGGTGATCGCAAGCGTGAAACCGATAGACTTGATTGCATCTGAGAGGCAACATCGTTATGTTGCTAAGAAGTCAGGTGAATTGACTTCGGAGAAAATAAAGGAGATGGACAGCATGGTGTCGCCCTGTGGCAGACCAGATAGGATGAGATAGAGTATGGCCGTTATACGCATGATCTTTTCCTCAGTGTTGTTGATTTGCGGTATACCTCTTGGGTACATCCGAACAAGTGTGTGACGCAATTTTTTCTAGGCATAGAGCTTTTCAGGACAGACTTAAAAAAATCGGCCTGGCGGACTGTGGTATTTGTGCGCAATGCACAAATGGATTGTTGGACGATGCTTATCATGTGATACATGAATGAGAGAATGTGAATATGATTTAATGCGCCCGGGTACTATTTGTTGGCTTGATATTATCGGGTCGACATTTGATCTCCGTGTTAATTGGAAAAGCCGAGCCAAATGGTTGACCGTAGAAAGTTTTACTACATATTTCGCGAAAGAAAGGATCGCTGAAGGGGTGTGATGTTCCGCTTGGAATTTCCTTCTTTGTGCGTATGTTTGATTTAATTATTATTTTGTTTTATGGCTTATTAAACCGTTGCTGTATTTGTGTCTGTTTGATTATAGATTTGTTTGTTTTTCGTTCGTTATATTTTATGTTACATTATTTATTTTTATTGTTTTGTTAATGTTTTTGTGTTGCGTTTTATGATTCGTTGTGTCTCGAACTTATTTTTACCTTTCGGGTAGGTAGGGTTTAGGTCGTCGTTCTTAAAAAGTCATTCAGTTTTGTTTGAGACTTGGCTAGATATGTTTCGTTTTGAGTTTATGTTAGTAGGACATCGATGGGAATGTCGGTTGTGGCATCCCGGCTGAGGCTTGACTGAAAGATGTCATTGCCGAGGTACTGAAGATGACCTCCGTATAAGCGTATAAGGGCTAGGTACGGAGGGGGTGGCGAGCGACCGAAACCGTCACATGAAGGATGTCTTTCCCTATGGGGTCAGAATGTTGTTTTACGTTTTGTTCTACGCTTTGTTTTAGTGTAGTTTATTGTTGGGTGTTGACCTCACCTTATATAGTCTTATATAGGCAGGTCAGTTCCTTCGAGTATTGTTAAATCAGTCTTGTTCAAGACTTGATGAGATGTGTTTTGTTTGTTTTTATGCGTTCCTTTGGTAGTAGTACACCGATGGAAATGTCACGTGTGGAATTCGAATCGGTGGCATCCTGACTGAGGCAAGATACAAGCTGAAAGATGCCTTTTACCTTGGTTTTGAAGATGACCTCCGGTAAAACCCATCAGGGCTAGGAACAGGCGGGGTGGCGTGGCAACCGTAATCGTCACATGGCGGGTGCTTACCCCTATGGGGTCAGGATGTACATGTGAGCTCGTTTTTTTAAAGTGCTTAGCATAATTTATTGATACATATAAAGTTTTTACCCAGAATATCTTTTATGTAGTGATTTATAGATAAAAAATTAGATTTAATTACTGTTCCAGGTCTTGATACGTGCACGAATAACAATAATGTTGCGCGGATGTTCAATTGGGACTGTTCCATTACCATCGAAATGTGAAAGGATTCACCTTCCATTAATTTCGAATTTAGAAAAACACCGCTCTTCAATCTCAATAGGTAAATCTGGATTCCTATTACTGGTGTGGAGGTGTACGCGCTCACGTGTGTATAACAGAATAGAGTTGATGGTTAGACATTTCGAATGCCGTACTAACTTAACGGCAAGGGATGCAAATTTTTACAATCCCCATGACTACAAAGTTGTACCAAAAATTTCGAAACTTTCAGATTATGCTTAACAATCGAAATTTCTAGTTTGGTAGGTTTTCTAGTTCGTTTTTCCGTTTTTATTTATAATTATTCTGTTTTCACTAAACTGTATTGCTTTAACAGCAAATTTTTCCTTCGCCACGTTCCTTACCTTCACCCAATTTCAATTCTTGGTGTAAACTTTTCTGCACACTATCATATTTTTCCCCTAATTAAATATTAAATCTATTTTGTGTCTGATGTTATACGAGCAGTACCGAAACTCTTATAAATATCATTTTAGTCTAAAATTTTGGTACATTTCTGTATCGAGTGAATTTTGTGAATTAAACGTCACATGCTTCTATTTGTAATGTAATATACAGGCTGTAGTAAAAAATATATTCATACTAAGGCGGGTATGCATAACGCATGACGGTTACTCATGCATGTTGTCATATCGTATGACGACAATAATTTAAATATTATATATTCTCTCTAATCAGATGAAACATTCGAGATTTCATTTGATGTTAAACTATAAGTATTTTATAATTTCGTTAGGATTAAATATTTGAATAAATATAATTTTTTTTTTAACATAGGTTATTCCGGAGGGGCAAAAAGTATATTATTGAGCTTTCTTAAAGGAAAATATCAACCATAAATCGAATTTTCTATTTCAAAATAAACCATAGTTCAGATTATATTCAAAGTGTTATTACTTTTGGTTGGGTTTTAGAATTCTATCGGATTGAAATTTTATCATCTTAGACTATTTGCCCTATGGACGCTCCATTATTATCTTCATTCTGTTCTACGGGTATTTCCAGGTGAACTTTTCAATTCTTTACAGCTGTGATTTTCTTTTAGTGCATCTATAATTTCTAATATTTTCCAATCATATCATTTTTTGCAGCATTGTTTTAATCAATCGTTCATCTTTCTTGATATGTCCAGACCTTCAAGAAATGTTCTCTTTTCTGAATTGTTCTGATTAAGAATTTAAATTCTTACACAATAACAGTTCTTTTTTAGTCATTTAACTTCTTATTTCAGTTTCAGTTTTACAATCTTCAGAAATTTTACTGTTACTGTTTTCCATTGTTCAATTATTTATCTTTTGAATCACTTACGTATCCAGTTATTAATCCATTCACTTATTTATTGAAATTTATTTCAATGTAAATTATTTAATTTTTAAAATTTACAGTTCACTCAATTCTCCACACTTTTTCTTTAATTATTTGCCCTTTTGTGAAGTAGGTAAATATATAATTTAATTATAGGTGGAATTTACTTTTTTTGGAACCAGAATTAAGATTGATATTTAAAGAATTTAAAATACTTTTAATAAACCCAAATCTTTTGGCCAGAAATTAAATTTTTTTTCGTATTTGTTTTGAACTCATTTGGGTCTGTGGCAATACGTTGTTTTCTATGATATCAGACGAGAACTTTTAGGCGCGATCAGAGGACATAAACAACTGAACTGGCAGTTTGACATATTAATAGAGCAAACCGTTGTTTCTTTTATAATGTTGCCATCAAGGCCTTTCCTGTTTTTTCCTAGTATTTGCCAGTTGTAATTTTCGAAGCGGAAAGGGTTGATTCATTGGTCATTCAGGCGGCAAGTTGAATGTCTATTGGATTTTAATTGGCAATTGTGAATGTCGGTTGATGAACAGCACTAAATCTTGTTTCTAGGTTGTCGGGGATATTTGGTAAGTACAATGGATTTCAAAGTGAAAAATGACGCTGAATTCGTCATGGTTGTTACTAGTTTTTTTTTCTGTTTAGCCTCCGGGAATTTACTTCGTTCAGGTATTACTTCAGAGGATGATATGTATGAAAGTAAATGAAGTGTAGTCTTGTACAGTCTCAGGTCGACCATTCCTGAGATTTGTGGTTAATTGAAACCCAACCACCAAAGAACACCGGTATCCACGAACTAATATTCAAATACGTATAAAAGTAACTGTCTTTACTAGGACTTGTACCCTGGAACTCTCGACTTCCAAATCAGCTGATTTGGGAAGAAGACGCGTTCACCACTAGACCGACCTGGTGAGTTATGGTTGTTACTACTGGAGGAGTACAGGTGATCATACTAAACGTCGCCGAGTAATTGCGATGATATAATCAGGTTTAAAGCGGCTGATTCCTTGCTAAATCATCTTAATATAAAGTGCAAGTTCATTTGTCGTTCGTTTGCTGTACTATCATTCATAGGGGAAGTCCGCAAGTGTGCATATTTCAAGCCTTCAGTTCTTCCCTGAATTAATTTTTGCTAATATTAGTTTTCCGTAATTTTTCAGTCTAAACGATCTTCATAATTATTATATATTACTGAATTTTCTGACAGTTTTCTTTGCATTTTTTTTCGCGTAGGAACTACGCGAAAATAAGACACATTTTTACGCGAGAATAAGCCATTTCTTTTTTAAATCAGCCATTTTACGCTAAGAAGTAACGTTTTATCTAGAAGGCATTATTATGACAACAGACTTTATTTCCTTGTCTTTTGCAGCAATTATATTTAATTTAGGTAATAACTCGATGAGTCTTCTTTAATAAAGTAATTTTTTCTTCCTTCAATAAATTTATCCTGCATAATAGATACAAGGTTGTTCGCTTTGTATATTACAGCTGGTTCTTATTCTTGTTTTTTGAGAAAACTTATACTTTCTTAATAGTCAAGACTTTCGTTATATTTGATTATGTTGCACGTGCATAGCTTTTTATTTTAATGTTGCTTATCAAAATATTCTCTTAATATAATACCAATTTACAGCTTACTTAGGATTAAATAAAATGAAAAAAAAAACATGTTTCTGAAAAAGAAAACTAATAAAGAATAGTGAATTTATTTTTTAATAACTTGTCTTACTTCATACAACTACAGATTTTTTTAAAATTAACTGTTTATTTATCTATTCATTCACGAGTTAAATGTGTTTTTTCTTATGTTGTATTAAATCCTTTCTGTGTATTTATTTTACAGAAAAAATAATATAAAAGAATTTTTAAACGTTAAAATTATTATTATAACTGATTAATTTTTAATTACAATTTTTGTTTATTTCAATGGATTTCGTATTAAAGTAAATTAGCGTCTTTATCGCCCGGAATCGCAAGTTGTGGGCATCTCATTTAAATATGTAATAATAATGAAAATGAAATCTGACTTAAAAATCACGTATTTAATTAGTGCAGTTTTATTTTTAAAAATGTAATAAATAGCTTATATCAAAAGTTATTATTTTCTGAAATTAATCCTATTAAAAATAATGAATACATTTATTTTGTCTTTTTATAGCGTTAATAAAGAAAAAAAAGAAGACATTCTCAATTTTTTTGGGAGTCTACTTAAATAACTTCTTTTTTAGAACTAGGAATAGGAAGTTCATACTTATTCAGTTTATGTAGCTTACAGTGTAGAGTACTTTTTTAAATTTTGAGATAATTACATTCACTACAACACCTAAAATAGGGGTTGGGGTGAATATACAGTTTCCGACAAGAATAAATGTATCTCATTTGTTATTAAAGATAAAAACTTAGAAAAAACACAAAAATAAAGTGGAAGTGTCTAGTGCCTTGTGTATACACAAAAAATACATGTAGTAGAATTTTTGTTAAAAGTTTTTTTAATTTTTTAAACAAAATATCATCACCATTTTAATTTCAACCCCTTCTCATAATTGTAAATACAAGACGATTATCACATACATACACATATATCTACACAAATATTTTCTGTTCAGTTTAAAAAAAAACCATGTAGTTATCTCAATTACAAGTAAAGTTATGATTTTTTTTTAGTGTTAACAAAACAGAAATTAAAGTTTTCGGAAAACGGAGATTAAAGATTGCTACTACCATAGCATACCTGTCGATTGTATCGCATGGTTTTTAGCAATGTCCTATGAACTTCAAAGTAGCGTAACCTGTAGGTTGAATTGTGAACCAAGTAGAATTTAAAATGGCGAAATATTTATATTTCTATCATGTTTCATTCGTGAGATACAAGCTATTGAATTTCGTATTTTACACAGAGAAAATACAAAATATTGTCGTGGAAATAGGCTTATATTTTATTTTATTTAAATTTTTGTGATCAACATAATAGAGAAATAATTACAGAGTTAAAAAGAGAACATTCCATAGAATAAAAATAAAAAAAACCTACAATTTTTTTTTTTACTGTATCAAGAATAGACTCCTCCCCCTCCCTTAAAATAAAGAAAAAAGACGTTTCCAGTTTTTTCAATTAGATCGTTTTTATACATCTGGATAAAATAACGACCTGTATCATTATTCACAATTGCACAACTTGTCAGATTAGAAAAATAAAAAATGAAGGTCTTGTGATTGTTATTGTAGACCGGTTGCCCATCGACGTTCATTACATATTCAGCCTTTTAAGTTGGACTTACACATTTTTACAACAGAAAACATCTGTTTAATTAGAATTATTACTCTTAAAGAAAACTACTTTTGACTTGTTCCTTTTGCATTTGAAGTCTTTTACATAAATCATATCCATAAGAAAAAGTTTTACAGCCAGTAAAAATCAACAAATTACTCTGTGTTCCGTTCTGTCGAGAAAAAATAAAAAAATATAATCCCCCCCCTCTCTCTCTCTGAGTACACGAGTAAGATCAAATAGCAAATTTACTCTTCAGAATATGATTTCAGGAAAGTCTTACCTTGTTCCCAAGTTAAAGTTTCTATTAAAAGATCTTACGGATTTACAATCAGGTTTATTATAGAATTTTGAAAATGGTTTTTCTTACATATAAACTCAACTGGTCTATATAAATATTTATTTAAATTTCTTGAACATGGTTCCGCTGGTATATTTTAATAAAATAATTAATTTGAATTATTAAGTTCTATATCCACCTTACCAGCAAATAAGTTTTAACTCCTCGAGATCTTTCGGTTTTTTCAAACCATCATCAGGAGTTAAAATATTTAATTAAGTCAAAAGTTAAAAATACGTATACAGTCATGATTGTTTACATATTAACAGTGTACTGAAGAGAATATAAAGTTACTCGTGGATTGAAATGTAATTAAAAGGAAAGGAAAAGAAAAAGGAAAGGATTAAAAGTTAAAGGAAAGGAAAGGATGTTATCAGAAATGATATTCTAGTTCTTATGATTATTTCTTTATGTTTGTACTTTAGTAAGACATATCTAAAGTTTTTATAAATATATTTGGATTGTAAGTACAACCATTACCTAAAATATGTTTAGAAAAATTAGAATTTTCGGGTTTATTGTTTTTAATATTATCAATGAGTTCTTTTGCACGTATAGCAAATTTAGGAATGGTCATACCGACATATAACATATCGCAAATCTTCACAACCCAGACTATATATCTCCTGTTTGTTAAGATTACAATCATTACGGTTTATTGTCTTATTATAATCATTATTAATATATTTAATTAATTTATTATTTGTAGTGTAAGCAGATGTTATATTAATTTTTTTGTAAAATATTTCAATTTTTTGATTATATGGATGATATTAATTTTTATGTATGAATTTGTTTTTCAGTTTTTTCTGGTAATAATATTATATTGTTTATCTTATTAATCTTATTATTTATTCCATTATTATTTAATCTTAATTTATTTATAGTATTAATATTATAACTGTTTATAATTTATTTTAACTGAAAATAATATTTTAACTTTTGACTTAATTATAATATTTTAACTCCTGATGATGTGTGAAAAATCCGAAAGATCTTGAGAACTTAAAATGTATTGGTGTAAAGTGGATATATCACTTATTAATTACCTTTAATAATTTATTTTTTGATCCTGCTTACATCGATGTAATATTCAACTTTTTTTTAAAATGTAATAAAACCTTATCGTATTTAATATTAGGGGTAATTAAAAATAAATCCGAATAATTATAATAGTAACTATTACTGACTAAACTAATAGACTGAAATGCATAGCTGTATAAGCCGTTAATAAAAAGTTATTTGGAAAAAAATTAATATTACTTGTACTGATAGTTCATAAAATACTTGTTTGTTTACCTTACCCGTTCCTTCATATAGGAACAGAGTTTTGATTCGGTCAGTAGAACTCATTCGACTGTCTGTTTAGGATATTAGATTATTTACGCCCGAGTCTGAATTACTAATTTAAGTTTTGCCTTTATGATTATTATTTACAGCAATAAAAATATATTTCTATTTGAATAAAACAAAAGTTAAAAGGATTGATTTGTTTTGATTGAGTTTGATTGAGTGATTTGCATGGCATTTCTCCCGCCACCACCCCATTCGGTCACCCTAAAGCATAAAACCGTATGTCTGTGCCACAAACGGCTACTGAGCCACGAATCAGTGTAGCGACCAATGTCCTAACTAGCTCCTAGAGCTAACCTAATTGCGTGGGCGAATTAACCACGGTGCCACACACCACTTACTTCGTGTCCCGCCGCTCACTTGTCATATATTCTAAGATGGATAGGCGCACCCCGTCAACTACTAATATATATATATATATATATATATATATATATGACATACAGTAAATTAAATTTATCACGTGAAGACAGCAATTCGCTGCCACGCTTAAATCGCTGAATGCCAGCAAATACCTGTCCACCAATATAAAAGCGCTTGGAGCTTTAATTGGCTGATGGCCAGCCGTAACTCTCGGGTAGCTTTCCACAGCAGTGAGGTAGGAGTCTTTCACTTAAATAAACTACGATGCCGGTTGAACAAAGCAACGGCATCAAGGAAGGAACACCCACACGGTCCGACAATGAGGCTGCCGCCACATTGACACGCCGCTATGAGTGGCCAATTTTCCCCTTGACCTCTAAGTTCCAGGGTTCTGAGTTCTGCTCCCCCCCCCCCCCCAGAGCTGGACAGTCGAACATCATATGTTCGTTCGACTGGAACTCCCGGAAGACGCACAACTCATCAGCTGACAGGCGGAACCGAAAGAAATATTGGTTGAATTTCACGTGGTTGGAGGGCACCTAGACATCCGTTGTCCTTAAAAACGAAGGTGAGGCATACCATGCACCTAAGTCCTGTATAAATCTATACAAGGACCTTCCCTTAGTCGTGGTGTGCCATTCTAAGTTAAAAGGATGTAGAAAATAAAAATCGAAACTGGTGTGAATATTCTCATTGAAAGTCTGCCTGAACGGTTTATAATGAGTTGGGTAAATCCATTCGCAACTCAAATGTAAATACGAGCAAGGATGTTCCCTTTGGAACCCTGTATTCATTCATGACTAGCTCTTTAATTGTTTAGAACTAAAACTATTTTTATAGTTTCATATTTTTAAAGTAGGGAAAAAACTTGATCAGGAATGTGTTGTTGTCATTCTGGCTGATAATTCTAACTGATCTCCAGTGGAATTATGAATAGATACCCTCGCCGTAACGGAATTTGGTTAGAGTTGTTTGTCTAGTACTGGAATCACTATATAGGTAGTTTGTTTTTTTTTTCACCATCCACATTTTTTTCTTTTTCCTTCCACTCAATTTTGGTCCTTAGGTAGTGGATTAATGCTGGGATTTGTATAAACATTTGAGCAAATTCCCAAAACGTTCAGCATATATTCTTAGTCTAGTATATTTTAATTTATACTTGAAAGTTATTCTGTAACTTTTTCCAAGAGAACAGCGTTATTCTTTGAAATCACTTTTTGAAAGGGGGTATTTTTAAAAAATTATTTATGTTTTAAAATAAGGCTAAAATATCTTAGCGTAGAGTTTAATTTATGATGAAGGCCCCGTTTACACAGAAGCCCGTCTGTACTAGTCAGCGCGTGACAAGATGGCTCAACAGCCAAGAGTGGGCGTTGGTTTATATGTAACTTAAGTTTAATTTATGAGAATTTTTTAAACATTTAATGTTTACTTAAAATTTAACAACATTTTTCTTTTGGTCTGAAAAAGATAGGATAATTATATGGTATTTTCTAGTTTATCATTAAGGGAAGGGCTAAATTTTTAGATCGCACGTAAATATTCGGAAACTTTTTGTTAGCTTTTGTATTTTAATGTTTTGTTTTTGTTGAAATTACTCAAAGATTAATAAAAGGATTACGATATGAAATAAAAATATTCATTCGAATATATTTTAATAATTTGATGACGTATTGTTTGTTCCAGGTATGTATAAATTAATTCTAAGAAGAAAAATTTAAGAGTTGAATGTAAGTGTTAAATTTTATTTATTTCTCTTATTGTTTGAAAATTAACAAATTAGCCTGTTTATTTTCAAACACTTCTTTTTTCTTGTTGAACTTTTTAATCTTGTAAGTGCTTATTGAGAATTACTAAAGGGATGAATATAATGAAAATCATGTAAGTTGATAGGACTGTCATTAGGGAATTGAAAACTGTTCAATAGAAACGAGTTGTGACAAAGAGTTTATCAATAAGAGTTCTTGGTTGTATCGCTGTTATATCTTAATAAGTCCACAGTTTTCATAAAATTTCTTCTTCTGTTTTTGTTATACAATAATCTTATTTTTAACCGATTATATAGGAGGAGTGGTAATGTATTTAACTGTAATGTATATTTGTTTGTTCCCCTTTTGTAGCTTCACAGATTCAGCCAATTACATCCAACTTTTGAGTAGTAACAGGTCTTCGGCCTGAAAGTAATATAGGCTATCTTAAACTGTTTTATATATAAGGGGGGGGGGACAAAATTTAAAATTATGGTATTTTAATGGTGGTATAAGGCGATAATAAAGAAACACTTTTTACCTCAAGTAATTTTTTTCGAAATATTCATCGTTTTGAGATATAAACGAAAAATGTGTTCATCAGAAAGGAGTAAGATTGCATCGCGGCTAGAACATACATAATAATTTATTAATATTCAGATTTCTATTAAGTAGTACAACGTTTCTGGAAAAAAACGTATAACAGTATCTTATCTAGATGATTAGTATATTGAATGGTGAAGTTGTAGAAATAAAAAATAAGCGCTAAGTAAAATAATTATTAAAAAATCAACCCCCCCGACTATTAATCGTATACATTTATTTTGAATTATTGTGAGAAACGAACAAAAAAATGATTAAACAAGTTTTTCTATCTTATCTTACAAGTAGAAAAACTACTTTCAGGATACGGTAGTCAGCGATGTGAAATTTAATATTACAATTAAATTAAATTTACTATTAATTATTGCTTACTATATTAATATTACTATTTAAATTTAATAATAAAATTTACTATTAATTACTGTTTACCATATTAATATTACTATTTAAATTTATGTTTTATGTTGATCAGTTGTTGAATTTTCTTTATCATATTTTTTTTAATCATAAGCATACTCCGCATCATCGTGGTGATCTTTAAGTTCTTTCACAAACTTTTCCTTGTATTCTCTAGAGGAAATTTTTGTTTGAATATCTAATTTGGTACATACACCTTCACTTTTTATTTTTTTATTTTTAGATTTAATCAGTGAAATTCATCACAGAACTTACGATAAGAAGTAGGGATCGAATTGTTCTTACAAAGATTTCATTTGTACTCTTCCATAAAGTCCTGTTATTGTTAAACGAGGAGTAATAAACATTTTTCCACAATCCCTTCGCGAATAATAGCTTTAATATGCTGGAATTTTAGAAAGAAATTTCCTTGCTTTTGTGAGATCTACTTCTGGTATTCAAGTTTTTGAAGACTTATCCCTCTCAATCAACTGTATTATTCCATAAGTAGTTTTTTTTTTAGTGTGACATTTTCAACCACTTTTTTGGTTCTTTCCAAATATTTTCACCAAGCATCTTTTTCAAACTAAAACTTTTGTTCTCTGAATTCCAATATTATATTTTACATTAACAGCCTAAAATGGCTAATTTCGTTTTCTGACCTAACTCATCTTCTTTTCGGCTCATCTAATTTTAATAATTTTGCAATGTGTGAACACCTATTATAATCACCCATTGACCAGTATTCCTCAAATAGATTTTCACGTACATTATCCGGTATTTTCTCTGAACATTTGTTCCTACATTGTCCAAGAACTTCAGACTTTCTCAATTTTATAATTGTACCCTTTTTTGTTTTATATTCTTGTCCCCTGTTTCTCAGGTAGGTGTTTTCTTTCTCTCTGAGCTTTCCTGATTTCTCCTTGTAAAACTTTTTTTTTATGATTCCCCTCTTGTTTGGAATTTCTTTGTTTTTCGCTTCATCATGATTTGGTTGGTTAACACCTTCATTTACGTTTCTTTCTTCAATTACAGGAACTGTTTAGTCCGGATGTATTTGCTCTGTTAGGTCTAGGTTTCCTTCTTCAGACATTTTATTTTGATCAGTAAATTCGCTCATAAGCTACTATTGTCTTATCCTTTTTACCTTTTTCCGGTTTTTTGGATGCCGGTTAGTTTCTTATAATGACAGCAAATCCACTAGCAGAACTTCATCATAACGATAATTAGTATCTTTGTCAGAATCATCAGAATTCAGGATATTCATGAAATCTAGTTGAACAGATGGCACTGAACTTGAACCTATAAAAATCCAGTCACAATATAATTTGACTGGTGCAATTTTTTTATATTATTAAATTTGATATATTGTGATTTATTAGTAATCGTACATAACCCATTTTTTCCTTTAACCAGCTAGAATAAAGCCAGTACTTGGGTTTATACACCAAACTTAAGTTACATAAACTATTTCTAAATTAAATTATTAATTAGTTAAAAAGGCACGTCAAATAAAAAATATATTACATTTCAATATTTTCGTATGATTTTAATACAAGAATGTGATAAAATTTCAAACCTATTGTTAATTTTCATACACCATTGTAACATTACTACACGTGTATTTAAAGACACAGATTACCTTTTTATAATTAGATATTGGTTAATATATGGCTAATATGAGACCGCTACTGGTACATTTTAACAATTTTTTTTCTTTTTTCTTTGTAATTTTTATATATAAACTAGAAGGAATTGTTAAAAATGGAAGGGGAACCAGTAAATTGATTCATTCGTTATAATGGATAACCATAATTGGTTAGGTTAAATTTCCACCAAAATAAGGATACAAAAAACCTTGTAGGTTAGGTTTTAAACTTCTCGAGCTTTCAGCATCATCAGGTTCTAAAATATTTTCTTGTTTCTCTTTTACCATATCCATATTTCGCATTGCTCTAGATGACATCATAGTTAATATTTGCAAAATAAGAGAAAAAATACTTAATTTATTTGTTTATTTATGAAGATAATAATTAAATTTTTTTAATAGAATAAACAGTTTTGAGAGCAAACTCTAATATGAAAGTGACTTCATAAGTCAAATCAGTATGTAACTAACATAAAAATACTAAATTAAAAAAAAAAAAAACTTGCGTAGTAATTTAATAAATTGAGATTTTATTAATTATGAATTCCCTCTATTTAACGAGTTTTTCTGACAAGGGAAAAAAATAAATTTTTCCTAATCTGATAAAATTAAAAAAATGGTCAATGTAAAAAGAGTAAAGCTATTAAAAGAAGAGCGTATAGAGGAGTTAAGTCAGTTACTTTGTGACTTAAATACCCTCAATTATTTATTTTGATTTTATAGGGTAGAGAGTGATAAGTCCATCATTAGGATATATCGTTTTTTACACAAATTTTTTTCAGATATACAAAAGTTTCATAAATGTATATCTCAACTCCAGAATGGAATTGGACTTAACTCTCTATACACAAATATAGCCCATGATTTTTTACATATGCATATGATGATTCTAATAACCTCATTTTGGACAACACCTTTTACAGAGCAAACATATATATATATATATACGTTATTTACTACACTGCTATATAAAGAGACAATGTCTTTTTCGTATGTCCCGATAACGCGCGAAAACTATTGGACCAGTCATTACAAAATTTTAACTGTAGCTTTTTTACGCTCTGGAATATTTAGTACAGTTCAAATCTCACCAATTTAACTATTATATAAATCATAAACAAAAAAAAA
Organism: Lycorma delicatula; assembly: GCF_047948215.1. Taxonomy (NCBI): domain Eukaryota; kingdom Metazoa; phylum Arthropoda; class Insecta; order Hemiptera; family Fulgoridae; genus Lycorma; species Lycorma delicatula. The sequence continues at coordinate 42,109,810 of NC_134462.1, read as the reverse complement.
AAAAATGCATAAATAAATAACCTAAAACTTCTTTTACTAAATTTAATTCAACTGTATTTTATCAATACATATTGTGAATATCGATTGTCATTATCTATATCGATCATTGTTTCTGTCAATATCGACTTCTTTAGAAGTTAGAGTTGTGTGTTTAACAAATTTATTGTCATTTTTTAATCTGGCGCCGATCCGTGAAGACTAATCCTCACGCGAGAAAAGCAGCACTCGGTGAATTTTTATATCCTGAACTAAGAATTTCCATACGAGTAAGCCGTAGACATAATTGGTACATATTCGATTTTCAATTCGTTATTAATACCGCCTGTATTTATTAAAACGATATATTTATAACACCTAGGTCACAGATAGAAAGAATTTTTAGAATTCTTCTAAATGTAACTTTGATTTATGATCGAAAAAATCTAAATCTGTGCCACAGCATTCTCAAAATCAGTCGGTTCAAAATCGAGTTCAACCATCAACTTTTGATTATAACGCTGGAATTGACATTCTGAATTGAAGATATTCAATAACATGATTAAAACATGTAACATTTGCATTGCCAAAAACTAGAATGATGAAACACTTGGACATTACACTGCCGGGGAGAAAGTAGTTTTTGTACACTTCAGTATCCACCTGATTTCGTTAAAAATTTGATTTCGGGAGCACATCTTTCTTTTATAGGATGCTAGTATATATATATATATATTCACACACACACACACACACACACACAAACACACACACTTCACACACACACACACACACACACATATATATATATATATATATATATATATATATATATATATATATATAGTGCGCGCGCTCGTGCGTAATACTCTTGTGAAGTCCAACCCTCTTTATGTTATTCAGCTTAATAATAATAAAAATATTTTACAATTCCTTATATGGATTAAAAAAAAAAACTTTTTACATTACTGGATCAGTCTGATTAAAAACACAAGCGATAAAATTGAATAATTTAAAATTTACGTGTTCCTTCTATATAAAACAAAATAAACGTACAACACATTGCATACTTATTATTATTTTCCTAATTTGTAGATTGCAATCTGTTCAACTAAACAATAAGCAAGACCCGAAGGTCCATGGTTTGTTTTTCGCGGCGAGTTTATCACTAGAACAGTGATTTTTAATTAAGATTTCAGTGATTTTTTTCAAAGAATTCAAAATGCCAATAAAAAACCGATGTGCGGTTGTTTTTTTCTCGAACATCAATAATTTTGCGATGTTATCAAAAAACGACAAGGTAGTTAACAACGGACTTAATTAAAAAAAACATCTTGATAAGTAATAAGACGTAAAAACTTAACATTCTATGGTATACAGTTATTTTTTTAAAACAATAACTTAAAAAAAAAATATCGTAACAAGATGATTATGCTATGTAAAAATGCTTTATTTCACTTATTATTTTTCAGCTTACATTATTTTAATGATTTTAAAGTTCTCGGTAGCATGTTCTTTAAGTCGTTTCTCTGAATTCCTTCTTTATTTTTTATTAAGAAGCAGGTTTCTAGCCTTCACATTCCTTGTAAAAAAATATTTTTATATCGTTTGCGTTTTTTTTCTAAGCCTACCCGTAAGAAATGTTAAAAAAAACGTAAAAGTTTTTCAATTCTTATATAATTTCTTTCCTTGCCTTTCTTAGTTGTCTCCTTAATTTGCCTTTCTTAATTGCTTTCCTTAATTAATATTTATTAAATTTTTAAAAGTTATTATTTTTTTTTTTAATTTTGTGAAGTCGAAAAATAAAGGAATTGAAAATGTATTATTTTTAGTACATTTTTTGATATCGATATTGTTATTATTATTACTTTTATTATTTTAAAGTTAATTTTTAATTTTTTATGTTTAAAAGGCGGATGAACATGGAGTAAGTATGAGTATATACAATAAATATTTATTATATATAGCGGTCCGGCGATTACCGGGCCGCTCAGCGTGCAGAACATCATCGCCATCATGTTGCCGACTCCCAAGAGTTTTGGGACCATTGCAGGGCTCGTGGCAAGGGTTCCTTAGGAGAAAAATCGGGGGGGTTCGGTGATGAGGGACAGCCCTCTGCGGAGCTGCCGCTCACTCGTGCTTGCTCGAGTGAGTGGTTAGCGATGAGGCACGGGGACTGTCGCACTTCCGAGCGAAAAAGACCGAATTCCGGCGGGGATGCCCTACTCGGGGTGTCTCCGTCAGAGACATTGGCATAAAGACCGAGTCCCGACTCCGGAGTGGTGACACCCAGGGACGGCATAGCCGGGCCTGGTGGTTCCTACTCTGGAAGTTTGAGGCGGGCGCAAACTGAAATCCGACCGGCGGGCCGAGATGTGGAGGCCCGTTAGAGTAAAGGACACCCCCATGGGCTGTTTAATACTTAACTGCAGGATCCGGCCCGGGGGAGAAGAAAAAAATAAATATATTTATTACAATAAACTTTGATTTTATATATATATATATATATATATATATATATATATATATAAACTGCATATTTTATATGTATGTATATGTAAAAACAAATTTTATTCAAGCTCTTTAACTATGGATAACGGAAAAGAAAACTCTGCTAATAATTAATTTTAAAATATGTACATAGATATTTTAAAATTAATTATTAACAGATAGTTAGTTTGCTATGTATATATATATATATTGATTTAGGTAACCTAACCTAAGACCAGTGCACTATTATCTGTGGGAGTGACGTGAAATCTATTCGAACAAAAACACAAACAACAAAGTTGTAATCCTGGCACTGGCAATTTATTCTTATTTAGTGAAGAAATAATGATATATGAATATAAAGCAAAAAAATGTTTTTAAAAATTCAAAAATCAATATTTTTAAATTTTGTTCGACCCCCACATCCCTAGTATTGTTTCTGCGTTTACTTACTACTATTATGCCTAGGAAGACAAAAAAATTAATTTACAAAATATGCAATAAATAAAAATATAGGTTTTTCGTTTTTTTTTGGAAAGGGGGAATTACGGAAACATTTTTAATGAACTGGTAAGATAAACATGCATGCATGTACTTAATATAAAGTGGGGTTATGTTTGTAAACTTTTGATTAAATTGTTCCCAAAAAACGATCTACCCCACCACTATGGAGATATTCATCCCAAAATTTCACCAAAAACTGCCCCATATACGTGAAGCTGTGTTCAAAATCTTTTCAAAATCGCGTAGTCGAGTGAAAGTTTATTAAATCTCAAAACACGCCAGCATACGTACTTACGTACAAACATTACCTCCCACTTTTCTTTTGTTTTTTGGAGTCCTTGGGTTGTAAAACCTCGAGAAATAAAAAAAAAAACTATCCTATTTTTTGACTATTAACATACTTTCCTTCTTACAGCATAAATCTACAGCTGTAATTCCATGAAACTAAACGTAACTAGATAAGTAGAATTAGTGACAATTAGTGAGAAATTTTAACTTTGAAATTATACGAAGAGATACGTTAAAAAAAGCCATCAAAAGAATTTTAATGTAAGTATTTAAAATATTGTTTAGACAAAATATTTTTTAATATTGTGTAAACATTTTGAGCATATGTTATAATATTAAGTTTGTAATACGTTTTTATTTTTAATAATTGATTTTATTTCTGGATATTTTACTATTTTGATATTTTTTTTTCGGTATAACATTACAATACATTTTATTTTCTGCCATGTTTCAGTCTGTTTTTTTTTTGTTAAATATAACTTCTTAAACTCTTCTTTATTTTCAGTTGAACATACAGATCTACTCAAAATTAAATTCTCTACAAATTGTTTCGTAAAATTTTATTTCTGGCAATTTAACAATGATATTTTACATCAAACTTAAAAAATTTTGTTTTTTTTACAAAAATATTTTGTGTTTTATAATTATGTTCTCAAAAATTTATTGAGATAAGATACTGGGATCTGTTCTATTCCGTTTTTCCAGGTAAAAAAAAAATCATCAAATTTATCCCTAATTTTAAATTAAAATAATTTCATTTTATGAAATCTTGGAGCAGAAATTATGAAAAAACTTTTCACAAAATATAACTCGAAAACAAACTATCCTGTGACCCATATTTATCTGATTTTTTTTTCATTATTAGAATATATAGCTGAAACTATTTCCGTTTGTTTCTTCATGAGAAATCTTTTATTTGTGGAGTAATATGGAGATTATAATTCAAAACTCTTTTAATAAAATCTTTATTATTACTATTAAGTTGGTCCCATACTAGCAGTAATAATTGTGTTAAAGATTATAGAAATTCAAATGTCAGTATATAATTGTACTTAATTTAACTATACTACTTAATATACTACGCTTACGCTATACTACTTAATATTACTATGCTTGGTTGATGTTACGGCCTTCTAAATTTTCCTTTATACACATAATATATTCTATCTCTAAGCTTTTATCATATGTCGTAAACAAAACACCCTAATACTGCTAATTTTACCATAACGATCCTAATTTAATTTATTTTACAATACAGTTGCGACGTTCCGATCGGAAAGAAATTGCTGTACGTGATTTACAATTTAAGTATTATGTGCTACTTGTTATACTCCTCTTAATTACTGGGGAAAAGTTTTCTAATCGTTACGTTTGACGTTTATCTTAAAAGATAGTGAGATTGTTATTACTTTTCCTGCAGATAATATTCAGTCTTATTACGTTAAAATACGCAAACGAATAAGTTGTATTTAACATCTGTTGAATTAAAAAAAAAAAACGTTTATTTGTTAGAAAAGCTGATAACAGTAAATAAGTAAATAAACTTATCATTGTTTTGGAGTAATACCGTCTTAATTCTTATCATAATTTTGAAACCGGAGCAATTTAAATCCAGAAAAATATAATTTGATTAATAATTGATATCCAGGTTAATAAAAATATAGGGAAATTTTATAGTCAAATAATTACTACGGTGTAAAATATTAAATTGATCGATAAAAGTGTTTATATTACGCTTAGGAAACGTTTGTGAACACAATTTATTAAACAATACATTCTGTTTAAGGAAAAACAGAAATGTTAATGTTTAAAAAACAAAAAAACAATGTTAATACGTATTTTATTATAAGGAAAAAACCAACTATTTCTATTTATTGTTATTAAATTATTTTTAAGTGCTTTTCGGAATAAATAAACAAAAATTCTTGCGTATATAACATATATACGCAAGAATTTATATATTTTATATATAATATATATTATATATATATATAAATATATATAAATTTAAAAAAATATCAATTAAGTAATCCAAACATAAAATGAATTTTAATTCTACACTATTTATTATGACCTCGGACATGTTTTTAACGATACAATCATGCATTTTAATTAGGAAGATCAGGTAGAGGTGAAAAAATTTCGACCTTGACATCTGTCGTAAAATAATTAAAAATTGTTAAATCTAACAATTTATTGTGATTAAAATATTTCTGATAATTAAAATTATTAAACTTTATTCATAATTTAAAATATATATATATATATTTATAAACTCTGATGTGTAATTTTTACGGCAAAATTACTTACACCTCTACCCTAGTATATATAATCTTTAAATTCTTCGAAATAAATCGATCGTCACGTCTCCTTTTCAACTGCGATCTTGACAGCGTTATTAAGCAATAGATAATCGAACTCTGTAAATTCTTCAACCAACACCATCTCGGATACAGAAAGCACAGTCTCATCATCATCTGTCTAGCTTTTGCCGTCGATTCATTCTTTACTGCCTGAAAACATAGAAATCGCAGCCCGACAACTCGAAATCCTTCAAAGGATCGCAGCTAAATCTAGCCTCCGAGGTTCCTTAGAAAAAACACTATTAATTGCAAACATTAAAGATTTTCCCAAACATCCATTCGAATCAACAACGATCAAATCTCTTAAGTCAGCAAATTTAAGTACCTCGAAGAAACTATCGTGCAAAACATTGCTGAAAAAGAAGTGATGAACGAACGAATACGCAAACTGAAACTCGTACACCAACTCACCCAAAACATCCGCAATAAAAAACGCACCTTCATCAGTGATAAGATTCGTCACTACAAGACCGTCATCTGACCTGTACGCTTGTATGCAGCGGAATATAAAACGCGACACCCAAGTACTTGAACGCATAAAATCGTATCCTCAGGAAAATTTTAGGCTCAAGGAAAACCGGACTAGGAACTCTACACACACTGTGAAAAACTCACCGATATAAAACTAAGACGTATGGTCAAATTCTATGACCACATTTCTCGCATGAATGACATAATATTCATAAAACGTATCGTCGCGTACATAAAAACTCAAAAGAACAATAGATGTATCGACAATATCCGTAAAGATATGCAAAAAATAAACATCATCGATGAAGAAACACAAGTCCGGAAACACATTTCGACATTAAATCAAGAAACTCAGTGGTTTTCAAGAACTGAGGAACAAATCACTAATAACATGGCGTGGTCTGAGAAGAGAAAACAGTTCCATTCACAGAAAATTAAAAATTACTGGTTTAAAAACCACGCGTAAAGTTGTTCACGTGGACCATATATATATATGTGTGTGTGTGTGTACACCAACTCATCCGGTTTAATATCTGTAATCTTCAAAACTTAAATGCAAAAATATTTTAAAGTTCCGACTTGTTTTCAACACTTAAAAACAAGTTTAATTCTTGTTTAACATGTTAAGAAACAAAAATCAACATATCGGTGTTGTCGATGTCGAATAAAAAATAAAATATGATGTGATACGAGATAATTTTAGCAAAAAATTGAAAAAAAAAAAAAACAACGACATAACCATAATTAATGCGACTATAAATTAGTAGATCGAGTGTAGATATAGCAGTATATAGTGTATTATCGTTTTGTAAGAGCGTTTTTTTCAGTTTGTATTTCCTCTATTTAATATATTGTAATTTTTTTCTAAAATTATTTGTACCTTTAATAATTTTTTTTTAGTTATGATTAATGTATTAATTGAATTAAATGTTATAAAAAGCGTTCGTTCTTTCCTCCTAGCTAACTCGTTTAGTTCCTGATAAAAACGATTGAAATAAATTTTTTCCCACAATTATCTATTCATGTCTTTTTATTTATACTAGTATAAAAAAAAACCTTGAAAGTTTCTCTACAAAATGTTAATTTATTGTAATTATATTTTTTGTTGAAATTATTTATTAAAAATTCAATCAGATCGTTATTTGAATGCGTTACGAGTTTTCTAATATGTATGTACGTACTACGTGTAATAAGAAATGATTATATTATATTGAGAAAAAAATATGTAAGGTAGATAGATGAGTTATGGCATCCGTTATGGCAGGGCTGTAGCTCTAGAAGGAAAAGTATTGTAATCGGTTCAGTTTGGGCATATGTCACCGGATCTTGACGTTTTGACACCTAAGAAACCCAAAAAACCGATGGAAATTTTCCGTATGTTCGAATGTATGTGTGCATTCGGTGTTGGCCTCTAAATCACCTTATGGACCAATTTTGAATGAACTGCGTCTGATTACTTCTGTATATGGGGCATTGATGCCATTAAATTTACAACTTAAAAGATCAAGCGGGTGAGGCTGTAGAGCAAGGTCACTCTCAGTATCTCGAGATTTCACCTAATTACGGTCATATTTTTTTAAGCACATTTATTAGCAATTAAAAGATAACAATATTTGCAAAATAAAGTTTTGTAAGATCACACCATACCCCCAAAAAATGCTCTAAACTACTGGTATTTTGGTCGTCACAGGTGAACAGTAGAATTAAATAAATGTATAAAATTAAAGTGTAAAAAAGTAGCTCGGTTTGGCTGGGTCTCGAACTCGATCGCCCGGTTGGGTAGTGCGTTAATCCTCGCGGCTACACCAGTTTGCCGACCTACAAGCGAAATTTTTTTATTAAAAGATTTATTTTTTTATAAATACCTTTTTGTTTAAAAAATAAACGAAACGTTTATATTTTTAGCTCTTTGTTAAACTATAAGAAAGAAATAGAAGTTATTAAAATTATATAAGTAAAATTTTATTTGTAATTAAATAGAAAATATTTGCAATTATTAACCTCATATCATCGCTTAATTTATTATTATTATTTTATTTTTATGACACGTGTGTATTATAACGTTTATATTTGTTTTAAGATTTTGTTTAACCTAGATAAAATATAGCTTGGTGACCTTACCGTCAATTACTTTCTTATTGTTAACAATAGTGCAAATATCAGTGTAAATTTAATTTTCTATTAGGTATATAATAGAGTGATTCACGAATCATGTACAAATTTTCAGAACATGTTCTACTGGTAAAAATAAATAATAAAATACTTATAAAGATAAATTCGGAAACGGTTTGTTAATGAATGAAGACTGGCGGAAGATTGTCCGAATTTTTTCGCCTTCGGTAAAATTAAGCGACTAATTTTTGGAACCCAAATTAAGGGATAGACTAGTGGTTTTATATGAAATCTATCCTAAAAAACTGAAGAAAGTAGGTTCCACAACTGTATTTTTAGTAGTTTTTGAGAAATACGGGATAAAAGAAAATATTGAGGTCGAAAAACACGATTTTACGTATGTTTGACGTAAAATAAGTTTGTTAAAAAGTATTAAATAAACATTATAGAAAATTTGATTCTGAGTAAAATGGTATGAATAAAGTCTACAAAATCTAAATACAAACGTAAGAATTTCGAGGGTTATTATTAAGAAAACAATTCAAAATGTTGCAGATTTTTAACTAGGCTTAACTAAACGAAACATAATTTCCAATATTTTAAATTTTCTCAAGATTCGCCTAAGATTTAATGTATACGTAAGCATTCTTTTATCTATGGATTCTGTTATTATTAACAGATCTCTATCTGTCATTTTTAATTTTTTCAAATCTTCCTTTGCTTGTCCTTACCATTTAGTGGTGTTTGTTTTGTCCGGTCCAGAAAAAAACTGTTGTTTATTTAACTTGAGCATCATTGTCTAAAAGGACTTTTGAAACTTTAGGAAAGAAAGTTTTTCCAACCCTGATCTACTTTAAGCATCAGCTAAAAATGTGATGACGATTTGTGCGTTGATAAATATGATTTTCTTGATGATGTCCATGTGGATGTGGGAAAGTTGTACGATTTAAGTGACAAAGAATACATGCAGCATAGCTGATATTACGGTAAAATATTTGTTGTTCCTGAAAGTTATGATGAATTTTATTTCATACTGTTTATTTAATATATGTGTAGCTAATTGTACGAAAAAATGTTTTTTATTTGTATTTATTTTTTCTAGAAAAATTTTTTGGCTCTTAAATAAAGGGATTTTGTTTAGAATTTACTTAGTATAACTTACAAATATACGTATTATCGAATGTCAAACTTAAGTAAGTATTTTTTTTTTTTTTTTTTTAATTGTTCACAGAACTCTTCGGAAGGTACAATAGCGATCGAATTGTACTTCCTTTTATTATTACACAACTGCCCAAAAAGGAGTGTATATTCAGGGTAATGTTTTTATGTATGTATGTTTGTTCCACTGTAGCAGCTCAATGGCTGAACCGAATTAGATGTAAGACCCCGCGTTGGAATCCTTACGTTACCGGGAGTGTCATAGGCTATATAATATATATATATATATATATATATATATATATATGTAGTAGTGGAGATTTTCCGGTTGAAGTACAAACCTTAATGAATTGAATTCTATGAATGAATGAATTGAATTCTGTGTGAGCTGGGTTTGAACTGAATGATTCGAATCAATCAAATGAATAATTTTAAAAAATAATAAAATTCAATTTACGTTAAATAAAATAATATTAAATAAATTTAAAAAAAAATCTGTTTAACAATGATGTGCTTCTCGTTGGGGATTGCGTTTGAGGCTATACGAGGATTTTGTGGACGAGGATGGTCTACCCTCGTCCACACGAGGGGTCTACCCTCGTCGTGATGATTGGTCTAATTATCATCAACTGGTAACAAACGGGATGCTGTTTTGGGAGGTGCAATTGGGGTGCTCTTATAATATCTCTGCAAACAATCGCCCGATTTTCAAAATTCAAACGGAATATTTGTTAGTAGGTTAAACTTTTGCATGCATCAGGTACACTCTCGATCTAATATATCACGATTATTCGGAAATGTTGTTTTATCTTCGCAATCAATCTTCCGATTTTTTAAAATTCTAACTGGTTTATTGCTTTGTCTAAAATCACGATGAAACCAATCCAGAACACAAAGAGCAATGTTTTTTCGGCAGTCGTGCTTTTTAATTTTTATCTCTTGTTATTATTATTTTATTTTTGAAGTTTGTAATTGTAATTTTTATCAGTTAAAATGTTCATATTATGTAAGGAAACGATAATGTAAGTTAAATATACAATAGGATTTAAAATGGGTTGCTCGAAGATATGAGGACATTTTTCAAAAATACATCAAGGAAAAATAAAAATTAAGTATACGAACTGGGTAAAATATGTACCAAAAAAAAACGGTTAAAGGCGTTGTATCTGAGTGATTCATACCTCTTATCTAAGTGAGTTTTTAAAAAATGCAACTAGGCAAAAAAACAAGATGCGAAATCAAGATGAATTACAGGTTCTGACACTTTTTTTTTGTATTGTAATGTGTGTTCGCTGCTGCATTGGATTACACGTGTTCTGTTTGTTCAGAGCATAATAATAATCTTTATTTCACAAAATAAACAGATTACAAATGAAAATAAAATTATTTACAGTTATAAATTCGTAATACATAAGCTTATAAGACATACAACCAAACAATATAAAATAATAAAAGTAAAAAATTATTACATAATCTTGTGGACTAGGTACCTCCTATTGTAATAACTGTATTGGAGGTTACCGTCCATTATTTTTCAATGAGCAATAATATAATAAACTGACCATTTATTGAATAATGGTCATGTGTGGATTTCCAAGTGGATATAAAAAATAATTACACGGTACAATTCTTGCAGTACTAAAATTTCAGCTAGTGAAAAGTTTATATTTACATACATACATACAGATTAAATAAATCAGAACCATAAATACTATACAAAAATACAGTGATAAAATTGAAAATGCAATTAATCCTAGATAAAAAATTTAAAGAAAATAATGATAAAAAAAATAAAAATATGAACATTTTAGTCATTGATTCCACCCACAATAACAGAGCAATCAATTAAAAAAAACTGTCCATCTTCAGTTGACAACAACCAATCATAAAATTATAGTGAAAACCTTTTAGAGTCTTCTATGGATTTAAATTCCCTTGGTAAGTGATTAAATATTTTTAGACGTAAGTATGAATAAAAACGTTTAAATAAACGTTGGTCTCCTAGGCCAAGAAGGAGGAACTACTCTAGCCTAGGAGGAACTACTCTTTCCGCTTGCCGCAAAGGTCTCGTAACCAAAGTACCAAGGATCATATCCTGTTTACAGCCATCATAATACTCATTAGTATTCTATAGAAATACATATGACGCAGTGGCAAGATATTAGGGCCTTTAAAAATAGGAAGGATTCATGTCGTCTACTTTTACCCAATATTATACGTACTACATAATTCTGAGCAATATAAACAGATCTAAAAACTCTGTAGTAAGCTCCACCCCAACATATCACTCCATTCTTTAACCTTGACTACAAAAGCATAATACAGCGATTTCAGAACTCTAACAGGGCAATTTTTTTTTTAAATAATAGAATTTATTTATACAAACACGTAATTGCTTTTTGCGATTAGTAATATTAACATTCCAGGATAGTCTACTGTCCAAAGTAATGCCCAAGTATTTCACAGATGTAGCATGTGAAATATCCTCACATGAACTGAACAACCAATATTCATCTTACATCCAAACGAGTGATATTTAACGCATCCAACATTTTCTGTCATAATTTGCAAATTGATGTTCATGTAATTTGTCTTATTTGCATTTAATGAAATTCAATTCATCACAAGCCAATATCTTATGATCCTCAGGTCAGCTTCCATGCCATTTTTTATACATATTTTTACATGTCTTAGAGGTGCCGTTGGCCTTTAAAGTTTTTTTATTGTTACACAGTGGATCGAAGTAAATTTTTACTTCATGGACAAGGATCAAATAAAAATCTACATCCGCCATATTGAATTTTTAGTAGCGCACTTTCTTAAAAATTCAGTACTCTTAGCTACAAATTGTATTATTTATATTTATAAAAAAAAATTAGGCGTTGAAGAATTACCACATTTTTAATAATTTTTTTTTTTGTTATCTTAATTGTTTTATTTAATCTGGTGTATATATATAAAAAAAAAATTTCTTTTCATTTTCTTTCTTTTCGATGTAAAAGATCGTGATATCGTTATATCGTCTCGGCGTTTCATCCAAAGGTTCCGAGTTCGAATCCCGGTCGGTATGGCATTATTCAAAAGCTGTAAATTTCCATTCACACATTCCCAAGTACAAACTTCGTTTTAAGCTTTTGTATTGAATTAATTCATCAGTCAAAAAAATAAAAAATGAATCGAAATAAAATTTTCTTTTTCGTAATCTTAATATCAATGTGTAATGCAATCATTAGTTTTAATTAGAGAAAAATAACCTCTGGTTAATGTAATATTTGTTATTAGATATGATTACTTGACATTTGACAACTATTGATTATTTAATGATAGGAAAATAAAAAAGATAGTAGAAAAAAAAGTGGAGACATTTTTGTTATTGTGTAAAGTAAAAATTTTGAAACGGTGGTCTCTCTTCGTTTAGAGACAAATTGATGAATTGAGAAAGAGATAGAATCTTCTAAAAACAAAAACTAGTTGGTTATTAAGTATTCAGTAGTGTTATTGATTCTGGTTATAGAAGAATGGGTAGAATTAGTGAAACTGTAAAGAACAACTAATATTATAATTTATAAATGAGATAATTTAGGACGTAGGTTTTTGAAGATATTTTGATTTTAGGAATTTAGCACAGATTAGAAAGTTATGGAGATTTACAGCAAACCAGTCACGACGACAATGTACATGCAGCATATGTGTATATATAAAGCTGATAACAAATACATACAAATTTTCCCTGTAAATGCTGGTCAAACCTTATATATAAGCTTTATGGAAAGTATAATTTACTAGTCCCCGCCGCGGCTTCACCTGCGCTATATGCGTACAGAACTTCGAAAATTAGAAATAATTTTTTAATAATTATGTATGGGCTGTTGATCTCACAGTCATCGCTATTCACAACTTTCCAGATAAAATAAAATGTTAGATAAATGTTGTGTTCCCAAAATCAAATTTTTAATGAAAATTTTAAGGAAGATATTGAAATTTTTCAAAAAGTACTTTGTCCTCGGCACAGCTAAATCGAGGAGTTCATCATTCCATTTTTTGGTATTGCATTAGTTACCTATTTGAATATATTTTAAATTCAGATGAATTCAAAAGATGATTTTGACGTATTTATCGAAGGATAAATTCTATCTTGAGCCAGAATTATATGTTGCTCTTCAATTTTTTTTTATAACGCTCTGGCGTAGATTCATGTTTTCTACGATCATAGATTTTAGTAGCCCTAGAAATTCTTCTTCCTATTCGTGACTTCGCCGATATAGGTGTTATGAAAATATTAATACCGAATTGAAAATCGAATTATGTCGTTTACATGTATGGTTTAATCTGATGGAAGTTAAAGAACTTCCATTCTGAACAAAGTTCAGAATATAAAATTCGACAGAATGCTACTTTGCTCGTGTGAAGCTAAAGTCTTACGGGTAGCTGCAAGAATAGAATTGTCATTTTATTTAGTAAAACATATAATAACTTCCTGATGATATTGAAATTCAATATTTCTGAAAGCTATCAAAACTATTAAATATGAAAAACAGTTGTAATCCCCTTTAATTTTGTAATCAAATTAATATTTTTTTTTTTTATGTATGTTACTGTAGTAATACAAATTGATATTTTATAAACAATGACATTAAATTTATTATATCGCATAGTAACTGTCTGTGGAAGTCGATATTGACATAAGCAACGATTGATGTAGAAAATATCAATCGATGTAGATAAAGACATTAAATTTAGTAAAAGAAGTTCTAAGTTATTTTTTTTATGCTTTTAATTACAGTCATTAACGACTAGAGTAACACTATCATGTAGTTGTACATAAAACAACAAAAATCATAAACAAGAAAAATAATAATAAAGAAACAGGAACAATAAAGAATAAACATAGAATAGTAACAACAACAAATACAAACTAAAATACAAAAATCACTAAATCGTATTCTTCATTCCACTGTAGGAGAGAAACCGCAACAGACGTTTTATGCTTTCTTTCCGGTTTAGTATAAATTTCATATCTGAACCCAGGTCTAAGTTTTGTCGGATGATTCCAAAGAATGGGAAATCAAAGATATAGATAGTGCACGGACCATTTGACCTTGCAAGCCTGACAGATCTTCTGAGAAGAGCCAAATAGATAAGCGTGGGTAAGCCTGGTGTGTCCAATCCTTAGCCGAGTTAAGATGACTTGGTCTCTTCTGTTGCTCGGAGAAAAAGGTTTCTCGAGCACATTCTCCCGGATATTATGTAATGCCGTAGGAGGACTCAACAGCCAAAACCTATTCCACTGAGCCCGCAATTTTACACGGACTGATCTCATGAAGTCTCTCTCACATGTCGATTGTACTCGGATGCCATTTATTGCAGCTCTCTCGGCAGCCTCATCGGCCCGTTCGTTCCCGAGATGTCACAATCTAAGTTGTTTTATTAATACGTTTTTTATTTATAATTTAACCCTCCAAGCGGTTTAGTGGTAAATTTATCGTCGCAAAGTTACTTATTTAACGGATAATTTTCGAAGTCAAAAGTTCTAAGGTTCAAATCTTAGTAAAAGCTAGTTGTTTTTGTACGGGTTTGAATACTAAACAGTGTATATCGGTGTACTTTGGTAGTTGAGTTTCAATTAACTACATATCTCCGGAATAGTCGGCCTGTGTCTGTACAGGACTACACCTCATTTACATGTTATACAAATCATTCTCCATCTCATTGGGCTTATCGTTCAATAGTTGAACAGATTGCAATGTACACATTAAGAAAATCAATTACAATTACAAATTAAGTCAAAAGTTAAAGTACGTATATCGTCATGACTGTTTGCATGTTAACAGTATACTGAAGAGAATATAAAGATACTCCAGTGGATTGAAATGTAATTAAAAGGAAAACCATGTTATCAGAAATTATATTTTAGTTATGATTATTATTTCTTTATTTTTGTACTTAGTACTTGTTTAAATAATTTTTCTTCTTTAAAAGATTTCTGTTCATTAATTAGATTTTTTTGGTTACTAGATATGTGGAATTTTTCTAAATTATGTGTATTAAAATGATTGTAAGACATATCTAAAGTTTTTATAAACGTATTTGAATTGTAAGTATGACCATTATCTAAAATATGTTTAGCAAAATTAGAATTTTCGGGTTTATTGTTTTTAATATTATCAATGTGTTCGTTTGCACGTACAGTAAATTTAGGAATGGTCATACCTACATATAACTTATAGCAAATCCTCACCCTCACAACCCGGACTATATAACCCCTGTTTGTTAAGGTTAGAATCATGACTGTTTATTGTCTTTTTATAATTATTATTAATATATTTAATTAATTTATTATTTGTAGTGCAAGAAGTTGTTATATTATTTTTTTTAATGAATTTTTTCAATTTTTTCACTATATGGAGTGTATTCATTTTGTATGTTTATTTATTTTGTAACTTTTGACCTAATTGTAATATTTTAACTCCGGATGATGGTTTGAAAAACCAAAAGATCTCGAGGACTTTTATTGAACATTTATTTGCTGTTAAGGTGGATACATCAGTTATTAATTAATTTTTATTATTAAAAAAAACAATTATAAATGAATAAAACAAATAAATTGGAAAAATTGTAGAAACCTGCAGAAGTACGAGGGTACTATATTACGGACAATAATTGACTTATTATTATCCGTAATATAGTTATAAAGTTTATTGCAATAAAAATAGGAAACTTACATGTACATCATTTTTCAACATATTCCCCTTGCATTTCAACGCACTTGGTCAATCGTTGCACAAGCTTCCTGATGCCCTCGTAAAAGAAGGTTATCGGTTGAGCTGCGAGCCAGGAATGCACCGCATCTTTCACTGTTTCGTCCGAGGTAAATCGACATGCAATAACAACATCTTTCGACAGCAGTCCTCGGCGTATGCTTCGAATTGCAGGCTTCAGTTTTGCAGTAAGCATCTCACTGTAGCGCGCACTGTTTATTGTCGTGCCCCTTTCCTCATAATGTTCCATTACTAGGCCTTGTGTATCCAAAAAACCGTAAGTATCAGTTTTTCTGCGGATGGTTGGATCTTGAACTATTTTTTGCAGGGCGAATTTGGATGTTCCATTCCATACTCTGCCGTTTACTCTCGGGCTCGTGATGATGGATCCGTGTTTCGTCACCAGTAATGATTCTGTCTAAGAAGATGTCCCGTTCGATACCATAGCGATCCAAATGTTTTTTGCAGATGTCCAAGCGCGTTTGTTTATGCAACTGTTTGAGTTGTTTTGGTACCCATCTTGCACAGACTTTATGAAACCCAAGTTGTTGTGGATGATTTCGTAGGCAGAACCGTGACTGATTTGCAGACGATGTGCCACTTCATCAGTAACTACTTATGAAAACCGTGTCACGTGCACGCTCAATGTTTTCCTCATTTGTGTTGGTGAACGGTCGTCCGGCTCCTTCGTCGTGCGTAAGACTTGTGCGACCATTTTTTAATTTTTCAATCCATTCGTAGACACTCCGTTGCGGCAACTTCCCGTACTGTACCGAAAGTCTTCGATGAATTTCGGCCCCTTATACACCATCCGACCACAATAAACGGATCGCTGAACGTTGCTCTTCTTTGGTGCAAATTGAAAGCGGAGCAGCCACGGTTAACGGCAGGGCAGCGATAATGGAACTAACCTAGCAGCATCAAACCTGCAAAGACATAACAACAATTAAACCACGCATGCGTGACAGTACTACCAACATAAACAAAAATATAACTAAATTGCGGGTAATAATTGACTTACCCTCGTAGATCCACATCCAATTTTCGCTGAAAGAAATCGCCAACAAAATTTTTCTAAAACTACTCGTATATTTCTGTCCAATGGGCTTGATTACTAGCATAATAATAAGCAAATAACGCTGCTGTAGATCTGTGGATTATTACTGTACTATTTTGGTCACCTGTGTTATGACAAGAGACTTTTATTATTCAACTTTTTTTCTTTACTTTGACACAGGTAGGTTGTTCAGTGTTCTGCCTATAAATTCTTTTGTTTATGTTTTAGGTTGGTATGAGTTAATTGCTGTAGTATTTAAATTAATTGAATGGGACATTTGCCAGCTTCTGTCATAAATATGAATAAATATTATAAATATCACACGTTTTTAAGTCATTATATATACTATGTTGTGTTACTTAACACTATATACTATGGTGTGTAACGTAATCTTTATGATATTTTCTGTGTAAAGTAACTTCATGTTATTCATCGTTTCTTTGATCTAGTCTTTATCTTTTTTTTTATCTCCTTTCAGTATTCAGTGTTAAAAGGAAACAATGTTAATACGTGAAGATATAAAAAATATAAGTTGTTTTATTGTACGTTTAAAAGTAGTTTTAGAAACAAGTTCCTACAAATGTAAATAATATATTACTGGGCAGTACCTATTTAAAAATAAAAATTATCAAAGCGTATTTCAAACTATCCAGATTTTTTAAACTGGAACTGGAATTCTTATATGTATAATACATTTTATAACCTTTTTTTAAAATTATTTTTCTGTACTTTTATCTTTCTTAACATTTATTTTGTTTCTATATCTCAAAGGTATTTAAATGTTAATAGTTTTTTTATGAATATACGTTAAAAAATAAAATAGTAATTTATAGTAATGCAAGCAGACATTTTTCAGAAACTGCTTGACACAGTTTTTTGATTCGTTATCTTTTCTTTTTTTTTTGTAATTTTTCAGATCAAAACATCTCGTAATTTTGGCTCAATAATTTTAATATTGCCTGTTTATGGTAGAAAGCAGGCTAACGTTTTTTTTTTTACCTGTAACTGAAAAAAACCAAAGCGTTTTAAAAACTGTTAATATGTTTATATGAACATTTTTTTCACATTAGAGGGAAAAAGTTATTATTTATATAGTAGTGAGACAGGTAAGTTTTGAATTGTGATAATCATTCCGGCGGTCATAAGAAAAGTTCAAGTTAAAATATCATAATGACTGTATTAGTAATTTTCGCGTTTTATTGGGAACAAACGATAAAGTTATTGTTTCTATATAGTAATGGAAACAAAAGGATAGTAAACAAATTATTTCTGATGTCCCAAAAAATATATTATTATTTGCCGTCTCTTTTCAGTTTTATTTTTTCGTGTGTGTGTGTGTGCGCGCGCGCGTGTGTGTACGATATTCCTTAAATAATGTTTTTGGAAAATGTTTATTGAAATTTAGGTATGCCTAAATTTCAATATATGCTAAATATATGTATTTAGCAGATAAATAAAATTTTGAGTGAATAAAAAAACAGAAAGGATGTCGCATTTTTCGTGTGATAATATTCGTTAACTAAATTATGTTTTGTAACAAATTACGGTTCTCGC
Organism: Lycorma delicatula; assembly: GCF_047948215.1. Taxonomy (NCBI): domain Eukaryota; kingdom Metazoa; phylum Arthropoda; class Insecta; order Hemiptera; family Fulgoridae; genus Lycorma; species Lycorma delicatula. Next base: position 42,091,079 of record NC_134462.1, on the reverse strand, counting down.
TAATGAAATTTTCATTTTGGTATTTTTATTTATTAAAACGAGTCAACTTTTTTAAAGGTATCTGCTATTAAATAAATTTTTTTGAACCACGACTTCTTTTTAGATTGGGTCACGTTTTTTCGCAGAGTGCGAGATATATCTATCAATTTAAGATACGTGAAAATAATAATTGCTTAAGATGAAATTATTGTCACATTACCTTTTTTTTTTTTACATTCAAAATTAAAATAAAATACCTTTTTCCCCAATAAGTTAGTTTCAATTTATGCTCATTATCTCGATTTATGTCTGTTCTACTGTTTGCAATTTGTTATGAATGAATGATTACCGGAATGTGAAGGATGAAATTATTTTAACTAGACATGTCAATTACATGATTTAAACGTTAGCTGTCTGTTATCTTAGACTTGTTATATTTGTCACTTGAACGCCTCTCTTGACAAATAAAATTATTATTAATTCCTTCAGAAATTGCTTGTTATAAAAAAAACCTCCCTCTCTTTTGATAAATCTTTTTTTTTTTAATTTTTACCCTTTGGATGCATAAAAGGATTACATTTTATAAAAATTTCAAGATTTAAAAATAATTTTATATGAAACATTTTTTTAGTTAATTTAAAAATCCCTCTCACTGTTTTGGAGGATTTTTATAATTTATCCCTGTTGTGAATGGATTTTTTTTGAGATTTTAAGAAAAAAAGTAAATGAATTTCAAATAATTACCGTTCGATTTTTTTTATCTTGATTGAGGCTTTCGAGATTATTCGATTTCATATCAGATGGTTCAGCTTGTAGTATGTTCGCGTCTCCAGTTGATGAATTAATTACAATAATAAAAACTTTCCTAACAAAATCCTCGATATCCTGACTCCGTAGGAGAAGACACCCTCCACCTCCCCTTCCGTCCCGAGCCGGTATGGCCTTTACCGGAGGTCATCTTCAAAACCTCGGCCAGGATGCCACCGATGGGAATGTCACTCGTGGCATTCCCATCGGTGTACTATGACCTCAAAACTATCTTACACAGCTCACCGAATCTTAAGCAAGACTGAAAATACCTAACTGACAAAGGAATTGAACTACCTACCCGTAGAAGGTAAAAGTGAGTTCAACACACAACACGAAACGTAAAAGTATTACACGGAACAATAACAACACAGTAACACTGAAACAAAACAAAACAAGGATAAGGACAACAAAAACTAATTTTATAAAACAAATCAACAAAAATAGAATAAAAGAGAAATCCAAGCAGAGCTCTAGATCCCCTCAGCAATCTTTTTCTCTCCACTATATCGATATCCTCACCACGAAGACTCACGACTGTCTTCGTACATCCCAGCTGTCCCATCTTCAAGAGTCCTTGCTGGGCTAGATCCTTTACTCTAGAAACTACCTTAAAGGTTGCCTCCGCAAATTTACTTCTTGTCTTCGCGAGGTCGAACACTACCGCCAGGTCCTTCTCCCTTTCTAGGAGAACCGAATCCTTTAAGTTAATTGCCTTCTGGAACCAGTCTCTTTTCCATCTGGCTGATATGAGGCCATCGATCTCATCATTTCGAACCTCCTCCACCAACTGCCTCAGCAATTCATTTCCTCCCTTATATCTACTAGTCTGACATGCGACTTCGTTCTTCTCTATTCTTGCCTCAAACGGATTTGTCTCTACAAAAACCCGCAACGCTGCTACCATGCCCGACATGTCACCAGCCTGCTCTTTTAATTCTCTGGCGGTGTGGCTTATCTCCGCGTGCTTCTTGAGGGTACCACTAATGCTAATCAGCTCCTTCACATACTTCGTTAGCTCCTCTTGTGGAGTTTCTCTTATCCTTTCTTCTGTCCTCTTCTCATTTGAGGAGCGGCTCCTTTTCCTTCTTTCTTTCATTTTCTCGTCCGCACCCGCACCATCAGTGGACTCGCTGGTGGTGGAGTCACGCAAACTATATGCGTGTTGCAACGCCTGCTTCTTTTCACCATTTCGTGGAACACGAGTAGCCAAACAGTCTCCGAACACTAGAATTGATCAAATCACCCAAAATAAAAATATTTGGGAGGGGATCGGAGCCAACTAATTATTAGGTGTTAAACAGTAGCTTATCATACAAAGATATAGGGTATAATCTATCAATAAATACACCTGTATAATATTGAATAAATTACCTATTTAAAATGAAAATTCTTTTTTAAATGTATAAATAAAAAATTATTAAATTTTTCTTTCGCCGATTCGGAAGCTGTACTTTATTTTGTACCTATCTGATTTATTTGTTACCTTACATAGTTATCTCGATTTTATTTAATTTAATTATTGTTTTGATGTAATAATGTGAATTATAACTACTCCTCTTTTTCATTTAACTTTGTATTTCGTTATTATTTTTAATCTCTACTGTTCTAATCAAGTTTCTTGTGTTTTCATTTTTTTTTAATCCTTTTGCTGATTCTTGATTAGCTATTTTTTAGTTAACCGTCTAGTATTACACGTACAGTTAATTCGATGTGTTTATGAGGTTTTTTAATTGTACCAAATTCTCCATTTAATTTTTTTTTTTTGCATTTATACAGATCTTATATTATTATCTAATTATTTTACAATGTATTCACTTATTATACTTTTCGCACCGATTTACCTTCCAATTTTATCCATTAAGTATGTATTTTTTTTATTACAATAAAGCCTTTCTTATTATAACAGTTGATTTATATTACTGGGTTAAAGCTGATGTACATTTAATTCAATGGATTTAAATTGCATCTTGTTTGACGGTTAATAATGAATATATAAATATTTAGATATGTAATTTATTGCTTTTTACTATATTATTATATGGAAAAGATTATTTTTCTAATTATTTGATCGCTGTTGCATAAAAGTATAATTATATATGTTACTTAAGATTTTAATTTAAGGTTTTTAATATTTTTTATAATTTAAGAAATTTTTAATGTAAACCTCTTTGAGAGAATTAAGGAGTGGTTGTTTACTTGTTTTAAATTATTATTATTATTAACATGTTTTTGTTATGTGTTACTGTACACGTGCCAAAATCTGTACTTACCAAAAATCATATTACTGTGTATATATATATATATATATATATATATATATATATAATTAATATACGCGGGAATATGTGCGTGTATTACTATAATTATTTAACATGTACAAAAAATAGTATAGTAGCAATGTTCAGATGAATCTGGTCTCTTCCGGGATTAATGTTGAAGATTTCAAATGACCTCGTCAATTTATTTTTTTGTAAAAAATTCAATAAATAAGTAGTTTATGTTTTAACTAATTTGAATTTTTGTAGTACTTTTTGTTGTACTGCGATTATTTTAATCTACATGGATAAATATTTGTGTCTGATGTTTATACGAACACGTATTAATGCTGTTTGATTTAAATTTATATATATATATATATATAATGTGTTTTGTATTATACGATTCTTACATCAGATAATAAAAACGATGAATACGTGATGGAATATTATAATATCTGGGTTCTAACTGTTTAACTTAGAAATGATGTTAGATATTCGAACGTAAAAAAAAAGTTAAAACCTGTATTGTAAAACCGAAAAAAAGGATTTTGTTATATAAAAAATAAAAGTTTTACAATATTAATACTCATAAGGAAACAACATGTAATCGTTCTACGTTGGAAGTGATGTTATTTATTTTTATTTATTGTCATTATTCTCATAAACCGGTATTTTAAAGCAGCGGGATTAAAAGTAGTGGAAGGACGAATGAGAGAGAGAGAGAGAGTGAGCAAGTGAATGGAAGAGAAGAGAGAGAACGACTTTGAGAAGGTAACGATTGAAGAATGCAGGATGTATGGGCAGAAGATTCGTTATGTTCGTGTTATTAGTGGCCGCTATGGAAATACTACTGATTCTAGATTCTATTTGATAGTCACCTATCTCTGTATGACGTATCTTAAATTCGTTTAATTTTATTACCTTTGGCAAGTTAATCTTATGGCGGTTAGGATTGATAGTTGCTCTACGAGTCTTTTAAAATTCAATAAAAACGTGGATAGTAAAATTATTCTCATTTTAAATAACAACCATTTTTACTTCTTAACTAAGCTTTAGTCCTACACAAGAACTACCGCATGAAAATAAACAAGAACTAAACGAAAGTAATGAAATGTAGTAGAAATAATGTAGATGGACCACTGAATATAGAAATAGGAAGAGAAAAGATTATAGAGGTAGAAGAATTTTGTTATTTGGAAAATAGAACTAAAAAAAGATGGGCGAAGCAAGAGATATAAAATGCTGTATTGCACAGGCGAAACGAGCCTTCAGTCAGAAATATAATTTGTTTACATCAAAAATTAATTTAAACGTCATGAAAACGTTTTTGAAAGTATATGTCTGGAGGGTAGATTTATATGGAAGTGAAACTTGAACGATCGAGCACCTGAGAAGAAAAGCTTAGAAAAGATTTAGAAATGTGGTGCTATGGGAGAATGTTAAAAATCAGATGGGTGGTTAAAGTGACAAATGAGGTGTTGCGGCAAATTGATGAAGAAAGAAACATTTGGAAAACTATACTTAAAAGAAGAGACAGACTTACAGGTCACATATTAAGGCATTCTGAAATAGTCGCTTTAATATTGGAGGGACAGGTAAATGGGAAAAATTGTGCAGGCAGACAACGTTTGGAATATGTAAAAGAAAATAGTTAGTGATGTAGGTGGTATTCCGAAATGAAACGACTGGCACAAAATAGGGGATTGTTGGAGAGCTGCATCAAACCAGTCAAATGACTGAAGACAAAAAAGAAAAAAGGAAGCTGTATTTGTCAGATTGAAGGGTAGTTAATAGATTCTACTAAACACCACGTTCATAAAACAAATAATTGCCTATATAATTACGAGAAATTATGTCCTAAATACCAAAGAGGCAAAATTATTGGGCTATCTTGCCTATTATTAGGGAAGCTACTGTTAATATCAACACCACCCTTTTTTCCACCACATCTACGAAATTTAAGTTATCCTTATTTAAGCGTGTTTAATTTTCTTTGATTTTTTTTATGGAGAAGAGAAAGTAAAAGTCCAAAGTTAAAATGGAAAAATGTGGTATCAGAGAACCTAATAGACAGGAGTTACAAAAAGAAGAAGCCCAAAATAGCGATATATGGTAAAGAATTAATGTGAGAAATGTCAGTCCCAGAGGCATAAAATAAAGTGAAGTATATACAGAATATTCTAAGATTTTGGTATACGCGGTACAGTGTTTTCGCGATCGATGTTCTGATTGCCGAAGCAGAATTTCCTTTGTTGAAATTTATTATTGTGAAAAAGTGGACAGATCCTTATATTTTAACGTAGCGTTATAATTTTTATGGATGGTCCGTTTGATACAGAAGTCGATGGCTTAGTTTCTACGAGTATCCATATCTCGTAAGCAAAAACAAAAAGTCTTGCGCAGTTCTATGCAAAAAGATCGACTTTTCGTTTCCAATACCCTCACTATTTTGCAATCAGAAACCATTGCTCTACGAGTATAATACACTAGATACGTTCGATTAACGAGTAAGACCCTAGACACAAGCATCAAGTTTAAACTCGCTCACCACTGTGACTCACTGCATAAGCGCGTATGAAAAATACACCAATAGAAAGTCATAACATAACACAACCTCAAATTGAGGTCATATTTTCTGTTGTAGACCTACATTGAGCGTAATTCAAGAACCATTCAACCAATTTTCACCAAATTCGCACAAGCATAACTTTAGATATATTACTACAGAATATGTAAATTTCATTGAAATTGATGTAGTAGTTTTATGAGATTTTTGAGCCACAAAGTTTTATACATAAATGGTATTTTCGTACTCATACTTCAAAACGTAAAGAAAATTGATTTTTTTTACGTAAATCCTACCATGCGACCGAAAAATATACCTTAAATTGAGGTTATGTTATCTGTTTTTTTTCCACCCTACCCCTCGGGGCGGATTCACAACAAAGCAAAGCACACTCCAGGGGGTTGTCTACTCATACGGGCCTTCCCGTCCGCCGGCCATAAGTCTAGTCCGGCAGGTCAGCCCGCCGGTTAGATCTTTTCATTGCCTGCATGTAACCCCTATGTCGGGATATCCTCGCCCGACTACGTCGTTCCTGGACTCCACCCCAGAAGCCGGGACTCGGTCTTGACGCCAATGTCTCTGAGAGCACCCTGTGCAGAGTACTCACACCGGGTGGTCTTTTTCGCGAAGGGATGAGAGAATCCCAGTGCCTCATCGCTACCGTCCATCCGTGCAAGCACAGACGAACGGCAGCTCCGCAGGGGGCTGTCCCTTAACCCCTTGCCGTCCTGGCTTTGTTCTGTAAGATATCTATGTTATCTGTTGTCGACCTTAAACTGAACGTAACTCAACTAATCTTCATCAAATTTTCACATGCACAACAATCAAATGCACTACTACGGTATACATAAATTTCAATGAAATTGATCTAATAGTTTTGGAAATTTTCGAGCCAAAATTATTATACATAAGCCAGTATGTATATACTGTACATATATACAATACAGTATATAGTACATATATGTTACATGTACATGTACTTTCTTGCTTCACATGTACTTCATGTAAGTTTCTTGCTTAAAAAACAAACTTTTATTTTATTTACATATAAAATTTACACGTATAGATATTTTTTCTATCATATAAATCTAGGTATATCAAATCTACTTCGGCACAAGCAACAATGATGTTAAAAAAAAGTGTAAAGTAGATCTAAGAATTAGAAAGAATCTTTGTAGATTGTAGTAGTATAATAAAACGTGGACAGTAGGAAATATAAAAAGGAAAAGAATAGAGGTCACTGAAATCTGGTTTTACAGAAGGATGTTGAAAATAAGCAGTTTGATAAAATTCGAGATGTCGGGATCTTAAAACAAATTTGAGCGGAATTGTCCAGAATTTACAAAAAAGATTAATAAGTTATACATTAAAACAACTAGGCTTAGCGAACTTGGTAACGATGGGATGTTTAAAAGGTAAAATCTATAAAGGAAGATAAGGATTGGAATATTCAAAACGGTTATTTACTCGTGGTTATAATATTTAGTAAATACGAGGGATATCTCTTAAAATAAAGACCGCTGGGAAATTTCTCTTCTTAAGGTTGGCGAAACTGTGTCGTTCATGGCCACGCTAGTAATGAATGTACGCACAGCGTTGTTGTCTCTAAGTTGTCGCTTATTAATATATTTGATTACGTGGAGGTTATTACGTTATAAAATGAATAGGAAAATCGATGTTGCCGCCGACTATGAAATACGTGGGAGTCATACGTTTTTTAAACCATCAAAATGTTAAGCCGGCTGAAATTCATAAGCAGTAAGTAGTTGTGTACAGATATTATGTAGTGAATGAAAGAAACGTCTAAAAATGATGTGAAAGGTTTAGAAATAACAGGATGTAGAGGGTATACTGAAATGAAATGACTAACACTAGATAGGGAATTTTGGAGAGCTGCATCAAACCAGTCAAATGACTGAAGACAAAAAAAAAGAAATGTGCATGATGAAGAACGTTCGGAGGCCCTCGATAATCACCGAAGACTTGTTGAAACGCGTCGACGATGAAATCAGAAAAGATCGTCGCTCAACGATATCCGACCTGGCTCTTCTTTTTCCTGATGTTTTAAGAGCTGCTTTCGGTTGTATTGTTCATGACCTAAGCTTCAGAAAGGTTTGAATACGTCGGGTGCCGCACATCTTAACGGAACGTCCCAAAAAAATCCGAATGGGATCTGCTTTGGAATTTTTGATGCGCTACACAGAAAAAGGCGATGAGTTTCTTAATTCGATCGTTATCGGCGATGAAATGTGGATTTCGTATTACACGCCGTAGAGAGAAAGGCAGTCAAGTGAATCCTCGATCACCAACCAGACCGATAAAGGTAAGCCACAGCCATTTGGACGCAAACTGATGGCCACAGCCTTTTGAGATCGGTTTGGCATACTGCTGATCGATTTCATGCCACGTGGAACGACTATAAATTCAGAAGCATACTTCGAAACTCTATGTAAGATACGACGCGCTATTCAAAATCGGCGACGTGGGCGGCTGACCGACGGCATCGTCCTGTTGCACGATAATTCACGTCCACGTGTTGCGGTGGGACAAGTTATTTACTGAGAATATTTGGATGGGAAATTTACGATTACCCACCATATAGTCCGGACTTAGTTTCTTCTGATTACCATTTTTTTGAAAAATTGAAAGAATTTTTGAGTGAAAAGCGATTCGCGGGTGAAGATGAACTTAAAAGTGCTGGTAATCAGTGGCTAAATGGACTGGCGGCAAGAGAATACGACGTGGGTATATTGAAGCTGGTTTACCGCTACAATAAATGTCTTAATTCATGTGGAAATTATACAGAGAAGTAGTATAAGGTTTGTAGTTTAAGAGAAATAAAAAATATTTAAAAGTTTACGATGAAACGGTCTTTACCTTAGAGATAATCTCTCGTATATTGAATTTAAATGATTAGTACGTAAATAGAAAGAAATAGAGAATCACATCAAGCGATAGAATTTCCTGGAACGCGGCGGCTTTAGCCGCGTGTTGGGGAAGTCCTACAACTGTGTTGTCAGCTTTTTTAAATACGGTGCTTTATTTCATTAATAATGTCTGAGCCATCGAAACAATTGTGGAATAAATAAAAGGGAATAGAAAAAAGAAGATTAACGTCCATTTAGATAGCAGTTAGCGTTCATTTTAGATTAAGCATTGTTGTGTGTAACGTAATAATTTTTATTAAGTTTTACTTACGATAGCATTCGCTGATCTTTCGAGCTTTTTCTTGGACATCTTCCTAAAATAAAAATAAAATAAAAAAATTTAAAACTATAGACATTTATTTAAAAAAATAAAAATAAAACCGTTAAGAATATGAGTAAAAAGTAAAAAGTTATACTTTATTTTTTAAATTCCAAATATTGAAATCGGTCACAAATTAAGGGTAACTCTACATTAATAACCATACTACTGTAAAGTACTATACTATGAGTTAGATTTGTTGGTAGTTTGTTTTTAATTTGGTGCTTACTTTTAAAAGTTAATATCTAGATAAGATTTGAAAAAGAAATATTTTTTTAAAAGTATTTTTGTGCTTTATTTGTATAATAGTTTCCACTTACCAACAATCTTTAATAGTATGTTCGAGCGTTTTCGGATTAATAATCCATCCTCAGGAACGTTAATTGTTATAATTGTTTACTTCACATATCATTAATTATACTACCTTGAATTTTAAAAACAAAAATTATAAATATAACAATTGATCGTCAGAAGGTAAAATAAGGTAAAACGTTATCCGTCATGTCAGTTTGAAGGTCTCAATTACTAATCCGAAAGCGCTCGAACATACTATTAAAGATTTTTGGTGAGTGGAAACTATTATATAAATAAATTATATATCAATACCAACGGACCATGATTAATAAAATTATTTTTATGTGTTATTAAGACGTACATTCAGTTTTTACTACAGTAATTTTCAAGTTGTAAAAATACAATCCTCTGTAATAAATCTGCTGTTATGGGTTCCATATTTTTCAAGAATAGTTCACGAAAACCTATTTATTTGATTACACGACCTGTACTTTACTTCTTGGTAACTGACATTCAAATAATAGTGTTTCTAGTTAAACAACAATGGTAAATAACTTTAAATACAAAATGACTGTGTCATTTTGTATTTAAAGTTTCGTATACATATTATAAATAACTTATTTAATAAAGTATAACTTTTCTGCAGGAGTTTTTCTGAATAAAGCGAATTAAGTTTTCTTAAAGAAGACAGATTTTAATTAACATCATTTAAGTTAATTTATATGCAGCATATAACATTCCAATGAAAAATCTTTAACGTATTTGATGTTTATTTTAATTTATCTTTAAGGATGTTTAATTGATATTTATTATAATTAATAAGCAAGTTCATATATTAGTGTAGTTATTTATTGTTTTTAACATATTTAATTAGATTTTATCACTCCATTATTATATCTATTTTTTTAATAAAAAAAATATATATATGTAAATGTATTTTAATTACCGTACTTAATACATAATTACCGTACATAATACGAGGACACGCTTTATGTATTACCGCATATAGTAGTGTAATCCTCACAACCTGTTTTAGAGGCTAGAAATTGCAAAACTTATTTAATAACTTGTGAACGAAGATATACCGATTCAAAGTTAACGTTTTTTTTTGAGAGTATTATCTTAAAAAAATATGTTATTTAATTTCATTGTTTTCGGTTCAGTATTAATAGACATATTATAAATAAATATTTTCCGTTGCCAATCTGCTTCGTATGACTCCTTTTATGTAAATGTTTTATGTCGTATATTTCATGGAATTTATTTGTTTCCGTTATGTATATCGATCAAAGTGAATGAGTTTATGTATATCGGATGTTTTAAGCAAACGTCAAGTAGTAAATCCAGCTCGAGTTTTATAACTCAAAATTCTTATCGTCCATTTAAGCTGACGCGCCCCTAGCTAATTCTTTTAACCAGTGCGGGGTCATTCGCTGTTTTATATTTCAATTCATTTTTTTTTTAGGTGTAGGTTTTATTTCTCGGTTGCTATTTTTCACAAATAAATGGTTGATTTTAAAGCGTATCTTTTACACATGAAGTGAAGAAGAATAAGGCGGTTTTTTTTTTGTTCGTTTTCGGAGAAATACAAAAACTGAACCTTGAAGAGAAATCGTTGGATAAAAATGTTTTGTATTTTACCCCGATTCTGAACCATTACTATCCACCTGAAAAACTGAAAATTTTTTTTCAAATTAAATCTTGTATCGTACTAAATATTTACCTTTAGATTCAAAATTTTCGTTTTGATATTTCATTTAGGTGATATTTTTAAACTATAACCATTGGACAGTAACCTTTATTTATGAATCGCTCTTTTACAATTTTTCATTTAAACACTGAACTGCTACTTAGTTACCTTCCTCTCTCATTTTTTTTTTCTTTTTCCTGTTTAGTCTCCGGTAACTACCGTTCAAATAATACTTCAGAGGATGAATGAGGAAGATATGTATGAGTGTAAATGAAGTCTTGTACATTCTCAGTTTGACCATTCCTGAGATGTGTGGTTAATTGAAACCCAACCACCAAAGAACACCGGTATCTACGATCTAGTATTCAAATCGTAGATACCGGTGTATTTATCCTCTCTCAATTAGTTTGTGCGTATTTCTGACAGAAAATTGCACTAGCATTTTTGGAAAAATACTTTATAAATTCTTGGATTGTTACTCTACATTTAAAAAATAATCAAAAATGTACAGATAAATAAATGTGAAAAAATGTCCAACATTCATTTATTGAATAAAAAAAATTGCAAATTGAAATGATAAAATACCAATTATTTAAACGTTGAATATTTACATATGAACACAATTATTTATTACGTAGGCCAAAAAGCGGCGATATCTTCCAGAATTACTTGAATCACATAATTATTTTAAAGTTAACTTAACTTTAAACTTAAACAGGTCTTTTAAACTTAAGACAGGCATGGACATGATTTTGAGTACCGAATTTCGTTAATACAGTCTTTTAAACGTAAGTAGTAAATCTAATATAAATCGTGGGATAATAAAGGTCGATAGATAGCGGTAGGATAACGGTTGTCTCCAAAGATAAATAAATAACTGTTCACATTATTCCTTAAACTGTACACCTGGTCCAAACGTTTTTTTACTTTTTACGTCTAGATCGTTAACGTATAAATTTAAATGTGCAGAGTGATTAACTAGACCCTTGTCGTACCCACCGGTTTATTCCAGCTTAATGGGTTCTGGTCTACACAGCTGAAGGATTCTATTTCTTAAACAGGGTTGTAGAAAATTAAAAAAGGGGTATTAGAGGTACGTGTTAGTTAAAAAAGAATAGGCCCTTCTATTCCTATTTGTTATTTAATTGAAGAAATTCTTTTTTAAAAAGTTCACTTTTAAGAAACTATTAAATTTGTCAGCCTATACAAATCATTTTTATTTTTTTAAAGGTGGTGATCTGAATAAATAGTATTCTTGGAAAAAAGTATGTGTATGTATGTTGTGTGTGTGTATATATATATATATATATATATATATATATATATATGTGTGTGTGTGTGGTATAAATAGAAAATGTGTTATCACATAATATTGATGTTAGCTTAGTCAGTTCTTGTTTATATTTTGTGTTTTAAGATGAAAAACGAGTTAATATGTAAGAATACTTATTAAAATTCCAGGCATCTATGATCAGGAAAGTGTGCAACTGTTTTACATAAGCGAAACATGCAATCTAGGAACTGTACTTTTTTGTACTCTTGTTTGTCTTTGCAGTATACAAAGGAACTATGTTCTCTTTTTAACCCCGTCTGCTGATTGAAATATAATGAACCTTATGCTATAATAATGATGTCGATGTACATAGTTTAGGGGTAAAAAAAAAAAACATTTCCTATATTAACCGATAGTCGAAATAAAAAAAAATTTTTATATGTGGCTATATTTTTATAAAAATATATTTGGAAAAAATTTATTTAAATGTTCAAAAGCAATAGATCAAACTGCGTTCTTATATATATTTAAACGATAATTTAAAAAAAATATATTTTATTAGTAAAATTATTATTCAACTGCAAGAAATGGGTTAATTTTTAACAATAAATTACCATAATTCCAAAAAAATAGATATTAAAATCCTCCAGATGATGCAGAAAAAATATTTAATATAATTTAAAAATCAAATTTTTCCAAATGATTCGTAAGATACAACTCTTCAAAAAAATATTTTTTCTTACGTTATACTTAATACATAATAGTGTAATTATTTTTTCGTTTTTTTCTAATCGAGTTTTTATTTTTTGTTTGTTACAGGTAAACGAAAAGTATTATGTTTTTAGAAGATAAGTATCATCGATTAGATGAATGTAAGCTTTTAATTTATTATAAGTTCTTATTTAATATTTTAGAAATATCTTTTTCCAGCTGTTAATTTCGCACTACATGGCTTTATCAACAGAAGGGGTAAGAAAAGGGTCTACGCAAAGATCATTTTTCCGTTATTTTGCCAGCTAGTTCAACGAACAAGAACGTACGAAATATTACAAAATAAGGGAATATTTGAAAATACGGGATTATTTTGACCTATTTGCTATGGATGTAAACTAATGCATGCAGTTATCAACCGCAGAAAATGATTAATTATACGACTGTGGTTTAATTTCATGCAAAATCGCGAGTAGCTTGTTTACAAAAGGCCTTAACCATAAAATATCAACAAAAAAAAATCACCCGTTTCAAATGTGCAAAGAAAAGGGATGTTATAAATTATGAAACCTCTGTTATACCTTTTTGGATTAATCAGTTTCAAATGCATCCTTGAGAATTGATCTGAAATCTCTTTCGCTATATTTATGTCGGGACATTCTATATTATTGAAAAAGTTAATGCCATAAAAGTTGAATATTTTAAGAAAAGATAATTTTCTCTTCAAAAAAAGAAGAAAAATCAGTATTCTGAGAAAAATTCTCTCAACAGATTTCGTTCCTGTTGTGAACCTTTCTTTATATGCTGCTGGTCCAGATATTTTCATAATTTCTTTTCCAATGATTAATCCTTATTTTAATCGAATTATTTATTTTAATAATTTCCTGTCGATGAATGCTACAGTAGTCTTTATCTTATCGCTTTTTTTTGTAGTTTTTACATGTTTATGCTAATGTGTAGATATTTTTTCGGATTAAGTATTGAAATAATTCAGGGCCGTGGTTAGTGTAGTGGTTTGAATTTGGCTTAAAATCGGCTATTAATCTATGTATAAAAATATATTTCTGATTTAATAGTAAAAGTTTAAGAATCGTTAAATGTATGTTCACCCACCGGGTTGGTCTAGTGGTGAAGGCATCTTCGCACAGCTGATTTCGAAGTCGAGAGTTCCAACGTTCAAACCCTAGTAAAGTCAGTTACATTTATACGGATTTGAATACTAGATTGTACATAACGGTGTTCTTTGGTGGTTGGGTTTCAATTAATCATCCAGTTCAGAAATGGTCGACCTGCGACTGTACAAGACTACATTTCATTTACACACTTACATATAATCACTCCGGGAGCACCGTCAGATATTACTTATCTGACGGAGACTAAACAGAAAAAGATAAAATGTATTCTAATTTTGTAACATTCAACGCTATCTGTATTCTTGGTAATGAGTATTGATAAGAAGTGATTATGGTACGTCGTTTTATAAATTACATAAATTTTATAATGAAATATCAATCGGTTATCTAAAGAAAATAGTAATTTAGTTTTCTTGAATGCTTAAGCCTATTTTCTTTCAATTTTGTTTTTTTCATCATTTATTCTTTTCCCATAACTGTACAAATGAGCTAATATTATTTGGGAATTTATTAGGCAACTACATTCTATAACATTTATTTTCATTTTTTTTGTTATTGTTTAATTCATAACCGTTTTCTTTTTATTAATTATATTTATTGACATCATCCCAACTTAAATACTGATTATAAAGGCAATTTGAATATTACATGCTATGAAAGATTTTTGATAAACTTTCAACCCAGGTTATCTGAAACAACAATGAGAACATTGTTATTTATTATTGTGTTAAATATTTCTGTTATTTGTTTAGATTTCCACTAGTTTAATGTTAATTATTAAAATTTTACTTTAAAAATGCTTATTATTATAAATTATTTATTTATTTAAATAAAAAGAGATTTGCGATTCCATATTTTATTTAAGTTTCTATTCAAGTCTTAATTCTTTATCAAATGGACCTATTCAATGATTCTTTTTTGTTTTATAAAGGAAGCTTGTCGGGCGGTCTTTGTATTTTTGTATTACATCATTGTGTAATACATTGTGTCAATTTTTTTGTTTCATCATTGTGCATTCCTGGATTATTATAACAATGTTCTACAGCCTATTGACTTTTAGTTATTCAAAATATTTTTAATGGAAATTCAGAAAACTAGTGTGAAAAGTTACAAATTAAGTTTTATATTACCGCATTTTAAGGATCCTTAGCTCACGTTCAGTAGCAGTCTCTTTATGACATATCTTTGTTGCAGGTTTCATTTGATTTTTTTAGTTCAGTAATTTCTTTACTTTGATGCAGGTCTCTCACTTTTGAATTTCTTGCATTCCTTTACTAATTTTTAATTTCTTGTCATTTACGGGTAATATTGTGTTGGCTTGTCTATTTAAATTTTTAATAAAGATTAAAATTAAAAAAAAAAATGTAAAAAAAAATTATATATATATATATATAAAACCGACTTAACAAAACTTTCCTAAAAATAAAAAAATAAATAATTTTCAAAAAATTGTTGAAGTTGGCATCGAATTAAGGGGAAGAAAATGTTGGTATTTGTTTGTTTTTTTTTATATAAGTTGAAATTCAAAGAAATATTAAAATAGGAATCTTTATTTCGTAATGTTTAAAATAGTAATGTTTCGTAATGTTAAATATTTTGTAGTTTGAAATATTTATTGTATTTTGTAAATGTTTGTGAGGTGGGAGGAGGGGTATTTAAGTTGAGTTTTTCATTAGTTATTTACTCTTTCTTCTACATGTAATTCAATACTGCCTTTATTACATTAAAAAACAATAATTTTTAAGTGTAATTTTAGATGGTTTGATTGTTAAATGTTAGAAATATAAACAATAGTGCGTGCCGTCGTAAAAGATTAATTACATAATGTCAAACAGCACCGATATGCTATTAATTTAATACACCACTGGGCTTGCGGTATAAAATTTTTTAATAATATTAAATTTCTGGGAATCGAATTTGATCACAGAAATTGTGTAGTAATATATTTTGTGGTTTTTAACACGTCAAAGCTGATACTTATTTCGTGAAATTAAATTAATAATTGGAATAGAGAGTTACTCTTTTATTCTATTTACATGATTTTAAGATATTTAACGCCAAACGCGTTAAAATATTATTGACTAGTGTATATATATATATATGTATTTGACCCATCGGGTTGGTCTAGTGGTGAAAGCGTCTTCCCAAATCAGCTGATTTGGAAGTCTATAGTTCCAGCGTTCTATTCCTAGTATAGTCAGTTATTTTTACACGGATTTGAATACTAGATCGTGGATACGGGTGTTCTTTAGTGATTGGGTGAAATTAACCACACATCTCAGGAATGGTCGAACTGAGCCTGTACAAGATTATACTTCATTTACACTCATACATATCATCCTCATTCATCCTCTGAAGTATAATAAAGATAATTACCGGAGGATAAACAGGAAAAAGAAAAAGTGTACACAAATTAATCGTTGAGTTCGTCCTAGAAAAATCGAAAAATCGTTCGTCCCTTCTTAAAAAATCGAATCGGTCATTAAAATCACGAATCATGGAAATAACCTCTTAAAATCGATACGTTGGTTTGACCATTGAAAAATAGAAATGAAGTTTTAAGATTTAAATTCGGTTTAGACAAATCTTGAATGACATTATAAAGGCAGTATAAGGCAGTTAAAATGTTTACATTGCATGTTACGATTTACACTTGCATAATGTTCCTATTTTTATTTAGATTTTATACTTTAAATTACAATTTAAAACGGAATTTAATGAATTACATAAAATCATATTTTATTAGGTTACCTGCTTAGTAAAAATAGATAGAATGTTTGTAGAACTACAAGATAATATTTTTTGAGAAGTTTTACTAGTGCTTCGTATGTAGAGATGGAATTTCATCTTCAATTGGTTTCTCCGCAAAGGGTTATGTTACTATTAAAATTTCAGTGAGTTCCATTAACTGGACAACCTAGAGTCGTCTGAACAGAGAAAGTTATTTAGTATTTTAAAATTTAGATTTTTTTTTTTTGAGATATTATTTTAAATTTAATGAAAATTACTGTTATAATTGAAGTTTTAAATAAGGTGCCAAGAAAGAATTGTTTCAGATTGAAGAACTGCTGATAAATTTACCGTAAGGTAAATTGAAAATATATTTCAACTTTTTCCGTATATTTTATTTTTTTACTTAAGTATAATAAAGAATCAGTTTTCATCGCTAGCTGAATAGAAATCTATGAGTGATTTTGTTTTTATTATATGATATAGCCAATACTTTTCTCTATTAATGAGTTTAATCTGGTTAAATACATTTTTTATTCCATTTCTTTGTGTTAATGCTGTGCTAATATTTTAATTTTAGATTATCTATTATTTCCGACGTATTCAATTTTTAACGTTTTGTTTTGTAACTTTTCCCTCCCTTACAGTCCCGCCTTGCGTTATAGAAGGAATTATCCCCGCGTGCCTTACTGTAATGACAATTCAACCTATTTCTTCTCTAATAAGATTGATTGCCACAGGCTTCCTTCTTTATAATTGGTCGTACAAAATTTACCGCTTTTTAAGTTTATTTACCTGTTTAATTTTCAAACTATTTCTATATCTACTTTAAAAAAAATAAGGGAAACTTTCCTTACCTTTCTGGCTTTCTAGGTATCTTTATTTCTTTTTACTTCGTCGTACGAAATAAAGGAAGTATTTTGATCGCGAAAAATTTCGATTTTCAGATTTCAATGGAAACATCCATTTTTACCATCCCTGAATCCATTTTGACTAGTTTCAGCGTGACGTCTGTACGTATGTATGTATCTCTTATAACTCAAAAATGATTAGTCGCAGGATGTGTAAATTTTGTTTTTAGGACACATCTAGTTGTGCACCTCCTCTTTTGATTGTATCGACCGGACCAAAAGTGTTCAAAAAAGCCAAAAATTCAAAATATTTGGATTTTTGACTTTTTCATAACTGCAGTAATAAGCCCTCATTGAGAACTTTTCTATGATATATCATAAGTGGTACTTATTTTCATTGATTCCAGAGTTGTAGCCAAATAAATGTTTTAATTAATGAAATATTTGGATCTTACAAGGAGAAGGCACATTGGTTCGAATCAGACCTCATCTTTTTTTTTTTTTTTTTAATTTAAATAATTAATATTATATAATATTTTTTTTAAATTCATTTATTAATCTGTGATTGTAAAAAAAATTAGAATAAAAAATAATTCAATACAAAAAAAAAAAAAAAAAAAAAAAAAAAATGAAATATGAAGAAATTTGGATTTGGTTATGTATGGAATAAAATGTTATATATTTCCATTTAAAAACAATGTGCATATGTAATTTAATTGGCGTACAAGGAAGTCATGTGATGTCTACATCAGATTTTTTATAAAGCGTTACAATTCGAATAGATATTTTTATTTATTAATTTTTAATTCTAAATGTATGTTTTATATCAGGTAACATCTTTTCGTTGTGGTAATCTATGTCCACTAAGTTGCTTTGATTTTGTGTCCTTCATACAATAATGTTAGTAAATAAATAAAAATAAATTTTTCAGTTTTAATATATAATGTCTTTATCTTACATTCTATCAAATTTCATTACCATTATTAAAAAAATGGAATGGAATGATATAATAAATAAATAAATATATATATATATATATATATATATATATATATATATATATGTACAAAGAAGCGTGATATAAAATACCCCTGATTACATTAAATGTAATATAAAAACTACATATAATTCAGTTGAAAACCTATAGGAATTTTAATTACATTAAACTTTGATTGTAAAATAAACAGGTTTTTAATTCTTCTAGATTCTAAAAAATTTACGTTTTAAAAAAAATGTTTTTTTTTTCTTACGATGTGGGTAATAGTATATCGTAATATGTTATTAACAAAACCGGTACGTTCATAGCAATAATATTTTTAAGAATTTTCTACACATCTCTCCGAAAAAGTATTTAAAAGTATTTCATTTCTAAAAGTTATTTCAAAAATGTTCTGTTTACATGTAATTTATTAACCGTATTGTATTTTAATTTATTAAGATATCTTTTAAAATTAAATGTAGTACAGTTTATATAAAATCATAAAAATGCCTATTTTCCATTGGTTATTTATATAAGCTGAAAGTTATGGTGAATCTTTTAATAAATCATTTTAAAATATTCGATTTATTTATGTTTCATTTAAATATATCATATAAAGACTATTTGTTTGAATTATTTCAGCACTGATTCATTCTTAATTTAAGCAGGTATGATGTTACTTCATTACAAAATATGAAAAATGGGGGTGAATTTTAAAGCTGATCTTAGTGATATATAAAAAAGCAACCTGTTGACCCTGAAAGTCGAAACCTTATATTTTACCTGGATTCATATAAAAAAAATTGTTTTTTATACATTTTATTTTGTATACCCTTCTGTAATTCCTAGCTAATGAATTCTATCGAAACTATTATTTTTCGTTGTTTATTTAGTATATATTGAATAAAACTATAAAAAAGAGGAAAAAAATCTATTAAATTCTTGTATTTTAAATCTTCTTTTTATAGTCTGATGTCATGCGATACATTACCATCCTTGAGATTTGACCATCACTAATTTTTCGACCAGGATGTATAGTAGGAAGCATAGGTGTTTTTTATTATTATATTTATTGAAAAGAGTTGTAGTCCGTTCCTTTCCTTTTTTTGGAAGTTTAAATTTCCGGATAGTGATAGATCGACAAGAACACACGTATATGTAATAAAACTAATTATCTCTAAAATAAAATAAAATTGGAAAACAAAGATTTCGCTCAAAAATCATTACAAATTTTACTTTAAATCTGTAACCCAGATGGCTATTTCTATTGTTTAACAATCTTCGATAAACATTGAGGAAAAATTATGTTATATAAGTTAACAAATAAATAAATAAGCGAGAATAATAATAAAAAATATTAATTGCTGAAATTCTTGGAGGAATGGTAGTGCCTCGGCTTTCATTCGGGGCACCCGAGTTCAAATCCCAATCAGTCATGGCATTTTTTTATACGCTAATAACTCTAAAAGCTTCTATGGTGAATTAATGAATTAATTCATCATTATAAAAAAATTCTTGCGCAGTTCTGCGCAAGAAGACCGACTTTTCATTATTTTATTTATTTCCCTTTGAAAAATATCAACCCATTCTAATCTAAAAGTTTACAAAAAAAATCTTTGATACATGAAAAATAGTTACACTCAAAAGAGCACTATAATAAAAAAAAAAAATAAGTTTCAACTCATCACTATGAACTCAATGCATAAGAGCGTATGAAAAATACCCCACTACACAGTCAACATAACCTCAAATATTTTTGACCTTAAATTAAGTGTAACTCAAAATAGACTCAATCAATTTTCATCAAATTTTTCCATGCACAACTTCAGATACACTACTAAATCATATATAAATTTCAATGAAATTGATTTAGTAGTTTTGGAGAGTTTGAGCCACAAAGTTTTATATATGGCATATATATACGAGGGCTGTGTAGAGGGTAACTTAGGTTTTGACATAAAAAACCAGCCAAATAAAAAAAAAAATTATTATATATATTTGAAAGGGACAATCTTAAACTATTTTTCTACATAATCGCAATTTAAATTTAGGCACGTATCATAACGATGCACAAGCTTTTTCAATTCCTTCTCTGTAGAAATCTGCCGTCTTAGATTTTTGGCACAAAACTTGTGATAACCAAGCTTCCCCGAAACAATTTCATGCAGTAAACTTCGTGAAATTTGGGGGAAATGAAGCGAGAGTTCCGGAATAGTAATGCGGCGATTTTCACGAATTTTATCGTTGATTTTCATCGTCAGTTCATCAGTCACACGGCTAGGCCGACCGTTGCGGTTCTCATCATGAACATTGGTGCGGCCATTTTTAAACTAAATACACCATTGCCTCATTCCACCTTCACTCATTATTCCATCTCCGTACACCTCACAAAGTTGCCGATGAATTTCAATTGGTTTTAGGTTTTTTGCCAGTAAAAATCTAATCATTGAACGCACCTCACAACTCGCGGAATTTTCTATTGAAGCGCACATTTCAATAATTTACAACAAAGTAGAAAAATCACAATCTACACGCTACGACAGCTTGATGCGTACTGAGTCTAGAAACGTTTTGGGTGTATCCCCACCCATCTCATGCTAGGCACAAATGTGTTACTTTCTGGATCGCCCTCGTATATAGGGAAACCCGGTTTCAAGTAAATGTTATTTTCGTACTCCTCATATCTCAAAACGCAAAGAAAATTCATTTTCATTCCCCACGCTCACCGTGTGACCGAAAGTAATACCGTAATTTTCTTCGAAAAGTCGGTAAAAAAATTAACATTATTTACAAAACGCTATAAAACGAGCGTTTTTAAAAAAAGAGTAAACCGGTTCTTACTGTCCAACAAGAATTATTACATACCTTTTATATAGGTTAAGCAAATATAAACTATTTCAAGAAGATATTATTTATAAGCCTTACATAAAATAGAATACCGGCCTATTAACAAAATTTAAAGAAGGAGATACTATAATGTTTTAAAGATTAAACTTTCATAAAAAGTTTTTTAATAGATGTAAAATTCGGAAAGGTTATTAGATATTATTATTAGGTTTAGAAACTATAGTTTTAAAAAAATGTACTTAATTAGGAATTAGTTAGTTGGGTAACTTAATTTAACAGTAACATTGAACAACGATTCCGTGGTAATGTCTAGCAGTTTTTTGTCGGTTATTTATTATCCTTTATTTGACAATATTTATTGTAAATTATTTTGTATAACATTTAATAAAGCAATTATTTTGAAAGAATTATTTTTATTTCAGATATCACTTCTAACATGTCGGTCGTAATTTTGTGGCTACTATACACATGTACTTATTTACCAAGAATTTATAATTTAAATAACTCCTAACGGAAAGATATTACTCGTATTTAACAAATGGCTGATAACTGTTAAAAAGATTAATTAAAAACACCGAACTTAGATATGGTTATTAAGAAAAACTTAGTTATTAGTTCTTTAAGAAGCTATATATATATATATATATATATATATATATATATAATTTTATTATGTATTTCAAATCCTGCGTAAAGATTAATTAAAAACACCGAACTTAGATATGGTTATTAAGAAAAACTTAGTTATTAGGCCTTTAAGAAGCTATATATATATATATATATATATATATATAAAATAATTTTATTGTGTATTTCAAATCCTGCGTAAATCAGAATTAGAGTAAAAAGTAAAAGAAAATAGGGCATTTTTTATTAAATTTTGTTCATTTTTTTTATTATAAATTTTTATAAATAAAATTACAGAGGTTATCAGAAGAAAATGATAGGGAATAAAATTAAAAAAAAAAAACTCTATTTTTATGAAGAGTGTAACGTGATCTTAAAACAATTTAATTCTGTTATTGTTTATGTTTATTGTTGGAGGTTCATCACAACCGTGTATTGTTAGTGTTATAATTTGTAATTTTCTTGTAATATTATTGAATGTTGGCGTAGTGTGGCTATGTTTGCAAGACATGGGAAACAATGTCTTCGCGGAGGCATATCGTTATGTAATTGTTATTATAAGGTTCTGTGCCTATTTTATGTAAAAACACCTGGGTATGACCAATATCCTTGGATATTGTACACATAGTGTCATGTTCGATGTTCAATTTTGTATTTACCGTTGTATTAATTTGTGCTAGCGGTAAGGTAAACCTCAGGTACCCTGTTGGTATAGTGGAATGGGAGAAAGTGTATTGATAATGTGTGCTGGTAACTGCTCACATTGGCAGCGAGATTTGGGGCAAAAGGGTTTTATAAAAATAAAATAGGGGATTGAAAAGTGACGACGATCAGAGCAAGGGTCTTCATGCCTAGGATATACTGGTCCGCTCACACGCAAGAGTGAATGGTGGTGCGAAGGACCCTCAAGGTATGAGAGGGTCGCGGGTCCCAGTTCCCGGCACGTGAAAGCGTGACAGGAGCTAGTAGGTTAAGTACGGGAAGGGTAGCCCTTCAGCAAAGGAATGCGTCGGCCGTCCAGAATGGAGGTCAGCGTGTTCCATTGTGGCTGGGGGGATCCCGATGGGTGAACCCCTTGCAAAAGGGGCCCAGACAGGGAGGCCAGAGACTTCTGCCACGACACTCTAAGGTGACCGTGTTATGCTTAGTGGCGAAGACCGTGTCCTTGGGGGTGTTAAAATAAAAAAAAGTTATGTTAGAAGTTTTATTACGAATTCCACTGCTTTTTATTTGTGGAGATTATACTAATCAATGAATTCATAAGTAGTAAACTTTAAGGAAAGTGTTCTTACATTAATGAATAATTTTTATTTTATAATAAAGTACGTGTTTTTTGGAGGAACCTCTGTTTAAAAATTTTTTTACACAAGGTAATAAAATTTACATTATATGAGTCAAGATAATAATATAAAGTCGTTAGAAAATGTGTGTTACTTTATCAGATTTGTAGCAGGTTTTTTTTTTTAAGAAAAAGAAGATCAAATTTCCGCTGTTTTATTTTGTATAATTTTTTGTACAAGAAATATATATAACATAAATTAAATGAGAAAACCAAAAGAGGTATAATTATTATTTATGTTTTATAAGAAAATTAAATTATTATAAGAAGTAATTTGATGAAATAATTAAAAATAACGAGTAAACCCTACATATGAGAATAAAGTTTAAACTCACCACTGGGACTCACAAAAGCGCGTATGAAAAATACACTAATACAAAGTCAACATAACGTCAATTTGAGGTCATGTTGACCTTAAATTGAGCGTACTAAGGACCGACACAACCAACCTTCATCACCTTCTAACATGCTCAATTACAGATACACTACTACAGGATATATAAATTGCAAGGAAATTGATCGAGCCACAAATTTTATACATAAGCATATCTATATAAGGAAATTACCTTTACATTTACATTAGATTTACAATTAAATTACAAGTGAATGGTATTTTCGTACTCCATTTACCTCAAACGTAAAGAAAATTCAATCTTACCCTCCTTCCCCCCCCCCCCAAATCCTAACCGAAAGTAATACCGTACTTTTCTTTACCATGTACTTTTTTGCCGTACTTTAGAAATATCTTCTAACTTTCATTTATCTACATTTTGCTTCTTAAAAAGTTGCCATATTCGTTAATACCACTATAACATCCCGATTAACGCATACCTATGAATTAATTAACTTATTTTTATTTTTGAGTTTATAGACGTAATATTTTTTCAATTGCTTTATAATCCACTACTACGGATTATTTTCATCCAGATATTTTCAATTTTTTTTTCTTTATAATTTATTGCGTAAAAAATTATATAGTATAATTATTGTAATCTTTGTCACAATAGAACATCATTAAAAAAATTTTTTTTTTAAACGAAAGATTAAAGCCCATTACATTTATATATGTAAAATTAATTTTTAATTTTTTTTTTAATCTGATTAATGCCAAAATAATTACTTATTAAATGTATGTCTGTTGTTTTATTTGCCTTCAATAAAATTTAGTCTGAATATCTTTGTGAAAATTAAGTTATTTCTTTTTAAATATATTGCTTTAAATTACAGTTTATTATTAATAAGCCAATTATTTTTGTTTTGTTTTTTTATTAGTAGTAATATTAAATGTGTGTGTGTGTGTGTGTTTGCTTTTTATTACAAATTTATCGTGAAATGAGTTTTTGTTGTTACAAAAATGAGTCATACTAATTATAAGCAACATTGTGCAGTAAAGTTTTGTGTTAAACTCGGAGAGAATGTTACTGAAACTTTTCCAAAATTGAAAAGGACGTATGGAGATGATGCTCTGTCACGAGCCAAGTTTTTAGGTGGTTTAAAGCAGTTTCAGATGGCCGGGAATCAGTTGCAGACGATCCACGCTCTGGAA
Organism: Lycorma delicatula; assembly: GCF_047948215.1. Classification (NCBI taxonomy): domain Eukaryota; kingdom Metazoa; phylum Arthropoda; class Insecta; order Hemiptera; family Fulgoridae; genus Lycorma; species Lycorma delicatula. Next base: position 42,066,200 of record NC_134462.1, on the reverse strand, counting down.
GACCGTTAACGTCAAAAAGTTGGGCGACGATGTTGAGCGAATCAGAGATTTGATATGGTACGACCGGCGATTAACTGTCAGAATGATTGCAGAACAATTGAATTTGAACCATACCATGGCAATCTAATTTGACAAACGAATTGGACATGAAAAACTTTTGTGCAAAATTAGTCCCAAACATTCTTACTGTTGAACAGAAAAAAATAGAGTGAAAATGTGTTCTAAGGGAATTCAAACTGATCCTGATTTTCTAAAAACATGTTATTACTGATGATCAATCTTGGATGTTTGAGTACGACCCAGAATCTAAACGCCAGAGCAAGGAGTGCACACTTCAAACTCACCACTTCGCAAAAAGGCAAAATTGAGCAAATCAGAACCGTACTAATTTGTTTCTTCGATAGTAATGGAATTGTCCATAAGGAGTTTTTGGCAACAGGGCAGACTGTAAATCAATATGTTTACCAAGAAATTCTTGAAAGGCTTCAGAAAAGAGTTGCCCACGTAAGACCAGCCATCAAAGCAACCGGATGCTGCATCATGACAATGCACATTGTCACACTGCACTTTCAATTAATGAGTTTTTGGCAAAGATAAACATTCCTGTAGTTCCTTAACCACTTTATTCACCTAACTTGAGTCCCTGCAACTTTTTACTGTTCCTGACTTTAAAAAAAAAAAAAACACCTCAAAAAATTTCATTTGGGAACAGTAAAAAAGAAAAATGTAACCGACCATCTGAAGGATATTCCGGTTTCTGAGTTCCAACATTGCTATGAAGAGTGGGAAAAACCAATTGAAGCGTTGCATGCCTTCCCAAGGGAACTATTTCGAAGGTGATAAGAGTCCATGTGTAATTGGATTGTAAATAAAAAGTTTTTCTGAACCAGTCTCATTACTTTATTTACAGACCTTGTATGTGTTTATATATATATATATATATATATATATATATATATATATATATATATATATTAAAATTATTATTTTAAATATATATATATATATTTAAAATTATTATTTTAAAACATCTCAATAATTAATTAAACATTTTTTCATACAAAAATTATTTAGTTAGAAATATATAATTTGTTTAAAAACAGTTTGTTCTTAGGTTCTTCCGTCAAAAAAAAAAAAAAACTTTGTGTGAATAATAATTTGGTAACTGTTAATACATTGATAATTTTTTTATTCATAGACAGTTTTACAAGTTAAAATATACTTATATAAACTAAACGAGGACTCTGTCACATCTAATCACTGCATGTTCGTATTATTTTTGTCAGATTTTTTTAAAATCATCGTAAGACTAAACAGTTTAACGAACAGTAGGATGTTATAAATTAACAGAAAAAAACCTGATCTCAAAAAAAATCACATTACATCGATCCTACGTTGTTTAAGTTTTTCTAACGAATAGATAGATAAATGTTTTTTTTTCTTTTTTTGTAGATAACATTATGTAATCCGGAAATGCCTAAAGAGAAATCAGTTTTTTCCAAATTGATTTTTACCCAGTATATAACCAAAGTATTAATATCGTAGAACAGAGACAAATTTTATAATTAAAAATTTTTAAAACTTGTTTACTAAACCATTGTTTATTGTATATTAAAATTCGTATAAACTCGTATTTAAACTAAAATGTTTGTATTTAAACTTGTCGTAAATCAGCTGATTTCGAAGTTGAAGTTCTCAGGTTCAAATCTTATTAAAGGTTTTTATTCACCTTTATTCGGATTTAAATACTGGATCGTGGCTACCGGTGTTCTTTGGTGGTTGGGTTTCAATTAACCATCTATCTCAGGGGTAGTCGACCTGAGTTTGTTCAAGACTACAAATTTACCGGTACAGTTACATTACGCTGATAAGTCGCTAATGACTTTAATTATTAATGCGACTGTAAATAAAAGTATTAAACAAAAAAAAAAAAAATTCGTATAGCACGTTAATAATTAAAATAATAATGAAAATAATTTTATTAAAAAGTAACAATTAGTGTGAGTAGTGTAATTTAATTTATTTATTACGTATTATTCTTTCTCTTGTAACTACAAGCGTACGAAAAATTACAAATATCCTTTTACTTATTTAAAACAAGAAATTAGGTTTTTTTTTGCTTTTAAAAAAATATTAAGCCTGACATTTCGTTTGGATTCGAATCTTGAACTTTCTGTATGAAAACAGTTGGCTACCTTTACATTATTTATTTTTTAAAAAATAATACATTTTTTATTGTTTTATTTTTTATTTCAGCAGAAATGAGTTTAAAATCACAACTACCATCATAGTGTATTTTTTCCTGTACTTTAGTTTTGCTGCTAGTTTGCAGTTTAATAAATGATTAATTATTGTTTTTAAGTAGGCAGGCCTATTTATAATAATATATTTTTAATGACCTTCAAATTTATTTTCTTTTTCTTACTATTATCTATCATTATTGCAATTCATATAAATATTTTATGAATAAATAAATATATTTGTTATGTAGTAAATATACTTATTTTTAATTTTGTATCTCTCTCTCTCTCTCTCTCTCTCTCTCTCTCTCTCTCTCTCTCTCTCTCTCTGTGTGTGTGTGTGTGTGTGTGTGTGTGTATGGTAATAAATTGATTCCTACTCACAGAATGTAATTTACATTGTTAATATTAATGTTCTGGTTTTAATGTTTTCCGTTGATTTTTTCGTCAGTGAGAAATTTTTTTAAAATAATGTTTTTTCTTGTTTTAACAGAATTATTGAGTTTAAAATAATGTTTACCAAGGTTAGTGGAAGAATGCGTGTAATAAATCAGGGAGTCCGACAAGGGTGTCCGTTGTCACCTATGTTATTTAATTTATACACAGACGATATTGTTGAAAATTGGTAAAAATTTCTAAGGTATCATTTAACGATTAATAGTTTCACTCTGTACACAATATTGTTTGCGGGTGATGAGGTGGTTCTGGCCAATTCAGTGGCAAATTTGCAATTGACAGTGTTTAGGTTACATTCCATACTAAGCCGATACAGTTAAGAGATATCTACGATGAAGACGTAGGCGAGGAATCCGTGCGTACAAAGATGGTGCTAGATAATGAGATATTATACCAAGCAACAATGATCCCCTAGGGTTGGTCTAGTGGTGAACTTGTCTTCCCAAATCAGCTGATTTGGAAGTCAAGAGTTCCAGCGTTCAAGTCCTAGTAAAGTCAGTTATTTTTACACGGATTTGTATACTAGATCGTAGATACCGGTATTCTTTGGTGGTTGGGTTTCAATTAACCAAACATCTCAGGAATGGTCGAACTGAGACTGCACAAGACTACACTTCATTTACACTATTTACACTCATACCTCTGGTCATATCATCCTCATTCATCCTCTGAAGTATTATCTGAACGGTAATTACCGGAGGCTAAACAGGAAAAAGAAAGACCAAGCAACTGCATTGTCTTGGATGTCATCTGTCTTTTTTTATATCAGAAGATGTTGATAATAAGTTGCATAGATTTCAGAGGCTGCTAGTTACCATGTAAAGGACGGAAAAGTAAGGCAAATTAAGGAAGGAAACAGTTACTAAATTTTATCAAATTGTGGAAGTACAGAAATTTTTGTATGGTTGTCAGACTTGGACTGTTAATTCACATCAAAGTCGAAGAATTGAATCTACGGAAATGAGATTTCGTAGAGTACTGGGCGTTTCATTGAAGGATCATATCAGTAGCGGTGCGCTACATCAGCAATTAGGAGTCGACAGCATTGAAAGCGTGATTGCAAAAAGTAGACAGCAGTGGGTGAGTCGTGTAGACAGGATAGATGGAAATAGGATTCCAAGGATTGTGTGGGATTACAGAGCAGTTGATATGAGAAAAATAGGACAGCCGAGGAAGAGATGGTGAATAGTTGTGAGACTGATTGGTTGAGTCAATTGCAATGGATATATATATATATATATATATATATATTACACACACACCTATTTTTCGTACGGTAACCAGCTGTATGTTTAACACATAGAGCTGTAATTTTTCCTATAATTTCATATAATTTTGGTATTCAACTAGAAAAAATGTTACCTTTGTCCACTATTTTATTTTCAATTATATTTGGTATAATTTTATTATCTTATTTAACGAATATTTATAAACCCTTCAACTGTTTTGAAATTACAAAGAATAGAAATATAATTGCATCTGAAGTAATTATGTAAAAATGGAATTATTCTATTCAATCTTTTAATAAATTTATAGAAATTAATTGTTGGTGAGTGGGAATCAGGCTAGCGTTTCCAAGTTTTTTTTACGTTTTTCTTCTTTCCTGCAGTTAAGTATTACACAGCCCAGAGGAGTGTCCTTTACTCTAACGGGCCTCCACGTCTCGGCCCGCCGGTCGGATCTCACTTTGCGCCCGCCTCAAGTAGGATCCTCCAGGCCCGGATATGTCGTCCCTGGATCCCCACTCCGGGAGTCGGGACTTGGTTTTTATGCGGTTCCAGGTTGTGATGTAACATCCTCACCAATTTTTTTTTTGGTGTTTCCTTTTTTCCTATTAATTTTACAATATTAAATATTTTACGAAAGTTTTTCTGAATACATTTCTTGTATTACGGATCGTTTAAAATTGTTTTGACTAGAAATCTAATTTATATTTGCTTTATACATAAACTTCACATATTGTAAGATTAAATTTCAAAATTTTGAAATTTTTTTTATTCGGTCGCTGTGTAAATAATTTTAATTTATCACAGTTGCTAAACATATCAATAACTTAAATAAATTTGTTTAAGTTTTATTTTGTATAACGATTTTAGAGATTGTCATTTTAATTATGTCGTTATATAATTACAACGATTTTTAGATATTATAACGATTTATTTTAAGGGGCTTTTTTTCTTTATTAACAAATATCTAATATTTCGTCAAATTTCAGTAATTTTACTTGTAAAATTTTAATGTAAAATACTGCAATAAATAAAAACTGAAATAATAATAAAAGTTGTCTTTTTACTTGCAATTTTTTTTCTCTAAAACAAATTAAATATCTTCACGAATTTTTATCTAAATTAATTTAAAAAGTACAGCTTAAAAATATTCGGAAAGACGCTTTATTTATATATTGATTTGAATGCTCTTTTATAATATATTTCCATTTCATATAAATTAGATAATGCAGTCATTTGAAGAAATTAAACTATCTCCTATATATATAGATCACAATACATCAGCAATTAGGAGTCGACAGCATTGAAAGCGTGATTGCAAAAAGTAGAAGCAGTGGGTGAGTCGTGTAGACAGGATAGATGTTAATAGGATTCCAAGGATTGTGTGGGATTACAGAGCAGTTGATATGAGAAAAATAGGACAGCCGAGGAAGAGATGGTGAGTAGTTGTGAGACTGATTGGTTGAGTCAATTGCAATGGATATATATATATATATATATATATATATAGATAAATATACATCTATCTATATTTAGATAGATAAAAAAGAAAAACTGACTAAGGAAATTTACATGATGAATTTATACTAATGGAAGCACAGCCTTAGAGAAACAATCATAACTTAATGTATTTATAAATGCCATTTTTTTTATGTAAAAAATATTGTTTTCATTCTAGATGCTCAGAACAAAAATTAATTTACAATAAAAAATTTATGTTACGAGCCGTTTTCGTAAACTTCATTTTATTTAAAATCTTTGATACTTTGTTATATTTAAAACGTAGAAGGCCTGACAAAAGCTGCTTATTAAAAAAACAAAAAACACTCATTCCCCAGAAATATAGAAGGCAGGAAACCTATGTATAATAAAAAAGAAACGATTTAAAAAAAATACAAATTCGGAGTTCGGAAATGCGTTTTATTTTCTTTCATTTATTTTATACACGTATCTTACATTTTTGCCGACATAAATTGTTTATTTGATTAGCTAATTCGTTTTATTCAAATCGATTTCATATAATTTTTAAAACTAATTTTTATATTTAGGAAACAGACAAATTCTTCAACCAGTTTTCATAAATTTTTATATGAAAATACTCTGAACATCAGAAAGACACCATTATAAAAAAAAGATAAACTTTTACTTATAACACGTGAGTGTCATGTGAAATAGAGTCGCACATTATTAGTAATAATTATGATGATTATTATTAGTAAGTATTCTGAATCAACAACAAACTGGCTAATATTGAAATGAATATTAACATGTTTGTTCTTTGCTTTATGTTGCAATTTTATGTAATATTTCAACACTTTCATAATAAATTGTTTAAAAATAATATTCTCAATATATAAGAGTTAGTTTAAGTAATTTTTATCGATATTCTCTTTGTCTTCAATCGATATATTTTATGTAGTAACTAAATATTCCTCCTAGTTTTACATGTAATTCTTCTGTTAATTCTTACTTACAATTATTTTTATTATTGCTTTAATTTTTATTTATTGTAGTATTTTACAATAAAATTTTAAAATTTAATATTATTGAAATTTGATGAAATATTATTTGCTAATAAAGAAAAAAAATAACTGTTAAATAACTTTTACAGTAAAACTTAGAAAAATGATCCTGCCTCAAAACAGTCTGTGTGAGACCACTACTTGGAACGACTATTTCTGAAACTAGCTATGAAAAATATTAAATGAGCGCCACTTAAGTTAAAGTTATCGTAGCCCGATATTGCTTACTTAAAGATTTTGGATATTCAATGTTCTCTTTAAAGTGATGTGTCATAATCCTACGCTATCCATTTTAAACCTTTTCATTGCCTCCTCATGCGGCCTCCTGGTGGTCTCATGTCAAAAAATAGATTGCTTTTAGATAGAAAGCATTTACTAGATTTCATTTTCTACATTTAACGATTGAACAATTTTTTTTTTTGCTTGATGATATCGCTACATAAGCCTAAAAGTTGTGCGTGGGGTACGGAATTTGCTGCATATGAAAAAAATGACATGTCCGACCGGGATTCGAACCCGGGACTTCCTGAAGAATGGCCGAGACGCTACGACTACGCCATGGAGATAGGCATACAACTTTATTACTTATTTTGTAAAAACAATTGGTTTTAGTTGTGTTATATTAAGTTATTTAATGGTTTCTTTTTTTGTAATTTTCGATCAGTCAAATTAGTTGTATTTATGAAGTATTTAATTCGTTGTGTGATAGCAGATTCACATCACATAGTGTACAACAAAAATCATTCCTGTAACGTATATGATGCAGAGAGTCGCTCATTTTATTAGAAAAAAAATTGTGTAATCAGTATTAAAACTCGATTAAATAAATTATATTAAAAAACTGGTGATCTGAATAATAATGTTTATAAGTATAGGAATGTAAATTTTGACAGTTTCTTTCACTTTAGTTTTCTGGAAGTATGTGTTTTATAAACCCCCGAAAAAATTACCTTAACAAAATAAAAAGAATCGTTAAAATCGATGTATTTGGTTGTGAGAAGATTTAAACATGTATAAGAAATATATACAACCAATTGAATTGATAATCTCCTTTTTTAAATCAATAAAAAAAGTCTCGCAGATAAAAGCTCTTTTACCATTCTCTTTGGTAGATTCATCTCTCCTTCCAGGTTTGAGATATGAACTGATGACCTGGTCATTCGATTTATACTAAAATATAATCTCTGAAAGTAACCTTTAATTATATAAATAACTTATTCTGCATGTTGTAACATAAATTTTTACATCTACGTATTAGTGCCAATCATTACAGATCTTGAATGAGCGGTTCATAATGAATTAATCGGGTTTCGTAAACAAGAAATAACTAGTAAATCGGTAAAATATTCCATTGTAAATCACTTTAAAACCAATCGGCTTAAATTATTAACTCTGAATATAAGATCTAAATATAAAAGAGCAACATTTAATTTAAAATAAAAAAAAATTATTTTAATTTATAATTTTAGATCCATGTTAAGATTTTAGGATGGACTGCATATCACGTAGGATCATGTCCTCTAAATATTATGAAACATTTTTTATAATATTTTGAAATGATTCTTTACGAATAAAATTAATAATATACATATATATATATTTAAATCGGACAATATTTCGGTTAGAGTTTATCATCTAACTCAATTATTTTATTTGTTGTGGTTCTAATCATTAAAATTTATGATAAAGTCGAAATTTTTGTTTATGATATCTGATTAGTCTTTCACTTCGTATTCTATGCATTTCCATTCATAAAAATGAACTTACTTGATTTAAATTTAGAAGTCAAGTTATTTTATGTTGATTAGTTTAAATTCTGACAACTCAAAATATCAATAAAAAACCTAAGGTGATATTATTCTAACCTCCATTTTATTATTATTATTTTTATTTTTGATCTTGGCAGTTTTATTTTTTTACTCAAATTATCTTGAAAATAAATTCTTTTTTATAAAAAAAAAAATATATATATTTTTTTTAACTTCGAATTTACATCTGTTTAAATTTACAACCAAATAGTAATTATTAAAATACTTCCTGTTAAACACTTAAAAAAAAATTATTCTCCCCACAATTTAGACGTTTTGATTCAGCATTGTTCTAGTTATCAATAATTTTTCAAATAATATTTATAAAAAAATAAAACTGGTTTGTTCGTTTCGATAGATAAATAAGAAAATATTATTAAAGGAAACCATTAAGTTGGGAGTGAAGTTGTATCTCGAGAAAATTTGGACAAGAGAGTTAATCTAATGACGAGATCGTATAGACCAGGGCTTCTTAAACTTTTTTATATAGCGACCCCCTTCAAGCTTAGGAAATTTTAAACGACCCCCTCCTCCATATAATGAAATATATATTAACCGTAGATGTAGATGTAATATCGCACTATTTTACAATGTAAATAAAATAAGGATTAAAGAATACGTACCCATTCATTTCACATATATATAATTGGAAACGTTGACGGGATATCGGTCGTAATAAAACACAATAAATAGAATGACATAAAACTATATATATATTTATTCAATAGAAAAAATAAACTTTTGTAACAATTTTTTTAATAAAAACATATTATTAACATCAAACAATATTAATGTGACGGATGTGATTGTTTATTTTTACACAAATAATTAAATCTAGGCTCAATTTGAGTTAGTGCAGATCGTAATAAATTTTCAACGTTTATTAAAGTTGAACGGTATTTTGATTTTATGTAAGTTAATGTGGAAAAGGCTGATTCACATAAATATGTTGTACAAAATGGCAGTAATTTGTTCATTGCCATTTCCGATAGTAGGGGATATTCTGATTTGATTTCTATCCAAAATTCATGCACAGGCACTTGAGAAAATCTAAGTCGCAAGGTAGTATCACTTGTTAATTCGGCAAATTCTTCTTGTGCTTTTAAGTTTAAAAAATTAATTTCTTCCATTTCAATTGAAAATGGATTGCAAATCCATTGTTGTGTATCGATATCATTGGGAAAATACCTATGCATGTAAACTTCCATATCCTTCAAATGATTAACTATAATTTTTGTTATAGGAGTATCTTTTTTTGAAATATTGTTACTAATTATATACTCGTCAGTAAATGGAAACATTTCGAGCGATCCACTTTCCACTCTGTTCTTCCATATAAGAATTTTTTTAACAAAGGCCTCAAATTTATTTTTTAACATAAAAATATTAACGCAGACTCCCTGCATTGATAAATTCATATCATTGATTTTATCAAAAATATCTGCCAAATAGCATAGCTTGAGAAGCCATAAATTATCTTGAAAATAATCGGCCAAATTAGAATTTTGCTCTGTTAGAAATATAAGAACTTCATCTTTTAAAGTTAATAATCGTTTCAAACTTCGACCTTTTGATAGCCACCTAACTTCAGCATGTAACAATAAACTTGTATAATCCGAATCCATATCAATGCACAAATTTTTAAACAATCGACTATTAAGTGCTCGACGTTTAATAAAGTTAATGATTTTGACTGCATCAAAAAACACAGTGTTTAATTCTGGTGCAATTTTTTTAACAAGTGCCTCTCGGTGAATCATACAATGTGTAAATGTAATATGATCATTTCCAGCTTTAACAAATGCTGTAAAACCAAGATCTTGTCCGGTCATTGCTGCAGCACCGTCCGTGCACACACCAACACAATTTTTCCAATTTAATCCTTCTTTTTCAAAAAACTCATTTACTTTTTTATATATATCTTTTCCACGAGTATGACCTTCCAGAGGACGACAAAACAGTATATCTTCATGAATGCTTCCCTCATAAATATATTTTACAAAAAGTAACAACTGTGCCATTTTTGAAATGTCTGTCGACTCGTCCAGTTGTATTGCAAACTTTGAGCTGTCTTTAAGCCTCATAAGAAGCTGTTGAAATTGATCATTGCTAATGTCTGAAATTCTTTTGGACACAGTGTCATTTGATAATGGAATTTTACTAATTTCAGCAGCATACTGTTTTCCATGAACAATTTCAGACATTCTTATAGCTGCAGGTAGTAAAAGTTGCTCTCCAATAGTAAAAGGCTTTTTCGTTTTTGCTATCAAATACGAAACTTCATACGATGCCAATAGATATTTATCATTCAAAGTAACATACTTCTCCAAAGTGTTCTTTTCTTTATTTGATGTTTGCAAAAGACGCTCAAAATATTCTATTGGCTTTTTTGATAACGTTGCATGTTTAGTATTCAAATGTCGTTGCAGTTTTGACGGTTTCATGCTTTCTGCAGCCAAAACTTCTTTGCAAATTAAGCACACTGGTTGTTCTTCATTGTTGTGAGAAGAGCATGTGAAGCCATACTGCAAATATGATTCGTCATATTTTCTTTTTTTTGTTTTGCTAGAAGTCGGATTTGAAGCACTGCAACTTGGTTGTGACGGCGTGGCAGACTTATTAGTTGGAATTTTAATTAGCCATTTATCCATGATGGTTAAATGATAATAAATAATTAAACAAAATGTAGTTGTACTTTAACGTAATAATTAAAAACACCAACTGAAAATTACACAGTAAATGTGTATTTACTGTGACACATGTCACTACGAAGACAAAGCTGAGTCCAAACTGAAGTACAAACAGAAAAATAACTACACTCGAATCTTTACCAGTGCAATGACAACAAATTACGATCAGATCAACCCCGACGCATGGCGTGTTCAAAGTGTGCAGCGCACAAAGGCACCGTATCACAAAGACGCCGAAAAAGAAGCTTTCATTTAATTTTTTTTATTATTCTTTTATAAAAATAATATGCCGATTCGCCTAGCCTAGCTTGATTATGCTTCCGTATTGTATGTGTAAGCTGTAAGGCGACGCGGCGTCTGGGTACTTATAATCACTAAGTTATCTTGCAAACACTGACGCCGGCGGCCAGACATCAATGTCGAACGTTCAGTTGAAAATCGAGGAGCGCGTTGTATTTATTATTTTAAATGCTACTTCCATATTTTCATTTATAGGCCCTACATAACAGTTTTGCATTGCCACTTTTTTCAAAAAATAGTTATAATAAAACTACAATAGTATTTTGTATGATTTTTATTTGTATTTATATTTGTACGTAGTGTGTATACTAATTTTAAAATTTTATTTATAATGATTGAAAAGTATCAGATCTTTGCGACCCCCTTTCAGTAGTCTCGCGACCCCCCTGGGGGTCGCGACCCACAGTTTAAGAAGCCCTGGTATAGACTAAGGCTCCTTCTTATCAGTACAATCCTCTTCTCCCCTCCTTTTTATCTTTTCGGTAAATTTTTATTCACTGCATTGTCATCGGCTACTTCAATTTGATAATCTTTTATTTTATTTTAGATTTTCAGTTTATTTATTTATGTAGATTCTCAATTATATTTTTGTTATTATTGGTTTTTATTTTGTTTTTAACAGCATTAAACCGCTATTAATAATAAAGTAATAAGAATGTATATGTGAACAAATTTGCTTTTCTTCTGTTGCCGATTTTGACCACCTTTGGATGTTGTGAAATAACTGTGATTTCTTCCTCTCTTTCACCAATTTTTTTTCGTTCTTTCACTGTATTGTTTCATTCTTTCTTCTGACCAGATGTTTTTGGTGTTTTTTTTATTTTTTACCTCCTGTAAATTTCTTAAACTTTCTTCTAAAAGTTTTCCTTTCCTTAATGTCTTCCTTTGTATGCTTATTTCTTCTATATCTTTTTTAACTTCTTTCATCCATTTGTTTAACTGTTGTGATTACAGCTGGAATGTTCAACTATTTTTTTTTTTTTTAGTTTCCCTCTCCTCATCCATCCTGATTAAATATCCATAAAATATTACTATTTTTTTTTTTTTTTTTTTTTTTTTTTAAATTTTGACAACTTTTCTTTTTACAAGTAAATTTCTTTGTTACTTCTTTTTTTCTATTTTCAGTTTCCAAGATTTTTTTAGTATTTTCTTTTATAAAAACTTATTTTTATTCGTAATAATAAAACTGTAATAATAAATGTAAAACCGACTAAAAAAGGTAATTTATTTCAAAAAAGAAAAATTCTTTATTTTCCCAAATCAAATATGTGGCGGTTTCTCAATCAGATATAACCAGGAATTGTCTGTCTGCATAGACAATCTATCAGAAGTACCGCAGAGTTCTATTTTAGGCCCGATTCTGTATTTCATGTACACTGCAGAACTTCCCAGTGTTAGATATCACAGTTATGTCCTTCGCAGACGATAAAGCGATTTTTGCGGTAGATGGTGAGCCCGACCTTGCCTCAAACAAACAACAAACTGCAAGCTAAATTCGACCTTATTATTGCTGTGTAGATGGAGGGTAAAAGTCAATCCTGCCAAATCGAGTCACGTGATATTTACCATGAGGAAGAGAAATTGCCTTCTGGTTTAACTGGACAATACCCGCACTGCTCCTGACTCGGAAACGGTACGGTCCACGCACCCTCTTGATATAACCTGGGTTTTATAAAGATCGTCGATTGACCTTGAAGAATTACGTCAGAGAAAAGATGAGGTATTTGAGCTCTAAACCTGCACGAATGTTCTGGCTCCTGGATAGACGATCTCATTTGTCCTTGACGAATAAATTGTTGCTAAGGTTTTCCTGAAACCAGTATGGAGGTATGGTGCACAAGTACGGGGAATTACTTGTAATAATATCGTTGAAATCATCCAACGTTTTCAAAACATGGTTCTCAGGATGGTATAAGATGCTCCATAGTTCGCTAGGAAGGGATGAAGTACGGGTATCTTGAGGTGCCACGTGATGCGTGAGGAGATACGTAGGATCAGTAGGGACTACATATCAAAGCTGGATATCTGGCGCTGATCTATTTTACGATGGTGAGGAACTAAGACGATCGAGGAGGCTACAAGTACTGGACTTCGTTCATCTTTGAGGACGTAAATGATCATTGGAATGCATGACCCATGGGATGATACAGTGGTTATTATGTTAAAGGCAGTTTAAACCTTAAGAATCTATACTGGGATTTCAACATTTGAAACTGATGGTTGAACTCTGAGTCGGCGGTCTGATTCTCTGCTGAGAATTCGGTGTCTTTATTATTTTGTGACTATTGTTTTTATCTGACTAATGTTTGTGACTTTACATGATTGACGTTGTTTTGTGGGTGTTATTTACCTTACTATTTATCCATTATTATTTGTTATCTGTTACGTTTTTTATCTTTGTTTTTGTTATTGCTTAGTTTGTGTTATGAAAGATGATGCATTAGCTACTGTTTTATTATTTTCCTCCCTCAGTTTGGATTTTGAGATAAACGGTTTTTTTCTTAATTTCTATTTATTTACTCCGTAATTTTTCAAGTAATACTAATTCAGTCATGAATCATTATATTTAAAACTGAAAAACTCGATTTCTCTCTTTTTTCTTTTCTTTTTTTTAACATCGGCTTTCGTTTTAATAACATTTTATTTTATTATTTTATATTTAAAAAAAACTTTTTTTATTTATAAAAAAAATTGCGTGTATTAAGTGCTTCACCTAAAAAATTATAATTGACTCAGTAGTAAAACTGTAATTATTTTCGAAAGATTTGGCATTTTTATAGTTTTATATTGATAGATATGACATTTACACAATATTGTAAAAATATATATTTTTCGTAAATATTTTAAGATAAAATTGTTATGCAAACAACATACCTGGGCATATAAGAACCGATAATTGGAAAAAAAACAAAGAATAATTCGGTCAGTGTTACATTCAATTGCTTTGATTCAAAACCTTTTTAAACTAGTACCTAGAGTGCAGCACACATAGGACTATACTCGTACAAGTTTTAGGAACCTGAAAGCAATATAACGAATGATGAAGTTACATCTGTAGTAAAAAAAAATCAGTTTTATGATGCCCACTTACGTTAATGTAAATAACAAGGTGATAGTCAATCGAAATCAGGCTTTTGATGAAGGTATTGGTTCTATGCTCTTCCCTAATGTGTTAGTTTAAAAAAGAAACCGGTTCCGACAACCTTGAATCAGCACACATGTATATGTAGTTTTGTTAACGTAGTACTTTTTTTTTACATAGCTCCTTGTTTCCTTTACGATATTCTTTCGCTGTAACTTATTGTGGTAAAAATCTCTTCTAGGAAGAATAGTTACGGTTTCCTAGACATTTTTTTTGGGTTAAGAGTGTGGATCACTTGATTGGATTTCGATAAACTAATTTTTTTTCGATCATTATTACATTATAAATATCAAAATGTTTAATTCTTGTATATTTGCCATTTTTATAAAAATATTTTGATAATTTTCTTTTGTGTAATATTTAAAATATATTAATGTTTACTACTGAAAAAAAGAATACATATGTAATATTATTTTCGATAAATTTCATTAGTCGAGCGCCAATTCGATTTTACTTTCGTTTTCCGAAACGGAATTATTATTAAAACTAATATTTTTGTTTATTTTCCTATCTCCACATGTTTGAAATAGGTAATTAGTAATGTTTGGTAATCATATTATTGATTTTATCAAACATGCGGAGTAGGAATTAAATAATGTTAGCTGTTTGATTTAAGCTTTGATCATAAAGTAAACTTAGAAACGAAAATGGATACTGCTTTCTAATATTGATTTTATAGTTAATAACTTATCCAGTAAATTAATACTTAATAAACTATAGTATTCCATTGTTTTCCAATAAATTATAGTTAATGAGGTGAATAGGAGAAAAAAGAACGCTAGGCAAAATCTTGGTTTCAGATTACTGCGATCTTAAGAGGCGACTTTATTAACTGATAATGAAATGAACACCAAATATGAACAAAACATAGCAGCGATTGTATTACTATAAGTCGAACCCGATTTCATTTACCGTCACTCTTCATCAATAATTAAAAAAAAAAAAAAACGCGACGTGAATAGGTAACTTTAAATAAATTCTAATGAATTTTTTTTTATTCTGTACTGTAATTTGTACACGATACTGCAAAATTATTATTAAAACACTGATTTTTAACGAATGCTGTACTTTTATTGTTGTTTAATTTTAAAGAAGTTAACAGACTAACTTGGTCGGTTAGTCATCTATTAAGACATAAAAGTTTAATTACTTTTCTACAGAAGACAAACTCTGGAATAAATATAACAAGAAGATATGTATTTAGGATGTAATAATGTTGAGGCTGAAAAGTTAGCACAAACAGAAAGTAATGGGCAATTAAACCAATCAAATGATTATGATGGTTAATAAATAAAATACAAGTAATAAAATAAAAGTAAATAGTGTTATTTAATAATTGCTGCTAATAAATATTAAACTACACTCTATTATTGAAGAAAAGAAGAGATTTAATAGAACGTATATGATTAAACTATTGTAACTGTTGACAAGTATGTTAACATTTTTAAAACTATACGCGTTTAGTTATTGCAAATTTAAAACTTAAATAACCAAAAAATATACAGGTTTAAGTCCTTGGAGATTTTAATTCTGTAAAAGGTGGAAAATTTTTATTTTTTCGTCTGTAATAATGAGCAGTTTATTAACTATGTTATTGTGAATCGGCTCATTTTTATATCTTTATTAAAAATAATCACGTTTAAAGTACGTAAACTGAGAACGAGTTTTTATGCTTTGGTATCGGTTGAAAAATAACGAACCTGCTGCCGTCCATAAAGAATTCTAATCAGGTTTTCATAATTTTCCATTAACGACTTGTCAATAATTGCGCTGCTAACAAATCATCATAAATGTGTTCATTCGGTTTAATAGAAATCGTCTTATAAATGGAGAAAGAACTTAATGTACTTGGAATTCATATTTAATTTAGGATCACAAAAAAAAAAAGGTATATCGTTGGATTTTATTTTTTAAACGGAACTGTAATAAGTATTTAATATCTTGAGTTATTATTTCTTAAATAACCTGTATTTTTCTCTACGGTTGGTAATACGATTGGACATCTCCTCATAATGCCCTTCAAATTATTAAGATCTAACTTTTCTTGGATCGATAGGGACAATGAAATGATTACTATGTAATACGAATTGAATATTTAGCTTTATTATTAATTTACAAAGTAATAATACGTTTTTTTAACTGTGATTTCAATAATATGTTATTAACAAAATGTTATTGAAAACAGATCTGTTGAATCTACATTTATATCCAACATCGGAATTATATTACGTGTGGATGCAACCGTATAAATTATGTATCATTTATCTGCGGGGACTACATGTTTGAATAGTAATTTTATTTATTTTAAAATACAACAGAAAAAATATTTTTGTAACACATTAAAACGTAGTAATAAAATAATATCAGTTTCATAAATAAAAAATATATGTGTATTGTTACACACATATATTTTAAAAAAGTTGTAAAAAAAGATTTTTAAAAGTTTATAAAACATTGTAACTCCACATCAAAGATTGGTATTGTATGATAATTTTTTGTTGTTAGTAATTTTTTTATTTTATAAATTTACTCTCGTATTTATTAATTAAAATGAGAAAAAATTTTTGTTGTATTGATAATCGACAATGTATTCTTTTTATCTTTATGGTTATTGTATGTATTTACAATTATTTATTAGTGAAATCTCAAACTTAAGATTAAAAAAAAACTGATTGATTACAATAAAAGCTGGCAAAGTTTTCTCGGTTAGGTCGGCCAGTTATATTTTACGAGTTAAAATTAGTAAAATAAAATAAAAATAAAAAGTAGTATTGCAAAATCGTAAAAGAGATTGTAAAATAAAAAAATGTAAAACAAAGTTGTAAAGAAAAATAAAATCCTAAAAAATTCTACGAAATTCTAAAAAACTTTTCGGAACTTTTTGATATTTGGAAGCCCAGTATAAAGGGAGCTTTTTTTTATTGATTATAATTACCAAAAAATCTGATATGGGCCTATTAAATTACATACACTATTTTTTTTTTTTTTTTTAATGAAAGGTACGTAAAACGTATTCATTACTACGTTCGTAACGTACTACGTACGTTCATTACGTACGTATTCATTAATAACTTCTGATATTTTTTCATATTTTTTTTTTATTGTTATTATTGATTTATTATTTATCGTAAATTTTTTTTACAATCAAAGGTAAATAATTATTAATAAATCAATATATTTAAATTTAAAAAAAAATAAAGATAAAAAATTTCCCTTCCCAAATATTTCATTAATTAAAATTTGATTTGGCTATAACTCTGGAACCAATGAAAATAAGTACCACTTATTATATATCGTTGAGAAGCTCTCAATAAGGGCTTATTACTGAATTTAAGAAAACGTAAAAAATCCAAATTGTTTTGGATTTTTGGCTTTTTTTGAATACTTTTGGTTCAGTCGATTGCAATTATAAGGGAAGGTGCACAACTAGATGTTACAACAATCCTAAATACAAAATTTCATCATCCTACGGTTAATTGTTTTTGAGTTATGCGAGATAGATACATACTTACATACGTACAGAAGTCACGCCGAAACTAGTCAAAATGGATTCAGGGATGGTCAAAATGGATATTTCCGATGAAATCTGAAAACCAAAATTTTTCGCGATAACAATACTTCGTACAAGGAAGTAAAAAATATTTAAACATTAGAATTCTCAAATTTTGAATAAAAAAAGTTTTCATTTTAGGAGCTTCCTATTTTGTGAAGAAAATTTAGGAAAAATAATTTATATATAAATAAGTGATCCCCATTAAAAAAAAATGTTTTTTCTAAAAATATTCATATGCAGGTTAAGCGTAACAAATTTACTTAAGCATAGTTTTCTTTAAATCTAACACCATCTTCAATAAAGAATAAAAATAACAAAGAAAATTTTCAAAGAACTTATTTTGCACTTTAGATCCGGGTACTGTAATTAAAAAAAAATTGTAGACATTTCTTGATAACTCTATACATTAAGTATAAACTTTCAAAACATTTTTGTAAAATATTTTTTAAACCGAAGCGATATAGAGTAAAAGAACAAAAAACATATATTTATATTTTGTTGAGGTTACGTTTTGAAAACTTTTTTTAAATTATTTATGCATGCAATGTAAGTAATAATTTGCATTAACAAGATTTTTTTTGTAAAATGTCTTTTCTGTTTAGCTTCCGGAACTACCGTAAAGTTTTACTTCAGAGGATAAATGAGGATGATTTGTACGAATGTAAATGAAGCGCAGTTTTGTAAAGTCTCAGGTCGACCATTCGTGAGATGTGTTGTTAATTGAGACCTAGCCACCAAAGTACACCACGATCTGGTATTCAAATCCTTATATAAAAGCCTTTAATAGGATTTGTACCGTAGAACTGTCGACTTAGAAATCAGCGGAACTCTAAAACGCCTCTGAAGAAAATAGAAATTAGTTTTTCACGATATCCCCCGCCCCTTTAACGAATTTTCAAAAATCCCTGATATATAGATATATTTAATCCAAATCTGAAGGAAATTGGTTCGATCAGTTCTGAGATATAAAGCCAAAAGCAATACGACATATATATATATATATATATATATATACATATATATATATATATTATATACGTATTTTTTTTTGGTCTCTAGGTTTTTTGGACAGTAAAACGTTAATTTTTGCAAAAAAATCCCGACAACTCGTTTTGGACATTATCACCATACTTTTCCCTTAAATAAAGCTGACTATATTCCACGGAAAGTAAAAAGGTAGTAGTAGTAGCAGTAGTAGAGCAGTAGTAGTAGTAGTAGTAGTAGTAGTAGTAGTAGTAGTAGTAGTAGTAGTAGTAGTAGTAGTAGTAGTACAAGGCATAACCTCAATAGAGATTTTAAATAGGTACAAGAATATTATTACATCAAAAATAAATTGATATACTTTAAAAATAATTTAATAATAATTATATATATATATATATATATATATATATATATATATGAATTATTTGTCATATTTATAAAAAAAACTCTTCTCTTATCATACCCTCGTATATTATTTCCTGTGTTGGGCTATTAGATGAGTGGGAGGCGCTCCTGCCAACACAATCGCCGCTGCTGCGGAGACTGTTCTATACGCTGTCGATATATATATATATATATATATATATATATATATATATATATATGCAGTACATGTCATAATTTTTTACATTTAACAACACAATTTTTTTACCATTTTCAACATAGTTTTCCTTTTATTAAAAATCTAAGCAAATATTATTGTTGTATGTACGTTTCTGAAGGACTGAATAATAATTACATTACGGTATTTTTTTTTTTTTTTACCAGGAAATAATTAATAGTCAGGAATTAATAATTATTAACAAGTGATTTTTTTTTACAAATTTCAACAAAAAACTCAACAAAAAAATTTCAATAAAAATCTTAGCTAATATTATTATGATTACGTTTCTGAAGGACTGAACCAGAAATGATTAATATTCAGGTATTTATATTAATTTTTAACCTTCTTTCTCAGCTTTTTTTCAGAGAGACAAGTACATTACAAAACGAGCGTTGTGTTAAAGTAGCGATCTATTATTAAGATAATTATTTTAGTTAAAGATAATTAAAAGGAAAATTACAAAGTTTTTTTTTTTTGGTAAAGTGAGTAAACCGATCCTCAATACACAAAGGATTAGAATTTCGAGCGTTATATTTGTCAAATGGTCAACCGAGATTGCAATTTTGAGAAGAAGATGCGTTGATGCGCCTGAGATAATACTTCATTAAACAACAAACCACCATTATAGTATTTAAAATATATTTACAGAAAAAGCTTTGAAATGATGATAATACGTAAATAATATTCCTATATTGCTGCTGTATATGGTGTATATGCTGTATATGGCGATCTGAGAGGCCAGGTAATTGACCAACCTTTTCCAATCCACCTACCAGGAATCTTGACATATTGGAGCAGTTAGTGTCCCCACGCAAATTAAGTATCCTAATATACTCTTCCAGCAAAATGGGACTCCCCGCACTGGGTCTTTGAGTTAAGGGAAAGGCTGGATAAGACATTTCACGGTAGGTAGATTGGAAGAGGTGGTTCAATCCTCTGCCTATCCAGATCGTCAGACGTAACCCCTCTGGACTTCTTCTGGGGTTATGTTAAAGACAGGGTGTACACGACGAAAGTAGGAAACATCCAGGAGCTGCGAGGGAGCGTTGGGATTGCTATTTCAACCTTCATACCAGAAATGTTTCAACGAACATACCAAGAGATCGCCTATTGGCTGGATATTTTTCGTGTGACTGGTTGGGCACATGTGGAAGTTGTATGATTTCTTGTTGTAACTTGATAAGACAATCTTTAATTTAATTTTTATTTCATATCGATGTGTGTAATATTTTGGGAGATATAGTTAAAATAGAGCATTTCAAATTGAATACCTTATATTTTAACAATAACAGCTCCTCAAACTGTCTACAATTAACAAAACGTCATGGCGTGTTGATCTAGAGATGTTACAAGCCACAGATAATTCACTACATTAACTAGCCGATAAACAGCCAATACAGGTCCAAAATAAGTAAAGACACACTAGATTTAAAGAGATTTAATAAAATTAATTAGTTTGTTATTTTATATTTTGCACATTCATTTGTTTTAAACTGAAAAAGATTTATAAATATCGGAGAAACAGAACTTTCCAAAACTATCTCACACTACCGACGTTATTGTTGTTGTTTCCTATGTTGTGACGTCACAGGTGAGCAGTACAATTAAATAAATGAATAATAGTTTAAATGTAAAAAAGTAACTTGATCTGGCTGGTTCTGGAACTCGATCGCCTGGTTTATTCGGTACCTGGTGCGTTAAGCCTCGTTGCTACAACAGTCTTCCGACCGTACAAGCCAAATTTGTTTTATGTAAGTTGTAAAATTACGTTAGTTTAGTTAGTGCCGACCGTCGCCGCTAGTACTGCCACACCCGCGCAAATTAAATGAGCGCGCGCTTTAGTTAGAATAATTGAATTAAATAAAGGAAAAAATATATTATATAAATGAAATGATAATATTTAAAATTAAGTTTTGTGTGTAAGCCGTGCATCATAAACAACCCAAAATTGTATGATTTTTCCGGAACGCGGCTTTTGCTGCTTGACGGGAAAATCCTACAACTCTGTTATCAGTTTATATATTTATATATATATATATATATATATAATTATACAATTATGTTAAATTAAAATTTAAAAATTAATTATTTTTTTAAGAAAAATGGTTTATTTTATAGAAAATAAAATAATACTACTAGATTTCCATATTTTGTCAGTTTAAAAAGTAATTGTATTTTTGATCTTTAAAAGGTTTATATTTGAGTTGAGAGGAGTTAAAAATTAGATTTCATTTACTCCTGTTTAAATTTTTAACAAATTAAATTATTATTAACTTTCGCAGAGCTCTCGGATCCAATTTTAATTGAATATAAATTTTCCAAGTTGTTGGTGCATTCTTGATTAATTTCAGTGAGTGTTTTTTTTTGTAGAAATTATCGATTAATCTGGGTGAGGTAACTACAGATTTATAGTTAGACGTAAATAAATAAATAATTGTTTAATGGTTGTGGATATTATTAGTAAATTATCGTATGGTATGTAGTTTATGGTTTATTAATGTATGGTTTATAGCTAGGCAATATGGAAATTACTGTATAAAATTATAATAACAGTATCATACTGGTTTTTAAGTTTTCTTATTTGTTTTATGGTTTACGGAACGTTTTTCTAATCGCCCTATCTTTTATATGAATTAAACAAGATTCTATTAATTTACTTACATTAATGTCTAATACTTGGTAATTTATTCTGATTTATGGTTATATTATGTTAAAGTTAGTGTGTGTGTGTGTGTGTTTTTTATATATAAACCATCTATTCATATCTCTGTCGGGCACAGTTTTTATTTTCCTTTCTTTTGTATAATATAACCGTCTTATGTATAAACGTTACGTACTTGAAGAAAAAAATGCCCAACTAATTCATAATAATTTTTTGTTTAAAAAAATTATTTATCATTTTATATAATTAGTTACGATTGATCAGTTCCTTTTTATTATTATTATTTTTCCGTTGTTATACGAAAAATATTATTTGTCGTTAGATTGTTAATTTATTCGTATATATATATGCTTGTTAATAGATTTCAAATATCACGAATGATGGCCGTGTATAATATTACGTTTATATTAATAATTAAAGTATTTAATTTAGAATAATTTATTCTTGATTTTTTAATGATAAACAAGTTATTAATATTTGAAAATAATGTATTCATTAGTTTACAGTCACTTGAAAGTAGCTATTTCTTTTTTAATTTTTAAATCACAGCTACAATTTTACACATTTTTTTATGCTTATACCCACATCGTTCTTTCAATATGAACCTAGAGGTCTTTTAGTCGATGCTCTTTCTTAATCTGCACTCTTAATTCGACATACTTACATTCAAGTAAAATTAGAATAAAAATCTTGTTTTCAACCGATGATACGACGGATTGATTATAAAGGGTAATATTACAATCTATGTTAGTATCATGTACTGTGAAGTTCGAAACGAACTTCGTGTGACTTTAACTAGTAAATTGATGGGAGGAAGAGAGGATGGAAAAATTATATAGCGTATGATGTGATGGATGGAAGAGTCCCGAAGGAGGTGTTAAGATAGGCTTAAGAAAGTGTTATTATAAAGGAGGCCTTAACATATAGGAAATGTTAAGATATCACCAAGATATAGGTGATGTTGGTAGACCAATGAAGAGATAATGATGGCTTGTAATAAATTGTAGTTTAAAGTGAAATTTCCTATTAGTATCATAAATGTTATCCTTTTGAAGTCGGAACAAGTATTATCGCCTAATCCTGGAGGGAAGATGAAAAAAGGTTTTTTAAATTTAGAAGTTTTTAAATTAATTACCAGTAAATTATTTTAAGGATAAAGTTATAGAAACTTTACCTCCAGAGGGGTTTGTAGTTTTTTTAAGGAGCTCAGATTAACATAAAGAGAAAGATACTTCAGACTCAGGTAACGTTTTTACAGTGTCCAGTCACAGGGTATATGGACTAAGATTTTAATACCCAATTAGAACCCTGGCTAAAACGACAGCATGGGGAAATGGGGTATTATATTACGCTGTTCCTGTCGGGGCACAGGAGTTCTGTGCCTGCTTCTGCCTTCTGTGTATATATTGCTGAGAGGAAAACATTCCATTACACACATTTTTCATCTGCATAGGATGGGTATATAGGGAAAGTACTGGACTGGACTGGCTAAATATAGATATCATAAATTACATGCTACTGCGTGGAAAATCTAATTACCAAGATTTTAAATACCAAGGAGAAACACCTACGTGAGTGGTTTGAGGACTAAAGCGATCTACAAGGTGGATTCCTAGAGAAGCTACAGCTGGAGAGCGAAGGGGTGACGGACAGCCCCCTGCGGAGCTGGTGTTCGTCCACGCTTGCGAGGATGGGGAGATGATGCACGGGAACTCTGATTCCTCGAGCTCGAAGGTACCTCTCGGGGTTGCGTAATGCTAAATTGCTGGCCCCGTCACCGTGGGGGGGGGGGGGGGGGGGGTTTGATGAGATGTTTAGTCGGTAGGGTGCAGCCACACATACGCTCTCTTAATAACATCTAGCGGAACCTGTTAGCGATTCCGACACTCCGCCCGTAAATGGGATTCCTCAGACACATTGGAAAAAAAAGGTAACGTTTTTATAAATTTCATGTAAGTATAGTTAACTGCAGTCGGTGTTTTTAAATTAAACTTTTAAAACACAGTAGGTCAAGGATTTCAAAATTTCAAAATTTTCTATTTATCTTAAAAAAAAAAATTATTAAAATTTGTTACATATAGTTTTTAATAAAAATCAGTTTGTTCTTCCACTTTTAACTCAATTCTTTTTTTTATTAAATAATTGAAATATTAAAAGTAAATGTTTTTTATTCGTTATAGAATAAAGTAATTTAGTATTATTAAGAGCTGGATCGATTAAATAATACAATTACAGAAATATTTTCTTTACGCAAAGAAAAAAAAACAAAAATGTCTTTGCATTATGCTGCTCCACTAAAGAATGTCTCTACTTATCCGGACGGACTATGCGAAGCATTATAGAAGCAGTTCAATCATAATTTTCTCCAGTTTCCGAGACTCATCTTCCTTCTAGTATAAAGCATAGAAGATAGTTATTTCTAAGTGTCCCATTTTGTATAAGATATTCAAACTTTTAATAATTTTTTTACGATCGATTTACATAGGCTTAAACTTAGTTTCTAAGAATATTTTTAATGGAAATCATATCCTTCGAAACAATCTTAAAAGCTTGATTTTAAATTTATATTTCAAAGAATAACGAAAAGAACTAAATTTTACCTTTTATAATTCTAAGAAAAGCTATTCTGAATTAAAAGAAAGTATACATTTTATAAATAAAGCGTTAATAGAATATTAATTAATTAAAAAATCATTGGAAAACGTGTAATTAATATAAAGATAAACGTATTACATAACTGCACAAACTCATCCTTATAAAATAACTAGTTATTTCTCTTTTTTATAGTATTTAGAAAAAAAAAACTATTTTACCCTTCTATTCAATGAACATAAGATTTTTTTAATGGAAAAATAAATTCGGTGAAAATTTAATTTCTTTTCGTTAAGTACACAGAATATTGGTATGTGTGACTGCTTTTGTTGCTTGCTCAAGTATTCTATATACGAGTATTATAACAAAAATTATAATGTTTACTATTTTAGAAAAAAAATAAAAATTTTTAAAATGTAAATACAGAGTGATTCCAAATTGCACGGCAATCTCTCGGGAGTTGATTCTATAGCTAAAAATAAGAAAAACATATCATATTATAGGTCAGAAAACGGTTTGAAAGTAATCCCAGACCTTTATCTTACGTAGGTTTTAAGAAAAATGGTGTAAAACACTTAAAGGTTTTGTCGGAAAATACTCTTTTTTAGGTTTGGAATAATAATAATTTTGTTAATATACTAATAAACAAATAAAAATTTATACTTAACTTTGTAGAGTATTTAATTAGGAGAATATTGATGTAAATAAAGTTTATTAGAATTAAACACAAATTAGAAAAGTTCAGAAACAAAACACAAACTCGCTAACGAACTGTTTTCTATGAATTTACATAACCTATGTTTAACCTATGTTTACATGAATTTATTTTTCTTATTTTTGGCTATAGAATCATCTAACGATAGATTGCCGTGAAATTCGTATACTAACTTTGTAACTAACTATTTCCGTAACTTTCTATACTAACGAAATACCTATTAAAAATCTTTCGATACACGTGTAGAAGATTTGTATCTAAATTTGAAATATAAATAATGATAATTACAGATTTAGTAAGCCTAACACGTTTCTTATTCTTCCTATTCTATATTATATCTTTTGATTTAACAGATCAAAATATGTAATTAAAAAAATTACATTTTACGCAACTTTAATCTAAGCATGAAGATTAAAGTTTAGAAATTCAAAATCAGAGCGTTAGTCAATAGAGTGGTTTCAAACTGTCGACTACCTGTCACCTGTTACCTCACACTGTCATTACGGAAGATAAAAATCCCTTAAAAATCTCAGTAGTCTCCAGCTGTTTTATCAGGCTCCGTCAATTTAAATGGGTATTATTGCATACCTTTTACATTTATAATATATATATATATATATAAAAATTTGAAGAAAACGAAGTTAATAATGTTTTACCTTAATTACTAAATCTATCGAATCATTCTATGTTTTGGATTCGTTAGTTTTAAATTATACTTTAAATGCGACAAAATACGTATTTATAAAAATAGCTTATGTTTCATTCGACGTGCTTCTATTAAGAAAATAATTTTCTATTATTTTCAGATTAACTTAAAAACGACGATTAGAAATACAAATTCAAAGGATTATTAAATTCGATCTGGCTGAAATATGTCATTTATAAACTCGTTACATAGTATTTCTATAAAATCGTTTCGATTAGACGTTTTTTTATCTTCCTTTGCCTTTTTGTAAATATTTATTCCATCCCAAATTCAGTTTTATTTAAGAACTAAAATTACAAAGATCTGATTATATAGTAGGTCGTAGAGTACGGATTAATTAATTTCAATTTACACTTAAATTGCCCAAGTAAATTATTAAAATATTTTTTACTTTGTAATTTTTTTTAATTTCAGTCATTTGACTGGTTTGATGCAGTTCTCCGAGATTCCCTCTCTACTGCTAGTCGTTTCATTTCGGTATACCTCCTACATCCTACATCCTACATCCCTAACAATTTGTTTTAAATATTCCAAACGTTGCCTGCTTGCACAATTTTTCCTTTCTACCTGTCCCTCCTATATTAAAGCGATTATTCCAGGATGCCTTAATATGTGGCCTATAAGTCTGTCTCTTCTTTTAACAATATTTTTCCAAATTCTTCCTTCTTCATTTGCCGCAATACCTCTTCATTTGTCACTTTATCCAGCCATCTGATTTTTAACATTCTCCTATAGCACCACATTTCAAAAGCTTCTAATCTTTTCTTCTCAGGTACTCCAATCGTTTAAATTTCACTTTCATATAAAGCTACGCTCCAACATATACCTTCAAAAATCTTTTCCTGACGTTTAGATTAATTTTTTATGTTGACAAATTATATTTCTGACTGAAGGCTCGTCTCGCCTGTGCTATTCGGCATTTTATATCGTTCCTGATTCGTCCATCTTTAGTAATTCTACTTTCCAAATAACAAAATTCTTCTACCGCCATAATCTTTTCTCTTCCTATTTTTATATTTAGTGATCCATCTTCGTTATTTCTACTACATTTAATTACTTTCGTTTTGTTCTTGTTTATTTTAATGCGGTAGTTCTTTTCTTACTTTGTAAGTAATAAAGTAGAAGTAAGTTACTTTGTAAATATAATAGAATATAGGTAAATATATAATTAATTTATATAATAGAATTTGAATTAAAAAATTATTTAAAAAAATGAAATTAGTATAAAATTAAATATTTATGTATTAATAAAATATAAAATGAAGTTTAATTAATATTAAATTAGAGTTAAGGAATAATTATTAACAAAAATTATATTAAAAGTCATAATATATTTTGTGTATTATGATGAATGGTAAACATTGTATAATTGAAGTAAGATTAGCTGGTCTATGATAAGGATCCACTGGTCCTTAAGGACTATTGACATAAGGATTAACTGGTTCATTACCAGTTAAAACAAGTGGCGAATAATACAAACCCCGAAAAACAGTTACAATGTATCTCTTAAAAAACAATTGTTTTTCCGAATAAAAAAAGCAGATATTTTTAAAATCGCAAAATGATTCAAAATATAAGAACTAGTTTAGAAATAACACGAAAAAACTTGCAAGCTATTCAATCGGTTAAGAGCAACATATATTTAAAGTACCGTAATACTTTGCTATTTTGTAATTGAAGCAGCCCCGCGGCGAGTGAATCATTGTGATTTTAAAAATAATTTTTTTTCCGGGTTGGGGATAAACGATTGTTTTTTGAGGGATATTTGGGTATTTCTTGTACTTTCGTGCTCCTCATACCTCAAAATTTAAAGAGTTCATTTTCATTACCACCACTCCCATCATACGATCGATACTAATATCATTGAGGGATTCGCAGTGTATTTCGGGGGTTTGTATTATTCATCTTCTTTTTTTTTTTGATTTCATAATGTTTTTGTCATAAGGAGATTCTCTGAAACCTTTACAATGAAATTGATGGTTGTGATAGTTTAACCTTAATATAAAAATAATGCTTTCTTGTACTTCAAATCAGTATAAAATGCGACGATGAGGATAATACAATAAATATTTATGTAATATTTGGACGCAACCGCAGAAAAATTACATTAATAAGATAAAATATTCATCAAGTTTTAAAATATAACATTAAAGTTTTTCCATGTCTTATCACATCGCGTCATTTTCTATAAATTTTAATGAATATCTGTTATATATTTACCAATTAATAAAGTAGACTAACGCTGAGGTTGATCAGATTTCGGATGTTGTGAAATCATTCATATTTAAATTCAAATATGAATTTCAGAAAAAAAAATTATTAAATTCTATTACATTCCATCATTCATAGGATTTTTAATTACAGTAGATTAATTTATATTAAGTAAAATCATCGTTATAAAAAAAATTATAAACCTTCTTATTACAAATTAACCGCTTCTTTACTTATACTACGCTGCATCGGTCGTAAAAATTTATTAAAATCTCACGTTCTGTTGATTTTTCTGTTAAAAGAAACACAACAGTTTTTACTATTTTCTACGAATGTTGATATGTATTTGTTACATTCTTTATATAAACCAAAATACAATAACAAGTTGTATGGAGAATGTCAATCAATCTCGTCTTGATACGTAATGAATTGATTCATTATTTATTGCAAGAAAATAATTCGAATTCATAACATTCCAAGAGTTACCGTTTAGAATAGTTAATTAATGTTTTTATAAATGACTATAATAAATGAAAGCGTAAATTACATCGTTTTTATATTAACTCGACTGACTACTTATAGGCTGAAATACTATAGACTGTGATAAACTATCAAATTACACCTAATCAACAGTAGAAATCTGAAGACTCTTTGGTTCTTCGTTTCACACAGTTTTTCCGACGTTTCAAAGAAAAGTATGATATTAGTATCGATCGTATGGTGGGAGTGGTGGTAATGAAAATGAACTCTTTAAATTTTGAGGTGTGAAGAGCACGAAAATACCAGAAAATCCCAATTTAAGAGAATGGTATTTTTGTCCTGTTCATAGTATTTTTATTACACTAATTGTCTACTTTTTCAATAAAGTTCGATTAAAAATCTTTATTTGTAATTAGTCAATTTAAAAAAAAACAAATTAAAGGAAATATTTATAAATATTCAATTTTTTTGTCAAATATTATTCGTTTTCACATAAAGTAATTGTTAATTTCAAAACAGTGGCGATTAATGTAGATTTCTGTGAGAAAACCAATCATCAATTTCTACCTGACCTGCTAATTTACTATAATATATTTTCTTTTTCTACCGAAACAGTTTTCTGGTATTAGGTAGCTTTCTTATGAAATCTACCTATTGTAATGTGTACCATGACTTGGCTTCCGGAAAATTTCGATATATCTTCGCGTTTCACATCCCCCAGATCCCAAAACCACTGTCAGCTCAAAAGTTTAAAATTTTAGATAATATATATATATATATATATATATATTTTTTTTTAAGACCATAATGGATCACTTTAGTTCATTTTCTTTTTTGGCAAGTTCTTTCTTTTCTTGCTGATTTGTTGTTTTCCAGCTTTTCTTTTTTGCCAGTAATTTCTAAGGGTTTCAGATCCTCTTGTCCTTTATTTCAGACTACACCCGGCATATCGTTTTCTTGGGTTTTGATAGGAATCTTGTTTCTTTATTTTTTAATTTCTCATAGTTCCCCGGTTTTTGTTTTTAGGTTTTCACGGGTTATGTCTAATTCCTCCATGTCTTTCTGTACTTCGTATAACCAGTTCGGTCTGCTTTTCTTGTTCCAGAAAAGTTCAATTATCCGTCTGATAAGTCTGGTCTCTTCCATTCTGAAAATATGTCCTACAAAGGAAATTCTCTTCTTTCTAAATTTATTAGTTATCGGGATGATCATTTTGTAAATCTCTTCGTTTGGAATAATTCTCCAAATCCCGTCTTTTTTTAATGTTTTTCCCGATGTATCGTCGTAGAATCTGTCTTTCAATCTTTTCCAGTTTGTCGGTAAACCTTGTCTGGTACGGTCCAAATATGGTTTCGCATCCGTAAAGAATTTCTGGTTGAATAACTGAGTTATAATGTCTTATTTTTGTGTTTATGGACATGCATTTTTTGTTATAGATGTCTTGTATTTTTATTGTGGCTTTGATGAGTTTATTTATTCTTTCATTCCAGTTTGGATTTTCTTGCAGGTTGTGTGTGATGTTTTCCCCCAAATATTTAAAGTTTTCTACTAGTTGTATGTCATTATTGTTTATTTTTACTTTCCTTACGCATAGTGGGTCTCTCACCATAATTTTGGTTTTATGAAATTTTTAGACCAATTTTTCCTGCAATCTCTTCCAGTGTTGACAGTTGGTATCTGGCCTCTTCTATATTTTGGGATAGTAGGGCTAAATCGTCCGCAAAGCCTAGGCAATTTACTGAGATACCTTTTCCTATTTTAACGTTGTCTTTATTTAATTTTTTCCAATCCCGTATTATAAATTCAAGGGTACAGTTGAATAAAAGCGGTGACAGTCCATCTCCTTGTCTCAGTCCTGTTTTGATGTCGAATGGATCAGGTATTTCTGGATCAGGTAATTTAACCTTGGATTTGGTATCCGTTAGTGTTAGTCCGATGATTTTGACTAGTTTTGGGTGAAGCCCTAAATTTCTCAGGATTTTCAGCAGGGATTCTCAATGTACACAATCATATGCTTTCTTGAAATCAATAAAAGTTTATGATACCCTATATATATATATATATATATATATATATATATATATATATATATTTAATTTTCTTGTGGTCACGATACTGCCGTAATTTTGCGCCAATCACTTTCAAATTGTTCACTAAAAATAACTCGACCCAAAATCTCGGTCCAGTTTTTTAACGGCCAAAATCGGACTATGGGGGTGGAAATGGGGTGGCTTTTTCGAAAAAACAAAATATCGCTATAACTTTCTTATTAAGTAAAATATCGAATTTGTTTAAACTTCCTACTATTCTTTGGATAAGAGCCAAAAACTTTTAAAGTTAAGTTTTTTGATATCACCAACCATTGGCCCAGGGGGTGGAAAAAATGGGGTTTCGAAGACAAAAAAATCTTACTTCCCTTAATAGGCATAGTATCGAATCAATTTAAAGAAGTCGTTAGCCCTCTAAACATTACGAAAAATGTTATTTGAAACAATTTTTGATATGAACAACCCTTACGGCAAGGGATGACCAAAATGTTAATGGAATTGTAAGATGGGGCTTACAGTTGTAATATGCTAAACATTTGAAACCCTTTTTCACGTATTGAGTAAATTTGAAATTTTTCTTAACTTTAAGGTGGACATTTTTTTTATCCTCTACTTAACACCGGTGATATCTATCTCCGCCTTCCAGCGTGCCGAAAGGGATTTTTTACTTATAGTCTGGTGGGTTTTATGCTTTGCTTCTATCTTTTTGTAAAAATTTGATTGTATCCAGTAACGTTAATATATTCTCTATTTCTTAATATGAGATTGGCGTTTTTTGACCTGTCATTCATCTTTCTCGTTAAAATTTTCTACCAAGGTTTTAATAAACTAATAAAATAAATGCCATTAAGCTGTGAGTTTGTTCATTTGATTCAATAATTCTATATTAATCTCAAATAGGAATTAAATCATTTTGGAAGAAATTTAGAAAAATTGTTTTCTTGCCTTTCATAATTTTCCATTTAAAAATAATATGTTATTTTGTTACCTTTAATAAAATAATTTGAAAACACTGTCAATTTACATAAAGTTTAAGAAAGTATAATTACAAAAAATACTTCAAGGAAAATTCTGTTAATAATGAGTGGGAAATTTCTTGAAAATTGTCGAATTTAAGAGTATTTAACTCAGATAATTTTACCAAAAAAGAAGCATTATAGAGATTGCATACACCCTGAGCTAAACATGTAGACCAGTGATTCCCAAACTTTCCGAGTCACGGCGTCCTTTTTCAATTAAAATGGTCCATGGCGCCCTACCCTAAGTAATAGAATAACTACTCGTAAGCAAGATATAAAAATAATGAAGATCTTGTATCTTCATTATTTTTTACTTTATAATATTAAAGTAATAATTATAAATGTCTTGGTTCAATTAGTTATGAAGTTATTACAATATTTCGCAGTGCCCCTACGAAGAGGCCGAGGCGTTGCGGCGCACACTTTCGGAATCACTGATGTAGACTATAAGATTGCTTTGTAATAAAAATCTTTCTCACTTTTATTCTATACTGAAAGAGTTTCCCCACGGTAGTTTAAGACTAGTGTTGTGTATATTGAATTGAAAAAAATAGCACAATAGCTGGCATGTAGCGTGTATCTGTTTGTGAAAATGTGTTAAATTTCCATTGTTATTGTGTCTATCGAAAAGACACTATAAATAATCCTAAAATTTATAGAAATATTACAGGATTTTCTAACTACTGTTTACTCTAAACCACTGTTAAATCAGATATTAATAATTTTGATAGTATTATCCTTTTTTCTTTAATAGAGAAAACTGTATGAACTTTGTGTGATTGATACAGTTTACAATCTTGAAATCTCCAGAATATATTACACAGTTTTTCGAAACCGATACTTAAATGCATCCTTTGTTAATGAAATACATCTGGCTTGGTTAGTTCGTCGGATAACGCCGGGTTATTTAATTAGAGATCTGGTCCAGAGGAACTCGACCAATGGTAATTGTAATGCGGTAGAAGGACTGCCTAGACCAGTGGCAGTCCTTGTGTGGGTTGATCTCCTTCCTCTACCTTTCTCCTTTCGTTCGCTTTTATCCCTACTTCTTTTGGCAGGTACCACGGGAATTGTATCAGCCGACAGACAGACTCTATCTGTGGTGTTATAGTGGAACCTTCTTGCCACCGATCTGGTCAGCTGGTTTTACTTAATCTTATCTGCGGGTTGTTTTAAAACCCAAACGAAGGTGTTTAACTGGTAAACCGGTTCTCTTATCGTAAAATGATTTAATCCACTTCGATTAGAACTCGTCAACTCAGTTGTAGACATAACAGAAGAGGCGATCGATGATTATACTTATCGATGGAGGGTATATTTATTGTGGGTAATTACGACTAGTAGAAATTAACATATTAAAAATAATTGAATGAAAATAAACAGGTGTACAATTCTCATTATTTTAATATAAATAATTTATAATAACAATTTGTTTTTAAGAATCATAATGGCAGGCTGAAATCTCAACTAAAATTCGTCAATTTCTTGTTCAGTCCTTTTGATATGAACTTAGAGTTTGAAATGCTATGGTAAAGTGGGTTACTGACCCAGCTAGCAGTTTTACGCAGTTTTACGTCGTTTTTTTCTGCCTTCAGGTTTTTATTAAAACTGTGTATCCTGTATGAGGATATAAATAATTGCAATTTTTATTCTATTTTATTAATTGGGATAGAAACATTCAATCAAGAAGAGAGAGAGAGAGAGAGAGAGAGAGAGAGAATATGACTAGAATTATTTTAATTTATAAGGAAACATTTAATACTATTCGTAGAATCACTGTTTTTATAGCAGTTTTACACTTTCTTTCTTTCTTTCTTTTTCCTGTTTAGCCTCCGGTAACTACCGTTTTGATAATACTTCAGAAGATGAATGAAGATGATATGTATGAGTGTAAATGAAGTGTAGACTTGTACATTCTCAGTTCGACCATTCCTGAGATGTGTGGTTAATTGAAACCTAACCACCAAAGAACACCGGTATCCACGATCTAGTATTCAAATCCGTGTAAAAATAACTGGCTTTACTAGGACTTGAACGCTGTAACTCTCGACTTCCAAATCAGCTGATTTGGGAAGACGCGTTAACCACTAGACCAACCGGTGGGTTTAGCAGTTGTACACTGATTTAGCAGATCCTCACTTGAGTCCACGCACGCGTGCGCATGTGTGAAGGAGTAATGTTTAAAGTAAGTAATGTTTAATGTGCGCATGTGTGAGTTCTAATCAATTCTGTTTCTGTTGAATATATTACTTCTTTCACAATATTTCTTTGATCCAAAAATTAACCGTCTTTACTATATTGATCTAAAATATAAAATACCTGATTCATTTTGAATTAAATGCAGATTCTCAAAGGATAGTAAAAAATTCAGTATTTTGTATTATATTTCGATCACTTTTAAATATTTACGTTTTTAATTAATTTTTTCCAAAGTTTTGATAGAATGCTAGGAATATATATATATATATATATATATATATATATTAAAAAAAACTATTTTTTATAGGATTTAGTCCACATTTAACATTTTAAAATTGTGTTGAACAAAGTGTGTTAGGAAAAAATATATATAAGTTTTCATTTTTATCTCGTATAATGTTTTCATTGAAATTCAAAATTTGCAGAATAATCATTTTTTATGTAAAAATATTTTTCCACGTCGATTTAAAAAAAAAAAAAAAAAAATATTTTATAGATGTAAATTGTCGGAATTTAAAAAAAAAAAATT
Organism: Lycorma delicatula; assembly: GCF_047948215.1. Lineage (NCBI taxonomy): Eukaryota > Metazoa > Arthropoda > Insecta > Hemiptera > Fulgoridae > Lycorma > Lycorma delicatula. Next base: position 42,031,514 of record NC_134462.1, on the reverse strand, counting down.
TGCAGATTGAAAATATAAGTGAGAAAATTTATGGTTCACCGACAATTTCGCATAGTATCGATTCCACTCATGTCTATATATGTGATTCTACAATCATCCGGTAAGCATATATAGGCATGAGAGACGTTTAACTTTGCTCTAAGATTCAAATACCCAAAATAAAATCTTACTTTGAAAATGGAATATGATAATTTAAATATAAATAATACATAAATAATGAAGTAAAAAATATTCTTATAGAAATAAAAAAATTAAACGTGTAAATGTTATAATAATGTAAATGTAACCTTGTAAATATAACACTTCCAAAGAAAGATAGACAATTATCAGGTGGGGAAATGTCACAATAAGGAAAATAAAAGCAAACGGTTTTTTCATCAACAGAAGGTAAATCGTAAGTCGAAATATCAAACAAAAGTTCTTGAAAATTTTGTACATTTTATTGTTTAAATTTTTTTATACGAGTAGACCAAAATAATGTGGAAAATTGTTTATTGACGAGCATCTGTTTTAATGTTAACCTATTTTTGTTAATATTTTTCCTTTTTTTAATCAAACTTTCCAGTGGTAAGGGATTGAAATCCGATCTGTGGGTCTTTAGTTTTATAATTAAAGCGGTAGAAGAAACCATCTCCACATTTTGTATTCAGAAACTAAAAATTGTCTTTAATTTTAATGTATATACAGAAATTTTAATTTTTTTAATAACGATGATAATTTTACGAGAGGGTGGCTGAAGTGTAATGCGTACCTTCCCTTATAACTCGTAAATGAAAAGAGATTGTCAAATGAAACAAAATGGCATAAAATTAGATTTTTTCTACAAAACCTTACATCAACTTTTCCATGTAGTCACAGCAATCACAGCAAGACATTTCTCCTAACGGTGAACCAATTTTTCCGCTCTGTGAACGAGGATGCTGGCAGTCTTTCCTTGATCCACAATCTCACTGCGTCCTTCCGTTCATCATCCGTGATGAAATGAATATACTTAATATCCTTTTTAATTGTGGTAAGGACTTAAGGTGATAAAATTGCTGGGTGATAATCTGGTGAATATGAAAGGTATGGGATAGGTTCAAATATTAGCTTCACAAGAGCCTCGGCGATTGTATGCGATGTGTGTGGCAGAACATTATCATGTTGCCCAATTAAATTACCTCCGTGGATTGCGAACATATCTTTGGATCGCACAGAATTTACAGTCGACCAGATTAGCCACGTACACGTGTTTGGAATTCCAGAACACTTTCAAGAGAATTTTTTTTGTAGAGGTTTGTGTTTTAAATTTTTTGACTGTGGCGAAATACTGCGCCAGTATTCTAAGCTCTGCTATTTTCCTTCTGGGTTGTAATGTTGCAGCCAAGTTTTAGCTACCGTCACAATATTGAAAAAAAGTCATTTCCTTCGCCACGTTAACATTTTATACGTGTGACATAACAAGCGGTACTCGATTCCACGACAGTGGTGACTCATGTAAAATGAATGAGTAAACAGATTTTTGTAATGCCAGTAGGGAATTAAACCACATCAACTGTCACTTTGTACATTTTATTCTCTCGTTATTTTACGATATATGTTGCATTTCAGCCGTCTCTTAAAAATATTGTTTGAAATTGTTCTTCAAACAATTGAAATATAATTACTTGACATAATATTTATTTTGAAATTGTCGTAGAGTTATAAATAAAAAAATTTGTTAATATTAATAAAAGTTAGGTTAGTAAAATAAATATGAAGTAATTATAAAGTAGGTATTAGAAGAATGTATTTAAAGTTATTTCGTACTGCCTTAGAATAAAAAGTATATTTAAAAATTAATTTCATGAGATTTACTTCATTAAGTTCATTTAATTATAGATTTTTGTGGTTTACAGCTGAAAGCCATCAATTTTTATAGTTATCAACTTGTTACTGTTATTTTGTTTTTTATCATACCTGTTTAACAAGTAAATATTACACCTCTTTCTAAGTACTTTATCATAATTTCTTAGAGTGTGACAAAATAACCTCCCATATTTTCAAGGTTAATTAAAAAAAAAATCGCTTTAAATTCTATGTAAAACTTTTTTTTCTCAATAAAATGTTCAAATAATTTTTTTTCAAGTGGTTTTAAAAATGACATTATCCAAATGGCAGCCATTTTTTTCGATACACAGTTATAATTGAAGATTTATTTATTTATTTATCACCCGAATAGTCATTTGCGGTGATATTTTTTTAATTTCTTGCGGCGGATCACAACAGAGAGAGATAGAATATGTTTATTATATTAGAGGCTTACTAAATTTGTGAATCGTTTCTTCATTTTTAAGCAGGATCATTTTTGCTATGAGGATAGTATTTTTAGTATTTGAAGACTCGATGAAGTAATGACCTGAGCGGATAGTCTAATTGAAGTTAATTACGGCAAGCGTTTTTGTGTGAAACCTTCGGTGTTAGAGTAAAGCACGGGGATCGCGCTTCCGCGAATCGGTTAATTTGATAGTTGAGGGTTATAAGTTGCGGTAGGTAGTCGTGGTTGGAAGAGGCCATACGAAGGCGAGAATATGTTGTTTAAATACAATGATGGAAATATCTACACTGCATCGGCAATTTTAGAGGGACTGAAAGACAACCTCCGGTAAAGCTAATTAGGGCTAGGAACAGAGGGGTTGGTTTGGCAAACGGGTCAGTTACAAGGCGGATGTCTTCTCCTAAGGGGTCAGGATGTATAGTAAGCAATTTTCAGGACATCAGTAGTTCTTCCTCGGTGTTAAAAGACTTCGCTTGCCAGTAGCCCCAGAGAAAATTTCTTTTAAAATTTACACTAACTGAAGAATACTCTACCAAAATTTTTAAATCTCTTTCAATTAAACAAAATTTATTAACATAAAAACAATCAAATAAACACATAAAAACAAAAAAATAACAATTAAAAAAATAACTTTAAAGTTGTAAAAAATGAAAATTAAATTAAAAAAGTATATATAATCTAAACAACGAATTAAGCTGTAACCATTAAGTTTTAATATAATATCTTCTTTTCGCAGTAAGAGCCGTGGCCCCGACTTTCAAGTTCTGAGTTTTTGAAAGTTGCGGAACTATCATTATATCGTTCTAAAAAAAGTAAGGTCCCCAAAGTCCAAACCATTCAACAGAACACCGAACAGTAACGCGTTGATTGTGGAGGGGATTTTTCTTGAAGCTGTTGAGAATTTTCTTCTGTCCACTTTCGAAAATTCTGCTTGTTAACGCAGCTGGACAACTTAAATTGAGGTTCGTCACTCGTTATCAGAATTTCATTTTCCGGAATATTTTGAAGAATATCCTCATAATATGCTCTGCGGTTTTCTCATTCTGACATCCATAGGGGAACATCCACCTTGTGACAATTCCGGTCGCCATGTCACCCCCTCCGTTCTTAGCCCTTATGGGCTTTACCGGAGATCGTCTTATTGATCTAACTCTGCTTACATATTACGTCAGTTTGTCCTTTGTCAGGATACCACCGATGCGGCTTTCCTAGCCACGTACGGTCATCACTTTGTACGGATGATAGTCCTTTAGGACTGGGTGTAAAATTCTTCTCTCAGATTGATCTGACAAACGCAAAACAGAGGACGGAACAGTAAAAAACAGTCGTAATGTTTACGGACGGAACGTCTAGGATATCACAATACTGATTTTCTCACAACTTTGGCATTTTCTGGTGACCAAGCACTTCTGGAACTTCCAGATGGTTTTTTTTTTAAGGTTGAATCTATGGCTTTGAATTACTAACCCACAACAATATTGTTTTACAGTCTGGAACTGGAGCATTTTGACGTAGCACGAAGTGTGTACGATAGGTTTTGTCACAGTAACAGAATCGTTATTTTTTTTAATAATGTTTCAACCATTAGCGCAAAATATTTCATTCGTTCACTTCTAAAACGGTAAGGCGAACACTACTGATATTGTTCACTGTCATCTCGACTAAATTGACGCACGTGCAGTGGCGTACAAAATCTGGAAAGTTATTTTGCCGCACCTTATTTATTTTTTATTTCTTTATAATTATGTATAATTTTATTTTTGCATAATGTATTGTTTTTCTGTATGTTAATGAATAATAATATAATTAACTTGCAGAGACAGCTGTCAAAGTATTAAATGTTTTATAAATAAATTATGTAATTAATAATGGGTTCTAATTATAATATTATAATAAAAATATTATCAATGATTTTAATTATTGTTACAGTAAATATTATTTTTGTTTGATCTCTAAATTATGAAAATTTATTTAGATATAATAATTTTTATTAATTATTTACATAAATGGTTTTTTCCTTCACAATTCTTCTTGTTTTCATCCCGTTATTTAATAAGATTATATAAAATAGCGTTCATAGCATAATTGTGTTAAACGAAATACAGTGCACAAAATTTTTCATTATTTCTGAAACCCCAAATATCAATTTTTTATTACTTTTTTTAAACACCTGTTATATTTACATCGAAATTAGGGGGAAAGTTTAAATGAAAAATAAAACTCGGTTGTTAAACATACTGGTATACTTTACATTGTATTTTTTTGTTTTATTATTTTTTTTATATTTTCTACAAGTTATGAAAAGTTGATATTTCTAAATTGGCAGGCGTAAAATACACACTCACAAGATATATATACTCGTAATTGACCAAAATCCTTAATAAATAAGAATAACGTATAAAAAAACATGGTGTACTACGATTCAATTATCTTTTAACTCAATTGTCTTACCTTTTTTTTTTCATTAAGTGGTTTGTAAGAAATTTAACAACTGGTTTTACTTTTTTGGATACATGTTCTATTGTAAATTCTCATCGATTATGCGATGCTCATGAATGCATTGTCATATCTTAATCAATGTAATTCATTTTTTTTCTTGTTCAATGTTGCATACACCATAAAGGAAATCATTAATTTTAATGATGTGTGCTATTAAGCATTTAATGTAACTTTTATATGTACAATTTTTATAAAAATACACTTCGTAATTTATGTTAAGTAATTAAAATTCTTATTTAAAAATTGATATTTATGTCGTGTTATGTAGATTGATATTATTATTATTACAAGTAAACATTATAATTTTAATTGATATAACTACTTACGTAATGTATTCTGGTATTGTATATATATATATATATGTATATATATATAGATATATGTTTACATATATAATTATAATTTTTTTTCATTCTTTTGACTTTTTCATTCTTGACTGAACAAATGTTTAATTTATTTTAAATATTTTTAAGAAAATTAAAAAAAAAAGTATTTTAACCAACAACTATTTACAAAATGTAAAAAGCTAATAAAGCGTAAATGTAAACAGTCTATAAATTTATAAAAAATATCACTGAAGATTGGTTAGGCCTGATAATATTATGATAAAGTAAAAAAGTAAAGATAAGAGCGTTTCTCTAATTCTGTGTTTTGCGGAGGCTGAAAGAATATTATATTATATATATATAAATATTTACGTACAGAGGGGGGGAAATGGACTATTAAAAGTTTAACCTAAATAATTAATACAAATATATATGTACATATATATATATATACATTATACATATACATTATATGTATATATATTAAGTTGAATTTCGATAAACATTTTGGGGTTAATGGCCAATTTCTTCTTAATAAAATTCGTGTCTTTTAACTTGTTAATTAAATATTTTCCCTAGTGACTCAATTCACAGATCCTGGAATGGTGATAAAGCCCATCTCTTTTCAGGAGATATTTATTTTAAGTGTGACTAACAGAATTCATATGTTTTTTTATATTTTTTGTATAAGCATTATTAGCGGTAATGAATGGCAACTCAGATATCACTATGTATTTTAAAGATTTTAATAACTAACACTTGTTTCGTTCATTCTCTAATTTTTGTTCAGCATATTTAGCTGTTCTATAGTAAACTATTTCTTATCTAATTGGCACATTCTTGTTTCACTTTCCTATCATTTGCTGCTCTTCTTCCTATCTTCTCATCGTTAATTATGTATCTAGTAAAATAAAATATTTAAGTTTACAATTTTATTGAAGTTAATAAGATAAACAATCTAAGCGCAATAAAACTAATGTGTTTTGCATAATATGGTCTTTAATTCAGTAGGTTTATGAAATTTTAATTTGGTGAAACCTCCTTGATACTTGTTTGAGTAAATTGTCATTCACTTTATATTAAAAGCAGGAAATTTTTCTCTCCGAATTGACATACCCTTATTTTCCTTTGATAACTTTTCTTTTCTTCTTTGTCTTTATTTCGCCCTTTCTCTTTATCACAAATACACACCATTCTGTCATTTATAGTCTATTTATTCATGTATAAAGATCTATTGAGGTATCTACAAAACTGTTTCCGTATCAAAAAGGAATTATTATTTAACGCCAGTAATGGGGGTAATTTTGTCATCAACAAATTTTGTATAGGGTTCAGTCCCATGATAAGTTTTAGGTGGTTTAGCCGGAGGGATTGTTTTTTTTAAGCATTATGATATCTTAATTTGATTAAAAAATAGACTGTACATGTTACGTCTTGTTTATGTAAATATTAGATGAGTTACACTGATATTCGTGTTTATTAAAATTATGTTAGCCGTGTGTTTGCGAACGGAGAAGGAATGCAGCTTGTATACATAATATATTTAGCTGAAAGTTTTCAACTCCCAGAGGCCCCAGAATTATCTATATCGTTAGTCTCAATCTCAAAGATCTCGATTTTATCTTGATTTTATCCTAGTTTACATCATCCACCAATTGTGGAGAATTAAGTTATTTATATTTAATATTACAGGAATATAAAATATTCTTGTACAGTCATCAGTATTAATCTACAAGCATCTGTATATGTAAAACATTAATCCGTATTGTTAACAAAATGAATTAGTCGAGAACAAATGCTTAAACAGCATTTCATACTACAGTAATTACGTAATATTGAAAAAATGACAACACACGTGTATACTGTATTTTTATATAGTGACATGAGTCACACAAGTCCCTCCCGAAAACAATAATTTTGGAACTGTATACCTGAAATTTTTTGTATTTTTATTTTTACAGTATCTTACGAGAAGAATTAGCTAGAAAAATCTATTTCATCCGAATTCCGACCTCATGAATATTTATACTGATTGTTTTATCTTAACCCATTTGTAAGAATTTTTACTTTCTTGTACGAAGTAAAGGAAATATTGTGATCGTGAAAAATTTCGGTTTTCAGATTTCAACGGAAATATCCATTTTGATCATCCCTGAATTCATTTTGACCAGTTTCGACGTACGTATGTATTTCGCATAACTAAAAAACGATTAGCCGTAGGATGTTGAAATTTTGGATTTAGGACTGTTGTAACATCTAGATGTGCACCTCCTTTTTTTTATTACAATCGACTGAACCAAAAGTGTTCAAAGAAGCCCAAAATCAAAACAAATTTGGTTTTTGAACTTTTTCTTAACTACAGTAATAAGCTCTCATTAAAGGCTTTTCAACGATATATCATAACTGGTACTTATTTTCATTGGTTCTATAGTTATAGCAAATAAATTTTAATTAATGAAATATTTAAATCTTAGAAAGGACATCGGTTCGAATCAGATTTCATCTCCTTTTTCTGTAACATTTTTAAAATTTAAATATATTTATTTGTTAATAATTATTAATGTCTGATTATAAAAAAAATTTACGACAAATAAAAATTCAATGATAACAATACAAAAAATCAGAAGTTATTAATGAAATAAAATTTTACGTACTTTTCATTTAAAAAAATGTGTATTTGTAATTTAATAGGCGTACAAGGAAGTCATGTGATTCCCACATCAGATTTTTCTTATCGCATTTGTATTAAAAAGAGCTGCTAAAAATTTCAATAGGACAATGGATATATTACTTTACATATATTTTTTAAAAAAATTATTAAAACACAGAAGCAACCTACAATAAATTCAAGTTGTATGATCATGTTATTTAAATAAATAATAGTACATATTTCTTTAAATAATACTTGAACAAAGGTTGATAACTCTGACTACTAGTACTTAGAAAGGAAATATTAATTACCTCTTAATTCTAATAACTTCATGCATATTTAGCTTAGCATACTTTAAATTAGTTTTATTACGTGTTCTTCTTTTTTCTAGAATTCTATTTCTCGTTGATTTTTTTCTTTTGGGATCTTCGGAACATTTTCTTAATGGGATCACAAAATTTCTATTGGATAACATCCGAACTTTGTAGTTGCCAGTCTAAATGACTATATTCCTGATTACTGAACTACTTCATTACTAATTTCTCTGTGTACTTTCGGTCTTGACCCTGTTGAAAAATGATATCGGTCCTCTAACGGAGTAATATTAACTATATATTTATAATAATTTAGATTTTAAAATATATAAATATATATCCTTGATTCATAATCCCATTGATGAAACGTTTAGGATTATTCTTAAAGTCCACTGACTGAATGATTTAAACAATTTTTTTTACCTCGTTTCCGAAACAGATGATGGGTCATTTTTTATTACTAGGAGAACAAAGTGTTTGTCAATTTTGAGATGATAATTTACTGTTTCGTCCAGATTCATGTTTTTGCATTTTTTTTTCAAATTCTTTGAACGGTTAACTGATATATATTACGTTTCTTACTAATCTCTTAGTCGATATATCATTTTGCATACAATTTTGTTCTCAAATAGATTTTTACTTTCTTTTTGTTTACCTCAAATGCAAATTTAAGACTAATAAGTTTAATTTATTAATTGTATTAATGTAATTTAATATATTTAAAGTATTCGCGTATTAACTTATTAATATGTGAATTTTACACTGCGTATTAATTCTATAGAGATTTCATGATTCATAAAATCTTTAGTTGGAAGTTAATATTTTGATTGATTGATATTTTTAGTTATTAGAAAATTTTTTATCACGTAAATCGTGCAAATTTTATATTTTAAAACAAAACAGTTTTGTAGAGATAATTAAGAAATGCTATTATTGACAAAGTAATATTATTAAAAACATTTAAATATTTCTTTCTTAACGGAATAGGTTAATCTATTCTATACGGTCCGAATATGCAACAGCGGACCGAAGTATAACCGTGCTCTACAAATGAGACCTTTTTTTCTGTTCACTATTGTACCCCATACCGTAGAGTTATCATCACATTCTCAGAGAAGCAACACTGATTGATCCTACTTGTACATCTGATGCTTTACAAATGTCCTAGTCAAGAAAAAATTGGACAGTTAATATAAAAGACAAAATAGTTTATTTATTTCAGTTACGAAATATTTTGTTTTATACATTACTTCAACTTAGTTAGATATTCAACATTTATATTGAAGTATAGTTTTATTTAATTAGTATAGTATGTTGGAAGTGGCCGCCATCTTCTTGAATACAAGCTTCAATTCTTTTTACAGCGTTTCTTGCAACTTTTTTCAAAGTTTGTGGCTGGATATTTAATACAGCTTGTTCAATATTGACTTTCAATTGTTCAAGTGTTCGTGGTTTGTTGCTGTAGGATTTTTCTTTAAGGTAACCCCGTGGATATAAATCCGCCGCAGTCAAATCTGGAGATCTGGGTGGCCACAAGCCTCGACCGATAATACGATTATCAAAGAATTCCTCAACGAAATCAGAAGTTGAACCTGCGTAGTGCGATGTCGCACCGTCATGTTGTAGCCGGCAGTGTCTGTCTTCCTCTTCAAAGAGTGCGATGAACTGAAATAAAATATCCTGATATCGTTCTGCGCTAATGGTGTACTCGAAAAAAAAATAGGACCGATTATTTTCTTCCGCGATATCGCGCACTATACGCCCAACTTCTGCGGGTGTAATTGTTTTTCATGATAAACGTGGGGATTTTCAGCACTCCAAATTCTACTGTTTTGGCTGTTTACGTAGCCATCCAAATGAAACCGTGCTTCATCTGTGAAAAATAACGAATTTATAACATAATTCCCTCGCGCAGAAATCGATAGAACCATCGACAATATTGTAGCCGTTTTTCTTTGTCGGGCTCAAGAACTCGATGGACCGATTGAATGCGATAAGGTCGTAATTGTAATTGTTTGGTCGCCCGATGAACAGTTGATTTAGACAATTTAATTTCAGCAGACAAACGTCTGATCTATTTATTTGGCGAGGCGAGTAATCGGTCTTTGATTTCAGCGACTGTATCTGTATTCAACACTGACGCAGATCTTTTGTGTTCCTTGTTATTAACAGAACCGGTCTCTCTAAATTTTGCAACTAACCTTAATACTGATGTTTTGTTAGGAGCTTGTTTATCTGGGTACTTATGGCGAAATAAATCTTGCAGTGCAACTGCTGATTTCATACTGAAGTACGACTCAACAATGAAAACACGTTCGTCTAGCGAAAACACCGTCTTGTCTCTAGCAATACACTGAACGTTATGATTGCATTGCTGTTACTATCGGTAGTGTTCTACTGCGTCGCCACGATGTTCAGATGTTGGACGAGTCCACTTCAGTAACGAGTAGGGGAGTAAGCTTGACTTTTGAAATTTCATGGATGAGTGATTGATGGGTTGCGTTTTATATAGGACACCTGTATAAAAGATGAACAAAACATATAGTTTTTGTTGGGGGAGTTAAAATAACCGTAAAATACTTATACAGTCTTCACAAATATTATAATAATACGAAATACTAATAAATAATAATAATTGTGTATTTATTTATAAAATATTTATACATTGAAAAATAAAATGTCAAAAGAAAACTCAAAATATAATACTTTAACTTCCATTCAAGAAACGTCTGATAGGCATCTATAAAAAGTGAAATTACTTTACCAAAATATTTTTAAAATAAATTTTTCCAACAAATATTATTTGTACATCGGTAATAAAGTATCAAGACAATAAAGTCTTAGAGGGTAGACGACCATGTTCAGAATCAAATCAGACTAGAAATTTGTAAAACATCTAACTTCTAAAAGCTGTTTTATAGTACATGATAAACAAAATATTATATAATATCCGGAAATTTTCAAAATTTTTATAATATCATTTAATCGGCATGTCATTTTCGGATTTTTCTGTCTCTGTTTGAAGAAAAAAAAAATTTTATCACTTTTACTTGATACTCAGATTAATGTGCTTCTAATAATTTTTACTTACCGGCCTGGAAAATGGCTCTAATTCTCTGATATATTGTTATTTTTATTTCTTCAAATTGTCTCAGACCAATTATGTGGATGAAAAGAAAAGTCGGATGTTTAGTATATGTGAAGATGTTTTTCAATTATAGGTACAAAAGGAAATCCGCGTGCGCACACACACACACACACACACACACACACACACACACACATACACATACATACACAAAAGGATGTCAATATCGCTTACATTCTTTGTTAATTATTATACCATACTTGAAAAATATCATTAAAATTCAACAAAGAAGTACTGTGCCTGTTAGTTGATTACGGCTTTGAAGAGCTGTTTCTGCTATGTTTGGATGCCTCTAACTGTTATAGTGTTGTTTATTATATTGTTGTGCTATTTTAAAGTTTAAGAATAATCTTTGTTTTGTATTCTATCCGATTGTTGATGCGTGTGGTTTTTTTTTTTCAAAAACAACTACCTTTTCATAGTGATTATATTAAGAAATTTTCTACTCCAGTCCGAAGAAGTAGCTTTGAAGCAATTAAAGAAAACGTTTAATTGCACAGTTATAAAAAATTGCCATACGGCTATGGAATTATGTTTTGTTTTTCAAGGATTCAATCGTAAAATAGCGTTACATTTTATACGTTTACTCCTGGTTAAGTAGAAAAAAATCTAAACTGGTTTACCGCACCGACTCTAAAAAGAGTAAAATTGTAAAACTACTCTTCTCATTTATATTTATTATTTTTTATTAGCTATTATATTGTGTCTGTAATATATTAGTAATAAAAATATCTTAAAATGGAAATTATTGGGGTCTGAATTTTGACCTTGACCGCATCTGCTCGTATAGTTTACCTACTGCTGTTTTATGTTTTTATTTTCATTCTTCGGATGGTAATGTTGTACTATTGTTGTACCGTCGTTATTTTAAGCAGACATATGTCGTCGGATTCGGATTTTGGTACATAAAATGTATAAAAATATTTTTCTCTTTTTAACTGATCATCCTTTTTTATATATGGATTTTTAAACATTACTCACGTTGAAAGAATCAGGCTGTAGCTTGAAATATTAACATTTACATTGTATATTTTGTTTTCGTGTATTTAGAGAACCAAAATGATTTTATTTTAATTAATTATAAGTTTAGAAAGCTTAGTTGACGACGCGCGGGATTAAGATGGATTCCTAGCCCGATGACTCGCTTTTTGCTATGAGACGATCCACACGTAAAGTGAACCGATCAAAAATGATTTCTTTAGATCACCACAGTATGAAAATTTCAATAAATTTCCAGAGTAAAAACAGTTTCCGTCCTTGCTGTATTTAAAATTCGTTAAAAATTTTTTATTTATTTTTGATCTCGTCTTAGATGCTGTTACTATAAATAATGAACTGGTATTGCCTTCTGAATTAAAAACCAAAATCAACTCGATTCAGAAGAAGAGGAAATTTTATTTCTCTCTACACCTCGCTTCATTTTAATTTCCCGGCTAAATAGCGTTATCGCAGAGCTATAGCTCTAGAAGGGAAAGTATTGTAATCGGTTCAATTTGGGGATGTGCAGTTTTCATCGGATCTTGCCGTTTTTACATCTAAGGAACCCAAAATAACCGGATGGAATTTTTCGGGATATTACGTTTGTATGTACGTGTGTGTGTTCGGTATTGGCCTCTAAATCAACTTATAATATATAATACGAAAGGTAAAGTCGATAGATGGGTGGAATATATTGAAGAGTTATACGGAGGAAATGAATTAGAAAATGGTGTTATAGAGGAAGAAGAGGAAGTTGAGGAAGATGAAATTGGAGAAACAATACTGAGATCTGAATTTAAGAGAGTATTAAAAGATTTAAATGGCAGAAAAGCTCCTGGAATAGACGGAATACCTGTAAAATTACTGCGCAGTGCAGGTGAGGAAGCGATTGATAGATTATACAAACTGGTGTGTAATATTTATGAAAAAGGGGAATTTCCGTCAGACTTCAAAAAAAGTGTTATAGTAATGATACCAAAGAAAGCAGGGGCAGATAAATGTGAAGAATACAGAACAATTAGTTTAACTAGTTATGTATCGAAAATCTTAACTAGAATTCTATACAGAAGAATTGAGAGGAGAGTGGAGAAAGTGTTAGGAGAAGACCAATTTGGTTTCAGGAAAAGTATAGGGACAAGGGAAGAAATTTTAGGCCTCAGATTAATAGTAGAAGGAAGATTAAAGAAAAACAAATCAGCATACTTGGCGTTTATAGACCTAGAAAAGGCATTCGTTAATGTAGACTGGAATAAAATGTTCAACATTTTAAAAAAATTAGGGTTCAAATACAGAGATAGAAAAACAATTGCTAACATGTACAGGAACCAAACAGCAACAGTAATAATTGAAGAACATAAGAAAGAAGCCGTAATAAGAAATGGAGTCCGACAAGGATATTCCCTATCGCCGTTACTTTTTAATCTTTACATGGAACTAGCAGTTCATGACGTTAAAGAACAATCTAGATTCGGAGTAACAGTACAAGGTGAAAAGATGAAGATGCTACGATTTGCTTATGATATAGTAATTCTAGCCGAGAGTAAAAAGGATTTAGAAGAAACAATGAACGGCATAGATGAAGTCCTTCGCAAGAACTATCGCATGAAAATAAACAAGAACAAAACGAAAGTAATGAAATGTAGTAGAAATAACAAAGATGGACCACTGAATGTGAAAATAGGAGGAGAAAAGATTATGGAGGTAGAAGAATTTTTTTATTTGGGAAGTAGAATTACTAAAGATGGACGAAGCAGGAGCGATATAAAATGCCGAATAGCACAAGCTAAACGAGCCTTCAGTAAGAAATATAATTTGTTTACATCAAAAATTAATTTAAATGTCAGGAAAAGATTTTTGAAAGTGTATGTTTGGAGTGTCGCTTTATATGGAAGTGAAACTTGGACAATCGGAGTATCTGAGAAGAAAAGATTAGAAGCTTTTGAAATGTGGTGCTGTAGGAGAATGTTAAAAATCAGATGGGTGGATAAAGTGACAAATGAAGAGGTATTGCGGCAAATAGATGAAGAAAGAAGCATTTGGAAAAATATAGTTAAAAGAAGAGACAGACTTATAGGCCACCTACTAAGGCATCCTGGAATAGTCGCTTTAATATTGGAATGACAGGTAGAAGGGAAAAATTGTGTAGGCAGGCCACGTTTGGAATATGTAAAACAAATTGTTAGGGATGTAGGATGTAGAGGGTATACTGAAATGAAACGACTAGCACTAGATAGGGAATCTTGGAGAGCTGCATCAAACCAGTCATTTGATTGGTTTGATGCAAAAAAAAAGGGGCATTGATGACGTTTAATTTTCAATTTCAATGGTCAAGGGGATGAGGCTGTAGAGCAAGATCACCCTCAGTATTTCGAGATTTCACCTAATTAAGGTCATAATTTTCTTAGACACATTCGTTAATTATTACAAAATAATAATATTTAACAAAAAAACTTTTACAAAATCGCACCCACATCCCATAAAATTCTGTTGTAGTGGTTTATATTGGGACTTCATAGGTGAAAGGTAGAATAGAATTAATTAAATAAATAATATTTAAAGTATGAAAAAATAACTCAGTCTGGCTGGGTCTCGAACTCTCGGAATCTTCCGGTTGACTCGGTATCTGATGCGTAAAGCCTCGCGACCACACCAGTCTGCCGTATAAGTGAAATTTGTTTTACGTAAGTCGTGAAATTACATTAGTTTAGTTAGTACCGATCCTTGCCGCTAGTACCCCCACACCCGCGCGAATTAAATACTGTATGTGTGTGTAAGCCGTGTATCAGAAACAACCCACAATTTTATGACTTTCCCGAAACGCGACTTTAGACGCGTGAAGGAGAAGTCCTACAACTAAAGACTTTAAGTCCAAGTACAGACTTTATTATTAATTTTTCGGTAATATCGTTCGTCGTTTGGAAAAATTAACAAAGTAACAAAATTCAACGATAGCACATCTGTTTACTAACTTAACAATATCTTTCTCTCACGATAGATCTTGAATTTAATGTGACTTGGCATGCTGATACGTAACAATGTATTTAGCTCAGTGAAGGACTTAACGGTGTAATAATTCACTTATTTCTTTACCCAGTTATCCTGAAATTCTATGGTTAGATATCCCATTTTTAGCTTTAATTTACAAATTTTTTTTTATAAAATAGATTTATGTCACTGTGGAAGGTCTGTTATTAAAGATATGAAATTTTCAGAATCAATCAGTTTCATGGATTCATAAAAACAAAAGGTCGGTCAATTCAATTATAAAAATTTAATAAATTACTACCAAAATATATAACACAATAAAACATTCAATAAAGTATTGTTGAACACTTATTTTTCATTTATAAATAAAGTTAACTAATTTAAAAAACAAAAGTTAAACTTTGTAAATATATTATATGTATTTTAATTCTTTTATTTATCAGGAACGGTTTAACATACACATACAAAATCAACTGTAGAATAAACAAAAATATAAAGGGAGTACTAAAAACTATTTATACTAGAAAACGTTCGTGAAAAATTTACTAGGATGTACTATACTAATATTATATAAATATTATAGGGGAAAAACAGTTGTAATATTTTTCATTTGTAACAGTAATATTTTTTAAATAAGTAATAATTATAAAATTAATAAATAATAATGAAATATTTTAAAATAAATTTTACTTTTTTTCCTTACTGGCTGGAAATAATTCATTGTTTCTTGCAGAAAGAGTACGTACTTAAATTATCTACCACACTTTTTCTTCGTGTATAAAGGATTTTTCTTATAAGTACAAAGGATTTGAGATACAAATGGCACTAAATAGTGGTACTTACCTATTTCGTTTTTGGTGGAAGTAAAAATTTTGCAGGTTTCTCCCATCATCTCTTAACGAACTGACACAAGAAACGCTGTTGGATCCATAGGCAGTGTTGCGCATGACACTTCTCATTGCCTCTTCCCTAGCCTTCAAATCTCTGTTTGCTACAAAATAATGTTACTATTCGATGTAACACGCCCATCTCTATATTCAAATCAGTCATTGTAATTTAATACTAAAGCCGGCCTTTGCGGGGCGAGTAGTAGCGTCTCGGCCTTTCATCCGGAGGTTCCGGGTTCGAATCCCGGTATGGCATGGCATTTTCACACTCTAAAAATCATTCATCATATTCTCTGAAGCAATACCTAACGGTGGTTCCAGAGGTTAAAAGAAAAAGAGAAAAAAGTTTAATATTAAAAAAGAAATGAATTTGAAATGGGAAGTATCTTTCGAATACCGAAATGGGAGTAATTTTGAAGAATTCGTTAAAATATTATTTTTTTAATTTGGCAAACGTTGCTTTCTGTACGAGTAGAGATATTCCGTGTATTCATTATACGGCAAATTCCTGTGGTGAGCAAAATGAAGTTATTACACACATTTTGGTGGGTTTAGCATGGTGATATTACACTTAATATTTTTCGAAAATTACTTGTGTTTTATGTAATGGCATATCAAACAAACAATCGTATGTCTGGTACAACCGTTTGTTTGGTATGCCATTTAACAGACGCGCGCATGTAAATGTAAACTTTATATGAGATAAAAATTTCGTTTGAGTACAAACTTATTTATATAAAAATCCACTTAAAAATGTACAAATTTGTAAATTAATTAATGTTAATTACATGTAAATGTTAATATTAAAATGTAAAATGTTAAACGTAAATGTAAAAATTACTTGTTTAATTATTCTAAATATTAGCATAAATACGGGTAATCTTGAATGTACCAAGTACAGCTAATGTTCAAAGTTATTTGGAAAAGATGTACAATCAGATTATAAATAAGTTTATTTTGCAACCTGTGTTTAATTATAATATTGACTTTCTAAACAACAGTTTATCAGATATTTTTAATTTAATTATAATTGTTATGTTTCTATGATTATCGTCTTCATAAAGCCTTTTGGTTTATACATTTTAAACAATTTATAGATTTTTTTTAATAACTACTTTAATTTTTTTAAATTAAATTGTATTATTTAGAGTTAAACTCCTGCGGTGTGGATTTTGGGTGTACATTTTACCCTTTGTATGCAGTAATATTTTTCCTTTTGATAAACTGTAATTTGTAGATTATATGTGTAATTTGTATTTTTAATTTTTAATTTTGATTTTTTAGGAAGAAATTATCCTTGTAATAAGTGTTTAGAATTATCCTGAATGATTTTTCTGAATGTTTTCTTTTGTGCATGATAATACATCTTTTTGGGGAAGGGAATGTTATTTTTTAAAAAAAGCATGTTTTTAAATACAGAAATTATATCATATGCCTGAAAAAGTTAAAAAAAAAAGGAAATTAATTCTCTCCCAGTCACATATCTCGTAATACCGACTGCCTGCTAATCATAAGCTTGTATTATTTGCTCATTGGAAGTGTTGTTTCATTGTTATTTATTTATGGTTGTGTTGAAATGTTACCATAAAATAACTGCTGTTTTGTCTAGAGAGAGTTGTTTGATTAGAAGCAAGATCTACAAATTAATTGATTTCCTGATTATTAGTTGATCAATTATATCAGCTATATATTAAATCCCCGATGCAAATGAATTTAGGAGTCCTCTCTGTAAAGAACAATAAAAAGGTAGATCTTACTTAGGCTTAAAAGGATATGTCACAAATTTCGTTTGAGTACAAACCTGTTTATATGAAATTGGTACGACTATATTGTATAATATAACTTCATTAAAAAAAAAAATTAAGTGTGTCGGTATATATATATATATATATATATATATATATATATATATATATATATATATACACACCCACACACTTAAATTTTGTAAATATATGTGTGTGTGTGTGTGTCTTTATATTTAGCAGTCGTACAAAAATCAAACTGATTTTAACTAAATTTATCTGATGAATTTATGTTACCACTGATATAAAACTTCAGTAATATTTTAACTTTAGTGGAAAAATAGTAGTGGAAAATAATGATAAATGAAAATAAACTAAAAAAAGTTTTAAGAAATTCAGAAGAATCGATATTTTTAAACTCTGATCGGTTCAACCACCTCCAATATTTCTCTCAAAGTTTTTATTGAGGTCAGTTGCATTACTATTATTACGCCTTAAAGAAAAAATAATCGATTAAAAAAATATCTTTTACCGATTTGCCTGGAAAAGGGAGAATTTGGAGCTAAATTTTAAAAAAAATGCTAAGATAAGCATGTATTGCGCTTTATATAAAGTGGCTATGTTCACAGGATTTTTTGAAAATTTATCCCAAAGAAATTGCCCCATATACATGAGTCAATGTATAAAATTTTATCAAAGTCTGTTTTTCCAGTCAAACATTATTAAACTTCTAACCACTGCCAACACACTTATGTACGAGTGTTGGCACTGTACATTACCCCCATATTCTTTTTGTATTTTAGGGTTTGTTATGAAGCGTCGAGAAATGCAAAAAAGCCATACCCCGTTTTGTGATTGAGTGCCATAATTTCCTTCTTGTAGCACAGCTATGATGCTAGGGAAATAAAACAGTAAAGCAAATAATTAAAACAACCAAAAAAAAACCAGTAACATAAAAAATTCTTAATAAAAAAAGGTAAAGAACCAAAAAGAATATAGAAAATTAACCTTCTATAAGATGCAGGTCTTTGGTCTTAGGTTATTTTTGACGGTGATAACATTGTTGAATTTTTAAAAAAAATTCTATAATGGTTATAAAAAACGTTTATTTTAACCTTGATAGGCCTCGCACATTTTTTTAAAATTACATGATTTTGATTTTTTTACAAGATTCAATAGGAAAAAAATAAAAACATAATAAATGAATCATCTTTTAAAGAAGTTACATTTCGTTATTTTGATTGAGGTTTCCTATTCTTTAACAGAAAAATCTTTACGTGGAGACATTCTGAGTTAATCATACGTATGTCTTTTTGTGTAAAATTATATAATTTAACGAAAACGCGTAAAGGAATTTAATTGTAAATTATTAGTGTTATTTATTCTATTTTACTCTTAATTTTTTATTTATTTGTTTTTTTTTTAATGTTATCCTGGCTTTTGTTTATTGTTATCGGAATGATATATAAAATATACTGTTATACAGTTCTGTCAGTATTAAATATTGATAATAACCCATCCGTAGTTATGCAGACCCTACTTATAAAGTGTGTTGGTTTGTTTATAAATTTAAAACGAGATATATATGCATATCGGTGTTCAACCCTAAGGTTGGGTTAATTTTGAATAATTTATACTATGACCTCCAGCTACATTGTACTATTTGTAAAAGACCCAATTATCAATTTAGGATGATATATTTTTATTCTTTAATGACATTGAAATTTACATACATTAATGATAAGTAGAAATTTAGACATTGTTGTATTAGTTATTAAGAAAATCAATAGTTTGATGACGTTAGTTTTACCGCTTTATATTCGTAGAGTTAAATGTAATGACCTATGATAAAATGGTTTGGAATGAAAACTGAAAAGTTTAAAAAAAGCATGAGTCATTTATTAAATATAGAATGCAGATCTATATCTGCATTTTAATTCTTAAATTCTCTTGCATTATCAGAAAATACAAAAAAATAAATAATGAGAGTTGGTGTGAAATTTATTTAAATAGTTTGAATATATTAAATTTACAACTTTCAATTTTGATGATATTAAGGAATTTTGTATTCATTTATAATTAACTGTAGATTTTTATTTATTTGTTTATTTTTTCTATATATAATTACAGATAAAGATAATTCTTTTCATAACATTTATCATAATTATTACTAATTTATTTATTATTCTTCTTTAAATTTTAATATTAGTTATGAACATTGTACCTCTTGCTAATAAAAAAAACATTAAATATATCTCAAGTGTTTTCGATTATTACACATCTTCTTGGGAAACATAGTAAAATTAAAAACACATTTACCGTTGCAGTAGTAGATCTTATAAATTTCAGTTTATCTTTATCAAAAGACATATTCAACATAAATAAATTCAATTCAGTTTAATTTATTTCCATAATTCCGCATAAAAATTATAAATATATATGTATACAACAGTAAAATAAAAATTTGAAGAACAATGTTATAATAAGAAATAGTTCAAATTGTGCTATGTACATAATAAATAAATGTAAAATAAGAGAAATTAAATTTTTATTCAATAAATGGAAAGGTATTTCATTATAAATTTAAATATTTGCGTTGAGACACTATCACAAAAAAAGGAATAGACATTGTTTCTATATTTTTGTTTAGCCTTCAGAAGTAGCGTAAGGTTACAGAGGCTAAACAGTAGCCTCCGTAGTAGGCTACAGTAAGGTAGTTCTTCAGAGGATGATATGTATGAATGTAAATGAAGTGTTGTCTTGTACAGTCTCAGTCGACCATTCCTGAGATGCATTGTTAATAGAAACCCAACTACCTAAGAACACCGGTGTTCCACGATCAAATCCATATAAACATGCTTTTACTAGGATTTGAACCTTGAACTCACAATTTCGAAAATAGCTAATTTGCGATGACGAGTTAACCACTACACCAGCCCGGTTAGTTTAAATAAAAATTGCGCCGGTGCTTAGGCTTAATAATTTGATCTAAATTATATAGATTATATTACACATCATTAATTTAATTCAATTTCTAGCCATCATTGTAAGACCTTAATTAAAATTTTTTTCGAAGTAGATTTTTTTTTTAATTTCGGGACCACCGTTAGGTATTGCTTCTGAGGATGAGATGAATGATTTGTAGCGTGTGTGAAAATGTCATGCCTGACCGGGATTCAAACCCGGGACCTTCGGAGCCTATTTTCAAAGGACTTATTGACGAGTTAAGATCAGTTTAAGCGAGGAATTTCAGCGAGTACTGTATGAAGATCGTATTAGCATGTGCTCGACGCGATTGTAAGACGGCGTTAACTGTCAGTGCAATTCCGGTGAGGACAGTAGGTGAATGCAGAAAGTTATTTGGTGAGTTACAATAAACAATTAGGAAAGGAGTGAAGTATTAAATTCATTCGTAAATTACAGGGTAGTTTTATCTGTGAACAGCAAAGGTATGTTCAGAGAATAGAATTGAATGAACTTTAGACTAATCGTATCTTCGAAGTAATAAAGTATGTTAAAGGTGTAAATATTAGCGATCATTATAATGTCTTTTGTCCATTGAACTGAATTCTGGTTTTTACCATTTACTAACTCTAAATAAATCCTGACCTTACTTTAAATTCTATTTTGCATGTAATCAACGTTTATTATTATTATTATTATTATTATTATTATTGTTGCGATCACTATTATTATCATTATTGCCGATTATGATTATTGTTGTTATACTGAATTGTATTATTTTATTTACGTTGTATATTATTAAACTAATAAATTGTAATTATATAAACATTATTGAAATTTATTAAAAAAGTGAAAAACCACCTTAACAGGAAATTAATTATATACCAGCAAACTATATAAACATTCATAAATTGTCAATCTGTCAATGTCCTGACAGTATGTTTAAACAATTTTTTTTTACTGATTTTTCTCTATCTACTTCTAGAGATTATATAACAATCAAAATGCGGGTATGATTGATTGAAATATAAAAATATATTATATAGATCACGTTAGTAGAATAAAAAAAGATAATTATGAAAACAATAGATAAAAAATAGATATGTTTCAAATTAATTACATAAATCCAAACACATGAAATAAAGTTAAGGTTAAATACAGAGTGGTTCAGAAAGAATGTCACAAACTTTAGGATAGGTTGTACTAGTGACTGGCCTCCGTGGCGTGAGTGGTAGCGTCTCGGCCTTTCATACGGAGGTCCCGGGTTCGAATCCCGGTCAGGCATGGATAGCATTTTCACACACGCTACAAATCATTCATCTCATCTTCTGAAGCAATACCTAACGGTAGACCTGGAGGTAAGAAAAAAAAGAAGTTTTTCTAGAAAGAATAAAAAAGAAAGTTCATATAGGAGTGGGGTTCGGATACGCTTCGTTAGGGAGTGTCGGTTGGTGAAAAATTTAACATTTTATTTTTCTTTTGTTGCTTAAAACTTCAAAATTCTTAAGTTTGTATTTAATTTCTATGGATGTTATTCATACCACTTTACTTATATTCAAATTCTTTTTACTTAAAAGTTTATGAATTATTACCAATTTGTTTGAATTGTTTTTAAAATGTCCCTTTTATCTTTCACTATTCAAAATAATTTTTATTTCTAACTGGCAGACCCTGCAATGCCTCGCTATAGCTAGATTTGAATATATATATATAGATTGAATAAACACAATTGAATGTTTGATAAAACATTAAAAAAATGAACAGTACAGAATTTCAAAAAATTTAACCTTTCAGTTTATCTCTTTTTCCTTATTTCCCATTTTCCCTTTTCTTAATCCCCTAATTCCCCTTTCCCCTTTCTCCTTTTTTCCGCGCGTAAATTGGGCGAGCAGTGTTTTAGTCTATAGCGGACACATACGAATATTTCCTTTTATATATATAGAAGAAGAAATTTTGTTTGATTTTGTTTCGTAAATATCTCGATACCGGCGCCATTTAGCGGGTATAGTTTTTGAAAAATTTTTCTTTTCACGTAACTAATATATATTTTGAATATGAGCTAAATCGGACCATAAGTGCAATTTTTCCAAATAGTTCAACCCCAGCGCCATCTAGCGGGTCCATTTTTTGCAAAGGTATTTCTTTTCATGTAAGTAACACATACTCTGATTATGAACCAAATCGGACCTTATATACAATTTTTTTTTAAATATCTCGACTCCAGCGCCACCTAGCGGGTCCATTCTAATTCAAAAACCTTCGCGGACGTGCGCACAACTCACCGAAGTTTCATCCGGACGGGTGAATGGTATAGGAACGCATACAGGAGAAACAAACAAACATTCATATATATAAGATTTGTATTTAAATATGAGAAACCAATATTTTAAACACTTTTATCGAATTCTTCGATTTTTATATCAGCTAAGGAGCCCAGCAGAGATGCGTCCTGAAAGGCAGCCATAACAGAAGTGGATGAAGAGCTTCTACACAACCCTTCCTTTAAAACTTACAATAAAAAATTAACACAAATCAGCAATTGCGACTCCTCCGGAAAACGGGACGCATTGCTCCCTCCATATAGTTAGTGCCCCGTTGTGGCGTATTCCTGCTAGCCTATGAAGCGTTAGCACCGAAAGGACTTCAGTGGATGGTCTGAAGGGGAATTACGTCGGGAGGACAGGTTGCATAAGCCTAGCCTTCCGCAGTCGGCCCATAAAATGGGTTCGATAACGCTGGTTTAACAACGGATTGGAATGCAATTAAATCCGTCCTTAAAATACTAAATAATAATCAAAACTTGAAAAATTAGACCCCCCGTTTAAAATAAACCTTTTAAAAACACGCCCGGTAAGAATCATCCAACAGTAAGGGACTCTGTCCAGGTTCTACGATTTGTAGGGAGAAATAGACTCCCGCCAACTTTGCATTCCATTCCATTCCATATCAGCTAATCATACCTTTTTTTTATACAGGATTATATTGCTACGGAAATATTGTAACCAAACTATTTTTTTTTTTTTTTTTTTTAACCTTCACCGTTAGGTACTACTTCAGAGGATGAGAAGAATGATTTGTAGCGTGTGTGAAAAATGCCATGCCTGACCGAGATTTGAATCCGGGACCTCCGGATGAAAGGCCGAGACACTACCACTCGCGCCACGGAGGTCATTATAATCAAACTAATTACGTTTTTATTTTTATTTTTCCCTTTCTCCCGAATCGGATTCCACAGTGAAGCATAACGCAATCCGGGAGAGTGTCCTTTTAATCTAATAAGCCGGCTGGATCTTAGCTATTAATGCCTGCCTCTCCCAGAGTAGGGTTACCAGGCCTGACTATGTCGTTCCTGTTCCCAAACTATTTACACTGTAACTATACTTTATTACATTTCTTTATATGGAAGCAACATCTTTTCCTCCAGTTATAGAAATAATTAAAGTTGCGGCAATCATAATTTAATTTTGTACTTCAAAACAATTGCTTTGTTTAAAAGAAGAAATACTACGTATAAAAATCAATCATGTGAAATAATTTGAGTTGAGTAAAAATGTAACAATACGTAATTAAAAATTTAATTTACTATTTTTAGCAAAAAAGTGTAATAAAAAATTTCAATAGTAAAATATGTAAAAATTACTAAAATTATAATTTTTCAATTTAACTTCTTACTTTTTCTCGGTGAATTAATTCCTAAATGCTCTTGTTAACCCGATGGGGAATCCTTAGTCTAAAAAAGAATAAAAAATAAACTTTTATTGCTCTAACTTTTTTTATTCGAATGAAAACCAAAGCACCCAGATTAATAGAGTTGTAAAATAAATACGTGTAGCAGGATTGTATTTGAAATATGTAGCCTAAATGTAATAAATCTAAGCTGGAAACATTGTACGGAAGTACTTTGTCATGAAAATATCTGTTGTTCAATTTACTCACCTAATTTGCATGCAAATCATATTCTAATCGATTCATTATAAATACCGCACTAGCGAAAGACAGTGTTAGTGAGAAAGAAAGAGAAAAACAAACAGTAAAACAATGCTATAAATTAAGTTAGGTTAGTATATAAATATTAGTTGCACTACTGTAAAACTTAAAGGATTGGCCTTTATCCAATACCCTAATATCCCAATAGGTGATTACCCTTTTTTTAATTGGTAACTCAATTCATTGGCTCACATAAAATACTCGTTTATTGCAGCTGGTAGTGGAGCATAATTTGCATAACAGTAGCATTGCTGTTATTAATAGGAAAGTGAATTGGAATCGCAGTAGCAAATAATATTCTTCCGCCTAAAGATTAAAAATGTACATAAATAATAAATTAGTTATTCCAAATTTTTTTGTTTTATTTTGTATTATTAGTTTAGTTATCCACTAGGTTATCCTAATACAATTTTTTAAATGGGTTTATTAGCCGGATAAGGATCCTTAGTCAAAATTTAAAAAAAATTTTCATGTGATAATTGTTTAACATTTTTTTACTTTTAATATATTAATTAATTGACCGCAAAAGGAGCTTGTACGTAGAAATGTGAGGATGGAAATTTGTAGCGTATGAAAGATGCCATTCCTGGCAGGGATTCGAACCCGGGACCTCCGGACGAAAGCTCGAGATGCTACCACTTCTCCACAAAGATCGGCAATTTGATTAAAATGCAAATCCACCCGTAAAAAACAATGAAAATGTTTCATTAAGACGGCGATAGAACTTCAGTTTGAAATTCTTATAGCGATTGATTCATAATGATTTATATTTTTCAATCGGTTAGGGTGAGAAATCTTGTTGAATAGAAATAAAATAAACGTTATAGAAAATGTTTACGGGAATTAATTTTATTTTAATATATTTAGTGTTCCACGAAAATGTAGCCCTGGCAGAATATAGAATATTGGATAGAACATTAACATCATAAGTTTACTCACAGGAGATTGGCTTGAAAAACTAGAACAAAGGAATGGGACGTACATTCCTACGAAAGAACTCCTATCCCGTTAATTATGGGATCCTACCTCCCCCCACACATCCATGTTTCGACCCTCAGTTATCTGCTGAGATCGAGGTGTGTGTGTTGTGCGTGCGTTACTATGTATTTGATACCAGAGCGAGTGAATATTGTAGAGCCATACATAAGAATGGTTCTTTGAAGGAAACTCAGGAATTATTTCTTAAAGAGTTTCCTAATCATCCCGTCCAAGCTAAACGTAGCATTCAGATATCGGTGAAGAAATGGCGCCAAACAGGGTCAGTTGTAAATTCACTAAAGAACAGGGCCCCATCTATCTGCATTCCTGAACTTCGTTTCTACCAGAAAACTACCGCAACAGGTCGGGGCGAGTAAAACAACCTGCAGTCGTGAATAGTTTGAAGTTGAAACCGTATCGCATCACAGATTTACAACAATTGAAGAAACCGGACAAGGAAAAACGTGTGACTTTTTGCTGCTGGTAGTTGAATATGGTTGCAGATGGTCGATTCAACCTGTTCATCTTTTATCATTTCAGACTGCGCATGGTTTCATTTATCAGAAAATCTGTACTTAATTCACGATGTACCCTTTACATGATCAAAATATAGGTATGTGGTGTACTGTGCTTAGCACGCACGTTATTGATCCAATATATTTCGACACCAGAGTCAACGCAGTCAATGTGAGAATTGCTCTTTCCAGCAGGATGAGGCGACCTGTCACACGTCTGACAGATCACTTGTTCGTATTCATGAACTGTTTACTGCTGAGAGAATAGTGAGTAGAGGCTTATGGCCGCCACGGTCACCAGACTTGTCAACATGTGTGTGACTTTTATTTGCAGGGAATTTTGAAACGACGATTTGCATCAAAACAATCCACACGCAATCGATGAACTGAAGGAGAGAATATTAGGACGGGAGTAGTAGCATTACTATGGAAGAATTGACGCAGGTATATCTGCATTTATTAAACCGAACACTGTTTAGCTGTCGGTGGAGACCATTTTCAACATTTACACTGAAAATGAGTACAGTTATGTTAGAGTTCCTGATATTAATCTTACATAGGTATAATAATTTAAAGAAGGTTTAATTTATAAGTACTAAAATGGATTTTAGTACTTAGTAGGATTTTAGTAGTAGTTAGGGGTATTTAATGTTTGATACGTGACGTTTGCAAACGATGGCGGGGCTACTTTTTCGTGGCCCACTTTGTATGTATGTATATATTTATATACATATAATAATTTTATCAAACATGGACCATTGGCTTGATTATACAATAAATAATTAAAATATGAAACCAACAAATCTTTTTATGCGTTCAAGCGCTTTCGGAAACGAATTCCATCTTCACTAACTTCATTTTTGTTAAATATATTCTTAAAAACTAAAACTTTGTCACCATAAGTAGAATTGTTATGTAAAGTGTGTAAAATATATAACAACGGTCGTCATGTGTTTAAAATTATGTCGACTTAACTTCCCTGTCTTTATGGATGTCTCCACCGTTATCATCACGGTGGAGACATTCATAATGACAGAACGTCAAATCGACAAAATTTTAAATACGTGACGACCACTATTGTATATTTTACACATTTTCCATAACAATTCTAATTCTGACGACAAGGTTTAAGTTTTTTAAGAATAATATATAAAAAAATTAAGTTCCTGAAGATGAAATTCATTCCTGAAAGCGCTTGAACGCATAAAAAGATTTGTTGGTAAGTGGTTTTTATATTTTAATTATTTATATATATATATATATATATATATATATATATATATTATAATTATTCATTATTTATATTATAATTTATTATATTAATATTAATATACACCATTTAATATAAAAATTATCTAACTTCCTATCCTAATAAACATAATTTTCTTATCCTTACACATAAAATATTCTACAATTAGAGTTTATTAACGAAATGTCTTTTTAACTTAAGCCGATCTACATGACGGAATGATATCGTCTTTTTTTTATAAAAAAATTCCGGGTAAGAATTTCAGTCCGGTACATTTTATACGGTACAAATCTTCATTCCATTCTATTTTTAGAAGGTTAGCTACAAGAAGAGCAACCGTCTAATTTTTTTTTTTTTGGGGGGGAGATTTAACGTTTAAACTTTTAGTCATTCAAATTAAAATGATATAGCATTACTTTGAAAGTGCATTATGTTGGTTCAGAATGATATGTGATTTAGTAAATTTAATATCATTGCCTGTAAAAGATCAATTTGTATTATTATCATAATATACATAAAAACTTGTTCGATAATAACATTAAAGGGAATAATGACTGTTTATATATTTAATAAAGTTTTAATAGTTTGAAAAATATTGAATTTCGATATCAATATCAACTTCTTCAGAACGTTACGTGTTTTACTAAATTTAATGTCATTGTCTTTTCTGGCGGTGATCCGCAAGAATTCATCCAGAAAAGTAGAAAAGTAGCAAGAAGGCCAGAAAAGTAGCATTCTATTGACTTTTATATTCTGAATTAGGAAGTTCCATCATGATAAACCATACACATAATTGGTATAGATTCGATTTTCAATTTGGTAATATTTTCATAATGCATAGGTCGGAGAGGCCACAGATATTAAGAAGAAGGGCTACTGGAACTGATCATCATAGAAAACGTGGCTCTACGCCAGAGCGTTATCAAAGTTTCGTGGTTCTTTTTATCAGATTTTATGAGATTTTATTTTATTGGAAAATTATTATTCATTAAAAGTAATCTATTTTATGTGAAAAGTCATCATTTTGAGAACAGTCCACACACAATTACTAAAAACCTATTTCCAATTTTTTAAGTTCTATATGAATAAAGAGCGGGTAAAGATGTTTGAATATATTTTAAAATATAAATTATGTATCTTTAAAGTTTTTACAGTATTGCTTTTCTTTTCTGTATATCCGTTCATTGCTTTCCCGGAGATCTAATTTTATATTTATAGAATCAATTAAAAACACTTTTTTTAAATTTTCAATCATTGCAATAAAATGAATTATTCTGGTTCTATTATTGATCTACGGTATATAATCAAACTATTATTTTAATCTGTTTATTCTAACCAGTTTTCCATTCACTGCCGGTTCTGGGTGTGTGTGTGTGTGTGTGTATGCAGGCAAATGCAATTACCGCTACCGCTTGTCAGGCATGACGTAGCCGTAATATAAGTGTAAATTTACAGGTAGTCTGAAACAGACTCAGGTCGAGAAGTGTGTTTAATTGAAACCCAACTGTCAAAGAATATCAGTATCCATACCCTGACGTTTAAATCCACATAAAAGCAACTGTCTTTTACAAGCACTCGAATCTTAGAACTCTCTACTTCGAAAATCAGTTGATTTAGTGATGAAGAATTTAACCATTAAGCTAACCCGACGGGTTATTATTTTAGTACCATATATTACTTAAATTTATTTCTAAATATAAATTAAGAATTTTTAATAATTTAAATTATTTCCTTAAGCTACAATAATATATAATTATAATTAATTTAAAATTTATAAATTAATTTTATTATTATATATGATAATATATAATTTTATTATTTCCTTAATTTAATTTATTTCCTTTAATTTGAATCACGTTCAGATTTTACTTCTTAATTAATTATATATTTATGTTTGTTTTTTATTATGTGTTTTTCATTCGAGGATTTATTAGGCTAGGAAATACGTATTTATTTTCTCTGATATATCAGTATTATGAGATTTTGGTTTATTATACTTGTATATTTGTAAACAAGCCGGTAACTTGTTTTATAGTTCAATTTGTCATTCCTGTGTAGAATTTTTTATAGTTTGCTCTCGGCATTCTATATTATAGAACCTGCTTTATTTTAAATAATCGAATTAAATTTATTGTTGTTAATTAATTGTATATAAATGGTTTTTGTTACATTTAAAACAATATTATAGCTAGTTTAATAGTTTTCATAAGATTTATGTTACCATTATAATTTGAAGGTACATAAAAATTTGTTTTTCTTCTAATGTGAAATCATTTGTTTGATTTTTATGGTTAACTTGACATTAATTAATGAATTAATTTTTTGTAATACTATAATATCATTTTCGTTCGCTATGTATCTTATTAAGTTTAATTCTTCATTTAATTATAATTTACGACTCTACTAATTAAGTTACAGTAAGTTATTAATTTTTCGTGGAATGGATGTATTTAATTTATTGCCGATTGTTGTTCCTAGTTGATATTATTGTTTTCTATTTCCAAATTATATAATAGTAAAAAACTATTTATGCGAAAACTATTCAGTATTTTTTATAATATTTTGTTTCTTATAATGGGATTCCAATATATTGGAATATATATATTCCAATATATCCGTAGTATTATAAAAAAACGATAATTTGATTATAATATAAAATAAAATAATCAATTTAGTTAAATTTAATAAATTAATATATTTTAAAATTTTTACGTACAATTAACTATTTTATAAAAATTCTATCCACTTCAATGATAAACCAGATTCGTCGTCAATTATATTGGATTTTTAGCAACCAATTTCGTTTTTACTTTCCTGGAATCATAGCTCTGCTGCAAGAAGGAAAAGATGGTAATCAGTCAAAAAATGGGGTATGGTTTTTTTGCATTTATCGACGTTTCATGATCCAGAGATCCAAAAAAAAACCAGTAAAAGTTAGGGGTAATGTACACGTGTTGGAATGTTTGAAGCTTAATAACGTTTGACCGAATAACCGATTTGTACGAGACTCGTGTATATGGGTCAATTTATTGGTACAGTTTTGGGATCAATACCTCCAGCCGGTGGGGAAGATAGTTTTCTTTGAAGTCAATTTCCTTAAAATTTTGCAAACATAGCCCCACTTTATATTAAGTTCAATACGTGTTTGCATGCTTATCATTTTTAAAGAAATTTTTCTCAAAAATTTCCCTCTTCCCCAAAAATTGAAAAAAGCTGTCATTTGTTTATTGGATATTTTTAATCGATATATTTTTTATTGTCTTGCTAGGGATGATAGTAGTGCAAGCGACACAAAAAATACTTTGCGAGTAGTACTGGTGGTGGGGAGTTGATCAAAGTTTTAAAATATCAATTTTTGATTTTTTCAAAATTTTTTTTTGGTTTATTTTCATGTGCAACATTCCATTTTATAAAAATAAATATCCAATACCAGGGAAAATTTCTACTTTGTAGTCAGTTTTTTACCCAATTAAATACTTACGATAATATACGTACCGAATTATTAAATGTAAAAAAAAAGTTACTTTTTCCTTAAAGGGCACGGGATAAACTGTTACAATCAAAATTAAAATATTACTAAAGTTTTATATCAGTGTTAAAATAAATTCACCATCCTCCAAATTCCTTTATATCAGAAAGGGTGTCCCATAGAACGAAACTTTTGAAATGCTCGCCATTTCTGTTCTAGTAAGTTTTTTTTTCTAGTAAGTTGGAAGCACTGAACGTTACACGATTTTCATCTGTTGTCTTTGTGGTTAGTAGTCACGGATTGCCGAATAGCGCATGATCGTAATTTGTTTTCTGTACGGGTAAGAATGGAGCGCTTCATGACGGAATACCGTGTTGTCATAGTGAAAACATATAACAAATGTGGTGAATGTTGCGCAGAGACTGTTCGCAAATTCCGTGGAATGTTTGGTCAACATAATGCACCGAATAAGTCGACTGTGATGAAACCGATTGCTAAATTTGATAAAACCGGTTCGGTTGTGAACATTAAACCCTCGGGGCGTCCTCGTGTTAGTCGTTATGCGGAAAACATCGCCATCGTGAGTGGCAATGTTGCTGTGAAATCGATTCGCCGACGTTCAAAACAATTGAATACTTCCAGAACTAGCATGCAACGAATCCTGAAACAAGATCTGCACCTTTGGACATATAAAATCCAACTGACAAAAACTGAAGCCAAAAGATCACGAAAAGCGCCGAGAATTTCCCGAGTGGACAATAATTTCATCAAGAATGTAATTTTCAGTGATGAGGTGCACTTTCTGTTGAACGGCTTCGTGAACAAACAGAATCGCAGGATTTGGGGCTAAAAAAACTCTCGAGTAATTATAGAAAAGTCATTACATCCACAACGAGTGACTGTGTGGAGTGGCATTTGAGCCGAGGGCGTAACTGGGCCGTACTTCTTCGAAGATGGCGCCGGAAGCGCATTAACTGTGAACGGCGAACGCTACCGCAATTTGTTAAGAGAGTTATTATGCTCTGAACTGGATCGTATGCGTTGCTTATGGGACACCCTTGAGTAGATTTTTTATAATGTAATTGCAATGTAGACGTATCAATTTTAAATTAAGTTTGAATTCAAAACTAAATTTACGTAATTAACAATTAATTTATTCATATTAAGTAATTAACAAATTTGTACATTTTTAAGTGGATAAAAAAAAATTCTTCCATTTATTAAAGTAAACGTAGAAAAATAAAAAAAAGGCCTCTTGAAAGGTAATTTTTGAGTTGGGGAACAGAAAAAAAATCAATTATAGAATTTTTAGAACGTTTTTTGTTTAATTAAATAAATAATAATAATTTTACAATATATATGAGTCATATATACGTACAATATATACGACCATCCCAAAAAAGAAATCTTAGATAAGTTTTTTCATGTTAAATTATTTTTCCACTATATAAGAATAAATAACCGATGCCAAGAAAGTATTACAAGTTCGTTGTCAGCTTATAAACTGCAAGTATTAGTTTATATTTTTATCAAAACGAACGTAATATTTTTTCTTAGAGGCCTAAAATCGGAAAATTCTTTCATTAAATTTCCAAAACGTTTAAGTTACATAAGAATATTAATTAAGGATTATTTATGAGTAGGTAATAAAGCATGTTATATTGAAATTCGATAAATTTAATAAAACGATTCAAAAGTAAATTATTATTTCTACTTTCCTGGCATCATAGCTCTAGAGTAATGCTGCAAGAAGATAATCAGTCAAAAAATAGGGTATCGCTCTTTTTTATTCTTCACGATGTTTCATGACCCAAGGATCCCCCCCAAAAAAGGGAAATAATGTTTGTACTTATGTACATATATTGGAGTGTTTAAAGCTTAATAACTTTTGATTGAATAAACTGATTTTGATGAAATTTAGTATAGAAGCTTGTTTATATGGGGTTATTTATTGGTCTATGGGGTATATCTCGATGGCGTAATGTACATAACTTCTTTGGGATCAGTTTTCTCAAAATCGTACAAACATAACTCCGCTTTATATTAAATTCAGTATATTCATATCTTAACATTAAAAAAAAAAAATTGCACCCTTTTTTTCCCCCGTTCCCCCGGAATCGGAAAAAGCAATCTTTTTATTTACGGCATATTTTTTAACTGAATGTTTTTTTATGTTCTCCTAGGCATAATGGTAGTGCAAGAAGCCCCAAAAAATATTTTGGCGGCAATAATGATGGTGGCGGAGCCATCAATGTTTAAAAATATAGATTTTTTCAATTAAAAAAAAAAAAATCAGTTTATTTTCTTTAAACTCTTATAGCGGGCAGCGTGTAGCTGTGCACATTTTGTGGGAGAGAGATAGACTGATAGAACGGCTGGAACAGATAGATATTCATACCATTTCGAAAATAACAGTATAGCTCCGTATATTTACATAGTATCCCAAACCCGTAGGAGGAAGACACCGACCTTGTGTGACGTTACCGGTCGCCACAGCATCCCCTCCATTCCAAGCTCTGCGGAAGCCCATTGTCGGAGTTGTAGTATATTGTCAGGATATTTAATAGCACGGTTAGCCAGCCGTTAGCCTATGTGCACACCAATAGGCCGCCCGCTTTAATAATAATATTACAATAAAATTTCATCATAATTTATCCCCCACGCCAAAAAGAATCTTAGGTAACTTCTAATTGGTCTTACAATCTTTAGTAAAATTATTTTATTTATTATTTATTTATTATATATAATAAACGTAGAAAAATCAAAACGAAATTTGGAAGCTTAATTTAGAGGGGGTAGCAGAAAAAAATGCAAATTTTTTGGTAATTTAATTTTTTTTTGGTTTATTTAAACATATAATGATAATTTTATAATAATACTTCATCATAAAATACCCCTACGAAAAATAAATTTTTTTCAGTTACCATTATTTACCACTATGTAAGAATAAATTACCAATGCCATAAAAATATTACAACTTTGTTGTCAACTTTTTTATTTCCTTGTATCGTACAAGGAAATATTGTAATCGCGAAAAATTTCGGTTTCCAGATTTCAATCTTAAATCACTTAAATCTTAAGGATAAATTAAAATCCCTACAGACCAATTATCGCTCTGGACTCTTCGGGCCTACCGATTAACACTACGCGAAAAATGAAACGACATTGGAACACAGATATTACAATCTGGTTAAAATATGCATTCATTTATTTTTATTTCCTTGTACGAAGTAAAGGAATTATTGTGATCGCGAAAACTGTTAGTTTTTAGATTTCAACGGAAATATCCATTTTGACCATCCCTGAATCCATTTTAACTAGTTTCGCCGTGATCTCTGTATGTATGTACGTACTGCTGTATCTTGCATAACTTAAAATCGAATAGTTGTAGAATATTGAAATTTTGGATATAGTGTAACATTTAGTTGTGCATCTTCTCTTTGCAATCGACTGGACCAAAAGTGTTAAAAAAAATCCCAAAATCCCCAAAAATTGGATTTTAGACTTTTTATTAATTAATGATCTTATTAATGACCTTAATAATTAATGACCTTATAATTATTTACTTTTTAGTAATGACCCCTCATTGAGAGATTTTCAACGATATATCATAAGCGGTACTTACTTTCATTGGTTCGAGAGTTATAGCCAAATAAAATTTTAATCAATGAAGTATTTGGTCCTTACAAGGGGGAAGGCACATCGGTTCAAATCCGACTTCATCTCCCTTTTTTATATGACTTTTTTTTTATTTTAATATATTGATTTTTTAATAACTATTAACCTCCGTTTGTAAAAAAATACAATTAATAATAACACAATAAAAAAAAAAAATTAAAAAAATTAGAAGTTATTAATGAAATAAAATTATATGTACTTTACATTAAAAAAAAAAAATTGTGTATGTAATTTAACAGGCATACAAGGAAGTCATGTAGGGTCCACATCAGATATTTATTTTAGTATTCTAATATCAATATTAACCTGTGTTAATTTCTGTAGATTAAGTTTTTATTATAGATCTAGTGAAAGAGGTATGTAGCATTCAATATAAAATTTCGAGGTTACAAACTTACCCCAAATTGTGTCGAAGACGAGGGGGTAAATAATATTTTTGTTAAAGATTCCTTTGATCTATATTTTTAGGAAGTTTTAATTTGATAAAGGTTTCTTAATTTATTTATTTATTTCATATAAAATTTTTATAATTTTTATTTTTAGCGTTGGAAACAAATTGATTGAAAGTTGAAAAATGAGGACAGATAAAGAAGTATCGTGCAAAATAATTTCATTAAAATGCTATTTGTTTAAAATCTGAATAAGTACATATATGCTGACGTTGCCGATCAATTTTTAATCTCACTTTGATCAATATCTCGGGTATTTAATTAATTACAATTTATTATTATTAATTTTTTTTTGTTGAATATTCATGTATTACTTGATTATAAAAAAACTATTAAAATTCATGACTGTTTAAAAAAATCATATTTCTTTTTAACAAGCGATTTAAATCAATCAGTAATAATCAAATTGCATAAAATTAAATATAAATGGTAGACTCCTGAAAGAGCCTGATAGATATCTTACTAAGATTTTATTAAGTTTTGATCTTATCGTAGACGTTAAATATTCATGTTTTGACACCTCATGTAAAATATTAAAAAAAAAGGTAAATCAGCTTGTCCACACACATAGTACTTTCTTTATTATATATTATTACGGAAGTTGAAGTAATAAATTAATTTTATAGGTGATTTGTTTGACTTGTCTGTCATTACATTATTTAATAGCTAATTAAAATATGGGATTAAAATATTTAAAAAAAATTCTTTGTTTTAATTATTTTGTTTCATTACATTGTCTATCTGTTAATCAATAACGAACATTTTTTACCACTGGTAGCGATAAAAAAAGTATATATATTGCACATTATCACGAAATTAAAAATGGTAAATAGTCATTATAAAACAAATTATTTTTGATAAATCATTAAAAATGACATCTATCTTTTTGGGATAAGGCCGGTTCCTGATATGGTATTCTATTTCGTTTTGTGATGATTTGGTTTATTCTAACTAATTACAATTGTGACTAAGAGTTTTTAGTATGCTAAAAATCTTGTATTTTTTTATTATAACTAGAGGGGTGCTGATATGTTCCTGGCTTTGATGCCTTGTGGTTGAAATAGAAAAACAACTGTGGGCTCATTTGAAAGTTTGAAATGTTAGTATGTAACTGTGCAAATATCAGGTACCCCTGATATTGCAGAGGTGATTGCAGAGTCTCAAGCAAGTTTCTCGTCAGTGGAGTTACGGGTCGTCATGAAGTTTTTGTTTCTCCAGAGAAAGTCAGCAAATGACATTCACATTGAGATGTCACAAACACTGGGAGGGAAGTGTGCTTTCTACAGCACTGTGAAAACTTGGATATCTCGTTTCAAGACTGGTCATTTCACTGTTGAAAAAGAGCTCTGCTGTGGGTGCCCTCAAATCGCGACTGACATTGCAACATGCACTGCTGTCCATGAGCTCATTCTTGAGGACTGGCGAATATCTGCCAAAAAGATTGCCCAGGTACTGGACATCTCCAGGGAGCGTTTTGATTCTGATTTTTTTATTACCACAATCCTAGACATATTTACTTCGCTTTAAGCGAAGTAAATGCCCAATTGTTTGAACTGAAATCAGTGGAACTGATTGACTTCAGTCAATCTTTTGATAACTTCAGTCATCAAAAGCCGTTCTGGACCATTTTTAAGCTCCAGTGGCCTTTTTGGCTAGGTTAGTGACTGAGGATGAAACTTGGCTTCACATTTATGATCCTGAAATCAAGTAAAAGTCAAAATAATGGCGCCATAGCGGTTACCCGCAACCGAAGAAGTTCAGAACTCAGAAATCGGGCAAAAATATGATGGCGTCCGTTTTCTTGGACAAAGACGGCATTCTGTTGGTGGACTATTTACCTCAGGAATCTAGTATAAACGGACAATATTATGCTAACCTGCTGGGCCAGTTGAAGAAGGCAATTAAGAAGAAACATCGAGGGAAGTTGGCCAAAAGAATCCCTCTGTTGAATGACAATGCACCTGCGCACACGTCCAACGTTGTGGCTGCCAAACTGACGACCCTGGGCGTCCAACTGGTCAATCATCCTTCCTACTCACCAGAGCTAACCCCTTCGGATTATTATCTGATTCCGAACTTGAAGAAACACGTGAAGGATATTCGTTTTGAGGTCAAAGATGTCAAAGAGGCTGCTGAGAGCTGGTTTCGCGCCCAGTCACAAGACTTTTATTTGCACGGATTAGAAAAGTTGCAACAACGACGTACCAAGTGTATCAGTCTCAGGGGAAAATATATTGAATAAATGAATTATTTCTAAACTCTGGCTTCATTCTTTCTAGGTAAAAAGGAACTTTTCAGCACTCCCTTATATGTCATCATTCGTCAATCGAAATGTATGCAGTTAAATTGATTTGAAAGTTTATCTAAAGTACAAATAATATTATTGTTTGATAAAGATGCTGATTGGTATAACGTAATTGACAGGCTACAATAAACTCCGAGATACGAGTACGCTTTAAGAAACTCCTGTTGATATTTAAACTTATAAATTACCACTGAAGTAAATCTTTATAAGGCCTGTTATATACCCACAATTTCTTCCTTCGATATAATGTCAATCAGTTCGGAATGAAGCTAACGTTACGTTAGACACTTTAACGATCGATGGAAATTCTACCTGTTATCGATTATAATTAAAGTCTTCTCGAACTTTTCATAATAGCTAATTGTATAAGGAGATGAAATTTGTTGTTTTTTCCATCCATTTGTTTGTTTATTATTAAGAATTTTTATTGGTTTTTTTTTAAATGTCTAAAATTGACAAGCTGTTTGTTTACGCTTCTATTGTATACGATTTACGTCAAAAAGAGATGAAGTAAATACGCACGTGAAAGAGAGAATGATTGTTGCACAGAATGATTCTCGATCACTCCCGAGACGTGTGGTTAATTAAAACCCAACCACCAAGGAACACCGGTATCCACAGTTTAGCATTCAAATTCATATAAAAGCAACTGTTTTTACAAGGACTTGAACTTTAGAACTCTACAATAAAATATTTTATTATTTTAAAAATATTAAAAATAATTAGGAAATTTATGTTCCAAAGGTAACACAGGAAGAATACAGACTGAAATCTAACTAGAAGAGTTACAAAAAACAAGTAGACCTAGAAACAACGATAAGGAAAATAAGGTTAAATTTTCTTGAGGCATACGATCAGGATGGACCCAATCAATTTAAATAAACAAATTATTGACAGGGTGTGGAACATGAAAAGCAAATCAAATTACGTGAAACAGATGTAAGAAAACGTCCTAAAGATAGGCTTAAAAGAAAAGGACTGTTACGATAACTTCCGACGAATAATTTAAAATATAAAAATTCATGCGGTAGAAAAAAGAACAGATGAATAAATTGAAGCCATGCCGGAAAAATGAAAAACACATAAAAGCAACTGCCTTTACAAGGACTCGAACTTTGTAAAGAACTCGAAGCTACAAAGAAGTGTATTTAAATGGATCTAGGTATGCCTTTTCTCATAAAAAAATATATAAATTAAAAAAATCTGGGCTTTCCCCTTGTAAGACCCAGATATTTCAATAATTAAAGTTTTATTTGGCTATAACTCTGGAATCAATGAAAAAAGTATCACGTATAATATGTTGTTGAAAAGCTCTCAATGAAGGGTTATTACTGCAGTTAAGAAAATTTCCAAAATCTAAATGCTTTGGACGCCTTCGGTCCAGTTAATTGCAATCAAAAGGGGAGATGCACAACTAGATGTTACAACAGTCATAAATCCAAAATTTCAACATCCTACGGCTAATAGTTTCTTAGTTATGAGAGATACATACGTACGCCGAAACCAGTCAAAATGAATTCAGGGATGGTCAATATGGATATTTCCGTTGAGATCTGAAAACTAACAGTTTTCGCGATCACAATAATTCCTTTACTTCGTACAAGGAAATAAAAATAAATGAATGCATATTTTAACCAGATTGTAATATCTGTATTCCAATGTCGTTTCAGTTTTAGCGTAGTGTTAACTGGTAGGCCCGAAGTGTCTAGATCGATAATTGGTCTGTAGGAATTTTAATTTATCCTTAAGATTTAAGTGATATTTTGTTTATAAAATGGAGGGAAGATATCCAATTGTCGTTTACATATGGTATAAAAGTCTTGAGTATATTATAACATTTTTTAAATGAAAGAGTGCATTATTGACTTGGTTTAATAATGTCGATAAAAACTCTTATACAACAGATGATTTGATTACAACACTCAAAATGGTTTGAAGAAATATTTGTAAAGTTGAGTTTTAAATAAAGTGTAAACTTTGAGAACTGCAGTATAAAAATTTTACATATTATGATGACACGTGGATTCCAAGTTTAAATATTATAAGATAGAAAGATGTGATATAAATTCATAAATATTGATGAATATGTTTTTTCTTTTATTTTTTTGTATAAAGTAACTAAATTCGTTTTTTTATATCTTAGAGTGATAAAATGTAGATGTTTTGAAAAAAAAATTTAAAACCAAAAAGTATTATATTATTTGCGCCTGCAGTTATTTTCTTTGAGAACTGCAGTATAAAAATTTTACATATTATGATGACACGTGGATTCCAAGTTTAAATATTATAAGATAGAAAGATGTGATATAAATTCATAAATACTGATGAATATGTTTTTTCTTTTATTTTTTTGTATAAAGTAACTAAATTCGTTTTTTTATATCTTAGAGTGATAAAATGTAGATGTTTTGAAAAAAAAATTTAAAACCAAAAAGTATTATATTATTTGCGTCTGCAGTTATTTTCTTTGAGAACTGCAGTATAAAAATTTTACATATTATGATGACACGTGGATTCCAAGTTTAAATATTATAAGATAGAAAGATGTGATATAAATTCATAAATACTGATGAATATGTTTTTTCTTTAATTTTTTTGTATAAAGTAACTAAATTCGTTTTTTTATATCTGATATATATGTGTGATAAAATGTAGATGTTTTGAAAAAAAAAAATTTAAAACCAAAAAGTATTATATACTTGCGCCTGCAGTTATTTTCTTGGTTATATTTCCCCTCTTTAAAAAATCAAACGGTTTAATTTAGTTGTTTTTTTTTAATTTTTATTCTGTGTATTTACCTTTCGATTTTGACATAATTTAGGTAAAGATCAACCTAATGACAAATTGACATTTTGAGCTCTCTTTGTAGAAACTTTTTAAAGGTTCTAATTGTTTTATTTCGTACTAGCACCCCCCCCCCCCTCGCCGTTGTGGCTACGGCCACGCTATATGTTTGTAGAACTTAAAAAATCTGATGTGGACATAACATGACTTCCTTGTACACCTATTAAATTACATTTACACATTTTTTTCAAAATGAAAAGTACATAAAATTTTATTTCAATAATAACTTCTGATATTTTTTCGTATATATTTTTTTTTATTAAGAATTATTATTTATTACAAAGATTATTTTGTAATATAGGTTAATAATTATTAACAAATCAATATATTTAAATTAAAAAAAAAATTAGAAAAAAAAGGAGATGATGTCGGATTCGAATCGATGTGCCTTCCCCTTATATGACCCATATATTTCATTAATTAAAATTTCATTTGGCTATAACTCTGGAACCAATGAAAATAAGTACCATTTATGATACATCGTTGAAAATCTCTCAATGAAGACTTATTACTCTAGTTAAAAAAAAGCCCAAAATCCATTTTTTTTTTTATTTTTGCTTTTTTTGGTTCACTATTGGTTCAGTCGATTGCAATCAAAAGGGGAGGTGCACAACTAGATGTTACAACAGTCCTAAATCCAAATTTCAACATCTTACGGCTAATCGTATTTTAGTTATGCGAGATACATACTCGTACATACGCACAGTCGTCACGCCGAAACTAATCAAAATGGATTCAGGGATGGTCAAAATGGATATTTTCGTTGGAATTTGAAAACCGATATTTTTCGCGATCGCAGTACTTCCTTTACTTTTTACAAAGAGTAGAAACTGTAAAATAGATTTTTAGTAATTATGTGTGCGTCTCGGCCTTCCATTCGGAGTTCCGGGTTTGAATCTCGGTCAGACAAGAAATTTTTACATGCTACAATATTACCATTTCGTCTCATCCTCTAAAGCAATAACGGTGATCCCGGAGGCTAAAAAAAAAACCAATTAATTATGTGTGGGCTATTGGTCTCAGAGTTACTGCTGTTCACAACATACGGGATAAAATAGATAAATTTGGATTAATAACAATTTATTAGAAAAATATATTTCTTGGCTATTATATTGTAATAATGTAATATTGTATTGTATAGAGTTATTTAAGAAATGTTTAAATAAAAGATGTCTTCCCAAAATTAAATTTTTAATGAAATCAGGAGGATATTGAAGTTGTTAAAGAGCTACTTTGACCTTCAGTATATAAGAGTCCAGGAATTCCACCATCATTTCATTTTTTGGTATTGCAGTGGTTACATATTTTAACCATGTTACTTATATTAATATTATAATATCTATATGAATATTATTCAAATTCAGTTTTTTCTTTCAAAAGCTGATTTGAGACCTGTCATATTTCTGGAAGGCTGAACTCGATTATTAGCGTACGGTCGTCAAGTCTTTGAAAACGCTTTGACGTAGATTCACGTTGCCTGCCTACGGTCATAGATTCTAGTAGATTTAGAAAATCGTTTTCCTTCCATTGACATCGCCGATTTTGGCGTTACAAAAATATTATTACTAAATTGAATGCCAAATATGTGTATGGCTTACCCTGATGGTACTTATTAGTTCAGGTTAGAAAAATCTACAGAGTGCTGCTTTACATGTGTGAGGTCGCCACCAGATTAGACAGTGACATTAAATTTACTAAAACAACCTTCTGAAGAAGTCGATGTTGACCAAAATTCAATATTTTTCAAACCATCAAAACTTTGTTAAATATGTAAATATTTGTTATTTCCTTTAATTGTATTATCAAACTGATTTGTTTTTTTTTTTTATGTTTATTACAGTAATAATACAAATTGATCTTTTATAGGCAATGATATTAAATTTAGTAAATCACAGAAAAGAAGAAGTCGATATTGACATAGACAATGACAACTGATTTAGAAATCGACTTTAAATTTAGCAAAAGTTGTTCTAGGTTATTTATTTACACGTTTTTTCCTATTTATTTTTTTATATATTAGTGAGATTGTTGAGTTTTGAATTGTGTTAAACATACCGGGGATCACAAGAAAGCTACTGTTAAAATTTCGTAATGATTAGTTCAGTAGTTTTTGTGGTTATCAGGGACATGAATAAGACGTTGTCTCTTTATTTAGTGAGAATACTAGTATTTGTTTCTCATTTCAAGAGATATTTTTCAGCTGCTTTATTTTACATTGGTTTCGATCATAAAGAAGACGAAGAAGAATAATTAACTTTTAATGCGGTAACCTTGGGATATCTCCGTGAGTTAGTTTTAATAAAATAAGTATAAAAATGAATTATGATTTAAATTTTATTACCAGATCCTTTAGCAACATACCAGATCTTCCGCAATACTTAATCGCCCACTTTGCGCTACTATATATATATATATATATATATATATATATATAGGCGTATATATGTTATGCCAACATTACTAGTCACGTTACTTGTATTGTTAGTAAGTATATACTATCTACTCGTGTACTGTGTTTATATTAATGTTAAATTGCATATATAATAGAAAATTCCATTAAATGACGAGAGACCTTGCCTAGTCAACTTTTTGCAATTATTATACCCTCATGACCATAATTTAATAGATTTCTATTTTCAGACGAATGTTTCTTTTATTAAAATAACTACGTCTCTTGACATAATAATAATAATATGTTGTTTTACTAATGTTTTCACTTAATAATTTTTTTTAATGATTTCTTCAAAGGAAACCAATTCTCTTTTATTTACTAAATACAAGCCCTGTATTATAGTGTTTATTTATTATTGTATACAGATTAAAATGTATATATATATATATATATATATATAAAATAATATGTCATGATGTCATGAGTCATTCATAATCAACGCCCAGCAGAAATAAATTGATGAAAATTTGTATACACGTTCTTCTTACTGTGAAGTGCACACTCTTAAGAGAAAATGTTTTAAAATTTCATAGGGTTTAAAGTGGAGTAACAATGAAATTGATTATTTTTTTAATTTCTAGGTAACAAATGATGATATCAACTTTATTTTTCGCGTATATAATCTTCAAGTGTATAATTTAAAAAACAATTTTGTAAATTTATTGAAATTCAATGTTGAAAGAAGTAAAGAAAGGTAAAAGATTTTGAACAATGATTACAGATTTTTCCCGTTTCAGGTTATACTAAATGAGAGATATTCAGTAGATTTGTGCTTTAAAAATACGCTTGAGATAGATATCTAAAACCATTTTCGGTTTTTTTTTTAAATTTCGTTTTTTTAAGGGGTGCGACGAGGTATCCCTTAATTCTCATTAACTTCGATTTAATGAGAATTTTAAAGTTGAGTAAAGTTATAAGACGTCTGAAAATGTTTCATGTATTGGATTGAGAGACTGCTGTGCGATGAATATCGTCCTTTTCTTTGTGAACTTTTGCAGATTGGTGTTTGAAAATTATTTTAGTTAAAAAAATATAATTTCTTTTGTTTCGCTGTTTATGAATTGTTACTTAATTATTTTGTTTTCATAGTACAGTATTGACTTTTGTTTATCTCATATATGACTTGTGAATATTTGTTAAACTTATTTACTTGCTCTGTTTTGTTGACAATTTAATTTTGTATTTCTTTATAGCTATGCTATGTTGACCATTTATTCTTGTTGGTCTGTATATACTCGATTTACTTTTAGAACTATCCTGTTGTAAACAAACCGCGTTGCGTTACAATAGATTGTTTCAAAAGTTACGCGTACAAATGATACGTTTGATGTTTTATGTTTGATTTATGATCCGATATATATTTGAGGTTTTCATTATGGGCCGGTTGGATTATTTACG
This sequence comes from Lycorma delicatula, assembly GCF_047948215.1. Taxonomy (NCBI): domain Eukaryota; kingdom Metazoa; phylum Arthropoda; class Insecta; order Hemiptera; family Fulgoridae; genus Lycorma; species Lycorma delicatula. The sequence continues at coordinate 41,987,398 of NC_134462.1, read as the reverse complement.
AATTAATTACTTGGTAACTATATCTAAAGTTATATCAATTATATCGTGCTTTTTTTGTTGTCAAAAACAAGATAAAATATTATATGAATACTGATGAGGACTAACAGATTGAGTCACATTATTGTACTAACACAACACACACTCTACAAAAATCTCACTACTACATTCAACAGCTGGGATAGCTTTTACGTTGAACAGTATAATTACCTATTCAATTATGTGTACTTAAGTTTTTTGAGCATGGTACTGTTGGTTTATAATATTATTTATATGTAAATAAAATGAAATTCAACCTTACCAACAATTCGTCCGCGTTCTCTTTTCTAGCGCTTTCGGTCATTCGACCATCCTCAGGAAAATATATTCTTCAGTTTGAGATCATTAGAATTAAAGTATATAGAATGTAAATTTATAAAATATTAAAATCACAACTGGTCGTCAAGTTAGTCACGTCTGTTATACAAGATGGTCGCAGTTGTTATGAATATTAGTGGTTGGAGGGAGACAGTTTAGGTATCTTGATAATTATAAATTATTTATTTGAATAAAATATCGTACTAAAATCTGGTCTATTCATTGATTAGTTTATTATTATAATAGTATATATTGAATTTTTCGAGGATACTGATTTTATAAAAGTCGTTTGAAATATATAATATGTTAATACAATTATCGGGATTGTAGTTGTGTTTATTTTGTAATATCTGTCTAGCATTTGACTTATCCAAGTAACCTTTTTTTTATATTGTTAATATATTGTTTGGCTCTAATAGAAAAAGAACGGTTGGTCATACCTATATATTCTAAATGGCAGTCTTCACATTTCAGACTATAGACTCCTTGTTTATCTAAGATATTTATATTTTTGGAGTTTGCTGTTTTAGTACTATCGTTATTGTTTATAAAATTTATTATTTTACTGTTAGTGGTGTATGTTATCTTTAGATTATAGGCCTTAACCCACCAGGTTGGTCTAGTGGTGAACGCGTCTTCCCAAATTAGCTGATTTGGAAGTCGAGAGTTCCAGCGTTCAAGTCCTAGTAAAGCCAGCTATTTTTACACGGATTTGAATACTAGATCGTGGATACCGGTGTTCTTTGGTGGTTGGGTTTTAATTAAACACACATCTCAGGAATGGTCGAACTGAGACTGTACAAGACTACACTTCATTTATACTCATACATATCATCCTCATTCATCCGCTGAAGTATTATCTAAAAAACGGTAGTTACCGGAGGCTAAACAGGAAAAAGAAAGAAAAGAAAGAAAGAATGATTATAGGCCTTATATATTTTTTCAAAATATTTATAAAGTTGAATAAATTCTATTTTTATATAAGATTTTTATGTGATAATTTTATTTTTAATTTTAAGGTATAATTTATTGATCAGTTCGTTTTTGTAATCCTTTAATACTGTTATATTCTCTATAATGTTTATTTCGGAATTTAGTTTTAAATTGTTGTGTCTGAGATATTTAATAACTCTATAGATTAGAGAATTAAAAGATGCCATTTTTTGACTCCAGGAAAGAGATGAATTAGCTTGTATTATAGTGTAATGTAGTATTGGTTTTAGTAGACTCACTTTTTAAAGATTAAAAAAAAAGTATTGGTTTTCTGTATATGTCGATTTCTAAGCTATTATTATTAAAATCTTTTTTCAATTGTCATATATTAATAATAATACTATAATTGTTAATTTCATGATTTATTGTGTTAATTATTACAAAATTTAAAACTAAATTCCGAAATAAACATTATAAAGAATATAGCAGTATTAAATTGTTACAAAAACGAACTGATCAATAAATTATACTTTAAAATTAAAAATAATATTATCACATAAAAATCTTATATAAAAATAGAATTTAACCCATTTTATAGATGTTTTGATAAAATATATAAGGCCTGTAATCTAAAGACAACATACACCACTAACAATAAAATAATAAATAGCAAACTCCAAAATTATAAATATTTTAGATAAACGAGGAGTCTATAGTTTGAAATGTAAAGACTGCCATTTACAGTATATATAGGTATGACCAACCGTTCTCTTTCTATTAGAACCAAAGAGCATATTAATACGTAATATAAAGAAAGGCTACTTGGATAAATCAAATTACGCTAACACATATTACAAAACAACTTCAATCCCGATAATTTTATTAACATATTATATATTTCGAAACGATTTTTATAAAACCAGTATCCTCGAAAAATTCTGTATATACGGTTATAACAATAAATTAATCAATGAACAGACCAGATTTGAGGACGATATTTTATTTAAACAAATAATTAATAATTATCAAGTCACGTAATCTGTCTCCTTGCAACCACTAATATTCATAATAACTGCGACCTTCTTATATAACAGACATGACTTAAATTTATAATGTGACAATCAGTTGTGATTTTAACATTTTATAAATTTACATTCTACATTAATTCTAATGAACTCAAATTGAAGAATAAATTTTCCTGAGGATGGTCGAATGACCGAAAATGCTAGAAAAGAGAACGCGGATGAATTGTTGGTAAGGTTTAATTTCATTTTATTTTTGTATAAATTATATTTGTATTAAATAAAATGTTACTTCCGCCTATAAGCGAGGTTTTTATTATATATTTCTGTTTTTAATAAACAATTAAATCATTTGTTACGTTTTTGTATGCATTTTTAGTTATATTTTTTTATTCGTTATACATTTTTGTTTTACACTTTGTTCAAATTTTTTTGTATTGTCTTGGAAGGTATCACAGGGTGCTTCTTTTCCTCGACGTCGTTATTACGCTATAAAATTTACTTAGTTTCATTATTTAGGAAACTGATTGTCAAAAAGAAAGGAAAAGTTTACTTAAATGTGTTTTCTTTTTAATTATAAAAAAAACAACATATACTTCTCATTTTTTCGGCCGAATCATTATGAGTTGTTCGTAGTTTTTTAGATATCAAAGATGAAAACTTAAAAAGTTTTTTCCAGTTTTATTTGTAATCGCTTTTGGTACAAAATGTATAATTTAATATACGAGTAGTAATAATGATTTCTGATCATAAAAAAACGTATCATGAAGCTGATTATCCAGCGGTTTTTAATAATTGTTGGATAATTTTAATTTTTTTTACGATTTCTTCTATGTTACCGTTTTTTCTTGAAATTTTGTGTGACAATTATCTGTTAAGTATTCTTGACTATTGTTAGTGGTATAGAATCCTTTATTTAGAACACTATTAATGCGTGGATATTACTGGTTCATACTATTTCTTTTTGTTATTTTTTCTACGTTTATAATTGTGTTTTTAATGTTTTGTATGATGTTTTTTTTTCTTACTTATTTTGCGAATTTCGTCTGACTGTTTATATATTTTTATCTATTTTTGTTTTTTGTACTGTTCATTTACTAAATATTATTTTATAATTTAATATGTTTTACTGTTAAATAATTGAAATTTGTAAAAAATAAAATAGTTAATTTGAAATTGATAATTAAAAAAAATTAGGTACAAGTTAATTAACTATACCAAAAATCCTAATATTGTTTAAAATTAATCGACTGAACAATATTGTTTCTGGAAAAGAAAGTCTTTTTATTCTATTTTAATTAATGTAATCTTAATTTCTTATAGATAATTACATTATTTATTAAAAATAATTATCAAAAAAAAACCCGTTCTCTTAGATCAATGAATTATGCTGTAAAACATATTCAGTTTGTTTTTTAAATAAATTCTTTTTTTTGTTTTCGATGACAGTAAAAAATTTAGTGTCGTGGAAATGAAATTATATCAAAAATGGTTCGTTCCCAACTTAATTGTCTGCTTTTACCTCGAAATATTTGAATAATTTCTTATTATATTCACAACAACTGTAAAATTTAAAATGATTTAATTGTTTATTAAAAACAGAAATATATAATAAAGACCTCGCTTATAGGCTGAAGTATCATTCTATTTAATACAAAAGAAGTTCTATTATCGGTTTTGATACAAATGTATGTTATATTATTATTATTGTTTTTTATGTATTAATTGAGTCAGTTATATAACGTATGTCAGTCATTATGCTGGTCTTAGTTCTTAAATACCAAGACGAGTTCTTTAAATCAGAGGCTTCGAAATCTAATCGAATGTAAGCGATCTAAGTTATACGTTTAGCGGATCCATAAATTTGTCAGACGGTCACAAGTCCGGATTGCTTTCGATAAATGTTTGAGGATTTAATTAATTTAATTATTGTAGCTTTGCTACAATGATTTAAAGAAGAATTTCTTCCGATTGGCTACTAAGAAATCGCGATGTACAAGTTCACTATTTCACTCTTTTATTTTATGCGTTGGTTTTACCAAAATAAATGTTTTTCAAATGTCAGGCTTAATATTTTACCTTGTGTTGGATTTGGGGAATCGCTATGTTGACGTAATTAGGAGGACGTGTTCCAGGTTGTAGAAAAAAGGTATCATTTGTTGACTTAATTTTGTTAATTGCTTTTGTCTTTATATATATATATATATTCACATAAATTAATCATCGGCTTCTAAGGCCGTTAGCCGTCCTTTACTAAATGTTAAAACAGTCATGGGAACTGATCCTATTATTTCACATTTACAAACAACACACAACTTTGCACAAGAACACATGACTTAGAAAATATCCAATTCACTCCCGGAACAATTCAAGCATAATTTTATATTTACTAAAAATAATGAGTTTAAAATAAAATTAAAGCTTACAGTGTAAGATGTAAAAATGTATATGCAGAAATAGACATCTATAAATAAATAATCTCAGATATTATTTCACAAAATATGTTTGAGTGTAAAGAGGTTTGATCTGCAATTAATGCAATAAAAAAAAAACAAAAAAAAAAAACGCGTGCGCGTGTGTTTAGTATATTCATAAATGTTGCCAAAGTATGGCGATGGTTAAATAACTTTTCAACACTTAAACATTAAATTATATATAAGTATATTAATAGAAAACATGTATACTTATATATATATATATATATATATATAGCTTCTACCTTAAAAAGTGAACTACATTTACGGTATGAGACCAGCAGGGTTTGGTGGCCTCTCCCCCCTATAGCTATGGGAGGAGGAGCAGCTCAGTAATTTCAAATGAAAAGAACTAAATCTGAACTAAAAGGAACTAAATCGAATGCTTTACTGAAGTTGCAAAAAAAATTTCTAATGGAATATTTTTATTAACTACGTAATTTAAAATATTTGCCAAAAAGTGGGAAATGGTTTTTAATTTAATACAAACCATTTTTTACCTCTTTCGCCCTCTGCCTGCGTTTGCCATCTTGGTACTTGAGCGACGTAATCTCTAACACGGCCTGTACCTGTAAATACATAATTTATTTATTATTTTGTTTTTTATTATTCTTATATTACAGTATATGTTATATTTTATATATTGTCTTTTATTCTCTTGATACCTCTTCTTGATACATTCGTCGTGATAATTAAAATTTAATTTAATAAATTAATTTCAATATTTATTAATATTAATTAATTTAATATTGATTTTTCGTAAAACCATGCTGAATGTTTGTTAATACGATATGTTTTTCAAGATAAAATTAAAAAGGTGGTTTTTTCATAATTTTTTTCAAATGCTTTAGAAAATACGGACAATAACGAAACTGGCACATAATTTTGTAAATTAACTGCAAAACCTTTCTTAAGGGAAGGAATAATAACAGAAGTCTTAAACCACCTGGAGAATACGTGCTGAAAGATTACATGTACTCGTTCCTGAATTACATTTGTAAGGGGAATAACAATAGCATCTGTGACTTCTTTTAAAATATTATCAAGAAGATCATCAACGCCAGTGAATATTTACTTTTTATATTTTGAATATAAGTTTTAACTTCTTACATATAAAATGAAATATAGACTTAATTTATCAACAGAACTATTTAAGGGATTTTTTTGACGTAGTTCAATATTATTATTGATTGAAGTACTGGAAAAGAAATTATTAAATCCTTTTGCTATCTTATTAGGGGATTAGATAATGGAAGTTGGGTCCTTTTGTATTTTTGGTGAAGTTAGTGCTTTATTTTCAAATCTCCTTTCACTTTTGATAACTGCCTACATGATTTTTTTTTTTTTGGCTTTAATGATATCGCTTATAAGCTTGAAGTTTGTACGTAGGATATGAAAATGGAGCTATGAAATATGCCATGCCTGACCGGGATTTCAACCCGGGACCTTCGGATGAAAGGCTAATTTTAGATTTATTGTCTGAATTATTTTATGTTTAAATTATCGTAATATAATCTTTTAGCAGTTCGAATAAACTTTAGTGTATATTACTTTGTCATTTTTCTCAAAATTGTTAAAGTTATCAGATAAATTATATTTAAAAATTTACGGAGATTTCTTAGCATAAAGATAGATTTTACAATTCATTTAATAATCAATCTGTAACTTTTTTTTTGACTGTTTAAACTGTTTATTTTTTTACTAAAGGACAAGCTAGAAAGAAAGCCTTTTGAAACGCATTAAGAAAATTATTAATATTTTTATTATTTTCCCAATTTTCTTTTTAACAGGGTTCTAATTGAGTCAAGTTTATAATTGAATCCTTATCGATCACCCTCTTGAAAGAATAAAAGTAACTATTTTCTCGTTTCACATTTTCATTAGTAAACGATGCTATTGCAATTTGACAATTATGATCTGAAAGACCACGATATGAACAAAAGGATCGAAAATTCTTTTAGTAAATTTGTAAAAATATTCTTTATACATGAAAATTATATAATTCTATTTTTCAAAATAGTATGAATAGATTATGTTTTTAAATAAATTCAGTTTTGAAATTTTAAAAAAATAATTACAAATGGTCGCATTTGTTATTTAATATTAAATAATTTTTTTTATTTCGGTTTGAATTGATTATTATGTAATTAATAACTATTTTTATTTTATTATTGTATTTTTATTAATGAAGGGGGACTAGCATCTCCGTTGCGGCTTCGCACGCGCTATATTCGTATAGAACTTGAATAATTGAAAATAGTTTTTTGATAATTATAGGTGGGCTGTTTCTTTTAGAGTACTCATATTCACAACAACAGATAAAATAAATTAATTTGGATGAATAACAATTTGTTATTCATCTTTAACATTAACAACTTGTTAAATGTATAAATAATCGTAATTTCCTTTAATTTTATTATCAAACTAGTAATTTGTTTTTACGTATATTATGTTTACAGTACAAATTGATTTTTTTTATAGGGAATGACATTAGCTTTACTAAATCACATAACAATGTGAAGAAATCGATATTGATATAGGCAATGATCCATACAGATAATTTTTTTTTTTCTTTTAAAGCACATTTACAATCGGTTACACTTACATAAACCTTTAGTAGATTGAATCACATCCAAATCACGTGATAAGAAAGTCCTCACCAAAACTACTCAAAAATTACATACTAGTATAATAAAAACCTTTATGCCGAGCATATACAATTAGCAGTTATAAATAACACATAACACCACTAGAACAATGGAAAGTAAAGTAAGATATAATAAATAGAAGTAAAAAAAATAATGAACCAATGAAAAATGAAAAAAAGAAACGTAGATAATGCACGGTACTCAAATAGTAGTTAACTAGACACTATAGGGACACTTAAATTTAGAAAGTGCAGTCGTTTCAATCTTCTAATGTAATCACCATTGTCTAGCAGATTTACTGCCAAGTGATTTGTGTACAGTTAAGCTGTTGTTTGTAATTTAAACTGAAACGTTGTATCTCCTCCTGCACAGACCGTAATCCTAAACTGTAATCTTGGATTTCATTGTTCCTTATATACATTGCTATCTTAGTTTGAAACCGCTGTAAGATGTCGACACTACTTCTGTTCGCGGTGCCTCTTAGTTCGATCCCATAGGTCTAGATAGGTTTTAGAATTGTTGAGTATACTACGCAACGTATTAGACAAAGTTAGATGAGTACGTCTTCCCAACTACCAGAAAATTAACCTTGAACTTTATCTCAAGTTGCCTTTGAACTTTCCACATTATTCGACGATCTAGGTGTAGATCTAGGAACCTAACACTCTCAGTTTGCGGAATTACAACACCATCAAGTTGGACCCGCGGTCAGTCGCCTCTCCTCATCGTGGATATCACATGGTTCACATGCTTAGTGAACGCGTATTATCCATGTACTCAACCATCTGTTGATTCAGCTCAAACTGTAGGCTATTCGATTCTATAGTTGGGTTGGTATCAACGGAGAGAATAGCTATGTCACCCGGAAAGGAAACGATAGTAACCTTTCTGTAGTCGAAAGGTCTGAAGTAAAAATGAAGTATAATACCGGCCCCAAAACGGAGTTTGAGGAACTCCCGACTTGATTTCGAAGAACGTGGACAATTCCTGGTTATATTTCATTTGAGAGAAGCGTCCTTCTACTTAGCTGTGTATCCTTCTACTTAGCTGTGTAGAATAAGGTAATAAATAGGTTGAGAAAAGCTCATTTTGATTTTGTACAAAAGGCCAGAGTGCCGAACTTTGTCAAAGGATGTCTAAGAATTCTCCTGAACAATATTTTCTCTCTTCAAGGCTTTTACTGAATACGTTCACGAGCCTCTGTATTTCCTCGATAATGAAATGCCCAAAAGGGAAACCGAGCTCCTCATGGTCAGAAATTACACGGTCATGATCCAAAGCAGAACACATCCTCCGAAGGAATAATCTTTCGAATACCTTCGGTAGAATGGTAACAGGCTTTTTGGCCTGTATGAAGCTACATCGTTTACCGGTTTGCCTGGTTTCGGGACCACGATACAATGTAAAGATATAAAATTTATTAAATGAAGTTCTATTTTTTTTATTTATGATTTGTGTAGAGGTTTGAGTTGTAAATATTCCGGAGGTTATAAGAAATGATAGTTAAAATTTCGTAATGATTGATTCTGTAGTTTTCGCGGTTATCGGGAACAAACGAAAAAAACATTGCCTCCTTATAAAATATATAATAAAGAAATTGAAATTTTTTCGAATTTTATTTCATATACTGAGGAGAAATTATTAATTTTTAAAATTTACATATTAATGATTACTTTCAGAAGATACCATCATAGACTCTTAATATGAAAAAATTATAAAATATTTTTTTAAAAAATCATCTTAGTTTGTTGTTTACGCGTAAAACCGAAAATTTTATTTTTACAAAAATATCGTTGTTATTTTCAGTTTTTTTGTTGTTGATACTGTAAACTTTAAACATGTAGAAAAAGTGGTTGAATAAATATTTTTAGTTTTATAAATCTATTAACCGTATATTTTTATATATTAATTTTTTATAAATACATTTTTAATGTGCAAGATAGCGTTTTATATCTAAACATCATAATTTGATTTATTGTCTAAACATAAATAAAAAGGAATCAATACCAATAATTAATTATCGTATATGTTTATGTTTTAAAGTTCATATTAGAAAAAAATACATAATTTGAGAGCACTCATAAATAATAGTGAAGAATGATTTAAAAACTCTTCGTTTACCTTCGAAGGAGACGGAAACGGAACGCGTTTATTTCTACAGGGATAATAAAAAAAAAAAAAAAAAACAACGTAATGTCTATTCTTTTTAAACTGGATCACTTTTAATCGAATTAAGAGATTATACGTCGTTAAAAATAGTTGTCTTGATTTTAAAAGTAAAATTGTAAGATTTGTTATCCTTACTACGTTATGGCTCAATAAATTTTAAAACCATTTTACTAGAAAAGGATCAATTTTAAGCTGTTTGTAAATTCTGGTAAAGTTAAGTAAAGTCGAAAGTTTTTTTATTTTTATCTAAATGAGACACTATCATGAATAAATATTACCCTTAAATAACCTATAACCCTTAATGTGAAACGAGAAAATTAATAAGGATAGAGTTAGAAATTGAGAATAAACTGTTGCCATAAACAAATTGGGAAAGTAATCACAAAATTTACTATGATTAAAAATTCTTAATGAATTCAGAAGGCTTTCTTTCTAGCTTGTACTTTAGTAAAAAAAAATTAATTAAAATATGAAAAGAAAAGTTCATCGATTATTAAAGGATTTATAAATTCTAGTTTTACGCTAAGAAATCTTTCTAAAATGTTTAAATATAATTTGTCTGATAATTTCCTCAATTATCTGAAAAATTACAAAGAAATTTACACTAAATTTATTCAAACTACTAAAAGAATGTAATAAATCAAACATTATATATAGAACCCTTATTTACCTAAATGTTGCCCTTTTGGAATAATATACATGTATTACGGATTATGTTTTTAGTATATTATAGATACCTTAAAGCAGATCAAGATTGCGGAAATTTTTATAATTCTTTGAAACTTTTATAGATACAAGTTTTTTTTAGATAATATGTAAAATTATCGTGGTAAGAGCAGATCATTTTTCAAATATTATTATTGATTTAGGGAATTAAATTTTTAGTTCTATTTAAATACCGGAAAAGATCAAAGCTGTTGTCAGTATTTTTTATGTAATGTTTATCAAGAATTTGTTTTTAGTACCATTATATTAATAAATAAATTAATATATATTAAACATTAATATTATATATTAGTACCATTTAATATATAAAGATTACAATCTTTGTATATAATCTCTATGTATTTGCATTCATGACTACCCGCGAGCACTAACATGCACAGATTTTCAAAACAAACAATATTCTAAATTTTACGCCTAAAAGTAACATGATACTATATAATTTTGATTTATTGCTATGTAGTTCTTCTGAAATTCAGTAATAGATTTTTTATTTATGGTTTTTTTTTAATAATTTGTGTAGTACAATAATCAGTTACTTAATTCAGTAGTCATTTATAGGCTAAGTTATTCCAGTACATGATTTCACCTCATTAATATATATTATTCTTGTTCCTGTAGTATTTTTAATAAATTATATTTATGTGTTAATAAAAAAACTACAAGTGCATAATTTTGAATTAATTTTATTATATGCCAAAATCTTCAATTTATCATGGTTTTTCTTAAACAGATTTTTGTAGCTACAGGGAATGAACATCTTTTATGTATTTTTTTATATGCAATTTATAAATTATGAAAATCTATTGTCCCATTTAACTTAAAAAAAAAATTATTAATTTTACATTGTACATCGAAAGGGGAAGCCTGGCTTTTATACTCCGTCGTAATTGATTAGTGCCCTGGTGTACGCAGAATTTTATTAAGATGGGGGTTCATTATTAAAATTGTTTACAACCTTACATCGTATTTTAAATTTTGTGTGTTATTTTATTATTATTATCATTATTATTGTATCATGTTACAATATATTTATTTTTCAATGTTCGAATATAACACATGCATAAATACTCAAATAAAATCTTCTATAGCGTATTTTTTTTTTATAGCCTTAGTCTACAATTTTTAACAACTATTTCATTTTGTTAATAAAAATGCTTGTGCCAGTGCCACATGTCATTATTACACTTAGGCTACACAATAATCATATATTTTAGTCAACGGTTATTTGTACTTTATATAACATATAAATCCATGAAAGCAATCAAATATAATGAAATAAATTTAATTAAACACTTGTCAATATGGAACTCATCGAAGTTGAAGAATGAAATTGGCACTGATGAATTAACATTCTATGAAGGAATTTGAATAAAGAATTGAATACAGTTGTCTCAAACGTTCAAATCAGTACTCTATTGTTGTGTATTATTGTTTTGAAAAATCATTGTTAAAAAGAGTACTGGTAGATTAAATTAATAAGTATTTATAATGTACATAGCCTACGGGTTATTATTATACTACATTCAGAAATTTCAGCATTTACAATACAATGTCCAAACCACGTTTCATTTTCATTAGTTCATTTAACACATCTTTTGCAGTTGGAGCGTAGTTTCTATGTATGTTGAGGAGTGCTAATCCATTCAAATGTGTATTTCCAGTAGAATTACGCAAATATGTTTTTAGACGATGTAATGTTGAGAAAAATCGTTCATTTGTACATGTGGACGTTGGGAGTGTATTTCTAACAAGGTTAGAATACACTAACAAGTATATATAATATACTAACAAGGTTAGAATATTTAGCATTATGCTGGAATTGCATATAGTTAACCCATCTATGGCCGTTTTCGGTTGGTGTCCAGTCTTAAGACGTGCAATTTTTCTTTAGAATAATTTTAATTCATTATTCAGGTCTTCCTGGCAACCGCTTCTTATGTCACTGGCGTAGAATTCTGTGAGCGAAGTGAAAGCATAAACTAGTGATGGGAGAGGCAGAATGCTTGGGTTCGTAGGTAATAGGCACTGAAAGCCTTTCAATATTTCCTTATTTCAAGAAACGCTACGAGTCTAGTTGGGAAATGAATGTATCCAGAAATGGAATAAAAGTAGTGACACGGAAATAAAATTCTGATGTCACTGATGATAAGTCCAACATTACACGGTTTTTGCTCGCGCTGCCTTGCGAGCGATTTGAATGGAGGACCCCAATCTGTTCAAGACTTTAGAAGCACAAATGAAAATTTTTGAAAATTCTTCATCAACATTTTTGCGTATACATTTCATTTCACTGTTAATATCTTCATCAAGTTTACCGTCTCCAAGAGATCAATACTTGAATACTGCAGGAATTTACACAATGGAAGACTTAAAGAAAACAGTCTCTGAATACAAAACAGCAATATCACAAACTGACAGTCAGTTAAAGCATATAAAAGTGAATTTGCTTGTGAGAACGAGTCTTTGTCATTCTATTTTGATATAGTTTGAAGGGTTGCAATGATAGGATTACACAATTCCACCACTGCGATCAGGAATTATATATTTCCAACCAACGTGTTGCGCAAAGTTGAACAAGTTTTTCACGGCGTGAAGTTGTAGCTTCGATTTTTACTTATCGCCGATTTTAAAACTTTTAGGGGTACTAAGAATTCGTACAGACTCGATATTGCACCCATACAGTTTCTAATGGCAGTTACTTCACAAGCACTGGATACAGCTAAGTTGAGGCTATGTGCTGAGCAGTGGACATATACAGCTAACAGAATTATTTCCTTTACATGTGCCTGGACTCCGTTTACTTTTCCGGACATACCCTCCGTCATACCCTTGACCACGAATCTTATTTATGCTTACATTTAATGAACGCAACTTGTCCAATATTGCCGTTACGATTCCTTTTCCGGTTACATCATATAATGTTACGAATTGTAGAAAGTTTTCCTTCATGGTGAAATTTTATGTATCAACATAACGAACACAAGGTGATAATTGTTCTAAGTCTGATATATCTGATGTCTCATGGGCGAGAATAAAGAAGCAACTGGAGGCATTAAGTTCTTTCACGAAATTTCGAACAATCACGTCGCTGCTCACTTCAGTTATTTCATTCTGTATTCTAGGACTGGTGTACGGTGCATTTCTAACGCTACACGTCAATATATTTTTTATTACAGTATCAGTCTTATTTCGAAAGCGAAGGAGTGCTCTGAAATTGCCATCATTTTCATATGGTTCTTGGTCGACCTCGACTTCTATTTGTCCCGAATCCCTGTGGCCTTGCAGAGCGATACATTGTTTCCCGCAAAACAAAATACTCTCATAATAAAGTTTTTTCCTGTTCTCCAGTCTCTTTTGAGTTGTTGCAGTATCTATTAGTACTCTATAGACTTTTTCTTCACATGAAATTTCGGTCAAACTACTGACTACCTCCAAACTTTCTTTGTGATAAAGACACTTCTCATGTTCTGAAAATCGCTTGACGGCATCCTTCCGGTTGTCAGATTTCTCTTAGGACTATGCAAGACCCTTCCAGCGGTAAAACTATTTAAACTGAAATCGCAGATTTCTCTTTCCTTTTGTTGGAAAAACAAACCCTAGATTTGGCTCCTAGATATTATTCAAGACATCCAGTTCTTTTTTTTTTTTCATTAGACAAGGTTTTTCCTACGTAAACACTAGTATTATAAGTGTGTGGTTCACTGGAACTCGAAGAAGTTGAAGCTTCCGGAACCAGAACAATAATTCCTAAGTCAGTGCACGAATAAACCAAGTCGAAATGTATCTTCGTACAGGCCCATAAATTTGTTACCTATTGTAACATATTATAATTATGTCTAAGGTACCGATACTGTATATATGGGCTATATATATATATATATATATATATATATATATATAGCCCATGACAATCCCGATAACGTAATCATTCCGACGCGGTCATACATCTAAATCGGATTAGCCGTTGAGCTACTACGGTGAAACAACCATAAATACTTACAGTCCTTGAGCAATCGTGTAATAATAATAATAATCATAATTTCTGTTAGTATTTATTTTATGTAATAAAATTTAACTTCGTCACTAAATATTGTTTTATATTTTTAAAAAAACATTCATAAAAGCCAATTAATAATATTTAAAAGTAAATAAATTTTACAGAACATTTATATTGTTGAATATAAAAGACATAGCTGACTAAGTTTTTTATAAACCTTATAATCGTTTTTTTTATAATCTTTTGCTGGCTTTTTTGTTACGCAATAGTTCATTTAATGTATAAATTTATACATACATCAGTATTCCAGAAAATGCCGCTTACAGGTTTGTATATGTGAGACACGGTTTACCTTGTTTCACCATTAGTTAACAAATGTGTAGATATATTTAAAAAAAATTAAATTATATCCAAATATAAAAAAATAAATACAAATTCTGTAAATGGAAACTAAAATATAAACCTTATAAATAAAATATAAGTCTCTTTATCATTTCTGTCGGTATTTGACAATATTACGCTTTGCGCAATCTTCACGATACGTTTATTAGCACATTACATTCTGTGCCAAACCCTTATTTCTTCAAATAAATACATGATTTGTATCAGTTTTAATTTTTTATTTTTTAAAGTAATTAGTTTTGTATTTTATTTATCTTTTATTAACAAGAGTAATAATTTTAGAGTTGTTTCGCTAACTCTATCGTTAAAGTAAAATTAATTCTTTTTATTTTCAACTGCCTATAATTCTCCTTGCTTTAAAAAATTGAAATATAGTTTACGTACTCAATATTTATATATTTATAGTTTTATTTTAGAAATTGAACATGCTAGATGGTTTCTAAATAGACAGAAAATCATCTAGCGTGTCCAATTTCTAAAATAGATAGAAAATATTGTAACTTTTCTACTGTTAGCAACTTGCAAAATAATTTGAATAAAGCTTTTCTTACGTAAATAAATTCATAATAGAATACGTTTTAAAAAAGTTATCAACAATTTTTATGATTTCGTTTTACTGAACTATGATTCTAAAGCGTTTGGCTCCATTATTTTTTTTCAAACTGTATATCGTTATTAATATATTTTATATTAATTTTTGTACATAAGTTTAAAATTGTATTTGAATTTTAAAAAAATATATAAATTATTATTTAAAGATATGTGCAGTAAAAACTACATTTGAATTGGTTGTATATTTTAAATTATTTTTATAAATATTTTTTAAAATCCCGGTAATTATCAAGATAAATTCTCAGGTAGTTTTTTTGTTTAATATTATGTTATTTTATTCTAAAATTAGGCTTACTAGGCGGTAATTCTATGATTATAGCCCTATACTAAATACCCAATCGACTACAGTCCATTGCTACCTGGTAATAAATCACAGTGTGAATTAACATAAAATTATCATATGTTTAGCTTTATTTAAAATATTTTCCATCTTAATCCTAGAATTTCATGATTTTGCAACTAATAATGGATATATTATGTAAATTATAAAAAAAAGCATATATCAGTATCTAGCGCCTAATTGTTGCTACCGATTTATTAAGGCAGTAAACAACGTATGATATTTATGAGATATCAGGAGTGTAAAATAATATGTATGTTTCGGGCTTAATTTGACATCTGCTGGGGGTCAAAAATACAACAATATTAGGATTTTTAAACTTAACTGCTTCAATCCGGTAGCGAATAATATAACAAAAAATAAGCTTTATAATCACCTAATTTACATCTTATTATTTCATAGGTTTAATGTGGGCCCCGCTAGCTAGTTATAAAATACATTTTTTAAATCAATCATTAAATGTTTTTTGGTTTTAATACATCATTTTATGAATAATGGAGATGTATTTTTTTTTTTTAAGTAGTTCCAACTCTGTTAAAAATGTTAAGTTACAGTTTAATCAAACTTCCAGTGATAATTAAAAAAATTTGTTTATCCTCATATATGTAAGAGGATTCTGACTCCTATGAATTTTTGTTTAATTTTTTATTATTATTTTTAATTAGTTCTTTAATTGTAATAATATTATGTCTTTCATAAGCTAATTAATCTTATTTTTTCATTTACTAATACTAGCACACAATTTTATTGTATTCAATAGATAAAGAAGAATGTTTTTGATTGTCTATTTTTAATTTAGGTAACTGAACTGAATGATATGCTTGATCAGCGTGATGTAATAGCTATACAATTCTATATTAATATTTTTAAATAAAGTTATTTTCTATAATTACTATATTAAAAAAAAAAAAACGAAATAAAAGTGAATAAACCGGCATAATAAAGCAGTTACACGACTAAAAAATTAAAAACGATAAATAAATGTGTCACCCCTCATAGTTGAAAGTTTTTTTATTAAATGAGAAATGCATCTTTAAAAAACTATTAATTAAACCGTTACAGATTTAAAAATAATTTCAGCATACAACAAACAAACATAAATCAATTTATGACGGGAAATTAAGCTGCCCATTCAGATAGACCTAATTAATTAAAAAGCTTAATTAAGTTCTAAATACTAGCTGCTGCTTAGTACTCTACGGCAGTCAAAATCCCGTTTCATATATAAATATATACAGTGGCTGCTCGCGTATAGGCAAGGTGGAACTACAGCAACCCCTATTTTCACTTGATATTATCGATAACATTTAATATAATGGTGTCCTTTTTACTTTATACTTGTACAACATATAATCCTTAAGCTTAATGTCAGTAGCCATCCCCCAGTTTATGAAAAGGTACAAAAATCTTTGTATGAAACTGTGCGCTTCAAGTTCCAGCGGTATGGTGTTTGGCTTATATGCGCATGCGCACATAGGAAGCTGCACGCGAAGCTGCGTGGGAGATAGAAAACTGTCGCTCCCGCAGTGCCGACCCTGGCGTGCTGGTGGAAGGTAGTTTATTTTACTCCGCCTGTGTATGGAACGTTATTGTACGTTCCCCTTTCTAGTTTAGTCGTTGGAAGGAATATTAAAGTAGTTTAGTTGTTTTTTCGGTAGTGATCAGAAGATGGCGGAAAGCAAGATTAGGACAGATTTGATTGTCAAATCTGTCCTAAAACACGCTGGAAGGGCGAAAGAGAAGGTAATTAGTGAAAACTAATTATGTATTTGTTTCTGTGTAAATACAAATTTAAATTAAGCACCATTGGACTGTAGTGTTTTTAAGCGGACATTTTATTAAGTTATTATCTAATAATACTAAAAATAATTATCTGTATTAACATTTTATTATTTGTTCGGTTTAAGCACAATGTGCTTAAAATCCGTGTACCATATTCTTAAATGTGATAAAGTGTAGAATTAAATTATTATCCTGCTTCCAGCTATCTATTTGATTTTTTTTTCAGTTCTTTTATTTTACAGAAAACTTTAACGATGGTTTTGAAAAGGCCTAGAAAAAACTCTTCTGGAGCAACACCTCCACTAATTTTAGCTACGAGCTGCCGCTGAATATGTATGTAAATGTTTTCCATTTTCCATAGAAAAAATGGAATAAAATTATTCTGTTTTGTATAAACAAAACATTTCCAAATTCTAACACCGTAGTATTGTATTGTCATCGAAGTTACATACGTGTACAAAATGTCATTGATTTGCATACGATAGATCAAAAGATATAGCAGTTACAAGATTTGATTATAAATAAAGCAAGTTAAATAAAAGCTTATAAATAGATTCGGTTAAAAAATAATAAGTAAAAGGTAATTTATTTCGATTTTTGGGGCAGGCGAAAATTTGGAGGTAAATTTTTTTTTAGTCTCGGCCTATCTCAGGTGAGCGACCTCCATAGGGCACAGCATAGCCGGATACTGCGGAGTCCCAGATGGTTAGAGGCGTGGCAATCCACTGAGGATGCGCAATGTACAATGCTGGTCCATCCTCACTGGCAAGGGGGGAAAAAAGGTAAGCATGTACGCATGCACTAAGCTTAATATAAAGTGAGGTTATGTTTGCAAAATTTTAAGAAGATTGACCCCAAAAGAAACTATCTTACGCCGTGTAAATATTGACCCCAAAATTTTTACCAACAAACTGCTCCATAAACACAAGTTTCTGTGTCAAATTTCATCAAAATCCAGTCAAAGGTTATTAAGCTTCAAATACGCCAACACACACATATACATACGTAAATAAAAAAACGTACATATATCTACTTACAAGTTTGAATAAAATCGGTTTATATTGTTGGATGGTATTTATAAAAAAAAACAGTGCGACATTTATGTACGTACACACATACTATATCCGGAAAAAAAAATTTGTATTTTATATTTTTGGTCTTAATGGACTTCTTATGGTGTTATACGTCGAGAGTTGTCAACCATATTTCAGCTTTTGATATCAAAAAATCGGTTGATTTTTTGATATCAAATGAGGTTTCATTTTGTTCACAATAAAAGGTTTAACATTTTGTCTAATAAAGTATATTTAAATAAATCTTTATCCAAGTATTTTTAAAAAAAATTGTTAATTGTAAGTATACTTATTATTAAATTAATAATTACAAAGTGATTGTAAATAAGTTAATTAATTACTTAATAATTAAGTATTTTAAAAAGTAAATAAGTATTTTTAAATACTTATAAATAAGTGTTTTTTTTCTTTAAATACTAATTACTTAAATCCTACCCTTCTAAAGAGGATTTGTATGCTGGTTTGTGTGTGTGTGTGTGTGTGTGTGTGTCTGTCCCCCTTAGTTTAGTACCAGAAAGTACCGATCACTAGTGGAAAATCCCGATTCGTTACTACGTTGTCTCGTGGTGGTCATGTGTTTATTTGTTATATTATATATCGATATATATGCGAACTATTTATTAATAATATATTTTTTTTATTTGTGTAATTGTTCTTCTTCATAAACTGATGAACTATAACCAAAAAGTAGGCACCGGAATGTATCGATCACTAGCAAAAATCCCGATTCGGTAATATCAATTTCTAACCTGCGGAGGCGTGCCTACGGTACGCTCTACATTTTTACATGTAAACTAATTACACGGGGCACAATAGTCACGCATGTTTGCAAATTTTTTGAATTTCGAATACTTGACCGTAATTCGCAAATCACTTGTAATGAATTTCAGTAATGTTTTTTTTTTTACAAAAATCATGGTAAAAAATTGAATTTGTCACTGTTTTGGAATTTAAAAAAGATAAAATTTTCAAATTTATATATTTCCTAAAATATATTGATGGATATATGTACATCAAATTTCGTTAAAATATTTCAACCCGTTCTTAAGATATATATATTTATATTTTGTAGCCGAATGGCTTCGACGGCACGTGGCACCTTGTGGTGGCCCTGAAAAGGGCCGTTTTGTCATCGATTGGCTTCGACAGTTCGTACTTCATAACCTTGTGGTGGCCCTGAAAAGGGCCGTTTTTTGCGTTAGCTCTGAGAAGAGGTGTTGGGTCCGGAAGCTGGTCTCCGACGAGGTCGGGGAGTTGCGGCTCGTCCATTGAAGTCCGACCGGGCTTTCTCTCAGCGGCAGTTAGGTCCCCACTACAGCGTGGCAGTGGTGGCCTCCAGAGCCCCGCAGTGTCGGGTCGGCGTCGATCGTCCTTCGCCGGTGCGGCCAAGGCGGTTCTTTCCGAGCGATCCCACGCTGAGCCGGCTCCTGCTGCTGAGTCCGCCGGCCAGAGCCGATTGAGCTGGAGTTGGAGCGGGAAAGTAGCGTCCGCATCCAGCGACTCCCTCGGTGAGCCGGCCAAACTTGCTGCTCGGCGGGGATGTTGGCATCCGCCGGGAGGTCCCACGTTGAGCCGGCCAAGGAACTTCTTCCATTTTCTTCTTGGTCTTCTCCAGATGGTGGTCGACGATTAATTGACTTCACTCTCGTGGTGAACGCTCTTTTATTGATGCTTGAGAGTGGTGGGGCTGCAGCGTCGCTATGGTGGGAGAACTGTGCGGTCATCTGCGTGATGTTTGTATCAACGCGTCCGCATACTGTGCGCCCGCTCACATCGTTGCTACCGTTATCGCCCGCTGATATTAAGTTAAGAATATATGTGGTAACTATATATATATACATATATATATACGCTTTTTTAAAAATACAAAATAGCCGACAGATACATGAAGAAAGATACTGTAGAACAATTGTCCTAATGAACAATTTTTTTTTTTTTTGGAGTCTGGAGTCCTGAATCAGTTCTTTAAGTTTGGCTAATACCTCACGGGACAGTATATACACATATATATATATATATATATATATATATAGACGGATAAAATTTTGTAATTTTTAAATTTTGTGACGGGTAAATTTTATATGTATAAACAGTAAAATTTTGTTTTATGAATGTCTTTATGCGTTTTTATTTTTTATATCTCTGTAATTTTAATATATAGTCTTAAAGTATAGTGCAGATTATTTTGTACTATGAAAATTTCGGTTGTTAAATTAAAAAAATTCAGATGAACTCATGTATCTTTCAATTGCTTTAAATGTGCCATAGCTATAAAAAAGACTGGGCAGGTAGTGTAAAACAAAAGATACTGTATGCCTGTTTTTAATAAAAGAATGCGTTATATAAACTGTTTCAACTCAGACGCGGATTCAAGGTAATTACTACATCATAAATCTCCGTTGTTTTGTTTGTACGAGGAAAATCAAAACGTAAAGTGAAATTAATTTAACAATTATTTTTATGTGTACTTACATAAATTTAGAATTATTCTTATTTTTTATCATAACTTTTTTTCTATTTTTAAGCACTTAGTCCCCTTTTTGAATTCCTTCCTGAAAAGAACTTTTCGGTCTGATAAGTAGCCAACTTTTTACCGTTTCCTCATCTTCATCAAAATTAAAGCTATTTCCTCGCACTTCTCTCAACAAGCCAAAATATGAAAATCATTTGGAGTCAGGAGTATTCGATTGTAGTCCAATAGTTTAAAACCAAGATAATTAAGGTAAAGAATTGTTTTTCGGTCGTATTCTTGAAAGGTCAAGCATTATCCTGAAGTAAAATCATACCTTTTGAATTGTTACCAAGCGTTTTAAATTTGTTTTTTCCTTCAGTTATTGCATTAATTTACAGTAGATTTTACTATTTACCGTTTTACCTTTAGGTGTGAAGAGAATAAAAACCATATCCTAGAACAGCTATGTCTAACCTGCGGCCCGTGGGCTGCATACGGCCCAGTATTACCTTTTGTATGGCCCTTATAGATTTTACATAGAACATTTTTTTATGCATTAAAAAATCTAAAAAATATTATAATATATTTTATATAAGCCATTGAACATCTTTTCATATTAGCTACGACTACTTAACAGCTTAATGCGGTATTCATGGTTGTTTATTTATGTTAAATAATTTACAATATTCTCTGCTCTTATAATCTTTAATTTTTTAACTTATGATGCTAGGATACATAGTGTAAAAGTTTTTTTATTTTTAAAATAATATGATTTAAAAATAAGATAGTATGGTTTAAATAAATATTAAAAAAAAAAAAAAAAATGTAGAAACAGAATATAAATAAGTTTACTTAAATTTGGGAAATTTAATAAAATAATACCGTTATAAAAAAAAAATATATTATATTAAAAATATAAACATGAAAATAAACAAGAACAAAACAAAAGTAATGAAATGTAGTAGAAATAACAAAGTTGGACCACTGAATGTGAAAATAGGAGGAGAAAAGATTATGGAGGTAGAAGAATTTTGTTATTTGGGAAGTAGAATTACTAAAGATGGAGGAAGCAGGAGCGATATAAAATGCCGAATAGCACAAGCGAAACGAGCCTTCAGTAAGAAATATAATATGTTTACATCAAAAATTAATTTAAATGTCAGGAAAAGATTTTTTAAAGTATATGTTTGGAGCGTCGCTTTATATGGAAGTGAAACTTGGACGATCGGAGTATCTGAGAAGAAAAGATTAGAAGCTTTTGAAATGTGGTGCTATAGGAGAATGTTAAAAATCAGATGGGTGGATAAGGTGACAAATGAAGAGGTATTGCGGCAAATAGATGAAGAAAGAAGCATTTGGAAAAAAATATAGTTAAAAGAAGAGACAGACTTATAGGCCACATACTAAGGCATCCTGGAATAGTCGCTTTAATATTGTAAGGACAGGTAGAACGGAAAAATTGTGTAGGCAGGCCACGTTTGGAATATGTAAAACAAATTGTTAGGGATGTAGGATGTAGAGGGTATACTGAAATGAAACGACTAGCACTAGTTAGGGAATCTTGAAGAGCTGCATCAAACCAGTCAAATGACTGAAGACAAAAAAAAAAAACAAAATTAAAAAATAAAAACTTTTTGATTTTTGGAAATATTGTTTTATTACGTTGAAAATTTTATAATAAAATTATATGTTAAATAATTTAATATAACAAGCGGCCCTTACACCTCTTGTTTATGTGGAGTGCGGCTCATTTCACATTCCTAATATTTTATTAGCCCGGTAAAGATTTTGGGTTGGATGTAGCTATCCTAGAATGTCGTTATTATTAATATTTCTACAAACATGTGAATTTTTAATTTTTTGCTGTAAGAAATGAGGCGTATTTCCAGATTGAACTTTTTCGCTTACTCTTGCTTTCAAAGTTTACAATGTTAACCAAATCTTATCAACGATTATTATCTGTTCCAGAAATTAGTCTCCTTTATCTCCATAACCTTTTGGAAAATTTTCAAATGATTCTCTTTTGTTAATTTCTTTCAGTCGACATGGAACCAAGCAAGGATAGACTTTAAAAATTTAAAGAATCTGGATGATTGAAAATTATGATCGTGGCTTGTATCAAATTTTTTGAATTTATAGTTTTACTCAGTCTTTTTCTTGCGTATGTGAATTAATTGAGGTGGTTTATAATTCCCGTTTTTTAAAATTTATTTATAATTTAACCTATCTTGTACAGGCTATTTCATTTTTATTTTTATGCGTAGATATTTAAAATTAAAAAGTCTTGAAATTAATGTTCCTGCTTTTTGTCATTAATATTCATATTTTATAAATGAAGATTATACACTTGTGCATTTTTTTAACTTGATACCTTAAAGGTAAATCGTTGATCTCATAAAGCAGTAGGCCAATGGCTGGAGTCTCTTGTTACTATTATTATAATTAATTATTATTATCTTTTATCCCTATTTTAGGGTAATATCATCATCTACATTTAGTTACGTAAGTCTTTATATATTAATTACTCTGACGTATCAAGTAAATAATTATCTGCCCTTGTTTTAAACATCCTTATAGGCGTGTTTACTAAGACCCATATATGGATTTAACTCGTCTTGAGGTTTCTTAAGCTTGTTTTAATACATTGTTTTTATTTTCTGGATCGCGATAAAAATCAACTTCTGTCCAAATGATGATAATAATAAAGGTTTTATGAAAGCGGTAGAGATTTAGTTACTTAAGTCAATGTGTTGATGTAACTTAAAATGACCTAGAGTAATCTCAAATTATTCAATTTCATTATTTTTTATTTTTGAATGTCGAATTATATGTATTTGTTTGATTCAACTATTTCAGTTAACAAATTTTGAATTAAAAAAAAAAACATATTACATTTTAAGAATTGTATACACAGTTAAAAAAATTTTGAATGAATAAAATGATTTATAGGATATACAAATAAAGAAATGGAATAATTTTACTCCAATTTTGTTTATGATCATGATCGTAAAAAAATTATCGTTTTTTAAAATCTTAGTTGAGATAGAAGTTTGGATTTTCAGTTTCATTATCATTGATTTTTATTTAAATCTCGATTTATTAAAATAGTATTAAAATGTTATTTTTGTTATGAAAGAGCGTGCATCAATATCTACAGTCATTAGCCCGGTGGAAATGTGTAGCTTATGAAAAGGTGCCATGCCTGACCGGGATTCGAACCTGAGACATCCGCAGGAAATCCCGAGACGCTATCTACGCAGCCACGGTGGGCGTCTGTGTTATTTTATATTATTAGAAACAGTCAAAAATTTAATTGAATTTTATTTATGAAAACCATGATTAATTTATTTAAAGGCATTAGCTGCTTTGAACGGGTTATGCTCCTTTAAAAATAAAAAAAGGTGACAACACATTTCTAGGAGTTTTCCGACACGCGGCTTACACACGCATACACACACAACTTAATTTATCACGTCAGTGCTACACTAGTGTTCCTTTTGGTGACAGGGGGTGCTATTAACACAGTATATCCTCTACTTAACCTCTACTTAACCTCTACTTTAGAGCATCTTTAGGGGTGAGGGTACGATTTGCAAATTTTATTATTTTTTAACTGTTAAAATTGTGCCTAAGAAAGAATATAAGACCTTAATTAGATGAAATCTCGAAATACTAAGGGTGACCTTGCTCTACATCCTCACCCCCTTGACTATTTAAGTTGAAAATTTAATGGCATCAATGCCACATATATAGAAGAATTATTCTGAATGTTTGGTCAAAATCGGTTCAGTAGTTCTGGAGGTGTAAGGTGATTTAAAGTGCGATACCGAACATACACTCGTTCATACAAACATCCGGAAAATTTACACTGGTTTTTTGGGTTCCTTAGGTGTCAAAACGTCAAGATCCGGTAATAATCGCATATGCCCAATTTGGACCGATTACAATACTTTCCCTTCTAGAGTTACATCTCTGCTTTAGCGCTAGACGGGAAAGTAAAAAATATTTGTTTTAAACGAAACTCCTATTCGATCTGAACGAGAATTCGTTCCGATTTTGAAATAAAAAATAAATCACCGACTTTTCATAAATGTTTTTAAATATATCTTTCCAACAAAATTAATGATTTTTGGAATTCGGCAACTTTCATTCTTTCTAAAGTAGAACATAGTTAATTCAAATCCATTAAACCGGATTTTTGTTAAATCCAGATGATGAATCTAGAATATATTTTTATAAATGTAGACCTACATGTGTTCAGTAAATGCGTGGAAGAAAATTCTACGAAATTTTGTGATGGATGAGAAAATATACTATGAGGGGACGCTAGATGAAATTACTGTAGAATGCTTCTTAGGTAAGAAGCATCTGTTTATAATACAGATACAAAACCGGATAGCTACTGCTATATGTAAAATATGTCTACTCAAAGTTTAGTTTTTCTGTAACGTTTAGAGGTAGGATAACTGAATTTAAAATAAAATTTAATTAAAAAAATTCTGCTTACGAAATTCTGTAACCGTTTAATTTTTGGTTGCATTCTTTCCAGTAAAAAAGAATCGTGCGTGGGTTTTTTGTTCATTTTTTGTGTGTGTTCACATTTTTATATTAGCTTCTATTGGCACAGAGCGGACCAGAGGTGGTGCCCCGAGCGGCTGCATGCAGCGCACGAATGATTTATACTTCTCGAACGATTCATACTTCTTGATACGAACGATGTATCTAAAATTATATTTTTGTTTTGGGGATAAAAAAGGAAAACATTGAGGTTAGAACTGTGTAATTGAGGTTAAAAAGTCACAACCCAAGAAACAGCTAAAAATGTTCAGGATTTTGAAGCTTTTCGTTGGAAAAGTTTTTTTTTTTGTTGGTAGTACGCTAAATTCTTGAACGTTATTTAGTTAGTCGGCAAAAAATTTAATAAAATCACGTGCAATGAAACGTAAACAATGTAACATTTTCGCGGCGGACCCCAGGCCCGCCTTTTTGAAATCTGTTAATTAGATTATATATAAATTGGATACCGGTGTTCTTTTTTAATTAGGTTTCGAATAACCATACATCTCAGGAGTGGTGGACCTGACTCTGTTCCATACTATATGTTTACCGGTACATTTACATTACAGCTATTTCACGCCTGGCAAGTCGGTAGTAGTAATTACATTTAGCTTTACATACACACACACACACCCTATAGTATATATTATATACTATAGGGTGATTCAGGAGGATAGGGCAATACTTTGACAACTCATTGTAGAGGCTAAAAATAAGAAAAAAGTTCATATAAACATAGGTCCGAAAACGCTTCGTTAGCGAGTTATACAGGGTGAAAGATTTCGCCCGAGTTTCAGTTCCTCCGGGTAAATTAAGACTTTCTGAAATTCTGGGAAGGTCAATTAAGGCAAATTCAATTGTTTCTTATGGTTTTTGAGCTGGGAAATCGAAGAAATAGGTCACAGAACTGTATCTCTCTGAGTTTCTAAGATATCCCACGTAAAACGCCAAAAATAGGGTCAAAAACACATTATTTTACGTTTGACGTACAATAACGTTGTTAAATTGGCAATAAATCATATATGTTTTATACATAAATTGTAGAGAATTTGATTATAAGAAGATTGATGTAAATAATGTCAATAGAAAACAAATCAAATTTTTAACGAGCGGGGCTGCAGCCCCCATTATTCCCTTCCTATATACCTTACCTTCCCATTACTCGACCCTGCAAGAGTAACGCCATTATTCGACGTGGGAGCGCAGAGCTCACTCTGACGCAATACTAATAAAAATAATTGATTACTGGGTATTTCCCGGAAGCCAGAAATGCAGCACTTACTAATCGCAATCCAAACACATGCGTAGGCAGTTAGACGGCATTCCAAGAATCTTCAAACAGTTTTCAAGTTCATTAGCCAGGTTCAGCTAGTCCTGGAGAAGTGGATGAACTAAAAATCTTAGTGTTATGATAATAAACGTTCTGAATCTGTCCTCCAAGCGGAGTATCTTATTTGGTGCGAGGAGATAAAGTCATTAAATTTAAAATGTGATATGGAAGTGAATGATGTATTGGAGCACTGCAATAAAGAATATCTACCGAATATTCATTATTCATTATCTCTTAAAAGTTTTAGCGACTCTTCTGGTAACAACATGGCTTGTTCTCCACAATGAAAAGTAAAAAAAAAACGATTGTGATAACAAGTCGGGGGATGGAAGATTAAGTTCATTAGTTTCTTTGTTAGCGCAAAGAGATATTATTGTTAAATTCTGATGAAGTTTTAGACGTTACGGCGAGAAAGAGAAATCGACTACTAGCTTTCTAATAATTAATAAATTTTATTGAAGTGTAAATGTGTGAGTGTGAAATAGAAATGTGGATTATGAAAAAGATTATATACTAAAATTATGGTTGTTACTTGCGTAATAAAAAGTTTAAGTATATGTTTTGTATTTTTCAAATGCAATAAAGTATAAAAAACCGTTTCAATATAAAATTATTTTTATTATTTTATCACCATCATTATCATCAGCTACTGGCCTGTACTCCTATATAATTTTCCGTTTGTTAATGCAATATTGTTATTGTTATGATCGATCTCATAATTACTTGATTAGCAATAAAATATGCAGTCGTGATTATAATTGTAAAGCGTATTTTTTTTTTCTTTTTGAGGTAACTTATATAATTACACATTGTTAGCTGTATTTATTGTAATTACAGTTTATTCTTCCTTTTCTGTTTGTTTATTACCTTCTATTTATTTTCCATTATGTTTTTAACATCTTACTATTTTATAATTAGTATTATATGAGGAATCCATTATAATCATAGAATGATTTGAGGTAAAAGCGGATTTTAATTTCTTTAAGATGGTTAATTAAAATAAATATAAATATTGTTTAAGGTTATCCAGAATATTTTTTGGATGGATGCTCTACCAGAAGGCATGTTTATGAGTATGTATATATATATATATATATATATATATATATATATACACACACATAGACAAATATAATAATGTAATATATATATACATATACAATAGAAATTTATAGCACATACCATGGAAAGGAGTATGTGTCCAACAATTTTCGAACAGCTAAAGTTCATGATTATTTTAAAAAAATGAACGTTCTACAAGTTCGAGGAGCAAGGTAGATGACCAAAGATTTCCTAGCCAAATTCTTTTGAACAGTTTGTGTAAGGTCGAAAGTTATTTTACCGCAAAAACAGTACTTTACTGAATAATACGGTAAGTTTAAGTTTTAGTAGGGATGTACAATCTGTTTCAGTAGTATTTCAGCGTTTAAAAAAATTAATGAACAAGATTTATTTTAACTCAGAAAATATTGACCATGATTTTTGAGACAAAATGTGGTATTTTAAACTTCTTTGTTTAGGAAGGAAAAAAAGAATGGAGTGTTATACTGATGAGTGAGTGTTGTCATAACATTAGTTAATTCAACTGGACGACATGTGTAAGAATTTCAAGTTTAATCCGGGTTGGTCTAGTGGTGAACGGGTCTTTCCAAATCAGCTGATTTGGAAGTCGAGAGTTCCAGCGTTCAAGTCCTAGTAAAGTCAGTTATTTTTACCCGGATTTGAATGCTGGATCGTAGATACTGGTGTTCTTTGGTGGTTGGGTTTCAATTAACCACACATCTCGGGAATGGTCCAACTGAGACTGTACAAGAGTACACTTCATTTACATTCATACATATATCATTCTGTGAAATATTATGTGAAAGGTAATTACCGGTGATTTAACAGGAAAAAAATGTTTAATCCACAGTAATAATGTGTTTAAAATACCCTTAAAATTTCATAAAAGATACAAAATATTTTGATTTAAAGCCAAATGTTTTGTGTCTGCGTACATCCATCTTTATTTCGGCGCCCGTCTTGGAAACAATTTTTTTTTGTAATGTAGTTTTTCGGTCAGTGTTATAAATTAGTGAACGTAAAATATTAGGATACTGAATTAACGTTTGTGAAACCGTAAATCGCCGATTTTCACGAACACTCCCGTTCACTTCCACTAGCTCATTTATCATCGATGTGGAACGGCCATTCCTTCATGCACATTCATTTCATTTCGTAAACAAACGGTACCATTTTCTTACCTGTATCATTCATAATGTTTGACTTGTGCATAAAGTGTTCTGTGAATTATAGCCGGCAATTTTATTTATTTTTTTTTTTGCTAACAGAAAACTTACCTAAAGACGAATGTAAAAGTCAGCAGGATTAGCCACAGTATGTCATTTTAAATCGCTTTCACACAGTTCGTGGTAATATATATATATTTTTTTTTTTTTGTGGAGGTAAATAAACAAATGCTTTAAAACTTCATTTTCAGCTAACACTGCCTTAGCCAAAATATTGACCTCTGTGGAAATGCTGTGAATTAATTGGTGTAAAAAGGAGTAGAGGCCGACAATTCATAAAGGAAATTTAATTTTATAAGTTACCACAGGAAAGCGTTGGCCATTATTAGTTCATGATATTTTTTAAGAATTTTGGTGAAAAAACTTCGTTATTTGTCAAAAACCTTTCACATAAAAATCCTCTGAGATTTTTATCGGTCGGAAAATATATTTTACAGTCCCACTTCGATATCTTCAACAGTTAAGCTATAATGTAGATTTTTAATTTTTCCGAGAATACCACCATTTTTTTCTGTTATAGATGAGTCTGAGAAGTGCTATTTCGCACTCCCCATTAATGGGGGACTGTCGGACTCGCACGGGTTCGGCGAGATGTTATTAAGAGCTTATGTGTACCCGCACCCTATCGATTAAAACTCCTATCTCACCGATTCTATCTCGAACGACGGCTCCACAGAGGTCTGCCCTTCGCCCCTTCACCTTCAGGTCACTTTCTTCGCTTGAGTCTCAGGTTTAATGTATGGAACTCTGATTCCTTGCGGGATGATCTTCAGTCCTCTTACTGATTTGGGTCCTAAATAAGGCTCTATCCCATTCTCTAGCTTCTCTCGCTTTTTTTCAGGATACTTGTTGCTAGATGTACTACCTTGTCCCATTCCGCTCTGTACATGTATGAAACTGTTTCTTCGGAAGAAAGCCAGCTTAACCCGACATCTTGTCTGATCACATCCCACCGCTGTTATTGGTAGATGGAGAATTTCAAAAAATATACTTATGAAAAGGTTTCAAACAACATAAAAATTCTTGAAAAATCACTCAGGTAGAACTTCTAGAAATAAGCGGATGATTTTTTATAAAAATTTTACGCTTTTATAAAATAAAATTTATAAAACGTATTACACTGAAAGATCATAATAAAGAAATAAAGTTTGATAGGAAGATGCAATTTAAAATAGATTTTTATTAAATCACCGTACGTGTAAACGACAGTTATCAAACTGTCGTAGACTAATCGATTATACCACCTGCTGTGCAGACACACAAAATTAATGTTGGCATCAAGGTTAGTGATATATAAATTTATACTGAAACCTGTCTGTATAAAAAGCATTTTTATTATATAAAGAATGTGCTAACTTTGTTAATCACTTTTTTATAAAAGTTAACAGTATCCAACCTCTGTCAAAATTTAGAAAATATAACTGTTTTTGTATAACTTAAATTATCTTAATACTGTCCTTTATACTTTTTTTTTTTAATATAAATTCAGCTAGAAAGAAACGAAATAACTATTTGTTATTCTTATCATATTTTTTAAAAATATTCTGAAAACATTATATTAAAAATTAAAAAACCAATAATAAATTTCCATTAGAGTTTTTATGGTCACAATACAGATTATTAATGAGTTGGTTTCTTATAAGCATAATTCTTATATTTGACAAATAAATGTTAGTGTTACATTTTAAAACGATCTTCTGATCGTTTCCGTTTGTATAAACGGAACGTGCGAATACGAGATGTGCACCATGTAAAAAAAATGGTGTGTTTACGTAATAAATGGATCATGTTACACGAGTTGCTTAAAAAACAGTAGCACAATGCAAAACTAAATCATACTGAATAATCAATCGATTATTGATTATTATTACAGTATTAAAATAATAAAATTAACAACTGCTTGTTATTATATAGACATTGATTTATTTATACCGCTGTAGATTGTGCCGAACGAATTGTCCTTGTTATATATATTATTGCAGATACAATAGATTTTATCGGTGTGTAGTAAATTATATTAACTTCAGGTATGCTAATAAACAGTTTAAATTTTTTGTAAATATGATTCAGTTTTAGTATTGCGTTGACCTTATTCCTAAATTTAAAATTTATTGTTGGTTTATTTAATTTATTCTTTTTTTAGAAGTAACATTATTCAGAAAATCACACATGCACCCCCTCTACAACACACACACATATATATACGTACACACACAGACAGAGAGAGAGAACAAGGTATTTAAAATAGAATTAAATTGATCATAAATTTTCGCCTGGTAGTGATGCAAACCTTGCGGTGGCCAATAATAATCATCATTAGAGTAGTCTGAGTGTTAGAAGTTTATACAAGAGATAAAATAAATGTATACTTTAATTTAAAAAGTCAAAATTAGTAAGAGACAAAAACTGGAATAAATGAAACAAAAAATAGAAATTATAATAGAAGTTTAATGTTGTAACATTCACGTTATGGTTAAAATATTAGCATAAAATACAAAGGCATGAATAAATATATGAAAACAAAGGCATAAAAAATTGTGTTTTTTCACCAGGAAACTCTTTTTGTCCTATATATTTATTTTTAATGATTCAATTAATTGGTATCTATTGATACTAGAGTTGGCAGTAAGACCTGTTAGCCAGTTCACATTGATCAGTGTCGTACCAAAGCCCTCGGTACATGTTAATCATATTGAAATGCTAACACAAACATATGCTTTATAAAAAAAAACGTTGACGACACAGTTCTAGGATTTTCCCAGAACGCGGCTTTAGCCGCGTAACGGAAACGTCCTACTACAGTGGATTGATTTTTAATGCACGGCTTATACACACAAACACACACAACTTCATTACAAATATTTAATATCATTTTATTTAAATGTAATATATTCGTTTATTTAATTCAATGATTCTAAATAAAGCCCACGCGCAAACCGTATTTAATTCGCGCGGGTGAGGCGGTATTAGCGGCGACGGTCGGCACTAACTAAACAAAATAATTTCACGCATACAACAAATTTCTCTTGTACGGTCGGCGGACTGGTGTAGCCGCGAGGCATAACGCACCAAGTACCGAGTCGACCGGGCTATCGAGTTCGAGACCCAGCCAGACCGAGTTACTTGTTTACCTTTAAGTAGTATTCATTTATTTAATTCTACCGCTCACCTATGACGTCACAACATAGCAGTAGTTTAGAGCATATCTTAGGGTAGGGGTGCGATTTTGCAAATTTTTTTGGTAAATATTACTATTTTTTATTTGTTAACAAATGTGCCTAAGAAAAATGAGACCTTAATTAGGCGAAATCTCGAGATATTGAGGGTACCTTGCTCTATAGCCTCACCCCCTTGACCTTTTTAAATCTAAATTTAATGGCATAAATGCCCCATATATGCCCTAAGTAATTTAACTAATTTTGGTCAATAAAGCTTTAGCAGTTTTTGAGATATAAGGTAACTTAGAGGCCAACACTGAACACACGTACATACGAACATTAACATCTAAAAAATTTCCATCCGTTTTTTTTGGGTTTCTGAGGTGTCAAAACGTCAAGATCCGGGGAAAGCCGCATATGCTCAAGTTGGAACAGAACAACAAACAAACAAATTGGATTAGAATGAATTGTTCACATCACATTTTATTTTGTGTCAATGACTTTTTAAGAGATCTGTGTGAAGTATCACTGAGTCAAAATCATTGTATTCCTCCTAACTACATCAGATTATCTGACCACTTATTTTCTTTTAGTGGGTAAGTTTTGTTTAGCTGTGTGTTGTGCCACACAGCTAAATTGTGAAAGTTCAGATTAGTTCACATTGACCATAATGATAATTGTACCATAACACTAAGTAGCATTGCGATACAACTGTCAGAATGAATCGGATGTGACATTTTGTAGATTATCTGTTGGTAGTACCACTGTAGTACAACAAAAGGTCGATAACCATTGAACGGTCCGATTGTCGAAATGTAATTAAGTAAATTCCACAAATTGAGTCAGTTGTACTCAAACGCAATTCTGTACAAAGATTACAATCGCAAAACAAGAGGCACTGTGAATAGTTGATTCAGGTTCAAAAAATAATAATCTATGTATTTTACATATAAATGTTTTTGTGATACTCACTAGCATGATTAAATGCATCACAGTCTGTGTGTGGTACTATAGTGGTAAATATAAAACCGGTCTAACACTGTTTACGTGCAGGTATGTAAAAATATGTTCCGTTATTTTGGAGTTACGTAACAATAATTGTCTTTACCAGACATTTTAGACATCGCATAAAGGCCCCTTCTTTATCACTATGTTTTGATTTCTTAAAATCTAATAGAAAAATATTAAATTTATAAATTATGTATTATTAACTGAATATTATATTTATTTATTATCAATTGAAAATTATATATACAATTTTATTCAGCATATTTATCCTTGACACAGGTAGCAAAAGAAACCTTGAGCGCTACGTGCGAGTTCATATCATTATATTAGGATGATTAATAAAAAAACAATTATAATTACAATATTTAACGAAATAGAAATACATGATTTTTGCAACATGATACATAAAAAAAAGAAAACATAAAAATTTAGATTGAAAAATTAAGTTAAAAAAAAAAAAATAGAACCAGAATGTAAAATTATCTAAGTTTACATTGAAATAAAATAAAATAAATTCATAATCTTAAAAAAATGATAAAAAATTTCATTTTGCAGAAATAAAAACAATACGTTATAAGATAACCTATGATAAGACAGCAAGAAATATTCACAAGATAAGACAAGTGAATACTATTACCAATTTATACTGCCTTAGCATTTACTTAAACATTCATAATTTTATTTGTAGATTTTTTTATGTTAAATAGTATATTAATTTATTCTGTTGTATGCTATTCATTATAATAATTTGTTAAATTTATTGTTAATAGTGTGGATTATTTTTGTCTTTCAATACGGTAATTAAAATACATATTGTGTGTCACCCATTCATCTATTACTTTGATTAGATTACTATTTATTATTTGGACGTTAAAATAATCAGGGACTTTGTTAGAAAATATACTGAAGTAAAACGAAAATTGACGTTTGCAAAAAGTTAATTTTGAAAAGAATGTGGTATAAGTATTTTTTCCTCCTGAACGAGCAATATACGGGGTATTTTTAAATTCAAATTCTTTTATATATTTATTTATGTATATTACTACTTTTTTGATATTTATTTGTCTCGTATATTAAATATGTCAATTGACATATATTAAATCGAAATTTCATTTTAAGTAATAAATAAATTCAGTAACGTGCAGGAAAATTAATTAATTAAATTAATAATGCAGTTTATTTTAATGTATAAACCTAAGCGGATGATCTACAAAAAAACGCTTTTTTCACGGTAGAACTCAGTATATCAGCCTACAATGATAACAATCCAGTAATATTTTTCTTATGGAAATGATTCATTCATTATTCTATAATATAAATACAATATTAATATGTTTATGTTTGCAAACAATAACATTATTCAATGACATTAATTTATTCTTATTCGACGAATGTGATCAAAAATAAAGAAAATCAAACGAAAAAAGCGTCTAAAGCAGCTTTGCTGAATCTGTAATTCAACCTTGTTATTGCCTTGGAATAAACATTAATCTACCTGCTTCACCGCTCTCCTTATTTACAAGTACCGAACTTCATGTCGCCTGATGTTTGTAATCCGTCCATTCTAATTTTTTTTTGATAAAATCCAATTAATTACGTAATTTGCTTGCAAAGTGCATATCTACACAGCTTCTTTCTAAATATAAATAAAAAAAATACAATATAATTTATCGTTTTCGTTACTACGTGGTATTGATATTAAAGAAATTAATGAATGACATTTATTTATATTACGGTATTAAATTTCAAGAAAATAATTAAAATACAAGATAAGCTTTTTTAAGCTTTTGTCTTATTTAAATTTCATTCCCAAATTGGAAAGTTGTGCATTTGGTAAATGGAATGTTGCATATTTTGAACTAGAAGAAAAAACTATTGACTGCCTCGTAAATCGTTTCAAGAAGGATAACGAACAGTAGAAATCTTAACGTTCTTTTCACTTATATTTTAAAATTTATGGAAAAAAAGACTAGCGTAAATTAATAGCATAACCTTTTTTCTTGTTTTAATAATTAGTGTATTTTATTCGTTTAGATTATATTTTAGTTTTATTTAAAATATAGGTACAAAAAATAAGTTATTCGCTTAAAATAAAAACCGTTTGTAAGAAAAAAAAGGTGAGAAAATGTGTGTTGAAAAAAAAGAAATGGAATACAAAGAAAGCACGTTAAAATATTATTAACAAGGATATATATATATATATATACTCATTACCAGAACGGTTCTCTGGTATAAGGGAATGGTTTTTTTTATTTTTATTATAAGTTTTTGAAATATTTTCTTGAAGTTTCAAGAGAAAATATTTTAAATATCAGAATGACATCTTTTAATATATAATTACAGTATTAAAAATTCAGTATCAGCCAATAATGACAAGAAACGATTAATGAAAAACACTTTCAAATCATTTTATAATTAATAATTTTTACTTTAAAAAATCCTTCAGATACGTTATTAAAGAAAAACTTACTTTTGGACTTCCACAGGAATTTCTTCTACAAAGTAAAAAAATAACTTTCGGCACGCCAGAAGGCAGGGGTAGAATTCACCGGTGTTAAGTAGAGGATAAAAAGTTTTGCTCCTTAAAGGTAAGAAAAACTTCAAATTTACTCAATGCGACAATGGCTGCATGTGAAAAAAGTTTCACATATTTAGCATACGACAAACCCCATCTTCTTACAATTCCAGCAACATTTTGGCCATCCCTTACCGGAAGGATTATTCATACAAAAATTGTTTCAGAGAAAAGTTTTAAGTAATGTTTAGAGGACTAACAACCACTTTATACCGATTCGATACTGTGCCTATTAAGGGAAGTATTATTAATTAATAATTAATTATTAATAATTTAGCCTTAATTATTAATTAAAAATTAATAATTTTTGCCTTCGAAATACCATTTTTTCCATCCCTTGGGCAAATGGTTGGTGATATGAAAAACCTTACTTAGATACGTTTTAGGCCCTTATTCAAATAATAATAGAAACGGATTTGATATTTTAACTAATAAGAAACTTATAGCGATATATTTTTATTCCAAAAAATTCCCCCCATTTCCACCCCCATGGTCCGATTTTCCCGTTAACGAACTCGACCGAGATTTTTTGTCGTTATATTTTATGAATCAGTTTAAAAATGATTGACACAAAATTACGGCAGTTATCGTGTCCACAAGAAAGTGAAATATATATATATATATATTAAGTTTTGAATTGATGGTGGTTTTGGGGTCTGGGGGATGTGAAACGCAAAGATATGTCAAAATCTTCCGGAAGTCGAATCATGGTACCCAATACAATAGGTAGCTAGCTTTCTTATGAAATCTACTTAAAAAGAATTAGTGTCATGAGAATTCAAAAGAATTTGGTAAAACATGACTTGAATATACACAAAAACTTACGTACGGTTCGAATCATGAAGATTCTCCTTTTATTATAGTCGGTTATAGAGTATTGTATTCACTTAGTTACAATTAAATTAGCGATAATATTTACCCCGTTTTTGAAAAAACCTGTATAATGATTGTGTTTGTTACAATACGAACCTCTTCTGTGATTTTGATATATTTTTCTTTTATTATTGATTTAAGAATTTGAGGTACGTTTCAGTAAATGTAACTTGTGTTTATCTGTTGTTTTTTTTTTATATATTTATCCAATCTGGTGCTTTAGACTGGTTTTTTTCAATACTAAGTGAAGTTTTTAAATTTTGTCTTCATGCAATATTCATTGTATTGTTGACTTTATTGAAATCAGGTTTGGAATAAATTGTAAAAGGATACTGTCAGTTCATCTGAATTATTACTGAATTTTTTATTTAGATTAAAAAAAAACAATACATCTATGTTACGGTTTTATCTTATTTATTAATTTTTCTTAACTTTTTTTTAATAATTAATTTATTATTTTACTCAAATACGTTTGGTATTAATTTCATTTAGTTTTATAATAAAATTATAATTTTATCGATAAATTATCATTTATCGATTCTTCGTAAGAGGTCTTGAGTTCGGAAAAAAGATTTTTTAAATTTATTATTATTTTTTTTATGAAGAAATTCCTTTAAAAATCTATATTTCTTTATATTTAAATGTTTTAATAATATTCGTATTTATTTTTCTAGAATTATTTTATTATGGTTCTTACAAACAACGTTTTTGTCACATAAAAACCAGTAAAGAATATTTAGATATTAGACCAACCTATTAATTAATATTTTAATTTACTTCAAAAAATAAAACAAAAGTTTTTTATTCGTCCCGTATGGTTTTTTTTCTTAGAGATTATGTTCCAATCTTAATTTTTCTTATATGGTTTTTTATTTAATTTAAGGATTTTCTCTTGTGGTCCTATTAAAATTTTTTCATATTTCTCTTTAATGGATGATTAAAAAAAGAGAAAATGTAATAATAAGTACATTAAAAATTATTTTTTCTAATCATCATCACTACGTAATATTGAATTGTTGTGGAGTAATTATATATGTTATTCTGTAAATTATTTTCTGGGGCTTTTCATGGCCATGGTTAAAGTTTTCTGTAAAATAAAGAACTGAAAAAAAACTCAAATAGAATAGCTGGAAGCAGGGTAATAATTTAATTCTGTACTTTTTCACATTCAAGAATTCGGTACAAGGTTTTAAGCACATTGTGCTTAAACACCTTATTCGGTTTAACCGAATAAATAATAAAATGTCAATACAGAAAATATTTTTTAGTATTGTTAGATAACAGCTTAATAAATTGTCCGCTTAAAAATACTATATCCCAATGGTGCTCAATTTAAATTTCTATGTACACAGAAACAAGTACATAATTAGTTTTTACTTTTTCTTTCGCCCTTTCAGCCTGATTTTGGACAGATTTAGCAATCCAAGAGCCCTTGCTTTTCACCATCTTCTGATCGATACTGAAAAAACAACTAAACCACTTCCATATTCCTTCCACCCAGTAAAATAGAAACGAGAACGACCAAGGAACGTTCTACTGGCACGCCAGGGTCGGTACTGCGGAAACGGTAGTGCTCTCTCTCCTCTCAGCCTCGCGTGCAGCTTCCTATGTGCGCATGCTCACAACGGCCAAACACCACGCCGCTGGAACTGTGAATCGCACAGTTCCATACAAAGGTTTTTGTTTCTTTTTCATAAACTGGGGAATGGCTGCTGACATTAAGCTTAAAAATTATATATTGTACAAGTATAAAGAAAGAATTAAAGCAAAAAAGATTCAGTATATTAAATGTTATCGATAATATCAAGTAGAAATAGCGGCGCTGCAGTTCTACAGTGCCTCTACGCGAGCAGCCACTGGTTAATATACTTCACAGCTCCAGACTACAGAAATATTAATCAAAATCAGATACGCAAGTAGGATAATATAAGATGACACATAAATTAGTGGTTATCGATTAATATCAGTTAAATATAATATACATAAAATGCAGAATTAATACATATCTTTACACTATAAATCAAGTCGGGTACTTAAATAAAACAATAATAAATGAAATATTAACTTTAACATAAGTAAACTGATCAAAACCTCGTTATTCCAATTATTGCCCATTAATTGTATTTCAACAACATAGCACGATTTAATGAAACCTAAAGATTAAAATTATTTAATTCAAACATAGCAATTAATACGATTTATATCTTTGAAACTTTTTTAACTTTTGAACCTTTCTTTGAATTTTGAAAATCTTTATTTAAAACATTGAAACAATTTTTCTGTGCAAATATTATCTTTATTATTTTAAAATTTTTAATTAAGTTTTTTAAAATTTTCTTACAAAAACTGGTACTCAATTTTATTATAATTTAAATTCTATATTAAATTAGAGAAAAAACACAGCTTATTTTATATTTCCTTTAAGGAATTACATTTTTAATAACTGGTCTAGTTCATCAACAGAGTTGATTACTTTGTTTTAATAAAATGAGGGTTTTAATGTACGGAAGTTAGAACAAGTAAATAAACAACTTTTTTTTTTGTTAGACAAAAAAAAAATATTTTTCATTGTAAACTATTTCATGTTTTTTTCTTTTAAATATTTTATATTTTTAAAGGAATTATTATTAATTAACCTAAATATTAATATTTTTACAAAAAAAAAAAAAATTGCATAATTAGCAAATATTTTATTTTATAATTAGTAAATTTCATTTTATTCAACATTCCTAAATAATTTGGGTTTTACTAGCGTCTCAGAAGTAACTAATTAAATCATAAATTTTCTTTTAAAGTCTAATTATAATTATGTCTGTTATTTATCTTATTATGAAGCTAATTAAGCTTGATTTATGTTTAAATTTTAATAAAACAAAAAATTAAAGTTTGATTAAGGGAATATTTCATTTTGATTTCAGTTGCAAAAAAATAAAAATAAATTGTAAATGGTTTATTTAAATATTATTAGGTAATAAATTAAAATTAATTACTACATTTAATTATTATTGTTTATTTTTATTTCTTTTTGACAAGCCAGCACATTTATAAAATTATAAAACACTTATTGCGTAATATCTACATATGTTCTTAATATTATCGGTGAATTTTTTTTATTAAAATTACAATTATAATTAACATTTAGACTGAAATCAATTATATGGAAAGTTTATTTAATTTAATTATTATTATTAACTTCTTTCCGTCTCGGAGATATTTCACACCCGAAACTTCAGTACGAGGGGCCATTGAGGCATACCTCATTCAGAGCTGTGGTACATTTAACACAGTCCGTACAAACTGCACGTCTCCAGAATTATCGATCTTTGGGCTTTCGGATCAAATTTTTATTAGTTAATTCAGTAGCTGCTATCACAACATCTTAACCCCTGTACGGGAAGACGTCCACCTTATGGCGATTCCGGTCGCCACACCATTTCCCCCATTTCTAGCCCTGATGGGCTTTAACGGGAGTCTTCTTATAGACCATCAACTGATTACACCTCACAGTAATAAGCCAGGCCTCAGTTGGGATGCCACCGATGTAAATGTCTCGGTAGACATTTACATCGGTGATTTTTAACTCAGCTTTTGCCTTTTCGTTTCATACCTCATACGGACATCTTGAATGCCCTACATCGTTGCCCTTGTTATCACAACAGGAATGACTTCTATTGAGTTCATTCTGTAAATTTCTTTCATTCTACTGCCAAAGGGTTGTACTTGGTTATTTTATCAGCTTCAGCCTTACTAATATTATGATCAGATGGTTGAGTAACATCAATGAGAAGAGCAGTCTTTTCTCTAATGTTATGGAGAACCATAGCTGGCATATTCGCAGCAATAAGTTTATCAATATGTACGGGAAGATCACAGTACAGTCTATAATGCTCGTTTTCCAACACAGGTCTGGCCTTATGTTCATAATAAGGACATTGCTCCATGTCACCTACGAGTCCTAATTTCAACGCCAACGCCTGATGAACAATGTTCATTGTAGTGGCAATTACACCTCACAGTAATAAGCCAGGCCTCAGTTGGGATGCCACTGATGTAAATGTCTCAGTAGACATCTGCATTGTAGTGCAGATTATGTAATGCAGATATTCCGCGTTAGCCAACTGGAACACCCAGTTATCAAGTGATCATCAATTTTCTCTGATGATTGGTGGCACATCCTGCACTCATCACTGACGTCCTGATTTTCTATGGATTTCTTTTAGTTGTTCGTCGCAATGACTTGGTCCTGGATGACATGGATAAACCCTTCAGTTTCTAAAATAGAAATTCATCCCTTAGCCAACGCGTAGATACGTCCTTATCAGCGTTTTTGAGAGAATTTGGAAATGTACCGTGGAGTGTTTTAGACTTCCATACTTGGATCATATCACTGGTTGTAATGATAAAGGGGTAGAAATCGTCACCATTCAACTTTCGAGGGGAGAAACTCTTTGTCACATACAACTATTGCTTTGTTCAGTGATGATGCTTCAGATCTGGAGAGAAAATATCTCTTCGTTGAAGCAATTTACCTTTCACAAAGTGACTTCAGGTCTAGGAGAACTCTACCACCTTCTTTCCGAGAGACATACAAACGTTCTACTGTGAATTATTATTATTATATATTTTATTAATTTTTGATAAACTTCTTCATAAAATATGTAATTACGTGCTACTTAACAATCAAATATTCATTTTCAGATGATTTGTGAGGTTTAAATTTTGAAATTGTTGTAGTTTATAATTCATACTAAAAATGTGCCTTTGGTTGTGATGGAAATTAACAATAAGTCGCCCCATAACGTCTTAAGTTAACTTGTGTTTTTTTATTAAATTTTAATTTCTCTTATTATACTGTAGACTGTCCAAAATTTTAATATTGCTGCTACGCATAGATAATTAATTATCATACTTATTTTTTACAATTTTTTGCATGCGTTATACTAGCGAAATGTTTATTTATGTTAAATTATAAGTTCATTCACAAAGAAATAATTAGGTCTGTTTTTAATTACCATTACTTTCGTGGTGTTATAGTTCTAGAGCTATATTGCAAAAAGGAAAGTATAGTAATCAATCAAAAAAAGGGTATGCGTTTTATTGAATTTCTTAACTTTTATGATTCAGGAACATCAAAAAACAAAAAAAGGGGGTAATGTTTGTAAATATACGTATCTACGTGTATGTATATGTACGTATAAACGTGTACGTATGTTGGCGTGTTTGAAGATTAATAACTTTTGACTGGGTAAATCGATTTTGATGAAATTTTATACACAGGCTCAAGTATTTGGGACAGTTTATTGGTAAAATTTTGAGACCAATATTTCCAGAGGGTGGAGAGATTAAAATTTTGCATACTTTATATTAAGCTCAGTGCATGCTTATTTTACTACTTTTAAAAAGATTTTTCCCAAAATTCCCCCTTCCCAGGAAAAATCTCGAAAAAGCTATTTTTTAACAGATTTTTTTTAATGTCTTTCCGAGGCATATGCGAGAAACAAAAAAAATACTTTCAGGGCAGGGGGGAGTATTGGGGGCGGTTAAGCAGATCAAAGTTTAAAAATATCGATATTTGGAATTTTTAAAAATGTTTTTTTAGTTTATTTATCATTATTTTTCCACTATATAAGAATAAATAACCAATGCCAGGGAAAGATTTCAACTTTGTTATTCGTTTTTTTTATTCACTTAAATACTTACAGTAACTTTTTTTTTTATTATAACGACACAGCAACTTTACATTCGGTTCAGCAAGATAATTGAACAATAAGTAAATATGATGTATTTGAACTAACATTAAGTTGCCACAGACCCAGCAGCTTGTCACGTAATAATGAAATAGAAGAGCACTCCGTACGGCCAGACCATAAAGTCGCCTAATTGAAACGGTAAGGCAAACCAAGAATATTGTTCCTCATCAATCTTGAAAAATCACTCATCGTGTTATCTAATAAATTGACCGCCAAATAAATCGGGTGCCGATCCAAACTATTTTAATATTGTAGGCTGACCTGAGAGATTTCCTGTCAAACCGTTTGCAACTAAGGTCATTATATATAAGGCTATTACTTATGTACCAGGGTAAGTTGAGCATTTTCCGCGGTGTTTTTGTTTGGTAGCGTTCAAGTATTTTAATACTGGAGTTGCACACAGTACCCCACTATTCAAGCCGTTAAGTCCAAACAAGCTTCAAAACGAATTTATAAATCAATAATTTACCTTCTGCTGAAAGCCGAGATCTATGTCCTATCAGGCAGTACATGTGTTTAAACTTGCGATCCAACTGTTTCCGCTTAGAAGTGATATGTTTCGCCCAAGTAAGTCGTCGACCAAGATGAAAACCCAAATATTTGCAGTCTTGAGATCTTGGAATTGGAACAATAAAGAGAGAAACAAGAGGACAGTGTTCCTTACGAAGGGTGAACGTGACGTTCTTTGATTTTGTTTCGTTTATTTTTATTTTCCGACATGTAAGCCACGATTCGAGGAGAGTGATATAATCTTGAATAAAACGAGACGCAGTAGTCGGATTTTTGTGAATAGCAAGAATTGTAGTATCGTCAACAAACGTTGCAACTGTTGTATCCACCGTAATTGGCAAGTCAGCCGTAAACAGAACATACAAGATGGGTCCGAGAACATTTCCGTCAGAGAACGGTTACATAAATACCGTATTATTAAATGTAAAAAAAATTACTTTTTTCCTTAAGAGCACTGGCTAAACTGTTACAAACAAAATTAAAATGTTAAAGTTTTGTATCAGTTTAAAAAAAAATCACTAAGCTCCAAATTTCGTTAAAATCAGTTTGATTTTTGTAGATTTCTAAATAAAAAGACACAAATATATATACTTAATTTTTTTTTTAAATCAGTTTTATTTAGCAATATAAATATATTAATTTTATAAAAATATGTTTGTACTCATACGAAATTTACATAATTAACATTAATTAATTTTCAAATCTGTACATTTTTATGTGGTTTTTTTTTAGTTTTTTCCTTTAATATAGTACACCCACAAAAAAAAATTCCTGGAAGGTGATTTTGGCGGTGAGGAAGCAAAAAATATCGATTTTTGAATTTTTTAAATCTTGTTTTGTATAGCCTATTTAAACATATAATTTTAGAATCAACCCATCATAAATTAACCTCACTCCAAAAAAAAAATCTTAGATAACTTTTTTCATATGCAGATTTTTGAACGTAAAAGAGGCTCCATCAGTTAGTT
This sequence comes from Lycorma delicatula, assembly GCF_047948215.1. Taxonomy (NCBI): domain Eukaryota; kingdom Metazoa; phylum Arthropoda; class Insecta; order Hemiptera; family Fulgoridae; genus Lycorma; species Lycorma delicatula. Next base: position 41,943,397 of record NC_134462.1, on the reverse strand, counting down.
TAGTCTATAAATAATTGTTTATTGGCAAACACTTCAGATTTCTTTCAACGCGTATCTTGAGTAAATTATAAAATGGTAAATGAAGAAATGTTACATTTTAACCGTAAATCAAACTCAAGACATTCTATTTCAGAAAACAAAATGCTAATCAGGATAGTATTGTCACATTTGTTCGAAATGCATACCTTGTTAATCAGTGAATGAAAACTGTTAGATCAACATCCTTTACTAAATTAAGATAGATCTCGGTTGAAAAACTCTGATTTAGGAGATTACTTCTTTAATTAAGACATTTGTATAAATACAAAGTTGTTTTTGGTGTTTAATAAATAAACTCATATTAGGCCTCTTGATTTCAAGAAAAAAAAGAAAAAGTAAAACTAAAGAAATTTAGGATCAAGAATACTTGATCCTAAATTTCTTTATTGGGTTTTTTTTTGAATTCTCAATGTTCAGCTGTGGGTTGCATCATATATTTTTACTATTATAATTGTAGTGTTTATTGATTAGCATAATAAAATATGTTACTCGTTATTTTATAGAGAGAATAATGTTAATTTATAATTTTATAAAATGTGTAATTTATGTAAATTATCACTTACTTGTAATTTTTAAATGATAACAAAATAATCTCGTGTTTGAAAGTTTGGTGTTTTATTACAAGCGGACAATGACGTTTGTTTTAAAAATGTTTTTAGTTTTTACCAAGTTATTTTCATTTAAAAAAATGCATTGAATTATTAAGTAAAAATGATCTATTTGATTATATACAAATTAAATAATGTTTTCTTAAATTTTTTCAGTAGACACACACACACATATATATATATATATATATATATATATATATATTACACTGAATAATAGCTTTATACATTTCGTTGTAGGTAAATTTTGTTTGCATGTTTGTAACTTGTTTTGTTGATTTAATTTTTTTTAATATAACATTTTTAAGTACCAAATTTAATGTTATATCTGTTACTTAGCTTTTTTTTGTAACAAATTATTTGTCAGTAATGTGTTTGAAAACCTTTTGACACGTTAATATTGTTATTTATTTCATTTTATGAAATTTGTGGATAATGCTTGCTGTAAACTATTAGTATATATATATACTGTTTATAATTTATAGGAGACATAAATATTAATATTTCTATTTATTTATTTATTCTTTTTGAAAATATTAATGTAATAAAATTAAATTGATTCCTTATGTTGTAAAGATGTTTTCACCTTTTTCTTGATATATATAATTTTCGTACAAACTTGAAGCTATTTTTTTTTTCTTGTTGATTTATATCAACAGTTTATATTGCATTTGTGTGTACACTACAAGAACACGACTACTGGACCTATTTTAGTGAAATTAAATAGCTCTTAATTAAAGTAAAAAACTGGCAAAACCATCAAGTAATATAACTGTGCAATTGTACACTGAATAACTGTGCAATATCTTGCTCAACCTTTTCATTGAAAAAACTTTCTGGCTTCAGCGGTATCATTAAAAATATTATTTTTATTTCCATAATAAACGTTAAAGTATAAAAAAAAAAAATTCGAATTTTTTTAAATTTTAGGACCTCCATACCAATAGGTTTTTTTTATTGATTATAATGATTACGAAAATAAAACTTAAGCATCAAAATTACCAAATATCAAACAAAAAGGTTTTTGATGTTCCCTTATTCTGTGGCGACAATTTAGAAAAAAGATTTTGTAAAGAAGTGATCCTTAACAAAGATCACTGATCTTAAAATCAGGGTTGTAAAAATAAATTAAAAAAAAATTGTTTAAGATATTGAAAAATATCTAACTTTTTATTATAGTAGTGAACAAATAAATTGCTTCGTATTTCACGTCGAGGTATATTACAGGTACCAAAACTATTTATATTTTAATTGTCCTTAAAGTGATGAATAAAAAAAAGTTTAATAATAAAAGTTAAAGAGTTAGAACAAAGAAAGAGAATGTTATATTTTTTGAAGGTAGTCGCGAAGCGAATCCTGGCCGACTGGTATACATATATGTAGAAAGACAAAGATGCTGAATGTAAAGATGCGCCTCATTTGTCAAATCTTTAAAAATATTTCGTAAATATCTATCGACATATCCTACATATTAGCTTTGAGACGCAAAATCACAACCGAAAACAGTTGGGAGTAGGACGTTAAGCTACTTATTATCTTTGATAATTTTATCTTCCATATTGAAAAATACTCCAAATTAATATCAGTTAAAAACTTAGAAACGTTTAAAGTAGATTTCGATTGTATCACTCACTTCAAAGACTAAATATTATGAATAAATAATACAAGACTTAACATATGATTAGTATCCTTTAATTTTTTTCGTGGTTAAAGATTTATGATTGAAAATCCTTAAAAATGAATTGTGCTGTACAATTTTTCAGTGAAACTTTTAGATTTAAAAATGAGTATCCTTACAGACGATTACTGTAGCTGATGTGTAAAATATCAACTGAAAAAAAATACACTTGAAAAAATTTAAAAATAGATTATCTACAATAGTTACTCATTGAGGTGAAGAAAATTAGAAGGGTCTTCCGTACTTTTTCTTTCTTTTTCCTGTTTAGCCAACGGTAACTACCGTTTAGATAATTCTTCTGAGGATGATATGTATGTGTGTAAATGAAGTGTAGTCTTGTACATTCTCAGTTCGACCATTCCTGAGATGTGTGGTGAATTGTAAACCCAACCACCAAAGAACACCGGTATCCACGATCTAGTATTCAAATCCGTGTACAAATAACTAGCTTTACTAGGACTTGAACGCTGTAACTCTCGACTTCCAAATCAGCTGATTTGGGAAGACCCGTTAACCACTAGACCAACCCAATGGGGTCTTCCGTACTGGATTGAGACGAAAAGAACTCTCGTGTTACAAATTTTACGATCACACAGCTCGTTTTTTATCGTTGGTTACGTGTGAAAATATTTTCATTCAATCATCTTCGTTGTTTCTTTCCTTTATGATGAAATAAAAGAATGTAGCGTGATTCATTTCTTCTGTTTTTTCTTCACGTACACCTTTCGCAATGATATTCCTCTCTTCGCCTCCTCTTGACTTTCCAGTAGGCTGATTTTAAATCTATTACTCTATTACGTATAAATTTTCTTATACAATAAATTATCATTTCTTCACTTTGTTTATTCTTCGTTTTTTGCCTTAATTCGTTTAATGCCTTAATTGGTAGCGCAATTAAGAATAAATTGCATTCTAATTTGTGGTAATTTAAAAGTTAGCGCTTTATAGAGGTAATATGCTAATTATTTGTTTTTATGAAATGTAAATAGTTTTATTATAAAATCTTATACAAAATTTTACCTCATTTTTATTTTATAGTTCATTACATTAAGAAAATAATTCATTGAAAATTATTCATGTACATATATTAGAACACGTAGAATACGTATACGGGCAAAGAGTTAACAAATAATAAAATTTTATCGACTAGTTGCAGACAAGATGAGGTTTTCTTAATGCGAGGTAATTTGTAATGTTACTAGTTTGTGTAGGTCGGTTAGATAACCGTCTTGTGTATTGTAAAAATGTAATTTCCATTTATATACTCGACCTTGCTTGTGTGACTTGTTATCATTTGGCTTTCCTCTAATGTGATTTAGAGTTTGTTATCTATTTTGCACTGGTTATATATCTTAAGAAGTTAATATATAAATCAACCCGTTAAAACATCTTTTATTGAAAAAAAGTTTTTTAACGCTTAGTCATTAACTTGTTTTAAACATTTAAATAAATACAATTTTAACGTAAGAAGGTGTGCAATGTTGTTATCTTTTTTGAAAGTACTTCCGGTTCAAATATTTTACAGCCGATATGTTGTTAGATAAGGTTTTTTACTTATTAAGTTTTTAGGTAGATTTCATAAGACCTATTGGAAAGGGTACCATGATTCGACTCCCGGGAAATTTTGATATATCTTCGCGTTTCACATCCCTCAGACTCCAAAACCATCGTCAGTTCAAAACTATATATATGTTTCACTTTCTTGTGGACACGATAACTGGCGTAATTTAGCGCCAGTCATTTTTAAATTGATACATAAAATATAACGATACAAAATCTTGGTCTAGTACGTTAATGGGCGAAATCGGACCATGGGGATGGAAATGGGCGGTTTTTTCCCCGAAAAAAACAAAATATTGCTGTAACTTTCTTATTAGGTAAAATATCGAATTCGTTTAAAGTTCCTACTATTCTTTGGATAAGGCCCTAAAACATATCTAAGTACAGCTTTATGATATCACCAACTATTGGCCCAGGGGGTGGGAAAAATGTGATTTTTGAGGACAAAAAAAAATGATACCTCCTTTAATAGGCACAGTATTAAATCGGTTTAAAGTGGTTTTTAGTTCTTTAAACATTACCTAAAACTTTTGTCTGAAACAATTTTTCATATATCTAAAAATCATATACGCCAAGGGATGAGCAAAATGCTGCTGGAATTGCAAGAATATGGGGCTTCTCGTATGACATGTGAAACTTTTTTCACATGCAACCATTGTATTGAGTAAATTTGAAGTTTTTCTTAACTTCAAGATGGAAATTTTTTTTATCCCCTACTTAGCGCCGGTGAAATCTACCTGTTATTAAAAATGATGTTTACCAATGAAATATGAATTAGCGAGCCATTAAGAGATCACTTATATACAGTGGTTTTATTTCATTACTAACCTGTTTTAATTTTTCTGATAACGTTCGGTAACAGTATATTTTTCTTTCTTATCATTTATTTATTGATGAAAAATTGATCAGGTTAACTATATACAAATCTCCAGTAATATATTCTACAAAAAGAGTGAAGTTTTACGGTTGTACAACAGTTTGTCGATCCTACTTTAATAAGCATTGGAATTATGCCGTTAAAATTTGGATGCAAAATTTAAAAAAAATGTTTCATCGTTGAACAGAAGCCGTCTGGTAAACAAAAAAATGTATTTATACTTAACAAGAAAGATGCTTTAATAGCTTCAATATTACGAAGCCTCAAAGATCGTTTAATATCAATTAGCTTTTTGAAAACCGGTGTTCAAAAGATTCTGTAGAAGTTTTTCACCACATAAAATTAAAGTACTGCAGGCATTAAATGATGCTGGTTTAGGTAATCGTATGATTTTTTACCGCCTACGTTTGAATCTTATAAACGTTATTCTTATTAACCTAATGAGTGATAAACCCACAATCCACTTACGTGGGTTGGTGAATAAACAAAACTTCCGGTATAGAGCAATAACCAATCCTGATGAAATACTTTAAGAATCAGTGCACATTACTAAAGTTTTCCTATTGATTGTATTAGCATTCTCTGGAAAAATCGATCTAATTTGAGGAAAATGATTAAGGAATCCTTGTCTCTTCAAATAGCAAAGAATCCTGAAATCAATCCAGATATGTAATTCAAACAGGATGAAAGAATCAGTCAAACAGCTACGTAATCAATGAATTGATTATTTCGAGGTCACGTTTTTCCAGATATGGGGATATTCTTTGGCCATCGAGAACGCCGAATTTTACGTATGATTTTTTTTGTAAGGTTATTAAAATAATAAGGTGATTAATACAACGAAATGCTAAAGAACTCATTGAAAATTAATAACGAAGTTACTGCAATTGGTGTGGATTTCTTACGTTGACTGATGAAAAATAAACAGTAACTCGACTTGAAAAATCTGTAAGTTGGAATGTTGCTCATCTTTTAGATATGGAATTCAAAACTTAGAATATTTTAAAGTAGGGTTAAATACTATTAAATTCTCTGCCAATTTGTAGTAAAAATTATTCTTTTTAAATATTATAAATAAGTAAAAGATTGAAAGGAAAATCCTAAATAAAATCCTAGAAAAAAACAAAACTGCAGATTAAAATCATTTAAGGAAATTATAAAGCCCACAAAGGTTTTGAAACCGATATCAAAATAAGGAGATTAAGTAATTCTTCAAATACATGATCCCAATGAATACAAAAAGACTATAAATTACATTTTGAAAAGTTTTGGAAACTAAACGTCAAGCATGATATATAAAGCAGACGAAAGAGGAACGCCAAAACCCAAGGATAAAAGAGAAGGATCTGTATAGAATATAGTTGAGAGAAATAATCTATAATGTAAAGCTTCTTGTGGATGAAGGAAGAAAGATCAACAGAAGAAAACGGAGAAAAGAATAATAACGATGTTCACCAAAAAAATGAAGGAAATGTGGAAAAGAAGACCTGAAAAAATAAATTACATCGGCATAATCTCTAGTAGGTTTCTTCGTAACACAGAAACAAACATAAAGTTATTTAACACTTATTTTGGGACTATCTGATGGGTATCCTTTAAAACGCTACCAGTTTCCAAAACTGTTTACACTACTTACGTATATTTTTGTCACTCGGAGTTTTTCTACGATAGACTTCCATATAATTTCTTTGTACGATAGTCACTAATTCTGTTTCTGCGAACCGTTACACCCACTGTGCTTTATCTTATGACAACGCCATAGTTCTGAAACCCGGGTATATAACAGCTTGGTCTGAGTATAGTCTAATGAAACTGCTATCTGACGGAGAATGTGTAAACTAAAACTTGATTGTTGTTGCTTCAAAGTTACGCTTAAAACACTTTTGAGTGGTAGAAAACATATTCTTCGTTCTTGAAACCCTCCACGATTTCTTTTTCAAATATGTGAAAATATTTTCATTCAATCATCTTCGTTGTTTCTTTCCTTTATGATGAAATAAAAGAATGTAGCGTGATTCATTTCTTCTGTTTTTTCTTCACGTACACCTTTCGCAATGATATTCCTCTCTTCGCCTCCTCTTGACTTTCCAGTAGGCTGATTTTAAATCTATTACTCTATTACGTATAAATTTTCTTATACAATAAATTATCATTTCTTCACTTTGTTTATTCTTCGTTTTTTGCCTTAATTCGTTTAATGCCTTAATTGGTAGCGCAATTAAGAATAAATTGCATTCTAATTTGTGGTAATTTAAAAGTTAGCGCTTTATAGAGGTAATATGCTAATTATTTGTTTTTATGAAATGTAAATAGTTTTATTATAAAATCTTATACAAAATTTTACCTCATTTTTATTTTATAGTTCATTACATTAAGAAAATAATTCATTGAAAATTATTCATGTACATATATTAGAACACGTATAATACGTATACGGGCAAAGAGTTAACAAATAATAAAATTTTATCGACTAGTTGCAGACAAGATGAGGTTTTCTTAATGCGAGGTAATTTGTAATGTTACTAGTTTGTGTAGGTCGGTTAGATAACCGTCTTGTGTATTGTAAAAATGTAATTTCCATTTATATACTCGACCTTGCTTGTGTGACTTGTTATCATTTGGCTTTCCTCTAATGTGATTTAGAGTTTGTTATCTATTTTGCACTGGTTATATATCTTAAGAAGTTAATATATAAATCAACCCGTTAAAACATCTTTTATTGAAAAAAAGTTTTTTAACGCTTAGTCATTAACTTGTTTTAAACATTTAAATAAATACAATTTTAACGTAAGAAGGTGTGCAATGTTGTTATCTTTTTTGAAAGTACTTCCGGTTCAAATATTTTACAGCCGATATGTTGTTAGATAAGGTTTTTTACTTATTAAGTTTTTAGGTAGATTTCATAAGACCTATTGGAAAGGGTACCATGATTCGACTCCCGGGAAATTTTGATATATCTTCGCGTTTCACATCCCTCAGACTCCAAAACCATCGTCAGTTCAAAACTATATATATGTTTCACTTTCTTGTGGACACGATAACTGGCGTAATTTAGCGCCAGTCATTTTTAAATTGATACATAAAATATAACGATACAAAATCTTGGTCTAGTACGTTAATGGGCGAAATCGGACCATGGGGATGGAAATGGGCGGTTTTTTCCCCGAAAAAAACAAAATATTGCTGTAACTTTCTTATTAGGTAAAATATCGAATTCGTTTAAAGTTCCTACTATTCTTTGGATAAGGCCCTAAAACATATCTAAGTACAGCTTTATGATATCACCAACTATTGGCCCAGGGGGTGGGAAAAATGTGATTTTTGAGGACAAAAAAAAATGATACCTCCTTTAATAGGCACAGTATTAAATCGGTTTAAAGTGGTTTTTAGTTCTTTAAACATTACCTAAAACTTTTGTCTGAAACAATTTTTCATATATCTAAAAATCATATACGCCAAGGGATGAGCAAAATGCTGCTGGAATTGCAAGAATATGGGGCTTCTCGTATGACATGTGAAACTTTTTTCACATGCAACCATTGTATTGAGTAAATTTGAAGTTTTTCTTAACTTCAAGATGGAAATTTTTTTTATCCCCTACTTAGCGCCGGTGAAATCTACCTGTTATTAAAAATGATGTTTACCAATGAAATATGAATTAGCGAGCCATTAAGAGATCACTTATATACAGTGGTTTTATTTCATTACTAACCTGTTTTAATTTTTCTGATAACGTTCGGTAACAGTATATTTTTCTTTCTTATCATTTATTTATTGATGAAAAATTGATCAGGTTAACTATATACAAATCTCCAGTAATATATTCTACAAAAAGAGTGAAGTTTTACGGTTGTACAACAGTTTGTCGATCCTACTTTAATAAGCATTGGAATTATGCCGTTAAAATTTGGATGCAAAATTTAAAAAAAATGTTTCATCGTTGAACAGAAGCCGTCTGGTAAACAAAAAAATGTATTTATACTTAACAAGAAAGATGCTTTAATAGCTTCAATATTACGAAGCCTCAAAGATCGTTTAATATCAATTAGCTTTTTGAAAACCGGTGTTCAAAAGATTCTGTAGAAGTTTTTCACCACATAAAATTAAAGTACTGCAGGCATTAAATGATGCTGGTTTAGGTAATCGTATGATTTTTTACCGCCTACGTTTGAATCTTATAAACGTTATTCTTATTAACCTAATGAGTGATAAACCCACAATCCACTTACGTGGGTTGGTGAATAAACAAAACTTCCGGTATAGAGCAATAACCAATCCTGATGAAATACTTTAAGAATCAGTGCACATTACTAAAGTTTTCCTATTGATTGTATTAGCATTCTCTGGAAAAATCGATCTAATTTGAGGAAAATGATTAAGGAATCCTTGTCTCTTCAAATAGCAAAGAATCCTGAAATCAATCCAGATATGTAATTCAAACAGGATGAAAGAATCAGTCAAACAGCTACGTAATCAATGAATTGATTATTTCGAGGTCACGTTTTTCCAGATATGGGGATATTCTTTGGCCATCGAGAACGCCGAATTTTACGTATGATTTTTTTTGTAAGGTTATTAAAATAATAAGGTGATTAATACAACGAAATGCTAAAGAACTCATTGAAAATTAATAACGAAGTTACTGCAATTGGTGTGGATTTCTTACGTTGACTGATGAAAAATAAACAGTAACTCGACTTGAAAAATCTGTAAGTTGGAATGTTGCTCATCTTTTAGATATGGAATTCAAAACTTAGAATATTTTAAAGTAGGGTTAAATACTATTAAATTCTCTGCCAATTTGTAGTAAAAATTATTCTTTTTAAATATTATAAATAAGTAAAAGATTGAAAGGAAAATCCTAAATAAAATCCTAGAAAAAAACAAAACTGCAGATTAAAATCATTTAAGGAAATTATAAAGCCCACAAAGGTTTTGAAACCGATATCAAAATAAGGAGATTAAGTAATTCTTCAAATACATGATCCCAATGAATACAAAAAGACTATAAATTACATTTTGAAAAGTTTTGGAAACTAAACGTCAAGCATGATATATAAAGCAGACGAAAGAGGAACGCCAAAACCCAAGGATAAAAGAGAAGGATCTGTATAGAATATAGTTGAGAGAAATAATCTATAATGTAAAGCTTCTTGTGGATGAAGGAAGAAAGATCAACAGAAGAAAACGGAGAAAAGAATAATAACGATGTTCACCAAAAAAATGAAGGAAATGTGGAAAAGAAGACCTGAAAAAATAAATTACATCGGCATAATCTCTAGTAGGTTTCTTCGTAACACAGAAACAAACATAAAGTTATTTAACACTTATTTTGGGACTATCTGATGGGTATCCTTTAAAACGCTACCAGTTTCCAAAACTGTTTACACTACTTACGTATATTTTTGTCACTCGGAGTTTTTCTACGATAGACTTCCATATAATTTCTTTGTACGATAGTCACTAATTCTGTTTCTGCGAACCGTTACACCCACTGTGCTTTATCTTATGACAACGCCATAGTTCTGAAACCCGGGTATATAACAGCTTGGTCTGAGTATAGTCTAATGAAACTGCTATCTGACGGAGAATGTGTAAACTAAAACTTGATTGTTGTTGCTTCAAAGTTACGCTTAAAACACTTTTGAGTGGTAGAAAACATATTCTTCGTTCTTGAAACCCTCCACGATTTCTTTTTCAAATATTTAATCTCATTTCAGTTTTCGAAAATTAATAAAAGAAAAACTAACGAAATTACTCTTCTTTTGATAACAAGCTACTTTCGCGTAATTTTTCTTATTGTCTGTGTAAAATGTACGTGCGATGTTTTTAAATATAACTCACTGTCAAAATTACCCTTTTCTCATTACCTTGTTCCATTTTGGATAAATCTGTACCAATAGTTTTCGATTATTGAGCATTTTTTGATAATGGCTGTAAAAGTAGTAATCTAATAAAAACAAATTTAATGTTTATTTGCTTTGATAAGCTGAGTAACTAAATAAAAATAGCTTTTTAAATAACAATTTATTACGTCTGTGATAACGTAATATGGAAAATAAAAGTTTTATTTGATACTTAAATAAAAATTAGAATCAATAGCCGTAATCCTGCCGTATAAGTATACAACAGCAGGTATAATGTAATGCAATTGTATTAATTTATATATGAATTTATTAATGAGGTATACTTTTTTCACGTTACACACGGGTTTAAATTAGAGTTACGTTAAAATGTAATCAGAAAAAAGGAGGTGTTTATTTTATCATTTTTTTTATAGAAATTTTTAAATATTGAAATAGAATGATTGAAGATGATTTTTTACCATTATTTTGTAACGGATTAACCTTCATTTTAAATTTTTTATCTGTATCGCCGTCTGACGTGAAGGAGTCATGTCAGGTAGAAAGGACGCAATTTAATATTAAATTGAGGGAGTTGTATTGGTTGGTAGACAAGTTGGTCGCAACTATCATTATCTAACAAGCAATTTTTGAAACCGATTTAGACCTACGGATTCTAATTGTGGTGTACGACAAGCGAGAGTAACATCGAAGTTGTACAGCGAATTTAGAACAAATTATTGAAAAATATAACAGTAGCGTTGTGGTTTGCGAAAAACATTGAAGTGCACGATTATCTAGGATTGCCAACGTTTTGAGAGGAGATACGACCGATTGGTACAAGATACAAAATGAGCTGAACAAACATGTGAACTCGCGGTTAACCTTCTGGATAAAACGAGGACGTTAGGCGCGTAAAGCAACTGCATATATTAGATCTGCAGGTTCTCCGAGATTTAAAGTGAATCAGCTACCCTAGGGTGTTGTACACCGTCAAAATTCATTTCGTTTCGCCATGTGGTTGGTTCTTTGATTTGTTTCTTTGTTTGATTAGTTATTCTTTGTGTGATTGATTAGACTATCTTTTGGTGTTTTCTTTGCTTTTTATGTTCAAAAGATTTGACTTTGATCAGTGTTCATCGGACTTATCTTTGTATGTATTTATTTATCTTTGTTATATATTTATGTATACTGTATAAGATATGTGTACATTTGCCTACATATGTATACATATTTGAAGTTCTTTGAGGGATTTCAATGGAACCCCCTCTCTGTGTCATTTTTTTTATATTCAATTTTCCTGTGGTTCCGGTAAATTATAACAGATAGTAAATTAAACGCGGGAAAAGAATAATTATGAATCGAATTATTAAGGTTCTAACTAATTGGTAAAAATTATTTATAAACTTCTGTAATAAAATTATAAATTAGACGAAAAGTCGTCCATGTAATTTATTATTGAAATCAAATTTATTCGAAAAATAATTTCCGAGTATATTACATACTTTCTAAAGATTAAATTTTAGTTGATTGAAAAGCATTTGCTATTTAAAAACTAATTAATTAATGATCTTTTAATTTAAGTTTTAAACATTAAAACCCTTTCGGCACCCCAGAAAGGGCACCCCTGGGGTGCCCTTTCGGCACCCCAGAAGGTGGCGGTATATTTCGCCGGTTCAAAGATTTCCATCTTAAAGTTAAGAAAAACTTCAAATTTACTAAATAACATAATGGTTGCATGTGAAAAAGTTTCAAATATTTAGCATACGATAAGCCTACCTTCTTACAATTCTAGCAACATTTTGGTCATCCCTTGCCGTAAGGGTTGGTCATATTAAATTTTTTTTCAGACTAACCTTTTAAGTAATGTTTAAAGGACTAACTACACTTTAAACCGATTCAATACTGTGTCTATTAAGGGAGATATGATTCTTTTTTGTTTTCGAAACCCCATTTTTTCAACCCCCTGGGCCAATGGTTGGTAAAAACGTTTACTTAGATAAGTTTTACGCCTTTATCCAAAGAATAATAACTTAATACGAATTCGATATTTTACTTAATATATAGCGATATTTTTTTTTTCGAAAAAGCCCCCCGATTTCCACCTTCATGGTCCAATTTTACCCATTAACGAACTCGACCGAGATTTTGGTCGTTATATTTTATGTATAATTTTGAAATTGATTGGCGCAAAATTACGGCAGTTATCGTCTCTACAAGGAAGTGAAATATATATAAACTTTCGATGGTTTTGGGGTCTGAGGGATGTGAAATGCGAAAATATGTTGAAACTTTCCGGAAATCGAATCATGGTAACCATTACAATAGGTAGCTTTCTTATGAAATCTGCCTAAAACAACTGATCAGAGTCATTCATAGTACCCATAGTACATATATATATATATACAAAACCTGGCAAAATGTTGTTTGGCTTTCCCATCTACGCCGGTCAATTTATTTATAAAGAAATGATCCTTAACAAAAAAAATTAATTTAATAGAGAATTTAATAGATGAAGTCCTACGCAAGAACTATCGCATGAAAATAAACAAGAACAAAACAAAAGTAATGAAATGTAGTAGAAATAACAAAAATGGACCACTGAATGTGAAAATAGGAGGAGAAAAGATTATGGAGGTAGAAGAATTTTGTTATTTGGGAAGTAGAATTACTAAAGATGGACGAAGCAGGAGCGATATAAAATGCCGAATAGCACAAGCTAAACGAGCCTTCAGTAAGAAATATAAGTTGTTTACATCAAAAATTAATTTAAATGTCAGGAAAAGATTTTTGAAAGTGTATGTTTGGAGTGTCGCTTTATATGGAAGTGAAACTTGGACAATCGGAGTATCTGAGAAGAAAAGGTTAGAAGCTTTTGAAATGTGGTGCTATAGGAGAATGTTAAAAATCAGATGGGTGGATAAAGTGACAAATGAGGAGGTATTGCGGCAAATAGATGAAGAAAGAAGCATTTGGAAAAATATAGTTAAAAGCAGACTTATAGGCCACATACTAAGGCATCCTGGAATAGTCGCTTTAATTTTGGAAGGACAGGTAGAAGGGAAAAATTGTGTAGGCAGGCCACGTTTGGAATATGTAAAACAAATTGTTAGGGATGTAGGATGTAGAGGGTATACTGAAATGAAACGACTAGCACTAGATAGGGAATCTTGGAGAGCTGCATCAAACCAGTCAAATGACTGAAGACAAAAAAAAAAGAAAAAAAAAAGAGAATTGTTTAAAAATATTAAAAAAAAACAAAGTATAACTTTATGAAAGTAATGAAAAAGATTACTACTTCTCATTTTGGTTCCGAAATAATCGTATAATATGGATGCCAAAGCTACTTTAATTTTAATAGCATTTTAAGTGAGGAAGAAAAATACTAACAAATTTTTATTTTAATAATAAAAATTAAAAGAGTTAGAGCTAAAAAAACTAAATAGATATATTTTTTTAGCGATGGGGAATAAATTTTAAGAAAACTTTTCTAAAACTATTCGTGTATAGATTAAACAACAAATTTGCGTACATAATAAAGTCTTTTCTAAATCTATCACCTTCTCAATAAGAAAAAAAAATCATCAAAAAACCTTTCCTGCGTTTTAGTTTCGGGAGTCTATAATATATAAAAAAATTTGTAGACATTTCTGCAGAGACTAGGTTAAGCTTAACAAATTTGCTTAAAAGTATCTCAAAATCTAATATCCTCTTCAATAAAGGCTAAAATAAGAAAAAGAAAATTCTAAAAATCTTTTCTGCATTTTAGGTCCGGTTTCTATAACTAAAAAAATTGCAGACATTTCTTGATAGGTTTATTATATATGAAGTATAAACTTTCAAAAAATTTTTGAAAATAATCAAACCGAAGCTAGATAGTTCAAAAGAACAAAAAACATATATTACAATTTTAAGAGACGTGGATTGATTTTTGAAAAACATTTTTTGATTATTTATATATGTATCATAGGTAACAAATATGCTTTAATAATGCTTTCTCTAAAATAAGTCTGAAAAAAATGGAAATAAGTTTTTTCGCGATATCCCTCTATTCCCTAAATGAATTTTGAGAAATATATATGACCAATTTATATAGAAATATTTGGGCCAAATTTGATGAAAATCAGTTCAGTCAGTCCTGAGATAAAAGTCCAAAAGCAGTGCAACACATATAATTAATTATTTACGCACATACATATATCTACATATGTTTTTTTGCCTAGATGAACTAGTTGGACCCTTAAACTTAAATATTTGAAAAAATCCGATATATCATTTTTGGCATTATCATCATAGTTTCCCCTTAAAATATAGCTATTTTATGTATATTAAAAGATATATATATATGTGTGTGTGTGCGCGCGCGCATGTGGAGAGTTGGTAATTGTGCGTTACGTACAATCTATGGATTGGTAGCCCGCCACAGATACCCACATGTAATCTAAGGCTGAAATTGTTTTGACTATTTGCAATTACAAAATGGGTCATTATTTTTAATATAAGTGTACATATATTTTTTATTACTTCATACAATTTATTTAACAAGTTGAACAAGATTTTATCAATTTTGTTAATAATTTATTTTATTTGTGTAATAATTTGATGTGTTTTTGGCTTATGTGGATGTAAAAATTTTATTGTTTTTTTAATTTATCATTTACTAAATATGTACTTTTTTACATTTATAATTTTTATCATGCAATTAAAGTTATTTATATTTAATAATTTCACGTAGTCATTAATATCATTTAATGATATCGTACAGTTATAAATATTTAATTATTGCAATTAATTATTTTTAAATAGTAACTGGATAATATTATTAATTACTTTACTTAAACTTTTTTTAAAAAATTTAATAATAATGTTTCTTGTTAATATTAACCTAACCGCTTTATATTTTATGGTTTGTAACTAAATGTTGATTATGGTTTTAATCAGTGATAATTTAAACTGTTTATTTATTTTAATTTTAATAGGATTAATTAAATTAATTGAAACAAAAAATTAGTACTTTAAGAAATGCAACTATTAGCTATATTTGCAGATATCATAATTTTCACTTCATTTTTTTTATGTCAATCCATTTTTTATTCTTTATCTATCTTGGAAATGAAATAAGATGTTAAAAAAAGTGGTAACGTTAGTTCTAATAAAATATGATTAGGTAATTTAATAGACTAAAGGATATAAGAATGTTATTTTAGTTTATACAAAAATGTCAGATTGCTTCTAAAAAAAAAACCTAAGTTTCACTAGTAATAATAAAACCAAAATAAAATTATTTAATTTGTACAAAAAGCATGTCCTGAGATTGATAATCAACACTGAGCAAAAACTACTGAAGATAAATTGATGAAAATTCGTGTATACGTTCTTTTTAATGGTATAAATCCACACTAAGAAAGGATTTTTTGAACTTCTGAGGTTAAAGAATTAAATTGGAATAACTATGAGATTTACTTTTTTTTTTAATTTCTCTGTAACAATGAAGATATCAACTTGATTTTTGGTGTTTGTAATCTTCATATGAATATTTAATAATTAATTTCTGGATTTTTCTAAATTCGATCTTGAAAGGAGTGAAGAAAAGTAAAAAAAATTTCGAACAATGATTGCAAATTTTCCCCCTTTCCGATTATACTAAACGAGTTATTCACAGGATTTGGATTTGCAAATATTCTTCAGTAAATAACTAAAACCTATTTTCGAGTTTTTTAAATTTTTATACCTAAGGAAATAAAAAACATTAAAAAGTTTTTTAAATTTTTGCCGTTTTATGCTACCGCTATTGTATCAATCTTTATGAGATTTGGTAATATTGTGATGGTAATTTATGTTTGCAATTCTGATTATGTATTTTGCTAGCGAAGCTAGACGGGAAATCTAAAAACCAATTAGTGGGTCCTGTACTGATCAAATTGTTGCTTTGAAGGAATTGCAATACACTTGTAGTTTTTAAAAATTGAACAGGTTTAATTTTTAACATTATTATTCTAACAAGTATGAATTTAAGGACAGTGTGGTCCAGAGGGCAGACCCCTGTTGACCGAGATGGGAAACGTAACTAACCATATAGCACCGACGACGCTGCAACAGAGGTGCTGTTTATTTTATATAGAATATTAATTCTATTCTTGTATTAAATTAATTTATTAAAAATCTCTCTTTTAACAGATATAAGAGTGGATTGTTTTATGTTTAAAATAACACAGAGAAATATGATTTTTAATAGCAACTTCATAATTTTGAGAAAAAATTGCAAAAAAAAGGTTATATTTTGCTTTTAATGAATTTCACGTCGTTTTTCCTTCAATATATTGATTATATAAGAATATAACCAAAGAAAGCTTGATTCGGACCTCAGATATCATATTTAAGTGTTATGTTAACAAAAATGGTATGTAAGAATCGGAACGCAAGGATGTCGGCAGAGATTTCGGGCCTTTCCGTCTGCCGGAGTACGTCCGGTACGACAGGTCAGCCCGCCGGTTTGGATCTTTTATTTTTGCCTACCTATGTCGTTTTTGGGCCTCACCCCAAAGACCGGGTCTCTGTCTTTATGCCTCATGCCTCTACCACGTACGCTTCCTAGAGAGCGCCGTGGCGGGTCTGGGTCTTTTTCTTTTCCGAACGGGGTTTTGGGCGTCTCCCTTTTTCTACAGTGTGTGTGTTATTGTCTATAGGGCTATCCCTCACCACTTGCCATTTCGTCCTTCCTGCCTTTTGCTGCAGGATTTGTGTAGTAAGCCCTGTAATGGCTTTAAAATTCTCCTCGTTGTTCTGCTTAGTAATTGTAGAACCTGGATATCAATCTCATGTAGCTGGGTCTTCCTCTTTATCTGGTGGATAATTGATCTTTAGTGGCAGTTATATATTTATTTTTAGTTTAAGATGGACGGAGTGTAGGATTGCGTTCCGATCCTTTGTACATCGTGCTTGTGAAGTATTTTATTCAGGTTACTCCTTGGGAGATTAGCAAAGGATACGTCCTTCTCGCGACGCGATTCCCCCTTTAGTCCGTTTTATGAAGGCCTTTCGGTGCTAGTGCCCTTCCTTGTAGGAATGTGCCTGATGGAGCCCTATTATTGTGAAGGGTTCATTCCCGGATGGAGTGGCATGTGGTGTCTGAAGACGTTAGACTGACTAGTAAAATAGCATGTAACCAATTTTTAAAAAGCCAGGAGATTCTCAATTCAGGCAATAGTTTTTGTATGTATGTCTTCATGGCCCTAATTTTCAAATGCCTCGATTTCAAGAATTCTCTTTTACTTTTTAATGTGGAAGGTCCTCTTATAAAAGAGATACAAAGTATAAATTCACGTTATTTTTAGATGATTTGAAGAAATTTTCTATTTGTTTGGTGTTAATATGTATTATTATTTTTGAAAAGCATATTGTTATAATTCTAATGGATAGTAGAATTATTTGGCATTCAAAAATTCAAGAAAATTGTTTGGAAAATTTGCGTTAATGTGTACTAAATGTAAAAACCAGATTTGAAATCGGCTTATAAAAACTTGTGTCACTCCTGAATCGTTTCCCTTTGTTATTTTTCGTTTTTTATTATTATTTTTTTATCAAGTTGCTCATTTTTTATATTTCTTCAGAGTGATATTTTTACTTCCTTGTACGAAGTAAAGGGAGTATTGTGATCGTGAAAAATTTTAGTTTCTAGATTTCAACGGAAATATCCATTTTGACCATCCCTGAATCCATTTTGATTACTTTCGGCGTGACCTCTGTACGTACGTACATACGTATGAATCTTGCATAACTCAAAAACGACTAGCCGTAGGATATTGGAATTTTGTATTTAGGACTGTTGTAACATCTAATTTACGCATTTAATATAATGGTTTACTTTCTATTATTTTATTATTGTTAATTTTGACGATTTTGAAATTAGCACCGATGTTAGCATTTTCAATTTTTGTCATAATTTTTTTAGTTTTTAAATTGGCGTTTATTTTGAATTACTGAAATTTATAATTGAATTTATCATGTATTTGTTTGTGCTCCTGAAATTAAACTATGTCTTCTTCCAAGAAATTAAAAACTATATCGTTTAAAGAAATGAAAATTATAATTTTAACATTTTTTGATAAATTCTGATGGGTTTGTTAAAAAATAGAATTAAAAATACATCTGGATAATAGTTAAACTTAGTACTTAACACTTCTGTATTCTTTTTTGAGGCCTACGCAATTTAATATACCTTGAGAGTTATTGGAGCCTGCAGTGACAACAGCTTCCTGATAATAATTGACTGTACTTGAGAGCTTGAACTGCAGATGATTTGAGCCCTCATTCAAATTATCTATGGCCCTTTATAGCAGGGATCGGCAAAGCCACGCCCGCGGGTGTCATGGCGTCCTCGATGAGATTTTTATACGCCCTCACTATATTACACACCTACTAAACCCAATAACCGTATCGGCGTCGCGCGTATATAAGACAATATGATTGCGCAAGTTCAGTGCCAGCAAATAGCAATCAAGTTCATACATTGACACACTTACTATTAGCACGTAGGAATATTCTCGCTTCTGATAAATTTCGTAGTATGTTACCGTATTCTGAGTTCCACGCATTTTGAGTGTTATTATTGTTGACTATTTTATTATTTACGTATTATTAGTAAACATATCATACACGATAGTCGCGCTTTTCACTATCAAATACGTATCTTACTGGTTAAACCGATTTTATAAATACCCATCATGAATAATTGTAAAAGAAAAAAAAATTATTGTTTTAATTTTGACTGGGAAGAACAATTTTGTTTTAATGACTTTAAAGGTAAATGCATCTGATTATTGTATAATAATAGTGTGGCGCCCCCAATAATTTTTGAATTTATTTTGCGCCTTTACTGACAAAAAGCTTGCCGACTTCTGTACTCTAGAGCAGAGTCATACGAATACCATTGTCGTGTTTACTCTTAACAAGACAGTGGTATTCGCATGGGTCGCAGACTATTGCGTCCGAGAGATACTCTGGCATCAAACGAGTTGATTTGGCTGCCAAGAGAGTGTCAATAAATGGCCTCTAATTGGAACTGACGTATGAAAGCGACTTCAAGAAGACAGTTCGTGTCAAACTAAATAACACATTCAATATTTTCTAGCTGTTGCGTCCTCCTACGGCCTTACATGGCATCCGGGAAAACGTCTTCAGAAACCTATTATCCTAAACATCAAAAGAAACCAAGTCATTCTAACACGGCTGAGGACTGGTGCCACGCCCACCTATTTGGCTCTCCTCAGCAGAACTATGAAGCGTACACCACTTAATGTAAAATTGTATGTAAAATTCTCCTAGATTGTCCAATGTTTGGGGCGATTCGTCATCAAATAAACCAGGATTTACATGTGTAAGGTTTCCTCAACCAGAAGAAATGCATCAAAAGACTATTGCGGTTTATCTGTGATAAAGGGATGAAGAACTCAATTTAGCGGTTTTACTTACGTAAGTTCTCTTACGGAGAACTGTGTGCGTAGTAAAAACACGAGTGGTAATATTTCTCTTTTGATTTGTTATCCAATGTTTGGTGCTTATTACCTATTTACTTATGAACACTTTTTTATTTTTCTGTTCAGCCTCCGGAACCATCGTAAGGTATTAACTTCAAAGGATGAATGAGGATGATCTGTATGAATTTAAATGAAGTGTAGTCTTGTACAGGCCACGGGTCGACCGTTCCTGAGAAGTGTGGTTAATTGAAACCCAACCACCAAAGAACACCGGTATCCACGATCTTCTATTCAAATCCTTATAAAAGTAACTGCCTTTTCTAGGATTTGGGCCTTAGAACTCTCGACTTCAAAATCAGTTGATTTGTGATGAGTTTACCACTAAACCAACCCGGTGGATTGTACTTATGAACACTTAGGTCTATTTAAATAGATGATAGATAAAGAAAAGTTTGAAAGCTCAAAAATTTATATTTTTAAATTTTGATCGTTTCCCCCACCCAGATTAGTTCTTCCAAAGTATCTTTTTTTGCCCACTTGCACTAGTAGTACGTATAGAAAGATGTACAAAAAAAATTTGTTAAAAAATGTGCAATAAATGAAAAGATAGTTTTTTTTCGATGTTTGGGAACGTGGAGAATTTGGGGGGCAAACTTTTTTTAAAAATAGAAATCATGTATGCATGTACATAGCTTAATATAAAATGAGGTTATGTTTGCAAAACTTTAAAAATGACCTCAAAGAAACTATCTACCCCACTTCCTGCACATGTCGATCCCGAAACCTTTACCAAAAAATTTCCCTATATACACAAATTTTAGGACCAAATTTCATCAAAATCGGTTTATCCAGTCAAAAGTTTATTTAACTTCAAACACGCCAACACACGCACGTACGAACATTATTCACACTTTTTTTTGAAGTCCCTGGGCCATGAAACGTCGAGAAATGCAAAAAAACCCATACCACATTTTTTAGACTGATTCCTGTACTTCCCCCCAGGAAAACAAAAAGTTTTAGGAAGATTTTCTAAAACACCATGTTATGTACATAAAACTTAGATTTACAAATGAAAACAAATATTTATTCATTTAATAAAGATTTAAATATTATTACAACCAATATAATATCCAGTATTTTTATTAACTTGAATCAGATATTTACAAAAACAGATTGAAGTTACCGAGTTTATTAACCATTACAGTACATCTTGTGATGTGAAATAACGAGCTACAGCAACAAATGCATTATAATGTCAAACAAATGTTGATTGGTGAAGTTTTACAGAGATATCACCCTCAATTAAATAGTTCAGTAATTTAAAGGAATATGAACGTAACATAAAGAGATAAAATAATAATTATTCTTAACATTTTAGATGACTTCGTTTCTAATCGATTAATAATAATTCTAATAAACTTCATTTAATCGATTGAATTATGTTATTACTGGTTATTCCAAATTATCAATCAGTATTCTAGTTAATCGTTTCGTGAGTCCCATAATTTTCTTTACATCCTGAAAATTTCTACTGATCCCAGTGAATTAATCTACGATTCCTTCTTGCATGTTTTAGATCCAGTTCTAGCGAATTGTTCTTGACTCAAACTCTTATTCATACTACTACGCTGTAATCAGATTCGTTAAGGTAACTATTGTCCGTTAATAAAGGGAAAATCCTCGATACATAAATTACAGCAGGTGGTACACTTACTTAATACATAAGAAATTGATCTCGTTTTTTTCTTTTTTTTCGAAAATCACTGACTCTACCGGTTTTATCCGTAACCAGCTCATGCAAATTAATTTAATTGGAAGCGTTTAACTGATCATATATTTTATGTTTCAAGTTTGTAGCACGTTAAAGTTGCTTAATACATGAAAAATTAATTTTTCACACCTCGTAAACCTTTCGATGATTAATCTACCTTATATCTCCTGCCTTAATTGTCTTTAAAACGTGAAGTAATGTTCTGAATTTTAAACAGAAAAATTTTTTTTTTAAATAGAATATTTACATTTTTTTTTAAACATGAAAGATAAAAGCTTATGAATGTATTTTTACCTGTTATTTAATTTTTGAATAAAAATTGAATATTTACCGTTGATTCTAAATAAAATATTGTAAAAAAAATTATATATGTTTTATTAATCTCTGTATATTTAAAATTGACAAAAACCTTTAAAGAGTCCCCAGTCCCAGTATTATTCTGTTGAAGCTAGTATTAATCTTACTTTATTTGTTTATGTTTAAACAAATGAGGACTTACTCATTAGTGCTTGATGACACTTAAAAACAGTTTGAGAGGATCAAACGATAAAAGCTGATGTTACGAGACTGGCACTGTAATGAGGACGTGGTAACACCTCCCAACCCGATTTTTGAATAACTTCCCATGACTTTCTAGCGATATCCGGAGGGCGTTATGAAACAGAAACAATTATACCTTTTGAAAAAAGAACATTTCTACCTCATTGCGGAAATTTTACTTTATTTTTATCTAAAACCGTAAAAAATCGAAATGAAACTTAAAAACTATTATTTCTATTGCACTGTCATAATTATTAACTGTTATATGTTTATTTTTCAACCTAATGCCTTCCTAATTTTATGTACTTAATCCATCTTTTAACAAGCTTTTAAATACCTTCCTGGAAGAAACTTACCGGTTAGGTATCTAACCAATTTTCCATCGCTTCCGTGTCTTCTACGCTAGAACAAAAATTATTTCCTCACAACTTTAGTTTTTTTAGTGAGCCAAAAACATAAACATTGCTTGGAACCAGGTTATGACTTACTGTGGGTGGCTCAGAAAATAAAAAAACTGTGATTTTGTTGGTAAAAATTGTTTTATTATTCCGAGGATCCGAGTAGCAACCTGTAACAAAATATCAGTTTTTGAATGTTTGTATTTAATTTTTGCCTAGTGGCCGTAGTAGCTTACAATAATTTTCATTAGTCACATGTTTTATTGTTGAATCATTTGTTTAATAAATATTGTCATCATTCTTAAAAATAGAAGATTTGTCTTTCCCTTGTTCGACATATAGAAAATTCCTACACTTTTAAAACGCATAATCCATTTGTACAAGTTGCCACTACTCAAATAACTCTATATTGCTGCTACATACAACAAATAATCTCTACTAGTTTCACCTTTGCTGAATTGCAAATGCATATCACTACTCGTATATTTCCTTGGTGTAATCGGGCAGAGAAATACTCAATGTAAATTGGCTTTTAAAAACACAACTTCAAATAGCTACAAAGGTCATTCAATAATTAGAGATAAATGGTTCTAGAACACTTATTATTTTTTCAATTGTAGTGATAATAAAACTACTTTTCGTTATAATCTACATTAGGCACTTGTCCAATCTTTTTGTGAACTTTCTTATTCCAGTAGTAAAGAATTCAACCCACCGGGTTGTTCTAGTGGTCAACGCGTCTTCCCAAATCAGCTGATTTAGAAGTCGAGAGTTCCAGCTGACTTTACTAGGACTTAAACAGTCCTAGTAAAGTCAGTTATTTTTACACGGATTTGAATACTAGGTCGTGGATATCGGTGTTCGTTAGTGGTTGGGTTTCAATTAACCACACATCAATGGTCGAACTGAGACTGTACAAGGTTACACTTCATTTACACTCATACATATCATCCTCATTCATCCTCTAAAGTATTATCTGAAAGGTAATTACCGGAGGCTAAACAGGAAAAAGGAAAAGTAGTAAAGAATTCACCTCGATGTCAAAGCCTCAATCTCCTCTTGTACTGCATTCTCGACTTGCTCATTAGTGTGTGATGCCACGTAAAAACTGTTTGAAAGGACGAAACAATAAAACCTGATGTTACGAGATTTGGACTGTAATTTGGACGTGGCAACACCTCTCAACCCGATTTTTTAATAGCTTCCCATGTCTTTCTAGCGGTATGTGGAGAGCGTTACGAAGCAGAAAGAATTATACCTTTTGAAAAAAGAACGTTTCTTCCTTATTGCGGAGATTTTACTTTATTTTATAGCATGTTGGAATATTGCTCTTGATTGTACGTTGTTATTCTAAATAATCGCTATAAATTTTGTCTTTATAATCCCAAAACACTTTACCGCTGATAAACAGATTTTGAATTTTTTCTTGTTAGGCAAATTTGGATGTTTCCATATCCTTTTTCTTTGGATTACGACTCAAAACGACGAAGCCAAGTTATATCACAAGTTATTATGCGATCTAAAAAAGCATTCCCTGCCGCTAAAAACTATTCCGTACAAATGTGGATTCGGATGTCTCTGTGATTCTAAGTCGACTGTCTCAGATCCTGTCTTGAACAATTTTTGCGGTAATTCATCTTATCATGGTTAATGGAATGGATATGCTGATGCCAAGCTCTAAAAATTTCAGCAATTCCCAAAATTTTTACCAATCTCTTCTTGCGAATAAGATGTAATGCGATTTTGGAAAGCTTCAACCAAGTTTCCACCAGTCTTCCGCACAATGAAAATCAGTGACACTTGTACTGTCCAATATTATTTGTTCGATCCACTATAAAAAATTTTTAAAGTTAATACAATTTTTAATCATACTGTATTAAGATCAGAAACTGAATAACGGCCGTTTGTACACATTCAGAAAAAAATATTTTTTATCACATCATCTGTTTTTTCACGGTACATGTTTCAAGCGGAGCCGATGTGTTAAACTAAAGAGGTTTTAACTATTTTCGAACAGCTAAAATTTTCTGTTAGTGGAGTAAAATTCAGCGTCTGATGGTTTCAGTTTGTTTTATTAAATCATTTTTTCGCTGTTGCCATTTGTTTCTTTAATTGGTGTACGACTCTCCAGAACAGTAAATTAATATTTCCAATGAATATATAATATTTGGTTGTATTTATAGTAGATATGCGATTGTAATTTGTAAATAAAAATTTCCCTTTACGATTTATCTATCCCTCGTTGGATGATAGTAATATAAAAATACAATCCGAAAATTTAACAATCAAATTTAATTTATAATTATTAAGAACTTTTATATATATATAAGTTCTTAATATACAATTTAAAAATCAGATGGGTGGATAAAATGACAAATGAAGAGGTGTTGCGGCAAATAGATGAAGAAAGAAGCGTTTGGAAAAATATAGTTAAAAGAAGACAGACTTATAGGTCACATATTAAGGCAACCTGGAATAGTCGCTTTAATAATGGAGGGACAGGTAGAAGGAAAAATTGTGCAGGCAGGCAACGTTTGGAGTATGTAAAACAAATTGTTAGGAATGTATGATGTAGGGGGTATACCGAAATGAAACGACTGGCGCTAGACAGGGAATCTTGGAGAGCTTTATCAAACCAGTCAAATGACTGAAGACAAAAAAAAATATATACAATACACCGTGGATTAATAAATTTACATATAAGTACTCGTGTGTGTGTGTGTGTGTGTGTATATATATATATATATATATATATATATATATATATATATATATTATATATTATATAATATAAATAAATAGTTACACATTTTTAATAAAATATTTTTTTCTATTATTATTATTATTAATGATAAATAGTTTATTAACTCTCTACATCATGGTTAATTTATAGTGATGTTATAATATTTAACACATATTTTATCTATATATCTGGTTTTGGTTTGTAGAATATGAAGGCTAAACCTATGAAATACCAGCTACCACTTAAAATTTTTTCGCTCTCCAATTTATATTAATTTCTACATAAATGATGATAAGATGGTATAGGCATGATTAATGTTAAACATTAAAAAAACGGAAGTCTTATTAGCATAAAACAATAATTTATACTAAATAAAATGATTTATTTTTACAGTAAATGATATTTAATTTTTATTAACTTCATTAAGAAAGTAAATCATAAATAAACACAGCTAGATATTTCTATTTAATTCTGCAATATACTTTCTAGTTCGTAGAGAATAAATGATATCTACATAATGAAATTTTAATTAGTCAGTTGCTGGAAATAAACTCTTAAACGGGTATAGGTATATATATACGTACAAATATGGGTAATTTTGTAATGTTACATATTAGTTCACCTATGTTTTATCTGCCTCTTATACTAGCAGATAATGTTGTAAAATTAATTTATTCCACTGTCATACTACTCATTTATAAACATGTAGTTTATAATTTTCTTTACTTGTCGTACAAGGAAGTAATGAAAATCACAATACTTCCTTGTCGTACAAGGAAGTATTGCAATCGCGAAAAAAATGACGGTTTTCAGATTTCAACGGAATTATCCATTTTGATCATCCCTGAACTCATTTTTACTAGTTTCAGCGTGACCTTCGTACTTATATATCTCGCATAACTCAAAAACGATTAGCCGTAGGATGTTGAAATTTTGGATTTAGGATTGTGTAATTGTGTACCTCCCTTTTTGATTGCAATCGACTGAACCAAAAGTGTCCAAAAAAGCCCGAAATCCATGAAAAAAAATGGATTTCGGACTTTTTCTTATCTGCATTATCCAGCCCTCATTGAGGTCTTTTCAACGATATATCATAAGTGGTATTTATTTTCATTGGTTTCAGAGTTACAGACAAATAAATTTATAATTAATAAAATATTTGGATTGTACAAGGGGAAGGCTCATCGGTTCGAATCCGACTTCATTTCCTTTTTGTTTTTTAACTTTTATTTAATTTAAATATATTGATTTATTAATGATTATTAACCTCTGATTGAAAACACATTTTTTTAACTAATTTTTTTTTTAACTTTTCTTTATTTTAAATATATTAATCTGTTAATCATTATTAACCTCTGATTGCAAAAAAAAGTGTATATGTAAATTAATAGACGTACAAGGAAGTCATGTGATGTCTACATCAGATATTTTTTGTTCAAGAAAGTAACTTTTTCCATTTTTTATTATTTATTAAAACATCATTGAAGCAGTATAATTATGTTTTTTTTTTTGTTTTATATGACTAGTACGTAATTTTAATATTAAGTAATTTGTAGAAGAATATAAATTGCTGTCATAATCAAATAAGTTATACATTATTTATTTGACTATGACAGCAATTTATTTTCTTCTTTTGTATGTTATTTTCTATTTTTCATAGATTTTTTTTTCTATTGTATAAATATTAAAAAACAAAATTCACTTTACATATTTATATGCTTGTTATTGCTTAAGATTTATAGGAATTTGTAAATAAATAGAATTTATTATTTTTTCCATTTATTTGTTCGCTTTTTTTTATGGAATCTTATCTTTTCATTTTCATATTTATCAGAATTACGACTGCACTACAAATATATATTTGTAAACAACATATTTAAAACAACATTCATATTTTAAACAACATTTATTTAATATTGTAATTCTTTTCCTTAGCTGGTAGCAGAATAAAAAAAGTTTTTATGTGCACATCCTTTTTACGTTGTGCGGTTAAATTGATGACTGAAACCTTTTATAAACATAATCGTACTGTAGGGTAAAATTTTAGAAGGGTGTTAAAGGATATCCGTTGGTTTCGGATATTTTTTAAGGCTTCTTCTTCCTTTCCATAGTTTCATCCTTTCTTCATCACATAATTGAATTTATTTTAAAAAGATAACACTTTCTTTTTAAAAAAATTTTATTTTGTTGCTTTATTGTATGAAATTAAGTTAACTCCTTATAAATAATATTATTATGTTTACAACAGTTGTGTAATGTGTTAAGAATCGAAATTTAATTTTAGTTTTAAAATCATGTCATATTCCTTTTTTTTAAATATATTATTTTGTTTTGAATTTTTATTATTTTTTTGTTACTTATGATTTTTAAAAGTTTATCTTTAGTTGTCATAGGCGAGAATGTATACTATTGGTTAAAAATTACTCTCGAAACGGATTTTGGTATTATCAACTTTTTCATGAAATCTAAGTCCATATTTTACTAAGTCCAATATTATTAAATTTTTTTTTGTTAAAAAACTAAATTTTACAATATATCTATTTGGAAGTATATTTCAATGAAGAAGTTTTATCTAACTTTAATAATAAATGTTCTACTTACAAGCATGAAATTTAATGTAATAACTTGTATATTGTATGTTACTCCGTTACTTACAAGCATGAGATTTAATGTAATAACTTGTATATTGTATGTTACTCCGTTGTTTTGTAGATTTTCTTTACGATATGTGTTACATCAAAAATTTTCTTTACGATTCAAAGCTATTTAAAAAGGAATTTAAAATTAATTCTTTTAGACCGCTGAAATTTTTTAACCTAAACGTATAAATTTATATACCTTGTAGTAATATCGAAAAAAATAAATATAATACTTATATAAAAATTTAACCAAAACTGGTTGTTGAAATGGTAACTTATAAATCAGCAAATACAGTATTATAGATTGATTTTTAAAAAAATTTTAAAAATATACTGGTTTACGCCTTTTTTTACATTTGAAGAAAATTTTACGTACCAAAAAAAGCCTTCTTTTTCTGGGTTTTTGAAAAAATATTTGTAAAATACAAGTTCAAAAACTAGATACGAGATGCAAAAGACAATTGAATAATAAAAAAAAAGTTTAATAAAGCTGTAAACTTTGTTTCATTTACAATAAAAAATGTAATAAGCTGTAAATGAAACAAAATTCATAGCATTTCTCTAAATTACCATCACAATGTACCAAATTTCATAAAGATTGATTCAATAGCGGTAGAGCTAGAAAAAAGCTAAAATGTAAAATACAATTTATACTTTTTACCTGTTAAAATATTAAAATTCAAAATCTATATTTAGATATTTATCTGAAGAGTTTTTGCAAGCCCAAGTATTTTTAGAAATCTATTGTCATAAAATATGTTTTATTTATTAAGGTGCTTATTAATAATCTATTTGTAATTTAAACCTTTAATAGGCTACATAAATTTGCCCTTGAGGCAAAGGCGATCACGAAATGAAATCCAGATCAGTGAATATCCTGTATTTTATAAATATTTCGTGGTTAAAGACTGAGTATTTATAAAAAGGTTTTCTGAGTTTATGTGGTGTTTTTGAAAATCTCATTAAGCGATATGTGGCCCATAACCCACTATCACGATGGATTGTAGGTGACGGAAAAATTTATGAATAATTTTTATTTTTTCGAATTAATCAATTTATATTTGAGATATAACATGAAAAAACATTTATAGTATTTCTCTAAATTACCATCACAATGTTAACCAAATTTTATCAAAGATTGTTTCAATAGCGGTAGCATAAAATGTCAAAAATGTAAACAGAAATTTATTTTTTTTTAATCCTTAAAATATTAAAATTCAAAAAACCCGAAAATGATTTTTAGATATTTTTCTGAAGAAAATTTGCAAGCTCAAGTCAAGTGAATATCTCGTTTAATATAGTCAGAAATGGGGAAAATTTGCAATCATTGTTCGAGATTTTTTTACCTTTCTTCACCTCTTTCAAGGTAGAATTTCAGAAAATTTAGAAATTGGTTTTTAAATATTCACATAAACCAAAAATCAAATTCATTTGTTACCGATAAAAAAAAATATTTAATTTAATGTTACCTCATTTTAACCCTTTAAATTCATAATTTCAAAAAATTCTTTCCTAGTGCGCATTTACATCATAAGAAAAACGTGTTTATAAATTTTTATCAGTTTATCTTCAGTAATTTTTGCTGGGTGTTGATAATGAGTCAGGAAATTTTATATACAAATATATAGACAGGCAGACCAGTCGCGGCTTCGCCCCGCGCTTTATGGTTGCTTACGTTTCCCGTCGCGGTCAGGGAATGTTTATTTGCTCAGGTCTCGCTTCACTCGCCCTTCCCGTCAGCCAGTAGGCTCTGACCCTTGGACCCCGCTCTGTTCATTAAACACATACTTGTGAGAATAATAATGATTAAAAAAACTAAAACCGGTTCAATAATAAAAAAATATCAGTGTATTGTAATTTCTTTAGAGCAACAGTTTGGTCAGTACAAGACACGAAACTTTGAGTGATCTAAGAATATGGATTTCAAAACAGTTGGCCTCCATCTTAAAAGTATTAGTTACAACTGGTAGTTTCATTTTGCCCGATTCTTATCGTTACCCGACAAACACCACTAGGAAGTGACCGTTCTTCGTATCTCAATTTTCTTTTTTTTCATTTACTTTTATTTTTTGTTTTTTAGTCAAGTAACCGGAGGCAGGTGCAGCTAGTCGCATCGTACGTACAGTAACAGTGGCTATGTTGGTTGAGCCGCCGCTT
This sequence comes from Lycorma delicatula, assembly GCF_047948215.1. Taxonomy (NCBI): domain Eukaryota; kingdom Metazoa; phylum Arthropoda; class Insecta; order Hemiptera; family Fulgoridae; genus Lycorma; species Lycorma delicatula. The sequence continues at coordinate 41,913,068 of NC_134462.1, read as the reverse complement.
CGTACACCGTCACACCCCTTAAAAAAATCGAAATTTAAAAAAAAAATTCGGAAGTGGTTTTCAGATATTTATCTTAAAGTATTTTCAAGCCCCATTCTAGTGAATATCTCATTTAATGTAATCGGAAATAGGGGAAATTTTTGAACATTCTTCAAATTGTTTTACCTTTTTTCAGCCCTTTCAAGGTTGAGTTTAAAAAAATCTAGAAAATGGTTTTTAGATATGTACATGAAAATTACACACACCAAAAATCAAGAAGAACTTTCAAAATATTAAGAAGTATAAAAGGCTAATAGTAATTTTTTTCAAAAGCTTTCTTTCTGTTATGTAATAAAATAATCTGAAAAATAAAACTGTTATATGATCAGTGTAAAACAATTATTTTTACTTTTATTATATTGAAATAAATAAAGACAAAGTTATACTACAAGTTTATAAGAAGAATTAAACATTTAATAAATTATTTTTCATACATTATATGTTTTTCCATGTGCCTTCGAGACGTTTTTAAAAAATAAATAAATAAATAAAATCAACTGCAAGATCGCCAGATATAAGGATTTATAGGGTTACATAAATAACAGAACTAAACGTTTCATGAAGTACTTAAACAAAACGCACACTTATTGGGTGTAAACCGGCCCTGACATTTATGTAAAATTACAAAAAATAAAACTAGAACATTAAACATACAGTAAAATAAAATCCACAAATTTATTGGACAGTACAATGATATTTTAAAAACTTTTAATTGATGATAATCAGCCCAAGGTAAACAAGTGCCACTGTTTTTTTTTTGTTACAATATAGATAATGATTGGTTTTCAATTGGCCAATTAGAAATTTTGTTCAGTACAACATCTGATCATGTAATATCTCGGACTGGGTTGGAGATAATTTGTACTAGATATTATTCATAACCTCCATTCTGCATTTATTTTTTATATAATGTGATCTTTGCTTTGATATTTGTAAGTCTTCACTTTATCGAGTTTAAACTGCTTACATTTTTTTAACGTCTTTTCGAAGGAAATTACGGTATTAATTTCGATCGCGTTATGGGTTTGAGGGGTGAAAATTAATTTTCTTTACGTTTTGAGGTATAATACGAAAATACCATTCCATTAAAATTGTGGTTTCCTTCTATATACAAACTAGGAAAAAAGCGGGACTATGGCCTGCGAAAATGTTACATGGTTTATTTTTCATACACAAGATTTTGTTAAATTTATTTGCCAATTGTAAGTAAATAACGTTCATGAATTTAGCGTACTAACAACAAGAAAAAATGTACAACGAAAAGCTTCAAAAGCCTGAATATTTTTAGTTGTTTCTTGAATTGTGATTTTTTAACACAGCTCCTTTCTTATCCCCAAAACACAAAAATAATTTTAGAAAAATTGTTCGTATCAAGAAGTATAAATCATTCGAACAAATGAATCGTTTGAGAACTGTAAATAGTTCGGATGAATGAATTGTTAGTACGCTGCGCGCAGCCGCCCGGCGCACGAACATTGGTCCGCTCTGCGCCAATAGCTGTTAAATTAAAAATGTGAGCACAAGCAATAAACAAAAAAACCCACGCACCATCCTTTTTTATGGGAAAGATATATATATATATATTCAGAGTAGGTCAAAGGTATGAAAACCTCTCAACAACTTTAAAAACGTTTTTCGGATAGAATACTGTAAATTTCAGGATAAGGTATCAGCCAACTATTCTACCTTTTGACGAGAAATAGAATTTCAACCCTTTCTTGGGGGAGACGGTGACCCAGGGGTTGTAACTAAAATATTTTAAATGAACACCCTTTGTGTGATACATTATTTTAAAGGTCTCTTAAGATAAGAAAAATGGTATAAATAAAAAGTCGGTACAATGTCTGTACCCAAAATGGCGGAGGGATAAATTTTGGATTTTTAAAAAAATTATATTGATTATTTAAGGAACTGTTGTCGCAAATAAATAGATGTATAAAAATTTGATTAAATGGTTTTGGAATAAATTTATTTAAAAAGAAAATTTTTTATTAACCATAACGTCTGCTTGTTAGTTACATTCCTTTTTAATAAATGTTCGAAATTTCTTCTTTCTGTTTTTTTTTTTTTTTGCAGATTGCCAGCCGGTTGTAAAAGGATGATACTTTATTCAATGATTCCTTAGTGATATTTTGTGCTGATTATCGAATTCTATTTTGTAAATCATCGATATTTTGGGGCTTATTATGAATACAATACTTTTTTAAGTAGCCCCATACAAAGTAATCTAATGGTATAAGTCGGGTGATATCGGTGGCCGTTACAGGAAAAAAATGTATTTAAAATTTTACATATCTGAAGATCGAAATGCGGCGGGGCGCCAACTCGTTGAAACCAAATATTTTGGTAGTTGGGGCCAACAACGTTTTGAATGTTTGGAACGTAACAATCTGGAAGCAAAGCCTCATATTTCACTACGTTCAAATTTCTATTAATAAATATATTAGTAAATAATATATAATAGGCCTTATCAATCGTCCACCACCAATACCTGCCCGTACATTTACTTAGATTGGATACTATGTATATACCATACGATACCAATACAGATTAATATCCGTCTAGCATCGACAGTTATGACGATTTACATTGCATTTTAAAAAACTGTGGCCTCAACACTAAATATTATATTGTTTAAAAAATTAGGATCTGCACAAATATTGTTCATAATTTCTCAGAACTCAAGTCTTCGATCGCAGTCATCTTCATTAAGTTGCACCAGACGAATTTTGAAGGGCTTCAAATTTTCACTTTTTATGTTCGAATCTCTGAACTTTGCTTAATGTTACTTTCTCGTGGTGCTGTTCGAGTCGTGGAATGAGGATTCTTAATAAACTAGCGTGATCTCTATCGTTTTGTTTGTTATTAATTGATGTAAATTTAGACCTCCCTGGTTTTCTCCAATTATTGATTTTCCCGGTTTCTTCAAATCGTTTGAAGGTTTTTGACAGTGTACCTTTTGAAATAGGATTCCGATTATTAAATATTACATTGAACAATTCGCAAACTTCATTCTACGTTACTTTATCACCAAAGCCCCTAATTATTAAAATTATGACCCCCTTCTGTTCACTGACATGCTAATAGCAACGGTAGCAGGTAGAAAAGAAAAAATTAATTCACAAAAAAACAAAACATTTAAAAAAAAGGTAAAAAGGTGTAAATAACAAAAGTCGCTTACAAATGTGGTAAAGGTAGACAAAATCAATTTGCTAACTGATCTCAATAAATTCTCATTAAAAACTAATAGTGTAGAAATAAAATACAATGAAGTAAGCTTCATTTTTTCAGTAGTGGTAAGAGACCACCAATGATCAGCTGATTAACACGATTAGGTGACAATATTTTTATTTATTTACTCATTAAATAAAATTATTTTTTTAAAAATTTAACTTAATTTTTTAAATAATTTGTAATTATATTAAATTTGTATTTAATTCAGTTTTTTTTTAATTTAATTTTAATATTTGAACTTATAAATTTCAAAATAAAAAAATTCAATTCAATCTATTTTTTTAATTTCAATTAAATTTTCAAAAAACAAGAATTTATCCTGCTGCCATTTTGGGAACAGACTTCGTACCAACTTTTTTTTCTAAATATAAATCAGTCACTAAAAAAATAAGAATTTATAAAAACACTGATTTTATTTAGATTTAACCCTTAACCTCCCGCTTTATTTCACGCGCGAATCGAGATTTCGGTAAACGTTTGTTTATCTCCCTATTACTGAATTGTTTTTCATCCAAAAAATCTGAAAAAATTAGGGTATGTTAACAATGCGTTATTAATTTATATTGTTCAACAGAAATTAATTTTCTTTAATATTTGATTATGTTACGCGCGCACAAATATGGTATAAAAAGATAATTACAATTTTTTTTTAGTTTTTGATTTTTTTTTAATTATCAGTGACCTATGTTTTTTTACATTTATATAAACTATAGACTTTTCTGGTTAATTTGACGATAAAATTTATTTATATCCGATAATAACTGATATATAAATAAATAAAAAAAAATACACTACATTTCAGAAAATTGTAACTAAAAAAAAATTGAGATTTCGGTAAAGGTTTGTTTATCTCGCTATTACAGAATTGTTTTTCATCCAAAAAAATCTGAAAAAATTAGGGTATGTTAAAAATGAGTTATAATTTATATTGTTTAACAAAAATTAATTTTTGTTAATATTTGATTATGTTGCACGCGCACAAATATGGTATAAAAAAAATAATTTAAAATTATTTCTTCCTTTCATAAAAGTCACGTTCACTCGTTATTCTGTTGAATTTATGTTTGCATAGCAATTATATAAAAGATAACAAACCGCTAATGTATATAAGAATCAAATAAACAAAAAAATATCAAAATACTACGACTTAAACAATGACGTCAGTGAAAAAATAAGTACTGTGTGTTTGATCCCTGGTGAAATATCTACACTATACACGACTGTTATGCTTATTGAATTTTCTCATAATTCAATGCGTTGTGATTAAATCCATATAAAAATCATTTTTCTATGTTAAATGGTTCATGAGAAATTTTAATTTGAAAAATTGATTACCAGTGGTTAATATAGTGACCAGCGGTGACAAGGGGTTAAACAATTTATTATTTTATACAGGATTGTTGTAAATTAATCATAGAAGAAAAATTTAGTGATCAACAAGTACAAAACTTAAAATCTTAATTTTTATTTCTTTTTTTCTTGTAATAGATGAGTCTGAGAAATGCCATTTACGCATCTTCCATAAATGGGGGAGTGTCGGACTCACACGGGTTCGGCTAGATGTTATTAAGAGCCTATGTGTACCCGCACCCTACCGACTAAAACTCCTATCTCCCCGTTTCTCCTCCTTCGGGGTCTGTCCTGCAGTTTAAAAATTGCGCGGGCCCAGGAGGTGACTTTAGGGTCCAGGGGTCCAGAGTCCCCGTGCTTCATTACCGTCGCCCATCCGCACAAGTGCAGACGCACGACGGCTCCACAGGAGGCTGTTCTTCACCCTTTCACCTTCAAGTCACTTTCTTCGCCGGAGTCTCAAGTCTTTTATATGAGATTCCTTGTTGGGTGAACTTCAGTCCTTTTACTGATTTGGGTCCTAAATCAGGCTCTATTCCATTCTCTAGCTTCTCTCGCTTTAGTTTTCAGGATACTTGTTGCTAGGTGTACTACCTTGTGCCATTCCGCTCTTCGTATCAACATGTATGGAACTGTTTCTTCCGGAGAAAGCCAGCTAAACCCGACATCTTGTTTGACCACATCCCACCGCTGGAATTGGTAGATGGTGTTCTTTTTACCCCTACTAAGTGGAATCACTATGTATTATACATCATTTCCTACAGAAAGATGTATGTTTGTCTGTTTAAACTATCCGACGTAGTCTTTCTTATGATTCGTTGCTAATCACAATTTCTCTCTTTGAAAGTAATGATGCTCATTATTAATCAGAATATTAGCCAGTGTTCATTAGCCATAGTAACAGTATCATTTTTACGGCGGAATATTACTTGAATTTCAATGGGCACGCTGATATGCAACAGTGCATTTGACTAGAGAAACAGTGAGAAACCACTTAATTCTGTAACTGTCTTTAGGAAGTCTGATATGGAATCTTGTAATTATTAAAAATTGCTACATAATTTTTTGGAATGTTATTTCTCTTGTTAATAATGCATTTTAAAACGTAGTATATTTTGAAGTTTAATTCACAGATATTTGTGATGTTAATGTTGGTTTCTAATGCAGCATGAGAAATATCACTACCGATCAAGTGTATATCAATGGTTTATCCGAGTTCCGATCTCGTCTAGATTTGTCTTTTAATAAAACCTCAGTCACGCAAGTCCATATTTCTTAAATCGGGTGTTAATCGTGTTCAGTCAGTTATTGTGTGATCTATTTAAAAATTTAATTCATATCTTACTGTAATTATTGCGTTATGTCGTGTTCAAGTAGTCCAGGTATGTAATACAATTACGATTGGCAGTAATGAAAAATATATTGATGGAAATTACGCTTTCCCTTTCAATGAAATCATTCTATGTTAATTTACTTTATTTTTTTGTTCTATTTCAATAAAAATCACGTAAATAGAAGTATAAAATGTTAACAGAATCGTTGAAAAAAGTTAATTAAAATAATTTAGCAATAATAAACATGGAAAAAAGTATTTTCCAGATAATCACAAATATTTTTCCATTTTGACTGTGGTATTACTATTTTCTTACTACCTTTGGCTAAGAAAAAAAGAAAGGATGATAATAATTGTATCAAACATGGCCCGTTGGTATGATTATATAATTAATAATTAAAGAACCCACTCTCCAACAATTCTCTTATATATACGTTCAAGCGCTTTCAGAACAAAAATTCCATCATCAGAAACTTAAAAATTTATACTATAATCTTAATAAAACTATAACTACTTCGTCATGTAGATTTGTTGCAATTGTATGTAGATGAACGCAATTGTATTCTGTGTCGCTTAATTTGTAGAAGTTTGTTAAAAATTTTATCTGGTACCAACTTGAGAATATTTATTGTTAGGTTAGAACGTCCACTTGATTTCTTTGAACCGTATCGCGCATGTTTGACCATCTGTAATAATAATCGGTGGCTTACCTTGACCTAATGTATATTGTGTACTCTATAGTCAGTTTCAAGAAAACGATTTTAAGATGAAATAATAATCGCTATCTTGAGATCGTTTGTATGGTTGAATATTGGTTCTGAATTTTCTATAAACGAATCACGATTCCATAAACAACGACGAGCATTCACGCAATATTCGGTGGGCGTGGCGTGAACTAATATTGTGGGCGTGCCATGAACTAACAAACTATCTATTATTATAATTTAGAAAGACTACCGCTTCATAAAATATCATATATTTCAATATTCATTATAGATTTTTGTACTTTTTTTAATTTTAAACTTTGATTTTTGTATTATTTATTTATAAATATCCTATACTTTCATAAAAAAAGTTACATTTTTCACAAATGAATTTATAAGTTAAAAAGTTATTTGTATTAATTTTTTGTAATTTTGTACACGTTTCATTAAACTTTATTTTAACATATATTTATAAAATAGAGTTTAAAGAATCATTACTTTTAGTGAAAAAACGAAATTTTTGTATTCATTGATGAACCATTAAGTGTAATTAATTTAAATTATGAATAGTTTATATCATCCCGTAAACCATGATCAGTTCTTAATAAAAATCTAAATAAGTAATTAAAAAGTTCACGGTAAATTTTTATAAATTTTATCTAAAAATTTAATTTTAATTAAAATATATATATATATATATATATATACATACATATATGTGTATAAAAATATCTTAATCCAATCGTTGCATTTGTTTTCATTTATTATTTCAAACTTGTTGGATTTATTGTTTACAGGTGTATTTGATTTATAACCCACCGGGTTGGTCTAGTGGTGAACGCGTCTTCCCAAATCAACTGATTTGGAAATCGAGAGTTCCAGCGTTCAAGTCCTAGTAATCAGTTATTTTTACACGGATTTGAATACTAGATCGTGGATACCGGTGTTCTTTGGTGGTTGGGTTTCAATTAACCGCACATCTCAGGAATGGTCGAACTGAGACTGTACAAGACTATACTTTATTTACACTCATACATATCATCCTCATTCATCCTCTGAAGTATTATCTGAAAGGTAATTACCGGAGGCCAAACAGGAAAAAGAAAGAAAGGTGTATTTGATTGCTGGCCTCCGTGGCGCGAGTGGTATTGTTTCGGCCTTTCAAACGGAGCTCCCGGGTTCGAATTCCGGTCAGGCATGGTATTTTCACACACGCTACAAAATCGTTCATATCATCCTCTGAAGCAATATCTAGTGGTGGTCCCGGAGGTTAAACAGGGAAAAAAAGAAAAAATGAGTATTTGATTATGTGGTAACTTATATATGTATTAAAAATAAGTACTATTAAATTAATCTGTTTTGAAATAAATTTGTCTAAGAAAACTTAATTAAATTTTAAACAAAATATGTGTTGTGTAAGTAAATTATGAATTTATCGAAAAATTAATTAATATATTGTAATTTTGTATTTAAATAAAGCTATTTAATCTAAATCTGTTTTTTTGTTTTTTGTTACAGGAGGTATGTATGAATAATTTATTTAGAGTAACTCGGCAAAATGGGTAAGATCATATTTGATTTTTATATATATTATTTGTAATATAAATAAAAAAGTAAACAGATAAAGAAAACTATTAGTTAATTGATTCTTGTATTTACTTAAGCTGAAAAAAATTTATAGAAGAATTTAGTTACCCGTAATTTTTTTATAGAATTTATTGTAAACATATTTTATTCCTAAGCATTTCTTCTTTTTTTTTTCTAAATGTGGTGAAAAATTAAATCTCGATAAAAATAAAATTATAATTTGTACATTAAAAATTGTACAAGGCGTACTGGATACAACATTGGGGTACGGCAAGCAATAGCAGTATTGATATCCAAAGGTTGCAGAGCAATGCGCTGAGAAACATTTCGGAGGCGCCATGGTTTGCGAAGAACAAAGAGATCCACGATTACCTATAGATGCCATCTATTCGTGAATAAATTCACCAGCTATGTTCAGAGTATGTACTTTAACTTAACGCGCAAGAAAACGGTTGTTAACCATCTGGATAGTAGTGAAGATGTGAGGCGACATCAGAGGTTGCATGTATTTGATCTAGAGGTTGTTGTGCGTTGAATATCATCCTTTATTTATTGAAATTTTTCTGATACTATTTAATGAATTTCTTTAATTTAGTTATATGAATTCTTTTGTCTCGTTGTTTATGAGTTATGAATTGTTTAAGTTTCGACTTTGTATCTTATATTTGACCGGTTTTAATTTGTTGTATGTCTTATTTTTTATCAATATGATTTATCACAATTTTTTTTATACTCAATTGATTGTTCTGTTTTGTTAATCATTTAATTTATTGTTCTCTATACGTTTGTTAAGTTGTGCTACCATTTTTTTTTTTTTGTTCTTTACAGTTAGTTGTCGAATCGTTTGTACTTTTTACGATTAGTTATACTTTTTTATTGTATTGTACTTTGTTTAAACCTTTATATTATCTTGGAAGCTGTTACCGGATACCTTCTTATCACATTATTTTTACACAGTATAAGTTGCTTATAGTTTCATTGTTCAGGAAGTCGATTGTAAATAAAGCAATACACAATTTTATTTTTTATTTTTATTTTTCTGATGTTTTTAAAAAATAAACACTTTTTGGCATTGGTGGTGCCAACATATTTGTGTTTTCACACTTAAGTAAAGTTACATTAAAAAAATTATTAATTTTGCATCTACAAAATGTATGTTTATATTTCATGTACCAAGCGTATAAAAAGCTTCGTTCTGCATTTATTTATGTAACTATTTAAAACAAAAAACATATTTCGGTAGTATATGACCCTATCATATAAGAAAATAGTTCTTATATATATATATATATATATATATATATATATAGATTTGGAAACTTTTTAACAAAACTTGTCCGCCATTTCGCGAATTCCAAATATCTACCTCTAGAACATATTATATTATATTAATGAGATTTGGCGTGTTTTGTCAAATGCGCTTACATTTTTTGATAAGGAAATATTTTTCTTATAAGTAGGTTGAGATATTAATTATTTTAGTCACAAAAATGCCCGGGTTGTTAAATAAATCCTAATTTTACAAAATACAATTAATTTTACAAAACACTTTGTTACTCAAATATTCACATTAAATTTATTACTTTTACCCGGAGTTATTTATTACTTAAATTCTTTGCTGTACTACATTACTAAAACATGAGAGTGTGCAGCATAGGCGTAGACTGTTTGATCTTAGCCGAATCATAATCATGCTTTTTTATCTGTATCAATAAATTAGCATCTGGATTTATAATTAATCAAGTATTATTTATAAGTAGTTTTTTTCTTGGCCAGCAAGTTTTTTTTTTAACAACAAAATATTTAAATATTTTTACTTCAGTTTTTTCAAGTTACAATTTTTTTTCTTTATTTTTAATTTGAGTCCATTTTGAAACTTTTTGTTTGGGTCTAAAATATTTCTATAATTCTAAAAAATATTAAATCGTATTTAAAAATCTGATGTGGAGTCCACATGACTTCCTTGTACACCTATTAAATTACATATACATATCTTGTGTTTTTTTGTTTTTTCTTTTTTTAAATGAAAAGTATATAAAATTTTATTTCATTAATAACTTCTGATATTTTTTCACATTTTTTTTATTATTATTGAAATTTATCGTAAAAATATTGTAATTTTTTTTAAATCAAAGAATAATAATTATTAATAAATCAATATATTTAAATTAAAAAAAAAAAAATTAAAAAAGAGATGAATTCGTATTCGAACCGATGTGCTTTTTTATAAATAAATTAAAAAAAAATAATTTATTTGTTTAAAAATTGGATTAACCTGATATTTTTACAGATTTTTTTTTTGTTTTGAGTCATTTGACTCGTTTGATGTAGCTCTTACTAGATGTATCATCACCAGATTTTAAGGAAAATATGCAATAACCAGTGAGAATGGGCTTAATATGCAAATGCATTTGATCCGGTCTCTACTAATAACACGTTAATGTCATGTGAAACTGAGTTATGAGTCACTCAGTATTAGTAAAAATAATAATAATTATTATTATTTTTAAGTATTTTTAATCAACAAAAACTGGTTAATACTGAAATAAATAGTAACCTGTACGTTCCTTGCTTTATGTTGCAATTTTATGTAACATTTCAACACTTTCAAAATTCTTTTTGTCTTCAGCCATTTGAGTGGTTTGATGTAGCCCTCCAAGATTCCCTATCTAGTGCTAGTCGCTAGGCACTTTTTTTAACTATTTTTTTCCAAAAGCTTCTTTCTTCATCAACTTGCCACAACACCGCTTCATTTTTCCACTTTATCCTCTCATCTGATTTTTAACATTCTCCTATAGTATTACATTTCAAAAGCTTTTAATCTATTCTTCTCAGGTACTCAGATCGTCCAAGTTTCACTTCTATATGAAGCTACGCTCTAAACATATACTTTAGAAAATTTTTTCCTGACTTATAAATTAATTTTTGATGTAAAAAAATTATATTTCTGACTGAAAGCACATTTCGCTTGTGCTATTCGGCGTTTTATATCGCTCCTGCTTCGTCCATCTTTAGTAATTCTACTTTCCAAATAACAAAATTCTTTTACCTCCCTAGTCTTTTCTTGTTCTGTTTACTCAGTGGTTCATCTACATTATTTCTACTATGTTTCATTACTTTCGTTTTGTTCTTGTTTATTTTCATGCGGTAGTTCTTGTGTAGGTCTTCATCCATACCATTCACTGTTTCTTCTTAATCTTTTTTACTCTCGGCAAGAATTACTATATCGTCAACAAATCGTAACATCTTTATATTTTCACTTTGCACTGTTATTTCGGATCTAAATTGTTCTTTAACATCATTAAGTGCTGGTTCTATGTAAAGATTAAAAAGTAACGGCGATAGGAAACATCCTTGTCGGACTCCCAATTATTACGGCTTCTTTCTTATGCTCTTCGATTATTCCTGTTGCAGTTTGGTTCCTGTATATGCTAGCAATTGATCTATCTCTATACTTGAACCCTAAATTTTTTTAAATTCTGAACGTTTTATTCTAGTCTACGTTAATCAAATGCCTTTTCTAAGCATATAAATGCCATGTATATTGGTTTGTTTTTCTTTAATCTTCCTTCTAGTATTAGTCTGAGCGCTAAAATTGCTTCCCTTGTCCCTATAGTTTTCCTGAAACTAAATTGTTAACACTTCTTCCACTCTTCTCTCATTTCTTCTGCACAGAATTCTAGTTAAGATTGTTGATGTATGAATAGTTAAGCTAATTGTTTTGTATTCTTCACATTTATCTGCTCCTGCTTTTTTTGGTATCATGACAATAACACTCTTTTTGAAGTCTGGCGGAACTTCCCCTTTTTCGTAAATATTACACACCAGTTTGTATAATCTATCTATCGTTTCCTCACCTGCACGCGCAGTAATTCTGCAGGTATCCGGTCTATCCCAGAAACCTTTCTGCCATTCAAATCTTTTAATGCTCTATTAAATTCAGATCTCAGTATTGCATCTCCCTTTTCATCCTCTTTGACTTCCTGTTCTTCAAAAATAAAATCATATTGCAGAAGTAATAAAAACAACCAGTTGTTTTTATTACTTTTATTGTAATTTATTTTTATTGATTTATTATAGGAAAATTTAATTGTTTAGTTAAACAAGTTATATATCAAAAACATTTATTGAGTTAACATTTTTTTTTGTATATACAATTAGTTTTTAAGAAATTCTATTTTTACTAATTCTTTACAGCTTCTAACGAAATTAATAAAAAATTTGTAATTTTTAATAAAAAATCGAATAATTAATAAGTACATTTGTGTTTAGTTTTCGACTTTTGATTTTTTTTTAAAGATTTTAAAGCATCATATCCAATAAATTACAAAAAAAAATGTCTCACCTGCAGAGATACTAAAGCAATACAGTCGTTAATAATTTTAAAAGCTTATTTCATGAAAAGGTTTTTGAAAAAAAAGAGTAGGTAAAAGCCCGTCAGATAAGTAAAGAAATCTCATTATTTTCATTTAATGATGCATACAAATTATATCGATGAAGTGTCATTATAATTAGTTTAACCGTTCTTTGGTTGATTCTTAATTATATGCAGATTACAATAATGTATTTATGCTCGTATCTAACGCAAAATTATCATGAAATAAATTTATTGTAAGTAATAGCATAAATTATGTAATACTTTTCACGAATATTATATGAATTTATGTCCTGGTGAAAAACTCTTTCATCAATAAATTATTGTAATTTATCAGATTATATGCATGAATAGTTGACTCAATTTCAATTTTTACTTGGATATAGCAGATCAGGTAGAATAGTGGAGGCATTACATGAAAAAATTCCTTATACGATATAATTTAAATCTCCACTTGTCAATTAGTGCAATAATTAGCGTTCTAGACTTTCTAAATGTAAAGGTTCATTTTCCGGTGTATCGGCATGGATTATATTTATTAATTTCCTTTTATTAGTATATATTTATAATTAGTATCACCAATTAGCAAGTAAGCTGGGATTGAGTAGTATTCAATCTTCAAATACCGGCTGAAAATCGAATCTGGGATCTTCAGTGCAACAGGCAAATACGCTGAAGTCTTTACCATCAAGGTGAGTTTAATTATTCTTGTATAAGTTGTACGGCTTCTAAAAATATCAATCTTTATTAAAAAAAACAAAAAAACAAACTACATTAAAATACTATTTATTTACTGAATGCCAAGGTAAACAAGTTAAATGAATATAAAAATTGATAGTTTAAAAATACTCGTAAGAAGAAAATTGTTAGAGTAAAACAGTATTTTAATTCAGTGTTTAAGATAAGTAATCATTATTTGATATTTATCAAATAAAATTAAACGTAATAACTGAAAACAGATAATCGCTATGAAATTCCATATAAAATATGTTGGCTGTTCGTCTTCCTTTCGATCTAATACTGTATCAGAAAAATTAACTTCGTATTTTCTAATAAAGTTATCCTAGCGACTAACTGGGATTACTCTTAATTATAATAGTATATTAAAAAAAAATTGTAAAAAAAGCCTCTGATTTTACTAGTTTAGGAGCATTTTCGTGAATCTAGCGTAAATTTTCATATTAATTAAAATAACACATAATATTAAATGAATAACATGTTTTATTTTTTAATTATAATATTAAAGTAACATTCCGTAATAAACTGTGTAAGTTTATTATCCTCGTCGCAGATTTTACAACTTCTTTTTTTCTTAAGTTGTTACATTTTTAATCACGTATGATTTTATTTTAAACAGGTTCTGTTATTTAATCTAATTAAATTTTAATCTCAAATAATTAAATGAATTTAAAGTCTAAGTTTCTTGGTAGAAAAGAATGTTGTAATACAGTAAATCGAAAAAATAGCGTAACTTACGATTGGATAATCAACTTTTTACTTGTTATATGTGCGGTAATAGAATAAAGGTGAATAAAACAACCAAGAAAAAAGAACATCAATTATAAACACAATTTAAGAGGGGAAGAGGTTCGACCAATTATAAACTTGATTAAAAAAATAAAATATAATATGGCTGTTTGTTTTTTAAAACATTGCTCGCGAGTTTGGCAAACACATCATGAAGTTGTTTATTTTGTACTTTATATGTAATAATTTATATATTTTATATATTCTGAGCAATTTTATTCAATATCTGTATTATATGTTTTCGGCATTTTTATATTAACTTATTATTGCCCCCACTGCCAATTCTAATTATGAGGAAGCGAAAGTTATTATTCTCTTAGTACGTGGGGTGTGGTGTAACAAGGACGTGTTTATTTTATTCCTGTTCTCGCTCCGATACATTTCGTCCAGTTTCTTTCGAATATTATACTTGTAGCTTTTTTTTATCATAAAATATATATCGTACGCGCACGCGCCGGCGCTGATACCTAATTCTTCTTCATCAAAATGAGTAGTTTGCCTTCTGGCGTGTTTTCTCAGAGTATTATTTCATACTTCTATTTCCATATGATTGTTCCTTTTCAACATTTTATTTTACTGAGTTTCAGAAAGTCGTACACAAACTCATGAAGATAGAAAAAAGTTATAGGAACAAATAAATTACGTTTTCATATCTATCTGCCTTCTCTTTTGCGTTTATTTTATTTGAAATTTATATCTCAAAACCGAATTGATAAATCAACTGTTCATATTATATTAATAGATTATATGTTGCAATTATTTAGTTCGGTATTCTTTAATAAAGAAAAAAATATTGCGGCATTGCATTTTTAACTTTCAAATTAGCGTTAAAATTATTTTTTATAATTCATTTAGAAAATTACGTTTTATTAGCTAAAATTTTATGCTTTTTATTATTTAAGAAGTAATATACCTTACCATTTTAGACTAGTGATATATTCTAGTTAAGTCAGAAACAGTTAGTTTACGTATAAATTCAAAAGAATTATTTTTCAACCAGTTTATGACTCGTTTTACATATAGATAAATCAGTTTAAATTAAAATAAAAAAATCTGATGTGGACACTACATGACCTCCTTGTACCCCTATTAAATTACATATACTAATTTTTTTCTGCACTTCATTTGAACTTACTTCATTTAAAATTGAGATAATCTCATTCAGGTCTTTAATAAAGTGGACAGCTACAGAATTATGTTGTGGTGGACACCACATTGCATCACATTTTTTTGTCGTGTCCCAATCAACATTTTATATTAATTTATATATTAATCTTGTTTCACGTCGCTCAAGTAGATATGTAGACTTAGAACGTGTCGGATCCGTAATTATGCTCAAATCGATTCGAATCCGACTTCATATAGGGTACGTATATTTTTTTTAACTTTTTTTTTCAATTTAAATATATTGATTTATTAATAATTATTAACCTTTGAGTGTAAAAATTGTTGAATTAAAATGAAAATTACATAAAATTTTATTTCACTAATAACTACTGATTTTTTTTTCATTTATATTTTTTTGTATTGTTATTATTGAATTATTATTTACTGTTAAAACTTTTTTGGTATTAATTATTAATAAATCAATATATTTAAATTAAAAAAAAAAAAATAGTTAAAAAAGAAAGGAGATGAAATCTGATTTGAACCTATATGCTTTTCCCTTGTAAGATCCAAATAATTCATTAATTAAAATTCTATTTGGCTATAATTCTCTAAACAACGGGGGCTTATTACTGAAGTTAAGAAAAAGTCCAAAATCCAAATTTATTTAGAGGTCTGACTGTTTACTCATTTTTGACTCAGTCGATTGCAGTCAAAAGGGGAGGTGCACAACTAGATGTTACAATAGTCCTAAATACAAAATTTTAACATTCTACGGGTTTTGGAGTTACGTGAGATACACATATATACACGTACGTACGTCTGTACGTACAGACGTCATGCCGAAACTAGTCAAAATGGATTCAGGGATTCAAAATGGATATTTCTGTTAAAATGTGAAAACCGAAATTTTTCCCGAATGTAATATTTCCTTTACTTTGTAAAAGAAAGTAAAAAGAAAATACATAAAAAATTATCTGTGGTAAGTGGTTAATGAAATTAAAATTTCGAATAGAAACGTTCTATTGATTTAAAAAGAAAATTAAAATGTGAAACTATTCCTTATTTCAATTGTTAAATAATCAGTATCAGTAGCTTCGTAGGAATTAGGAAAAGTAAATAAATATATAAGTGCAAAAAATCTTCTTAAATAAACAATTAAATTTAAAATAAATATTTAAAAAATAAATAGTAGTTTATACTAAACAACAAAAGAAATTGAATTGAACAATCGTTTTTATTTTTATTGCTTGGTATGTGTTTTTATTTTCTCTATTTTTGATGGAATATTTCTTTTATATTAATTTATTCATTCTGCGTTTCATTATGTGTACTTAATTTTATTAATTAAGTCGTTAGCATCTAGGTCGTTTGATCCTAGATTTGATCTTCAGTAAGTATCTGGAATTTTTTCTCTTTTCATTACATTTCGTGCAGATGCATGTCCGAGGTCGTATAATGTAAAAAAATTCTCTCCATCTGCTGTTAATGATTGTATAACATCGAAATTTTTATAAAATATTATTTATTATTTTTACTTAATTTTTTTTAATGTTATTTTTTCATATTTTTCGTTAATCTTGCGTCCTTAATTTAACATATTTCCTGGCATTGCCGTTGAAGAAATTTTGCATAGTTACTAAGGTCGGGTGACAATGTAATATTCCACCCGTTACTTTTGCAAGCATTCTCTTTCTGTACGGGAATAAATTAAGAGTGAAGGTGTAATAATTCAACATACTTCTTGACATTGCCTATTGATGAAATTTTGCTCAGTTACTAAGGTCGGGTGACAATATAATATTCCACCATTACTTTTGGCAAACTTCCCCCCGTACGGCTGTAAAGTAAGGGTGGGGGTGTAAAAAATTTCAAAATCTGCAAAAACTGCTATGCGGTGTTTTTTGGGGTCGCAGATAACAAATTCGATGGCCGTTTGACATAAAAATTTATAAAAACTTGGTACGGTAGTTTTTGTGATTTCGAATTTGTTAATATTTCGTCATCACACATATATATATATATACAAATGATTTTTGGCGGGCAGTATGTTGAGATACAGCTCCTTAATTAATAATTTTATTTAAGTAAATGAAATAAAAACTTCATTTTGCAAAAACTTCATTTTGCAAAAACTTCACTATTTCGTTATTTTGTATAGTAAATGATTGATTGAAAATTTATTTTATATTTTATAAATATATTAGAAATTTCAGTAAATGATGTTATCTTTTAAAATTCAAATTAACCTACTAATTGAACTCATGCAATGTATGATAATAATTTTATTAAAGTATGACTAAAAAGTATAAAGCAAATTTTTAAAAAAATTAAAATTTTTGTAATATTATTATTCATAATTTGTGAGCGTTTCTCTTTGTAATTTTTAACAACACATATGTTTACGTAACGTAATAATTTGGGTTAATAAAAAAAAATTTTTTCATATTTATTACACAATTTGTGTCCATTAGCTTGAACATATATACCTCGGGATATTTTGTTTGAACCCGTGGCATTTAATATTATACAATTTTTTTTTTATAAATCGTTAAAAGCTGTATTTATCTTTTCCTCGTCTTTTAGTTTTTTAACTTTCTATTTTGATATTTCCGGTCTTTTAAACGTCCCCAAAGGAAAAGGCCCGAGTAAGTTGTTGTTACGGCCGGGTGATTTGGCAGGCCGTAATATTAACTGAACCTCCTGTTGAAGCCCAGTGGTCTTCAATTAAATTATTGTAGTTAATTCATAGTTATGAATTATTATGTCATTGTGCTGAACCCGTACTTTGTACTTGGTTTCCAATTAAATATTTTCAATGAGAATGGGAAATTCATTCTCAAAGAACAAACACGTACAATTGATAAACTTCACGCAAAAGCGTATTTTAAAATAATTTATAGTAGTCAACTTTTCACCTTTTACACTGCGATACGTTTTACAATTTATTGATAGTCAATTTTTTAGAATTACTTTTAATCTCGAACTAACTATTTGTTTATTGCATTTAATGAATGATACCTCTTCAATAAAAATAATTGTAACCATTACTGTTTAGTTATGTTCCAACAAATTAGAAAATTCCTACCAGTTAAGGAAGTTCTTGGTTATCTTTTGTCTTCATATTCTGTACTATTTCACATATAGTATATTAATATAGTATCATTACGTAATATATTCTTCAAACACAAGTTTGAAATAATAAAGGTTGGTTTAGCAACTCCCCATCCCATCACTAGCATTTGCTTGAATCTAAGCAGCATCTAAAATTTTCAAATGGTTTTTGTGAAAAAAGCTGATAAATAAAAATTAGAATAATGATAAGATTTATTAACAAAGATGTTTTTACATCTTTGTTAATAAATCCTTTGAAGTAAAAGAATTACTTCAAAGGATTTTACAAAAAAAAAAAATAAATAAATAAATAATAAGCTAATTACTAGCAAAAATAAAATTTAAATAATACAAAGTCGCAATATATAAAATAATTCCATACAAGTAATTTAAATTGAATAAATATAAGTTAAAATCAGACCAACACTCAATTTCACTGATATCTCTGGAAGCGGTGTCAATGTCATCATTATTCCCATATTAGGTCGTCTTCTGTTCGCATTTGTGATGCTGCATTTTTTAAATGAACGAGATATTTTATTCGATGCGGTATAAACCCATTCCGCTAACGTTGAAAATCTTGCCTTTTTTATTTTTCTGAAAGCAGTTAGAGGATGGTTCGCTGAATTTTAACCAGTCGTCGTATTTATTTATGTTTTTAATGTAGTCCTTTAACGGCTTCGTATTAGACATCAAGTAGCTGGAGTTGGCTATTCATACTACCCGTGTTTATCTTCAAGCCACAATTTTCTTTCTTTAATTTATTTTCACTGAATCCGGTAAGTGTTTTTTAAATGTATCCATTGCAAGTATGTTTTAGATTTTCGGAGAGGTTTTCTCATTTGTCGTGTTCCAATCCAACTACGTGTTAAGTGAGAGTAAAATCGAAGTCTTTCAGCGATTCCAGAATAGACAATTGAGAAATATAATAAAAGCGCTTGGTTTACGAAAAATACTGAAACACACGATTATCTGAAATTGCCGACCGTTAGAGAGGAGGTATAATGATTCGGTACTAGATACAAAGTAAGATTTACGAATATGTGATTTGCCTGGCGGTTAATCTCCGTGATAACAGCGAGAACAGTAAGCGCTTTATGCGACTGCATATGTTAAATCTGTAAGTTCTCTGAGATTTTAGGTGAATCAGCTCCCTAGAGTGTTGTGTAACGTCAAAATTCTTGTTCGTTTCGTCACTTATTCTTGTTGGTTCTTTTATTTGTTTCACTGTTTCTGTTGATTAGTTATTCGTTATGTGATTAATAAAATTATTTTTTTGGTGTTTTCTTTGCTTTTTATGTTCTGAACTTTATCAGTGTTCCTTGGACTCGTGTTTGTATTTACTTAATTTGTTTTGCCTCTCTGCATGTCATTTGTTTCTTATATTCAAATTTACTTATATGGTTCCGGTACAAAAACAAAATGTTAATGTTAAATCGAAATAACGTGCAATATTTAAGAATTTGGAAAACATAAAACTAAGAAAATTTTAAAGTAATCTATAATAAACAATTTTCGAATTAAAAAAAAAAAAATTGAATCTAAGCCGCACCCGATTTTTTAGGTATTACAGGAAAAAAGTACGGTTTAGGTTCGAGGAAGTACGGTATTATTAGAACAAGCAGTTATCACAATAATAACAGGACTATTTACACTTTGTTGAGAATATAATCTGAAGAATCTCTTCTGTTTGTGCACGACCTTTGAAAAAAAAAGTTTAATTCTTTTCAAGGCCCTGAAATTATTTTTTTAAAACCTTTAGTTTATCATCGTTTTTTTTTAATTTTTTTTTATTAAAGCGGTGTTGATATTCCATAAGATTTTTTTTCGTTATTAAATAAAAAAAATAATAAAAAGTTTACTTTCAAAGAAATAAAAATAACGAATTATGTTAACACCCAATTCAATGCTTAGTAACAATAGTAAATCAATCCAATAATTAAGATTAAAAGTCAAAGATTGGGTTTTATAAAAAAATAAATGTAAAACAGGTGTTTTTAATCCGCTTAAAAATTAGATTATTAATTAGTTAATTTTTTTTTTTGGGTGAATCGTAAACTTGTTAAAAGATATTTTTTTTTACTGTTTGTACATAAATTTTTATCGGCGGCTGGATTATTTGAAATCATATAATATATATAAGATGTCATTTAAAAAAAAAAAAATAAAAACTTGTTAATGCTTTACCTAATAGTGTATTAGATTAAAGTCTTAATGATTTACCATAAAATAATTTTAAAATATAGACAAATAATAATTAACAATTTATTAAGGATTGAGGAATTAATGTGGTTGCAATTTCAAATGTTACTGAAAATGTACAATCTTTATGCATTATTTATTTATTAGAGTACATTTGTGTATACAGTCTGGAAAATATTAATATTATGACTGAGGATTCGGGATCCCGCGAAAATACTTCCGTTAAAAATTAAGATAGATATAGTTCTTCTCGATATTCTGTACTAGGTGGTTTATTTAATTTAATTTAACAGCTGAGGAATAATATGAATGTTAAAAAGATTAATTTTAGTAAAATATTATTAATATATTACGATCGATACCGGTTTCAACATTTTTATTTAAAAAAAATTAAAATTATAAGGGAACGAAGTGAGATAAGATATTTTTTGTGTTAGATTTTTTTCATTATTTTCATATCCTGAATCAACCAGTTTCTTTAGTTATTGCATACCTTTACGGTACAGTTTAATTAAAGGAAAAAATAATTTTTTTGGATGTGATCTCAACCAGAGTTATTTGTTTATTTTTACTTTTTTTTAGGATTATTTGTTAATGAAAAACGTACTAGTTTTTCATGAATTTTTTTAATTTTCAAAATTTGTTTTGATCTCAAATCATCAGTTTGATATCAAAGCTTTTGTAATTTTATTATATTTTTTAATTTTTTTAATTACATGATATTTTTTTTTTGAAGTTATTGATGTAATGCATTTGGAAGGTTCTTATAAAAATGTTTACTTAAAAAAAAATCTCCATTTAAAATAACACTAATTCATACTATTAAATTAGCCATAAAAATCACTTAAATTTGGCTTTCTTAAATTAAAAAAAAGTATCTCTTATCGATTAAGAAAAAAAGCTGACTGTCAGCTTTTTTTCTTAAACTTTCCTGGCTTTGGTTGTTTATTATTTTTATTCTTATAATGTGGAAAAGTAATAATACATGATAAATAAAAAAAATTTAAATCAATATTTTTTAAATTTGATTGGCTCCATCCCCAACATTGCCTAAAAAGTATTTTACCTGGGAAACTTGTATTGCGTAGGACGATATAAAAAAAATTCGGTTAAAAGATATGGAATAAATTAAGAGAGCTTTCTTCAATTTTTGGAAAAAGGAGATAATTTGGAGGAAAAATTTGTTTTGAATGATAATTAAGTATGCACGCATGTATTGAGCTTAGTGTAAAATGAAGTTATATTTGGGAAAAATTATATAGTTATATTTGGAGAAAAGTTTTGAGAAAATTGATCCCAAAAAACTATCTATCCCACCGCCTGAAGATAATAACCTCAAACTTTTTACGAACAGATTGGTCTTTATACACGAGTCTCTGTGCTATATTTCAGCAAAATCGGTTTATTCTGTCAAACGTTATTAAGATTCAAATACGCCAACACACCTTCATACATACCAACATTACCCTCACGTTTTTATTTTTTTGGGGTCCCTGGGTTATGAAACGTCGAGTAATGCAAAAAGCCCATACCCATACCCCAGTTTTTGACTGATGACCATAATTTCCTTCTTTTCAGTGATTCTCAAACATAGTTCCACGACCCCCAAAAAGTAAAAAAAAAAAATATATATATATGTATTGAATATTTCGCCGCGTCCCCCCCCCCCAAATCCAATCCAATGAACTTAGCTTAAAACTATTGATGCTCCTAAAATCTATTATATATATTGGACAAGATGTATTACAGTATTTAGTATGATTCAAAGGCGATAACAGGAAAGTACAGTGGATTTCTGAAAAAAAAATTAAAAGATAATCTTATACAAAGGGCGGAATGGATGCAGTGATTCATTCACAGATATGCTCTTGCCAAAAAAAATATGCCGGAAAATTTCAAATAAATTTTCTGTAAAGCTCTAAAAATGGTTAATTTTATTAAAAGTAACCGATGCAGAATAGATTGTTTGCTAAATTATGCGATAAAATGGGCAAAAAGAAAAAAAACGTCTTCTCCATATCTAGTCAAATGGTTAATGCGGGGGAAAGTTTTAACCCGGTTATTGGAACTGCAATCAATAATATTTTTTTGTAGGATAAACAAACGTCATTCTCAATGTTTTATTACAGAATAATGAGTATGTTGTTCTTGGCTTACTTAGCTGATTGCTTATTATTTTCGCAACGACTTTAATGTGAATTTACAAGGACATGATAAAAACATTTTATTAATGATAGACGAAGTCATACTTTCATTAAGAAGCTTTATAATCTGGATTATTCGCCTTCAAAGCAAAGACTTTTATATATTTCAACTCATTTCGAATTATGATAAGAAAACTTTTGATGAAGAAGGCACTATTATTCACCACAGTTTGAAGATAGCATAAAGATACATTTGCGTGAGCTAAAAGTTCATTTGGCGAAGTTTTCCCGGAAGATAAAAATGATTTCTCGAAGAGACGGGTACTGAATCCATTTAGTGAAAACGTATTGTAGCTGTATAGTTACCAGTTGAGATTCATT
This sequence comes from Lycorma delicatula, assembly GCF_047948215.1. Classification (NCBI taxonomy): domain Eukaryota; kingdom Metazoa; phylum Arthropoda; class Insecta; order Hemiptera; family Fulgoridae; genus Lycorma; species Lycorma delicatula. The sequence continues at coordinate 41,889,971 of NC_134462.1, read as the reverse complement.
ACCAGCTCGTCGAAATGTCTGCCGATAAAACTTTACGACTACAGTTTACATTTGAAGATTTAGGTACGTTTTGGCTAAGTTGTCGAAGTGAATATGGAGATTTAGACACAGAAGCATTGAAAATATTAATCCGTTTCGCCACGTCTTTTCTCTGTGAAGGTTTTTCGTCTATGTTTGCTCTAAAAACTGAGGATAAGAATTGTCTTTTATCATTTGATAACAATTTACTTTGTTTCTCCACGTATGGAGAAACATTTAAATTAAAAACAAACGCAATCATTTCATTAATCAATTTTCTTTACATATGTACTTATAAATGTAAATAAAATATAATAAATGATTTTTTTTTATCAAAAAATGATTCATTATTATTTACGTGTAAAGTTGTAGGCTAATTTTGTGACCCCCTTTCATATTACCGCGACCCAAAAGTTGAGAAACGCTGCTCTAGATCTATGATGCAAGGAAAGTAAAATTTAATATTATGATCTCTATAATAAAAAAGCTACTGTACCAATAAAGCATCTGTAGCATCTCATTTCGCCAGGGTGGTCTTAAGAAACCCTCATAATTCTATTCCTTCAGCTATAATAAAAGAGGACATTGAGAGTAAAAAGTCATAAAGTTAGGAAGGAATATTGTCAATGCTCGCCATAGAATTAGCAAAGAACCATTACCGACATTCTTTGTGAATTTAGAACCTCAAAACAACAACAAATATGTAATTGAAATAAAGTAATTGTTGCGTAAACTTTGAAATTCCCAACAGAACTCCCGTCATTGTATGGAGTATACGGTGTGGTCATTTATATGATAATAAAATTTAATTCTTTAAGCTACAGATTAATATTACATAATGCATATTTTATTAAAAAATATTATGCTGAGAAAACTTTATGTCGACGTTATTTACTCCATGAATGTTCTGTCCTTTGAAATTAGTACATATATTATATTCTGTGTGAAATATAACCGCGTTTGTGGGTTATGTTAGAAGGCTTCCGATATAGTTGTTCTTTAAACCCTTCCCTTTGAATATGAAGCGTATTCGTTTTATATCTTCCAGAGAAATTATTTCTCCTTGTAATAACATAAGAAAACGTAACTAATATTTTATTATTATTTTTACTATTAGCAAGAGATATTTAATTTAAATATGTTTAGATTATCTTTTGTCCTAAATTCGAATCATATGTTAATCATTTGTTAATTTCATAAAATTTTTCATATAGATTTTATAAAAAAATTAAATATGTATTTCAAATATGTATTAGATATTAATAATTATGTACGACTATAATAATGAAAATAATATTATGATCGATGTTTTACTATACGCAGTTTTCTATCGTGATGGTTTATAATAAGCCAGTTTTTTTATTTAACTTTTAAAAAAAACCGGCCAGTAATTTATTTTATCAGGCTATTTTCTATTTATGATATAATTTTAATTAAGATTAAAGTAAATGAATGTGATGTATTAATTACCCGTATAAATATTGTTATAATTATTTTATTTAATTTGCCAGGGAAGGAAAAACAGGAATCTATTTGTATTCATAATAATAAGGCTAGATAGATGCAACAAATTAATCTATTCCCAACAAGGAGACTAATTACATTATTTATGATGTATAATTTTAATATTTCATTAAATTCTGAACGTTACAGAATTTTTAATTTTTTAACAAATTTACTTAAGTAAAGTTTTCTCTAAATCTAACTGCCCAATTAATAGAGGTTAAAATAAGAAAAAGATAATTTTCTGCATTTTAGGTCCCCGGGAATTTATAATTTAAAAAAAATGTAGACATTTTTTGAAATAAAAACTTTCAAAAAGTTTGAAAATTATTTAAACCGAAGGGATAATAGCAAAAAAAAAAAATATATATATATATATATTTCAATTTTAAGAGGCGGGGGTTGATTTTCTTTGAAACACTTTATTATAGATTATTTATATACGCATTGTAGTCAACAAATTTACTTAAAAACGTTTTCACTAAAATGACTGAAGAAAATCGAAATTGATCTTTTTGTAATATCCTTCCACCCTCTTAACAAATTTTGTAAAAAGATTATATGATCCATGCTCCGTATATAAAAATTTTTGAGCCAAATTTCAAGAAAATCAGTTCGGTAAATCCTGAAATGTAAGCCCAAAAGCAGCTCGGCACACATACGTATCATATACATACATTCATATATTATTTTGGTCTAGATGAATTAATTGGAAACGTAAAGGTTAGAAAAAAAACTTGATATCCCATTTTCGACATGATCATCATACTTCCCCCTTTAATGTAGCTATTCTACCTGTGTTCGTCGGAAAGTAAATATATATATATATATATATATATATATGTGTGTGTGTGTGTTACGGTAAAACCCCGAATACCGGTAAATCTTTGGATTTACCGGTAAATTCTGACATTTACCAAGTTACTTTGTAAAAGTCCAAAAAAATCTTGTAAAACACATTTAATTCGGACTTTTACCAAATCTTTTTGGTCATTGTTGACAATTACCATATTCTATTGGTAAAAGTTGACAATTATGTGACGAAATCACTTCTAAATAGGAAAGAGGATGAATTTAAAAATGCTTTTCTCAATTTCGGGATTTCAGTTCAAAAATTGCATTAAAATTAATCATTTTTAAACGTGAGAATAATCAATTAATAGTTAACTCTTAAATACACAGTCTGGGTCTAACACCCGGATTGTTTTTTAACCCAATTTATTTTCAATTTTTGCTGCGGGAAAAAAGTTTTGAATCCCAACTGAACGTTTTTCATTAAATACAGTCATTATGTTCGTTCAAACCGTTGTATGACTTCTGGAAAGATATATAAAACCTAAAAAATATAAGTAAAATTTTTTTTTTTAAATATAGCCTTCCAGTTTTCTGTTTATCATAAAATTCGTCTTTCCTTTTACAAAACGCCATGATTAAAAATACATGCTGTTAAGAAAATGTGATGGAATTTTATTTAATATTATTAAGAATAATTTTTACACAAAAAAGTTAATCGATTATTCTTAGTGGTAATTGTATTCTACAGGCTTTATCCTTTGAAAGGATTTACTGTTTCAAAATCATTATTTCATATTTATTCTTCACTTTATACGTTGATTTTATAGTCTTTAAAATTTATCTGGGAATAATACTTGTAAAGTATTTGAAATGGCTTAGTATTATACAGCAAAATAAAGTTTTTTGTAATCTTTTGAAAAAACCTGTTTTATTTTTCACCCGCAGTGCACTGAAATTCCGAAATTGGGAAGAGCATTTTTAAATTCATATTTTTGAGTGATTTCATTACAGAATTGTCAACTTTTACCAACAGCCTATGATAAATGTCAATAATGACCAAAACAATTTGGTAAAATAAATGTGTTTTCAAGATTTTTTCGGACTTTTACCAAGTGACTTGGTAAATGTTAGAATTTACCAGTAAAGCTTAAGATTTACCGGTATTTGGGGTTTTACCTAATATATATTGTATATAATTAAAAACATTTTTAAAAATAAACTTTTGTTTTTAAAAATTTAGCCTGTTTATAGATGTTTCAGAAAATTGCGAGAATTGTTCGCTTTGAATCATCAACAGCACTTACCACGTGTTGTTTAGTGAAGGTAATACTAATAGAAATTAAAATCGGTTATTTTTACACGGATTTGAATACTAGATCGTGGATTCCGGTGTTCTTTGATGGTTGGGTTCCAATTAACCACACATCTCAGGAATGAACTGAGACTGTACAAGACTATATTTCATTTACACTCATACATATCATCCTCATTCATCCTCTGAAGTATTATCTGAACGGTAGTTATCGGAGGCTAAAACAGGAAAAATAAAAAAGAATAAAAATACTAATAAAAATGTATTTGCCATCGGATTAAGCTTGGACCGAACCACACGTGTCGATTCTGACACGTGTGGTTATGCGAGCTGTCGCGATGAGGCGTATTTGATTTACTTTTTTTTTCTCCTTTTTTTCCCGCCCCCCCCCGGAGTCGGATCCGCAACTAATAATAAACTCGTCTTCGAGGGGTATCATAGACTCTAACTACCTCGTCCGTAACAAATTTCCCGGCAGTTAGCCGGGAAACGGTGTTTTAGGCGTTATGTCTCTAATGAGTACCTGATTTACTTATTCTGCAGTTAACTTTTAATTATGGTGAATCGCATATATTTAGAATACATAATGTCGCTTTATTTAGTTCGGGGAGTGACATCTAGTTGTATTTTAAATAGTGGAGCAGTAGTGGAAATAAATATGTGATCTTTTGTATAAGCTCAAATCTTCATCACGTTAGAAACGTTAGGCGGTGATCATCTCAAGACTATTCGTAATCAGTCAGGTTAAATAAATTGTACTTTTATTCGGAAAATACAAAAGACAAATATTTATTTATAAATATATAAAAAAAATTATATGTAGAAGATTAAATTTTTAATAATATACCAGAAGAAGTTTTTGAATATAATCCATAGTAGATTTAATACTGTGGAACCCTGTAGTCTGATTTATTTAAGGAACTTACAAAAACAGCATCAGTGAGCTCTATTAGTGAGCTGCTGTACTAAATTTCATGGTGATACATAACATATTAACAATAAAATTTAATTTTTCTGGTTTACTTCGATTTATCTGTAATTTAGAAAGTTAAGTAAAGGTTTATAATAATCAAAATGTTGTGAGAACTCATAATGCCCGTAAAGAATGCAGAAACTCTTAAACACGTAATCATTTTGACAGCTGTAGTATCCATAATACGTGTAAAAGGTAGTTTCAATATTTTTACCGGCGCTTATATGTGGTGATGAATGTCGCTGTTACCACTCGATTGTGATTATATTATATTATCTCATCCACCTGTCTAAGTAATTATGGCTAAATTAAATATCCGGTTTTTATTGATGCATAAATATGTCTTTATTTTTTTATTAAGGGTGCCTATTTTTTAGCCAAGTATAGATTTAATTATTCATACCGATTTATTATAACGGTCAACGGTCTTAACAATAAACTAGTTCCCAATGAATATTAAAAAAATAAATACTATAATAGTTCTTGCCAAATTTTTCTCATCTGACCTCAAAAAAGATTAAGAAAGAAAATCGTTGTAATGATTGAAATTTTAAGATATATTAACTTTGTATTAATTGTATGGCTTTAAAGAAACTGTAGTTAAAAATTTAATTTTATTTTACTAAAAATGAGGCTTCCTTTAACTTATAAGCTGATATATGATAACGGTTAAGGTTTCTTTTTAGATTCATTAATCGCGTGCAGACGACGGCTTTAGGCGCCTTTCCTATACTACGTGGGAAATGCTGTGTAAGTGAGTCTCATATTACCCCATCTGTCTCAAGTGTCATCCAGTTCTTTACTTGTATATTTTTTTAACCAATAATATCGATAGTGAGCCCACTATCATTTGTAGCGGTTTTTATTTACCGCAAATATTATTTAACCTAAAACCACAGAAATATTGAAATATTATAAAATACTTTCAGTATTTTATAAATTATAAATATAAGTTGATTGAACTATATATATATATAACTAAATCTATATAAACAATTTATAAGAGTATATAAACAATATGAAATACATAAGCCTTATCATCCCGCGCGCACAAACACACAGACAGAGAGAGAGAGATTTTTCTAATTTGATTGTAAGTTAAGCAATCTTGAATGATCTTTTAGATCGTTACATAATTTATATAAAATGTAACAGATGGATAAATAAGTTATCTCTTTGCAGGGTGTAGTATTACATTTTGAAGCATTGTGGTTATTTGTTTCTCTTTTTGATAAATTTTTTTGTTATCGAGATTGGTAAAAATTAAATTGCTCCATAGGGTACAGTCTGCTCAAAATTCCAAATTCTCTAGCCCAAAATATTTTATAATAATGTAAAAAACAATTATCTGTAGAAAGCAACAGATAACAATCTTTATAATACTACCTAACATTAATTAAGAAGTATTATAACGTTAATAAAAACAAACGAAAAACATTAATAATATTTCTTATTATAATTAATTACTTGTTAATACTCCTTTTTTTCTGCCTCCCGGAACCAGACCCCCAATTAAGCATGAAAACTGTTCCGGGAGGTGCCTTTGCCTCTAGTCACCAGATGAGGGAAATGCCAGGTCGGCTATGCCTTTTCCGGGCTCCATCACCTAGCAACTGGGACTAGGTCCTTTGTGCTTCGCCTCTAACGGCGAACACCCCGTTAGAGGAACTTGGCTATCATAGTTACATGGCAGACTGTATGCTAGTCGGTGCAGTCAATTATTTCAACCGTGTACTGCGTGTGTTTGCTGTGCTTGTCATTCTTCGTTAATCCAGATGTAATTCTAATGATTTAATCCGTAAGGTGCTAGATAAATAACATACTATTAATTTTTACAAGCCGAAGGGATTTTATATAATCCTAGGTTTATCGTACTTTGAGTGAGTGGAAGCGTCTCGGTCTTTCATCCGGAGGTTCCGGGTTCGAATTCCGGTCAGTGATGACATTTTCCCACCCTATAAATCATTCATCTCATCCTATGAAGCAATATGTAACGGTGATCCCGGAGGTTAAAAAGAAGAATTTCCGTACAGGGTAGTGAAATGTCTTTCGTTTAGCGACAGGGAAGCAAATGGTGTTATGCAAAAGCTTTCACAATTCTGCTCTTTTAAAGAGCGGTACGTAGCCGCAATCCAGCAAACTGAAACTGGAAGTTTTTGTTTATATCCTGTACGCATGGGGTAGAAAATATACCAGTTTTAAGTATTGTAACGAACAATTAGATGTGGGTAGTGTCGTTGTGACCGACTGGAAAGATTTTGAAAGGAAATTGTGTGCGCGCGTGACTCAGTAATAATAGGAAGGAATATTCTGAACGTGGAAATACGAAAATATCTTTTTTTCAAGAGAAAATACAGTTATCCTCAGCAGTGGGAGTTTGCAATAATTTGCAGTGATACAAAAGAATGCAAAAAGTATAAGTTTCCTTCTGAAGATCTAATATAGTTACAGAAAAAAAAATAGAGATTTCTTAATCAACACACTTCACACATCATTTTCAAACTTTCCTAAACTTCCTTCCTACCTTTAAGCACTCGTAATTGATAAATGTCCCCTAATTAATTTGGAAGTTAATATTTAGTGTTAAAATAAAGTCTGATGTGAACACCATGTGACTTCCTTCTACGCCTATTAAATTACATACACACATTTTTTTAAAATGAAAAGTACATAAAATTTTATTTCATTAATAATTTCTGATATTTTTAATTTTTTTTTTATTTTTGTTATTGAATTATTATTTATCATAATTTTTTTTTACAATTAGAGGTTAATAATTATTAATAAATCTATATATTTAAATAAAAAAAAAAGAAGATGAAGTCGGATTTTAACCGATGTGCCTTCCTCTTGTAAGATCTACATATTTCATTAATTAAACTTTTATTTGGCTGTAATTCTAAAACCAATTAAAATAAGTAGCACTTGTGATATATCGTTGAAAAGCTCTCGATGAGGGCGTATTACTGCAGTTAAGAAAAAGTCCAAATCCAATTTTTTTTTTTTTTCGACAATTTTGGTCCAGTCGATTGCAATCAAAACGGCAGCTCCGTACGGAGCTGTCCCTCACCCCCTCGCTTCCCGATATTTCATTTGCATAATACTACTTTAATGTTACAATATTTAACTAATATCTTTAAAATTATAAGTCGAATTGGAAGAAGTTAAAGGCTATAAGTTGTTTAGATTTTTATTTAGAGTACAAATCTACTAAAAACAAAATACATACGTATAAAAAAAGTTCGGCTTTCTTTAGAAAAAAAACCTGAAATTGAACTATCCACCAATTTAGTAATAATTATGCCGTTTTCCTCATTTAAAACTGCACGATTATTAACTTAAACAGATTTTCCTAGATTAAACTTCAATTTCCTCGGTCTAAAATTAAGGTATGAGGAGTACGAAAATTAAGGAGTACTTAAAGTGTGATTTCCTTATACACAGGGCCATATATAAAATTTATGGCTCGAAAATCTTCAAATATACTAGATCAATTTCATTGAAATTTAAATATACTGTAGTAGTGCATCTGAAACTGTGCATGTGAAAATTTTATAAAGATTGAGTTGTTCTTCAGTTAAGGTCGACAACAGAGAACATAACCTAGATTTGAGGTTATGTTGACTGTGCAGTGGTGTATTTTTCATACGCGGTTATACAATGAATGACAGTGAGTTGAAACCTGATGATTGTTTAATTGTTCTACTCATTAATCAGATCTAAGTAGTGCGTTATAATTTGAAAATCGTGCTTCCTGTCTGCGAAATAGTGAGGGTTTCAGAAACGAAAAGTCGATCTTCTTGCACAGAATTATGCAAGTGTCTTTTTTAATCTTGTAGAGGAAGTTCTTGTACTGGTACCGTTGTAAGATTTTTCGAGTAAGTAAAGAAGTTTTTTGAATTAAAAATGACGAATTAAAATACGATTTGAATATATTATTTTTTGCCTTTGTCATTATTGCTTATTATTGGATTATTATGATATAACAATGACCCAAAACTTACGGTGGGCAATATTTAACAGATTTTTTATTTTTTTGTTTTTGTCAAGAATCGAGTTCTTTTACCCTTCTCGCTTTTTGCAAACGGTATGTTTTTATACAAAAAGTGTTTTTGTAGAAAAATATTTTAAATTAAAATTAAAAATATATAAAAAAATTGCCGAGCTTCATGGCGGAATGGTTGTATTTTCGTCTTTTATTCTGGAGTACCAGGTTCGAATTCCAGTCACACGTGATATTTTTCATACATTACAAAATTCCGTTAGTTTCGTTAGATTAATTTGGTTTTTTTTTGTCGTTTATTTGAAAACATGGATAAAAATCGTTATATTGTAAAACGCCTAATTTTAATGATTTTTATAATTCTGTTATTTTATAAAAATTATGAGCTCTAATTGATGTTAACTTGCATAAAAAAAAATATTACATTAAATTAGCATTTTTTAAAAATTGTTCGCCGTCCCTAAAGTTTCCTAAATTCCCATAAAAAATAGTTTACGTGTGAAGAATTTGGCTGTACCATTTTAGTATCTTTTCGTATATGTGTTTCCATAACCATTTTGTTACATTTTAAAGCAATTTAAACAAATTTGTTTTCATTTTATTATTTTTGTTACCCGAAAAATCTTTCTAAGATAGATTGAAAGACCTTTAACATGGCAAAAAGTATCACCCTGTTTCTTTATTTTTAAATACATTTTTAAAATTATTCATCAATGTTACTGATTCCAAATTTCATTTAAATTTTCACATTCTCTATAAATAATTTTTTTTTTTAAAAACGTCTTTCATTTTTTTTAAATTCTTTAAGTCTTTACATGTTGTAAACAAATAAAAGATAAAATTCGTCATCTAATTATACGTTTTTTAGTTAGGTTTATTTTCTTTGAATACAAATTAAACTTAAATTTCAATATTGCTGTAAAACATGTTAAAGAAGTTTTTTTTTAATCTAGACAGGTAGGCGGCGTAAATCAGTATATTATCCAGGACAAGAACATTTGTAAAATTACAATATTACAGGAAGAACTCTCTTTCAGTTAAATGTACAAGTGTGAGTGACTAATTACATTTTTATTTTACAGAATCTTTCATCCATCTAATAATCATTAGTTATACCCTAGCGAATACTTACAAGCCCTCAATCACATTTTAAAGTATCATTTGTTGTCTTTTTGTTCATATTATGTTACCCGTCCGTCACAATCTTATGCTTTTATTAGCTGATTTAAGGCGTAAATTATTCATCATGCAATCCGTAATGGGTAGGATTTCCTTCCACATCCTACCAATTCTTATACATATTGATTAATGTTTATTTTCTGTTTGTTTGTCGTTTATTCTTTAATTTTAATGAACATAATTATTCTTAATTGATTTTAAATTTTCCGTTTAAAAGCTTTTTATACAGTTGGAATGGACACTCGTAAATTGCTTTTATTGACCCTGCACAATTGTCAGGGTCTTACTCTTGTCAACCTACTTACATAAACTTAATATTAATATTATACGTATGTAATATGTAATATATACTATACGTATGTAATGCATATTCATTAAACAGGATGCAGAAACGAATGTATATATTTTATATAAATGAACAGATTAAATTAAAATAACATTTTTCTTTCTCTTTAGTCTCCGGGAATCACCGTCAGGTATTACTTCAGAGGGTGAGTGAGGATGATATGTATGAGTGTGAAGTTTAGTCTTGTGCAGTCTCAGTTCGACCATTTCTGAGATATGGAGTTAATTGAAACTCAATCACCAAAGAAAACCGGTTTCCACGATATATTATTCAAATTCGTATAAAAGTAACTGTCTTTGCTACGATTTGAACGTTGGAACTATCGACTTCGAAATCAGCTGATTTGCGTAGACGCGTTTACCACTAGATCAACTCAACTCGGTGAGTTCAAATTAAAATAACTGGGAAAAGTATTATTTAGTTAGTTGTACCTAAGCTTCGTATGCGCATGTATCATTTCACAAAAATCATTGGGGAAGAAGGAATCGAGGAGAATGGGAAGGTTTGATTAGTTAAAAAGAGATGAATTTGATCGGAAAAAGTACAAAATGGTCACACCGGACCTACTTTCAGTAATAGACATCTATTCAGCCTGCGGGTGATAGATATATCAGAATACATGTAATGTGTTATTGATTACCGATTGATTTTACACTCAAATGCACTTCAAAAATTAATTTTTATTAAATTTTCAAAATAAGTTAACAGGTCAGGTTTCAATGAAATCTGACCCTGTCTATCCTAATTAATCTCTATCGAAATCATTTTACCCTAAAAAAATTCCTTATACCCTAAAATCGTTCATCACGGTCTAAGGTTATAGCATTACTGATTCGTTATCTTAAAAACCAATTACATAAACTTCTAAAATTATGTAGGTTTAATTAAATAATTTTAGAAGTTTAAACTGATACTACCTCAAGTACGAGTTCAAACAAAGCGTCGTATTATGAATGAAAGCTTTTCGTAATGCTATTTTTTGATATCAGTTCCGAAATTTATAGAATACCAGGTAGTAAATTACTATAAATTTATCCGATGAAAAAGTATATTTGTTATTTTTTTGTATTTTCTTGTCAAATTACAGATACATTACGTATATGGGTTAAACTAAATTGGTACACTAAAACCAATTTGATTCGTTTTAATTCCTGGTTTTGAAATAATCACGGTTAAAGAAAAAATTGTTTTTTTTTAACAAAATTTGATATGAATTTCTAGATATTTTTTAACAATTAGATTTTTACTAAAATTTTACTGGTTAAAAAAATTGGAATAGTAGTCTCTTTAAAAATTAGTACATTTTAAAGGATTTTAATACAGTTAAAAGAATAATGCTTTTTAATAGACGCCTAATAATTTTACGCTCCTCAGTTAGGTTCTTCTTTTCTTAGACTAATAAATGGAAATGAGTTATGCAACAAGACCGCCAAAGATGGGTTTAATGAATTATTACCTGCGATTCAGAATTTAGGCATACTGTTTTATTTCTTTAATGTTTTTTTAACTCGGTTATCTACTTAGTCACTGTTACGGTTTTTTCCCCCAAATATTTAGTTTTTTAGCATGAAAATTAAGAAAGAACGTTTTAGAAGCTTCTTTTGGTTTGAACGCTAATCTTAACTGTTTTTGGAATCGTGAATTACACATGTTTGTAATAGAACAATTCACGAACAATGTTCGTGAATTGTTCAAGGATGTGTAATTCATTGTTCGTGAATTACACATGCTTCTTGTACTGCGGAATAGAACATTTAGTTATGGTAGTAGAATTAAATTATATAAAATGTTATGATTTATGTTAATTTTTAGAAATTCAATTCGAAGTTGGATCCTGTGCGCCCTTTCAGTGTTGTTTTCTGAAAACAGCATTCTATATTCCTTAAGAGGAACATGTACGTCTTATTTTTCTCACTTGTATTTTTTAATTTTGTGATTTATTTTTGTATACATATTTTCTCAGTATTTTGTCATGCCATATAGTCTGGTTAGGTAATAGAAGGTGAGATATGGAAAAGAAACAGTGAAATTCAGAAATATATAAATATAATTTTTAATTTTTTTTCTGTTTTAACAGTTTAGGACCATGTACCAACCTCCTTTATTTTCTTATTCTTTGTTGTTTTCTTTCTTCCCACTACCTTTTCGTACTCTTCGCATGTTGTTGTTTGCAACCTTTTCACAGATTCATTTTCGGGTTTTATCTCTTGATCTTTTGTTTTTAGAAATCCTTTGTTATAATCTATTTTATTTATTAATAAGTAAATAAATTTATTTACTACTAGTTTATTTATTAAACCTATTTACAATAGATTATATTAAAATAATTAAAAAATTAATATAATAGTAACTCTATATTTTTAATTTTAGAAAGGAACCTGACAATGATATTTACGTGTATTTTAAAACTCATTCTAGTTCAATGAAAGTTTAATTTTATTTTAACCATATTAATTTTTTGAAATTTTAAAGAGGATGGATGTTTTTTAGGTCACCATGTTTTAAAATGTAACGTTCTCAGATAAAAGAAATTGCTTTTAGTGTACTATTGTCTAACCCAAATACATGTATTAGAATTAGGAAAAAATCAGTTCCGTTGTTTTCAAAAGAAAGATCCATAAATCTTCAAAGAAAATTAAGAACAATTATTTTTCTATTCACAGGGATCAGCTTGGTAAAATTAGATAAAATCGTATCTGTCTGATGAAGACTGACTGCTTTTTAGAATAGCATCTTAAAATATATAAAAACATAATAATTTCTGTTATTTTTGTTATTTAAACAATATGATTAAAATTAAAAAAGAAATTGTTTATCGATTACCTTACTCATTTAATGATATTTAATCTTTGCTATTAAAAAATTGAGTGTGCGCGCGTGTGGACATACAAAATCGAGCAAAACAAATGTTATAATCTAATAGGTGACCAAAAATGACCTGATAATACCAATTGGCACTTTGCACCAAACTTGATAATTTTGAAAATAATCGAGTTGGCTATGAGGGGATATTAGAACATCACGCGACAACTAACTTCGGTTTAGGGAGCAACATGCTCCTGTGAAGCAGGCAAACAGGATTGTAAACGTTATAAATCATGCTCTAGATGGGAAACAGTACTGTTCAGCGGTTTTCCTCGACGTCAGGCTTTTGACAAGGTTTGGCATTTGGGGTTGCTCTGTAAACTGAAAAAGGTTTTACCTCATGTTTTCTATGTGGTACTAAAAACTTACCTAGAATACAGGTCCTTTCAAGTTACACATGGAGAGGTTTTGACAGATTTGTTCCTTATACAATCAGGAGTGCCTCAGGAAGCGTTCTCGGAACCATCTTGTATGTTCTGTTTACGGATACCTTGCCAATTTCGGCAAATATCACAGTTGCAACGTGTGCTGACGATACTGCAATTCTTGCTGTCCAAAAAAATCCGACTAATGCGTCTTGTTTTATTCAAGATTATATCACTCTTTTCGAATCGTGGCTTACATGTTGGAAAATAAAAATAAACGAAACAAAATCAAAGAACGTCACGTTTACCCTTCGTAAGGAATACTGAGCTCTTGCTTCTCTCTTTATGGCTCCAATTCCAAGATATCAAGACTGCAAATATTTAGGTTTTCATCTTGGTCGACGACTTACTTGGGCGAAACATATCACTTTTAAGTGGAAACAGTTGGATCTCAAGTTTAAACACATGTTCTGGCTGATAGGACATAGATCTCGGCTTTCAGCAGAAGGTAAATTATTGATTTATAAATCCGTTTTGAAGCTTGTTTGGACTTACGGGCTTGAATTGTGGGGTACAGCATGCAACTCCAGTATTGATTACTTGAACGTTTCCAAACAAAAACACTGCAGAAAATGATCAACATACCCTGGTAAATAAGTAATAGCCTTATATATAAAACGATAAAAGTTGCGAACCGTTCGGCAGTAAATCTCTCTGGTTAGCGTACGATATCAAAATCGCTTGGATCGGCACCCGAATTATTAGGTAACAGGATCAGTAATTTTCCAAGATAGCTGAGGAACTATATTCTTGGTTTGCCTTATCGTTTCAATTAGGTGACATTATGGTCTGGCCGTACGGAGTGCTCTTCTATTCCATTATTAACTCACAAGCTGCTGGGTCTGTGGCAATTTTATGATAATTCAAATACATCTTATTTATTTATTGTTCTGTGAACAGATTGTAAAGTTTCTGTGTCGTTATAATAAAAAACATTTCTTTCTTTTTTAAAGAGAACACATATAATTCTAACTGTACATACTGTTTACATTAACGATGCTTGCTTTTTATATAATTTCGAATAAAAAAGGATTACATTCATTAGCTTAATAAATAAAGATAAAAAATAGTAATTAATAAAATATAATTGTACAATGTTTTATTTTAATCTGAAATAAGCTCTGATGATATATATATTTTTAATTTTCGATTAGATATGCTTATGAGAGAAGTAATTTACAGGAAAGTGCTTTTATTGTTAATAAGTATATTTATTTGTAATTTTAATAAAACAGATATATACGTATGTATATCTGATTTGGTTACATTTGCAAGGTAATTTAAATTCATATCATTTTCTTGTAACTTTTCATTAAATTTAAATATAGTTATTTAGTATTAATTCGTATTTATTTTATCAGAAAAGTAGAAGTAAATAAGCAGGTGCAACCTATCTTCTTGAATATAAATTTGCATTATTGCTAAATAATGCAAATAATAGTTAGGACGAGTGGCTGTTGTAAAATAAATCAAGAAAAGTTGCAATTTTTTCTTAACCATTTGTTCTTTAACGTTTAAATGAAGATAAAACATATCGAAGAATTAATTTATAAAAAGTCGTCTAAAATATCATTAAAATTCCATAAATTATCGAAGAATGGCTATAAATAAATTAAATGTAAACAACTCAGGTAAAATAGATATGTTTTTAAATCTACCTTGAACCACTTAAACAATATTTACCGTATATCTCTTTTAGTAATTAATTAGAAGGTAACATTAAGAATTACTTCATTGCGAATACGTTACTACTTAAACAGAAATGTTGAAATTCTGCCGATTCTTAAGATAATTGTAATAAACCTTACGATAAATAAAATTGAATCATATAAATGTAAAATTATTTCTTAGTTTCTACTAATTAGTGCGTAGGCTTAATTCAACAAATGAAATAATACGGGTATTTCAAAATCCACCGAAATCTATTTATAATTTTTCCCCGGTCTAATGCGGAGTAGTTCGAATAAATAAACAATACATAAGTCTTCAAAAAAATTGATCCACCTCATTTTTCATTCATTACCAAAAGGCTAGTTCAATGAAATTGTTTTAAAAAAATTTGACAAGATACAAATATTATCGATAAATTTATTGTATAAAATATATTCTAAAAAAACAAAACATTATATTGATGAGAAAACATAGATAAAAATCGTTTTTAATGTATTTGAAGGTTGATTCAAGGAATGTAGTAAAATATATATTAAAAGAAATCCTTGGCAGAGGAAAAATTCCAATGTAATTTGACTAAATTATTATTTATTCGCTTTTAATTTAAAAAATGTACTAGGGACCTATTAATTTCAGTTGTAATTAATAATAGCACCACTCAATTTTAATTTTACCAAATTCATTTAAAATATATATATATATATATACTAACAGACCCGGCAATGCTTCGCTGTTGCTAGATTTGAATATATATATATATGTATGTTGATTAAATGAATGGAATTGAAAGTTTGATAAAACATTAACAAAATGAGCATTACGGAACTTCAGAAAATTTAACCTTTCCCTTTTACCCTTTCTCTCCTTTCCCCTTTCCTATTTTTATGTTTCTCCTTTTTCTCTTTTCCCATTTTCCTTTTCCTCCTTTCCCCATTTTCATTTTTACCATTTTTCATTCCCTTTCCCTATTCCACCTTCCCTTTTCCAACATTTTCCATTTCCCCGTTCCAAAGTTCCTTCTTTCCACCCGTTTCCCATTTATCTTCCTCTTATTTCGCTTTTCCTCTTCCTCTTCCCCCTTGCCCTCTTCTATTTTTCTTTCCCTTTTCCTTTTCCATTTCCTTTTCCCCGTTTTCTGTTTTCTTTTTTCCCCTTCTTCCCTTTTACCTTTTTCGATTTTTCTCTTTTCTTAATTTTCTGTTTCTCCCTTTACCTCGCCCGTATAGCGATTCACTAGCATTTTGGTATATAGCGGACACACATATCAGTAACAATGAATTGGAATCGTAAAATATTTAGTATAGCGTGTGTTACTTTTACGTCCAACAGATAGCGCTGTTTTTCGAAAAAAAGCATATTTTTACCTGTCACAGTTGTGACATCTTAGGTATATAAAAATTCGCGGCTATTCGAATGCAATGGTGTGTCAAAATTTCAAAGCGATTTGGTGCAAGAACTTTCGGGGATTTAAGATTTTAACAAACGAACATTTACATATTTATTTATATAGATTAACATTCTTTTAACATCATTTCTTACTAAAAAAATAATTCAATCCGATTTATATATTATATCTTTATTTTATAATAATAGATTACAGGATTTAGAAAAATACTTAATTTAAATATTTCTTTTGATACGATACATCAAATAATTTCAGCATAACACAGAAGAGTATTTTACTTCTTGTAAATGAAAAATCCCTTAAAAGCGTCCTCCAATTTTATTGGAATAAACATAATGTAATAGACTAATATCAGGTTATGATTGAATATCTAAGCAATAAAATTGATCTGACTTCGATTTTCGGTAGTCTGAGATCTTATTCTACAACTGTTACATCAGTATTATTTTCTTAAAATCTATTGTCGATTGGGTTTATCACATTATATATTTTATAAAAAAATTTAACCGAATTTAAATTATTTTAAGATATTTATAATGAGTTACATAAGCTTGAACTGATTTACGAAGGCTTGATATTATTCAGTAAAGTAAAGTTGACTGTGACATCATACATAGTTTGTTACTTTATTTATAGTTAAATGGAAATGAAAGAAATATGCTACCAATTACTAAAGCTTTTTATTGCATTAAAAAATTAGTTACTGTACATAAAAATTGTTATTTTTTATTTTATTTTAGAATATAATTGGAGTAAATCTTTAAGAAAATAGACCGATAGCCGGATTCACTGAAAGAAAGATTATCCCATTTTGCAGTGAAACTATTAATTTTATTTCTTTTTTTAATTTATTGGTTAATATTATGTATTTCTATTTAATTTCAGTTTCCATTAATTTTAACGGTCAGATTGTGTTTTATGAAAATGGTCAATATCGATGCACTGAATATTCGAACAATTTTGTATCATTTTAAAATTGACTAAAGCATTTAAATTATATTTTTAAATTAATTTCATTAACTTTCATATTCAGTTAATGAATTAGTTTGAGGTTTATGAATTATTTTGGAATAATGGGAGGAATCAACGTACCCACAGATTTATTTCAGATTAGTTGATATCGGATTGGTGGCTCACCTAGATTACTGATATGTTGGAATCTATTCTTATTATACAAGAATGTGATCTACAGTATTTATTTAAAATTGTAGAATATAATTTTAAGAAGAAAAGTACAATATTACTTTCATTCTCACGTTGTGTTTCGGGGGGGGGGGGGTGAAATTGTATTTTTTTTACGATTTCAGGTATGAGGAGTACGAAAATACCATTCAGTTAAAATGTAATCTTCTTATCTGAATTATAAACTAGTACAGTTCTGTACTACATTGTACTTGAATGAGAAACGATTATACTCTTTTCTAACAAACGGTTGAGACTCCTAACATTTCTAATAAAAATCATATAATTTAGAAGTGCGTCAGAGTACTCACTGTTTGACGTGGAATATATTCTACTTACCTTCACATAAATTGAAATCCTAGGAATAAAGAGGAAAAGAATAAGATTTAACAAGGTATAAAACTTTTTTTTATCAAAAATTTCATTCATAAGATGACACCGGTTTTCTTTCGTAACGTATACGATAAAGTCTACATGCTACTGCCTGATTACTTTTCCTGGTGTAAAAATCTGGAATTTTTATCATATAATTTCATTACTCTTGTACAAACCTGAAAGATTGTGGAAACAACATTCTGAAAATAATAAAGTGTGACCTAATAATTAAATTGATATGAACTAGACGCTTGTCCTCAGTTAATACTAAGTCTATCTATTTTCGGCTATGTTTTTTCTTCAACTGGAAATTCAATCTCAGTACTATTTTTACCAGGTTTCTATTATGTCACAAAAGTTTTTGGTGTGGTGGGGGAACTCGAGATAAATGAAAGTAACAGAATTCTTTCAGACCGTTGAGGCAAAGTAAAGAGACTCGGCTGCATATCAATATGCAGTTGAGAGTAGGTAAGTATTTACCTATTGAACAATATATTAATTCAATACACGAATTAATTATTATATACGATGTGTAAAGTAACTGCTACATTATTACGCTGGCCGCATATTATTACAGATTAACCTTGGAAAGTGCAACGCAATTATTATTATTAACATGGATAATTGCAGTTGTTAATTTATGTATGAAAATAACTGATGTAATTTATTATTATAATATCAGTATATTATTAAACTATTGTTGTTATTATTATTATCTAGTAATTATTCTGAAAATTGTAAGTGCGGTTTTGGATTTTTTCATTTTTATATAATTCGATTAATTTTTCCGTTCTCTGTGTTATTTTCACAGTTTTCCTTTGTCGCACAGTTGCATGTTCTTCAATCGTCGATTGTTTTCTAATAAATTTTAAAATACTACGTACGGTTATAGTAGACAGAAACTGGCTATTATAACCGTTTAATAGCCAGTTTCTGTCTGATCTCGTATCCTATTGAAATGGGACTAAATCATGTTAGAGAAAATTAAAGTCGGGCAAAAATTTCGCCGTAACACAAAATTGATTAGCATTTTTGGTGAATTCTTTCGTCATTGAAAATAATTTGAGATTTTAAGCTTCTCTCCGTTATAAGGTTGCAGATGTGTAATTCCTTTATGATTTTAATTATTTATTTATTATGTTTTATCAATAAAATAAAAACAATGATGATGATAATAATGAAAATGATTAAAATCATTATGATGAAAATTAATACAAGTTCAGTATATTCTTAAGTATTTTTTCTAAAATAAAATAATTAGAAAACATCTCAAAGATAAAGTATTTTTTTTTTTTTTAATAAAAATCTTATTTTTAAGAAGAGATAAAAATTTCCCCTACCTCTAAATAATGTGAAAAACACTTACGTCCTTATTCTGTCTTATTTAGAGAAAAATGTAAGTTAAAGGCCATTACCAAACGTGTGGAAATAGGTTGGTATGAAATGCAATCAATTTTTAAAGAAGGAAAAACCTTACTAACAATACTAATCCAGGATGTCATGCTTATTAGAGAAATAGATATGTTTGATTTTTAGTTGTCTAATTTACCGAGCATACTGATGCACTTCAATATTATATGCCTACCGAATGAGAATAATGTTCATCTCTGCAAACAGTAATTCCATTTTGTTCAGTGCAGAAACAGATTTTATGACGAATATCATAACTTTCAGAGAAAGTATCTCTGTTTAGTCGATTTGTTCTTCATATGTTTTATTTACCTCATAACCGTGTGATTAGAACAAATAGTTAAAGTTAATTTTATACGGATTTGAATACTAGATCGTGGATACCGGTTTTCTTTGGTGGTTGGGTTTCAATTAACCACACATCTCAGGGACGGCCGACCTGAGACTGCACAAGACTACACTTCACTTACACTCATACATATCCTCTGAAGTAATACCTGACAGTGATTACCGGATTTTTTAAATTTTACTCTTTTAATGGGTAAAAAACATAAATTGTTTCTTAAATTTTTACTGTTTTTTGCTACAGCTATTGAACCAATCTTTACAAGATTTGGTAACAGTAATTTATGTTTGTAATTCTGATTATATGTTTCGCGAGCGAAGCCGTGAAGGGAAATCTTAAAACCAATTAGTGGGTACAGTACTGACCAAACTGCTCTGAAGAAATTATAATACACTGATAGTTTTTATAAATCGAACGGAGTTTAATTTTTATTTATCATTATTACTCTCACAAGCATGAGTTTAATGAACTCAGAGGGGTCCAGACAGGAAGATTGTTTTGCTCTGGCCGGCCAAACATTCCCTGACCGCGACGGGTAACGCAGGCAGATAGCGTGGGCGAAGCCTTTGGGGAACATAGTATTATATGGAATGAGGTAAAGCTTATAATCAGAAACAATATTATTACATTATTCCTTTCTATTCCCTTTATTTTTGTTAACACATAGGTTTTTCATCTTTGATTTCCTTTAAGCGGCTTTATTTTACAAGAATAGCGTTTTAAGTAGCTTATCCATATTTTAAAGAAAAAGAAAATAAGTTACCTTTTTTAAAAAAATAAAATTGAGCATCAAAAACTATTTTTTAAATTTACATTTTATTATCGGCACCAAATTAGGTGTTGCAAGTTTGGTTAATGCTTTTCATTTGTCGCCGAACTCAAAAGGTTAACGTATATTTTTTTTACAGTTAATTCTCTTTTAATTTATGTTTAACATTAGTATTTTTATACTTTGACTATATATATAAATAAAGAAGTCTCATAAAACTATTCGTTTCTGAATTTTAACAAGTTTTTTATTTTTCGAATTGATAAAATTAGCACTGTTTTATTTTCATCAAATCGTTATTCATTCATTTTCATTTGTATTACTTA
Source organism: Lycorma delicatula (assembly GCF_047948215.1). Taxonomy (NCBI): domain Eukaryota; kingdom Metazoa; phylum Arthropoda; class Insecta; order Hemiptera; family Fulgoridae; genus Lycorma; species Lycorma delicatula. The sequence continues at coordinate 41,869,068 of NC_134462.1, read as the reverse complement.
AGAGAATGATGTGATTTAACTCTTGCACTGGATTTATTGAACCATGAAATGACATACATCTGTGCACTCGCACAAATAAGTTGACCACGCAATCACGTTACCCATCTCTTAGAATGGTTTCTAAAAAATACACGTTTACGCATTACTTTTTAATGTTTCAACATGGAAACAGTAGTTTAGTTAATGGTATAATTTTCTGAACATGAATAGTTATCGATGAGAAATTAATAGTTTTTTTTTTTTAAGATACGTTATAATGAAATTATAGATATTAAGAGAACACTGCTCCAAATTCCTTAAAGGTTTAAAAATGTTGGTGTTTTAAGTATTTGCTCTTTTAAAATTAGTTTAAATTAGTGTAATGGTGTATTGATTATTTAATTATGTGGTAATGTTTGATAGTTTACATAATTTTACACAAATTCTATTTAAATTCTCCAACCGTATATATTTTATTTGACATTTTAACTTTATCGTTTAAATGTAATGACTTGAATCAAGTAACATTTGAATAGCATTAGACAAAAATGGATAAGTTTGGTTAGAAATAAACTACAGGAATTTGTTTATAAACCTTATAATTGGTCTACTTTTTTTCATTTATTATTTTTATTTATTTATTTTAAAAAAATAATAGTTTACGTTGTGTATATATTCATGTGTAGCTCTCTACTACAAAGCTGCGCCTTGACTGCCTTCTTATGACTGTCAGTAGTCTTCCAATTATGTTGTCGGCTACCTCTTAGGACTGGTTCCTAATGGTATTCAGAAGTAATTTTTTGTGTGATTTTATACTATCCTTTTTCTCTGTTCTAATTTATGTGGGTGAAGGTGAGATACTTCGCAAATTTGTAAACAGGTGTGTTAAACGGTTTTTATTTGTCTTGTTTTATAGGTATTTAAAAATAAATTTTATATTTTTTGTTTTATTTTTGGTATGTTACTGTTTAATGTATTATTTTAAAGGTTTTAGTGGCAGAATAGTGGTAAAAAAAAATTAAAAATTTAATTTTAAACATAATTTTAAAAAAACCCGACGATGAATTGCATAATTTTCCCGGCTACACGGCGAACTATGCAATTTATTTTTTTCAATTCAAGGAATTGAATTAGCATTGAAATCCAATAGATGTATTTAAATCCTTTAATTTTATTTTTTGAAGTCAAGAAGGTCAACAAAATAAAGTAACAACCAAAATTTTTTAAATTAATTATATATATATTTTTTTTTCCTTTAAACACCCCCAAGGTAACCGGTCCTCGGCGTTAAGCAGACCACAGTCACCTCGGAGTGTCGTGATAACAGTCTCTGCCCACCCTAGCCCTTCTAGGGCTTTCCCACCAGCGTCACCCAACTTCACTAGGACACGCCGACCTTCCTCTTCCGGATAGCTGATATGCCCTTCCGCTAAGGAGCTACCCACCCCGTCCCTACTCTAACTGTTCCAGATGTGTATTTCGCACATCCTTCACTTCGCGACCCACTCATACCTTGAGGGTTCTTTATGCCATCATCGGGGGGTCCCGACCCTCCCACTTGAATGTGGTTGGACCCGAATACCCTAGGCAAAAAGACTACCTCCCTAGCCCTGAACGTCGCCACTTTTCGACCCTTTTTTTTTAAATTATAAAATTCTTTCACACATACATGAGTGCAGTTCACCCTACTTCTCCTATATATATTAATTATATTAGCATCAGAATTTCGAACAATATGTTTAAGACTTTTTGAAAATTTGGGAGGTTATGCATCAGCGGTTTTTTTAATGACTGAAATATTCACTAAGATTGATTGTAAAATCGAAATAAATAAGTTTCGATTTTTTTTTAAATTTAAAGCTCTTCCATAAAGGGAGGGGTATTTAGTTATTTCAGTGACTTTATTGTTTAACAAAATACAATTTGATGATTAAAAATTTTAAATTACGATAAAAAGTTTTTTCAATTTGGGGGCTTTCGTTCTCAAGGAGGAGCATTCGGGTAAAATTAATTTTTAAGAAAATATCTCGCAAATGGTGAAAGTTAATTTAAAAAAAAAATTTTTTTGTTTAAAATATATAGATACAACCATAATCTAAATAAACAAAGTTGTAATTTTTAGAAAGAGGATGAAATTGTTTGGCAAATTTTGTTTCACAAAATACTGAATAGTAAGGGCTGTCAGGAAATTAAGGTTTTTACATTTTAAATGCAGTGGGTAACTTGGGAGACGGATTTTTATATTTTAAAAATAAAAAAAAAAAATGGTTTTTTACAACAGACCATTGAAGAGTGATGTGCAATTTTTTTTTGTAGCGGTTTGAAAGCTTATTGATGTAGAAAATTTAGATGCAAAAAACTGCAATTAACTGTATTTCTGAAGTAAGAGGTAGCTAAAAAAGGAAACATAGATAGTCATTTTTTGCGGAGGGGAGTGAAAATTAAATAATAATATAAAAAATTAATACATTCTTTCCCTCGAAAAGTCTATCTACGAAGTTTGGAGAAAATCGGTAGACGAGGTCCATAGTTATAAGACGAAATACAGACATAGTTACGCACAGGTGTCCGTCAGATAGAAATAAATTTTTTGGTCTTGGAATGGATTAAAAAAAGATTTTTCGGGTATACAAATTAAAAAAGACCATTTTAAAATTTTTTTTAAGGAAAGTAAAAAGTAATAAATAAAGTTACACTGAATCACCGTTATGTCGCTGAACGCGCGTCGGCATAAAAATATTAACAATTTGTATTAAGTACGTTTGTTTCTATGAAAATAATTATTTAGTAATTAAAAATATTTAACAAAATTATGACATTGATTTTTAATGTCATAAAATTGTTTTAATAGATTTAGTAGGTTCAATATTTTATTTGGAAATTTTTTTGACTCTATAGCTGTTGTTGTCTAAGAATAAATATTATTTTACGACCGTTTTGACCATCCCTGAATAAATTTTGACTAGTTTCCGCATGACGTCTCGCATAACTCAAAAACGATTAGCTGATGTTGAAATTTTGGATTTAGGACTGTTGTAATATCTACTTGTGCGCCTCCCCTTTTGATTGTAATCGACTAGATTAAAATTGTCCAAAAACTGCCTAAAATCCAAAAAAATTGGATTTTGGATTTTTCCTAACTGCCGTAATAAGCCCTCGTTGAGAGCTTTTCGACGATATCTCATAAGTGATAGTTATTTTTATTGGTTCCAGACGTAAAATCAAAAACCACTTAATTAATTAAACATTTGGATGTTACAAGGGGAAGACATCGGTTCGAATCCGACTCATCTCCTTTTTTTTAACTTTTTTTTTAATAATAATTTAATTATATTGATTTATTAATAAATCAATATTTTATTTTTATTAACCTCTGAGTGTAGAAAAGTTTTACAATAACTAAAAATTTAATAATAAAAATAAAAAAGTAAAAATATCAGAAGTTTCTATTGAAATAAAACTTTATGTGCTTTTCATTTTAAAACAATTGTGCATATGTAATTTAATAAGCGTACACGGAAGTTATGTAGTGTCCACATCAGAGTTTTTAATTTATTTTACCTAAAAAATGTCAGAATTTAAAAACTATTTTTTTACTCTTGTTTCTAGTTTTTTTGCCCAGTTTGTTTCTCAATCAACAGTTGTACGATTATCGGACATTTTAAAAATATTATCTTTTCAGTCAGAATTTAAAATTATCTATATTTTTCAAAATTAAAAACTGGCACTGTATGTTCGTATAATTGCATCGCGGATAAGTTGATATTTATAAATAAAAAAATTGATTAATATTCGCGTCTTTGGTGCCGATTTACAGCAGGAATGTAATCAGTAGATGCATAAGTAGCAGACCCCAACAGCTATTTCGTATTCTATTTGTGTGTGACGTTGTCTTTACATTACGCTTTTCCTTTCAACTGCAATTATGTTATAAGATTTTTTTTAATACCGTTTCGTCCCCGTTATTAAATTATTTTTAATTTATGTATAGATTTCTATTTAGCTTATATAAACAAACGGACTAGTCGTTTTTATAATTTTGAAAAAATAATTTCGCTACTGAAAGAACTAAAGCTTGAAAAATTCCTGATAAATGAAAAACCGTTGGTTCAAAAAGTTTTAAATTTGGCAAGGAGAATGAAAGAAGATTATTTTTTATGTATTTAGTAAGACATATTTTTAGATTTTTTTTTATGTTTTGTTTACAGCAACATAAATTCAAGTTGTCTAGAAAATACATTTACTTTTGTTTAAATTTTTCTTTTCTTTTTAAACAAATTTCAGTTAATTTTTTCAAATTTGATTTATAATCGATTACATTTATATAACCTTCAGTAAACTGGATTATATTCGCAATCATATGATTAGGAGTTCCTAGCAAAACTTCTTAATAATTATACACTAGTATTACAAAGAACTTTTGTGGAAAGCAACACATACACTAAGTATGAACAACATTTAACACCTAACAGTAGAACAAGAGAAAACAAAATAAAGTGAATCATAAGTAGCAAGTAAAACGATGAAACAATGTGAAGAAAAGAATACGCAATAAATTTGAAAATAAAAATCGAAGAAGTAATGCACAGCACTGACAGCGGAAGTTACACTTAAGACACTACAGAGTCACTGTAGTCTAGACGTGTAGCCGTTTTAATCTTCTAGCGTCATTCCCGTCATCTAGGAGATTCACATGGTTATTAAGTCGCATTTCGAGTCAGCCTCCGTAGCGCGAGTGGTAGCGTCTCGGCCTTTCATCTGCAGGTCCCGGGTTCGAATCCCGGTCAGGCATGGCATTTACACACACTACAAAAATTGATATTCATCTCATCCTCTGAAGCAACACATAACGGTTGTCCCGGAGAATAAAGTTGCTTTTTTAATGACAATAATTAAGTCGTAAAGGCAAGCTTCAAGTGAATGGACAATTTACAGAGTCAGTGCAGCTGTAAATATTGTATACAAGTAAGTCCATTCTTTAGATTATGTGATTATGTTGTTCACGAAATTTTTCACAAAAAAAAAAATAATAAAAAAGTAAGTAAAAAAATGAGTACAGTCACCTCCTTATTGTGCTTGACGGGCTAATTTAAGAACCGTGCAAATATGTTTTTACCCGTACGAAGGACGGATAGCCAGTTATAATTATTTTTAAGATGGAGCTACTATTCTGAAACCCGCATACTTCGGATTATTCAAAGATTCGAATCCTGTGTTCAGCAAAGTGTTGCTCTGAAAAAATTGCATTACATTGATACTTTTTATAAATTGAACAAATTTTAATTGCTACGGTCGTATCGAATTTCTAGTTGTTAATGGTGATCACTAGTGGACCCCGACCCCGTTACATTAATATTGAATTTTATTATGGTGTAAGTTTTAATGTATGGCAATTTTTTTTAATATTTAAAAGTTCAATTAAAATGATTTTAAATATGTAAAACTCTTACTTTTTTGTATTATGTCGTCGTAAAGTTATGTAATGCTTAAATAAATTTCATGAAAAACGGGTTACTTTTTATGTTAATTTTCTGTATTACTTTAAATTAGTTTCCCAATTACTTTAATTATGCAAAAAAGTGCATTTTATAATACGTACATATACGGTATAAAGTTTATTAATTTTTTTTAGCTGTTTGTTCTTAATGCATCGAAATTATTTCTTTCGTAATACATACTTATAGTCAGTCGGTGAATAAATATTAATGAAATACAGAATAATATTAACCTTCATTATGTATTTGTTTGGGCGGAAAAGCTACGTTATTTCAAGACATGAATTTTTATGATTTGTATAGTGCAATTCAATATGTCGTCTTTATTTTTCATATGCACTGTATTATGTATTGTCGGAATTAATTATCAAGTGAATTTATTCTATTTTTTCTATCAACAAGAGCTTGTAAATCTAAATCTGTAATGAACATTTATCGATGTTAGTAAATTTAATAGATTATCTTCTTTAAAAAAAAAAAAATGTAGAAATAAATGGACAAGATTAATTATGTCTGTGCAGGTCAAAACATATAGCTGAAAACACAGCTGTGTTGTTTGTATTAAGCACTGGATTTAGGAATGAATTAATTTTTTTCAGTCTTATTGCTGTCTTAAGTTTGTTAACAGTGCAGTATCATAATGCCACGAAATAATGTAAATGAAGTGAATGCCTTTTGTAATGTATGTGCTTATTTTACCGTAAAATCAAATAGAAAAACATTACACCTTTAATTAAAAAAGCATATCATTTGTACATTCAGTGTAAAATTGTTGATCAGAATAAGACGTGGGCTCCTCATATAGTACGTACTAATCGTTCTGTATATTTAAGATGGTGGCTGAAAGGTACTCGGAAGGTTTTGCCAAATGGTTTGGTGTGAACCAAAGGATCATGTAACCGATTGTTCTTTTGTTTAACAAGTGTGTCTAAAATTTCTAAAACATCTAAGCATACTGTAAAATATCCTTCATTGCAATCTGCAATCAGGCCTGTACCTCATAGTGAAATTATTCCAGTTCCTGAGCCACCTGTGAATGTGTTTCGAAAGCATCGATGAAGAATCAGGCAGTACTGAAGAAGACAACAATGTTTTTGATTTTCAATTATCTTCCAATAAGCCACCTCTTATATCACAAGGTCAATTAAATGACTTGGTTAGGGTTTTAAATTTATCAAAAATCAAGTTGAACTGTTAGGATCAAGACTGCAAGGTTGGAATTCACTTCAAAAAAATACAAAACTTTCGGGCTTTCGAAGCCGACAAAAACACAAACTTTCTAAGTACTTTATTGATGAAAATAATTTGGTTTATTGCACAAAAAACTGATTTGCTTATGTTGCACTTAGCACAAGTTCATAAACCTGAGGACTGGCGCCTTTTCATTGATTCGCCCACGTATAGTTTAAAAATAGTTTTACTACACAACGGTAACAAATATCCTTCGATACCAATCGCTTATGGCATTAATTTGAAAGAGACATACGATGTGATAAAAGACGTTCTTGAAAAAATAAATTATATAAAACATAGCTGGAACATACGTGGTGATTTGAAAGTTATAGCTATTTTGTTAGGCATGCAGTTAGGCTATACTAATTACAACTGTTTTTTTTTTTTTTGCAAATGGGACAGCCGAGGTAGGGATAAACATTATGTTACTAAAGTATTGGAAGAAACAAGACTACTTTACCCCAAATGGGAAATATATTATTCATGAGCAGCCCTTAGCTGAACCCAAAATATATTTTTACCCTCCTCCCAATATCAAGCTAGGACAAATAAAGAATTTTTTATAAGCGATGAAAAAGAATAGTCCCGGATTTTTGTACATCAGGCAGAAATTTCCGAATGTAAGTGATGGAAATATTAAAGAAGTAAATTTTTTTGGGTTTCAAATATGAGAGTTGGTCAAAGATGATGTATTTAACTCAATGTTATATAATGTAAAATGTGCAGCTTGGACTTTATTTAAAGACATTTGCAAACATTTTCTCGGCAAACAAAAATCCAACAATTACCACGATATTGTTAATAACTTCTTACTTCATACAGAGCTATCGGATGTAATACGTCTTTGAAAATAAATTTCCTTCACTCACATCTGGATTTTTCCCCAAACAACCTTGGAGACGTAAGTGACGAACACGGTGAACGTTTCCACTAAGACATTTCGGTGATGGAAAGTCGCTATAAAGGGAAATGGTCGCTATAAAGAGCCGATTACTGTTGGATGTTAATTCCGGATGTGCCTGAGTCTATTTATAAAAGAAAAGCATCAGCGAAATCATTCTAATACAGGTATGACCATGCAAAATGATAAATTTGACAGATTATAACTATATTTTCCCTTAATCCTTTTTGAAGCGTAATTTATTTAAAATTAAGGATGATAAAAAAATTTTATTTACAGATCTGTAATGTACGCAAAAAAGCAATTCAAGAAATGGTATCACACTTAGACAAACATTAAAAAATGTTTGTCTATCAGTGAATTAGCCTACATTATTAATATTTTCGTATTAGCAAATTGAATACATTATAATGAACTAGTATTTATAAATAAATATATGAAATTATTAACGATTTAGAAAAATTGTTTAATTGTTTTTATTTTAAAATCATTTACATATTTATATCAACTGATTTTCTTAAAGTAAAGTTAATTTTTTTTAAATCTTTTCAAAAATGTTCATCAAATAATAGTTAAATATCATACTACATTTACACTTTTGATAATTTTTTAAAGTCTGTGTAACATCATAACTTTAATTTTAGTTTTTTACCGAATTTCCTTGATTATTTTTTTTGGGACACATGATTTATGGGAATCACTTTTTTCGTTCCGATCACTACGGATCACGTTTGCATAGACGTTTTTTCTTTTCCCAAAGGTTTCATTCTTTTGCTGTGCTGTGCTATTGTCGCCTTTCTTCCTTCCTTAAGGGGATATAAATCTTATTCAGGTTTACATACCTTTCTTTTTTTTCTCTCTGGAACTTAGATTCTCGAATCACTTTTCTAAATTTATCTTTGTCTTTACACAGACCGTTAGAAAGTTTAATGTTTTTATATCTGTTACTATTTCTTTACCTGTTCTTTATCTGTTTCTATTTCTTTAGGTCTGTTATTATTTCTTTTTAGTTGGCCTTTGTGGCTCTGTTTATGTAGAAATTAAATACTTTTTTGTCAATCTTTGATTGTTCGTCGCATTAATTGTCAATAAAACTGTAATTTCTTTTCCGAATTACGTCCCCTATTTTTTTTGTTGTATATTTCGAAATTTCTTTTTCACTTTTCAATTTGTAAATTCCATCTTCATACAATTATTGAATTGCATTATACAAATTACAAAAAATGATGTCTTGAAATAACGTAGCTCTTCTGCTAAATCAAATACATAATGAAGGTACAATATTTCGTGTCATTCTATATTTCAGTCTATAAATATGTATTCCGAAAGAAATTTCATTTATTATGTATAATAATCTCATTTATTACATATAGATAAATATTTTATTTACGTATAGGCTGTTGTACAAATAAAGTTGTATTTAAAAAAATATATATTTTACAAACCAATGGATCCATAGTAAGATCTTGAACAAAAGGATCACAAAAAAATAAATTATAAATTATATATATAAAAGTCCATGAGGAAAGTCGTTAATTCCATATTAATACATAAAAATAATAAATAGTAAAGCAAATATGTAAAGATAGTGGACAAAATGTATCGGAAGTTAATTAAAATTATTTGAGGAGAAAATTTATGTACGGTAAACGGATATGCTGATTTCAAGTTTTTTTCTTTTAAAGATTAGTCGTCATATTGCCCTGGAAAAAAACGGAACGCAAGAATGTTTTATCCTCCTACTTATTGCAGAGTTGGACATTAATCCTTAAATTCATTTAATTTTAATGATGGTAATATATTTAATTTTAGTCTGTTTTTAAGATGGATGGAGTTTGGGATTTCGTTCCGTTACTATGTAGATCGTGGGTGTAAAAATATTTTTACATGAGTTGTCCCTTGGGAAATTAGCAAATTATTTGTGTCCTTTTAATGACGCGATTTCACTTCACTGATGGAACCAACGTTCGTTCACTGAAGGCTTTTCGTTGTAGTTGGAATACGCCTGATGGCGTCCTAGTTTTGTGGACGGTCCAATGGGACTCCCTTTGCGGAGGAAGTCGCATATATTTGCCCTATGGCAAGTCTTCATTTTCCATTCTCCTTCATTCCTTTTTGATTCTTGATTAGATCCCATTTCCTTTCAGACTGTCTATAATTTTGACTGTTTTCGTTTTTGAGCCTTCTATTATTATTGTTCTTATTAAGCTTTTGTTATTGTTCATTGTTCTTACTGTTTCATTTCTTTTTTGTCTGTCATCTAACCAACTTTATTCCCTTTAATATTTATATTTTAAATGCCTCCAGCATTTCTTTTTATGGTTGGTACACAACCATAAATACTTCTTCAAATGTAACTTCTTATAATAAATTTTTCTTTCTTTTAATCTTTCGTTAGCCATTTGTATTCTTGTTACTATTGCGTTTTCATGTTTTCAGTATTCTGTTAAATATAGTGAGGGCTTTCTGTAGTATTTTATTTGCTCAATTATTCTGTGTATTGTGTAGATATTCATTGGCTTAACGATTTTTATTTTTGTTACTTTTATTTTCTACGATTCATTTTTTTACTATATTCTGTTAAAGTCTCTTCTCATTTTGAAATCATCTGCTGACTATCCTGTGCGTCATTTGAATTATCATTATTTAAAAATTAATCGGCAATGGTAATGGTAATAGTTTTACTTTGATGAATTTTTCCCGCCTTATTCAAAAATAGTTCTAATGTTTGGCAAGCCCACCGAGCTAGTCTAGTCGTCCCAAATCAGTTGTTTAACAGCTGATTTTTGAAATCGTAGGTTCTGAAGTTCCAATTCTAATAAAAGCTAAGCTTAAAATCCTAATAAAAGTTACTTTTATACGAATTTGAATACTAGGCAGTGGATATCGGAGTACTTTGGTGATTGGTATTCAATTAACCATTCTATTGTACAGACAATACTACACCTCATTTATATGTCATACATATCATCCTCATCTCACTGGGCCGTGAGGAGTTGCTTATTGTTCACTAATTGAACAAATTGCAACGTACACGTTAGGAAAATAATAATTCTGGAAAGAAAATTTTTATTATTATGCATAAGAATAAAAACTTCCTCTATTTCTTCAAGATAGTTGAAAAACTATATTTTTCAATTTTGTTTCAAAAAGTTCTAATTTTTGAAGTCGCTACCAATATAAGAGTTAATTTATGATTTGTCTTTAGTAGTTTTTTTTTTAGTTTGGTATCCATTTTAAAACCAAAAACTAAAGAAAAAGTATTACTCTATTTTTTTAATCCCAATTTTATGAGTAAACATTCAGAAAGAAATATGTTTAAAAAACGAAATATTGTTTGAATAACTAACCGCTTCGGTGTACTACTTCAGTTAGGCGTAATTACTCTATATATTAACTTTGTGGGGTCATATTTAGTATAAATAAAAGACACTGTCCAGTTGAGGATTAAATATTATAATATTATAATGTTATATATATGTTTAACGTTTTAGTATGAGTTATATTAAAAGAAGATTACAATGTTAATGAAAGTGTACATGACAAAATGTGATCTAAATTTAGACTGAACAATACATTAATAATATTGAATTACTAAAATAAAATATCAGCTGAATATACAAAATTATTTACTTTTACAAAAGAGTAAGAAGAACGAGTTAGTTTATGTATTTATAAATTAATAAGAAGAAAAAGAGAGTGAGTCTTAACAAATATGAAGAAATATTTCTTCTTTTAAGTAATTTGATGAAATTAATTAAATATTCGTAATAAGAATATTTAATCCAAAATATATAATTTAATGGTTTAGTAGGAATCATGTTTGAAGAGGTTTCTTAATTTGATAAAGTGTTAAGTAGTATGGTTTTTTATAACATAAATTGATGATATAATAAAGAAATTTTGGTCGAATCTTGTAAAAAAAATAAAACTAAGTTGGTGGTCCATATATTATAACACCCAGGATTAGAAAGGTCGGTAGTTGAAAGAAGTTTAAAACTGTTAAAGATAAATATTAAGCAGATAATACAGAAAGTAATATTTATTTTGAGATAAAAGATTAGCCCAAAACAAAAAGAAATCGGGAATAGTAACGGAATAGTTAAAAAAAACCTGATGAAAAATCATCAGTAAGTTGTGTGGTAAAAGTAATAGCGATATAATTAAATAAATTTCATTCCGTTTGAATAATGAAGAATGGATAAATGTAATATCTACCAATAACTAGTAAGGGAGAAAGCTTTAAAAAATCCTGATACTGAACCGGTTTTTTGTTTTGTAGTAAGATATTTTTTTTCTATCTGTAAAAAGGTAAGGTAACAAGTTTTCTATTTGGATTTTTTCTTCTCTAGAACACTTTTGGAAAGTTTTTTTTATATAGAAATAAAATCGTAAAATGCAACCCTTAAGCATACCTAATAGTTAGATCCTAATGGAATTCACAGTTTCACCTGAACTGATATTAAATATGTATATTTGTCTTTTTTTTTTCTTTTTTTTTCTTTTTTTTATGAAATTATCAGAAAGATGTTTTAATTAAACCTTATTTCGTAGTAAAAAAAAGAACTAACCATATTTTTGCAAAACCTTTCCTTCAATTGTTAAAATTAAAGGAAATTAAATCTTTAAAATGAAATCTTTCAGGATATAGATTATAAAATTACTAGTCTCCTTTACGATCAATTTATTCTTATAACGAAATAAAATAACAAAAAAAGTGTTAAAATAAACATTTTGCATAAATGATCACTAAGCTGTTTAAAAGATGATGATATGGCATCATATTCATAAATAAAAATAATAATATTTAAGCTAATATAAAAAATTCGTATTTATTTTGGCAGAAATGAATTATTCCTTATTTCTGAAATGGTTGTACGTTTCCATCTAATAGAGAAAAAAAACATAAAAAATTGAAGTAAATTGATACAGAATGAAAAAGTTGAATTATTTATAAGAGACCAGTATTTAAAGGTGCAAGTTGTTTTTTTCAAATCTCCCCAAAAGTTGTAAGTTAACATTTTAAATGTTATCTTTGCTTATATTGTATTCTTTTTATAAGTATAAAAACGTATGGTAAATTTTACATCAAATATTAATTACGTGTAAGATCCGTTTATTACTTCCCAACAGTAGCACTTCAATTATTAAACAAATTATAAGAATTAATACTTCTATGTATAAGCTACATTATATACACAAACATTTACGACTATCGGGTAAATCATTGATTCTCAAACTTTTTCGCCCACCGCCCACACGGAGAATCAAAAATTTTCTAGCGCCCCCAAAATTTTTAAACTTACCATCTGTTAAAAATAATAATTGCGATTGCTGTTTATAAGATACAAACATATAAACAGCAATTGCAATTATTGTTTTTAAACTTGGCATATCCTATTTCCGAGTTGAAACATACATTTTACTCTACATTTTAGTTTGAAATATCAAGAAAACATAATTTTTGCCTTTTTTTTTAATGTCATCGCCTTCCTGGACCGCTAGAACGCACGCAAGTTTTTGTGGGCCTTCTTCCGTCCCTCCTACCCTCAAGGCCACCAGGTCCCACAAGGGGGCGTTATCGCTTTTTTTGAGAACGAATGGGTTAAATCTTCCCTGAGATATAAATAAGTTAAAATACTGGTATATTCAAAGTAATATATATAAATTACACCCACATACTGACGTATGAAGCTAGGTTCTGGTTCGAATCCCGCTCAGGATTGACATTTTTCACACGTTACGAAATTCATTTCTCATCATAAAAATGGTAGCCTTATTTCATTGTAATCCTGTTTGTTACTAGAGTGAAATTAATTTAGAATTGTTAAACCAAGATTTTATTATTTTTTGAATTCACGGGACACCAAAACTTAAATAAACGTAAAATCTGAGATTTCATATTCTGATTAGTTGAAATACTTTCACTCCATTTTATATTACAACAAGCTCAACTGTCTAGAATTTAACCGGTTACCAGTCTTACTTTCACCCGGAAGGGTACCCTCTGTAAAAATTCAAAAAATATGTTTCGTAAGAAAATGAAAAAAAAAAATTATTTTAATTCAAAAATATGAAAAAATGTAATGAAAAAATTTTTTTAATTAAAATTCGTTTACATCTAGTATATCCGACTAAAACCTATCCTTCCAAGATGGGAAAGGAGCTACCGCATAAAATAAAAAAGAAGTTGCTGCTTTAATTTTTATCTCTTAAAACTTTTTTTTGTTAAAATTTTTCTTTAGTATGCAATTAAAAAAGCTATACTAATAGAACATTTTTAGTTTTAATTAATATTTTTATATTTTATTTTAATTTTTCGATTAAAATAGTTAAATTGTACATAATGGATGAAATTTATAATTTTTTTTTTTTAATCATGCATCTTAAACACTACCCTATATCCATCTTCATAAGTTACAAACAATTCTGTTTTTCAGACTGAAGAAAATTATTTCTACAGACAGAACAATTTTTTTTCAATTTATTATAAAACTTATTTTACTTATGTCGTTGAGATAAATTGTTTTGATATCTCTCCCACAAATAATGGAGCTGCCATCCAAGGTAAAACAAATAGAAAAATCATCCAAATACTATTTACCTTTTTACTATCGTAGTCTGATAAAAATTGGTTAATCCTTTAAACCAAAAAATCTTATATTTTCCGTGAATTTTTATTTACTTTTCTTAATGTATATATTGCAGTCTGTTCGACTTATGAATAATAAGCATACGTGTATAACCTAATGAAACGAAGATGATATGTAGACATAAATGAGGAAGAGGTGTAGTCTTGCAGAAATTCAGGCAGACCATTCCTGAGGTACAAGTTTAATTGAACACCAACCCTCAAAATCCACTATCAAGTATATTCACTATCTAGTATTCAGATCTGTTCAAAAGTAACTAATCTTTACTAGGATTTGAAACTCAGAACCTTCGACTTTGAAACAATCTGCTAATTTGTGTCAACGAATTTACCATAAGACCAACTTTTTTATGCTTTCTCGGCGAATATAGCTAGAATAGCTGTATTAAAAGTGCAAGTATGGTGATCATGTCAGAAATAGGGTGCAGGTTTCTTTTTTTGTAAATCTTTGCGTTTTCGGGTCCAATTAGCTTATCTTGATAAAAAAAACGTTATGTATATATGAATATCCGTACTTATGTACGTATGTGTATCGTACTGCTTTTGGCCTTATATTTCAGGATTGACCTAATCAATTTTCATGAAAATTTGGCTAATATTTCTATATATGGGTACTAATTATATATTTTCGCGATGTACCCCCACTTCCATTATATATGTGAGTGGGGGTACATCGCAAAAATATAATTTTGATTCTCTTGGGAGGCATTCTAAAGAAAACTGTATTAAAACAAATTTATTATCTACAAGAGATATATAAAAAATAGAAAAAAATTTAAATCAACTTCCACCGTTAACAAATTGGAATATTTGTTTTTATCTTTTGTTCTATATTCCTTCGGTTTAAAAGTTTTTTGAGAGGTTACATTTCGTATTTAGTGTTATTTCGAATTATACACAAGATTTTAAAATTACAATCTCGGACCTCTACCGGCTTTTTTTATCGGATGAGTGTATAAGTGTATCTTTTAGTTGAAATTCTTCAAATTACGATCGATATAAAGTTGTACAATTCAACCACCGGCTGAAATTACACCTTTATTTTTAAATGATGGGCACTGACTGCTTTGGCCATTTTGGCCTACGAGAATGGAAATTCGTAGGCTATGAAAAATTCCATGGCTGACGATCGGTATTCAAACCCAGGACCTTCGGATTAAAGGCTGAGACGCTACCATTCTGCCACGGAGATTGCCAGATCTATTATCTAATTATTTACTTTTATAATTAAAATCTTTTTTCTTTTTTCATTATTTAAAATTATTGATTTACTTTATTTATTTAATTAATCACATTTAATTACTTTGGGTAAAAACAGTTCAATTGTAATACTATATTGAACTCTGATTGCATAAATTTTTTGAACCATGAATTATATATTTTATAGGCTGTTATATTATAATTATTATTACTTAATAAATTATATTATTATTTAATAAAACGCTGATTTAATAAAATCAGCATTTTTTACCGTTTCCACGTAAAACTTCAGCTATGTAAGAATAAATAATTTATTGGTTTTCTATAGTTGCACTGCATTATACAAGATTTTTTGAAATATTATTGAATAGTGGCAGTAAAAATTACAGCAGAATTTTGAGAAGTAATTGGTAATTACTTTACATTGGAGATTGAGCGGTAAAACTGGCATGTTTACACCATTTAATATTGTAAATGCTAAATGTTATTTATATAAACTGATATTTCTAGCTTTCTTTATTTTGATTTTATTAGTCAGTTTTACATTACTAATTTATTGTTTTTTAAAACACTGAAATATTTCTTTGATGATAAGTATTATATATTTTATTTAAAATCATGTTCAAACAAGTTTTTTATTGAGTTAGTTTTTCATCGCATTGAATTAAATCTTTAGTTTTAAATACAAAACCTTATTATTAAAAATAAAATACATAAGTAATAAATTAATGTAATTAAAAATCCACCTGAAGTGCGTGGGTTTAAATACTATTCTTCATTCATTCAGTTAAAAAAAAAAAGATTCAAAAATTCGGAAGGTAATTTAATATTAAATTATATTATCCTTCAAAATTTTCTAATTGATTCAAACGAAGAAATTTTTATCATATAAAGTAGTTCTGTTAACTAATGATTATTTACGTAGTTTATATTTCTGTCATTTTTGTATCTTCGATCGATGTTAAATTAAATATGTCCGATTTCTCGGCGAATATAGCTAGAATAACTATATTATCTTTTTATCTCAGGATTGACCGAACCGATTTTTTTCAAATACTGAACAAAATGATTATAACAAAATATTGAACAGCTGAATATTTAACGTATGAAAAAATTTTTAAAAATAGAAAAAAGATCAATAAAGAATAGATAACAAAAAATACTTCGGAATATCTGGAATCTCTCTTCGGTAGTATATAGAAAGTTTAAAAAATTGTTTGTTAATTTTCTTAAAACCAGAAGTGAAGTTTAAATGAATTTTTATGAAAATTGCGTATTGGAGTACAAAAGCGTATGTAAAATTTAATATACATATAATTTTATCAAATCATATAATTTTTGTTTCGATAAATTCAACTTTTAACGAAGCACTTTTTAAGAAATTTTAAAGAAATAGTTATATTTAGTAATTTTATAAAACTATTTGCAGAGGTTTGAAAAATATTCTATACTCAGGTATTTATATGTACGGACATTGATAATATTAATTACTTCCTTGTACGAAGTAAAAAAAGTATTGTGATCGCGAAAAATTTCGGATTTCAAATTTCAACGGAAATATCCATTTTGACCATCCCTGAATCCATTTTGACTAGTTTCGGCGTGACATCTGTACGTACGTATGTATCTCGCATAACTCAAAGACGATTAACCGTAGAATGTTGAAATTTCGGATTTAGGACTTTTGTAACATCTAGTTGTGCACCACCACTTTTGTTTGCAATTGACTGAACCAAAAGTGTCCAAAACAGGCCAAAATTCAAAAAAATTGTATTTTGGACTTTCTCTTAACTGCCGTAATTGAGAGCTTTTCAAAAATGTAACTGATACTTATTTACATTGGTTCTAGAATTATAGCCAAATAAAATTTTAATTCATGAAATATTTGGATCTTACAGTGGGAAGGCACATTGGTTCGAAAAAGACATCTTTTTTGAAATTGTTTTTAATTTAAATATTTGATTTATTAATAATTATTAACCTGTAATTGTAAAAAAATGTATACGATAAGTAACACTGGTCAACATGATTGTTATCTCACTAGTATCAGTAGGAGTACTTAATGAAGGTTTTGTCCTGTTTTCAAATATGTATTCGGAATTTCTCCAATACCCACAGGTTTTTGTTATTTTAATTTTTTTAAATACTTTAAAACGTATTTTAATCCATTTGTCCATTGTCAAGTAAAAGCTCCTAGAGCATTGTAATTATGATGGAACCAAATGAGCTAACTGAAAGGACAGCGTTGCTACTGTTGTGCAGGTTCTATGTATTTATCGTAATCGTCATTCTGAATTTAAAGACTATTTTTCTGAAGAAAATGGCTTAATGTTTTGTAATGACATTTCTTCTTTTATAGAGACACTTTGTAATGAACATAACCCAACAGAATGGCGCTTGTTCATTGATTCCTCTAAAGTTAATTTAAAAGCTGTGCTTCTGCATAATGACAATAAAGTCCCATCAGCACTTGTGGCTTGCTCTACTAGTATGAAAGAAACATATGAAAACTTTAAATTTTTGGGCTTTTTTGGACACTTTTGGTTCAGTCGATTGCAAACAAAAGGGGAGGTACACAACTATATGTTACAACAGTCCTAAATCCAAAATTTCTACATCGTATGGCTAATCGTTTTTGAGTTATGGGAGAAATATACGTACGTACATACGTCACGCCGAACCTTGTCAAAATGGATTCAGGAATGGTCAAAGTCGATATTTCTGTTGAAATCTGAAATCCGAGATTTTTCGTGATCACAATATTTCATACGATCACATTACTTCGTACAGGAAGTAAAAATTGTATCTATTTCATGATAGCTCTATATATGTAGTATCAATTTTCAAATCTTTTTTAAAATTATTTAAACCGAAGGTAGAGAGAGTAAAATAGCAAAAAAAATATTTCAATTTTGGTGGGAGTTGATTTTTTGAAAGTTTTTTGCTGTTTATTTACAATTGCATTGTAGGTAACAGATTTGCTTTAATAAAGTTTTCTCTAAAATGCCTCTGAAGAAAATACAAATAAGTTTTTCACGATATCCCCCACACCCTTAACGAAACAAAATATATATATGTGTACACCACTTGACTTCCTCGTACGGCTATTAAATTACTTATACACATTTTTTTAAAACGGAAAGTACATACCATTTTTTTCATTAATAACTTCGGATATTTTTTCTTTTTTTTTTTGTTATTATTATTGAATTATTATAATTATAATTATTAACTTCTTTAAAAAAATACGATGAATAATAGTCAATAATAACAATAAAAATAAAAAAATAAAAAAAATATCAGAAGTTATTAATGAAATAGAATTTTATGTGCTTTTCATTTTAAAAAAACTTGTATATATAAAATAATAGACATTCTAGGATGTCATGTCCACATCAGATTTTTTATAATCATAGATCCCGGACCTAAAATGCAGAAAAAGTTTTGGGAAATTTCCTTTTTCTTATTTTAGTCTTTATTGAAGGGGTCATTAGATTTAAACAAAACCTTAATAAAGTAAATTGTTTAGCTTAATTTACGTATGAATATCTTTAAAAAACTCTTTCTTAAAATTTATTCTCTACCTATAAAAAATATATGTACTTTTTTCTGGCTCTAACTGTTTTAATTTTTATTATTAATAGCTGGGAAAGTCAAAAATACTCTGCCAGCTTTTTTTATATGTATATTCATGCCTTACTTTTCATTAAAGGCGCTGACCTCTACGATTCGTTTCTTTTTCTTTTCTAAAGGTAGTTTCCAACGAAAAATTACAATGTCTTCGTAAATGATTTGAAAAAATATTTTTTTCTATTTTTGATAATATAATTAGTATTAAGTTTTATAATTTAATAATATTGTCTAATGATGCCATTTTGATATCCAAATGTGAAAACTTGAGTAGAAAAAAAATAAAAAATTTAAAAATAGCTGTTCCACCTACGATGGACATTGATCGTAATTAATCCATCTATCGTATTTCAATATTTCCCGAGTTTTTCCGATCTAATTACTCTTTCTCAGTAATCGATTAATATAATTTTCTTCAAGTCATGAGCAATCGTAATCACTGTTATTTTAATTCTTGTTATTTTATTAAAAAAAAGATCCAGTATAAAAAAAAAAATTATTAAATACATTCAATAGTTAAACCAAATAAATTAAAAACTATGTTTACCTACATTTTAAATTAAAATAAAAAAAGAAAAAACTAATATGGACGCGTAAAATATCGAAGTAATTAATTTCTATACCCTTTTACTGTGGAATATATTATTGGTTATTACACGAAAACCCATGAATAATTTGAAAGTTTCTATCCGTGTTAAACGTTTAGAAATCTTTAACCGATTCATCTTTTCGGATCTCGCATATGAATTATTTTAATAGCGCCGGTGTTTTCTGTAAGTGTATTTTGGAACTAGTCAGCTGTCACTTTTCTATTAATTATTATTTCTCTGTTATGTATATCTTCTATCTATTTAATATTATTATTTTTTTTTTTAACATCTTATTTAATTTCGACATCCCTTTTATGAAGGGATTTTTTTTTCTAATCTAATTAAATTAGGTTAACTAATTCGACCGTCGACAGGAACTATTAATATTATATTCATTTTTTATTTATAGTTTGGTGTTTATGTTATAATTTAATATTTTATAGCGCCAAAAAAGGTACAGAGACCTAATAAACTCAATTATTTTAATATTACTAATATAGCGGTTCAGTCCATATTATTTGTAGTAATCTTACGTTATTTTATAGCTAGCTTTTTTTATTTTTTTATCAAAATGTTTATATTAAAAGAAAAAAAAATCGATGTATTTGTTTTATCAATATTGAATTATCTTAATAACTGAAGGAATTAAATAATTTTTTTTAAACCTTGCATTCTGAGCCTCATTTCTGATATTTTTATTTTTTTCTGGATCTAAAGTTGTCTATATCTCTTGTCATTGGCCTTTAAGCTTACACTACGGTACAAAAATGTATAATAATTCCTGAATTCCAGAGAGCCTTACATTGTTCTTTTACAACATTTCTTTGCATCTATTTTTTCAACAATTGTTTCTTTTATATTTTTTAACGGAATTTTTCGTGTGGACAGCAGTTTTGTAATCCTATTTATAATTTTTTTAAAGAAAAAATAAATTAAATAAAAATATATAATAAAATAAAACATTTATCAAGTTAAAAAAAATTTTTTTCTATCAAATTTGCATTAGTAAGCTGATATTTCGTTATTTTTAATTTGAGGCTTTTAGAAATTTAAAATAATTAAAGAAGGATTATTTTTTTAATTTAATAGTTATTATTTTCTTATTTTTAAGATTTATTTTAAATTGGTAACTTTATATCTAAAAAATTGTGATAAATATAAG
This sequence comes from Lycorma delicatula, assembly GCF_047948215.1. NCBI lineage: Eukaryota > Metazoa > Arthropoda > Insecta > Hemiptera > Fulgoridae > Lycorma > Lycorma delicatula. Next base: position 41,848,226 of record NC_134462.1, on the reverse strand, counting down.
AATTCCGAAAGTATAATAATAATAATAATAAAATCTAAAAGTCGGTATACAGTGGATGACGTAAATATTGTTATCTTGAGCTGAGGGTCTTTTTCTTTTTAACCTCCGAGACTACCGTTGGAAATACACATTATTTTTTACAACTGTTTTTTTTGTTTGAAAATATTTTGAAGATTTGAATTGTATCAATCTACATATCATTATGCTATAAAAATTAAATACTAAGTAATGATATTGACAAACGGTAAAAAATAAAATAAATCAAGTAAAAATCTTTAAATTGTCTACAAAGTCAAATAACTAACTATTCATTAAAAAAAAATTCACTTGATTTCTTTGTAAAAAAAAAATATAGTGTCTCCACCAGAAGTACTTTATTAAAATATAAACTACAAAAAAAAAAAAAAACATTTAAATCGATCGTGCTTAAAAAAAAGTCGATTAAAAACCACCTCCTTTTATTGAAGCCTGTTAAAAAAAAGTCTTTATTTATGTATTTTTGGCAAGAAAAGGGAAAGTCATACCAATTTTTTATTTTTTATTTTTTTTGTTTCTGTTGGTTCTACTTTTAGGAAGAAATCTTATTCTGGTTATATCGTCAACGAAAAATATATATAATTAATAATTAAAGAACCTATTTACCAACAATTCTTTTATATATACGTTCAAACGCTTTTAGAATAAAATTCTAAAATGGAGGATGGCTACTGACATTAAGCTTAAGGACTAACATTGTACAAATATAAAGAAAGAATTAAATAAAAAAGGACTCATATTAAATGTTATCGATTATATCAAGTGGAAATAGGGGTGCTGCGGTTTTACAGTGACTATACGCGAGCCGCCTCTGCTTAATCTGCTTCACTACACCAGACTACAGAAATATTAATCAAAATCAGATACGCAAATAGGATAATATAAAATGACACTGGAGTATCTGAAGTGGAGTATCTGAAATGGGGAAAGTGAAAAATTGATGAAGATTGGTTGAGTTGTTCCTCAGATACGCTCAGTTTAAGGTCAAAACATAACCTCAATTTGAGGTATTTTTTTTCGGTCGCACGATGTGATTTGGGGGAGGCTGAAAATGATTTTTTCATTACTTTTTGAGGTGTGATTACAAAAATATCATTCATGTATTGATTTTTGTGGCTCAAAAATATCAAAACTATTAGATCAATTTCATTGAACTTTAGATATGCCGTAAAAGTGTATATGAAATTCTGCCTGTGAAAATTTGATGAAGATTGGTTGCGTCGTTCTTCAGTTACTCTTAATTTAAGATCGATAACAGACCTCAACTTAACCTCAATTTGAGGTTATATTGTCTTTGTATTGTTGTATTTTTCATGCAGACAAGCATTGCGTTAAAGATGTGAGTGAAGAAATAATTATACAGAAAATATTGTACAGATGAAATAATGAAAATTCGGTCTTCTTGTGCAAGACTTTGCAAGAATTTTTACCTAATTTTTTTCTGGGATTAAAAGCGAATAGTTTGACTCTAAAATTATAAAAATGTTACTTACTTATTGCATTACGATTATAATTATTATGATGTCAGATCAAGCAGTGGGACACATTTGGATTGCTATATTTTGAGTTAATAAAAATTTAGTCTGTCTGAAAGGTTAACGTGGGAGTGAAAATGTTGTCGCTTTCTCAATAGCTATATATTTCTGGAAGATATTCAGTTTTTGTTCCTACATATATTTAAGCTAATAATCACACAATTATTGATCAGTAATATAGGTTTCTTCTACCATCATAAAAAAAATTTCCTGTTCTAAAACATTTTGGTTGTGAAGAGACTTTCTTTACGTCAGGTTTCAATAAGTGGATTTCTACAGATGTGAATGAGATACTCACATTTGTAGGATGTGAGTAGATCATTCGTCTTTTCTTATATGTAATTTTTCTTTACCCTTCTTCACTATTTTTGGTTTTATAATATAGCACTTCTCGGTTCATATTAATGCTATGATCTGTAAAGTCAGTTCATTCTTGGTGTTATATGAAGGAAGCAAATTATTGTAGACCGTAACGAAAGTTTATCGTTTTTGTCAAAAAATATTTGTTATGTCTTGAAAACTACAGTGAGAATGAAATATATCAACGGTTAATCTGTTTTGTGAAATTTTTTACTGTTAAATAATGCCAAGTGTGATTAGAATTTGAATCTAGAACCTTTTCAATGAATGGCATAAGCACTATCTCTCCACCTTTAATTTATCTTATAATATGATTTATAGAACTTCTTTAGTTGCAAAAATTTATTTACTAAAGATATTTGCAGTTTTTTTCTTATTAAGGTTTGAATTTCGAATCCCGGTCAGGAGTGGCATTTTTGTACGATATAAAATTAATTTTTATCATAAATTATGGGCGTTAGGTAACTGGAATTGTACGTAAATCTGAGCTAGGTAATTAACAAGAGAATAAATTATACGACAGGCAGTTTTTTGCAAGTAATATTTTAAAAGTATTTATTATTGAAATAAGAGAAATGTGAAAGAAGGGAACATAGCTGAGTAAAGGAGGGAAAATAGAAAAAAATGAATTTTATTTGTTAGCATATTATTTGTGACAAGCATAAAAATTAAGGCTTTGTAAAAAAAAGTACCGAAATATTTTGTTTGATTTGTAAATCATAAACGTAAAAACCGATAGAAGATAGCCATTTGTTATAAATTAAATGGAATTTATTTCTGGAATCGGACACTCAATTTTTTTTTTCCTTTTAGATTATCTGTAATAAATATTAAAAAAATCTGGAAATACAAACATGCAAATTCTTTAACAATGTTAAAAACAATTTATTTGGTGTTTTTTAAGTTCTTATTCCACTCTATCTTTTACTTCTGTCCCTCTTTTTGAGTTCAACATTTTTTGGTTCGGCTGTTTATGTACCAATTAACGTGTAATCCATTTTTCTTTAATATCAAAGAAAAGAGCAAAAATAAATAATGAACTTGTCTCGTTTATGTCCATAATCTTTGATTCTTAATAAATTACAAAAATTTTAAATAGTTTAAAATTGTTCCTAACATTAAAATTGTGGTATTTTTTTTCTTATGGTCTGGATGTATGATACTATTATATTTATTGATTCCAGTTTTTTGATTCAACACTCGTGCGCGTTCGCGAGCACACACACACACATATAGATAATTTATTACATTGACATTCCAGTCACGATTGTGCTATTGTATTTCATCAAATTCAGTCTATTAACATTTTTCTTTTCTTTGTATATTTTATATTTTTGACTAGTACTTGTTGACAGTTTTGAAAATTAATTATACTTCAAAAAATATATTTGTAAATAGATTGTTATATCGGATTGTTTTTCCATGTTTTAATTTAGACAAAAAATTATTCTGCTTTGTTTAACCAAAATTTTAGCGTTCTAGATTTGTTATAGCAATTAGTAGACGGAAAGTTTCCATTTTTATTAGTTTATCGTTTACAGACAAGTTAACAACACGTAAACATTTGACTTAACAAAATCAATGAATATTTTTCACATCGTTTTTTTATGACGTATATATAAATTTATTATCTTTCTTATAACAGAACCTTCTCTTATTAAAAAAAAATTCTTTCTTAAATTTTTACTTTTAGTATGGAGATCAGTTTTTCTTAAATGATAGTAATAATAGTTAAAATTAAATTTAAAAATATACAACCTTTGCACGTTTAATTAATTTTTTTTTTTGTTATTTCTCTTATATACCTTATTCCTTATTGTTCATTGAAACAAAAAAAAAAAAAAAAAATAATCAAAATTCTGATGTCTTATTTTATCATCAGAAATTTTATCATTTGAACAAGTTAGCTCTGATTTATTGGTAAAAATATTTCTACGTTTTTATTCAAATGGTATTGTAAGGTCAGAACGTAAATCTTTTACTATCAAAGAAGTAATTTTTGATAGTGATTAATTTCTGGTTCCTGTACAAATAATTTACTATAAAATTTTCTTTTTTTTATTTAAATCGTATTTATATGATTCATGTAAATTAATTTCAATTTTTAATCTAAAATGTATATTTTAGATTAAAAATTAAATAAATGGTGAAAATCAACATGTAGAGCACTATCCTAACTGGTCGGCGAGTTTGTACCAGTTGATAATTATCGGTACAATAAATATACGGCTGATAAAATACAAATCAGTTCATTTCGTAGTTATTTCCGTAATCTTAAGCTACTTGGAGTTTAAATGCTGGTAGGATCGGGTAGATTTTTTTTAAATTTATGTTGATGTATTATAAGCGGATCTGTTTATTTTACTTATAGCAGTTTTAGGGTTTCGGAATCCCGGGAAAAAATTAATCAAACCCTGACAAGTGTTTAAAATAAGTATTTATTTTGTAATAATTAATGTTCAGAAGATGTACATATGAATTTCTTTAAAATTCTATTGCCCTTTATTTATTCCTACAGACTAGACATTTTCTACTATTGGATAATTGCTATATAACTTCTTTTAAATATCCAACAGTACGTATTTATTTCGTAGAAACTGTTTTATTTTTAAAAAGTTTGTCTTTAAAAAGTTATGTATTAATTTTTATAATTTTTTCTCCAAGCTCTGTTTCATCTGAGGAATGATTCGTAAAAATTAGTTCAATACTTTATTAATGCGATAAATAATCTACGTTAATTTTTGATTCTTCATCAGTTTGAATAATAAATCGTCGACTATATTTGAAAGCTGTTTAAGTAAAGAAAGCGTGAACACACAAGTCAATGCGAATGGGGGAAGGGATCGCTATACACCGGTAGGATGAACGGAGGATCGGCCACACTTATACACACGTAAGTATGCATTGTGTGCGTGGGTGCGTATGCTTTACAGCAAGCTGAATGCTCACGGATACGTAACATCCGACCGTTCTCTTTTGTTATATTTATTGTTTGTTTAATCTGCTAATTTTTTTTTGTTCTTGTTTTTATCATTTTTTGGTTTGTTTAAATTGCTAAAATATTAATTTTTTATAGTAAAAATTTTTATTGCTTTTTGAAATTTCATTTATTCCTAATAAGTTTTTTTTATTTATTTAATTAACAGAAAGAGGTAGTAAATTAGGATAGATAACAGTTGTTTAATCAAGCGGCTCAATCTTCAGATGATAAGATATCACCGGATTTCGCATCATCCTTGTTCGGTGACTCTGATTCATCGGCGCTCTCATCACTGCTTTCACTGCCACTGTCACTATATTCAGTTTGCGTGTCGGTTACTCCATCTGTTTCATAATAATTTTTCTTTATTGTTAGTGCATGCCCGCAACATTTCTTATAATATTCCGCTGGCAGTTCAAAAACTTTTTTCTCAGCAATTTCTTTTATATCATTTACATTTTTCCGACTAGAGACATTTTCGTCCGCTACCTGACTTTTTATTTTCGCCCAAATCAACTCAATCGGGTTAATTTCAGGATGGTAGGGTGGCAATCTTGTTACGTTGTGACCGTGATCCTGCAATATTTTATCGAAGTAGTACTCTTCACATTTGGGTTTATTATTTCGCACTAATTCGTACAGTTTTTGTTTTTAATATATCTGCTGAGCACGGAATGTTTCTGTCACGAAGCTACTCTAACAGTTCATGTTTTTTTGCTATCGCCCATTTTTCGTAATTATGAGCATTCATGTCGTTGCGGTATTTTTCTTTATTTTGGCCCGATATAAAAATTAAAAGAGCATTTTGAATTTCTCCTGCTTCACTGCCACCGTGAGCCAATATCAGCCTCGATCCTTTAGATATAGATGTTTTAGCCTTTATTTGAGCCACCGATCTAACCATAACTTTTCACGTATGTCGAGTAAATGTAAGATTCATCTGAAAAAAATTATTGGTTTTCCTTTCCGTTTGTAAATGCTCATTTTCTTTAGATAATTTACTCGTTTAATACGTATATCTTGTTTTTCTACTAATATTTTCCTGTTATTTTCAGTTTTCTTCCATCTAAAACCCATACTCCTCAGGTTTTTCCTTAGAGTTTAGTGACTATAATTCATTTTCAAATCTGTATGTTCGGTTTTTAAAACGAATAATAACTTTTTCAATGTTGGCAGGGCTTTATGTTGTATATGAAAATTGTTTATGACATTTCGTAACGCGCATCTTTGCAACTTTTCGATGTAAACTTTCATTTTCATTCTTTACGACTTTTTCCCGCGTATTAAAATTTTCGTTTTCTTCCAGTTTATTTGATTCTGTTATCACTTTACGCACAATATTAACAAACGTCTGCTACGCGAGCTTGGATTTCTGCAATTACCATCGCTGGATTTTCTTCAACTATTTTGCTATAGATATTCATTTTTATACATTTGCTTTGGATTTTTAGAGGTATTCCTCTTATCAATCTACGATTGCATCTTGGATGAGGCGTTAAGAAGATTAAGCATTTAAAAATTCTGTTGCTGAATGAAAATTAATTTTGAAAAAAAACTGTTTATAAAAAAATAGTATTGAAAAATATGATTATAATCGCCGGTATCAACCTACGGGTCAACTACATGAACGCAAGAAGGCAAATGAATTCCTGCTTATACTCAGTCCTTGAACGCATCGCTCTATCCCCCCTACCGTACTGGCATTGCCCACACCACTTCACATACCACTTCCAATGGAGTTTCTGCGCATCCGTGTGTTTTCGCTTTCTTAACGTTGAACAGTTATACTATAGTTGATAAGGAAAAGAAAGAGAAAAAACTAATCACTCCAGTTCTATAATATAATAAAAGTGGGAAATAATGAATTAGAAAAACTTGCAAGACAAATAAAAAATAAGTATAAGAAAATTACAATTAAAATATTACATTTTTAAAAATTAAAAATAAAATCATGAAAACTTCATTATAATAGACTTTACTAAATTATTTAAATGATAAAAATTACTTTTGTTTTGAAAGAAAAAAAAACAACCATAATATTGTATCATCTTCGGATTCTGAAATCTGTAATTGTTAGTGATTTTAAAAATTGAATAAAATATATTTTATTTTTCGTAATGTACAAATTAAAAATTATATAAACATTTTGCAGTTAATTAAAGTTATGATTAACAGACATCTGTTTATTATTATAAATATTATATAAATATAAACAGAAATGTGTTTATTATTATAAATAACCCCACGATTTTAACGGTAAAATCTTCATCCTAAAGTCAGTTGCTTAACAACTGATTTTCGAAGTCGAAGGTTTTGAGGTTCAAATCCTAATAAAGGTAAATTACTTTTAAGGATTTGAATACTAAATACTAGACTATGGTAGGTAGAATTAACCGCACATCTCAGGAATGGTCGATCTTGAGTCTGTACAAGACTCCACCTTTTATATATATATTTAAGTACCATCCTCATCTTGTTTGATCATAGCTTATTGTTCACAGGATTTTTTGATTTTTTGTTTTTGTTTTATTTAACCACTTGAGAGCAACCGGTAACCGCCTAGAAGATGTTACTTCGATCGGTCCCAAGTGACGTGGCTGAAGACTAGCCCCCCCCCCCCCCTAAGCGCAGCTTGAAGCTGAACTCCCTACGGGGTCCCTCTTGGATCATTGAGACATCACGAATTCCTCCTTGTTGCTATGGTGACTCTTCCTAAGAGGGCTACCCATCACTTCATTATCACCTAGTCTGGGTCCGTGTATTCACCCCACGCATACCCCCCTGAACCGCGCGCCCACCTCACAAATCTCGAGGGTCCTCAATGTGTCATCAGAACGTCCTGATTCAAACATCTGCTGGACCCTCATCAAAGAGGCTGCCTCCCTGGCCCTGCACGTGTCCACGATTCGACTCCCTGGCGACAGAATTTTTTTCCCCAGTTCCCTCCGAAATTTTTTTTTTATTGTTCACAGGTTGAACAGATTGTAACGTACATACTAAAATAGAAAAAAAAATATAAATCTATTAACTGGTGATAAAATAAAAAAAATTATACTGATAATTATCAGTACAGTTTAACTTTGAATTAAAAATTATCTACCAACTTCAAAAAATAATACAATAATGTAGAAATTATAAATTTTAGCAGTAGCAACTTTAATGATAATCTACTGCAGTAATAAATAACTCAATAACAAAAAAATAAAATAGAATAATTGTGTGCCTGTGCCGGCTGGCAAAAGACCAGTTGTTATTTGGTTATTCAAGATTTCAAGGCCGGTGCCGGAATTATCTTTTACCAATTACAGTTCATTTATGAACTGCTGCTGTTCATTTTTTTTTCGACTAATTTTTTTATCCAAAAATTAATTTAAAAAAAATTCATCTCTAATTAAAATTCCATTTATTTTTAGGTGAGTTTGATGGAAGTTTTTTTTTTAAAGCCAGTAATTCTTTAGTAGTAAGTAATTGAAAATAATTTAAAAATAAATACATCTCTCCAATATTTTTAAAATTTAATTTAGGTTATCTAATAAAATGTTGAGTTATGACTTTACAAAATACCTATTTGCTTGGTAGCAATATTTCATATTATTAATAAATAATATCTTATAAATAATATTACCAGACATATTTTATTATGAATTTTATAATTATTTATTATTTTAGATATATACAGTGTATATTATTGTGCTGATTCCGTAGCGCAATAGTAACATCTTCGTCTTTATTTGGAAAATTGTTGGTTCGAATTTCAATTTTGCTTGGTATTTTTAACTTGGTACAAAAATTATTTCTCATTTATTACAAAAAAAAGAAAAACAACTTTAATTGGATTATCAACCTGTTGTTAAATTTAAAAGTTTATTTTATTATTAACAAACAGGTAAAGTAATAATCTTGATTTGAATGTTATTTTCTTTCCTAGCAGAAGGGCAATAAATAACTAACTTACTGGGTGTATAAACAACAAATTTCAGAGTGTCAGTGTTAGGAACGCTAGAAAATAGCATTCAAATAAATTATGTTTCCTATCGGAAATATAAAATATAGTGAAAATTTTAGTATTAATGTTATGAAACAATAAACTAGATTTCATCGTATGAGATTTACGCATACGGAGTTTTTCCGTACATCCTGTTGATGTAAGGTTAATTCTTACAATTAAATTATATTGAATGGATTTGAATCCATCAATTTATCGAAGATATCATTTTCGAGGATAAAAACTAAACAAACGATGCAATATATACAAAATTATTTTAAGTTAACGACAAAATTTCCTTTTCATCTAAATATTAAATATAATTTTAAAAAAACTAATTTATATTAAAGCAGAAATATATAAAATAGCTTACGGAGAGCAAAATGTGTAGAATTAAAAATTAATTATTCTGATCACCTCATGAAAAATAAACACACTTTCTAACTGGAAAAAAACATATAAGGATTAGAAATCAGCAGAAAAAAATTATACGTTCCATACATAAATAATAAATTCAACAGCAAAAACGAATGAAAAAGTTACCAGTAATAATAGTTTCATTACTTACCAACAGTTTGTAATTTGAACAGATAGTTAATTTTATACTAATGATTGAGATAATTAACAAATATCTCTATAATTTTAGTATTTTAAATGATCCCGTTAATTTGATTCCGCAATAAATATTTTCCCATATGTTGAAGTCAGAATCTGTGAAGTCAAAATCTATATCTGTTTAGAAATATTAAAGTGGAAGAGAAATTTAAGCAGTAAATTTTTAATTTACTATATTATTCCTAATGTGTACATTTAAATCTGTTCAACTATTGAACAATAGCAACCCCGCCCCCATGGCCTAGTGGGATGAGGATGATATGTTTGAAATAACAATTAGTACTCCGGTTGACTATTCCTGAGACGTGTGTTAATTGAACCCCAACTACCAAAATACTTCGGTATCCATTGCTTAGTATTCAAATCCGTATAAAAGTAACTAACGTTTACTAGGATTTGAATCTCAGTACCTTCGACGTAAATGAAAAATAAATTAATTTTTATAAATAATTATACTATGTTTCAAGAATTCATCTTTCAATTATATATTAATATATTTAAAAAGTTGACAACACAGTTGTAGGACTTTTCCGCTACGCTGCTTTTTTTATGGTGCACGGCTTACACACACATACACACAACTTATTTTAAAATATTTGTAATTTTTTTTAAATACAATATTCTTTGTATATTTAATTCAATGATTCTAACTAAACTGCGGGCGCATACCATATTTCATTGGCATGGGTGAGCGGTACTAACGGCCTCCTTAAATACTTTTTTACACTTTAAATATTATTGATTTATTTAATTCTACCGCTCATGTGTGACGTTACAATGTAGCAGACCAGTATCCCTCAACTCAGGAATGGTTGACCTAAGACCTACAAGACTACACTTCATTTACATCCACACATATCATCCCCATTCAGTCTCTGAAGTAATACCATACTGTGGTTCCGGAGGCTAAACAGAAAAAGAAAGACCGGTGTCCTTTAACCCACAGGGTTGGTGTAGTGGTGAGCTCGTTATCGCAAGTCAGCTGATTTCGAAGTCGAGAGTACTATGGTTCAAATCCTAGTAAAGGTAGTTAGTTACTTTTATACGGATTTGAATAGTAAATCTTAGATACCGGTGTTTTTTGGAGGTTGGGTTTCAATTAACTACACATCTCAGGAATGGTCGACTTGAGACTGTACAAGACTACATTTACATTCATACATATCATCCTCATTCATCCTCTGAAGTAGTACCTTACGGAGGCTAAACAGAGAAAGAGAGAGAGTTGGCTAGAGCAGCTGTACGTCAGTACTACAATAGCGCTCCTTGTGGTGAGAGTGGGTACTAATGATCCACTATACCCACTCAGCCACTAGTTTATTTTGAGCTTTTTAGCTTTTTTTTGTAGATATTATTCTTTTAATTGCTAAAAAATGTGCCTAAGAAAAGTAAGACCTTAATTTGGCGAAATCTAGAGATTCTGAGAGTAACTTCGCTCTACAGCCTCACCTCTTTGATATTTTAAGTTCAAAATTTAATAGCATCAATGCCCCATATAAATAAGTAATCTGACCAAATTTGGTCAAAATCGGTCAAGTAGTTCTGGAGATATAAGGTGACTTAGGGTGCGACACCTAACACCGAACAACACACACACACATACACACACACACACACACACACACGTACATATGAACATTCGGAAAATTTCTATCCGGTTTTTTGGGTTCCTTAGTTGTAAAAACGTAAAGATCCGGTGAAAACTGCATATGTCCAAATTGAACCGATTATTATATTTCACCGGACTGCTAATACAAAAGTGTACCGTACAATTTTCGAAGAATTCTACGCTCAGTTAACAGATAGTGAAAAGAATACGGTTTCTTCCAACGTGTAGCAGATCAAACGATTCTCTAGTACACGTTAATACATGGTTTTATAGAAGAATGAACGGCCAACAGAGGACGGTGACCTCCGAGAATTGCGTTTCTTTTGCGAATATATCAAAGATAGAGTTTATGAACCAAATCCACACGTTATCGATGAACTGAAGGTTTGTTTATTTTCTTTTTCTCTTCAGTACATTACAACTTTATTTTTTTAAAAGAAACACATAACGTGAAAATCATTCATCTAATCACTTCTACAGTGAAATATTTTGAATATTTAACACCTATTATCATTTCCTTTAATGGCAGAATGTACTGTATATGAAATGAAAAAAAACTATTATGTTTTAGATTTGTGACAGATTACGGATAAAATATTTTTTAGCTAGAATTATTGATTGTAATGTTGTAAGATATACAGTCGATTCAAGAGGAAAGGGAAATAATATGGGAACTGATTCTAGAGCTTGAAATAAGGAAAAACATTCATACAAATATTTGTCCGAAAAACGCTTTGTCATCGAGTTACAGCTAGCAAAAAATTTCGTCAGTTCTCAGAAACGAGGTAGTCCTTAAATTTTGTATTGAAAGGTGTTATATAAGGATTGTAATTAATACAGTATAATCCAAACTGAGTATTTTTTTTTTTTAAGTGAATTAAAAATATTTTAAATGTTCAATATTCTAAATTTATTTTACTAAAAACAGCTATAGATAACAAATAATTTTTCAATAAATGTTAGAAAATTCCACCGTTGACATCGATGTGCTTTTCAACTCGTTTCCTTACATCTGTCACCAAATTTATAATACCGTCGCGTTCCTTGATGAGGGCAGAAGCATTGAAAATGCGAGTGGTCAGTTCATCACATGTATCTTCATTTTGCTTGTATATACCTCTCGCATTTCAACTAATCTCATAAACAATAAACTAAGTGAGTAAGGTCTGGTGATCTAGGTGGCCAATTTATCGGCCGTCTACGTCCATCCCACTAAATTTTCCATCTAAGAATTGTCTTAGTTCATTCTTGAAATGTCCTCTGAAGTAGGACATTTCCTAATGTCCTACAAGTTGATAGTACATTTCGCCAATGAAAAATTTTTAAGCATTGTAAGAAATTCATCATTTAAAAATTTCAGATAATTTCTCCCCGTGACACACTGTTCTAGTATAAAAGAGCCTATTAATTACAGCTGTTCTTAATTTTTACAAAGTGAAACTTCTTTGTTACGTTTTGTTTTTAGTAATAAAAGTTGATTTTTTTTGTTGTTTTTCATGTACTTTATTACATCAATTTCCTCAGAATTAAATTCTCTATAAGGTTTAATAATTAAATTTACGCATTTTATGTCATTTAAAAAAGTTATTTTACTTGAACCTAAAAAAAAAGTTTTTCTTCCCCGAATGTTTCTGTTTTAAGTTAGATATCATGAAAACTACGGAAGATGCAGTTCTAGAATCTATTTTCCAGCCAAAAAACATAATAAACCATCACATTTATCCTTATATAACGTTTTAAAAATTTCAATGTGACCTCATTTCACCGGGGGAACTGAAATCCGGGCGAAATCTTTCGCTAGTCGTAACTTGATAACAAAGCGTTTTAGGTCGGACATGTGTTTGTATGAATTTTTTTTCTTTATTTCAAGCTCTAGCATAATTACCCAAATTATTTTCCTTTTCTGCTGAAACAATCTCTAAATACCAAATAATACTGTTTAAAAAATTTTTAAATGTCATGTGATTCGAATAAAGTTTCTTTTAAGTAATATATTATATGACGTAAAAGTAATTTGAGTTATGTTTAAAATATACATTTTCATAATTATATTTATAATAACATTTACTGGTTTACTGGTGTACCTTGTTTTTCACTTATGATATTGGTATGGAACTTGGTAATGTATATTTTTTAAATCAGCTTTTAAAGTACTTAATCATTTTTTGTTTACCTTTTTCCTATCGTAGTCCCATAACAACTGATTAATTTCTTTAAAAAAAATCTATTTCTATTCTTTTTCTGTTCTACCACTATTCTCTTTCTATTTGCCTCCTTTCAACCACTCTTTATCCCTAGCTCAGCTGTAACATTCGCAAAGAAAACACATGTACTTACTATAGTCTAACTGCATGCCTAACAAAATAGCTATAACTTTCAAATCACCACATATGTTTCAGATATATTTTTCATAATTTATTTTTTCAAGAACGTCTTTCATCACATCGTATGTCTCTTTCAAATTAATACCATAAGCAACTGGTATCGAAGAATATTTGTTACCGTTGTTTAGTAGAACCACTTTTAAACTATACGTGGACGAATCTACAAAAAGGCGCCAATCCTAAGGTTTATGAACTTTTCCTAAGTGCAACATAAGCTTATAAATTTTTTGTGCAATAAACCAAATTATTTTCATCAATAAAGTACTGAGAAAGTTCTTTTTGTCGGCTTCTAAAGCCCGAAAGTTTTGTATTTTTTGAAGTAAATTCCAACCCTGTAGTCTTGATCCTAACAGTTCAGCTTATTTTTTGATAAATTTAAATCCCTTACCAAGTCATTTAATTACCTTGTGATATAAAATGTGGTTTATTGGAAGATAATTCAAAATCAAAATCCTTGTTTTCTTCTTCAGTACTGCTGATTCTTCATCGCTACTTTTGAAACATACATTCACAGATGGCTCAGAAACTGGAATAATTTCACTGTGAGTTACAGGGCTGATTGCAAATTGCAGTGAAGGATACTTTACAGTATGTTTAGATTTATTATAAATTCCAGACGCTTGTTAAACAAAAGTAAGAATAGGTTACATGTTCCTTTGGTTCACGCCAAACCGTAGGTACACCAAAGGTACCTTTCAGCCATCCTCTTAAATATACAGAACAAGTAGTGCATACTATTCGAGGAACCCACGTCTTACCCTGAACACCAATTTTACACTGAAAGTACAAATGATATGCTTTTAAATTAAAGGTGTAATGTCTTTTCTATTTGATTTTACGGTAAACTCACCACTTACACAAGAAAAGGCATCCACATCATTTACACAATTTCAAGGCATTATGTTACTGCACTGTCAATATACTTAAGACAGCAGTAAGACTGAACAAAATTAATTCATTCCTAAATCCAGTGCTTAATAAAAACAACACAGCTGTGTTTTCAGCTACATGTTTTGACCTGCACAGACATGATTAATGTTGTCCACGAAGGTTCACTCTTCAGTATTAGATATGATGTCAAAATATGTGACAATGATATTAATTTAATTGTTTGTTTAGTATCGTTTATTTATAGCTTACAAATTATGTTACAAATTATGTTAAGTTAAACAATAAAAAATGAGCTAACAAAATGCACTATAGGAGTTTAAAATGATAACTATACGTTGAAAAATGAAAAAAATCCTTTAATTAAAATTTAAATTTTTTCCAAAAATGGTGGGTGATAGAAAGATTCTAAGTTCATATTTGTTTTTAGCATCAAAAAAACAGATTAAAATCGTGTATCGCATGTTAGGAAACAAAAATTATGTTTATCAGTTTAGTGTGTGCCATATAAATGAGATAGGATTGTATATAGTTCAGATGATCATTTTTAACGATTATGGTTAATTGAACGTCAACCACCAAAGTACACCGGTATCCAGTTTTTTGTTTTGATTTATAGAAAATAATCATCTATCTTTTTATTTTGTTTAAATACTCGTGGCTCTGTTATAATTATTGGAATTGAAACGAATATTTTGGTATCTATTTCATGAAAATGATCCAGCCTTTCTATCAGGTACAAATTATAAAACACCAAGATGAAAGATCAAATGAAACGTATTAACCAAATAAATAAATCATTTTCTAACGTAGTTGGATAACAAAATAATTCTACAGAAACAACACTGCAACAGATGTTATTAATTGCGTCGATAAATCTCTTTATAATGAAACTTGTTAAATCTCATATATTTTTAAGTTTCATATTGGTAATGTAACTATCATAGTAGAAATATAATTATTATTTTAGTGATATACATGACAAGCTATCATTTTCTATGATCACATTATTTTCTATGATGTGAATTTTTGAAGAAAATTGGTTATGAGTTGCTGCTATCTTAAAAAAAATATGATATGATTTTTATTTGGCGTAGGTTTTGTTGTTGACGTCTACCATACTGCTAACATGATAATGTAATCGGTAAAATAGAAGTTTGAATCTTACATCCGACAAATAGTCTCTTTAAAAAAATTTGGTGACTGGTTGTAGAGAAGTGGTAACAGTTGTGGGAGAAATAGTTAGTTGTGATGAGTTGAAAATTTGAAATGGATGCAATAAATATATTTTTAAATTATACTAAATATACATTTATATATAGATGTCACGTCCTTAATTGTTGTTTACCATTATAAACCACCAATAATGATTGGTGGTTTAAATCTACAGAAGTTGAATAATTCAGATTTATAACTGGTGACGACTAAGTGTTTTATTTTCGATCCATTTTAATTATAACTTATAGACATTGACTGCCATGTTGTTATTGTCGTGGAATACATTATAATTTTAACTGATATTTATTTATATTTTTAGTTTTGGTTATTATTTTTAGTGGATTAATAATTAGTTTATTTTATTTAAAAACTGGCTTTACGTTAATTATAGCTGTTTTGTATTATATGCACGTATTTTATTAATGGGAAAAATGATTTAATAGCTATCATTTCTTTGCGCTTCCTTTAACGTATACTGACTGCATGCGGTTAATTAAAGTGATACACGTTAATATTGTGTGTAACACTTCACATTTTTATTCTATTAGAATAGAGTTTTATGAAATATTCAACAGTAAAAGACGAATTGCAGCTTTAAAATGTAATTATTTAAATCATAATTTTAATGACTGTACTTTAAATTCTAATCAAATCCTAATTGGAACATCGTCAACAATTAATAGTTTCCAGCAATTTGTTTCTGAATTATTTCGTGTCCTTTTTTTACTTTTTATACCAAACTCGTTTTTTTACCTTCGATTGTTTACAGTTTTCGTCTAATACAGTTTTATAGTACGGTTTATAAAAACATCGTTTGAATAATTATTACGTTTTAAATATAATAAATAGTATGTATTTAAGCTAGTAAACCCAAAATTGTTGCCTAGTTCTACACTAACTTTGTTGATGAGATTGAAATTTACAAAGAAAGAGATGAATTAATAATCTGTTTACAAATTTTCTTTTGAATGTAAAATTTATAAAGTGGAATTAATTGCTTTCTCTGCGAGTAATGGCATCTATTTTACACCCGTTCTTGTGCAGCTTTTACATAGTGAAGATTTTAAGGGTGTAGGGTGGAATATATAGGCGGGTTCAGCAGTGGCCGCATGTACCAGAAGAATTATCTCGGACCTGGATGCTTGGCTAGATCGCTCTCATGGCGATTAGATTACTACACAATGCAACTCATGTCAGGACATGGTGCGTTTGAACAATACCTGCATAGGTTTGGCAGGAGAGAGTCATCCATTTGCTGTTATTGCGACGCGGTTGACAATGCCGAACACACTATTTTCGTGTGCAGACGATGGGAGGAATATCGTATATGCAGGACTGATGCATACCCGACCGGAGCAGCTCTCGGAGTGGATCTTGGTTATGTCCGGAAACTGGCATAATTTTGCAATATTTGCAAGAGCAGTCCTCAGAATAAAAGAAGATGATGCAAGACGACTGGTATACTGAGGGTTTTAGTTTATAGCATAGCAGGACGGACAGCCCCGTTCCTGAGGGCTCACATTTCCTGGTGTGTGAGTTCCCGTGATGGAGCGGGGAGTCCTGGGTTCCGTTAGGTGTGAATTAATGAAAAGACCTAGACCCGGCCGGCGGTGTGGGTTCCCGGATACACTTCGGCTCCTGCGCCGGCGGTTTGAGTCTGGCAAAAGGAAAGACCGAGACCCGGTCTCCGTGGGGGGCAATTAAAAGATCCGGAAAGGACACGTCCCCGAGCCGAGTATACTTAATTGGATGTCCGGCTCGGGGATGTAGGAAAAAAAAGATTGAATATATAACCCAACGGGTTGGTCTAGTAGTGAACCCGTCTTTACAAATCAGCTGGTTTCGAAGTCGAGAGTTCCAACGTTCAAATACTATTAAAGGCAATTACTTTTATACGGATTTGAATACTTGATCGTGAATATCGGTGTTCTTTTGGTGGTTGGGTTTCAATTAACTATACACCTCAGGAATGGTCAATCTGAGACTGTACTAGACTATACTTCATTTACACTCATTCTTATTCATCCATCATTCATTTGATGCTCGTTCATCCTCTGAAGTAACATCTGAACGGTAATTCCCGGAGGATAAACAGGAAAACGAGAAGGGTTGAATATATACACTTATGTATTTTAGTGAGTCTGACGTAATGATATGAAACAATATATTCGGTTCAGTAAAGGGAATAGAAAATATTTTATACTTACTTCACAGTAAACCTATCACGGATTAATTGTTATTCTTTGGATCGCCTATACTATTCGTGGAACTGTGTTTATCTTTTGTCAGGTCTCTTTTTTTTATATGGCCTCGGAAGATAGATATAACCAGTTTCTTAATTACGGAAGAATCATTTTACGTTTTTCGCTATTCGTGTTAATCTAAACCAATTCATTTCATTAACTTAAAAATTTCTTAAAAAGTCTGAAAAAAACGCATTTTGACTACTTTTAAAATTAAACTCGTCTTTAGAGTTATATAAAACATGAAAATGATTCTAATAGTACTACTTTTTATTTTATTATCTTTTCCTAATTTTTCATTCTTTAAATCAATTTATTTGGTATAAATATCGGTTTGCTGTACGTTTCAATTTCTAAGAAGTATCTATTTTAAAAATTAAAAATGTACAAATAAATATTCGTTCTGTTAAACTGAGTAAGAATATTAGGTATAATAGGGGAAAATTACATTCGGAATAACATTTTTGTAATTAAAAAAAATAAAATTAAATATTTCTTCCAGTGCAGGTGATTCTTTCCGGAAAAAAATCATTCGGCCCGTTATCTTATTGTCAGTATGAGCAGCGCGATCTACCATGTAGACTAATTTTTATCGTGATTGTTAGGTTAAGTTTTCTTTACCGCAGCAACAAATATAGGACATTAAATTTTTATTTTTCAAAGACCTTTTGACCTACATTGTAATAATTAATTCTTTTAATTAATATACACATATATTTTTGTAATTCGAATTATCAAATTCAGTATACAGATTTTGTATTTTTTTAAAAACTCTATTAAAGTACTGGTAACTGAAAAAAAATTGTCTGAATAAAACCCAATTAAATAGAAAATAAATTGGAAAAATTAATTTATTAAGCAGTTAATTGGGAATATCTTTAGAATTTTTTTTTTGCATTTCATATGGACGCGTTTGTTTTAAAATTAGTCTAAAAACGTTTTTAGTTAATTTTTTCTTTACTTTTTTTACTTACATTAGTAATGCATGAAATTCTAAAGCAGGAAAGTGTCGAGGAAATAAAATAATATTTGCGTCGATTTCCCTCCGTTTTGAAATCCTTTTTGATCTCAAAAAATTATATATTTTTTGATGCCTTGGTTGGTAAGTAAGCCTTAAAGTAATGTCGCCTCTATGATTATGTGACTAGTTCTTTGTCACATAAGCGTACTTTATCGACCAAAGATTGTGTGTTATTAGATAAAAATTATCGACCTCCCCTCTTTATTGAAACTAAGAAGCATTAGTTAGTTTTCAACCCACATAACAAGTGTTCTCATCTCATCTGATAACACATATCATACATTTTGCTTAATAGATATTTTATTGTTAAGTCAATTTAAGTTTAGATTAACCGAAAAAATTGTAAATTTTATAATACAAATTTTTTGTGCGTACATTAAGTGTTAAACCAAACGATTATAGTTAACCTGACATGAAAATGCTACATACCCGAAATAAAAAAAAATTTTTCCAAGAATATTAAGAATTCTATGCCAGGGATTTCGGGGAAAGTGAGGAGTAAAATGGTTTCCTTTCATCTTTTTCACTAAGGTGACCAAACTGTTGCCTATCATTTTAACAAACTCAAAAAGAAAGTAATAAAATTAATATTCTCTTTTCACCACTTCAACTCTTCGATGAATGTTATTATCCTAAGATAAAAAATCGTGTAGTGTCGCTTTCATCCGTCAGATTGTTCGTTTCATTACATTTCAGTAAAAAATTAAGTGTTCATGAATCTAAAATGAAGCATGATCTTTGGGATACAGATTATTATATTTATCAAAATCTATTACCCCTCTGATAACTTGGTGATAAATTTGTATATTTGTATTTCCATTTACCTTTATAGGCTATGATATTTACGTAATTATCTCTTCGTAACCTTTTCCCTAGCCAGTGGCTCTGCTTCCTGTACCTCTGCTGTGTTCGTTATCGTCATGCTTGTGAGAATAATGCTGATAAAATTTCCTAACGAAATCATTTTATGTGAAGGAACTGTTATCGGCCCTTATTTTGTTTAGAAAATCATTGAATTTTGGATCATATACATTCATCAAGTACTTTAGGCAGTTCTTGAATTAGAGGTAAATGAATTTTTCCTGATGCACATCATATCCCTTTTGGCTTCCCTTTCCATTTCCAGGCATGACAATGCGAACACACTTCTGTCATAGCGCCAGTATGTTCATGATCTGCGCACTTAATCTCTACATTATAGATAAAGCCACTTCTAACCTTATGTGACCATTTGGATGTACAATAACACCGATATGAATTCGTGAAGAATTTAATAACAATTTTATTGCAGCTCGAGACTGGGCGTAGCGTTCTCGGTCAGCAGCTAACCGAAAATCATGCACTTCTGCTGTTTCAGAGGACCGATATACTCTCATTCTTTTAGCAAACTTTGAATAATAAATATCGTTACTTCTCTTTCTTGAAGGCATATTCTTTCAATAATCCAATATTGACAGCCAAAATAAACAAAACCCATAAAAGTTTGCTGAATATGCTAATTTAAGCTAATTACTATAATAATAATAATAATAATACAAATTTTGTAATAATCATATAATAAAATATTTAAAAGTATATAGATCTGAACTTAGAAATCTTTTTCTTTTACCATGGTAACATATGTATATAATGAAATGATAGGATTAATTATTTTTCTTTAATACCTTAATCCCCATTAGGAATATCGTGGTAATTCTAATTGGAGATAGTGACCCTCTTAGGTTTAATTCTGCAAAATGTTATTAAAATCTGGTCAGTAGTCTTTGTTTGATGCACGCACATGGGCGACCCTATTTATCATTTTATTATATGTTTAGATAATAATATTGTTTCAGATTGGTTCACATTTGTCTTTGCATACTAAATATTGATTCTAATATACAATGATATGTAAAATTTATACCTAAATCCATGTATTAACAATGGAAATTCAGTAAGACCAAATTAATATGTTTCTATAGTGGAATCGTTCTGCTATTACTACATATATATATATATATGTATATGTTTAGGTATGGGAACTCATCCGGTTAACGCAACCCTATTATTATTTTTAATGTAGAACTGTTTGGAGGGTGATTGGAGTTTTTAAAAAAGTATGATAAAAAAGAAATAAATTAAGAATTAAATGTATGTAAATCGTTAAACTAATCGTTTAGCGACAGCTATTAAATATATTAATGTAATAAATTTTGTGATAAAACTTAATCTGGAAAATGTAAAAAGATATTAAAATGGGTTTTATCTAATTAAAGTTAGTGCTTTTATCATTATTTTTAATTCAAGTGAGTAAAAGTAAGGAAAAAAACAACAATAATAATAACCACTGATAGATAAATAATTTAAAAAGTGGACAAAAAAGGGCCAAGTAATAAAATGTAATCATAATTAAAAAAGTAATATAAATAATAATAAAGTTTCAAAATAGATTTTTTTAATTTTATAAATAGTTTTAAATTAACTACAAAAAAAAATTATAATAATAAAGCTTCATTAATAATTTATCTATTTTCTTACAAATTGGTTTTTTAAGTTTTATCCCTATGATAGCGTAATTTACACTATATTTTTCTCGTAATTTTAATCAATTTTACTTCATGTGTTGGCTAATATCCTAAATAAATATTTTGTTTATAAAATAATTTTTTCTTAATGTAAAAGGATTTTAAATGCTCTTTTTTTAAGATTTCATTGAATGTATAGTTTAATGAATTCTTAAAAAAATATAATTCATATTTTTTTTAATACATATTATAAAAAGATTCTCATCGAACGAACAGTTTGTTGTTGAATTCAGTATGTATGTGTGTTCACACTCTCGGATTTTGATTTTGGATTAGGATAAAGCATTGTTAGAAGATTACACAAATGCACTAATGGCCGCGATCGGCTGTCGGGTCCACCTCAAAATGGGCGGCAAAATTAAAATTTTGTAATCATTATGTAATAACGGTGTGAACTAACTATCAATTTGGCTGAACGTACGTATAAATATCAATTTTATAAATCAAGTGTAAGACGCCAAAATGACAAAAAACTAACTTTTTAATAATTGAAAAAATATACCATAAAACTTCCGAAACACGACGTAAATAAATTACATTAATTTAGCGTGTCTAGTATAACAAGAATTTAGAGATAATAATTTTGTTAGAAATTAATTAATTATTGAGAGTTCAGTAATAATAAGAGGAGTAAGAATGTTCAATCGGAAAGATTTATTAGATTTTCCACTGATAACTGTTTTTTTAAATGTTACTCGTACATCCCATTTTAAGCTACGATATTTATTTATTTTTTTTAATTCATGATAAGAGATTTGTTATTTTATTATTATATATATATATATATATATATATATATATTTTGCAGGTAGCCAACGTTTAATCCAATAGCTATTTAAAAAAAAAAAAAAATTATATCTTTAAAAATTCCTTTAATATGAAGAAAAAAATTCGTTTGAAAGAAGTGTAAAAGTTGAAAAAAGGAATGTTTCATGAAAGAAAAAATCTGTTGTGGACACCACATAATTTCTTGTACGCCTATTAAGTTACATATACACAATTTTTTTTTTTTTAAATGAAAAGTACATAAAGTTTTAATTTCATTAAAATTTCTGATATTTTTTCATAATTTTTTTTATTGTTATTATTGACTTTTTATTTATCGTAAAACTTTTTTACAATCACAGGTTAATAATTATTAATAAATCAATATATTGAAATTAAAAAAAAGACCTAAAAAAAATGAGATGAAGTCTGATTCAAACCGATTTTCTTTACCCTTATAAGATCCAAATATTTCATTGATTCAAATTTCATTTCGCTATAACTCTGGAACCAATGATAATAAGTGCCACTTGTGATATATCGTTGAAAGCTCTCAATGAGGGCTTATTCCTTCAGTTAAGAAAAAGTCCAAAATCAAAATCTTTTGGATTTTGGGCTTTTTTGTACACTTTCGAGCCAGGCTTTTGCAATCAAAATGGAAGGTGCTCAACTAGATAGTTGGTCAAAATGGATATTTCCGTTGAAATCTGAAAACCAAAATTTTTCGCGAGGAATTTAGTATAACTGTCATGGAGCTTGAGCTGTGGAAGTTTGGAATGACTTCGCAACAGATTGTTTGTCATGTCATAACTCGTCAATACTTATTGTTAATAACGGCATATAAATTAGAAAAAAGAAATTTAAACGTTTATGTAAATGGAATAATGTAATTTTTTTCTAAACAAAGTATTACGTTTATGTTATTTGAAAAATCATATTAAGGAATCACTAGTTCAACAGACACAAAAAAATATAACAAAAACTTTATCAAGAAAAAAATACCGGTCAATTACTTCTACCTTCCCGTTTATTTAAGTCTTTCATACTACCTTTACGAAGTAAAGAAAGTATTGCGATCGCAAAAATTTCGGTTTCTAGATTTCAACGGAAATATCCATTTTGACCATCCCTGAATCCATTTTGGCTTGTTTCAGCGTGACATCTGTACGTACGTATGTATCTAGCACAACTCAAAAACAATTAACCGTAGGATGTTGAAATTTTAGATTTAGGACTGTTGTAACATCTAGTTGTGCACCTCTCCTTTTGATTGCAATCGACTGAACCAAAAGTATCCATAAAAGCCCAAAATCTTTTGGATTTTTGACTTTTTCTTAACTGCAGTAATAAGCCCTCATTGAGATTTTATAACGATATATTATAGTAGTACTTATTTTTATTGGTTCCAGTTATAGCCAGATGAAATTTTAATTAATGAGATATTTGGATATTTAAACGGGAAGCATTAAAAAGAAGCACATCGGTTCGAATCAGACTTCATCGCAGTTTTTTATAGCTCTTTTTTTAATTTAAATATATTGATTTATTAATAATTATTAAACCTTTCATGGTAAAAAATGTTTTACGATGAATAATTATTAAATAATAAAAAATAAAAAAATATAAAAAGTTTTTAATGAAATAAAATATTATGACTGTAATTGTTGATGCGACTGTAAATAAAAGCATTAAAAAAATATATATGTGTTATGTAGTTTTCGTTTAAAAATAAATGTATAAATGTTATTTAATAGGCGTACAAGGAAGTCACGTGTTGTTCACATTAAGATTTGATTAATATTTTTAATTACTGTGTAATTTTCCATAAATTTAAAATTTCCAAAACATCAATTTACGACTCAGAAACATTTTAACCCTATCCCTGTTGTTACCGTATCTCAGAATTATAAAATCAGTAACCCGAAAAATGTAAAATGTTACGAAAATTACAAATGTTAGATATTTTTTTAATGATTTTTTTTCCTGTCATCCTAGCTCTAGAGCTGTGTTACAAGAAGGAAACATGTCAGAAAATCATGTCAGAAAATCACATGTCAGAAGTAATCAGTCAAAAAATTGGGTATGAGTTTTTTTTCGATTTCTTGACCTTTCATGCCCAGTGACCTCAAAAAAAGTGGGGGTGTTCGTATGTATGTTATCATCTTTGAAGCTTATTAACGTTTGACAGGATAACCCGATTTTAATGAAATTTTGTACAGAGATTCGTTTATATGGAGTAATCTGTTGGTAAATTTTTGGGGTCAATATCTGCAATGAGTGGGTTTTTTTTGTACGCAAAATTTTTCAATTATTATTTTTTTTTTTTTGTCTTCAGTCATTTGACTGGTTTGATGCAGTTCTCCAAGATTCCCTATCTAGTGCTAGTCGTTTCATTTCAGTATACCCTCTACATCCTACATCCCTAACAATTTGTTTTACATATTCCAAACGTGGCCTGCCTACACAATTTTTTCCTTCTACCTGTCCTTCCAATATTAAAGCGACTATTCCATGATGCCTTTTCAATTATAACCTCACTTTATATTAAGTACATGCGTTCTTGCTTATCTTACCATTTAAAAAAAAAAAATTGCCCTAAAATTCCCCCTTCTCCAATTATCGAAAAAAGCTATCTAGTTATTTATTGCATATCATTTTATCGAACTTTTAATGTCTTCCTAGGATTATGTTTTTCATTATTTTAAAGGTTTTTTGTTTATTTTGTTTTAGAAGTTCATAGTATATTTTACTTTGGTATAATTTCAAGTTATATTGCTTGAAGCTTATTAACTTAAATTTTATAAGTAAAAAGTAAATTTTATAAGTATTTTATTTATTTTAAGTAGTAGTAGTAGTAGTAGTGCCAACCCCCGTGGCGCGAGTGATAACATTTCGGCTAGAGGTCCCGGGTTCGAATCCTGATCAGGCATGGCATTTTCACACGATACATTGTCATCCATCTCATTCTGTGAAGCAGTACCTAATGGTGGTTCCGAAGGTCAAACAAAAAAAAAATTAAAAAAGGCATAGTAGTGCAATCTACCCCAAAAAAGATACTTTAGAGTCAATATTGTGAGGGGGGAAGCCGATGATTAATTTTAAAAATATCAATTTTAGAATTTTTCATATTTTCTTGTGTTTTAATAGTGTTAAGAGTTAAAATAAGCATTTAGTTTTAATATTACAGTAAAATTTTATCATAATTCACCACCTCTAAAAAAAAAAATCTTAGGTAATTCGTTGTATACTATTTTCGTTTTTTTCGTGGAATCTATTTTAGTTTCTTTCATTTAACATAGTAAACGTATAAAAAGCAAAATGATTTCTTTAAAGGTGGTTTTGGAGGCTTGGAAGCAGAAAAAATAAAAAATACCGATATTGTTTAATTAAAATAATTTTTTTTTTTTGGTTTTTTACGCATATATTGATAATTTTACCATAAAACTTGATCATAAATTACCTCCCAAAAAAGATTATAGGTAATTCATGTAGAATTATTTTTCCACTATAAAAGAATAAATAACCAATGCTAGGAAAGCATTACAATTTTGTTGTCAGACTTTTATTTAATTAACGTTCATGAGAGAAAATAAAAAAAAACCTGATCAAGTTGGGGATAACACTTTTCGTTTATTTTTAAAAAATTAGGTATGTAACAGATTTGCATAGCGAATACTCAGACTCAATTAGAATAGTGGACATGAAACGGTGTTCGGCTTCATTTTTTTGTGTTATAACTGTTTGAATTACTGTTATATTTTATTTAAAGGACTCAGGCTGACTTAGAGGAGTGTGGAAATATGGCAATTGCTATTATCAAAAACTGGATTCGCGATTAAGGTCTCGAGTTGTCACCCAATAAATGTGAGTATATAACACTCACAAGAAGAAGAAGAATTGGCAGAATTAACTTGAGAGTGGGTGATCATCCCCTTCAGGTCATGTCTTCTATCAAGTATTTAGGGGTTACAATTGATCAAGAGTGCAGGTTTAGCATGTGGTAAATATATGTAATCGAGCGAATAGGACGGTTCAGTCACTGAATATACTGATGTCATTTCATGCTGCTCCTCCAGGATCTAAGAGAAGGCTGATTTCGTCTGCGGTTGTCTTAGCTTTGTTGTATGCCGCGCCGGTCTGGAGTAAGGCGGCACGTGTTAAGCGAAATTTGAACAATTTACAGAAAGTGAATAGAAGGACGTTGTTGGGAATATTTTCACGGTACAGGATGGTTGCGTACGAGGTGGCTTGCGTACTGACAGATGTGACCCCTATTCATCTACTAATTGGGGAGTGCACCCTGGTTTACGAAGGAATGGACAGAAAGGTTACTAGAGTGAAAACATTAGATGACTGAAACGAAAGATGGAGATCGGGCGCGGGGTCTGTCTGGACTAAAAGGTTATTGCCGGACCTTATTCCGTGGATTAATAGACCCCACGGGGAAGTGAATTACCAGCTTGCGCAGTTCTTCTCAGGTCACGGCGCGTTTGATTATTACCTTTATAGATTTGGTAGACGGAGCTCTCCTCCTGCATGTATTGTTGTGGCGAGGATTCTGCCGAACACACACGATTTCACTGTGAGGAGTGGAACGATCTCCGGGACCAGCGGGTTTAACTGGTTTAAGTCTAGAAAACCTTGTCAAATATATATTTGAGACATGTCAGAATTGGCGGGCGGTCGACAAATACGCGGATGAAGTTTTAAGAAAGAAGGATGAAGAGGCTGGAAGACGCGGATTTTAAGACCAGTAGTGAAGGACAGCTTCAGTTGCGAGGTCCGGTATGCCGAGACGTGTTGGTACCAATGAACGGCTGGGCTCTCCGTGGGGTGAAAGAACAAGAACATAAAGGACTCGAACCGGTGGGGACACCTTTGGGTGCGCCCCAATAGAGTGGACAAAAAAAGAAGAGTCGACCTTCATACCGGATTTACAGCCGGTACCCGGGAAGGCTCGTTTGAGTAAATGGACACTATCCTGGACTGAGGTTTACTTAGTTGTATGTCCGGCCCAGGGAAGTAGGGGTGATGTAAGAAAAAAAAACATCGCACGTGTTGAGTTTCATTGGATAAGCTGTTAAGAATTAATACTAAAACTAACAGATAAGACCTTATCTATAGATTATTTTAGAATAATTTTATTAAAAAAAAACATCTTTTTTTAATAAAATTATTAAAAAAAAAAATATTTTTTTAAATATTATATTTTTTTAATAAATATTTAAAAAAGATCATTTAAAAAAATTAAATTTGATAATAAAGTATAATGTTTATAGAGTATGTTTATAAAGTATAATGTTACCTGATGAATACATTACAATGTAGGCGTACCAATATTACGTTTAACTTAAATATATGTATTATAAAGTAACTGCTTCACTTAGGTATAGGTAATTATACAGGTTTTTATTTAGGTTTATTTTTGTTCAAGTTTATACGTGCTGAACAAAAAGCTGTATTAGTATTATTCACCAAATTTAAATACGAGTATTGCGAAATTGCCAAAATTTAATTAATCGATTATCTAAATTATACTCATAAAATTTATTTTAATTCTGCTAAACAATTATATAGTCAACTTTTAACCGTATTTGACGTATATTTTTAAATAAATCGATGAATATAATTATCGGAACAGAGAATAAAATAAAATTCCGCACTTTGTGTACTCAATTACTTTGAGTTGTAAGATTAAACAGTATAATGTGGACTTAGTTTTGATTACTTAAAAAATTGTGAATTAATAAAATTAACTTTAAAAAACCCATTAAAAAGTAAAAAAAATATTATATTTCCATTTCTTTAAATATTTACTTTTGAAAATCGGTGTAAGAATAAAAACAATTACATATATTTAATTTGACGCCTACATAAAAAAATTCTGCATTAAAATATTTGAAAAAGTATTATTTTCGTGTGAAATGTAGATAAGTTTACAAAAAACATTTTAAAAAAGTTGTCCGAAAGAAACGCGTTTTCAACAAACCTACGTCTTAAAAAGAAATGAAAGTATTGAAGATAAACGACTTAAACATTCTTTTACCGAGCGTTAAGGCTTTATGTAATGCTGAAACATAATTATTTTTATTTTCTGGAAATTAATTCTATTAGAAATTCTTGAAATATCACAATGACGTCAGGTTATTTATTGTTACACTCAAAGAATCCAATATTAAGGAATGATAATAGCAAAAAAAGAAAAATTTCTTCAAATCCGATCTCCGTGGCGTAGTAGTAGCGTCTCGATCTTTCATCCTAGGTTCGAGGTCCCAGGTTCAAATCCCGGTCAGGCATGGCATTTACGTACGCTACAAAATTTCATTTGCATATCATATACCACGCACAAGCTTCAAGCTTATGTGGGGATATCATCAAGTCAGAAAAAATAGTCCATATACGCTTTGTAATTTTTATTTGTGAAAATCTTAAATTACGTAGAATAGAACTCTAAGAATTTCCACTACAAAAAAAAAAAATTGATGTGGACACTACATCACTTCTTTGTACGCTTATTAAATTACATATACACATTTTTTGCTGCACTTGATTTAAACTTATTTCATTTGAAAGTGAAATAGGATCCTCCAATTCCTTAATAAAGAGGTGAGTGTTACACAATTGCTGAAATATTACTTTTTATTAACACCAAATATTTATACAATTATTAATTCAACAATCTTACCTGATATATTAGGTTAGAGTAAAAGTCCATTTATTACTCTTTAAATAAATGTAAATATATCTATCTAATACTATGTTTTTTTTTTAATTATTATGATTGAACCATCAACAAAATGCTAATAAAAACGAAACAGGAGAAGGCTACTAAATTTTAAAGCGATATTTACTATCAAGTAGACTGAAACAAATGCATAAATAAATAAAAAAATTATGCATTTATACAGGAGAAATGGAAAACCAAGTGTTACCTATTCACGCATATCATATTTCATCATCATTATACACATATATGTTTTTATTAAATTCAATGAAAATAAAAACGTAACTGGAATCGGTTACTAAATTTTTAGTTTACTTTTTTTAATATGTTTTTACTGGATTAAAATTGGGTATGATGTAGAGTTAGATTTCCTTAGCATTTTATATTAGTTTTAATTTTGTGTCACATCGCTCAAGTAGATATGTGGTGGTAAGTGAGAACGTGTCGGATACGTAATCATGCCCACATCGGTTCGAATCCGACTTCATAAACATATAATTTTATTTAACTTATTTTTTTAATGTAAATGATTTAAATTGATTTATTATTAATAATAATTATTAACCTCTGATTGTTTAAATTTTTGAATTAAAATGAAAAGTACATAAAATTTTATTTCACTAATAGATCTTTTTTCATTTTTTTTTTTTTTGTATTAATATTATTGAATTATTATTTATTATTAATTTTTTTGTTTTACATTCAGAGTTTAATAATTATTAATAAATCAATATATTTAAATTCAAAAAAAAGTTAAATAAAATATGTATATGAAGTCGGATTCGATCGATATGCCTTCCTCTTGTACGATTCAAATATTTCATTAATTAAACATAATTCTGCTATAATTCTGGCTATAATTCTGGAACTAATGAAAATAAGTAACAATTATGATATATCGTTGAAAAGCTGTCAACGAAGGCTTATTATTGCAGTTAAGAAAAAGTAAAAAATCCAAACGATTCAAAATTGAAACCCCGCTTTATTTAGAGGTCTAACTGTATATAGATTTTTGACCCAGTCGATTGCAATCAAAAGGGCAGATGCACAACTAGATGTTACAACAGTTTTAAATACAAAATTTCAACATTTTACAGCTAATCCTTTTTGAGTTATGCGAGATACATACGTACGTACAGACGTCACGCCGAAACTAGTCAAAATTGATTCAGGGGTGGTCAGAACTTCATATTAATTCATATTATACTTCATATAAAGTA
Organism: Lycorma delicatula; assembly: GCF_047948215.1. Taxonomy (NCBI): domain Eukaryota; kingdom Metazoa; phylum Arthropoda; class Insecta; order Hemiptera; family Fulgoridae; genus Lycorma; species Lycorma delicatula. The sequence goes on along the minus strand of NC_134462.1, from coordinate 41,818,079 downwards.
ATAAAAATAGTTAATTTTTACTTCCTTGTACGAAGTAAAGGAAGTATTGTAATCTCGAAAAATTTCGGTTTACAGAGTTCAACGGAAATATCTATTCTGACCATCGATGGATCCATTTTCGGATGAGGTGTACGTATGTATAGCTTGTCCATGCTGAATTGGCACAAATCTGATGAACGGCCGTATATCTTGCTGCCTAACGAGCACGGGTTTATAATACTACTCGATTAAAGACACTATGTGTGCGGTACGACTATTTATTAGAATCAATGTACAAATTCACGTCTTGTATTTAAAAGTTACTTATTTAATCCTGAGTTTATATACAATTAAATTAATAATTTTTTTCTTTATTAGATACTGAAATAGATAAGTTATGCAATATGATGCAGACTAATCGGCTGTTACTGATGTGTTTAGTCCTAGATGTATTTATTTATAGTTTTATAAATGTTTAAAATATCCAAGTTAAACACGCATAACATTGATGTTTGCTTTTAAGGCTACGCTTTTCGCCCTTTCTTCTGCGAGTGGGGAACAACTGTATACTAGCCAATGCTATGAGTCATATATAAGATAAATTTCTTTATTTAGGTTTGTATAAATAACAACTGAACGATTTTTCATTCTAATCATTCAAAGGAAACATTAAATCGCTATTTATATAAACCGTTCCAGATTTATTCAGAAAGTAACTTGTTTTTGTAAATGATTCTTTTCTAATTTGAACTCTAGTTGCAGTTAAAATTTGTGCAGTTAATTCTGTGTATCCAAAGAGTAAGGCTGTCGTCCGATTAAAGCGTTCTTTGAGTTACAATTTTGAAAGTATTTGAAGTCTTGTGAAATTTTAAAAGTAATTTATTCGCGTTAAATTAGTAAATTTTTGTCGGCTCTATTCTTATGGTGGTGAATTTATCTTATTATTTTGCATATTATATGTCTAATTTACGTGAAAAACCGCATCCCACTCTGTAGGCTATTCATCACGTATATGAAATAATTGGAAACACGTCAAAGTTTTTTATTTGAAGCTATGATTTTCATATAATCTTACATATCACCATCAAAGCTTGCTTGACAAATCCATTCTCAGATAGCATTCTAAAATTATTTTTTACCTCTTAGTGCGTTTAATTTAGGAGTGGTTTTTTTAATATTTTATACTATTTAGTCTTCATAAGTTTATTGTTTACAGCTGCGCTAGCGCACAGGTTTGAGCGTATTTAGCGAAAGATCGGATCGGTACGTTTTGCGGTGGGTTAGTTTAATCAAAACATAGGGCTAAACGATTTAATTTCCGGATAACCAAGATCTGGTCAATCAAGAGTGTACTTGATGTGTTAAACACTTAGCGTTTGATCTGCTGATACATACGCCGTTTGAATCGTGAAAATCGGACGAGCGATTGTCGAGATATTACGGTGGCATTCTGTCGCACCCCCTCACCAATTTCCGAACGACGCCCCGGGGCATTTGAAAATATTATCATCCGACGGGAACTACTGGGAGAGATGGGATCTGTGGAGGGGGTCGAAAAAATTTTCAACGAGCTAGGACTGACCGTTTTCGAGATATTTGCGATTTTCGTCCGAAAATTCGGATCCGGTTAAAACGTTGTAAATTTTCCCAAAAATTCGTTCGCGAATTTTAGATTCAATCTTACCGAAACAGGCTAGGTTATATTTCACTAAGAAAATATGGATGTAAACGAAGTTGCATAAGTTCAAAAGGCATTTTTTCACATAGCAGGTTGGGGCATCTTGCGATTTGAAAATGTTGCTAAAATGTGTTGTGATCAGAAGCAAACCTGTATGCAAATTTTAGTGCTAATAGATAAGCGGAAGTGGTTCAAAATTCGACTGAAATGTCCGTATCATGAATCTCACATGCATAGTCCAAGAGTGATTTAATATAAGAGCGGTAAAAAAAATGATACTATATATATACCGTAAAATTTATTATACCGTATACATTCTCTCTTCCACAAGTAGCATATTGTAGCTCCGCCCTATGTAGGCAATATCGTCTCGATTTCTGTAAATTGGGCTTGGACAAGCTATACGTATGTATCTCGCATAACTCAAAAACGATTTGCCGTAGGATGTTGGAATTTTGGATTTAGGGCTGTTGTAACTACCCACCTCCCATTTCGATTGCAATCGACTGGATCGAAAGTATCCAAAAAAGCCCTATCCAAGAAAAAAATTGGGTAGAGTTTATAGCTAAATGAAATTTTAATCAATGAAATATTTGGATCTTAAAAAGGGAAGGCACGTCAGTTCGAATTAGACTTCATTTCATTTTTTTTTTAATTGTATTGATTTATTAATTAACCTCTGATTGTAAAAAAAATTACGATAAATAAATAATTCAATAATAATAATAAAAAAAGTTATGAAAAAATATCTGAAGTTATTAATGAAATAAAATTTTATATACTTTTCATTAAAAAAAAAAAAAAGTATATATGTAATTTAATAGCCGCACAAGGAAGTCATGTGGTGTCCACATCAGATTTTTAAAAATAGTTAATTCTTAAGGTTAAATACCTTAAGAAGTAGGTATACTTCCTCTTTTTTTTTTAAATTATTAATGTGCTTTGTTAATTTATTGAATTTCTAAACTTATAATCTTTGTGTTAACCGTAATATTTTATTGAAATACTGGTTTTTTTTATTATAAAAATAATGATAATTTAAAAAAATTGAATTAGTAAAAATTAATTTTTATTCAATTTTTTGTCCGTGAAAACTGGCGTTGAAATATATACGATTTATTATTGTTATTTTTTTACCGGCTTTTCGAAGAAAAGAACGGTATTTCAATCGCTCGGTAGGATTGATGGGTAAAATTAAATTTTCTTTACGTTTTTATGTATGAGGAGTACGAAAATACCATTCACTTAAAATGTAATCTTCTTGCAGTATTGTAAATGTAAACTTATATTGGCCTGTGTATAAAATTTGTGGCTCGAAAATCTCCAAAACTACTCAATCAATTTCATTAAAATTTAAATATGCTGATTTAAATATGTTGTGAATGTGAGAATTTGAGTTACGCCCAAATTTTGTGGCTCGAATATCTTCAAAACTATTTGGTCAATTTCATTGAAATTTAGATATGCTGTATTAGTATATCTGAAGTTGTACGTATTAGAATTTAATGAAGATTAGTTGAGCCGTTCTTCAGTTACATTTAATTTAAGGTTAACAACAGACAATTTAACTTCAGTTTGAGGTTGTATTGACTTTCTTTTAATGTATTTTTCATACGCGCTTATGCAGAACCACAGGTGAGTGAGTTAAACTTCATGCTTTTTTGTAGGGTCTATTCGATATTTTTAATTATTTCTTCAAAATACGGTTATAATAATCTAATTTTCTTATAAACCGAATATATTTTTTAATATTAATTTTTTTTAAATTATACCTTTCTTAGTTATTTTATTTATGTACAATTCTTGCTCAAAAAATTATCCAAAAATTTAAAACAAAATAAAATAATGAAAAGTCCATTTTCTTGCTCAGAACTTCACAAGAATCTTCTTTTTTTTATTGACTACAGAATAATATTTATATTTAAAAAACATTATTTTACGTACGCCATTTTTATTACTTTTACCGCTTTTCTTGTTGTACAAGTGTTCTGCCCTAAATGTTACTTTTGACAGGTTTTAGTTAAAAAAAAACACTGAATTAAGATGCGTTTGAAAATTGTATTAAATTTAAACTGTATCCTGTTTATACAGTTATGTATTCGTAAAGTAACAGTAATAATGAACGGCGTTACTTTGAGATTAAAACTCATGATTTTAAAAATCAGATGTGGACAGCACATCCTTGTACGCTTGTTAAGTTACGTATACACATTTTTTGCTGCACTTTATTTTTACTTATTTCATTTGAAAGTGAGATACGATCCTCCAATTCTTTAATAAAGTGGACAGTTATACAATTGCTGAATATTAGTTTTTATTAACATCAAATATTTATACAATAATTAATTCAACAATCTTACATGAAATATTAGGAGAGAGTAAAGATCTTTTATTACTCGTATTACTAGATCAGAATTATTCGTATCTTTGTGAGTTGCTGATTAACAAAAGTTTCAGATTTCTGGTGTGTCGTATAAAGAAAAGTTAATAATAATTAAACTATTCCGTTTAGTGAACTTCTGTATAGTGGTTATAATTGTTAATTTCGTTCTTACGGTGTAAAATTTCAATTTTTATTATTGGATTATTTAGTGAATAATCAAAAATAAAAAAGAAACAATCATCCAGGAATATATCTCAAATAAACGACAAGAAGATGAATATGAAAAGGAAGAAAATGTTCAGAACAAGGGAAGAATAAAAAAATTAAGAAAGGATGATGAATTTAAAGAGAGAGAAAATTTGAACACTAGAGAACGTGTAGTCCATAAATTAAGATCAGAAGAATTATATCAACCAAAGAGCGATTAAATGATTAGCAACAAAATAAAAAATAAACGAAATGAAGATCGATTTAGGGAGAATATTGTCCGACAATATCAGAGGAGTAATAATGAACTAAAAGATAAGAATTTTTGCAACTTTAATTAAAGATCGGACATGTATGTTTCAGTGTACATGTTGTTCTTGTGAGGGTCTATTTTTCAGTCGCTCAGTAGTTATTTTTAATGTAGAAAAAATTAAACAGAAATTCCGGAACAATTAAAAAAGTTAAACTAGAAAATCCAAAAATAATACGATTCTAAATTATAATTTTCAATTAATATTAAATAATCAGATGTCTCACCAAATTTATTTCATATACACATATGTAATAATGCCTATTAAATTACATATACACATTTTTAAAAATGTGTATACTTCTCTAATAACTTCGGATTTTATTTCATTTATTTTTTATTCATATTATTGAAATATTTATTGTAAAGATTTTTTTTACAATCACGGGTTAATAATTATGATTAATATATCAATATATTTAAATTTAAAAAAGTTTGAAAAATCAAATAAAAAAAAAATAAATAAAAAGGATTTGAAGTCTAATTCGACCGATGTGCCTTCCCCTTACAGGATTCCAATATTTCATTAATTAAAATTTCATTTGGATATAAGTCTGGAACCAATGAAAATAAGTACCACTTATGATATATGGTTGAAAAGCTCTCAATGAGGGCTTATTACTGCATTTAAGAAAATTCCAGAATCTATTTTTTTTAGATTTTTTACTTTTTTGGGTACTTTTGATCTAGGTGATAAAAAAAGGGAGGTGCAAAACTAGATGTTACGACAGTCTTAAGTCTAAAATTTAAACATCCAATGGCTAATCGTTTTTGAGTTACGCGAGATACATTCGTACATACATATATACATACATACGTCATGCCGAAACTAGTCAAAATGGATATTTCCATCGAAATCTGAAAACCAACTTTTTTCGCTATCACGATACTTCCTTTAGTTCGTACAAGGAAGTAAAAAGAGGAAAAATATTTCATATAAACATACACCCGAAAATTCTTCGTTTTCAGTTTGTCTGCTTTTTATCAGGGTTATTAAAGATAAATTTATATTCCTGAAATAATGAAATTTATTTATATCCCTGATATTGCCCGAATATTCTTTTAGTGAATTTTAATTGAGAACGAATTCGCTCTTGTGATACATTAGAGTTTCAGTTTACAAAATACACATAGCGTTTTCAACATACCAGTGTTACAGTTATTTATTTCTTAATAATCAAATCTACACTCAAACACACGCACACAAATGTGTGTGTGTGTGTGTGTGTGTGTGTGTGTGTTCAGGATAAGTAATTACAGAATGAAGTATATCAATTAATCATTGGTAAAATAGAAAAATAGGTGAATACATTTTGCGAAACAACTAAATTAAAATTACTAGCTTAGTAATTAATTTTGCAGTGTACAAAACACTGCAAAATTAATTGTTGGTTTTACATTGTGTTATGTTTTTAAAAAAACCGGTTTGTTGTTGATAAAGTCATTATTTTAATTTTATAACTTTGTATCACTTCAAAATACATTATACATCTGCCTGTTATCTAAGTATTCTAAATTATAATTGTATTACGGTAAAGATATATTTCTTATTTAGATTTGCTTAAAGCTTTGATTTTCTTTGTAAATTAATCAAAATAGGCTTTTTATAAAACTCAATAAAGGTATTCCGTATATTTATTTGTGGTGATAAATATCAAATGTCTGTCAGTTAGCGTGTATCGGGATAAGTGCAGAGCCGGTTTTAATGTATTATATAAGAATCATTTATTAGAATCTATATTAAAATCTAACTGTTATTAAAAAATATCCATAAATATGTCTTTAATTCTTATTAGTTGATTGAATTTTATCAATACCTGTATTTTCTAAAGATTTTGTAATTTGTATATATTAACAAATGAAATGAAGACAAGGCCCTATAAATGAGACTTCCTCCTTTGTAGGATACATCCGAGTATCTTTCAATTTAGATATATTCACTGAAAAGGTTTACGAATTTTTTTTCATACATTCCGTCAGTTTTATGAAACAATTATGATAATTTCAATGAATTAACGTTTTAAGAAAAAAGACTGGAATGTGATGAACTTCTAGCCTTTTGTTAGATGTAAGTATTCTATCCTCGACTACTGATTGGCTGAAATTGATTGCCTTTATATTACTTTTAAAATGTTGATAGGAATTCTTTTTTTTTTAACTTATTAGGTGACTGAATTTGATGTATCTATACTTCGTAAAAGATTTCCTTGCGTACATAGAAACTTTTAAATTATAATATGAGATATAAAGACGTATACAGATAACACTTTGAATGATACTTCAACATTTTTTTCCAGTTTACACATAGATGATGGAAATTGTAAATGATTACGAAAGTTGTCCTTTTTGTTTATAGCATTACTTTAATTTTAATGTAGCGATAATGATCTCAATTCCTTTTTGTAGCGTTTAATGGAATAACGGAGAAAAATTTAAATTCAACGCTGTTAACCTTGATGGACAATTAGCTGAAATATGTTATCTAATATTACTTTAAAAACATATAAAAGTTTCTTTAAATATTACTGGGTGAATGAATTTTATCTAAACTATTTTTTACTAATTCCTTTTTTTTAATTATTTTAGAATTTTAACAAATAAAAAGAGATACTAAATTTAATGAGATACTTGATTGAGTGATACTTCTGCTTTGCTGAACATTAATTTTTAATTTAGATATAAATTATAGAAAAAGATTAATCTTTCCGTCAATTTATATATATATATATATATATATATATATATATATATATATATGTTTATGGGAAGAGAATATAAAACCCGAAACACATCCTGTTAACCTCAATTGCTGCCGATTTGCTAAATTATCATATTATTGAAAAAATGCCGGTGATTGCTTATATATTTATATATATACATGTTCATCTATCCCACTTGTCTTGACAAACAACTGTTTATTGAGATGCTACTACTATTCATCCGTGAATCATTTGACTTGATAAAAGAAAAAATATTAATGATAACTGGAAAATTGTCATAAAAAATTGTTCAATAATTAGTTATTAATAAAATTTTTTGTTATTTCAGTTTTGTTTTGCTTCTAATTTTAACTTTGAAGAAATATTATATTTAAATTATTCTTGCGTAATGAATTTTGATGTATGTTTTGTAACCCTTCAGTAGAAAGTTAAGTTGGGCACTTTCAAACGATTCAAAATTTGAAAAATTGAGGTTTTTACTTAGTAAATTATATAGTTATTCTTAGGTAGTTGTTTAGATATGTATGTATAAAAAAAAACAATTTATTGAAGCATTTATACATTTAAATTATTCACGGAAAGTCTTTGACCAGTAACCTATTACTTTATTGTGGTTGTAGATAATAGATATTGTTATTAATATAAGACTATTTATTGCAAAGGCTTTAAACTATTTCTTTTGATCAGATTTATTTGACTCGTTTCGTGGTCTTTCAGGGGGTAGATCGTCTCTTTGTTACTAACTGTCATTTATTATTATCCTTAACTTATTTCCTCCGGATATTGTGGTAGAATTTAACTTGTTAATTACGTACTAAGAATGTACAATCAAAGCATCATTGTTGTTTTAGTTTAGCGAATCATAAGCAGTGCGAACTGAGGATTCTATTCTCAGAAAAAAGAACTGTCCTTTGGAGTTTTACAGTCTACTGGCTCTGTAAAAATGTGGGAGTTAAAGTATTTATTGAATATAAAGTGGGCCTCTTAAATTTCCGAACCTACACCTACGTTATAGAATCCCAATTTGGCTTATTATATTAAACGGTATCTTCCACCTTTAATTTTTAAAAGTCTTTCTTGTTAGTGATTCGAAATGTTTTTTCCTAAATATTAAAATCTGTGATATTTGTACTCAGTTTGTATTGATAATGCGCCCTTATCAATTACGTATTATGTCAGTAGGCCAAATTATACAAGTTTATATCACAGTTTACGTGCTAAATTTTAGTTTTTTTATCATATTATATGGCAGAACCAAAAAAACACCAAAGAGGTTTACCGAAAGAAAACACCTGTGTTTTAAATTCAGGAGCTTTATTGGTTTGTGAGATAAGTTTAATTTTAATTTAAAAAAAAATTAATATTCATAATTATCCAAAAGCCTATATGATTTCTTATTAAATAACCAAAAATGATCTTGTATTAAATTTATATATATATATATTACATTTTTAAAATGATTATCTGGGTGTAGTATTAACTAAATCACCGGGTTGGTCTAGTGGTGAACGTGTCTTCGCAAATCAGCTGATTTCTAAGACGAGATTTCCAGAGTTCAAGTCCTAGTAAAGGCAGTTACTTTTATATCGATTTGAATACTAGATCGTGAATATCAGTGTTCTTTGGTTGCTGGGTTTCAATTAACCACACATCTCAGAAATGGTCGACCTGAGGCTGTAAGACTACACTTCACTTACACTCATTCATCCTCTGAAGTAATAACTGACGGTGATTCACGGAATGTAATTCTCACATTCGCTACAAATCATTCATCTTATCCTCTGAAGCGATACCTAACGGTGGACTTAGAGGTTAAAAAAAAAAATACAAAAATTTATCGCCACCAAGTCTGCTATTTAACTAAAAATAGGTTTTGATTTATTACTGATTAACGTTATAACACTCCTTTTTCCAGGTGTTTTTTGTTCTATCACATAAAATTAGAATTATTTTACATGGAATAAGTATTTAATACAGGTTGGCTGTATTGATAAAAGCGTTGGTCTAAGCGTGAACACTTGTTATTAATCGCACGTGTGCCTCTCCCGTTGCATAATCTTCACTAGAATCATAATACTCGTAATGTTAAAATTAAAACTATAAAACGTGTAAATGTATATACTTATGCGCGCATGCACGCACTCAGTATATATATATATATATATATATATATATATATATATAGAGAGAGAGAGAGAGAGAGAGAGTAAAAACTTATTTTCATTGTGTGAACTGTCTTATATGCCATTAGTTCACTAGTAAATTTTTAATATAGTTATAGTTATTGTAGGTGTAATTATAATTATGTAGTAATATAATATAGTTCATTAGTAAATTAATAATAATATTCATTTTATAAATTCCTAAACAGAAAGGGGACTTTTCTGTTATGCGCCCGCGTTTTTTTTATGTATGATTTACAAATTGTTTTTTCCACATGTTGCTAAGTTTGGAATATGATCATCCGAACACAAAACTAGCACTTTTCCATTCGGACACTACGAGTTTGCAGTAAAGCAGGAAAACCTTTAGCTCGTATAATTGTGTCAGAGTTTTTCGGCAACGGTTTTACAGCATACTGTTTTACACTGCAACTAGCGAAACATCAGCTTAAATTCATAAAAAAAAATCATACAATAGTAGAATATTAACAAAATCCAAATATTTACTTAACATTCTGTTGTAATTAGGTCATCCAAAAGCAGACTTGCCGTACGGAGTAAAGTAAGGTTTTAAGTACTTTTAAAAGCTGTGAAGCTCTTAAACTCATACTTTTAATATATTCTACTCAAGTAACTCATTAAAACTAACCTAAGAAATATTTCGAATAACAGAACATTTATTATTCAGCCGGCCAAAAGACTACTATATCGTGTAAAAATTGCCGAAATGCGTAGTTTTTGACGCAACCGATGCCTCCATAACTTGTACCGAACTCCTTACGATTTTTCCTTTTGGCCGAAGTCCACGTCATATATAATAAGATGATAGACAAAAATCGTTAACTTTTCAAAGAATAAACCCAATAAAGAAATTATTAGCACAGAATAACGAAATATTAACATCGCATACAAAAGGACAATACCAGATAGGTATCTTATTTGTAAGCCGTACAGTCGATTACAAGTAACAGTTTTACAAAATTATTTATCTACAACATTATTTAATCATTTAATACGTTCATTTAAACGATATTACTTGATAATTTTGAATAACTCCACGAGAAATAACAAAAAAAAGAGAAGAAAAAGAGGGTGCGGGCGCATAATAGAAGAGACCCCCAGAAATTTTTAAATAGTATTTTTTAAAATGGAAAATATTATTTTAAATTTGGAGATTACTTCCTGATTTTTATTTTTATTTTAGCACATCTGGTTTTTTTTATAAAGTTCAATCCATTATAGCACATAAACAAAGCTATAAATATATATTCAGCGATTGATAACAGAATTAAAATGTTGTTTACAGCAAATTAATGATAAAAAGTTACCTAACGATGAGATATCTGTCAGAAGGTGTAGTTTATTTGTTTGGAATAACGTAGCATTAAAATGTTTAACAGTCCATTTTAAAAACCCACGCAGGAAGTTAACTTATCTACTTTTCGATATGCATTTGATGTGATTATTATGTGTTGTTAGAAGTAAAATCTCTGATAAAATACAGAAAAAAAAATGGACAATAAAAAGCAATAGTCTGTGTTTAAATTGGTACCCTCAGTCACAATTCTACAAGACTGTATTTATTAAGTCTAAAACACTGACCTTTTCCATTCATTAACAGAGATATATGTAAATATTCAAAACGTATTCTTAAAAATATTTGTTATCGTGCGACACAAGTTCCGTCGTCTACTCTTAACAACAATCGTGACGGAATCTAGAACCTTTCTTTCTACCGCTGAGCTTTGCAAAATTTATGGACGGCTTATAATGTTACTCTGTATATTTGCAAATTTCCAAACATAAAGCAAAAAATTGTAGAAATTTATACATATGAATTTTAATTTACCTACAAAGACTTTGTAACCGTTTAAATTATGCTTTAATTCTTCTAGTTAACGGTAGTATATATTTATCAAGATCAAGTCCTGATATAGACAACATAATATATTAGGTGTAAAGACTAGTTTTAAAGGAAGCTTTTTCAAAATAACGAACGAAGGATGTGAATTAAATCTGATATCATTTGTTGTTTGATGCCGAACTTGTTTTTTTTTTGTACATCGTTTCGTTTCCCATCAAAATTACTTATTTTCACAGATTTTTTCTCTCTATAGAATTCATTGTAATGACGCTGTTCATGGAACAAATTTATTGTTTTTTCACTATTTTGATAACATACTTTTTCCATCAAATGTTAATAAATAGCAAATGTATAAAAGTTAGTATTTTAGATTTCATTATGTTTAAAATTTATAAACCTAATTAATATTAAAGTTGTTTAAATAAAAAGATTTTTCCTTAATTGTATGTTTTTTCTGGTTATTTTATATAGTTCTATTTATTAAACCGCATTTGATCTACCGACTGTTATCAAAAGCTAATTGTCGATCACAATCGAATCATATGAATGTAAATTTTCTTAAATATCAGTGAATTTGCATTTAAAAGATGAAAAATATTTTTGTTGTTCTTTATAAACTTAGCTTATTTGCATTAGATTTACGTACTAATTGATGAAAGGAAGATTGTAAATGGCTAATTTGTCTGATGCAATAAGAATGAAGGATGGCCATATTTTTATTTTCTTTGTTAGATTTTATCTCAATTTTATTTTAATACTATTTCATTATACTGGCTATTATGATTAGGTCTATGAGCACGTAGTTGTGTTAATTTTTGAAAGCGTGCTCTTGTCTAACTTAAAATAAATTAAAACTTTCTGTATTACTGATTGATTTAATTTATACCTAGCAAGTTTTTTCAAACTTTATATCAATCTTGAAATTTTTTTTTGTTTTCAGTCATTTGACTGGTTTTATGCAGCTCTCCAAGATTCCCTATCTATGGTCAGTCGTTTCATTTCGGTATCATCCTACATCCCTAACAATTTGCTTTACATATTCCAAACGTTGCCTGTCTGCACAATGTATCCCATCTACTTGTCCCTCCAACACTAAAGCGACTACTCCAGGATGCTTTAATATGTGGCCTATAAGTCTATTTCTTCTTTCAATTATATTTTTCCAAATGCTTCTTTGTTATTCAATTTACCGCAACACCTCTTCATTTATCACTTTATCCACCCATCTGGTTTTTAACATTCTCCTGTAGCACACATTTCAAAAACTTCTAATCTTTTCTTCTCACGTACTCCAATCATCCAAGTCAAAAATGATTTCCCGATGTTTAAATTAATTTTTGATGTAAGAAAATTATATTTCTGACTGAAAGCTCGTTTCGCCTGTACTATTCGGCATTTTATATCCTCCTGCATAGTCTTTTCTCATCCTATTTTTATACTCAGTGATCCATCCACATTATTTTTACTACATCTCATTACTTTTGTTTTGTTATTGTTTATTTCATGCGGTTGTTTTAGCGTAGGACTTCATGCATGCCATTAATTGTTCCTTCTAAATCTTTTTAACTCTCAGCTAGAGAATTACTATATCATCAGCAAATCGTAGCATCTTTATCTTTTCACCTTGTACTGTTACTCCGGATCTAAATCGTTCTGTAACATCACTAACTGCTAGTTCTACGTAAAGATTAAAAAGTAACGGCGAAAGGGAACATCCTTGTCGACTCCCTTTTTTATTACGGCTTTTTTCTTATGCTCTTCGATTATTACTGTTGCAGTTTAGTTTCTGTAAATTTTAGCAATTGTTCTTCTATCTCCATACTTGAACCCTAAACCTTTTTAAAAGCTGAACATTTTATTCCAGTGTACGTTATCAAATGCCTTTTCTAAGTCTATAAATGCCATTTATGTCGGTTTTGTTTTTCTTTATTCTTCCTTATACTATTAATCTGCGTTCTGGAACTGCTTTCCTTGTCCGTATACTTTTCCTGAAACCAAATTGGTCTTCTCCTAACACTTCTTCCACTCTCATCTCAATTCTTCTGTATAGAATTCTAGTTAAGATTTTTGATGCATGACTAGTTAAACTAATTGTTCTGTATTCTTCACATTTATCTGCCCTTGCTTTCTTTGGTATCATGACTATAACACTTTTTTTGAAGTCTGACGGAAATTACCCTTTTTCATAAATATTACACACCAGTTTGTATAATCTATCAATCGCTTCCTCACCTGCACTGCGCAGTAATTCCACAGGTATTCCGTCCATTCCAGGAGCCTTTCTGCCATTTAAATCTTTTAATGCTTTCTTAAATTCAGATCTCAGTATTGTTTCTCCCATTTCATCCTCCTCAACTTCCTCTTCTTCCTCTATAACACCATTTTCTAATTCATTTCCTCCGTATAACTCTTCAATATATTCCACCCATCTATCGACTTTACCTTTCGTATTATATATTGGTGTACCATCTTTGTTTAACACATTATTAGATTTTAATTTATGTACCCCAAAATTTTCCTGTATGCTCCGTCTATTTTACCAATGTTCATTTCTCTTTCCACTTCTGAACACTTTTCTTTAATCCACTCTTCTTTCGCCAGTTTGCACTTCCTGTTTATAGCATTTCTTAATTGCCGATAGTTCCTTTTACTTTCTTCATCACTAGCATTCTTATATTTTCTACGTTAATCCATCAGCTGCAATATATCGTCTGAAACCCAAGGTTTTCTACCAGTTCTCTTTATTCCGCCTAAGTTTGCTTTTGCTGATTTAAGAATTTCCTTTTTAACATTCTCCCATTCTTCTTCTACATTTTCTACCTTATCTTTTTTACTCAGACCTCTTGCGATGTCCTCCTCAAAAATCTTCTTTACCTCCTCTTCCTCAAGCTTCTCTAAATTCCACCGATTCATCTGACACCTTTTCTTCAGGTTTTTAAACCCCAATCTACATTTAATTATCACCAAATTATGGTCGCTATCAATGTCTGCTCCATGGTAAGTTTTGCAGTCAACGAGTTGATTTCTAAATCTTTGCTTAACCATGATATAATCTATTTGATACCTTGCAGTATCGCCTGGCGTTTTCCAAGTGTATATTCTATTATGATTTTTAAATTGGGTGTTGGCAATTACTAAATTATACTTCGTGCAAAACTCTATAAGTCGGTCCCCTCTTTCATTCCTTTTGCCCAGCCCGTATTCACCCACTATATTTCCTTCCTTGCCTTTTCCAATGCTTGCATTCCAATCTCCAACTATTATTAAATTTTCATCTCCTTTTACGTGTTTAATTGCTTCATCAATCTCTTCGTATACACACTTTACCTCATCATCATCATGGGCGCTTGTAGGCATATAGACGTTAACAATCGTTGTCGGTTTAGGTTTGGATTTTATCCTGATTACAATGATTCTACCGCTAAGCTTTTTCAAATACTCTACTCTCTCCCTTATCATCTTGCTCATTACGAAACCTACTCCTGCCTGCCCTTTATTTGACGCTGAGTTAATTATTCTAAAATTACAATTACCAAAAGACGTTTTTCTCTTCCCCCGAATGTCGCTAATTCCTACTACATCTACATTTAACCTATCCATTTTCCTCATTAAATTTTATAATCTACCAACCTTTTTTAGACTTCTAACATTCCATGCTTCCACTCGTAGAATGTTATTTTTTAATTTTCTGGTGACCTCTTCTTTAGTAGTCCCCACCCGGAGATCCGAACGGGGCATCTTGAAACTACGCGATTAAAAAAAAAAAAATAATAATAATAACTTTTACGTTTAAGAAGTTGCATATTTTATTTTATCATTGATAATATATCATGATTAACTAATATTTTATAGCCTTAATTTTATCTTTTAAATTACAAATAAGTTTTTTTAATTTATGATGTTTTCTTTACATAATTTAAACAAAAAATTTGATATGGACCCCACATGACTTCCTTGTACATCTGTTTAATTACATATACACATTTTTTTGCTACACTTCATTTGAACTTATTTTATTCGAAAGTGAGATACGATCCTCCAATTCTTTAATAAAGTGGACAGTTACACAGAAAAATGGCCTTAAATATTTCCTTAGCATTTTATATTAGTCTATAATTAGTGTAAAAATGCCGCTTTTGGGACAACCTTGAGTGACGTCAGATGAATAGTTGGGGGTGACGGGGGATTGGGTGGCGATGGTTGGAGGGGATAATGAGGGGGACAACGTACATATTAGCAATAGAATGTCATTTTAAAAATATTTTTGCAATAAGTCCCGACTTCTGCGCTATTTCTCGTTGTCATCAACTCGTTAAATTCAGTGCTCGTATAACAGCCTCCTTATATTTCAGAAATACGTTCTAACCATGACTTATTGAAAGTAGGTTTTAATTTTTCGTCATAATTTTTGATAGAGTGAACCATAAAGCAAAAGTTACATAAGTAAGTATTTTTTAGCTAGAACGTGAACTGGTCATAATTTTACAAAATATTTTAGAATATTAAATAAAATAAATAAAGTTAATTATTTTTAATCTACCTCAAGAAAAGATTTTATTGAACGATTCAAAAATATATTTCACACGTCTTATTTCCTCCTGATGGATGATTGAGGTCTTCTTTAAAGGAAACAGGTCCTATTTTTGGTTGTTTAAAATATGGAAAAAAGTTGACAACACAGTTGTAGGATTTTCAACTGTGAAAGACCTACAACTGTGGATTGTTTCTAATGTTCGTGTTACACACACACCCATACACACACAACTTAATGTAAAATAATGTAAAATATTTATCATTTTATTTAAATATAATATTTTTTCGTTTATTTAATTCAATGATTCTAACAAAAGCACGTGCATATACCGTATTTAATTCACGCGGTTGTTGCGGTACTAGCAGCGACGGTCGGCAATAATCAAACTAATGTAATCTCAAAACTTACATTGAACAAATTTCGCTTGTATGTCGGCAGACTGGTGTAACCGCGAGGTTTAACGCACATGGTACCCAGTCAACTCGGCGATCGAGTTCGAGATCCAGCCAGACCGACTTACTTTTTTATACTTTAAATATTATTCATTTATTTCATTTTATCCCTCACCTGTGACGTCAGAACGTAGCAGACGACTACAAAAACATTTTTTTGGGTGGTGGTGCAATTTCGCAAAAAAGATTTTTTTATCAAGTATTGTTATTGTTTAATTGTTAACAAATGTTCCTAAGAAAAATATGACCTTAATTAGGCAAATCTCGAAATACTGAGAGTGACCTTGCTCTACAGTCTCACCACCTTGACCTTTTAAGTTGACAATTTAATGGCATCAATTCCCTATGTATAGAAGTAATCTGACAAAGTTTGGTCAAAATCGGTCGGGTAGTTCTGAAGATATAAGGTAATTTAGAAGCCAACACTGAACGTACACGCATACTTACATACGAAAATTAACATCCGGGTTTGGTTTTATTTGGGGAGGAGGTTTATTAGGTGTCAAAACGTAACACATCGGGTTGGTCTATTGGTGAACTTGTCATCGCAAATGACGATTTGTGGTGAAAAGCTGATTTTAAAGTCGAGAGTTCTAAGGTTCAAATCCTAATAAAGGAAGTTACTTTTATACGGATTTGAATACTAGATCGTGGATACCGGTGTTCTTTGGTGGGTTGGGTTTCAATTAATCATACATCTCAGGAATGGAACAAGACTACACTTCATTTACATTCATACATATCATCCTCATTTATCCGAAGTAATACCTTACGGTGGTTCCAGAAGCTAAACAGAAAAGAAAGAGATTGGAAAGAGGTGTCAAAACGTCAAGATCCTGTGAAAAATGCATCTGCCCAAATTGTACCGATTACAGTACTTTCCCTTCTAGATCTATAGCGCTATCTAGACGGGAAATTTAAAAGAACAACTTTTGTAGTATCTGTAGGAGCTGTTCATTACTAATCGTTTATCAGTAACGTGCAGTTATTACCTTAATTTTATTCCGGAGAATTTCAGTAAGGTTTTCATTTTCCTTAAGTACAAGATAATGAAGAACTATTTCACTAGCTGTAACTCAAAAACAAAGAATTTCCGAACACTTTTATTTATTTATTTATTATTATTTGTCTAATAAATTGTGTATTTATAAATCAGTTAATATATCTGTATAATTTAAATATTGAGTATGAAATAGTGACGGTTTATTGATAAGCCGTAACTAATCAATATAGTAAAATTCTTACTGTTTTATTTTATTAATTTCTGGTTTAATTAGTTGTTAAAAAGAGTTTATTTTGATGTTCATTAAAGATTTAACTTTTTTTTATATGTTCTTTTTAATTAATAAAGTAAAATTCTTTGTAAACATTTACGGTTTCATAAGGAATAAATAAATTTTTTACATTCCCTTATCACTATATTTTCTGTCAACCCATAAATAAGTGTTATCATATTGTATTTAACTATGGAGCATTGTGTGGCTTTTTTTTTTAACATTAAAAATATTATCTAAAAGTGATAATTATATTGAAGAAGAAAATTATATAAATGGAACTTGTCCTTGTGATAAGTCCTTTTTTAATTGGTCAAATGTTTACTATAACAATTTACTACTGTTATGTGGAATAAAGATTTTTTCCGTATTAATAATTTAGGACTTAAAAAGTGTTTGTAAGTTCTTAGCCATTTTATTGCGGTTTTGTAAGTCATTAAAATACGTATAAAAAGCTGTATGAACTAGAAATTCTCTTGATCGGTTCGTTAGGTGCTTACTAGTTTATAGCTGCAGAATTAAATTAAGATGTAATTATGAGTTCATTCTGATAAGTTATCAAGCTAACTATAATTGATTTAACAAAAATAACCTCTTCACGTTAAATGGTATTTATACTGTGATTAGTAAGACATTTTATTAATTAAATTTCGAGATAAAATCTTAAAGTTTGTATCTTTTAAATAAATTATGGAATATAGGTATCTTCCAGAATGTGTTAGTTTAAAATGGCGCATCCCATTTAAATATTTTTAGAAAGTCTTGTAATAATTTAATAATTAATAGATATACTCATTTGATCGTAATCTTATAAAAAAATATATTTTTCGAACCGTTTATATAGCCAAATGTATTTTTAAACAGAATTTTGAAATGACTAATTTTTTATGTTTTTAAATACATCTTAAAAGCCAATTTTAACTGTTTTTCGATATTTTATTATTTTTGAAATCGACGAAATAATGTTGATCATGTTAAATTTAATTTACATTATTTCGTATAAAATATAAAAATTAGGTAATTTAAATGATTATTTTGGAAAATTTATTATTAAACTGTTTACAGATTTTAAGTAAAATTGTAAGTGTCATAAAAAAAAAACGTATTCAAAGTTTAAACCTGTTGGTTTTTTTTATTCAACGCCTAATTTAACATTCAAATGAGATTCTAATTTTTGAAAAAAGTGGGTATTACATAACAACAAGCCAAAAATTGTAATTACTACAAAATATATTACTAATTACAGTTTATTTATGGTACAATTTATGATTATCTCTCTGGTGGAGAATTTTATAACCGAAAAACAGAAGAGGCAAATATTTGAGGCTGTAAAGAAAAATAAAATGTTGCTATGATTGAACTAAAGCAAGTCGAGAGGCCAAAAGAAATCTCTTCTTTTTTTTGTTGCTTAAAAAACCTTCTACTTGGTACCTCACAAATATTTTATATGTTTAATTTTCATATAAGTTCTTTGGCTTTATCAATTTTCTTTCCTTTTCTATGGCTGACTAAACAACAAAAGTTTTATTTTTTTTTTTTTACGAACTCTGCACGTTTAAAAACGGAAAGAAATTGTTGTTTAACGCGGCATTTTCAGAAAAGATCCACGTACAGGATTTTTGCTTGGTTCTGAAGGCTCTGACAAAAATCTTTATTAAATTGAGATAGGATGTAAAATTAAAGATAGAAGGGTTTTTCTTAAGTTATAATATTTTATTTATTTATGCAGCAGCAACAACAGGCTTAAGCCCATTTAGTTACTTATGATGCTAATGAATCCTATCTTCTTCTTTCGTTGACATCCTAGGATTAGTTTATAGCTGATATACGTCACGATTCCTCGAAAGTCCCTTCAGCTTCATATAAGAGTTAATCCTGTAGCGTGTAAAAAATTTCACGCCGGATTGAGATTCGAAACCGGGACCTCCGGATGAAAATCTGAGTCACTGTTTCTCCACCACGGAGATAAGTATGTTTATGACTTTATATTTATGACTTAAAATTATACATAGAAATTTCAAGCTGATAAATTTCACTGAATCTGTTAGTAATTACATTCAGTTGATTAATATAGGTTAAAATTGTATTCTTGTTTCTGTAAAGAGGGAAAATACTACGAGAAATAGCCAAGTTTAATAGATCATTGAAAATGTGATCGAACATACGATTATTTTATTTCAGAACTATTTATCCAACCGATGGAGAAGCAGACTAAAAATCAACTGTCAAGGGTATTCATCTATAGAACGGATCAATACTAAAGTAAACCTCATAAATACGTTTCTAGTTCCAGCCATAACATATATTTTTGTATCCTTTTCTGGACAAGTATATAATTTGAGAACCTTGACAAACAGACACCTGAGATTCCTAATGACGAAACGTTTAATCATCACAATGTTCCCGAAAAAGAAAGATTTATTCAGAAATAACTTGAGAAAAAGTTTCATAGATATTCAAGAACTCAAACGGAAGACCGTAAAGCCTTATTTTATAGTAAAACTACTTGAACGGTCGATGACCTTTTCATGTTCTTTATTCTCACATAACGACCTGAGTTGCCTTACGATGAAAATAGGAATTGCAAAATAGGAACTACCATATTACCCGTCAGCTCTTTAACGATTTATAGTCGTTAAACACTTTCTGTACGACTACAGGTTGGCTGATGACAAATAGCTGCATATCACCCACTGGGTTGGTCTATTGGTGAACGCGTCTTCGCAAATCAGGTGATTTCGAATTCGAGAGGTCCAGCGTTAAAATCCTAGTAGACAGTTTACTGCCTTACTTTTATACGGATTTGAATACTAGATTGTAGATACCGGAACTTTCTTAAAGTTTCTTAAACTTTCTTAATGGGGATCCTGTTAGACCACGATCAGTCTTGGTGCCGTAACTTCTTTCAGAAAGTAAACTCAAAGAAAACTGCTCCGGTAAAATGATCCAATTAATCAAAGTTCACAGTTAAAACCATTCTCTTTGCGTTTAAAAAAGATCTACGATCTAAAAGAATGGGAACACAATCCTACTTTACGTTTTTAAGTAATTATTAATATCCGTCACGACAAAATAAAGTTCTTTGTTGGTTGGGTTTTAATTAATATACATCTCAGGAATGGTCGACCTTTCTTTCTTTCTTTTTCCTGTTTAGCCTCCGGTAACTACCGTTTAGATAATTCTTCAGAGGATGAATGAGGATGATATGTATGAGTGTAAATGAAGTGTAGCCTTGTACATTCTCAGTTCGATCATTCCTGAGATGTGTGGCTAATTGAGACCCAACCACCAAAGAACACCGGTATCCACGATCTAGTATTCAAATCCGTGTAAAAATAACTGGCTTTACTAGGACTTGAACGCTGAAACTCTCGACTTTCAAATCAGCTGATTTGGGAAGACGCGTTAACCACTAGACCAACCCGATGGGTTAGGAATGGTCGACCTGAGACTACAAAACTGTACTTCATTTACAGTCATACATATCAACCACATTCATCCTCTGAAGTAATACGTAACGGTGATTCCTGGAAGCTATACAGGAAAAAAAGATAGCTGGTTATCGGTCGGAATTGATAGGAAAAGAACGAATGTGATTGTGGAAGGTTCTTCTTCGCTGGATATTTATAGAAGATTCGCTTTTCTCTTGCTGACTTATTGAAAAGTGTGTGGTTAGTGCAGAAAAATATACGATGTACCTTATATTCGATCAACGGCAGTATCCCAAATTTGCCAAGCATTTGAAACACACTCAAAATTTCTCTTTTTATTATCTACTCCCTGTTTCTACAGAAAGAAGTTATTCTAACCATATCTAATAATGCACTTGAGTTTCTAACCAGTATAACCAGTCTTCTAACCGATATTTATTAGTTATTTTAGTATATCGTACCAAACTACCATTATTGTATTGAGTAATATTGAGTTCCTAGGTAGAAGATAATAGTAAGGTAAATCTAAAAAAAAGGAAAAACAGGAACCGAAGAATTAATACATTAAAATTGTTATCTTGTCTATGATAGTTAATTCACTAGTTCGTGTTATTTCGCGGTCTATAATTTGTATCTGTATTAGATCTTGTTACTGATTGTGTTCAGTGTTTCGTGATTTAAAATGTAGTATAAACATTTTTGATACAAGGATTACATAGGATTGGATCCTATAAATAGATAATTATAGATCATTTTTGCTTACGTTACATATGTACAATTTTTAAGTTCAGAGAATACATATGGCTTTTTGTCATATATTTCGTATCATGATGCTTGTTTTTTTTTTTACATTTGATCCATACTTTGAAAGAACACGGTATACTGGAATGTAATATCTCAATAAAACGTTAATATTCAAGGATGATTAGAGCTGTACTATAAGAAAAAGTTAAAGAAAATAATGCTGATTATTAATGAGTATGCTTCTGTTTTATTGACGTGTACTCTCACCTCCTGTTGCCTCAGCTATTTTAACTACTTATGTAAGTAAGCGTGTTAGCAGCATGATTAATACCTTGTATCGTTGAGGATATGGTATTAGTTTAAAATTCATATTTTATCTCTTGGATTGAGTGATGAATAATGTGCTGTTACTTAATAAAAAATGCATTCTCTTTCTGTTTAAGATGCATGCGATCGCTGTCTTCGCTCCATAGTATTTGCGCTTTGTGTATACCGACTAATGTTCAGTTTGTTCAACGATAATATTTATTATTGTTATTATATTAATGCAATAGATAACTAATAGTACTTTCATAAATTCTTATAAGTTAATACATAGCATTGTGTTATTTTATTTTAACTGTAAAATAAATTTAATTTATCACTTTTTAAAATTCAACTGTATGAGTATTCTTACTTGCTGTGTGGTTTTTATCATTACTGAACACTATTCTTTCAATGTAAACAAATGCTCACAATTTTTATCAATGGTGAAGAGGTATTTTGTTCTAATTTCTGTTTCATAGTCTCAAGTTATACGAAGACACTGGTTGCATAAGTATTGTTGATTTGAATAAATTGTTACATCCATTAACTTATCTACTTCAATTTAATCTAAGTTCTTTATTATTTGGAAATCGGTGTATTAGAAAATTTATTCGGTAGACTTTGAATGAATTATCCTTAATTTAAACTATAAATTATTCTGTAGCAGATCCTTTGCATAACAGTTACACAGAATTATAACAGTTATAAAATTCGTTTTTCAACTTTTCTTACTTAGTAAATATTTACGGTATTATTTAGGGTAGGGGTCGGCAAAATAAATTCAAAAGTTATTGGGGCGCCACACTATTATTATACAATAAGCAGATACGTTTGCCTTTAAAGTCAATAAAGCAAAATTTTTCTTCCCAGTCAACATTAAAACAATAAATCCTCTTTATTTTACAATACGTATTTACCAGTACGATACGTATTTGATAGTGAAAAGCGCGACTATCTTGCCTGATATGATTACTAATAATAAGTAAATATTAAAAATATTGTTAATAACAACACTCAGAAACGGTAACATACTGCCAAATTCATCAGAAGCGAGAATATTCCTACGTGCTAAGTAGCAAGTGTATCAGTGTATGACCTCGATTGCTATTTTCTGTCATTGGGCTTGCGCAATTATATTGTCTTATATACGCGCGAAGCCGATACGGTTATTAGGCTCAGTAAGTGTGTAATATAGTGAGGGCGTATAAAAAATCTCATCAAGGGCGCCATGGTAGCCGCGGTCGCCGCGTTGCCGACCCGCGATGATCTAGGGTATAATATGTATTAAAATTCATCTAGGAACGGAACGCAAGGATGTCCGGAGATGGTTTAACACCTATTTACTTCCTGAACATCAGCCGTCCTTCCATTTATCAGTACCTATTTAAATCTTGGACATCAGTCTAGAGACTGATTATATTAATATTTATTTTAGCAACTTTATTATTAGTTTGGTTTTAAAATAGACGCAAGATATTTGCGTCTTTCTTCCCACGTGATCTTTCTCCACTGAAGGACTTTCGATGCTAATGCCTTTCAGTCTAGCAGGAATCCGCCTGATCGTGCTCTAGTTTTGTGGAGGGTCCAATGGATTTCCTTCTAGAAAGGCGTATATGGTATCTGTTGGTGGTTGGCTGACTCGGCCTCCCTGGAGTTGCAAGTGATAGTGTCAAAAATTGTAATTTTATATCATCCTCCGAAGCAATACCTAACCGTGGTTCCGGAGGATAAAAAAAAATTAAGGAAGGCAGGAAGTCTAAGTTGTAATTCCTCCAGTGCATCTACAGTTTGATACTATACTGAGGATGTTGAGACAGCTAGAATCTTTGTTGTAATCTGATTAGTAGTGGCTATATTTCTAACTGTTTTCCTCGGATATATCAACAGGCACGTCTGGATAAATCACAACGATGTATGTGCCCTATTAACTAAATAATAATTAACCTTTTCTTATCGTGTTCGATCAGTTTGGACGAACAATTTTTCAGTTATTGGCCTTCTTCTTTGGAATTATATTGCCTTTGCTCAGTTTGGATGTTTTTGAGTCAACAGATTTTCCAGTTGTTGGCCTTTTTCTTAGAAATATCTCTATATTTCTGGGAAAATAGAAATCTGTTTTTTTTTAAATTGACGAAAAATTTTTATGTACGTTTCAATAGCTTAGATTTAGCTGAGTACGCATGATGTACAGTATTGCTCGCGAGAAGTTGGTTAGCCGTTATCTTGTCCAGCACAGAGGTTTACAATGATAATAAGAGATTGTTACAGTAATTTTTTTCTCCAGAACAGCTGTTGTAATAGTTATTTTAAATAATTTTATTCCAAATACTTTATCACTGGACATACCAGTTTTTTTATTTTTATAACATAATCATTCGCGATGGAATCAGAAGTATTTTCCATTTGAGAAATGAATAATAGAAAAACCGTCGGTCGAAAAATGCCCTATCTCGATAAGACCAAAAAATAGATTAATTATTAAGCAGTCAGCAAGACATATTTTTTATATTTGTATGCTTTTAAAAACTTTTTAAGTACTTTTATATAACTTTTTTCAAAGGAGAAATTTTGGTAATTAAATGAAATTACATAGGTCAACAAAAAAGTAAAGAAAAATACGACTACTTTGGATTTTCCCCCGTTATTACGAAAGAAATTGTTAAAGTTCAAACCAAATGAATCAGTCCGATGCACCCGTTTGTGTTCGTGCGACTGCTAACTAATGATATGCTACATCCTTCTGGACTGTGTGTGTTATGAGTCGTTGTGTCATAAATTTAAATTAGGAGCTAGCATACAAGATATACTAGGAAACAATATGAGGATGCTATCGAATATCGTGCTGTATCTTAAGGCCGTGCATCTGTATTCGACTATTTAATAATTATTTTAATTTTTTTTTTTGTTATGTTGCATTATGTTTGTTCAGGGCGATGATAACGTGAAAGCGTTATTCGCCTTCCCTAAAAATATTTTTTTAATTATAGTTCATGTTCCGTCATATAGAAGGAGATGTATGATGCATCTACTGTACACAGTAAATTAGATTGTTTATTCATTAATTATATGTTAAAAAAATGAAAATAATAATGATTCTAATAGTAATAATAACATTATTCTTTATTTTTAGCTGACATTAAGTACGTGTGATGGATTTAACAACATAATTTAAAAATCTGTTTAGGTATGTTGAACAGTGTCTCAGGTTTTTTTGTTACTTGGTTGCTTACTGTATGTGATAACAATGGAACAAATAACAACAGAATTACACCAACAAAAAAACCACTGGGTTTTTCGGACGTTATAATTCTACCTGTTTTTTTTAAATTTTAACTTCCGTTAACAATTTAATTGTTTTTTTTCAAATAAGCAATCTTTAACATCATTTTTTTAGTTGTACATAAACACACATTAAGTTTTTTTGCTATATGTGATGAAAAATATTTATTTAGTATGCTTGCAGGCTGTTACGTCTTTTTGTATGTTTAACAGATCTACTATAGTAAATCCAGCAGATACTACATTGATCTTAGCCAAGAGGCCGAGAAGCAAATCCAGCAGCCGTTTGGCGGCGGGGTTTAATTTTAAATTAGTGAGACCACAAAACAGCATCGTTTGTCATCGCAAAGTTCTTTGAACATTACGCGGCGCATTAATTATTACCCTCCTGCCTGACAGTTTTTAAAGCGCTACAAATATTTATTGATCTATTTATTCGTCTCCCAACATTCATTCTTTCGCTTTGCTTTTACGTTATCTCTTCTCATCAGATTTTGTTGGTTTATTTTTTGTCTTCTCTTTTGGAAACCGTAGAAATCGTGTACCCGCTGTTTGAACGTTATTTTATCTTGTAATCCTTTCCTCAGTTATTTATATTATTTTAATTTCTTTCTTAATCTTTGAGATCCATTTGTTTCGTTTTTTATTTCTTTTGTAAATGTGATAGAAGATTTTTGTTGTAAACTTCTTTTATCATTTATTCCCATAAGATTGGCGATGAATTTGTCTCTTTTTTACTTCCTTGTACGAAGTAAAAATAATATTATAATTGCGAAAAATGTCGGTTTCCAGATTTCAACGGAAATATCCATTTTGACCATCCCCGAATTCATTTTGTCTAGTTTTGGTTTGACGTCTGTACGTACGTGTATATATATATATATATACACGTATATATCACGCATCACTCAAAAATGATTAGCCGTAGGATGTTGAAATTTTGGATTTGTAACATCTAGTTGTGGATTTTTGATTGTAATCTACTGAAACAAAAGTATCCAAAAAAGTCCAAAATCCAAAAGAATTGGATTTTGGACTTTTCTTAACTGCAGTAATAAGCCCTCATTGAGAGCTTTTCAAATATATCAGTGGTACTTATTTTCTTTGGTTCCAGAGTTGTAGCAAAATAAGATTTAAATAATATTTGGATCTTAGGAAAAGGTACATCGGTTCGAATTTTTTGTAACTTTCTTTTTTTTATTGAAATGTATTGATTTATTAATAATTATTAACCTTTCGTTGAAAAAAAAATTACGATAATAATTCAACAATAACAAAAAACAAAAAATATGAACAAATAACAGAAGGTTTTAATGAAATAAAATTTTTTGTACTTTTTATTTAAAAAAAAAACGCGTAAATGTAATTTATAGGCGTACAAGGAAGCCAATGTGTTATCCACATAAGATTTTTTATCGAAGTTGATATATTCTCAGTTTTATTGTACTAGTAAAGATCCTTCTTACTTCTAAATTTTATTCGTTTTCACATATATCTATTAATGTTTGTTAGTAATTTGCTTTCTTTTTTTTTCTGTTACATTTTCCTCTAATTCAGACTGAAGATGCATTTTTGTACTTGAGGGCTGATTTTGACTTTTATTGAGTTATTCTTTTTGTGGTAAATATGTATTGTTAGTTGATAGGCAGGCCGCTTAAATTTTTTTGTTGTTTAATTGGCTTCTTTATTTAAACCATTTATTTGGATTATTTCTCCCAGATATTTAAATTTATCGACTTGATTTTTCTATATTTGGTATTTAAGAGACTTGAGAAAATCTTTGATGTGGATCGTTTATTTCGTTTTTTCAAAGAAAGTTATTAATTTTTATGAAATTTAAAAAAGTATACATGTTGATCTTTGTTATTAATATTTTTTATTTTATTTTCTTATTTTTACTGTGATCATTTTGATTGTAATTTATTTATATTTGTAAATATTATGCAGTTGCATAATAATAAATAACTAATGACATAAAAAGCCAGACACGTTGATAATAATTAACTTCAATGAGAATGAGCACATATGGGCAATAGTAATTTAACTTATAAATAAAAAACGTAAGTGCGGAAAAAATAGTACAAGTTTAGTTATCTTTATTATATATCTCATGTAAATATTTACGCAAGGTTTTTCCTTCTTGATTTATTATTACTGCATCAATTACACTTTAATAATAAAAACACAAGACATACAACCTTATTATTTTGAATAACTGCCATGTGTCATTTAAATTAAATATTACAGTAGGTGTTAATAAATCCAATACTTTATTATGCTTAATATGATGTATTTACATAACAATATTTTGCTATTTTAGATAACTTTTCTCAATCTAATTCAATTGTAAATAATTTGAAGAATATTTATCAAAATTTAAAGATTTAGTTTTTTTAATAATTCATAACACGGCAAAAAACCATGCAATATAGAATTATTAAATATGAAACGATTCGTTTTTAAATTAATAGAACGTTTTCTTTTAAAGGAGGCTTTTTTGTCTAATTATCAACTCAATTATGGATCATTACCACTACACTATCGATATCATAATATCACTGTTATTATATCGATGTAATAATATGAAGATATAATCACTATCGTTAACAATAGTAATATCGGATAACTTACTGAGGATAATTAGCAATGAAATAATTTTGAAGAGATACTTCCGTTAATTTGAAAGCGGGTATGTTTTATTATTTAATAATTCAAATAAATTTACAGAAATAAAAAAATATTAACTAATTGTTATAATTTAATTATAAAAAATTATAAAATTTTAATCGTATTTTAATTTAAAGACAAATCTTAGTAAGTATTTTTAGATCAAGCTGTCGGAATTTGATGTTCGAGTGAATCTTTTCCATTCACTTACTGCTTACTTAGTGAAAGATAACGTTGTTTTTAAAAATATACAATATATGTGTGTGTGCGCGCGCGCGCGCGCTGAATTCGGAAGACAACTGGATAGCAGTTGAGGAATTCGCTAGGGTGACACTTTGGGCTAAGAAAGCAAAGGAAAGGAGGCGGGGTTTCTAGTGGAATAGGTGGAATCATGACCGTAAGGTATGTGGGGCTGGTGGGGCCGCTGAGTATGGAGAACATCGTAAGAAAGATGCTGACGAGCGAGCGTTGGTACATGCTGATCTCGCAGTACGTAGCAGAGGTGATTTAGCAGAAAGATCGGGGAGCGAGGGAATTACGGACAACCTTCTGTGAAGTAGTCGTTCGTCTGGGCTTGCTCGGATGGGCGGCGGTGAGGAAGCACAGGGACTTCTGACTCCCCAAGCTGAAAAGATCGAGTCCCGGCGGGAATGCCCCCTGGGGAGCCTCCGTAAGAGGCCAGACATCAAAGGACCGAGTCTCGGCTACTGGTTTGGGGCGTCTGGGAATAGCATAGCCGGGCCTGGGGCTGCTCCTTCCTAGTGGTTAGAGGCGATACAACCTTCCAGGACTGTGCTTATGTTTAAATGCGGGTTCGACCCTGGGAGGCAAGGGAAAAAATAACTTAAATGCCGACCTTCGTGGTGCCAGTGGTAGAGTCTCGGCCTTTCATCCGGAGGTCCCGGGTTCGAAACCCGATCACGCATGGCATTTTCACACGCTACAAAAATTGTCATTTATCTTATAACTTAAATATTCGGAGTATAGATTCCATTTTACCCATGATTTGTTAATATTAAAAGTTAAATAGCCTCGCTGTTGTTATCAATTGGCTATCGAAAGTGAATCCTTGGAGTAAATGTTTTGATTATTTAATTATTACGCATTACCGGCAGAAATCAAATAAATTATATATATATATATATATATATATATATATTATATGTGATTATTCTCGCCGGGTTGGTCTTGTGGTAAAACTCGTCGTCGCAAATCAGCAGATTTCGAAGTCGAGAGTTCTTAGGTTCGATCCTAATAAAGGTAGTTAGTTGCTTTTGTACGGATTTGAATTCTACAGTGTGCAAATCAGTGTTCTTTGCTGGTTGGGTTTAAATTAACCAAAGGTTCTCGGGTATGGTCGGCCTGAGTCTGTACATAACTACTCTCTCACGGGTAACATCGCTTACGGTCTCCGAATCCAGAAAACTGCACGGGGTTTGTAGACACTTACGAAAAATTGATAAGAAAATAAAATAATAAAAAGTAAATATGTGACTATTATTTGATATAAATAAAAAATTTGGCAACAAAGTTGTTATACTTGCCTGGCTTGGTTATTTATTCTTGAATAGTGGAAAAATAATGATACATGAAAAGATTTATTTTTTTTGGTGGAAGTAAATATGATGAAGTTTTATTGTGAAATTATTATATGTTTAAATAAAGCAAAAAAAAATTAAAGAATTAAAAATTCGGTATTTTTTTTTTGCTCCCCACTTCCAAAATTACCTTCCAAGAAACGTTTTTGATTTTCCTACGTTTACTATGTTATTTGGAAGAGACTAAAAACTGTACAACTAATAGAGTTACCTAAGATTTTTCTTGTGGTTGGAGGTGAATTATGATGAATCTTATTGTAATGTTATTACTAAAATTTTATTATTTTAATGATATTAAAAGTTTAGATAAACCAAAAAAAGTTTTGAAAAATTCAAAAAGTTGATATTTAAAAAATTTAATCGGCTCCCTCATCCGCCGTATTGACCTTGAAATAGTTTTATTATTATAATTTTTTTTTTAGTTGCTTGTACTACTATTTCCTTTTTTCTATTTTTTTTTTGTAAGTGGTAAATTAAATATATACAATTATACTGAGCTTAATATAAAGTAGGGTTATATTTGAAAAATTTTGACTTGATTGATCTTCAAAAAAACCCGCCATCCCATGGAGATATTCTCCCCAAAATTTTACCAACAAATTGCTCTATATACACAAAAATCTGTATAAAACTTCTTAAAAAAAGGTTAATCCAGTCAAAATTTATTAAGTTTCTAACAGCCAACACTCGTACGTGCGAAAATTATCCCCTTTTTTTAGGTTTTTTGATGTTCCTTGATCATGAAACGTCGACAAATGCAAAAAAAAACCATACCCCAATTTTTGACTGATTTTCACACTTTTCTTCTTTCAGCATAGCTGAAAGTGGTATGATGGTCAGAAAGTAATAATAATAATAAATAAATAATAAACTTGAAACAGATTAAATGACTAGTGAAAAAAATTTCAAAATTAAAATATACTTTTACTCCAAAAATCAAGACTCCTATCATACGGACAAGCAGTTACAACAGTTCCTCATTTAATTACACAATCCACGTCTTTCTTCACTTTATTTTTTATAATTAATAGTATCTCACATTTTATTAAACGTTATATTAATCTTATATAACTTAACATATGGTTCTGTAAAAGATATATGTTACATTCTAAAATCTATTTCATTAATTTTGGTAATTATTTTGTTTTTTAGTCATTAGTAATTATACAATTTATGCTTTAAACGATAAAATTAGGAGAACTTCTACATCACAATTATTATGTACAATATTGTAAAATAATACACTCATTAACGAAAGAATTTCTATTAATTTTTCAACCTAGATTTTTTTCTTAAATTTTCGAGTAAATATCATTTAAATAACAAAATGATATAAAAAAATAAAAATTATGTTGAATAGATAATTTTATTTCAATCATTGCAAATTTTTTAGTGAAATAATTTGTTTTGAATTAAATATGATTTTATTAGTATTATAATATAAACAAATTTTGAATTTTCATGCATCAAACCCTTTTACTTACCTGGCATCATAGTTCTAGACTAAGAGCTATACTGCAAGAAGTATGGTAATCACTTGAGAAATGTTTTATGGGTTTTTCGCATTTCTCAACCTTCATAACCCAGGGACTTCAATAAACAAAAAAAAAATGGAGGAAATGTTGTATATATGTTGGCGCGTTTGAAGCTTAATAACGTTCGTCTGAATAAACCGATTTTGATGAAATTTTGTACAGAAATTCGTGTATATGAGACGATTTTTGGGTAAAATTGTGGAGTTAATATTTCCAGTGGGTGAGGGTGGGGAGGATTTTTGAAGGTCAATTTTCTATAAATTTTGCAAACTTAACCCTCCTTTTTTTTATTTTTACTTTTAAGACCTTAATGGATCACTTTAGTTAATTTTTTTTGGCAAGTTTTTTCTTTTCCTGCTGATTTGTTGTTTTTCAGCTATTCTTTTTTGCCAGTAATTTCTAAGGGTTTCAGATTTTGCACTTTCTTGTTCAGAGTACACCCGGCTTATTGTTTTCTTGGGTTTTGATAGGAATCTTGTTTCTTTATTTTTTAATCTCTCATAGTTTCCGGTTTTCGTTTTTAGGTTTTCATGGATTATGTCTAATTCCTCCATGTTTTTCTGTACTTCGTAGTTCGGTCTGCTTTTCTTGTTCCAGAAAAGTTCGATTATCCGTCTGATAAGTCTGGTCTCTTCCATTCTGAAAATATGTCCTAGAAAGGAAATTCTCTTCTTTCTAAATTTATTAGTTATAGGGATGATCGTTTTGTAAATCTTTCCGTTTGGAATAATTCTCCAAATCCCGCCTTTTTTAATGTTTTTCCCGATGTATCGTCGTAGAATCTGTCTTTCAATCTTTTCTAGTTTGTCGGTAAACCTTGTCTGGTACGGTCCAAATATGGTTTCGCATCCGTAAAGTATTTCTGGTTGGATAACTGAGTTATAATGTCTTATTTTTGTGTTTATGGACATCATTTTTCGTTATAGATGTTTTGTGTTTTTATTGTGGCTTTGATGAGTTTATTTATTCTTTCATTCCAGTTTGGATTTTCTTGGAGGTTGTGTGTGATGTTTTCCCCCAAATATTTAAAGTTTTCAACTAGTTCTATGTCATTATTGTTTATTTTTACTTTGCTTATGCATAGTGGGTCTCTCACCATAATTTTGGTTTTTTCGCATGAAATTTTTAGACCGATTTTTATTGCAATCTCTTCCAGTATTGACAGTTGGTATCTGGCCTCTTCTATATTTTGGGCTAGTAGGGTAAATTGTCCGCAAAGCCTATACAATTTACTGAGATACCTTTTCCTATTTTAACGTTGTCTTTATTTAATTTTTTCCAATCCCGTATTATAAATTCAAGGGCACAGTTGAATAAAAGCGGTGACAGTCCATCTCCTTGTCTCAGTCCTTTCTTGATATCGAATGGATCAGATATTTCTCCCCTGAATTTAACATTGGATTTGGTATCCGTTAATTAACCCTAGTTTATATTAAGCTCATATATGCATGTTTATCTTATTATTTTTTTTTTTAATTTAGCCTAAAATTCCCCCTTCCCCAAAAATAAAAAAACCATGTTTATATTGCATATTTTTTAACTATACTGAATATTTTTTACCAAATTTTTTTTACGTATTCCTAGGCGTAATAATAGTACAAAAGACCCCCCCCCCCAAAAAAAAAATACTTTGGGAGCAATATTGTTAGAGGCGGAGCCGATCAAAATTTAAAAATATCGATTCTTTGAATTTTTTAATTTTTTTTTTTTAATTTAATAAGTTTAATAATATTAAACTTTTAATTATAATATTACAATTAAAATTCATCATAATTCACCCCTCCCTCAAAAAAAAAAATAAATAAATCTAGGTAACTTTATTTGACTGTATATTTTTTAGAAGAATTTTTTTTAATTTTCTTCCATTTAACATGGTAAAAAATTTCTTAGAAAGTGATTTTTGAGGTGGGAGAACAGAAAAAAGTAAAAATACAATTTAAATTACATTTATTAAAAAATGCAATGGTAAAACTTTCTGGATTATTTAAACGTATAATGATAATTTTACAATAAAACTTCATCATAAATTACCCCCACTCTAAAAAAGATAATTTATTCATGTATAATTATTTTTCCACTATATAAGAATAAATAACCAATACTAGCAAAGTATTACAATTTTTTTGTCTTTTTTTTTCTTAATTATGAATAAATCTTATACAAATTAATAATTGTGAAGTAAGTTAGTGGCTTGTTACACTCCTACAGTTAATTGCATTCCAGATAATATCGTAAAAACTCTAATTCTAATTTAAAAGGAATAATAATTTATTCAATAGATGTGTTGACATAAATGAATAAAGTTATCTTATAAAGCAAAACTTTTTTTGTAAACTCTTATTTATAATTATTATCGTGTATTCAATTAAACATTTTTTAGTGTTTAATTTTTTTTTTTTTGTTTCAGGTGAGTGGTATGAAATTATCTTAAACTTCATGTACGTAATAGAAAGTATTTTGGTACGTAGATTATCAATTAGGTCTATATTTTCATTATTTATAAGAATATATACTAATGTCTATGTCGAAAGAACTTAAATAACTCTTCCGAGATGAAAATTATTAGATTTTTCTACATTTTTGTAGAGTGAAGACAGTCTATAATTCAGAAAAAGATATAAATAGCTTATTTAAGATGTTAATACTTTTCGATTTTTGTAAGGATCTTCGTCAAGTTGCTGATGAAGATCTTTAATCAATAAATCTCTTAATATATACTAATGAGACTTCTTTTCTACATCCATTTGCAAATTTTGTCCAGTAATCTTACTATTTTCTTTTCGTCGTATCAGTAGTATTTGGTAGTATAATTTAATGCTATTGTTGGATGAGCCCACCCATTCTTATATTGAGCTTTCAAAAGATCCATGTAGCTATTACAAAAAAAAAGCCGGCATGAATTGTTAATTATTTTAAGCTCTGTGTCTTTATGATAAAATAATTCCTTTTTATTGATAAACAATAACCAAAATTATGGGTAATAATAGTAAAAATCCTTATATTTTTAAATTTTATGTAAAAATATCTAATTCTAATTTTATGAAACATAGTTAAATAAATACAAAAAAAAACTGATTATTTTTATTTTTATGGACTTAATGAAAGTTGAACTATGGGTTTATTGTTTTATGTTATTGAAAAATGAAGAAAAAAGTTTTTTTTTTTTTTTGGGGACTTCCATACTAATACGGATAAAATTGATTTTTAAAAATCCCTAATTAATGATAATAAATTTAAAAAAAATCTTTTTAAAAATAAAAAAAGGACAATAATATAACCATAATTGTAAATAAAAAAAGTTGAAGATTTCTTAGAAGAGGTGAAAATGTTTAGCTATTTTTTTTTCTTCAAGAAATACTGAAGAATAAGGGATATCAAAAAAGTGAAGAGTTTTATATTATAATGGTAACTTTCGAGATGGATTTCAATTTAAAATAAAGTTTTTAGATAATCTTTTAAAAATTAAAAAATTTTTTTTTTTTCCACAGACCCCCCCCCCCCCCAAATTTGAGCAAGTGGGCAAAAGATTTGTATGTAAAAATCTTTTACTAATGCTATAAACGCCTTTTATAAAGCAAAGAAAAAACTAAGAAAAGGAATATGTATTTATAAATCATTTTTTTGGGAGAGGATGAATATTAAACAAAAGTTTTGGTAATCTGTGAACTTAATTAAAAAAAAACCTCAACTTTTTACGAAAAATGTTTTGCTAAAATGTCCCAGTAAAGATTTGAAATTTTATTTCGGCCAGAACACTCCCACCTGTTTTTCCAGTTTTCAGAAAAATTTAATACATTCTTTCTCCCCGAAGTTAGTATATGTCGACCAAGTATGAAGAAAATCGATAGTTGGGAGTCCAGAGATATAATATCAAATAAAGGCCGACATAAATTATACGTAAGCACAAATTTCCGCCTGAAAATATAGATTTTTTAGACTTTAGAGCATTGAAGTAAAACGTTTTTCCGAAGGTAATTTACAATTTATTTAAATCTAATGTTTTTAAAATGTTTAAAAATTAAAAAAAAAAATTTCTCTGTCAGGCACAAAAATTAAATAAATACCATTTATTGACTGATCTATACACATTCCCGTATTTATCTTATCCCGAAAGTAAAAACATCCAGACAGGATGTTTTTACTTTCGCGGCTAAATAATAAATAATAATATCGCGGCTAATAATAAAGGAGACACCTTTATTATTTACTAATCAGTGGATGAATTGAAACTTACAACTATTTCCTTCTTCATCTACTTCTTTTTCTTCTTCTATTATTTTTGTTTTTGTTATTATTATTATTATTCTGACGTAATTATGAATGACTAAAATAATATTAAAGTATGTTAAATCTTTAAGTTTTCATTATAACGTTTGTGTTTTGCGTATGTGTGTATAAATGTATTTCATTTCTTTTTTTTTAATATGCGTTAACTTAATTGTACATAAACAGTTTGTTTATGATGCTTTTATGTTTTACTAATACCTTATTAACTGAAAATAATATTGAAATGTATAAGTTAATTCGTAGACATGGAGGGACCCTGACACTCAGTAGAGAATTGCCAGGAGGTTATTGATGAGATGCCCCTGTATCCATACAGCCCCGAGTGAATAATAGGGTATAATTAATTTATAAATATTATTCTTATTATTTTTTGACTACCGTTGTCAGCTTACATAATATTTAAAAGTAACCGACAGCATTTTCAAGAAATTATAGACTATTTTAAGATCTATTTGATAAGGAGATATATAAATGCTTTAGGCGTTACTGTTATAAGTAACGTGAAAATTTGAGCCACTGAGCCATAAGAATGTTATTTTACATCGGGATTTTTTTAAATGGATACAAGTGGCCTAAGGTTATTAGAAATTTTGTGTTGTCTTGCCTCATTAACGTATTTTTTTTTTTAGTATAAATATTACACACTTTTATTTAATTTTTTTTCTATACTAATGTTATCTAAAGTTTGGTTCTGGCCGTATTGCTCTCTCTCTCTCTCTCTCCCTCTCTCTCTCTCTCTCACTCTCTCTCTCTCTTAATGAAATGGTGGAAGGGTATTGGCTCTGGTCACAGCAACACATCCATACGTAATTCCGTTGATGTCAGAACTACCAGGCTGTAGGCTACCATAGCTGTTGACTAGCTACTGTGTGGAGGGCGTAGTCTGTATTGTATTTTACTCTTCCCGCGTTTGTACGGCATTTTTATCAGTAATAAAAAACAGTACTTTTACGTACTACTACTACCAGAAATTAAACTAGGCTGTACATACAACTGTACGTTTTATATATAGTATTTTTATATACTGTATAACGTATTATATAATATTTTTCAAGAATCATTAGTTAACTGTTGGTTTTAGCGATTTTTGTCGTGCAATGACTTCAAAAAGAGCCTGTAAGTCACCCTGTTCGTGACAGTGTAGTTTTTGGTTTGGGGTGTAACGGTTCATTTCCAAAGGCGTTTCGTAGCTGTTCTGCAGTATGAGAGGGTTTTTTGAGAATGAATAAAAAAATATGTTCGAAAAGAATGAACTTTTAATTCCTTTTCAAAAAGTTAGAGAACGTACTGCTG
Source organism: Lycorma delicatula (assembly GCF_047948215.1). Classification (NCBI taxonomy): domain Eukaryota; kingdom Metazoa; phylum Arthropoda; class Insecta; order Hemiptera; family Fulgoridae; genus Lycorma; species Lycorma delicatula. The sequence continues at coordinate 41,781,376 of NC_134462.1, read as the reverse complement.
CTGCTCTTAAAATTACTAAGAATACAGTTTCCAAAATTACTAAAGAGAAGTCTTTAATTGTGCAGAAAGGTTTATCCAAATTATCAGCACCGGGCAAACAACGACCACGAAATTCTCCAGTAACTGATTTAGATACGTTTGCAGCTGATGCCATTCGCCGACTCATTTACAAGTACTACTCGAAGAAAGAATATCCAACGACTTAGAATTTATTAGATTTTCTTTGGGAGGCTGAGTTATTTTACGGAAAGTACTCAACTTTGTTAAAGTATTGCATAATATTGGTTTCGAGTACCAAAATAGCACGAAAACTTTACTTGATATTGTAGCTTATCGTAGTATTTTTCTGAACCAAATGAAGACTTAATTTTAATGAATTTGTTTAGTTGGCTGAAACTTGGATTAATACTAACCACTCAAACCCAAAACCATGGACAGTTGAAACTCTTGAAGGTACTCTTATCGGTCGAGGTGGAAGATTGTCCGTCATCCCGGAGCAGTTAACGGGTTTATGAGTACTATTAAGGTACAAATCAAAGAAAACGAACGATTACCACGAGGAGATGAATAATGAAACATTCACAAAATGATTCAAAGAAATTCTTTTGAAAAAATTTAAACAGAGTAGCCTTATTGTAACGGATAATGCTTCATATCACTCGGTGCTTTTTTTGTACAAAATAAAGAACCGATAACTGGATAAAGCACCGACTAACGTTAATCGAAAACATGAGTTAATTGATTGGTTAGGTTCATTTGAGGTCAATGCAGACCATTCAATGATTAAAGGAAAAATTTAGGAAATTATTTAGGTAAAAAAACTTTCCAGACCTATCCATGAAATAGCAAAAGTAGCAGGCCACAACGTCATCCGATTGCTCCCTAACATTGTCACTTCAGTGCTATTGAAATTATGTGGACTCGCGTCAAAATATATGTAAGAAATAATAATAAACAGTTTACAATGACGGAAATTGAAGAAATTGCATTGCAAGGAATAAATAGTGTACCCTCTGAAGATTGGAGAATAGCGGTGCAACATGTTACTGGAGTTTTATATATGAAGCCATGGAACGATAAGTTCCCTTGGACGTAGGCGTAGACAATTTAATTATAAATTTAGAAGATTCATCTGGTGGTTCATCTTCCAGTTGCGATGGCGGCTCTAAAGATGACAAATAGACGGAATTCAACCACTTTCTGATGAATATTGCTACAGTGTTTATTTATAATAATTATTTTTATTGTACGACAGTTGTTTTTCTTACTGATTTTGTCAGCATCTCTCTTAATTTTATCTGACTCCTTGCTCTTTTTCCTCTTCGCTTGTGGCGAATCGGAGGTTTCTAAACGAGGGTATTTACGTGCACCCTCTGCCACGTTTGTTTGTTCAATATTCATGAACGTTTATCCCTTCTGTAGCAAGGCTAGCCGTCGGGGTACACCCCCATTCCAGGGCTACTAACCTTGGAGGTCCTATCTGGTACGACGGTGGAACCGGCATATGTCCTGGCAGAGAGCGGATGCGCAATCTCTGCACTGACTCCAGGCTCCTACTCACCGAAGCTATCAGAGCTCCCATGCACCGACATACATGGGCACCATTGCTACATGCTTGCCAACGCAGGGGGCATGTGGACAACGGAAGGGTCTCCGTTACACCTGCAATTACATTGACCCTGGCCGCCACATCGCCAGCTCTAAAAGTGGTATTAGTCCATTTCCAAAATCGTTTATTATTCCATGTCCTGCAAGTAGCCGAAAAATCCAAACCATGTGAGGACCTGAAGGTGGAAACAGGTCAAAAGAAAAGCATATCCGAGGAATTTACTCGGAACCCCGTTAGCCAGCTATATGTATTGTACATAAGTACAGCTTATGCCCTGGACGTGGAACGTAGATGTTGTGTTCCGGACGTGGGGATTACCTACCTCAGGGCACTAGTGTTATTTGTTCCCTATTAAGGTTAATTGTCGTTTCTCTCTCACTCGTGTATGCGTGTGTATATATATATATATATATATATATATTATTTATATATATTATAACGTGAAAATATTATATACCAGAGAAATTTATTAGCATTGGAAAGAAAAATAATTCTGTTCTGTTAATCTTATATTTATAAATTAATCTTTTCAACTGTGTTATAAATTATCAAAGATTGTTAAGGCTGTTTATTACCTTCGTAATTTTTTCATTCTTTTTAGTTCATTGTACAAAGTAAAGGAAGTATTGTGATTGCAAAAAATTTCGGTTTTCAGATTTCAACGGAAATTTCCACTTTGACTATCCCTGAATCCATTTTGAGTAGTTTCGGCGTGACATTTGTATGTATGTGCGGATGTATCTCGCATAACTCAAAAACAATTGGTCATAGGATGTTGAAATTTTGAATTTAGAACTATTGTAACATCTAGTTGTGCTCATCTCCTTTTGATTGCAATTTTTTTGTACCAAGTGTCCAAAAAGCACAAAATCCAATTTTTTTGGATTTTGGACTTTTTCTTAACTGTAGTAATAAACCCTCATTGAGAGCTTCTCAATGATATTTCATACGTGGTACTTGTTTTCATTGGTTCCAGAGTTATAGCCAAATGAAATTTTATTAATTAAATATTTGGATCTAGAAGGGGAAGGCACATCGGTTCAAATTTGATTTCATCTCCTTTCTTTTTTAACTTTTTTTTTTTTAATTTAAATATATTGATTTATTAATAATTATTAACCTCTGATAGTAAAAACATTTTTACGGTAAATAATAATTCATTAATAATATTAAAAAAAATATGAAAAGATATCAGAAGTTAATGAAATAAAATTTTATGTACTTATATGTAATTCAATAAACGTACAAGGAAGTCATGTGGTTTCCACATTATATTTTTTATTAAGCTATATATTATAGCTCATATCGATGCTAAAAAATACAATATTTTCTTCGTGTTTAGGTTTTTTTTGTATAAAAAATTAACTTTTAAGATAAAATTTCCGATTCACAACTCCCCTTTTTTTTGATACTGATTAAAAACAATTTCTTTCCATCCTATTTCTACTAATTAAGAGGATAAATGTATTTTAAATATCATAAAAAACATTGTAAGCGACCAAATATGAAAAATGTCTGTACATTTGATGATTGAGGTGGTTTCTTGAGTCATACTTATTCTGGCGTTTGTACTTATTTCGGCGTTGTAGTTATCAGTTTGTTTTGTTTTATACTATAATAATATTTAATTATTCCTTATCAACTGTAATAACTGTTACTTTTTAATAATTTGTACAACTATTCCTTATGGTTTATTGCCTTTCTTTTAAAAAAATATCATTCTAAAAAGATGAAAAAATATATTTAATTAAACATTTTTTTTTTACTAGAAAATTATTTATATTATTATTATTAATATTTACTGGTTTTTTGAAGAATGCACATTATCGGAAAAAATCAAGCAATCCAACTGCTTTATGTAAAGTTGTTTGTGGATAAAAACTAAGTTGCATCTATCGATAGTAATTAGTAAAATTAATATTAGTCTAATGTCTGTCCATAGTTTTTTTCCACGATAAAATATATATTTGTCATCAGTCATTTCATTGACCGGTTTGACTTAAATTTATAATCTATTTTTATGTTATAAGTATTTATTTTCATTTACTATAATTTTTATATTTTTTACTATGACATCTTGACACACTTTTACTCGTATTTTAATGAAGATGAAATAATGATGACAAATGAAACGATAGCGGTAAAATTTCAGGCCTTTACTGGGAACTCATTAACATATTATCTAGTGGCTGGCCATTTATTCAGACGAGCGCTCCGAGTATTAATACGTTTGAATACATTCTACACTTTGTGCAGCTTGTAATTCGAATGAATTTGTCAAGATAAAAGTTTGCATAGATATTACGGTAATTTACGTTTAACATATACAAACGGTAATAAATACACCTGTCTGAAATTGAAAATGTAGTTCAAACTAATGTAATACTCGTCTACTGAATAGTAAGTAATTTTATAGTGAAATAATTTTAAGAAAAGGGACATATAAAATGATTCTATCTTAATAACTTTCCGTTAAAAAAATAATATATCATCTAAAAGAAAAAAGTGACAATTTTTTAACAAGAAAACGTTTTTGGACATAAATGAATTTAGATAAGTGAAAGTCGAAACAATTTCTTGACAGTATTTAGAAAGTGGGATGAAATTAATCTTAAAATTTTTTTTTTTATTGAAAAACAATTTTTTTTCAAAATAAAGCTGTTTTTAGATTGGAATGTAACTGTAATTTTGGAAATTATGCTTTTATACAACATAATTTTTTTTAAAAAATTCCTCTATAACTTAACAGACTAAACTAAATTTGCAAAATATCCAAACTTTTAAATGAAAATCCCCTTCTGTATTTCTTTCAAGAATAATTAAGACTTTTATGGAAATTTAGAAAATAATTTCACATTTTTTAAAGTTTAAAAATATTGGTGTAAATTGAGTACAACGTAAAATAATTATCTATGTGCACATCGTTAAAAAAATATGCATCCATCAATTCATTGTTGATATTTAATTTTTTTTTTTAAATAATACCTTTCTGTTTCATAATTTCTCTCATTTTTTTGTGTTTAACCTTCGGAACTACTATAAGGTATTACTTCAGAAAATGAAACACATGAATATAAATGAAATGAAAAAAAAAATAAAAACAAAAAACCAGTCTCAGGTCGACCATTCCTAAAATGTGTGGTTAATAATCTGGAGAAAGTTTATCCGCCTAATTTCCTAATTATGACATAAAAGTTATAAAAAACTCAAGATCAGATCATTTCAAATGTATAAACTGGAGGTAAATCAGAGCTTTCAACGTATCTGAGAGATTATCATTACGAAAGTTGATACATTTTAGTTTCCGATTACCTGGAGATCATTTTAGAGTATTAAGAAGTTATTCATGTACTATTTTATAATTTTACAAATAAATTTTTCCATATTTCCATTCAACTATTGGTTTGCCGTTTAAAAATCCGCGCTAAATTAAAACGATTATTAACAACTTAAATTGGTGCCAGTCTCTAAAAATCGAAAGAGGGCTAAAAAAACATTTAAAAGGATTTTTTCCTGATTTTTTTAATTAAAAGTATTTGTGAAACTCTCTCTACTGAATTGGAAGCGGTATAGCTAAATTTTTACGACTGAAAGGGATATATAATGTTTCGCTTTATCCTATCGGATCCCAATATTTCGTTTGAGTATAAAACATAAAAAACATCTGAGACACATGTTAGTTACTTTCACTGAAAATAATGATTCATTTTATTTAGCCCTTATATGAAATGGTTATTATTTTTGAGAAGTTATTGAAGTGTTTATTTATTTAATTATTAGAAGTGACTAGTGATTCACATCAAAAATTACGGTCACAGTGTACAAAATATACTCGTATTTATATCACACAAAACAATATACTATAAAAATACATATATTGTAACAATAAAAAAAAAAGCTATTAAAAAAATATTTATGAAAAGTATGAAGAATTTTGACGATGCACCACACCCTAGATGCTCATTCACTTCAAATCCTGGAGAACTTACAGATCTAATATGTGAAGTCGCTTTAGGCGCCTAACGTCCTCGCTGCTACCCAGGCGGTTAACTGCGAGCCAATTTACATGTTTGTTCAGCTCTTTTATATCTTGTACCGAATTGTTGTATCTTCTCTCGAACGGTGGGCGATTCCAGATAATTGTGTACTTCAGTATTTTTCGCAAACCATGGCACTTCTCTTTTATTTCTCAATAGTTTATTCTGCAATTGCTGTACGATTTACATGTTACTCTCACTTCCGTAGTTCCAAATCGGTTTCAGGATCGTTGAGTACAGCAATTGCTTGTTAGGTAATGATAACATTAACCTATCGGGTTGGTCTAGTAGTGAACGCGTCTTCCCAAATCAGCTGGTTTGGAAGTCGAGAGTTCCAGCGTTCAAGTTCTAGTAAAGTCCAGTAATTTTTTTCACGGATTAGATCGTGGATAGTGGTGTTCTTTGGTGGTTGGATTTCAATTAACCACACATCTCAGAAGTGGTAGAACTGAGACTATACAAGACTACACCTCACTTAGGCTCATACATATCATCCTCTAAATTATTACCTGACTCACGGGGGCTAAACAGGAAAAAGGTATATACAAATATATTTTAGTATATAATTTATATATACTTAAATATATATCGGTATATACCGGTCTGCCCCTCCCCCCTTTGACTTCCGTAATAATTGTTACCCTCATAATTTTAAGAATACTGATAAATTACAATTGAAATATTGAGACTTTATAGAAATCTGAAACAAAAACATTACAAGACAGTTATTATAACTATGGTAACTAAACATACCTCTGACGACGAATGATTCATAACTCTATTTTCTGTTGCCATGGTGACAGAAATATAATAGGAAGTAAAAGGATTAATCTCTTTTTCCTTTAATGAATATCTTTAATTCTCATCTTCACCTCCATGGGGCTAGAAACTTGTTGTTAGACTTAAAACCTTTCCTAGGATAGTACGAATGTCTCCTGAAAATTTGAAAGCAGTAGGTTGGTTAATTCTACAAACAGACAGCTTCCGGCTTTATATATAAGATATTTTTATACTCGAAACAAAATTCTCGTTTAGTAGTTATGGATTTGTTTTAATTACGAAATATTTTTATTGTTCAACTTTTTTTTTTCTAATTAATTATGTTTTGGGTTACTTTAGCGTGAATCAACGTTTTTACTTGTATTTTTTTATACGATGAGGTAAAATTATTGTTACATCTTCGTTACCGAATAAAAAATGTTAGATACATTGAATAAATATAGTTTTGTTGCGATTTAACTAGAGTATAACCTTTAAATAAATTTTTTTTTGGGAGTGGTAATTTCTCAGATTTTATATTGATAAGAATTCTACATTATATTGACAACTAAACGTATTCAACGTTAACTTTTCTAGTTAAAATTATAGATTAATCCACCGGCTTGGTCTTGTGGTGAACGCGTCTTCCCAAATCAACTGCTTTGGAAGTCGAGAGTTCCAGCATTCAAGTCCTAGTAAAGTCAGTCATTTTTACACGGATTTGAATACTAAATCGTGGATGCCGGTGTTCTTTGGTGGTTGGGTTTCTATTAACTACACATCTCAGAAATGGTGGAACTGAGACTGTACAAGACTACACTTCATTTACACTCTACATATCATCCTCATTCATCCTCAAGTAATATCTAAAAGGTAATTACCGGAGGCTAAATAGGAAAAGAAAGAAGAAAAGTTATAATTATAGATTATTTACTCATTTTAGAGTTACTGTATGTCAAACGTATAAATTATTTGTGTTAATAATAAAGAAATATACTGTGTATGAATTATCGTTATACAATTTGATATCATTAAACTGCTGTAATAATTCTTGAATTTTATCAATCACTGAATATCTTATGGCTTTGTTTATGTGTTTAAATATAATTAATTTCACTGTACGATAGAAATAGTGGTGTTAAAAAGTATAGAATAAATAAATAAATCAAAAAGAAGTAACTTCCAAATTTAAAAGTAAAAAAATAAAAGATTGAAGAATACTGTTATTATTTCTGTTTAAGGATTCACTTTAATGAATGCGATTGTTATTTTTATATACCCGATAAAAATAACAATAATTTTTATTGTATTATATGTGATAATATTTTATATAGTGAGGCATCACATTTTACTTTGCGGTCTGTTTTTAATACTACCCAGAATGTACTGAGGATTTTTAGTCGGAGAAGCATGCAGTGGTTTAAAAACAGGTGCAGTTGTGCTTGCTCAGTCTAGCGCGCTCTTTAGCTGACCTGAATACTTATACATTTTCTACTAGCACAGTGTATTGCTTAGTAAATTATGTTTCTTGATACCTTATAAAGAAGTTTCCGTCTTCGATTTGGCTATAACTATTTTATTTTATTTATCGATGATTTTTTTATTATTGAACTTTTTTTACGGAAACCAAAATGTCACATGAAATCGTATTGCAATTTTATTGATACCAAAACAAAAAAAAAACTAAAAAAAAACCAGTTTTCATTACCTTTAAAATACACTAATCACCTGTTTTTTTTTTAGTGTTTTTTAAATCTTTTTTTTTTAATAAGATGATGCTTCGATCCATTATATGGACATTGTAAAACAGTATTAAATAGTGAATTGGCAGGTCGATTGAATAGGTTAGTGTTAGTGATCTATTGGATTGACCACCAAGATCGTAACATTTAATTATCTGTTCTTTTTTTCCCAACATAGTGCTTTTTGACGGAATATATGTGTAAAGGTTTTTTAAAGAAAAAAGTTCCTTGTAAAGAAAAAACCTTGTAAAGTTTTCAAAATACAAGGACTTTTTTCACGCTTGCGTAGTTGTATAAATTAGGTCATTTTTGAAACGTTACTGTCAATGTGCGGGTGTAGGTGTGTTTCAGTTAGTGTATTCTTCCCTATCATTATTAATTATTATTAATATTATTAATTTTATTTAATTACGGATCCATTTGATAATAATTTTATTATTATACTATCAATAATGTGTTATTTCTCTTTAAAATGAATTTTCAAATTTATTGAGAATTAAATCTTTATTTTGAATGCTTACTATTTTGTTAATAAATTTTGTTTAAAATAAAATATGCTTTTTAGAAAATAAATTATGAAATAAAGTCTTCTTCTTTCTTTTATTCGAAAGGGAAGGGAGTAATAGACAAAGCCAAAATTAAGATCTGACGGTAAATATCAAATATTATATATTGAAAATAATGATCAAATGTGTTCATGTTTTATTTCGAAGCGACACTAGGAACCAAACCAAAATCATTTCTTCTTTTCCTTATTTTCTTAATTGTTTTAGAATCCACCCGTTTTTCTTCTGCCTATTTTCTTCTGGTGCTCTTGTTTCCTTCTTCCACAAGAGAACTTTGTAAATTATTTCTTTAAACTTCATTCTATTCAAACAGTTTTTTCGTTCATCCTTAGATTTTGAAGTTCCTTTATTATCTACTTTTAATGTCCTGTTTGGCTTTTGAGTTTACAAAATCTTTTCGAAGATTTGATAATTTAATTCTTTTTGATTCATTCGGATAATGTCAGAGTAATTTTAATCTTATTTTTATGGTAGCGATTTCCAAATCTTCTTGAGTTTTATTAATTTCATTATTTGATTTTAGATATACCCTTCTTCTACTTTTCTAGGTTCGTAGATTCTCCTTTCAATTTTGAGAAGATTTTTTATTTTCTAGACCAGTCGTATTTTCTGATACAATTTTGTATAAGATCACTGGCCTGATTACAGTATTGTAATGTAAATGTTTCATTTATAGAAAGATTTTTTTGTTTTGTAAATTTTTTTGGTTAGGAAATTTAATATTTCTATTTGGATCTCCAGATTTCCAAAGCTACTTTATCTATCCCGTTTTAACTGATTATTTGTTTTAAATATTTAAATTGCATTCTGAAATTTATTTCTCCTTAACCTATATTAATTTTTTGGAATAATTTGGATGTTTGTCTAGATTTATGATTTTGAGAAGGAAATTTGCAAGTTCGATTTTTCTGCTGTTTTTTTAAGGCTGTTAATTTGAAAAATGTGTTCACTTATATTATAATTTTACTTTTTGCTAATTAGTAAAACAAATTATTTAATTAATTTTTCATAAACTGTGAAAAAAATTTATAAAAAAAAATACGTAATTTCATGTTTTTACCGATGAATTAAAAAAATATCGCTCTCTTTCTTCCGATCCGTAAATCTTTTCATCGGAAGTATAATATTTTAATTACTACAAAATTATGTAGTTATAATCATACGCCTTTATCCATTGTTTTTATGGTAGCATGTAATATCAAATGTTAAATAATTATAATAATTAATTAAGCTCTGCTGATTTATCTCTTTACATTTATAATTTTTATACTGTACATACAAGTTGTAATCGTACAAAAAAGTGTTAAGATTTTTTTTTACGGGAAATTTAAATAAGTTTAATATCATTAATTAAAAATGGATAGGATGTTTAACGAATGTATGATAGTAAAGAAAAATTATGCGTTAACGTAATTATAAATTATGCGTATAACGTAAATTATGCGTAAATAAAAGTAATACATAGAAAATACTTACCAAATATTCATATTAAAATTTTTACTAACTGAATGATTTCATTTTATGATTTTTTAAAAGTATTCCATATCTTTTTCACGTTTAATTAGTAATTTTTCCCACATATGATATATGAATTATATAAATTTAACGTGCTAGAATGTTTTTTTTTTCGTTTCAGACCAATTCAGGACACGTAAATATAACTAATCTTTTATATTTTCTTAAATTCTTCTCGTAAGTACTTTCATATTATAGGGATGAAAATTTTCCTTTTACGTCTATTTAGTTCCAATCGTTTTTCTTTTATTTTTATCTTCCTTAAAACTTTTCAATTTTCTTTTTTTATCCCTATTTGTTTTTTGTTTTCTGTTCTTATTTTCATTTATTTTGTCGGTTTTAAATTTTTCAATAAAATAAACACATAAAAAAAATTTTTGCAAATATTCTACCAAAAAATTGTTATAATTAGAATCTGCAATAATGTATCATTAAATCTAATTTAGAAAATAAATATAAATTTTGTTCATGTTTATCTGTTTACTTAAGAAAAAAAGTAGTATGCTAAAAAATAATACCTTTTCAATTTTTCTTTAGAGGTTAGTGCCAAATGAATATATAAAAAAAGACTCTGACAAAATTACTCATAATTTGATGCCGAGATTTAAATACATCGAAATTTAAAGTTATTTTTCTTAAATTTTAACTGGGCTTTTGAAAATCCTTTATTTTTTGTAAAATAATTGCTTTAATTTTTATTTTAATCAAGAATAGCCATACAAAATTACTGATCGTGTAAATAAAACGGTTTAAAGAAACATACATTTGATAAAAACAAGAAAGGGGTCGTGAAAAAATATTTAAATAAACTTATTACTTATCTTGAGTTAAGATTGTGTGAACTTTGAAATAATTCATGCATTATTCTGTTGTCTTAAGTTTTTAATCAAGAATCATGAATTTTCGTATGCAAAAACTTTGAATAATTATATGTACAATCATTTCATTACGCTATCGTAATTCATCATTAAGCCATGACAACAAACAAATAAAAATTATTTTGACAATGAAATTTTGCTGATAATATATACGAATTATTATAATTTAATAACATGAACTCTTTTCTTTTGTTTATGAACTTTTTAAGTTTCGTGGTTTTGATTTGTATCTAATATGTGTTCAGTGTTAATTTGTTATCTCCTTTTCTTCTCACGTATGACTTGTAACAATTTTTTTTTATACTCAATTGCTTGTTCAATTTTTATAACCATTTACTTTTATTGTCTTCAATGCCTGTTTTTTTGTCTGTTTGTTCTCCTGCTCCCCTGGATCGACTCAACAATCAAGTATTACTCATCCCAGGGTAATTTCCTTGCGACTCTAATGAGCCTCCCCGCCAACCGGCATGGCAGGTCGGCTCACCGGTTCCGGATCTTTTCCTTATTTTCATCTTGCCACTGCCTCTAACCGCCAAAGCCAGGGACACCGGACCCGGCTATGCCATTCCCGGGCCCTGTCCCAGCAGCCGGGTCTCGGTCTTATGTTTTCTTTTTCTCTTAAAGTATCTCCTCCCATTTCTTGTAATCCACTTCCTTTGCTTCTATAACCTCAGCCACGAATCTCTCTATTGTCAACCATTCCTCTTTACCGTTTTTTTGTTCTTAACAGTTAATTTTCGAACTTTGTATTTTGTTACGCTTAGTTTTTATTCGTTATACTTTATTGTACTATACTTTGTTTAAACCTTTATATTGTCTTGGAAGGTATTACTGGATGCCGTCCTTTCACGTCATTATTACAATTTACCGTTTATTTATAGTTTCATTGTTCAGAAAAATGATTTTAAATAAAGCAATATAAAAAATAAATAAATATTGTTGAATTTTCACAAGTTAATTGGAAAATAAGACCGCCCAAAAACCGCTAACAAAATAAAATGATTCAAAATCTAAAACTATACGGCCATTTACATAATCATGATCAGTAGATACTAAAGTATTAGTAGTATTTTTAGAAAAAAAAATATCAAAAGAACATTTTTAAAATTGTTAAATGTTTTGTTGTAAAACATTAAACTATTATCACCTTTAATTTTGTTCACCGGAGTGGATACTTGTTGGTTCTTCACGGTTCAAGCTATCCTTACTTTTCTTAGGATAATAAATTTTTATCTTATCTAATGCTTAATAAGAAATTTTTATGCAATGGAAACTGGAAACATTCAGTGACGTTTAAGCTAATTGATGTTTTGATTACGACTGCCTGAAACGATACTTTTTTGTCACTTTTTCAATAGTTATTTTTATCTTTATTCTACCAAAATTTAAAGAAAAACGTGTTTTATAGAATTTCTTAATTATTGTTTATTTCTTAGAATAACTATTATTTCTTCATTACCAATTTTTCATTTTTTTATTTACATTTTCATTTCTCAGTATCTACTAATGAATATTTAACAAACGAATGACCACCCAGTTTTAGACTAGTTGTATAAACGGTTTTAGATAGCTTTTTTTATTTCAAAGATACTTTAATAACCTTTTAGCATACTTCGTTCTCTTCTTTTTTTTTGTATTTCATGAATAAAATATTCATGATAATTATAATAAGTTATCTGAACTCGTTACAGTTACCCGAATTTCTCGTTAAAGTTTCCCTCCAGTTCAAGTTTTTTCGTTACGTAACATAATATTCCGGTCTTATATGAGAAAAGATTTTATTACGCTTTTTTTGGAATGATTAATAGATTATTATTCCATCTAATTAAATGATAATTTCTGCAGTTTATTTGAAATTCAATTAAAAGATTCATTTGAAAAAAAAATTCTGTTGAGTTTTTAAACATTATTAATTAAATAAACCTTATTTTTCACATTTTTCTTTGACGTGTAATTAAATATTTTCTTTAATCTTCAATTAACGCTTTAAAAATATTTATTTTAATCTTTACTGATTTTATTTATTATCATTATAATAACTATTTCATTATTCAATATAATTATTATTTTTATGTGTTAAATGTAAACTCTTTTTATTTCTTTATTATTATTAATTTTGTAATATATTACCCTGTTTTGATATGGATTTCGTTGATCCATCCAGACAAATTCGGTGAGGGGGGTCTTTTGTACGAGTAAAATTGCATAAAACTAATCGTACCTGATGGGCTCCATATAGTACATAATTACGTACATTAATATAATATTTATAGGCTACTGTTACTTATAGCTTAGATACCGATTTGACAACAAAAAAAAACACTTCAAAACTAATATGTTGTGTTCGTGAAGTCCTTACAACATTTACGGTCTAGAAAAAACCGGCTGTCAAGAATCATACAATCTTCTTCCATATTCTCATGAATAAAGGTAGGAATACGGCTCTCCTACCATTATATTAAAAATATTCCCCAGTGGTTTTGGTTAAACTTTTATTGAATCCAACGTATTGATACGATCTTTAAAGGTATAAGTCTTTGATGGTATAATATTAGTAGTTCTGACCATGTTCGAGTAACAGCCCGAGCTGGGACTGACGGTATTATCAGAAAGATGCTTCTAACCCACTTTAACACAAATATATTCATATAGTAAAGAAAATTATTAAATATTAGTCTATATTATTATTGTATTCTACATTCTACATTATTATTATTCATATTATTATACATTTATTTAAATATTAGATTAACTTTATAATACGTAATAACGAATTTAAATACTTACAAGATTATAAAAATTGATTTTATAACTGTATAACTCTACAGGTTATAAAATGCAGCATATGTCGCTCTGAAATGAAATTTACAAACACTTTTTTATTATTTTTCAATTTATAAAAATCGAACCTTCTGTTTCCTCCCCCAAATTAATACTTTGTCACCAACATAATGCAAAATTTAAGCTTACGTCACAATAACGCAAATAATAATAAAAGCTAATAAAATAATAATAACGTTAATTGTATATAAAACGCATTAAGGTAACGAAAAACTATTAGCTGTCAAACAAGATTCAAATTATTTTAAGAAATCAAAATTATCCACAAAAATAAAAAGATAAAAATCAAGAGATTTTTAATTAAGGAAACATATCAAAAATCCAATATTTTTGTCCAAATACTAAAATAATCATCAAGATTATAAGGCATTTGAATAATAACTACTGATATATAACTTTTTTCTTTATACTATTTATATTAAGTTCTACATTTAATTTACGAAATGTGTTGAAAGACTGACTTTTTTTATATAGGTTTAAGCTCTTCTAATTCGAATGTTATGTAAATGTCTGAAATGAAATTGATAAATTTATTTCCTAAATAATAATTATAAAAATATGAAGGTAATATAATGAGGTTGTATAGACAAAAAAAGAACGGTATACGACACAAAATTTTAACTTAAAGATGGATCTAATCTCTCTCTCTCTCTCTCTATATATATATATATATATTTTATAGATACCAAAAAAATTATGGTGTATCTTATAACAGATAAAAATACACCTGGTATACATTTCTAGGATAATATTCAAATCAGCTACTTTGTTTTATCTTCTTAACATGAAAATTATCGTGCTTTGTTTTTTTTAATAAAATATTCGATATGCATGTTTTCCGTGACAGGAGAGAAATTAAGTTTAAAATTTCTAGGTGTTAATTTATAGTAGAAAAATATTTAATGTCATTTTCAATCAAAAATTACCTTGTAATTTTTTTTTGTTGATATATTAAACATATTTAAGTTCAGTACAATGCATCAAAGGACTGTTACGGTTTCTCTGTGGTAGTGGAATGAAGAACTCCATTTCGCAGTTTTGCCTTCGTAAGATTCCTTACGGAGTACTGTGTGCTTAGTGAAAATAGTCTAGTGATCACGTTCCTGATACGATATTTGTTATCCAGTGTTTGGTGTTGATTGTCTAATTACTTATGATAACTTAGTTTTATTTAAGTCGCTAGAGACTATTATCTTGATGCGACTATAAATTAATAATAAAAAAAAAGAAAGTTCAATATACATACATCTAAATATCGCACAAAACTTCTTAATAAAGATCTCAGTATTTTTTGACTGAAGGACCCTTTCCTTTGAGTCTATCAATACGAAAATATTTTTAAAAAGTTTTTTATTTAAGCTTGTATGTTTATTTGTACGATTATTTTTTAATTTGCTGTAAATAAATATTGATATTTTTATTTCTTTAATATTGTATAACAAGTTCTCTATTTTTCACTGGTATTAATATATGACATTGTAAAAAAGTACATACAGTATATATACAAATATTGTAAAAAAATTACAACACAAAATTTTACAGCCAACCGTAGACAAACCATTTTTGTCACGACTACATTTTATGAATAAAAACAATGATATCTGTTGATATGTGAAAAATGGGGTTCGGCTGCATAAAACAGCGTAGTTAATTTTTACTGGCAATGTAACATTAATCGAGCCACAGAAATTACATTTGAATAACTACATGAAAACAAGCATGCATGCGCACACCTGTCAAATTTTATTACCAATAGCTTTTTACCTTGTTTTGCATGGTAGAATAAGAATTATTTAATGGAATCTCGTACATTTTACCCTGAAATATGCTCTAAAATGTATAATGATATATTTATAAGTTACCTTTTGATGTATAAAATTCTTTATAAAGTCAAACAATGTTTTTTAAGGGTATAACAACGCTTATTATACCTAAACTAGGTTTTTTATGATTCTTGAGCTTTACACCATTAATTAATTAACTATAAAAACAAAAATGTGTTAGATTTGGTAGAAAACAGTGGTTTTACTTAATGAATCTCTATTAATATTAATTAATGTAGTAACTATACGCTGAAATTAATTTTATTATTCATTAATGATGAAAATAAGAAACTACTTTTTTAGTAGTAAAAAAAAACTGATCATAATTTTAACTCAAATATTCTAGATGAATGATTAAGAAGCTTCCATTAATCTAATAGATTTTTTCATATAAATACTTTAAAAAATTAAAATAACTACGATAATTGTAATCATTAAAATAACTGATGTTTGCAGTAAAGTAAATTTTACTTTAAACCTAATACAGATTCAAGTAATTTCCTTCCAGATAGTCATTTTTTGTAGATGTTTGAAAACAAACATATGTTGCAAAATATGTAAGTTATAGTTTTCCAATGAGTTTCTACACTAAATTGCTTTATAACAGTAAAAAAACTAACAATCCCTAACTATACATTATTGAAGTTAACTAATGATTTATAAAAGACACACTTTGACTGTGAAAGCATCTATCACGATTCTTTTTTTTTATTTTTGTAATCCTGTCTGAATTCCGAGCTCTGAAAACATTACTTATGATTGATTATGATATAGGATTCAAATAACAGAAATGAACAGGGCACTTTACAAGTTACTGGCGTTCATTTAATATCTCTTGTCTCGCGCACGATGCAGACGCTCTCTATTTTCAGTAACATGCTGCGTAGATCAGTGTTGTACAAAGTGGGATACGCGTATCTCACGAAGTATGCAAAGTTATAATTGTCGTACACCAAAGAAGAAGTACACCAAATAATAAATATTTTGATTTTTGACTACACACGAGCACACACACAAACATATTTTATGGGGTATAACTTTTTAATTATTTATAAATAATTACAGATCGCGTACTTAGAGGTACGCGATCAAAAAGGTTTGGAGATGGCGTAGAAAATACTGATCATACAGTCAATCAGTGTAGCCTCAATAATTTTACAAAGTTTTATTTTTCTGTCTCAGAATTAAACAAAACATTCGGCCATTGTAAATTGAAATCCTGACCAGGAGACTAACCATCCTGACGGAAGAAACATTCTATGCCGTTTACGTATGCGTGGCCCCTCAAGTGTAAAATTTATATATAAAAGTGTGTATGTGCGCGCGCGTGCGTATGGGTCTTTTGCGCGTGCGTGATAATATACAAATCTCACAGTCGCTATTATGTAATGTTCCTGATAAGAATAGGCACCAGCTAGTCATTTTCATATCAAAGTTGATGCGGTTCACTGGAACAAACGTTCCACTTTACAATTATTATTATTAAAAAACCGTTCCTGATTGAAACTGCTAATAATGTCTAAAATCACTCAAATTAGAACAAGAATGCGAAAATATTGGTTAATGACTGCTTAATGCGCGTTTCAGACGGTCGTAAAGTTATGTTATAAAGTACTCAAAAGTCCTTTTCTTAAATATTTACTCAGTTTTATGAAGAAATATTTTAGAAAATTAAGTAGAATTTTGTAGATTTTAAAAATGAAAGTAATTAGATGAAGTAAGATCATCGCTAATTTTTTACAATTACTAAAGAAAGAGAATTAATAATTTATAAATAAAATAAAATAAATAAACAAATCACGACTATAATTATATGAGGTATTAGAATAGGGCGCCTAAATGAGCCGACAAGACTATAGAAAAGAATCTATTAAAGTACAATATTATGCACGTTGTCCTTATTGGCAAACGCGTGCTTAGTGATTGAATAAACTCGTTGCCCGCGAAGACGAAATTTCAATGCACATAGATTAATAGATAACGATATCGATATTAACAGTATCTCTCATATTATTTCATAACAAACCAACTTACGCAGACCACCAAATAAACAAACGATCCATCATACGCAGTACGATGGACGGGCTGTGCTCAACAGTCTCCCATTCTGAACACGACGAAAACTAAAACGGTTTTTAACCCTCGAGTAGATTATAATTTTCTTTTCTAATATTCCGTAGATACTGGCTCATATAATACATTCTGTAGTCTTACTAACATCCTGGTGAACGTTTTGAGTTTCTTAATAAATAGTATTTCAACACAGCTTGAGATATTTTGTACTCCGATACCCTGAAAATGTTGAGAACTGAAGGGGATTGAAAGAGGGGTAACCAAAAATGTTAATACATTCAACACAATTCAAGTGTATTATGATATGATATAATACTTAAATAAAACTTAAAACGTTTGAGAATTGTATAGGGAGTGAAAGAGTGAGGAAAATTTTTTTGCGCTGATAGAAATCTATTTAATTGACGAAAAAAATGTAAATTACATAAAATAATAGGGGGAGTTACCAAAGAATTTATCGATATAACTAGTACAAAAGTTTGTAACAAACATAAAAAGTTTCTATTTTTCATTAGATGTGTAAGATTTTGATGAAAAAAACTCTAAAAATAAATAAAATCAAAAATAAATTAATCGGTATCATTTAAAACATTTTTAGTAATCTTATATAAAATTTTAAAGATAACTGCAGTATTAATAAATGCATAACACAAGATAAAAAAAAAATGAATTATTTGAAAAACAGTATTATTTGTTACTTTATCTGGTGTATATCATAAAAGAAATCGGCGAAATACCGTTGAAAATATTTAATAATAATGAAAACAAAATTACATACATATATGAAAAACAGAATGTTTGTATGGAGAATAAAATACACTGCACACCTGCTTACCGGTTAAATAAAATTTGTTCCTCAACCGTTTAGAATTGGAAGAAATTGAATTTTTTATTTTCTTTTAAACCTTGCTTCGCGTGGTAAGTAAAAATTTTAAAATATTTTAAATTGTTTTTAACATTTAAAATCAAAATAATAACTTTATCTTGGAATAATTTTTTTTTTCCAATAAAATATGTGTATTATCGTATTAAAGAATGTAGTACAGATATTTTGGAATGTGACTCATCAGAATCGAGTTTTCTGTATTGAAGATGTGGCAGTAATTTATTATAATCGCACTGACAAAATATACTGTCGAATTTCTAGCGTCACTTGATCACGAGACCGCTGTATTATTTTTATATGAAATATGTTTTTATCGCAATATTATAGGAACAACCGATGAGATTATTTTTTATTTTCCGAAATAAACGCTGTGATCTTGCGCGTTACACGTACATAATCATTTCAGACCAGATCCAACGTGCAAGTTGTACAACGCGATAATTGTAATGTCAAACGCATTTTAAAAAAAGCTGAAAATAATGTTGTTACAATTTCCTTGGGCTGGTTATTTTATTATGGTGGAAAAATAGTAATATATGGGGAAAAAATTATATTTTTAAACTATGATCACCCACAACCTCAAAATCAACTGCCAAGAAAGTTTTTTGACTTGTCTACGTTTCTACGTTGAACAGAAGAAACAAAAACCCAATGAAAATGTACAAGCAATAAAAAGTTACCTAAGATTTCTTTTTTTGGGTGGGGATGAATTATGATGAAATTTTATTGTAATATTATTATTAAAAGTTTAAACAAAATGTTTTTTTTTTTTAATTTTAAAAATCGATATCTTTAAACTTTGATTGGCTCCTCACCCCCAATATTGCTCCCAATGTATTTCTTTTGGGGCCATTTGCACTACTACTACACTTAGGAGGGCGTAAAAAAAAATCATTAAATATATGCAACAAATATAAGATAGCTTTATTTTGATTTTTGAGGAAGGGGGAAAATAAAAAAATAAATTTTTTTAAGGGGGAGGTTATTTTGCAAAATTTTGAGAAAATGTAGCCCAAAGAAACTATGCCGTCCTGGAGATATTGATTCCAAACTTTTACCAAAAAATTGTTCCACTTAATCAAGTTTCTGTGCCAAATTTTATCAAAATCGGTATATCCAATCAAAAGCTATTCATCTTCAAACACACCAATATGTAAGAACATTACACTTTTGTTGTTTTTTGGGGTCATGAAACGTCGAAAAAACCCATACAACATTTTTTAACTGATTACCGTACTTCCCTTCCAACAACATAGCTGTAGAGCTATGATACAAAGAAAGTAATTACTGTAAACAATTACAATAAAATAATAGATTAAACAATTATTAATCTACTTACACAAATATGGTTTTTTAAAGGACTGAAAAAAATCATAAGAATTTTTTTTAGTTCGAATACTACTATCAGAGATTAGTTCTGATAAACAGTTAATACATATTTATACAGTGAAGATCGATATAAATCTACAGATAATATTTTAACATTTTATACAACCGAATAAAAAAAACATAATTGCTTCATTAGTAGTAACTTATACAGTAAAAAAAATTACGCCAATGTAAAAGCAGAAAGGTAATTCATCATAGATGACTATTATACAGGCAAAAAACACGTTGGAGAGCTTGTATAACAGAATCAGATTGAATAATTTGAGATTAAAAGATTAAAAAAAAAGATGCATAAAGAATTTTAAAACTTGATATCCTTGATATTTGGCCAAGTTCTAAAACTACAAATACGTATTACAAATAAAAATATACTCAACCAAATAATAATAAAAAAGTTATTAAATATTGTTAACATATAAACGTAATAATAGTTACAAGATGTTAAATTTCCATTTAATGGTATATGAATTTCAATATAACACCACACACGTAGAACCATAATGGGTGGCGTTAGTAGTTAAAATTCTTAATGAAACTTCTATTTATTACTAAATTCTAACTTCTTACATTTTTTATTATTTTTTTTTTTTTAGATGAATATATTTTGTGATTGGAGAAATAAATTTCTGATGATTTTCTAGATGATTTTAAAATCCATAATTCTGGTAATATTAATAGAATCTGGCAGCAGTTGCGTGGTTTAAAAAGAAGACCATTTTTATAAGGTTATAATTATATCAGTTAATTTATTTAAAAGTTATATAAAAGCGGCGACCCGGATAACCTAGAATACGTGGTGATCTAGTGCCCGCAGTGGGATGGATGAATACCGTCTAGCTTGCTCGGCGATTACCGGACCGCTCAGCGTAGAGAACATCATCGCCACCATGTTGCGAAGCCCCAAGAATTTTGATACCATTACAGAATTCCTGGCGAGGGTTCTTCAGGAGAAGGATCGGGAGGCTCGGGGATGAGGGACAGCCCTCTGCGGAGCTGCCGTTCGCATTTGCTTGCCCGACTGGGCGGTAGTGATGAGACACGGGAACTTCCATATCCCCGAGCGAAAAAGACCAAGTCCCGGCCGGGATGTCCCACTCGGGGTGTTCCCGTTAGAGGCATTGGCATAAAGACCCAGTCCCAACTCCCGGAGTGGGTGACCCAGGACGGCATAGCCGGGCCTGGTGGATCCTACTCTGGGGGTTTGAGGCGGGCGCAAAGTGAGATCCGACCGGCGGGCCGAGACGTGGAAGCCCGTTAGAATAAAGAACATTCCCCTGAGCTATATATTACTTAACTGCAGGATCTGGCCCGGGGAGAAGAAAAAAAAAACGATTTAAAAGTTATCGCGTCTTGAAAATGAATAAAAAAAGAAAAAAATCGACAAATTTTGAAATTATATAACAAAAAAGATATGAATACGGCAGACTGTTTAAAAGAAATTGTGATATGTTTATGGAAAAGATGCGGCATTCATTACGTGTGGCACAAAGCTGGTTCAAGCGTATTCAATTTGCAAATTTTGATGTCAGTAATGCATCTCGCTCTGGTTGGCCCATGACTGAAAAACTCGATGAACATCGACCACAATACAGTTTACACAATTTGAAAAAGGTTAGATAAAAAAAAAATCATTATTTTTGTGCCACATGATTTAGCAGTAAAAAATTTAATGAATCGAATTTTCTTCTGGGAATCGTTCTAAAACAGAACTAAAATCGAAATATATTAAAAACGATTCATTATTGTGATGAAAAATGAAGCACACACGATAAAACACGGAAAAGATCGTGGTCAAAGCAAGTTGAAGCTCTACAAATAGTGACAAAGCCAGAATTTATACCAAGAAAAGAAATGCTCTGTGCGTGTGTGTGGTGAGATCGGACAGTATTGTTTACTATCAGCTAACACCGCCCGGTTAAACGATTTATTGTAATCTCCTTTGTCAACATTTGGAAAAATGCCATTCAATCCAGATAAAGGAACCAAAATTGATTAATAGGAAGGTGTCTTTAATATAATTCAAATTTTTCTTCCATCACAACGTCAGACTCCTCACATCTTTTTTAACCCGTCGAAAATTTTAGAGAACTTGACTGGAAATTTTTAATCTACCCACCGTATAATCTTGATCCTGCACAGTCCTACAACCTTTTCTTTCCGAGAAACCTTCCTACATTTTATTTTTTGACAGTTTTCTACAGAACTCTCTTAATGTTATGAAGATGGCTTCAAAAGAGATCTGATAAATCACTTTTCAAAGCTTTTCGTTCAGAAAAGTGCTCCTACAGTACGGGATAATGATTTTACCTAAAAACGTGGTTAAAAAATGGTCGATCAAAGCTGTACATATTTGGTTAAATAAACTTCATTTAAATTTTAAAAAAACTTGTTTTAAACTTGCATTAAAATACGAAGAAACGTTTTCCCCGACCTTATTTATATGCATGCTTAGCAATAAGAAAACTAAATAGGAAATTGGCAGAAAACTGGCCATATTTTTGAAGTAGTTTCATATTTTTAACGTTATACTTACTTTTAATATAGAATATAATTACAAAAAAATATCTATTAAATATGTTCAAAACGTGAATATATATCACGTTTTGATAAATAAAGCGATAAAAAAAATTGTGATATGCACAAAGAATTTGGTTCTGAATTAAATACAGTTTCCATTATTTACACCCATATTTTTAACTGTAGAATTATACAATAGAAGTTATTTCTTAATTTTTTTAACATTCATACTTTGAAAGAAAAAATTTGAAAAATAACTTATAATTTGCTTTGACGGGTATTGTAAAAGGTATTTCAGTTATTATTGTAAAGATGAGTTGAAATGCTAATAATGCTATTCTGCAAATGCGCAAGTCTTATTAAACGCCCGTATGTAAACTCCGTACCAGAATCTTCATTTTTATTCAATTTAATATTAAAAATAGACTATAAAAACATATTACAATTCATTATTGCACGCACACGTGAAAACAATAGAAGCTCAATACATCCTATTGCGTGACCATCCTAATAACAATAGCATTCGTTTACATGGAAGGTAAGTATATATATGTAAATATATATATATATTTTTTATTTTTTTTATAAACTTATTTTGATATTCAGTTTAAGCCCTAGTTATGCAATAAATTGTTAGCTTTCCTGTGATTAATAAAAGAATCGACCATATGGGGAGAGGCCCCATGCCAGTATAAAGTAATTTAACATCTTATGATTAAATAAAAAATTACTTATTTAAATATGTACGCTAACTCGCGTGTTCCTATAACCTACAAAATAGATAAATGGTGTTCATAAATTATAAGATAACTTAATTCTATGTTGGAAATTTAAAATTGTTCAAATTTAAATCGGTATCAATTTTGATTCCAAAATATTTAATACTGCTAGGTTTGAAAAAACTTCTACTTCTTAAACTGAGAAACTAACTGAATTAATTTTTTTCTTGGTTTTATCTTAATTCTTTGTTTGAAAATCAGTTAATAACGGTGGTCAATAATTATGGAATTCGAGTCCAATAGCGTATCGGCAAATAATCGATAACACTGAGTAGTTTCATCTGGAAAACTACAACGTAAGCTTTATTATTAACAGTATAAACGTTAGAGAATATTCTAGTTTTAAAAGCATATGTCCCAAGAACTGAACCTTGAGGTACACCACCTAATATTCTTTTTTTATCTCGACACATTCTTATATAAAATCTGCTTGGAATAATACATCGTCCAAACAAGATGTCAACAAAGAATATTTCTGTGTGATTGGTCTCTAATTAGTGGCTTTATCTATAATGTGCAGATTAAGTAAGCCGATCATGGTCATATTGGTGTCATGACCGAAATGTGTTCATATTCTCATGCTCGGAAACGAAAAGGGGAACAAAAGGGATATTTTCGTGTACAGCAGGAGCGTTATCATAGCGTCTACTTCTAGAACTAGAGAAACGTTGGAGGAGAGCTTTTCAGGCTTTAACTCTTATTTGTCAGTGTTATTCTCACAACAATATGAATAAAGAACACAGCGGGGGTACAAGGAAGCGGAACCTCCTGGCTAAACGGAAGGTCGTGCGAAGCGATCCCTGACCGGCTAATAATAGTTATAATATTAATTATAGTTTTAAAAATGTATATATACATCAATTGGTTTGTTGCCGATGTTGTAGTATTTAAAAATGGCAAAATACGCTTAATTTTGTATCAATATGGGCGAAGTAGTATCGTTAAAATTTCGCAAAAAAAATGCTGAGTTGGCGCGTTGATATTTGAGGAGCAGTTTGTTATTTTGTGATGGTTTTATAGAAATTTTCTCTTGACAATTTTTAATATTAAAAAAATTCAAATTCAATTTGTCCCTAGATATATGTTCTTATTATGGTTACTAAACAAGTACTGTAATAAGTTTAATTTTTTTTTTGCTATTTCTTACTGGAATAGCAACTATTAAGATTGTTTGGAACCGGAGCCAAAAACGCACAAATTTCGTGATAATTAGGAAATTTATTATACCGCATTTTTAGATTTTTCTTTTGCCTCTTTCACAAGCGTTAAGATCAGGTAGATTACGATAATTTTTTTCTTGGTCTGTTGAAGTCATGTTTCGTTAAAGAAATTTATTTTCATTAATTAAAAAAAAGCGATTAGGTAATAAAATAGCATATCGTTTATTACCGAAATTCTGAAACGAATTATTAAGCTACAAATTTAACTTTATATAACGGTTCTAGTAAAAAATCCAGTGATTATATAATCTCTTTTTGAATCAAGTATTTTCGTTTATTTGCTATGTTTTTATTGGTCGAACTGTTAACTTGTTGTACAGAGTAAAGATATACGGATTACTATAAAGTTATTTAAGTAGAGAAAGTTGTTTATTTCTAATCATTTTGACTGGTAGTCATGTAAATAGGTGTTTATGAATATTGAAACAAGGTTTCTCCTACTATTACAAATTTTAATCTGATTATTGTGATTTTGAAAGAGAATTGAGATTTACTGAAGTTCTCAACATTTTAGACGGTAATTTATGTTTTTATAGTTAGACGTTCCGGTTTTTCGTGATGATTATCAGTTTTTTCAAAGTTGAATGTCTTTCTATTGTTCTCTATCTTTTCCCCGTTCTTTTTTTTTCTGCTATCCATCTTTGAGGAAGAAAAACTGGTTTATTATCCAGTAATAATAGAAACACTATTATAGTTCTGCTTCCCAATGCAGAACATTAATCGGCGTTAAACTAGACGCACATTATACAGGAATAAACTTATATCGATGTAACTGCTTTGCCAACTACTAACAGAAACTATATTCTAATATTTTATCAAATATTTTAATCTTACATAATGATCCTATTTTATTACATTATAGGTATATTACTGGAGATTACAGTTGTACAATTTTACTACATTAAATGAAGAACCGTGTTATTACAGTAATAAAATTAAACTGATTTTAAATTGTCCGTTTTAAAATACACGCTATTTTAAAATACTTCTAAAAAAATATAGTTTGTTAGTAACAACGGAACGAGTTTTGTAATATGATAACCAAATGTACAGAAGCACGATGAACAACCATTGAGATCAATTTACTCCTATGGTTATTCAAATGAATTGTGAGTAAATATTTAGGACTACATTATTTAATTTTATATTAACTGTTTGTATAAATAAGAATGTTTATAATGTATCATTACATAATTTGTAACCACAGATTACAATTAAATAAATTATAAAGAAGCAATTTTCAGACTTGAAATAAAAGTTTATTTTTCAAAATAAACAGTTATTATTGTTTAAATGGTCACAAAATAAAAGTAAGATTTTATTTTAACATTCACACTAACGTGTAACTAATTACCTTATGATTTTATAATTAATTTTACTTTACCGTCGAATATAGCTATATATATATATATTTATTATTATAACATTGCATTAACTTTACAATCTGTTCAAACATAAAATTAAGTATTAATTACATTATTGTTCAAACAATAAGTAAATAAGCTAAATTTGGAATGAACATTAAGAAGCTACAAATCCAGTGCTTTGTAACTTAAAAGTTAACGACAACAAATGAAATTAAAAAGGACTTCATAAAGCTGGATTATAAAACCACTTAAATGAATCGATATATCAAATTAAGGATATTGTTTTTCATTAATCTTCAAAAATTGCTGATAATGTTTTCCATTGACTGCCATATAATTTGAATGCCGATCCAAACGATTTTCATATCATTGACTGACCTGAGAGATTTCTTGCCTGACGGTTCATAATCTAAAATCATTATATATGAGATTATTGCTTATATACCAAGGTATGTTTAACATTTTTCACAGTGTTTTTGTCTGATAACGTTCACATATGTCAATACTGGAATTGCTTGTTATACCCCACAATTAAAGCCCATAAGACCAGATTGGTTTCAAGATGGATTTATAAATCAATAATTAATTTTCTACTGAGAGCCGACATCTGTATCCTATTAGCCAATATGTATTTAAACTCTAGATCTATCTATATTCACGTAGATTTGATATGTTTTACCCAAATAAGTCACCGGTCAAAATGAAAACCTAAATACTTACATTCTTGAGAATTGGAATTGGAATATTAAATATAGAAAAACAGTTGGACAGTTTCCTTTCGAAGGGTGAATGTGAAAAATTTAACTTTAATATAACTATATTAAAAGAGAAATTATGATAATCTTGTCCAAAATGGGGTATCGGTTTTATTTGTTGTTGCAAATCTTTACGTTTTAGGGTCGAACCACTTCATCTGGACCAAAAAAAAAAAAAACCATTTGTAAATACGTATGTGTTGCACTGCTTTTGGCTTTACATCTCAGGATTGACTAACCAATTTTTTTCGAAACTTGGCTCAAATATTTCTATATATTAATAATTTTTTTCAAAATTCATTAAAGAGTGGGTGGCTGGCGGCGCGTAAAAACCAACTTCGATTTTCTTCAGAGGTATTTTAGAGAAAATTTTATTAAAGCAGATTTTTTACCTAAATTCCGTACTTTACACGAAACTCAGAACGTTTTTTTTTAAAAATTCAACCCTCCTCTTAAAATTAAATATATATTCTTATTCTTTTATTTTATCACCTTTCGTTTTAAGTACTTTTTAAAAAATTTTTTGAAAGTTTATACTTCACATTTAGAGCTGTCAAGAACTGTTTACAATTTTTTTAAATGATAGACCTAAAATCCAGAAACGTTTTTTTAATTTTATATTTCTTATTTTAGCCTTTATTGAAGGGAGTGTTAGATTTAGAAAAAAACTTACTTAAGAAAATTTGTTATCTTAAGCTGCATATGAACAATTTCAGAAAAAGTTTTCTTAAGATATATTCCCAACTTTAAAAAATACATCTTCAGTTTTTTTTCACTTTTATTTTTATTATTTATTTTTTTTTTCTTCATCACTTAAATCTTAAATTTGTGAGTCTATAAAAATTAAAGTATCTTTTGCACCTATATTATATTCTGAACCCAAAATGAGAAGTAATTTTTTTCATTAGTTTCATAAAAGTTATACTTGACCGGTGTAGCCGGGAAAATCATGCAATAATTTGCCAGATTTTTTTATGTTCATGTACTGTAAAAAAGAAAGAACATTGTGACTCGGGAGGGACATGCAGATGTTATGTAACAGACGCACATCTTCAGATCTATGCTCTTAGCAGTTAAGCAATCTGTACTTTAATAAGACATCTGGAGTTCCACAGGTTCTAATTTTGGCCCTTTGCTGTTTTTAATTTTTATCAATGACGTTACTAAATTCATCTTCGTTGGGCTGAGTTTGTTTACGCTTATGATGCTAAAATTTTTCTCCGTTTCAGAAACAGATATGATTATGTTTTTTGCAACATAATATTACTTTATTTATCTTCAGGTTGTAAAAAAATCACGTGCCATTAATTTTTTTCAAAAATAAAATATATTTCTTACTCTGGTGTGACTACATCACTTATTTTAAATACACAATAAATTCCTATTCTATTACTACGTTAAACTCCGACATCGATGTAGGCATCCTTCTTGACTCTAAGCTGTACTTTTCTGAACATGCTCACAGGATTGTGAGCAAGGCGAAGCAAAATCTTGGTCTTAAATGACTTGTGAGACATTTTGTTGATTCTCGCGTTTTTTTTCTTACTCATCAAGTCATTTGTTCGTAGTCGACTTGAATATTCCATCTCCACCTGATATTATCGAGGAGAGTATGGTTCGCAAAACATTGAATCTACCTAGAACAACTTCTTGTCTTGGTGCTCGTACAAATTTCATCTTCAGTACCTTGACAAACACAGCTAAAATCAATTTATAGTATTGCCATCTCTTGCTTGTCGTAAAGTATACTTTGATCTAATATTTTTTCATAAATTATTACGTGGATATAATCCTACACAAAATGAAGTACAGCTACGTATTCCTGGACGCAATATTAGAGAATTTTGCCCTTTTTGTTACAATATATAATCTATTTCATCGACAGAGAAAAGTCTATTACTACAGTAGACAATTTCAAGAGAATAAATTTTTTCCAGCCAAGAAAGAGATTTATTAGTGATTTATGAAGTATATATATTTTAAATGAATGTTAAAAAAATTGCTGTAACACATAACTAAAACTCATCCTTATAATTGTAATTTTTATTCTTTTTTTCACCCAATGTCTTAAATAATTTTTTTTTTATATGTAAAATGTCCTTTTTTGCACATGTAAATTTGTTTTTCTATTTTAGGTCGGTTGTTATTAATTTTAAGTTCGAGCTATTATAAAATACTTTTTTTTTTAATTTTTAACCCTGACGGACACACAGGAATTAGATTCCACTTTAAAGAATTCTTTCTCTTTGTTTTCGACGTTAAAAAGTAGGCAGCTGCATTTTAACGTGGTCATACAAGATAGTAAAAGGTACGAAACTTGCTGAAACTTCTTGATAGACCGTATCCATTACATTTTACATTATTTTCTGGGTTTCGAAAAGCTTTCCGCTCAATGGATGTCCTGTTTGTTAACAGTCGACCAAAAACGCATTCGACTCAAAGGTATTTATACTTATTTAAATACGATTTCGATTAGTTACTTTTATAAACGTAAATTAAATATATATTCACCATTAAACGCAAGAGATCAAACATTGGGTGGGAACAGGTGAAAGTGTGCCATAATAAGCGAAAACGGTTCCGTCATCAGGAAAATTCACGGCTACGGTTTTTTGGGATTCTCTTAGTATGATAATCATACATTACCTGGAAAAAGGCAGGACCCTCACCCCGGAATATTACGCTTTGCAGTACTGCACCCGTCAAATGTCCATTTGACGGGTGCTATTTAGGCTAAGCAAAAGAAAGTGGCTTTTTCATCATGTGTCTATACACATTACTAGTTGCTACAAAACTCCGTGACCTGTCCGCTTCAAAGTGCTTAATTGGCAGAATTAGACTTCTTTGACTTCCAGCAATTAATTCCTCTTCCCTAATTTGAAAAAAATGGCTCGATGGACGAAAATTCATTTCAAATGATGAGATAAAAACTGAGACAACTGTTTATTTGGCGCAGTTGAACAAATTACGTTGTACTAAGGAAGTGGTTGGGGTAAATGTATCAGATTTTAAGGTGACTATGCTGAAAAAAAAAAATCGAGAAATCTTGTGCTTCTTTGTCAGACCGAGGACTTTCAACAACCTCGTAATGTTTGATCTTTTTTTGTTCGACCGGAATAGTTTATCGTTAGAGTTGTATACATGTTTTCCGTTCAGGTCGGGTCGATTTCTTTTCTTTTTTTTTATATTAAATTAATTTTTTATGTAATGCTTTAGAAGTTTATAATTTAGTTTCATTTATTTTATATACATACATGAACATATAATGTCTGTTATTATTATTATGATATTCTGTTGTTTGTGTTATTTCCTTTCATTTTATATATATAAACTCTGAAGATAAACCAGAATATATAAAAAAGCAAAAGATCTATTACTAGATAATAATTATCCGGAAAATATCATAAATAAAATATTTAAAAGTACAATTATAAGCATTATAATAATATATAAACCAACCATCTTAATAAAAATAATAAGAGTGAGAATTATGTTGCGTTACCATATGTCGCAGATCTGTCAGAAAAGAATAAAAAAATTGCTACAAAAGGATTTCGCAGTATCCCATAAAAATTACAACAATCTGAATAGTATGTTTTCTAAATTAAAATCGCCAATAGGAAAAAAATCAACAGGCCAACGTAGTACACAGCATTCCGTGTAAAGATTGTAACGCGTTGTAAAATGTACAAACATCTCAATACCTTAAAAAAAGTATAGAAACCCATAAATATAGAAAAAAGTAAGTGACGGCGCTCACAAAACACAATAGAACATGAACATTCATTCGATTTCAACAGCACCAAAATATTAGACATAGTACATATAAAAGGACCATTCTAGAAATGATACACATCAAGAAAAATACAAACGCTGTGAACAATAGAACGGACATAGTCGGATTAAGAAACATATATGTTAATTTAATTTAAAAAATCATATTTTTATTGTAAATTTAGTTTTAACGAAAATAATGTTTAATGATTGTAATTTTTTTGAAAAATATATGCATTGTAAAGGTTGTAATACACAGGAAATAGCAGTCAGATTATATAAAGAGATAATTATCTAAAGATAATATGAGAGATGAGTCAAGTATGGGTAGGGAGATCTATTACAAGGGTAGGGATAAAATATTGTTAACTAGGATGGGTAGACCAGTTAATTTCTTAGTATGCAAGAGAATTTTGTGTGAAGTGTGTATGAATGTGTATTGTCGCCTGAGGAACCTTAGAGAATTCTAAGTGAAACGTTGTCTATTTAATTTATACATTTGTATAGTTGATTGGTTAACCCAAGAGATTAATAAAAGTAATATTTTAAAGTAAAATATGTCTTTTTATTATATTTAATGCTATCCAATCAAGAGGAAAATAAACTTAAATAAATTAAAGTTAATATATATATATATATATATATATATTGTATATATATATATATATATTGTATATATATTGTATATATTGTATATTGTAGCTGTTTGTGAATAACATTAAATTCTATCTTTTATGTTTAATGATACTTTAAATATTCTATTAATAAGGTGCTGCTATTTTTACCCCCAACGGCTGATAATCGAAACAAATAATTATATGTGTTAAGACAAGATATTCCTTTTTTTAGCACTGTTTATTTTTGAACGAATTGACGTATCATAATCCGGTTTTTGTCGAAATGATTTGTTGTTCCCTAAGGAAGATTTTTTAGCTGTTTAAATATCCGAAATTGTGTACTGCTACTGAATTACATTTTTAAAGTGATTGAATTTTTAAAAAACCTACCCATACAAACACACCTGGTCTTCGCTAGAAACCATCCTCTTTCATGTTTGCATATACAGCAACTCATTAACGATCATTTTTGCCGTAGGGGGTGTTTAAAATTTTTATTTTTTATCATGTTTGTTAGTTTGTATTAACGTGTACACGTGCATGCGTGTGGTTTAAATTTTTGGAATCGTGATGTCTGTCAGTATTGGTTTCGGTTTATATACTATACATTTGATTTTTAATTTTTAGTTTTTTTTTAATACCTTTATTTGTAGTTTCATTAACAATTAAATTCATTAACGACTTATCAGTGTAATGTGACTGTACCTGTAAATTTGTATTCTTGAACAAAGTCAAGTCGAGTACTCCTGAGACATGTGGCTAATTGAAACCCAACCACCAAAGAACTCCGGTATTCATCATCTAGTATTCAAATTTGAATAAAAGTACCTTCATTAGGATTTGAACCTGAGACCTTCGAAATCAGTTGTTTACGATGACGAGTTTACTACTAGACCAATCCTGGTTGGTCTACTGGTTAGTCGTTATTTTTAATTGGTTTTAAGGTGTGAATGAATATTTATTGGATTAATATACAATAATTTTCACGTTAGTTTTTTGGCATTATTTATCTGCTTTAGGAAGCGTCATTTCTTTTTCCCCTTTCTAAATAATTAGTATAGGCTATTGTCAACTGTCTAATCAATATTGCTGTAGAATTTGTTTTATTTATTTTTATATTTTCTTCCAGATCTTGTGTGTAAATTTCGGAAATTAGGTAGAAAGTTGTGATCTCATTTGCGATCATTGTATTAATATTTATTGTTATATATGAAATAATTTTGTATATATATATATATATATATATATATATGTAAGCTCACTATAACGCGGTTATTGGGGGACTTAAGTGACACCCATATTGTAAAATAATAATGCATTTTACCTGCTTGGTATCGTCGAAGAAGATATATATATATGTAAAACATCGTTCCCAAAAGTTTAAATAAAAGAATTAAATCTTCAAGTATACACAGTCACGGGTATTTACGATTTTTATCGATAAGTAAAAAATATAGAATCTAAGAAAAAGTTTTTAAAATTTTTAAAGAAATTTGATTCAAAATCTACAAATATCTACATTAAAAAAAAATTCGATATATGAAACCTTTACTTAATGAAAATCAATATTTACAAAAGGAACTAAAACAAAAATGCAATTTGATTTTCACAAGATTATTAAAAAAAAAAAAATCAGCTGTTTCGGTGTACAGTAGCGTCCTAAGGTGTTGCAAACAGAATACTGTTGAATTCTCTTTGTAACACCTGATGAAGGTACCGTGCACCGAAACAGCTCTTGTGTTTTTTAAAATAATTTTGTGAAAATCAAATTACATGTTTGTTGATTTTCTTTTGTAAAAAAAAAATTAATCATTTATTACTATAATAAATAGAATAATATGTGACATAATAATATATAAAATTTGTTTATAAAAGATACGAAGATTAAAAATTTACTATAACAAAAAAAATGTAAAAAAAAATCAAGCAATAATGGTTTAATAGAAAAAGCCAATACAGTATAATGTGTACATATGTAGAAACAAGTTAACTGCGGAAGATACGATATTTTTTCTTTGAATGTAAATTATTTATTAAAATAAGAAGTTATAGTTTTTTGTTTCGCGGTTGTATGGTTCTTCTTTATAATGTATGATATTACACTTTGTAAATGTAATAAATGAAGATCATCGGTATCACTTTGTTGCTCCATCCGTGTTATTACACTATTTATATTTTCCAGAACGTCTTTTATTAAGGGACCTCTCCGTAACAGCAACCTCTGCAACACCTTCCTCTTCTTCTTCCGACAAATTATCGTTTGGTTGTAGAACGGAGTTTACAATTTCTTCGTCGATCATGTAATGGGCAACGAGTGTTTTATTGTCTTCTTGAACCCATTTATTGAGATTACTTTACGACAATTCTTGCCCGGTTGAATTTGACAATTGCAGTGCGTGTTCGTCAGTAAAAATATGAACATTTCCTGTTTCAGTAATGAAACAGGAAATTTGGTCTTCTGTATTACTCTGTGACAGAGCAACACCGACCAACAGTTTTTAGTTGTAGTAAAACTTACGTTACTCAATGCTGTTCTAGCGCTGTATACAATACTTTTAATGACACAATTTTAAGAAATTCTGTTACTTGTAATTCTGAATTAACGGTAGTGGTCTTTAGCTCTCGTCGGTAATAAGCTTCAAATGCCGGAATAACTCCTCGGTCTAATGGTTGGATCAAATATATGATGTTCTTGGGTAAAAATACTGCGATTATTTTCCTATCTTTAAATTTCAGCAAGTCAGTAGGCGGGTGAGCAGGGCAATTGTCAAGAAGTAATAAAGCTTTTTCCAATTTTCGAACTCGTAAATAATTTTTAACACAAGGCATAAATTCGTCATTAAACCACGTTAAAAAAATATTACACATCATCCAAGCATTTTTACTTGGATGTAAATCATTAACCGGTAATGATTTCATATTAACGAGTTTGTAGCAACGCGGGTTGGCATAGTTGCCATTGAGCAACGGCTTTATTTAATTTATGACTTTCTGACTTATTGGCACACAAAAGAAAAGTTATCCTTTCTTTGTTCATTTTCATACCAGACTTATTTGGTGCCCGCTTCGGATCTAACATTTTTGTTGGCAGTAGTTTATAATACAAAGCAGTTTATCACAATCATAAAACTGTTCATCACTGAAGTTATTCTTTTCTATAACTGATTATAATATTGTTTGTGAAAAATATTCGGCTTCCGCCGCATTTGCTGAACGAGATTCTCCTTCGATATTTACGTGGCCTATGCCAAGACGGATTTTTCATCACGATACCCAACAGATAGAAGTACTAAATTCTTCGCCATTGTTAATTTTTTCATGAAAATTTAGTGCTTGAGCTTGAAGTATTGGCCTGATAGCGGCACTCCTTTACTCCGTTTTTGCAAAAAGCAAAGGTACATACACTCATCTACAACATTAACATCACCAAGTCTAACCTTTTTGCGATGAAGTCCGACAGTTTCATCTACAGGATCAATAAAAGAACGCAATTTATCTTCTTCTTTCACCCAACCACGTATAGTACCTTCAGGCACACCGAATTCCCGGGAAAAACTGGCCTTCGATCGATTTTCCTTAACCTTTTCAATAATTAATTTCTAATTTTTCATTTACAGAATACGTTTTTCGTTTAGACGAGTTAGGCATATACGAACGAAAATAAACGCTACAAAATCTAATAAATTAACCAACGTAAGAAAACTTAATGATACTGATAAACACAGTAAAAGCAGCTCGGAATAAATCACAATACATAATAACATTCAGACACCGTATACTGTGCCTTGCACAGGCAGCACATTGATGGTATTTTCTCTGTTACAGGAAATGAATCATGTGCAGTATATCATAAGAATTGCTCCTATTACTGTATTAGAATCATAGTTTAGTTTTACTGAATCATGTTTTTGGAAATCCCAAGCCTTTAAAATTGGTCGTAACTAAATAACAGATGTTATATTAGAAGCGTATTGTTGACAATTTCAAAGGATTTTCGTGGGTTTTATACTAATATCGAATACAGTGGGAGGGTGACTAGCATTTCTTCATCCTATTTTATTTTTTCAGATATCCAGATATTTTTTGGGGGACAGGTTGTAATCCGCGTTATATCCGTATCCGCGTTGTAGTGGGGCTGTACTGTATTCATTTTTTTAAATTTTATTTCACTTACGATTATTTACATAGATTTCAAATGAGTAGTTTTTAAACGTGTTTATAATATGCAAAGATGTAAATTTTGTGGACGTATTTATTTTGTATGTTAATTTGTTTATGCGTCCTTTACAATTTTTTCTTACTAGTTTAGTTAAGAAATTTATCTGGTATTTGATTAGCTGTTTTGTATGATGGAGCGAATTTAAATTTTAGTAGATGGCTAATTGGTAGTCTTTTTTTGTTTGTTTAGTTGTTAGAATGAATACATGTGTGGAGCTTTTAGCTGTAATTTATAACATCTGTTATTTTTTAAGGTTATACATTTATTTTGTTTTGTAATGAATTTTTTAGTTTATTATTTTAATCGTTAACTTTAATAGCTGTTAGATTATATATATATATATATATATATATATATATATATATATAATACACAGTGTCCCATATAAAACGCAACCCAACCTTATATTGGTAGGTATTGAAATAATAAAAAGGCATGTGTAAATGTAAATGTAATTTGTATTATTAACATCCATTACCTTACTTACATTTAGAGTAAATGTTGGAAGTGGCCGCCATCTTCTTGAATACAGGCTTCAATTCTTTTTACAGCGTTTCTTGCAACTTTTTTCAAAGTTTGTGGCTGGATATTTAATACAGCTTATTCAATATTGACTTTCAATCGTTCAAGTGCTTGTGGTTTGTCGCTGTAGGCTTTTTCTTTGAGGGAACCCCGTAGAAAAAAATCCGCCGCAATCCCATCTGGAGATCTTGTTGGCCACAAGCCTCGACACGATTACCGAAGAATTCCTCAACGAATAATTTAATAATTCTATTTTTTCCCCTTCTCCCCCGGGCCGGACGTACAGTTAAGTATAACATAGCCCAGGGGAGTGACCAATAGTCAAACGGCCTCCCCGTCTACCGGTTGTACGTCCGGCAGGACAGGTAGGATCTTCTTTTTTATTTTTTGCTCTGCTTTTAACTTCTGGAGCGGAGTTACCAGGCCCGACTATGTCGTCCCTGTTCTTTCACTCCTCAAGCCGAAACTCGGCCTTTAAGCCTTCGCTTCTAGAGGAAACATCCCAGGAGGGGGCGTCCTTGCCGCGACTGCTTCTTTTATTGCTCGGGGTCTCTGGAATTCCCGCCTCATAGCCACTGTCTATCCGTGCGAACACCAGCTCTCTTTTTCCCGTATCGTATTTGTTATGAATCCTGCTATTATGCCATACTCCCGTTCTCCTTGAGGCATCTTCTGCACCACGGTATCGGCGTAGAGCGTACCTACCGCCTCAACACAACTTCGCCGATCAATCTCCCACCTGTTGCACTCGAACTCTACATGCCGGGGATGTCCAGTTCTACAATACGGACAATCATCATCTTCAACCCTCCACCTCCAGCAAAGATACACTCAGAATCCACCGTGGCCGGTCACGAACTGGGAAAGCCAAAACTTCAGCTGAAGATTATATTTATAATAATTATATTTTACCAACGGTGCCATGTTTGAAAAACTTAATATATATATAGATTAGTATGTGCTTTAAATTGAAATTTGTAATTTTAATTTCTATTAAATTAAATGATCAAAAAATTCTACATAATAGAATTATTTCTTTTATTTTCAAAATTGTTTATATTATTACATTGCAATAATATAATCCATAATATAACTTTGATATTCAAAGTATTTCGTGAATCTTCAAGAAATACTCTTAGGCGTAAAAATAACACTTTTTTTCTGTTTAACCTCTAGAACCACCGTCAGGAGTACTTCAGAGGATGATATGTATGAGTGTAAATGAAGTGTAGGCTTGTACAGACTCCGGTTGACCATTTGTGAGATGTGTGGTTAATTGAAATCCAACCACCAAAGAACACCGGTATTCACGATCTAGTATTCAAATCCGTGTAAAAGTAAAGTTTTACTAGGATTTGAACCTTAGAACTCTCGACTATAATAAATAATAAATAAATAATACTTATAAAGATATAAAAACACCCTTTAACTTCATATTTTATTTGAATTTACTTGTACTGTGTATTCTTTTAAGAAATTGCTTTATGTACTTTGTATTAATTTAAAAAAAAATGTGTATTCATAATCAACGCCCAGCACAAACTAAATTAATAAATTAGTGAACACGTTTTTCTTACGGTGTTTATATTTTAAATTTCAAGTGCACACTAAGAAGGATTTTAGAAATTCCGAATTTAAGTGGTTAAAATGGAGTACCATAAAATTTCCTATTTTTTTTTTAATTTTTCGATAAAAAATATAAATATCAACTTGATTTTTGGTGAGTTTAATCTTCATGTAAATATATAAAAACAGATTTCTAGATATTTTTGAAATTCCGAGTAAAGAATTAAAATGGATTTTGAATTTTTTTTGAAACCCGACTATTTTTTTAATTTCTCGGTAATAAATGAAGATATCGACATAAGTTTTGGAGTTCTATAATATTCATGTGATTATCTAAAAGCAAATTTCTAGATTTTTCGAAATTCAACCTTGAAAAAATCTAAAAGAATTTTGAAAAATGATTGCAAATTTTTTTTCCCCATTTCTGACTATTTACTAAATTTGAGCTTGTAAATATTCTTCATATAAATATCTAAAAATAATTTTTGAGTATTTTGAATTTCGATTTTTAAGGAGTGCTAAGTTGTACGGCGCGGCGGCCCAACCAACACAGCCAGTGATACTGTCTGTGCGACGCTACTGGCTCCACCTTCCTCCGATTCTTGATTAAAAAATAATAAATAAAAATAAAATTAACTGTGTCGGAAAATGCAAGTACCAATATAGCGCGAGCGAAGCTGCGACGGGGATTCTAGTATATATATATATATATATATATATATATATTCATTAGTGGTGAAGTTAGTTCCTGCAATAACTCGCAACAGCTGTCCGTTTTTTTTTTTTAATTTTATTTTATTTTTATTTTTTACTCTAAACTTGTTTGATCTAATTGAATAGAATTAAAAAAAAAAAAACAAAACAATATGCATTAATAAATTAATACATGGAGTGAAATTAAACTGTAATTAATATAAAATTGCTTTATTATTTTAGCTTATCTACATCAATATATTATAACAGGTTCAAGACAAAATATGTTTTCATTCATTAATGATTACATCTATTACTTTAAAGATAATTCATATGTTTTACCTTACTAAATCTTTATCATATATGCTGTTTTTACCTACCTAAGCACGAATGTGTCCACTTCGATCAAACTAAATTTTAACAAGTTTACCTCTATTGTGACGACAGCGGTTGTTGTTTTATGCTTGTCTTATAATTAACATTTATAATTGAAAATCCCTTCCTACTTCTTCAAATAGCTTTACACAGTCAATTCATCATAATTAAAATGCAGGTAAAAAATAAATAAAACTTATTTTCATGTAATATGAAAAATAAACCTTTTTTTTTTATTGTAATTTGTTTACTCGTGGCCTAATGAGGACATTTTAATTCGTTTCACAGGTTTAGTTGTTATATAATACTTCCTTAATGAGGATATTTTACTCGTAATTCCCTTCACCGGTTTAGTTGTTACATAATACTTTGTTGATAATAATAATACTAATATTATTATTACTGAAATTTATCTGTTTAGAATAATAATTTAACTTCAGTCGTTTAAATTGTTGAATATTTGTTAATTTTTTTTCTTTCCCACCTATAATCGTTTTTCTGGCAAAGACAAGTAACAAACTGGCGGTTTGGTGAACTAAAATTCTTTATATGGATATAATAATATTAGTAAAAATCTTCTCTTGATAAATAGATCACTAAATATTCTTCAGTATAATTCCGTTATGTATAATTAAGTTTCTTGTTTTTATAAACACTAATTAACTCGATGACTAACAGTAGTAGATATTCAGAAATTAGTACGTATAGGAAAAAAAATGATTAATGAATAAATAATAATAAATATTTTTAATTAATAAACAGTTCTTACGTAACAATACAAAATGGTTTTTAACAGTATTTATAGAAATAAATACAAGTGTCAAAAAAGTAACAAATACTATCTTAGGCAATTTCAGTTGAAATTGTAACGTTAAATTAAAAAAAACCATTATTTAGGTTGCTCACCATGACTAGAATTCACAACCCTTATACGGGGTTAAATAAGATAAATATTTATCTTTCGGTCGTTCGACCAATCAAACCTATTTCCCTCACCATGAGCAAAATTTAAGGAGGGAAATAACCATTTTCTTATGAAAAGGAAAACTTTACTAAAGTTCTCTTACGACGAAAAACATTAATAAAAAAAAATGTTAGTAAATTTAAAATTATGCTAGATGTGTCGTATTCTATTGTTAATCAATAGTAAAATACTCGGTTGTAATTTTCGAAGAGGTAATTTTCCGTGTCTATTTAAAATTCGTACCTATTTATTATCTAATCATTACTATGCATTTCCTGTTTATTATGAATAAATCTCTTTTCTAATAAAGTAATTTTGTGATAAGTTTCTTTGTAATACTAAATACTTACATTTAATACTGTTACATTTTTACTACTCTTTGTGCCATCTTGATTTATTCATTTTAATGTTGATTGTATTTGTTGCTCTATTACTTCATTGTCTAATTTTTTTTTGAAAAAGTTTATTATTCGTAAATTCAGTTAAATATAAAATTAACATCTGTACATAATACATTTATTTAATGGAAAATTTAGATAGATTGTACTAGTAATAACGATTAAATAATAATCTAATCGTTTACATGCAGTTAAACTATAATCATGCAGTTGACTATACAACGTTTTTTAAAACACCTCTTTTATAAAATTACTTTATAAAAAATAAAATCTGATGTGGACACCACATCACTTCTTTGTACGCCTATTAAAATTACATGTACACCTTTTTGCTGTACTTTACTTATTCTTAATTCATTTGAAAGTGAGATACGATCCTCCAATTCTTTAATAAAGTGGTAGGTTACACAATTGCTACAGTATTCGTTTTTATTAACATCAAATATTTATACAATTATTAATTTAACAATATTACCTGAAATATAAGATAGAGTAAAAGTCCCTTTATTACTTTTTAAATAAATGTATGTCTTATGTCTATATAATACTATGTTTTTTAAATTATTATCATGTAATCATCAACAAAATGAAAACAAGAACGAGTAATCAAATGTTTCGCCAAATCTGATGTGGACACCAGATGACTTAATTGTACGCCTGTTAATTACATATACACTTATTTTTAAAAACTGAAAAGTACATTAAATTTTATTCATTAATAACTTCAGATATTATTATTTTTTTTTTTGTTGTTTAATTGAATTATTATTTATCGTAAATTTTTTTTAATCACAGGTTAATAATTATTAATAAATCAATATATTTAAATTTAAAAAAAAAAGGTTAACAAAAAGGGAGATGAAGTCTATTCGACCCGGTATGCCTCTTATAAGATGCAAATTTCATTAAATAAAATTTCATTTGGCTATAACTCTGAAACCAATGAAAATAAGTACACCTTATGATATATCGTTGAAAAGCTCTCAATGAGCGTTTATTACTGCAGTTAAGAAAAAGTCCAAAATCTAGATTTTTTGGATTTTTTCGACACTTTTAATACAGTAGATTGCAGTCAAAAGGGGAGGTGTACAACTAGATGTTACAACAGCCCTAAATCCAAACTTTTAACATACTACGGCTAATCGTTTTTGAGTTATGCGAGATACATACGAGGTATGTGTATTATATGTATATATATATATATATATATATATATATATATATATATATATATATATATATATATATATATATATATATATATATATATATATATATACACACACACATACATCTGAGGTACATTACATATGTACATACAAACGTCAAGCCGAAACTAATCAAAATGGATTCAGGGATAGTCAAAATGGATATTTCTATTGAAATCTGAAAGCCAAATTTTTCGCGATGATAATACTAAAAAACACATATCCTCGACTTTGATAAGCACTTCGGTTTGTCATATCGCAAATGAATATCTGTTTTGTTATCTCCCTTGAATGACTTTTCCTTTTATTAAATAAATTTGTTTTGGTTTCTATTCAAAGTTAGATAATGTAGAGATTTAATGATATGTTGGGTGTACCTTTCTTTTCGAAGTCGAACAGATTTTATTTCCATTCTCTTGCTTCAATATCATTTTATGTAAAATTTTAGTAAGAATTTATTACAGTTTTATCTTTATAAAATGTTCATTTTTTCCTGTAACTTTTTTTTATGTATTTCACGGATGAATTTTTAATCACTGTTGTTATTCTCAACTGTAATTATTATGGGATAATTATAAAATATATCTTTATAAAAATACTAAACAAAACATTTAAGAACAAGTATAAAATCATGTTATTATATTCTATATTTACATAGTGATCCACAAAGAAATGGAAAGAATTTCAGGACGAGTTCTAACAGTGAAAGTAATGAAAAATGTTTATATAAACACGGGTCCGGAAACGCTTCGTTAACGAGTTACGGCTGGCGAGAAATTTCGCCACGATTCCTGGGAAAAGAGTGAAATAAGGCTGTACTGAAATTCTGGGAACCCAAATTAAAGTTTCTTATGATTTTGACCTGAAAAAACTTATCTTTATGGTTTGACCTGACAACTTGAATAAAACTGATTTTATTTCTAGATATTCTCGGATATTAAAAGTATTATACTTCCTGTTTAAAAATTAATGCATTTTTTCATGCTGAAAAAATACATCAAAATACATTTTAAATACATTAGAAACATTAAAAAAATGTATTTTACTACAAACATGTAAAACATGCAAATATGTTTAAAACATGTATATTTATACATTAAATGCATTTTTTAATGTATTTTTTTTTTTTTGTTTAATAGAATTTATTTTTTGTACCTTTTTTGTAGTTGACTTTATTTATATCATATTGTTCAGATTTAAATTCTCTACAAACTTTGTTTAAAAATATTATGTATTTATTACTGATGTAAACAATATTGTACGTAAAATATTAAAAAACGGGGTTTTCACCACAATTATTTCTTCTCCGTTTTCTCAAAAACCACTGCAGATACGGTTCTGAAACCTGTTTTATTCAATTTGTCAAGTTAAAAACCATTAATGAAATATTTTTCATTATTTTTAATGGTAGAACTCGTTCTGAAATTCTTTTATTTTTTTCGTGAAATACTCTTTATATAATAAAATAAGATTTTTTAAATTTTATTGTTCAAAATTCCATTCGTTAATTTTTTTCCTTTTATGTTATCATTTCTTTTCCTGTCTAAAAATAATTAATGCAATATAAAATAAAAATTATATATATTTTTTTAATTGCTAATTACAATTTCCCTGATGTTTTTTCTAGATCCACCTTTAAGCGGTACCTGTTTGTTGGCTCATTAATTTATTTAACGTTTCTTTTATATTTCTCATATTTCCTTGGAATTTTTTCTTAAAACGCAAACAATTTAATTTTTAATATAAGTATGATTTACTGTTTCCAGCGTGCAAGTGAATTTCGTCACATTGCAATTTTTTGATTACATTCTGTATCATTCTTTTCTTAAGAGAAATAAGAAAAAGTAAAAAGAAATAAATTTTATCAATAAAATATTATATTAAAGAAAAGCAAATCTTGCTCAGAACAATTTTTTTGTTTAAAATCATCCATACAATATAGAATGCTAAATATCAGAAAATATATATTAACTTTTATTTTCTTTTTATAGGCTTTTATTTAACTTGCTTTATTATAATCAAATGTTACAGCTCCTTTATCTTTTGATCTATCGTATGAAAATCAATGAAATTTGGTGCACGTTTAATAAACAAACGAACTTGAACAAACAATAATATTCAGATATAAATATTATTAAGAATATTTTTTTTTTGGATGTAAAAAGTTTGTTCATTAAGACTAAAAAGTAAAAAATAAAAAATATTTAAAAAAATCAACAAAAAAATTACAAAAATATATTTGATTACATATAAAAAATTATTTTTTAAAAAAGGCATGCAATTTTTCATACGCTACAAATTTTCCATTTTCATTTTTTACAAGTGGTGGATTACTAGTGGTTTTTCTATGGTGGATTAATTAATCAGTCAAAAAGTACTCAAAGATCAGTGACTTCACTCTTACTTATTGTACAGGTTTATCATAAAAGAATGGTGCGGTTTTGAACATGGTTTAAATTAAAACAGAATTACTTATAGTTTATGTTTTTTATTTTTCAAATTTGTCGTCTCAAACATTTTTTTACTTAATAAATTTCAATATGTGCGCCCTTAGTCGCTCGACAAATGTCCAAACGAAACTCAGCTTCTCTCCAAACATTAACATTTCTTCGTTAATGGTTGTCATTGCTTCATTAATCCTGTTTTTTAAGTGGTTTAGGTCGCGAATTTTTTGTGTATAAACAACGCTTTTGATGTACCCCCACAAGAAAAACTCACAAGGTGTCAGGTCTGGACTCCTTGGAGGCCAAAGTATGGGTCCTTGCCGGCCTATCCATCGATCTCCAAATTTTTCGTTCAAAGCGTCCGTGACTGATGCATTGAAGTGCGAGGGAGCACCATCTTGTTAGAAATGTTGATAGATCTTTTCGAGTTCACCCGGCTGAGGAAAGCAATAATTGGTTAACATGTCAAGATGCACAACTCCATTAATTGTTTTTTCAGCAAAGAAGAAAGGCACACGATTTACACGATTTTTCATCGCACCACACCAAGCATTAACTTTAGGCGAATCGCGTTGTTTCTCAATAATTGCGTGTGGGTTTTCAGAGCCC
This sequence comes from Lycorma delicatula, assembly GCF_047948215.1. NCBI lineage: Eukaryota > Metazoa > Arthropoda > Insecta > Hemiptera > Fulgoridae > Lycorma > Lycorma delicatula. The sequence continues at coordinate 41,737,231 of NC_134462.1, read as the reverse complement.
CGTATTCGTGAATTGTGTCTGTTAACACATCCATTCACATGGAATGTAGCTTCGTCTGTAAAAATTATATCATCTAAAAATGATTCGATTTCACTTATTCTGTCCAACATTTCAACAACGAAATTGTAACGTTTTACACCATCATCGGGTTTCAATTCCTGCAGTATCTGAATTTTATAAGCGTGTAATTTCAGTTTTTTATGTAAAACTTTGTGAACTGTGGATTTTGGAATACCTAATTCGACGCTTCGACGGGGGATGGTCTTCCCAGGCCTTCTAATTGCCGATTGCCTAATTAGTTCAACCGTTTCGTCTGGTACACTTGGTCTGCGGGTTGATTTCTGTTTCTTAACCCATCCAGTTTCTTCGAATCGTTTGAACCAACGTGTTATGTTATTTTTGTGTAGTGGATCTCTTCCGAATTTACGTTGAAACGCACGTTGAACTAAAATTACGGATATTAATTCAGCCATCAATAAAACACACATTTCTTTGTCTTTATCCGAGAACATAGTAACTCACTAAACTCACCGCAACAACAATACAAGAACAGACATTGTGGTTACAACTGCTGATAAACAAACTTTTGGAAAATCTAGAAATTTTCCTACAATCTTCCTATGAATTGCTGAAACCGCACCATTCTTTTATGATAACCCTGTATTATGAAGGCCTAAAACAAATTTCGGTGAAGAAATCATCATTTTACGTATAATATAAATATTATGTGAATAGTATGTATTGTAAGAATTAAGAAGAGTGAATTTGAACTGACCTTGTGTAAGTTCTTATAATTTTATTAGTATTAATGAATTAATATATAATACTAAATACAAAAATTTTACTTAAATTTCTAAACCTAGATGGCTTTTTTGATTTTTAGATAATCGTCATCAGGAAACATGGCGAAAAATGTATTTATTAAAAAATTAAACGAAAATAAAATAATAAAAAAAATTAACTAGCAAACTTATACATTACAAAATTATGTAAAACGAGTAGTTCATCCGTGTTTTTTTTCTTTTTAAATAATAATAATAATCAAAACAAAAGTAAAAAAAAAACTGTTGTTTTAAAAAATTCCAATATAAAGTGTAATTTATTTTAAAATTCCCTGGTTCATCCAAACCTACAATTCAGAGTGCCTACCACGATTAAATGAACGCCTCTTTTAAAGGTCGGTTACATAGAACTTATTTCAAGAAAAATAAATATAGCTTAAATCAATCAAAGAACTATCCTCGCCCATGAAAAAAGGGTTTCAAGGGAGTTGATAACAGTTTAATTTTGGTATGATTGAAATTTTTCAAAAATGGATTTTTTAAAAAGTATTCAATTCAAAAAGGTGTTTAACAATATGTTTCAATGTTGATAATGTAACTTTTCCTGCTATTTTATTCCTGCCCACCGGGTTGGTCTAGTGGTTAACTTGTCATCGCAAATCAGCTGATTTCGAAGTCGAGAGTTCAAAGGTTCAAATCCTAGTAAAGGTAACAGTTATACGGATTTGAATACTAGATCGTGGAAACCGGTGTTCGTTGGTGGTTGACTTCCAATTAACGTCTCGGTAATGGTCGACCTGAGACTGTACAAGACTACACTTTACATTCATACATATCATCCTCATTCATCCTCTGAAGTATTACCTTATGGTGGTTCCGAAGGCTAAACAGAAAAATAGAGCTATTTTATTCCTGTTCATTATATGCATACTTAAAAACCATCTTCTTAATAGACTAATTTTGTGACTTGTTTCTAAGCAATGTTGGTTGGGCTACAGACGATTTTTTTTGGTTTTCTGTATTTATTATTAGTCTAGAAAACCTCTTCTTTTTTTCTTTTTCTTTAAAGAATATTAATTAAATCTATTATTAAAATTTATGTATTTCCTTGTGAATAATAATTACTTTACGATCAGAAGTTTTACCGGTTGTTTACGTAACAAACGTTTCCTAATTTATAATTTAGTTGTTAAAATTTATTCAAAATGTCTGCAGACACTTAAATAAAAAAAAAATTGATTTCTTTTTTTGTAAAAAATTTAACTTATATAACCATATGTAAAACTACATTTTAAGACATTTTACATATATATATATATATATATATATATATATATATATATATATATAAAACGTTTATACATATTTACATATATTAAAGCCTATAAGTTACTTAGAAAAATTAATATTGATTTTAATATTTTCTTTATATAATAGTGAAACTAAGAATTTTTTTTAAAGGCAATTCTAGTTTTTTTATATAAAATGAACATTACTTAGTCTTGAGCCGTTTTTTTTCTATTTGTTTAAAAAAGAGGTTTTGATTCTATAAATAAATATGTTTTATTTAGAAAAATATTAAAAAATAAACATTTGTATTTTTTGTATAATAAGTTATCTTATTTATATGTAATTTGTTTAAAATGTTTAAACAATTTTACCGTATAAACCGTGTGTTTTATTAATCGAAAAATTTAAACCGAAGTTATGTCTGTTGTACAATCGCGCTTGAATGCTTATGAGTACTATTGATAAAATTTAATATGTTGCTGTCGGAATAGTTAGGGGTTTATTATGTAGATTAGATTAGGATGTAAATGGTGCATTCGTACCTAAAATTGTTCTGTACAGCTTGTACTATATAATCTTTTATACATTTTGTTATATTTTACTATGAAAATTATGTAAAACAGTAGGCCTATTCCCTATGAAAAACTTTACGAGTGAGCGCTTGTTTAAAATCAGAAGTTTTAAATGCTTTTATATTACACGGTATAACTAAATAATTGCGGCTACTGAAACATTTACAGTGATTTTGTACGATCTCTTTTAACATTTATTTGAATATTCTTTAACAGCTAAACGAAAAGAATACTATTTTTTTCTTTTAAGAAAAAAACTATAATTAAGTAATAGATTTATTATTCATTCTGAATAGTTTTATATCGATTTTAAAAAAATTAATTTTAAAATATTTCTTAAATGTAGACTTCCTGAAGAAGACAAACACCATGAATGGTGTTTTGTGTATCCTCATTTTACTGCGGGTGCCAAATTCAAGGTGAAATATTTCGTTTTTAACAGTAACTCGAAAACAAATCATATTCGTTCCTATGTTTATATGAACTTTATTAATAGTTTTAATAATGATTTATAACCTGTTTATTTTATTAGGAACCATCTGTATAATACGAGTACATGGTATTTTGTAGATGAACCGCAAATCAAATTCTCGTCTTCAATTTATTTGTGGCTTCTTTATTTTCTTATTCGTCTTCGCCTCATCGTTTTGAATATAATGAAGCCATATAATTTTCAAAAAATTTCTTAATATTATATTTTAACTGAATTTCTTTTATTCATGTTTAGCTGGTTTTTAGTTGTTTGGTCTTAAAAATTAAATTACAAAATATTTATTTTAATACTTCCATGTGTTGACTATGTCAAATGGAAGAAACTAAAAAAAAATCTATTTAAAAACGTACAACCAATAAAGATTTATCAAAGATTTTTTTTTGCAGGTAGATAGATTTTTTAATGAAATTTTATTGTAATGTTATTAATAAAAATTTATTATCTTAACTTTTAATATTATTAAAAGTTTAAATAAACCAAAAAAAAATTAAAAAAATTAAAAAAATCAAATTTTATAACTTTGATCGGCTTCCCCACCCTCAATATTGTCTTCCAAAATTTTTTTTGAGTCTTTTTCACTACTATTACGAGAATTTCGTATCTATTTTAATATCGTTTAGTAAATTAGGAGAGTTTGGGGGGCAAAATATTTTTAAAAATCGTAAGATAAGCATGTACTCATATATTGAGCTTAAAATAAGGTGGGGTTATCTTTACAAAATTTGGCGAAAATTGATCATAAAAACTATCTACTCGATCCTCTGGATCGAGTACCAACAAAGTTTTGGATTGAACCCAAAACTTTACCAACAAATTGCCTCATACAAAGCAATCTTTTTACAAAAATGTCATCAAAATCGGTTTATCCAGTCAAAAGTTATTAGGCTTCAAACACGCCAAGACACGTATATACTTATCTACATACTTACGAATATTGCCATCCGTTATTTTTGATTTTTGGGGTCTCTGATTCATGAAACGTCGAGAAATGAAAAAAATACGCCATTTTTAATTGAATTTTATACTTTCCTTCTTATAGTATAGCTCTAAAGCTATGCTGCTAGGAAAGTAAAAAGGTTCTTAAAGGAATAAAATTATATTATTATAATATAATAATATATTATTATTATTATTATCCTTTAAATTTCAACTTTTTGAAGTCAATTCAAATTAATGGTTAATAAGTTATTGACAGATGTAGATTAGATGTAGATGTTAATCGGGCAAAACAATCTCGTTTTAATTCGGATTTTTTTTTAATCCATATTCGTATTCGTAAAGCGGTTACAAATACGTAAACACGTTTTTTTATTTTTATGAGATGTTTCTGTAAGATTAATTGTTATTATTCAAACTGACAACTAAGCTTTTGTGCAACGATTTTTTTGTACTACTTTCAAAATATTAAAATGGTGACCTCTAAATGGCAGCCAAGTACAGCTGGTGGGGAAGAACATCCACCGTTAGTTCACATTTATCGACCCACAACATGTCAGATATTTTTTTTACATATTACTTCATAAATAATAAATTTTATATTTATTCTGTATACCATAGTTAAAAATACAAAAAATTCAAAAAAGGAAGTGCATTCAGTTATGTCGCGTGTTCTTGGAAACAGCGCTTAAAATATCTATTGTTATTATAAAAAGATTATTTTTTTTGCATTATATTCTATAATCAGTTACAATTGATTGTTTTAAAAAAAATATCTTTATTTAAAATTGTATTTTTATTTTTGCCTCCATCAGTTAATTCAGAATTGTAAAAATAAACCTAGTAAATATGATAATAGTTAATTAAAATAATATTAAAATTCTTTACGGAGAAATATTTCCCAGGGAAAATATTCTAACGAAGATTAAAGTTAATTAATTTAAATAAAAGAACGAATATTTTAATCAGGATTGACTTAAGATAACTCTACAATAACGTCGTTGCAATTTTAGTAGATTTCCCTTGATACATTGATAATTAGTCGTTTCGTGTTGCTATCCCTTAAAGTAATCTTCCACTTTTTACATAGAAGAATGGATTAGTTAATTGCCTAAGTAGTTTCTATTAGAAAATTATATTTTAGAAATGACGGCTGGTTTTGAACTGTAATAAATTTGGCTATATTATACCCTAATGTCTTTTGAAAATTGTTTATAAATATGAAGTTTTTCGATAAACTGAAAGTTTTGAGAATCTAGAAATTAAGGATACACTTATTAACTACTGTTAAAGGATTTACGTTTGGTTACGAGCTACTAATTCCAGATATTTTATCGATATTGGTCACGAGATATGTAGATATGTTAGTTTGATGTAAACTTTACCACATGTGTTAACATGTGCAAAAGTGAGAAAGGAAAGACACTATACATTGATTGGTATTACTCATATTATTGGAATATATTGAAGAGTTATACGGAGGAAATGAATTAGAAAATGGTGTTATAGAGGAAGAAGAGGAAGTTGAGGAGGATGAAATGGGAGAAACAATACTGAGATCTGAATTTAAGAGAGCATTAAAATATTTAAATGGCAGAAAGACTCCTGGAATAGACGGAATACCTGTAGAATTACTGCGCAGTGCAGGTGAGGAAGCGATTGATAGATTATACAAACTGGTGTGTAATATTTATGAAAAAGGGGAATTTCCGTCAGACTTCAAAAAAAGTGTTATAGTAATAATACCAAAGAAAGCAGAGGCAGATAAATGTGAAGAATACAGAACAATTAGTTTAACTAGTCATGCATCAAAAATCTTAACTAGAATTCTATGCAGAAGAATTGAGAGGAGAGTGGAGGAATTGTTAGGAGAAGACCAATTTGGTTTCAGGAAAAGTATAGGGACTAGGGAAGCAATTTTAGGCCTCAGATTAATAGTAGAAGGAAGATTAAAGAAAAACAAACCAACATACTTGGCGTTTATAGACCTACAAAAGGCATTCGATAACGTAGACTGGAATAAAATGTTCAGCATTTTAAAAAAAATTAGGGTTCAAATACAGAGATAGAAGAACAATTGCTAACGTGTACAGGAACCAAACAGCAACAGTAACAATTGAAGAACATAAGAAAGAAGCCGTAATAAGAAAGGCAGTCCGACAAGGATGTTCCCTATCTCCGTTACTTTTTAATCTTTACATGGAACTAGCAGTTAATGATGTTAAAGAACAATTTAGATTCGGAGTAACAGTACAAGGTGAAAAGATAAAGATGCTACGATTTGCTGATGATATAGTAATTCTAGCCGAGAGTAAAAAGGATTTAGAAGAAACAATGAACGGCATAGATGAAGTCCTACGCAAGAACTATCGCATGAAAATAAACAAGAACAAAACAAAAGTAATGAAATGTAGTAGAAATAACAAAGATGGACCACTGAATATGAAAATAGGAGGAGAAAAGATTGTGGAGGTAGAAGAATTTTGTTATTTCGGAGGTAGAATTACTAAAGATGGACGAAGCAGGAGCGATATAAAATGCCGAATAGCACAAGCTAAACGAGCCTTCAGTAAGAAATATAATTTGTTTACATCAAAAATTAATTTAAATGTCAGGATAAGATTTTTGAAAGTGTATGTTTGGAGTACCGCTTTAAATGGAAGTGAAACTTGGACAATCAGAGTATCTGAGAAGAAAAGATTAGAAGCTTTTGAAATGTGGTGCTATAGGAGAATGTTAAAAATCAGATGGGTGGATAAAGTGACAAATGAAGAGGTATTGCGGCAAATAGATGAAGAAAGAAGCATTTCGAAAAATATAGTTAAAAGAAGAGACAGACTTATAGGCCACATACTAAGGCATCCTGGAATAGTCGCTTTAATATTGGAAGGACAGGTAGAAGGGAAAAATTGTGTAGGCAGGCCACGTTTGGAATATGTAAAACAAATTGTTAGGGATGTAGGATGTAGAGGGTATATTGAAATGAAACGACTAGATAGGGAATCTTGGAGAGCTGCATCAAACCAGTCAAATGAATGAAGACAAAAAAAAAACTCATATTATGTGCTTAATGCTGTTGACTGTAATATCTTTTTGTGATTAGTTTTGCAAATTAGTTTTCTGCTTCTCTTAATATCTAACAAACATACTTTGGCGTCTTCTGAAAAGGTCGATTAAAGAATTTGTTATTGTTATTTAAATTTTCTTTTTTATCTTTTTTTCATTTTGAAGTTTCCCATCGTCATCACGATTTTTATCAGTAATATATATATATATATATATATTACTGATAAAAAAATATATATATATTTATATTCTATAAATTTCACTGTATATTCATAATTTATTTAGATTTTACTTGGTATGGAAAACTTGTCATTACCTGAAAAATAAAAGAAAGCCTTTAGTATTGATTTTTTTCAGTAATTATATAATGCTTTCAATAAAACCAACAAAAAAAAACGATCAAAAAACATAGAGCTTCTTTTTCTAACGATTAAAAAAGCATAGAGATTTTTTTTTAGCACCAGAACATAAAGGAAAAAGAGAAAAATAAATAGAAGTTGCCTAAAAACCCTATAGCAATGAAAAACAAAATTAAATAAAAAATTAAGAACATATGTTTTTACACTCAACTCGCTATTTGAAATTCTGTCACGTTCCATTATCAAAAAAGAAACAAATAAATACACACCCGATAAGTTAAACAAAAAAGTACTCACTAAAGAAATATTGTTGCTATTAAATTAAAATAAATTTAAACAAATCGCATTTTTTCATACACTAACAATTTCCACTGGGCTAATAACTGCAGCTGTTGATTCTCGCTCTTTCATAAGAAAAAAAAGAGAAAGGAAACAAAAATTTAAAAAAGGTATTATATTTTTACATGTTTTTCTTTAACTTACAATGGTTCAAACTCAAATCTTGTGATCTTAGTTAAACCCATTTCCCGACCTCATACAACGGTGAAATTTTATACAGCGACGTAAGTCGGATTACGATACTATAATCTGTTACATTCTATATTCGTAATGCTGAATATAGAATGTACATCTTTTGTTCTATAGAATGTAATCTTTCTTTCTTATAGAACGTAATTTTGTTCTGTATTTTACATATAGAACATTTATATATAAGTTGCCGGACATACAAGGGGAACATCTTGAGGAAGGGAGCTGAATCGATAAGATGTAGTTATCGATCCGATTGATTTTGACTGTCGATTGAATATGACTAGATCAGGTAGCTGTTGAAGCAGATTTTAATATAACCAGTATAAATTTACCTTATAAAATTTATCTACCCTAATCATCTTAGTTATAAATCTGATTATCATTTATAATAATGGAAACTAATTCTCCAGGTGATAATATTGAGTAAAACTGTTTATATGTATTTTTTTCTAAAGAATTAAAAAAAAAACTGAAAGTAAAAGCTTACTTGTCAGTTTAAATACTTATACAATTAAAGAGACAATAACAAAAGAAAAAACAGTGGTAAAATTAACATTTTACAAAGAGATTTTATAACTTAAACGAATCTAATTTGTTCAAATATGATTTCAAACAACTCAATTCTGTGGAGGGAATAAAAAAATGGAATATTATAATTTTTCAGAAATTATATTTAAAGAAGTGTCGAAAGACACCGAATCTAGGCAAGCACGTAGGAAAGGAAATAAATAAATACAACGATGAAAAAAAAGACAGCAACTCGGCGAAAGAAACGAAAGCGCGTCAAAAATACCAAGAAAAGAAAGCAAATTATGATAAAGAAGCCAAGCGAGCAAGATTGGATATTCATAACCAATACAAAACGCAGTTGAGAGCTACATAAACACCAGAACACGCCTGAAGTTTGATTGGCCCTTCGACGCCATCGCGAATCGAATATCGAGCAACAGATACACCTCAATACCGTGAAGTCGCTTGCAAAGTCAACGCCAGAACTGTTTGGAATGTAGGGCACTAAAGACGCTAAACTTTTTCCACCGCCCTCATTGAAAAATTAAACATTTTCTAGCGCCCCTGCAAAATTTTTAAACTTACCATCTGTTAAAATTAATGATTGCAATTGCTATTTTTAAGATCCACTTTTAAAAATGGCAATTGCAATTATTGTTTTTAAACGTGGCATATCCTATTTCTGAGTTGAAAATTACATATTAAATGAGAACAGTTAAAACGCGTATTTAATCATATTTGGAAGTATTTTTATTAGAATTGAAATCTGAAGTACACTGTCAAAAAGTAGAGTATTCAAGTTTTAATTTCTTTTTTTATTTGTCTTTCTAAGCCTCTTGGTTGCAAAGTTAAAGTAGTTTGAATACAATCATTTTTTATCATAAAATATAAGTGTCCTTTTAATATTTTTTTTTTTTGTACTAGTGTAGGTATTTCATTTTAGTTTGAAAGATTAGGAAAACATATTTTTTTCTTTTATTTTAATCAACCATCGCCTGTTTAGACCGCCTGAACGCCCCCCCCCCCCAATTTTCTGTGGGCCTTCTACCGTCCCCCCACTGAAGGCTTCCGTCGCTCACAAGAGGACGTTATCGCTCACTTTGATAACGAATAGTTTACAGCAAGGCGTCAACAAAATCATGAATTGAATGCCGATTCGAAAATGCAATCAGTACGTTTTGTGTTAGTATCTGTGAAATTTGTACAAATCGATGCCTATCTTAACGAAGTATATATATATATATATATATAACTAATGTAAAAATTTCATTTAATTATGACTAAAAAGTATAAATTAAAAAAAAAATTAAATCATGCTTTTAAAAAAAATACAATCGTACTAAGTAAAAATAATTTTGTTTTCAAGAAAATTACTTTCAAAACTACAATTCATAAAAAGTATTTTTCTCGATGATACAATGGACATTTGCATAATCTGAATCGACTGCAGTAGAGTTAAACAACCTGCTAAAATTTAATATTTCCATGTTAATTCCTATAAAATAAGTTTTCAGTAATTCAACTGTACATACATGTGAAACACGCACAACACACACACACACACACACACACATATATATATATGTTTACGCACATACACATACACACATTCACGTGTGCATAAAGTTAGCTAAAAATTATGAAAAATCTTATTTCCATTCGGGTTCTTTTTCAAAATCTGATGTGGACACCACGTGACTTCCTTGTACGCCTATTAAATTACATGTACGCATTTTTTTTACAATGAAAAGTACGTAAAATTTTATTTCATTAATAACTTCTGATATTTTTTCATTTTTTTTTATTGTTATTACTGAATTATTATTTGTCGTAACTCTTTTCGACAATCGAAGGTTAATAATTATTAATAAATCAATATATTTAAATTAAAAAAAAAGAGAAAAAAGAAGATGAATTAGGATTCGAACTGATGTGCCGCCTTCCTCTTGTAAGATCCAAATATTTTATTAATTAAGATTTTATTTGTCTATAATTTTCGAATGAATTAAAATAAGCACCACTTATGATATATCGTTGAAAGGCTCTCAGTGAGGACTTATTACCCCAGATAAGAAAAATTCAAAAACCAAATTTTTCTTTGGACACTTTTGGTCCAGTCGATCGCAATCAAAAGAGAAGCTAGCTGCACAACTAGATATTACAAAAATCCTAAATCCAAAATTTTAACTTCCTACGGCTAATCGTTTTTGAGTTATACGAAATACATCTTACGTACAGACGTCACGCTGAAACTAATCAAAATGGATTCAGAGATGGTCAAAATGGATTTTTCCGTTGAAATCTGAATACTGAAATGTTTCGCGATCACAATACTTCGTAAAAAGAAGTAAAAAAAAATAAAAATTAAATTGGTGGTATTGTGAAGCGTAGTTGTTAAGCTGTGAACATAACGGAAAAAATGTAACGCGAATAGTGTAAAAGCGTAACGGTGACAGAAACGAATTAGTAAATATTCGTCTAAAATAATCTACTGTTTCTTGTAAAATACCTAACGGCATTAGTTTTATCGTTAGATCTCTTTTAATTATCTAATCCAGTTTACAGAGTCAGTACTAATCACTTTTAGATGATCTAGTATTGAAAGTCATTTTATAAATTAAAAGAAATTTGCGTGTAATAATCAGTATACAGTATAATTTAAGTAGATACATCATGAAGTTATAATTATGTATTAAGGTTAGAAATAAATACTGGTTTATCAGACTACGATTTTATAATTAACGATGTTATTAATTATTGGCGGTAAAAAAAATGAAGTTAAAAATCAAACTTACGAATTTTGAAGTTCTTGAAGAGGGAATAATGAAAATCAGTGGTTACCATTTAATGGAATAATGTTTTAATGTAAATGTATTTACTTTTGCATCCAACATATCACTTAGATTACGATTTTCGTTTTGTTCCAAGTATAAGCTGAAGTTTAAGTGTAGAAGAATGTATGAAAGAAAATATTCAACCTCCAGATGTGACGGAAAAACGTACGAAAACGTGATGGCTTTAAATGAAAATAACTGTATCGGTAAAATTCATTTCATGTAAACAACTTTAGAAGACATTGATGAAGAGATTGATGTTTGTGTAGTAATTCTATCGTAAGAATAAATAAAAAAATATAATAAAATTACAAAATCTTATCAAATACGTCCAACAAAAAAATAAAAATTTTTATAAACTTTTTAAATTTATTTTCTAATAAAATATAACGTAATTTTTTTTTAGTAGTCTAGCTGGAGTAAACTATCTTGTATAAATAGTTATTTATGAACACTACCGCATGAAAAAAACTTGTAACGGTATTATTGTTTAGCAAAATTACTTCAATTTATTTTTCAAAACGCAGCCGCCTATTATAAAAAACGATATCCGGATTTAAAAAAAAGAAAAAACACTTAGTTCCTTATTGTAAAAATGTTAACGTATTTTAAACAATTAACGTATAATTAATTCTATTGTAACAAATTCACAATATTTTATTATAAAAATGACATAAATTACAATTTTAATGTGCTTTATTTTAAAATAATAAAACTTTTTTTTTAATTTTCTTTTTCTTGGCAGCACAGAGTTAATTTAATAAAATATTGCTGCAACTTCATTACATTTTTTCATAGTAAAGAACCATTCTAGAAGATAGGACCAAAAAAAAGTTGAAAAATAAAATTTTCAATGAATAAACACCCCCCTAGTGTACTAATTAATACATATTTGATTATGTTTTACATTACATGATTTCTATTTATACGATCTAGCAGAATACTGCTATAAAATTACAGAAATTTAGGTAATTTTAAAAATGCAATGATGACACAAAATTAAAAGATACATTGCCGTCGTTTATTATTATCATCATCATCATCATCACAAAAGCAGTGTCCCATTATGGACATGATAATGTGTTCCTGTTTAATAAACAAGGAACACTGTTCTTGTTCATAGTATTAACAGTTATGTTGATCTACAAAATTTTGTGTTTTTTTTCGACTGATTACGTAAACATTCTTAACTGGAGTAAATTTATATCAGCAGATTGGTTTTTAATTTTAAGTTAAAATAAGGTTAGGTTAACAAAATAATAATAATAAAATTCATGTCAAAGGTTTAAAAAGGAGTTGCCAAATTTTAACTGTAGTAGGAAATCGGTAATAGTGGTGGGGGATAGATAGTTTTTAGCGGTATAAGATTTCTCCCACCATAAATATATCTCTCCCCTCCTATCTTTTGTACACGAACATTTGGCCGTTGTCCTTTCTCCCTCTTGCCCCTTTATCTGCTACTGTTGATCCAGTGCGCATGTATCTTGCTAATCTATTAGCGGTTACGTTGGATAACAAGGACCGTTTCCCCCACTTCAATAATACTAGTTCATTATACAAACAGTTATGATTTGTTTATAACTCGGTGTGCTAAAAAAGATGTTTTATCAGTTCGTTACTTGCAGATGTTTTCATCAAATCTTTTCAGATTTCAACGGAAATATCCATTTTGACATTCCCTGAATGCATCCATTTTGACTAGTTCGACCATTTTTGATTAGTTCATTAAAAATCAAATTCATTTCATTAATTAATTCTACTAATATTTCGATTCGTGCTTTTTTTTCTTGTGTGAACTTGAAATTAATATGATTTCTGATAATTTGTACATTAATTATTCCAATTGTATTAATGTTAAGTTTTATTACTACTTAAGCTTCACTACGGCTAAAGAAGGTCTTTGCATAACCTATAAAAGTAATTGTTTACGCCACTGGCGTAAAGTCGTTTTATTCCAATGAATTCAAGGTTATGGTCGACCCGACTTTCACGACATTTGGTTCGCCCTCGTCTCTCTCTCGTATAGGTTCAGTTAAAATTGCCACGATGTGTGGATGCTTGCGACTCACTCTCATCTGCCACCCATGGGCATTCTCTCTCTCGCCTTCGTGCACTCTCATTTGCCGACCATGGGCATTCTCTCTCTCGCCTTTGTGCATCCTCATTTGTCGCCATGAACGCATGGCTCACATGTCGTCCATGTGCACTCTCATTAGTCGCCTTTGTGCATTCACGCTCGTCGCCTTTGTGCTGAAACTGTTCGTCAGACCTATTTTATCTCTGGGCATTCTCTCTCTCGCCTTTGCGTACTCTCATTTGTCGCCTTTGTGCACTCTCATTAGTCGCCTTTGTGCTGAAATTATTCGTCAGACTTCTTCTTTCAACTCCGCATTTTTATCTCTGGAAAAACTCTCCTTTTTGCAAATCACTCCTCTTTCGTCTCATTATTGTCCAGTTCTCCTCCTGCTGAATTCGAAATCCATGTTTTTCACCCTCTGGTCTTCTCTTCTTGATATTGCTCGCTCGCCCTCCAGTATGTTTACGCCACTGGTGTAAAGTCGTTTTATTCCAATGAATTCAAGGTTATGGTCGAGTCTTGTAGTTTACAGGCTTGGTAATTTATTTTGCTTTTTTGTAAGGCTTATCTACGTGTATTTTTAAATAGGTTATTTGGATTTATTTTCGATATCAATTTCTCTCAGGCTCCAGTTTGTCTGACTATTGCATCATCGTATTGGTGTTAGCTTATATATATCACGCATTATTTCATTGCTGTTTAGTTTTAATGTATATATTAGGCTTAGTGTTTTTTTATTCTCAACCAATTTCAATATTGTCATAGTTCCTAGAAGTCTATTTCTCTTTGTTTGCCCTGATGTCATTTCTTCAACTTGCGTATTCAGAAATTATTTTTATCAGGCTTACGTAATTCTTTAGTGGACTGCTCGCTTAAATTATTTTTGTTATGTCTTCGTTCCCGAATTCCACACCGTTTCTCTAATCGTTCTCATACTAACACTAAGACACTACTCTTGTTGTCAACACACACACACTCTTCTGTCCATTGCTTTGTTCGCTTCCATTACTTCCATTACTTCTCACCACGCCACCTTTATTCATTCTAGTTCGGATTTTTAACGTCGTGCGGATCCTGGTTCTCTTGGAGGGCCAGGCTTCGATGTTTTCTTTCTTTCGCTTAATGTTGATACTTTCGTCGTCTTCGCACTTATAAACGTTGCGGTATTTCTCTGTTAAAATATTTTCTAATTCTACTCGTCAGTTTTTCGTGATTTCACAGTTTTCTATGTTCGTCCAGCCTCGTTTCTTCGTTAAGTTATTCTTCAAATTCTACATTACTTCTCTGTGGAAAGTGCTTCAATCATTACAAGCTTTCAATTCTGTCGATGCCGAATTTTCTCCAGCTTCTTATTATAATTTCAGCGAAGCAGAATTTCTTCAAACTCATTGCTACACATTTCAGATGCACGTCTTGCTCAGCCTCGAAGCCACATTCTCATCACTGTATTCCTGATACACCACGGCGGACTACGCCCAGGAATTTACTGTATGTATTCGTTTTACCTTCATTCATGAGTTCCTCTCTTACAAATATTTGTGTGCTACAGGGAAGTTCAGTTTTTCATTACTTATTACGTTAAACCGTTATGTTATCATTAAAATTTGTAGAACATTCAGTTCATCATACCTATGCCTTTCAAGTTTCAATTTCACTTAAGTACAGTCACGACAGGTTACTTACATAAGGTTGTCATTGTTCAGCTGCAACCTATTTCACGTGCTTTATTAATTTCAATTCTGTAGTTAACTCTACAATTAATTTCAATGCGATTACATTGTAATTAACTCTTTATTTTTATGTTTACTTATCACAATTTGATTATTGTTATTAACTCTTTTTGTACTAGAATATCATTGTGGCCTTTTTTCTACACTAAACTAGAATTACATGTATTAATTATTTAACGTTAAGTTTGTTGATGTTCTTAATTCAGAAAAGGCCAGTGCTAATTAAGATTTATTGTAATTCATTTATCTAAGTTAATGACATCCGTTCATTGCTATTTGTCACATTATAGTATATGTCAGTAGTACAACTGTTTGCCAGTTACATTTTTCTGTTGATTTATGTTTTTCTAAATTTACAATTAAAATTAAGGTGTTTCATGTTCTATTGTTTGCAATGTGTATTTAAAAGTGTATATTCATGTATTTTTTCATTTAATATTATTGCTATGCTGATTTCATTTGATATTCTTATGTATCATTAAATTATGTTATTTTCATAATTTCTTTTTAGTTTTTAAGGTTATGATTTAACTTAAGTTGTTTTTCTTTCTCATTAAAGTCCAATTTCTTTTGGCAAATACGAGCTGTGTTTTTTTAGTTAACTTAGCCCAACAGTAATTAAAGTGAACAATTGTACATATTTGTAGTAATAATTAATCAGTGAAAGACTTTTGTTTTTAATAAAATTTTTGTTTATTTTAGTTTTAATAACGAACTTACAACAATTCATATTGCCCACAATCGGACGGCCGTATATAATTCTAAAAAAATGCCGAAGCGAAGCGCTGAAAATAAAATTTATATTGATCTTTTACACCGTTTGTAATTAGTTAAGTACGAGTATATTGTGTATCTGATTCTTGAGTTCAAAGATTAATTGAAGATTTGCACTAGATTTTATGTTCCATTGCATTTCATTTTTCATTTCAGAGGTATTATTTTCATTTTAATAGGTATTTTTACCTATTTTTAATTGATTTCAGTTCAGATAAAAAAACGGATCGAATTCACAATTCAATCTATAGGAGGTATTTTTTGCTAAAGGCGATGTTTTCAGTGATTCTGTTTTTACTTCCTTGTACAAATTATTGTGGCGCGAAAAAATTCGGATTTCAGATTTCAACGGAAATATCCATTTTGACCATCCCTGAATCCATTTTGACTAGTTTCTGTGTGACGTCTATACGTACGTATATATCTCGCATAACTCATAAACGATTAGCCGTAGGACGTTGAAATTGTGGATTTAGGACTGTTGTAAAATCTAATTGTGCACCTCCCCTTTTGATTGCAATTTACTTGACCAAAAATGTCCAAAAAACCCAAAATCCAAAACATTTTATTTTGGACTTTACCTTAACTGTACTAATAAACCCTCATTGAGAGCTTTTCAACGATGTATCATAATTGGTACTTATTTTCATTTGTCCCAGAGTTACAGCCAAATAAAATTTTAATTAATGAAATATTTGCATCTTACAAGGGAAAGGCACATCGGTTCGAATCAAACTTCATCTTTTTTATTTTGTTTTAACTTTTTATTTAATTTAAATATATTGATTTATTAATTATGAAACTGTGATTGTAAAAAAAAAATTACGATAATAATTAAATTGACTTCAGTTCAGATAAAAAAACGGGTCGAATTCACAATTCAATCCGTATTTTTGCTAAAGGCAGTGATTTTAATGATTCTTTTTTATTTTAAATATATATGAAGAAATAGCTGAAGTTATTAATGAAATAAGATTTTATGTACTTTTCATTTTAAAAAAATGTGTTTATGTAATTTAATAGACGAACAAGGAAGTCATGTAATGTCCACATCAGATTTTATTTTGTAGAAAAAGTAGCTCTGGTTTAGTTGTAGTTTCAGGTTTTTACAGACGAACTTGAATGAAAGATTTTTGAAGCTAAAATTACCCGTTTTCATCACGATGACATAATAGTAGTACATTATGCAACAAGCCTATTATGATAGCTATTAATGCACGAGTGCAAGTAAATTACGATACTAGTCTTGGCGAGTGTCGTAACTTCGGAAGAATGCATTATTAGAAAGAATTGCATACCGAATTTTTGTCTACGGCTGAGAAAATATTGGGATCGTTGATTTAATGAAATGATAAAATAGATTGTTTACGGAATAGTTTTTTATTTAATTTTTCAAAAAATAATTTTCTGAGGCAGTGGGTTATTAGTCATAAGTTATACTTTTTCTTTAATATGGATCGGTGTTAAAGATTTGGTCGGATTCGGTCGGATCCTCAGAATCCGACCTAATTAACAAAAGAATAAGCAGTATAATATAGAAACTTAGGTACGTATATTTGTTGTACTTTCAAATTAATTTCTGCTTGCTAACTACTAAATCGGATTAAAATCAAATTAAAAGAACAACCGATACATTAAAAATACTCGCTTCTGATTTTTCAGCGGTTGAAAAGAGTAGGCTTTTCATCATTTGAATGTATATCTGTATCATAATGAAAATTTGTTTTAATAATTTGACCCTCGTTATTTATACAAGTTCCAGCCTCGTAATTCAAACGTTTTTTAATTTGATTGTCATTATATATTTTTTCTTGTAACATAATCATGAAAATCAATTGATATTCTGATATCCAAATTATCTTCACGTAGAACTTAAAAGAAAAATTCGTTAGTAGATTTGCATTAATTAAATGTAAAAAGTTTAATTAAGAAACGATTTTAAGAAACCCTTTGACTTTACATTTTATATAAATGTATGGATATAGAGATAAAAAATATCGTGTTCTCTCCTTCCAAAGATCATTAGCGTTAATATTCCGATAATACTCTTTTCAGTTCATTTTTCTTCATTTATTTCTATTTTTATCAAGGCACAGGTATTTCGCTTTTTCCGTTTTTTTATAAATAATTTTTTTTTTCATACAAAAAAATTTCATACAAAAATTTATCTTTTTTAAAGCCTGTTTATATGCAAAATTTATTTATATTAAATAAATCGATTTTAAAAAAATAAATAAAAAATATTATTTTAAAGATTGACAATAATATATAAAAAATTTTTTATAATTAATTCATCTTTGTAAATACGGCTCCGTTGATAAGTTTCTAGAAGATGTCTATTTTTCATTTAACGGCGATTTCAGTGTTGAAAACTCTATTATGTTCTTTGTTCTACTCCGTATTTGGTTTTATATTTTATCAATCACATAATTGCTCAGAATCAGTAGATCAGTTGAAGTGAGGGGCTCAAAGTAAAAAGAATTAAAAAAAAAAAAAATAACAAAAAAAATCTAAATTAATAGCTTTTAAAAATAAGGAAAAAATTACTGAATTAAATAATATAACTGGCTAATCTATCAGAGTTTAACTTATAATATTTAAAAAAAGAAACAAAAAAATCACTTATACGAATTCAGTAGGACTTGTGAATTAGATAAAGAAAATTATTGATCATGTATATTAAATTACATGTATGTTCTTTGTAATATTATAGTTTGTATTATTAAACGCAATCTTACATTAAATTAACATAGTCATCGATCAAATAATCTGAAGTAATGGTTTTATATTTTACGAGAAAAAAAACGGTTTAAAGTTAATGGGTATCGTCTAGAATGACAACCGAAAGATGATTTTACACGAATTAAAAAAATAGATTCTTTTTTCTTCAAATTTACGTTTTATGTAAATTAAAAAATATATATATATATATATATATATATATATATATATATGATCTACTTATTAATAGCTTAGATAAATTATAAATAAATGATTAGATAACGTTTTGATCGGTTGTTAAAATTTAGATTATTGCATGCCAAAAAATTGTGTTTGTTGTTTTCGCAACTTCTTTAAAATTATCGTAATATCTATTAAATATTTTAGCAGTAATAATTATTTTACTAATTTAGAATAATTTTATAATTATGGCTTGTTGTTAACTTCTACGAGAAAACATATTTAAAGATACTTATATGTACTCGTAAATCTAGATTTCCATTCAGTGGGACTTAAGTTTACGCAGTTATTTCCATCGGATTCTTTTTTCATTTAATGAATAGAATTAATTATTTATTAGCCATTAGACTTTAAACCTTTGTAATATATATTTTTATCGACCTTTTCTACCGTAGGAAATACATGATTTCACTTATCATTATATAAAAATTTATCACATGAAAAAACAGATAGTACATACATGGGCCTTATAAAGGTTATATTAAAAAAAAAATATTACAAAGATCTTCACCTACCCGATGAGAGCTATTGAATAAAAAATTCGGTTCATTATAGTTTATTTAAGAACATTTCTGACTAATTCTGAAATTAAGTCGGTTGTTCTTCTAATTTATTCATTGTCATCATCATCATAATATCATATGGTTAACTGCCTGAGGGCAGTTCTCTTGTTAGAAATCTGTTCAAATTCCCACGTGAACGTTTACGTTCTTGGTGGTTCTCAATTCCTTTTGTATCTTTTGCAATTTTCTACCTGTCTATTTAAACAATTGTTTCATTTTTTTAATTTTTATTATTATTTTTTTTTTAATGCAACATTTCACTACGGTAGTAATTTTAACTGTTCTCAAAGTACGAGCTAGTAAATGTTTTAATTCTATTAAAATTGTATATTTGTATATGAGGGTTTTTTTTACAAAACTATTGTGGTGGAGTTCAGTTTACGATAAATTTTATAACGTTTATTTTTACTTTCCTGCCCTTACAGTTCTAGAGCTATGCTGCAAGAAGAAAGCTCAGTCAAAAAATGGGGTATAAAGTTTTTTTTCATTTCTTGAAGTCTCATAACCCAGTGACCCCAACGAACAAAAAATAAATGGGAGGTAATGCTGGTACTTATACATGTGTACGTGTATTGGCGTGTTTGAAGTTTAATAGCTTTTGACTAGACCTATTTTGATGAAATTTTTTGTACAGAGACTTGTGTATGTAGGTCAATTTTTTGGTAAACTTTCACTAGGGAAGGAGTAGATAGTTTTTTGAGGTCAATTTTCTCAAAATTTTGCAAACATAACCCTATTTTGTATTAAGCTTAGTACATGCGTGAATGCTTATTTGATCATTTTTTTAACTTTCTCCGAAATTACCCCTTCTCCAAAAAACTATAAAAGTTATCTTTTTATTCATTACACATTTTTAACCGTTTTTTTTTTAACCAAAATTTTTTAAAATGTTTCATTTTTTAACCGTCTTCCTAGTCATAGCAGTAATGCAACAGACCCAAAAAATAAATTTTGGGGCCAATATTGTGGATGGGGAAGCCGATCAATTTTTAAAAGTGTAGTTTTTTGAAATTTTTCGAAACTTTTTTGATTTATTTAATCTTTTAATAATGTTAAGATGTTGCATTATTTAATAATGTTTAAATAATAAGCTTTTAGTAACAATATTATAATAAAATTTCATCGTAATTCATCCCCCATACTGAAAAAAGAAATACAATTTTTATTGGTTTTTCCATTTAACATAGTAAACGTAGAAAAATCCAAAACTTACATAATAAGAAGAACGTGTATACAAATTTTCATTAATTTATCTTCAGCAGTTTTTGCTGGGCGTTGATTATGAGTCAGTTAGGACATGGTTTATTTGGTACAGATATACTAGTATATACACACTCGTACATAGAGCGTGTCCTACGAATATTTATACACTTTTGATTTAGTATCACTCTCCCATTCCCCCATCGATTCTATTCAAATTCGACAGACCTTTTAACAAAGTTTCTATAAATGTTCTGTGAAAATTTTAACCTTCTAGGATTTATAGAAACAAAATAGTCGCTTTCAAATGAAAACATCAATTTCAGATAAACCATATTTTTTATTCATTATAAAATAGCTGGTAAAAATGATTAAAAAAAGTTATAATTAGAACTTGAATAATTTAAAAATAAAAACGGTTAAATAATTAATCATGGTTATGACTAAATATTAACTTGTTTTATTCAATTTGAACAGCTGTATATCAATACATCATCTATTTTTAAAGCTATTTTGTATTGAATAAAAAATGTGTGTTTTTTTTTCTGAAATGACGTTTTTATTTGAAACCCACCATTTTGTTTCTATAAATCCTAGAAGGTTAAAATCTTCACACAACATTTGTTGAATCTTCGTTAAAAGATTTATAAATAGAATCGGTTGGGGAATTGACGGGCGACACAACATTTGTTGAATCTTCGTTAAAAGATTTACAAATAGAATCGGTTGGGAATTGACGAGCGATACTAAATCAAAAGCTTATACTTCTTCGTAGGACACTCCGTGTATACGAATATATATATATATATATATATACTTTTAGACCATTTGATTTTGGTTTTTAATATTTTTAATTATTTTAATGGATGATTTAATTGCAACATTATTCGTTGCTCAGAATTTACAAAACACGTCGTTAAAAGGTTTAATTACATTTTTGTAACTACATTACATTTACACTTACGTTTATAAAAATATTTTTTTAAGTCTCATATAAATTCAAATTTATTAGTGTATTAGATAAATTAGTTTAATAACCGTATATCTTAGATCTTAAAAATACAATTGTATTTTCTATTTAAATAATTTTAATTAAAAATATGTTTCCGTTTATTTTTGATACGGTTTCTTATATATTTATTATTTCTTTTCTTCTTATATATTTATTATTTCTTATTCTATATATATATATATATATTATATAAATATTAATTCTAAATGCTTTTATATTTTTGTAATAGATTTATTGCGTATAACCTGTTGAGTATGTTAATTAAGTCTATTAAGTCTATATATGTATTTAGTCTATTAATATGTAATATCAATTAATATGTTTAATCTATTTAATGAGAAAGAAATATTATTAATTAATTGCTAAAATGATAATACTTTAATTAAGATTAGTTTTGATACTTTTTTCAATTTATGTATTTTGTTTTTTATGTACACGTTATTTGATTGTGTAATCGATACGTTTATGTAAATTATCAAGTTATTAATTCGAGTCAGTGCTATTGCGGTTTACTTTTAAAAATTGAAACCTAGGCTAACGGAATGGAAGTTTTTTTTTTAAATTTAACCCAAATACTTCAACATACTACATTAATGTACTTAATTTATAAATCTTTTTAAAGAAATCATACATGTACTTGTCACCTTGTACAAGTACTCCGAGCATTGATACTACCATAAATATGGTAAAAGTGCAGCTGCAAGGTCATTCGCCAGGCTTTAATAAAAAAAATTATAATAAAGAAATAAATAAAAACCTCCTTTACCGAATTTCAAATTCATAACTACTGTTTGAAGTATAGAAAATAATTTATTTGTTCACTCATCTGATTTCTTTAATAAAACACAATTTTGCTTGCATAAATGCAAACATACTTTATATAGAATTTAAAAATGTTTTACGTAGCTCCACCGCGCTTCACCTTGCTACAGAGATTTTTTTTTGTTAATATCTTGCTACATGTTAATTTTATTAAAAAAAATTAATGAAAACAAAATTTAATCTTCGTAACAATTTTTATAATATATGTCAAAAATTGTTATTCGTTATTTCGACATTTTTTTCCAGGTATTAAGTAAAAGAGATTAATCGACAACATGCAGTTATAGACTTAATCCATTTTTTTGTTTTCAGTTACGTAATTATATGTCCACTTATTGCCAATGTATTACTATTATTATAAATGAATTAATTTAGGTTGGCCTGTCTTGACCGTTATAGTATGCATATAAATCCACAACTTTGTAAACAATTCAAAACA
Organism: Lycorma delicatula; assembly: GCF_047948215.1. NCBI lineage: Eukaryota > Metazoa > Arthropoda > Insecta > Hemiptera > Fulgoridae > Lycorma > Lycorma delicatula. The sequence goes on along the minus strand of NC_134462.1, from coordinate 41,714,280 downwards.
ATATCAGTACCTGAATGATTTAACGTTACATATTTCACTCAGTTGATTTTGTTTTTAATATTATTACTATCCGAAGGCTATATTATGAAATTTATGCTTCAAGATTTTTTTTTTGATTTCCTATCACATATACCGGTCAACTAAAATTTTTTTTATAGTACTCTTTCATAAAATAATTTTGCTTTCACTTTAGGGTTACAAAATATATATATATATATATATATATATATATATATATATATATTAAACATAAATTTGTTCTTTAATGCAAATGTATTTATTTTTTTTAATGTTTTTTATTTAAAAGACTTTTTTTAATAACTAAATATTTCTTAACATACGTAGTTTTAGATAAATTAGCCGTTAGAAAATATGTTTATTATTTTATTTGATCTGTATTTAAATGATACAATAATTATAATTTTCCTCTTTAAAAAAGTTTTAAAAATCAGTAGCTTAAATTCTTAATTCTGTCAGTAAATTAATTCTTAATTTAATTATAAATTTTATCATCTATTGAGTTACTTTCACATAATTTTTTTCTAATTAATAATTCCTGTTATATTAATTGTAAAAGGAAGCTAATTTAATTCTCCCCCCCCCCCAGAATTTTTAGGTTGAATATAAAAAATAGAGAAGAAATATTTTTAGGACTAACAGGTTAAAAATTACACACACACACACACACACACACACACACACACATATATATATATATATATATATTTTTTTTTTCTCTCTCTCTTTTTTTGTTCAATAACAATTATAATTACAATCGGCTCTCATGCGGAGCCATAAGTAAGTTTCCTGACAAAACCACGTGATAAGGAGGTCCTTAAAGAACCCCAAAATAAGTAATACACAATAAATAGTTGCAAGTAAACTTAAAGTCCAATATGAAATTTTAAACTCAGTCATAAATCACATAACATTAATTTCAGCACCACAAAAACAAACATTAATAACAAAGAATAAAAAAAAAAAAAATAAGAATAAAAGGAAAGAGTAAAAACAAAGAAATTAATTACGATACTACTAAAATTGTCAGACTTTAATCTGTTACGCAGACCCTAAGTCGAGTATATGGACACGTCTCAACCATCGGACGTCCCTGTTGTTATCGAATAGATTATTTTCAAAGTGGTTTACATGATTCTTAAGTCTCTGCAGGTATTTAACACTGCGGTGCCGTGCAATCTCACGAACCGACGGGAGCTCCAAGTAATCGTGAACCATGGCGTTTCGGCAATCACCCTCGCTACTTTGTTCTGGAATCGTTGTATAATTTCCATATTACTAGTAATAGCCGTTCCCCAGAATTTTATACCGTACGTACAGACTGGACACAGAATAGCCTTATAAATTAAGATCTTGTTGGGTAACGTGAGGCTGAGTTTCTCTGTAGCAGCAATTTAGTTCCCTGTATCTTGCACTCAGCTGTTTTCTCTTCATTCTCACGTGACACTTCCAGGTCAAACGCCGATCCACGGAAACTCCCTGGTACCGCACAGTTTCAGTTTACGGGATCAAGACACCATCAAAGTACACACTAGGACAGTCACCCCTCCGCATGGAGAATGTGACGTGCCTCAACTTACCTTGATTAACCTTAATCCTCCACTTTTTCTGCCACGTGCAGACACGGTCTAGCGCCATTTATATGTCCTGCGAGGCTAGGCCAGGGTCTTCGTTAACTGCCAGGATAGCAGTGTCATTAGCGAATGTGCCGACGACGCAATTCTCTAGGACCGGAATGTCCGCAGCGAAAATGGAATACAATACAGGGGGCCCAGCACAGATACCTGAGGGACACCCGACCCAATCTCAAAGAATCTCAAAGATTTACACAAAAAGAGGTCATGGAAGCTATAAATAAATTAAAAAATAAGAAAAGCCCCGGCCCAGATGGCATCCCAGCGGCCATCATTAAGATAATAGCTAGGATCGTACCTTGGGAAATAGTCGATGTAGCCAGCTACGGCCTACAAAATAGAAGCTTCCCTGAATGCTGGAAGGAAGCAAGAACAGTCTTCCTCCCAAAGGCAGGACAAATTCAAGAGAACACAGCATATAGACCGATTTCGCTCATAAATAATATGGGAAAAGTAGTTGAAAGGTTGTTAGAAAATAGACTTAGAGAGGAAATAGAGGAAAAACAATGTCTACATCCGGAACAATACGGATTTAGAAAGGGACGGTCCACGGTGACCGCAGTCGAGAAGGTAAAAAACCGGGCATTAAATTGCAGAAGCGGTACATGGAGGACTAGAAAAATCCCCATGATCATAATGCTTGATGTTAAAAACGCATTTGGTACGGTCCCCTGGACAGCCATCATTGAGGCGCTTCAAGCCATGCAAATAAGTAAATACTTAGTAAATCAGATAGATCAATATCTGCAAAATAGGTTCATAGAGGTCAAAACCCTTTGGTCCTGCGGGCCAAAGAGGATGAAGACAGAAGAATGGGAGTATAAACAGTAGGGTAGGGCGGACAGTCACTCCATGGAGGGCCTGTACGCCTTGGTGTGCGGGTACCTGAGAAGGGGGTGAACTCCAGGGGAGTTTGAGTTTGGGTTAAAATAAAAGACCAAGTCCCGGTCGGCGGGGTCGTCCCTGCGGGAGCCTAGGCTCTTTGTGGGGTCGGCGCTGTCGATTAGAGGCCAAAGGCGTAAAGACTGAGTCCCGGTTCCCTGCTGAGGCGCTGGGGGATGGCATAGCCGGTCCTTGGCTCTAAAGCGGGGGATTAGAGGCAGGCAATGTAAAACAAAACATCCGAGACCGGGGAGGCCAACCTGCCGTGCCGGACGTATAGCCGGCGGGTGGGGGACGCCTCCTTTGAGAGTAAAAGAACACTCTCCCCGACTGAATATACTTAATTGGATATCCGGTCGGGGAGAGTAGGGAAAAAAAAATCTCTAAGAATCTTGAAAATTCGTCATTACATTTCATCTGATCGAAACGCCCCTCAAGATAATTCCACAAGACTAGGAGGTAGTGTTGAGGAAGTTGTAGCATTAACTTGTAGAGCAAACCAGGTATCCATATCTTATCAAAGGCCTGTTGGATGTTTAATAACGCCGCCGAGCAGAATTTCCTCTCCTTCAGACACCCACTGATGACTCTTAAGGAATTGTTCGATTGTAGAATGGCCACACCTGAACCCAAACTGGTGGTCCGGAGTCCTTACTCTCCAATACTGGCCGATACTCTCCAATACTGGTGGCCCTTACTCTCCATTACTGCCGCACAGACCTGTGCGGCAGTAGCTTCTCAAACAATTTAGATAAGACCGGTAATAGGCTAATTGGTTTATAAGAAGAAACTTCCTATGCAGGCTTCCCTGGTTTCATATATATATATATATATATATATATATATATAAATTGATTTAGTGTATTGTATTACAATATTTATCTGAATTTAATAATACCTTTCAAAATATTTTAACTCATAAAAATATTGTTACGGCATAACATATAAAATGTTAATTATTAAATTCTCCAAGCTGCTAGATCCAAAAATACGCAAAAATATTTAGGTATTTATTTTTACCATCATTAGTAATAAATAAAAACTCTTGAAAAAATATCACGCTGTTTTCTTTTTTTTACAATTGCAAAATTGTTGTGCTTGTTAGTTGTGTCTACACGAGTGTATTTGTCAATAAATAGCTGTTTGTACTAAGAACTTAACGTAAATCATTTTAAATAGAAACAAACTTAATAATTTCGGTTTTATTTTTTCATTTTTTAAAAAATATTTCTATTTATAGTTCCATCAACAATTAAAGTCATTAGCGACTCATCAAGATTACACTTTAACGTGTAAATGTGTAGCCTTGAACAGACTAAGGCCGATCATTTCTGAGACGTGTAGTTAGTTGACCCCAACCAAAGAACACCAGTATCCACGACCTTGTATCCAAATCTGTATAAAAGTAAGTTCCTTTACAATGGATTTGAACCGTAGAACTTTCGAAATCAACTGATTTACGATGATGAGTTTACCTCTAGGCAATTCTGGTAGGTTGTAAAGAATGTTTTAGAAGTATTTGCAAAGATTAATTTGTATTTGTTACCAGATTAGTTATATTACAGCAGTAATTATATGAAATGTATAAACCATTTTTTAAATTCAACATCTTAACTAACAAGATTTATTATTTTCCTTTAATAATTTACTGAAATTAGGACTTATATTGAAAGTAATATATGCAAACTTTTTCGTACCGATTACCATCTTGAACGTAAAGAAATTTTTTCAAAATCGAATAAATCGTTTTTGATAAAATCAGTTGTTCAATTTTGTTAATTAGTTGTACTCAGCACGCAAAGCTCATGCATTCAGTTTAGGATGGTTTATTATTTTTTTCTTTTAATGAATACAAAGACCGGTTCAAAATGTTTAAAGGTACTCGTTATTCAATGAAGATGGTTTATTATTTCTTTTTCTTTTAATGAATAACAAAGACCGGTTCAAAATGTTTAAAGTTACTCATTATTCGCTATTTCTGGCTTTCGTTGGCTATGTTACATTTTTATCATCGACAAATGCTGTTCAGTCAACGCTTTCTTAAATAATTTGTTAAAGTATAAACAATATTCCAGTTTCTCCTTAGTACAGTGTTCAAACCACAACCGATCGGGAAAACATACCAGTATTTACTTTTTTCATGATAAGTATGATCACTATTTTATGAATATAAAAAAACTGACTATGAAAAACACCTTTTACGATTAGATAGAATTTTTTTTTTGTTTTCCTGCTCCCCTGGGCCGGCTCAACAATCATGTATCAGCCCAGAGAAGTTTCCTTGCGATTCTAATGAGCCTTCCCACCTTCCGGCAGGTCGGCTCACCGGTTCCGGATTTTTTCCTTATTCTCATCTTGCCTCTACCTCTAACCACTAAAGCCAGCCAACTGCCTCCACCCAACTCGCACATTCAAAAAAGGTGTGGCAAGAAGTGTCCTCTTCACCGCAGTACACACAATTTGGGAGCTCCCTTCTTTTAAACCTGTATATGTATTCACCAAATCCTCCGTGACCGGATAGGAATTGTGACAGGTAGTACCCCACGTCGCCGTGTTTCCTCCCCAGCCACGGTTCTAGCTCAGGAATAAGTTTCTTTGTCCACACCTCAGTCGTAGCTGCGTTCCGCTTCTCTTGCCATTCTTGTAGCAAGAGATTAGTGGCATCTTCCCTGTCCATGCCCTCACAGATCCGATTCATTTAGGTAGCCCGTAACTGGATCGTCGGTACCCCGGCCAGGACTTCCGCCGCATCCGCTGATACCGTTCGGTACGCCACCACGATCTCCTTAAATTCATTCGTCCCTGCAGTGATGTCATCATTTTCACGTTCCTCTTGGTGTTTGGTGCCGAAAACCAGGCAGGCACTGTATACAACCCTATATAAGTCACTGCTATAATCAATAGCTTTTTTTTAGCTGCTCTGGGTCTCCACTTGGCGTCCTTCACCTATACTCAGAGCGTTGTCGATCTGCTCCGCTGTACTGCATACTTCATTGAGATGTCGGTTGTATAGTCCATTTTGATCGAACCATACCCTAGGTATTTCACAAAGGGCTTTGATTCTAGTCTAACCCCATCAACCGTAACTTTAATTCTTCTAATCTTACGTCGGCCTGCGATAACCACGAGTTGCTTTTTTTATGGAGCGAGTCGTAGCCCCCTTGTCGCCAACCGCATGCTTATCTTTCTTGTGGCCCGATTCGCCTTTTCCTTCACTTATAATCTTCTGTGGTAGATTAATAGAATTTAAATGTTTTGACTTGTTTATTATTTTTAACAATATTCTTCAAACGTTATTTTTTTCTTATGTAAATCAGCTTAAAACCTATTTATTTCGTGTTCTTTCAATCAATCTAATTTTCATTTATTTCTTAATATAAATTTAGAAGTAGATATCACTAAAACTGTTTGCGAAAAAATATAATTAAAATTTAATAGCCATTCTGCTTTTTTTCTTATTTTAATCATTGGTAGATAATGAGAAATTAATATAAAAGGCTAAATATAAATGAAAATAAAAGTAATCATAATAACTTTTTAAAAATTGAAATGACTATCTAATTTTAGATTTTAATTATTATTTTTATTTATTTAAATGGCAGTAAGGTTCAATGATTATTGATTGAACATTTTTACCCCATCGGACTGGTCTAGTGGTTAACACGTCGCAAATCAGTTGTTTAATAGCTGATTTTCGATGTCAAAGGTTCGGAGGTTCAAATGCTTTTTTTTTCTAGCCTTCGGGACCATCGTTAGGTACTGCTTCAGAGGATGAGATGATATGACAATTTGGTTCAAATCGTAGTATAAGTTGTTTTTATACGGATCTGAAAACTAGGTAATGGATACCCATGTTCTTTGGTGGTTGAGTTTCAATTAACCACTCTCAGGAATAGTCGACCTGAGTCTGTGCAAGACTACACCTCATTAACATGTCATACATATCATCCTCATCACATTGTACCGGTGGGGGGGGGGGAGGGAGTTGCTTATTTTTCACTAGTTGAACAGATTGCAATGTACACATTAGGAAAATAAAATAAAATTTCTATTTAAAAATATTATTTCAGTAACCGTTAAGAATAACATTGTCCTTTTTTTCTTCTGATAATTCATTAAAGTTTCTGTGTTTAATTTTACTGCTTTATTGTTAAAGTTCTGTACCCGAAAAAATTTTTAATGTTTCTATTTGATTAACGTATGTTTAATAGCATAGTAGATATCTTTTTTACATGAAAGAAGCGCTGTCCTAGTGAGTTTCTTTGTGCCATCAATCCCTTGAGCGGTTTGGTATATTACAATTTTTTTTCCTTACAGTTGTTATGTTTATTTTCAAATAAAATTAATAATTTATTAGTGTTAAATATATCCCATCATCCTTGTTCATCTCTTTATAAGATTCCTTTACAAATTTCTATTCTATCCTATTCGACTTAAGACCTCTTTATTTCGAATTTTATCGACCCCCGCCAAGAAATATTTCTTATTTTTCTTTAAAATTTTTAATATTTAAATATCAAAATTTTGATATTCTCTTACAGATCTATTTTTTCGAGGTTTTTGTAAATCTTTACGTTTTATTGTCTGCCTAGCTCATCTAAACAAAAAAAAAATTGTATTTATTATGTATTAATGTGCGCACGTATGTGTGTCGCAATGCTTTTTGCCTTATATCTAATTCAAATTTAGCTCAATTATTATTCTCTATATGGAGCATTGATAAATAGTTTTCTTTCAAATTCGTTAAGGGGTTGGGATATCGTGAAAAAAACCAACTTCGTCAGACACATTTAAAAACAAAAAAAAACCTTTATCAAATCAAACTTGTTACCTATAATGCATATATAAATATTCTAAACTTTTTTTTTAAAACGATCCCCCCCCCCCCCGAATAAAATTAAACGTTTCTTTTCTTTTACTCCTTTTGACTTATATATTTTCCAAACATTTTTTTTAAAGTTTATATTTCATATATAAAATATCTAGAATTATCTAAATTTATTTTAAAATTGTCGACCCCGGACCTAAAATGTTGAAAAAATTTTTTTTACTTATTTTAGCCAATGTTGAAGGAAGATGTAGAGAAAATTATACTTAAGCAAATTTGTTCAGCTTTACTTATAAATTAATAATTTTAGAATGATTTTTCTTACAATTTATTCCCCACGTCTAAAAAGTATGTATTATGGTTTTGGCTCTCTTTTGTTTGTATTATTAAAAGTTTTGTTTTTCATTTTTCTTCATTACTTAAAGGGATATTAAAATTAAATTAGGTTTGGCAGATACATTATATTCGGGATTCAAAATGAATTTTTTTTCGTTACTTTCATAAAGTTTATACTCTTATCAAGTTGCAGTTGATTGCCAAGAAAGTCGTACCTTGCACACTTTTTAATAAATATTTTATCATCGAAGAAATTTTGACTTTTTAAAAATGTTTTTATCTGTACTTTGTATTTTAATAGTACTGGTTTATTTTTTTTTTATACAGGTACAGGAGAAAAATTACATAATAAAAAGACTTGCTGCTAAATTTTGTTCGATAAAGTAGGAATAAAAATCATATCTCTATTTTTTTAGCTTTATTAAATAAAAATTTCTGATTGTAGTTTATGAATGCGAAATTCCGTAATTCCGGTAACCGATAAACGGTTCCTCAAAAACCACCGTCAAAATAAAAAAAAAAACAAATTGAAATAATATATTAGGCAAATAATAGGGTTCTTTTTTTTTAAATGTTTCTTGTTTTTTTAATAAGAATATAAGTTTTATGTATGTTAAATAAACCTTTTCTTTAGTTTTAATTTTGTTCAAACAAAAAAAAATAATTAAACTTTATTTTCTAAAATTTTTAAAGCAGAAATGTAATTAAGTAATTAAATTAGAATAATATTGAATTTTCTGCCTTTGTTATGAAGGCAATTGATATTGTTTGATCGATGAATTACAAAATTTTTCAGTAATGATAAAATTCGAATAAACCATATTGCAAATTTATTGATACCATGAAAAATGATTCGTATCAGAACAATTAAATTTACCTAAATACATTTAATATAACCCACCGGGTTGGTGTAGTGGTGAACGCGTCTTCACAAATCAGCTGATTTCGAAGTCGAGAGTTTCAGCGTTCAAATCGTAGTAAAGGCAGTTACTTTTATTAGGATTTGAATACCAGATCGCGGATAACGGTGTTCTTTGGTGGTTGGGTTTCAATTAACCACGCATCTCAGAAATGGTCGACCTGAGACTGTACAAGACTACACTTACACTCGTACATACCATCCTTATTCATCCTCTGAAGTATTACCTAACGGTGATTTCCGGAGGCTAATCAGGGGAAAAAACACATTTAATATGTTTTTCGATACTCCAATCATATTAAAACTATACTTTTATTTTATGTTTTAACCCTAATTTATATTCAGCATCTTTAATCTGGAGTATATTTAATGTGTTAAAAATATTAAAGCTTTATTTCTCTAATATTGTGTATATTTCTAATTACTTTATGTTTGCGTATTTTTTAAATTTATTTGTGTGTGTGTGTGTGTGCGCGCGCGCGTGTGCGCATATATATTTATAAATGTTAATTGGTTAAAAAAAACAAAACAAAAGCGTAAATTCAATAAAAATCTGCAATACTGTAATACTCTTTCACATTTATTTTTTTCTTATCTGGTTATGACACAACATAACCGATATAAGAAAAAGCTTTTGTCTGGGAATATGAAATGTAAATCTTTTGTAGCAAATGAAGCCTATCTGACGGGGATACGGTCTCATAATGTATGAAATATCGAGACGCCGTCTTCGCAAATCAGCTGATTTCGAAGTCGAGAGTTTCATGGAGATCGGCGGAATTGTTATAATTTAAATTATCACAGTCCCATTTTTCTCTATCTTGAAAATTAAAAATTTGACTTATTAAATCCTAAATAAAAATGGCTATTCCATGTATAATCTTAAGTTTCAGTCGAAATTTTCTTTACCTCTTATAGAACTTTATTTTTTGCTGGATTTTTATTTTAAAAACTAAAAACAAACTACTGCACCATATTTTCTTGAAATTATTATTTTGTTTTAGAAAATTGTAGATTTTTTCATTGATATTAACCGTTTTTAGTAAGAAAATTGCTAAATTTATCTCAGAATTCTTAGGAAGAATTTTCAAATTTTTTTCCCGTTTTAATTCAGTAAGTAAAAATCTATTTTTAACTGTTTTTTCATTTAAACTCTGGTACCAGTTTTAATCGACCGTTAACCACTTTTTAAAGTTTTTTTTACGATACCATAACTTTTAGAAAATAATTATAATTAACGCTGGAAGTTGATAACTTCCAGAACTATTATTTATAATGTCGCAAAATGTTAAATTAATGTGAACTTAAAGTTCCTCACAAAAATTATTATTTCTAACAACAATGAGAAATTGGTTTTGAAATAACTTTTAGTTGTTGCAGAATTGTGTTTTTTTATTAAGTAAAATAATTATAATAATCTAGAATTATAATTTTTAATTTTGGCTTTTCTGCAAATGAATAAACCATTTGTATTTAAAATAATTTTCCTTCAAATCAATCCAAATTATTCCTAATTCTCAAATATTGATATCTTGAAAAGCTGATGACTGTATCCGTGTAATTTAAAATGAACATATTTTATTCAAATTTAGACATCATGTTTCATTCAAATATTTCCGTTTGTTTAATGATTTAATTTGTGTTAGGAGAAAAGATTTGGAGATGTAAAAAAATAATAAATACATCTTTAGTTTTATTTTATAATAAAAAAGTTAAAATTAATAATCGAAGTAAAATAGAAAGCTACAGTTTTCAAGAAATTGAAGTAAATACGTTGCTTATTCCGTTTCGACTAAATGTGTCAATTTGTTCCAGGCAATTCAGTTCATATACGATAGCTGGGAAAAAGTAAATAGTACCACAATCAGAAATTGCTTTGCCAAATGTGATTTAAAAGTTGATTCCGACGATAATGCTGAAATAGTCGGTGCCGAAAATCTTTTGGAGCAGCAGGTTCAAAATTTTGAAGCGTTCACGAAAATCGACGAAAAAAAAATGCTACGTTGAAAACGAAACTGGTGATGAAAAAATTACTTAAAAACTGGACGAAGGGGAAGACATACGCGTATCTACACGAAATGGGGAAAAAAATCGTGGACAGACTTCAGCAGTAATTTACGCAATAGACAGTGAAGAAAGTTCGCTAGCAGAACTGCGAGTGTGTGCCAAATTTGTAGAACGCAAGGTAATGAAAGGAAGACGAAGAACAATGTAGAAGAATTTTTTTATGAAATTAAACCAAGTAAGATTTTTGTATACTGATCATAAAAGCCTCGCATTCGCATTATTTTTACTTCTACTTCTAGTCTGTTATCAATCTTTGTTTTTTAATAATGATGTAAGACTACAAAAATAATTTAATAATAAGTTTAATACTGTATTAGAAATAAAATTCTTAATTATAGGACTTTAAATCGTGTTTAATAATTAATACTTATGTACTGCCGTTTATTAGGGCCATATGATCCCGGTTCTGAAGTGGTCCGATTATCCTTAATCCACTGTATTTGTAAAGTTTTGAACTGTTTAGAACGATAAAAATTTAGTAAATATACTAAATTCATTGTTGTTATTATACGGTAAGTGACTTATATAAATTAATTTGTTAGCCACTGCATTGAAATTATTATTAATTAAGTGAAAATTGTATTAATTATCTAGTAGAATAATTTAATCATTTGTATACGTGACGAAAATTACGCATTGATAAGCAGCACGTGTATAAACTATTAATTTCTTTCTAAAAAAAGGTGGAAAAATTAGATCTGTTGAACCATCGATAATCCTAAGTTAATTTATTAGCGACGTGACAAACGTGAAAGTTTTTTTAGTAATTTTTTATTTTGGAAATATGTAGTTTAACAAACATCTACCAGATAAAAACGGGCCGGAGATAAAAACTTGTAATTTTGTTGGTTAATTAATCTACACTTTTATTACATTTTGTTATGTTCTTTTGCAAAATTTTATGTACTTATTCTGAAATTTGTTATTTTTTTTACTTAGGTATTATTTTTTTTTTATAACAAATGTTATATTTATTCAATTTTTTTTAGGTTATAAGAGAATTTATAGTTTGAATAAGTAATTAAAATAATATTGACTGTATTCTAAAAGGAGATTTAATTATTCCAATATTTAAATTTTTATTTAATAAATATTATTTGCGGTTTAATCCAGAAATTCCTGAGAACTAGACAAACGTCAGAATATTTTTGAGCTTACTTTTCATACTCTTTCGTTACTTCTTGTGTTAAGTTATAAATGAATTCGATATTTTTGCTCTTAGAAAACTTATATTTTGTTTCCCTAAAATTATCATCATTTACTTTTTGTGATTTGTGGAAAACAAAAAAAAAATTACTTGATACAAATTTTATGAAAATTGATGCAACAAATATTTTACACATGTTGTTCATTAACAATAAGGAAGTATTATTATATTCAATATAAAAAACTAATTAACAAAGTAGTACGCCACCAATTACCCAATTACCTGCCATCAGTTTTCGATTTATTTTTAAGTTTTACGTGTATATGGTGGTCACAAATCTAGCAGTTCAGTTTTACAAACCGTTATTTCATCTTGTCAAATTTTTGCATTTAACTTTTTTTTAAATAGGCTGAACATTTTTTGTTATATTTTGTAACCTAAATATAAAATGTTGTATAATTAGTTTTTTTTTATTTTATTTTGTAACACTATAGCAACTTTAATATTGAAATAGGTTTAATTTTGTAAGGATGTTTAAACTTATCATTATAATTGACTTTTCAGAATGTAAAATTATCTAGCGGGACTGAGAAGAAATTTTAGCTTAATTATTTATTTCCGTTAGGAGATTATTTGTGTAAACCGTTTAAATCTCTAGTCAGTTTATTTTTTATTTTTACTACAATCTTAAAATTTAAAGAACCAATTAGAAATCATTTTATTATGTAACTCTGTTTACATGAGGTTGTTAGTATCAATAAATAAGGTATAGTAAAATGGAAATTATCAAATTACTTGCCATCAATTTTTTGATTTATTTTTAATTTTTACGTGTATATGGTGGTCAAAAATCTAGCAGTTCAGTTTTACAAACCGTTATTTCATCTTGTCGAATTCTTGCATTTAACTTTTTTTTAAAAATAGGCTGAACATTTTTTGTTATATTTTGTAACCTAAATATGAAATGTTGTATAATTATTTTTTTTAATTTTTATTTTGTAACATTATAGCAACTTTAATATTGAAATAGGTTTAATTTTGTGAGGATGTTTGGTTTGGGGTTTGTATATAAATGCTCATACGTAAAGGCTGTGTAATTTTGTAACATTATAAATTTTCCAGTGTTTATAAATGCATTTTTGTTTTTACACAAAATATAATTAATTTCTTAAAATGAAAATAAATTTTTCAAACTGTATATCTTGAAATCTTAATTAATATACTGTGTCTCCCACGCTTTTGATTTCTTTTCCATTTTTTCTGTTTAGTCTCCGGTAATTACATTTCAGATAATACTTCAGAGGATGAATGAGGATGTTATGTATGAGTGTAGTCTTGTACAGTCTCAGGTCGACCATTCCTGAGATGTGTGTTTAATTGATTAAAGAACACCGGTATCCACGATCTAGTATTCAAATCTATGTAAAAATAACTGACTTTACAAGGACTTGAACACTGGAACTCTCGACTTCCAAATCAGCTGATTTGGGAAGACGCGTTCACCACCAGACCAACCCGGTGGGTTATACTCTTTTGATTTAGTATCACTCGCCTATTCCCCCACCAATTCTGTTGAAATTTTACAGACCTTTTAACGAAGGTTCTAAAAATGTCTTGTGAAAATTTCAACCTTCTAGGATTTATAGAAACAAAATGGCCGTTTTCAAATAAAAACATCAATTTCAGATAAACCACATTTTTTATTCATTAAAAATAACTGGTAAAAATGATTAAAAGCAGATAATTAGAACCAAAATAATTAAAAAACAGTTAGATAATTAGTTATGATTACGACTAAATATTAATCTGTTTTATTCAATTTGAACAGCTGCTTAACTGTTTTTTAATCATTATTACCGGCTGCGTTGTAATGATTAAAATAATGTGGTTTAATTGAAATTGATGTTTTTCTTTGAACGCCGCCATTTTGTTTTTATTAATTCTAAAAGGTTGAAATCTTCACAGAACTTAAAAGATCTGTAAAGTTTCAATAGAATTAGTGGTGGAATGGGCGAGTGATACGAAATCAAAAGCGTATATCTCTTCGTGGGACACGGTATATAATATGGGTAATCGAAATTAATTAATGAACAATTATAATTAATTCGGAGTCTATAATCCATATTGTTCTTTCTCTTACATGTAAATAACCCTTTATTTGGATTTATCATTTGAATTAGAAACGAAAGTAATCAAATAACATTATACAATTAACTTCATTTTCCCATATTCATTCATTCAGAATCCAAATAATGTTATATATTATGCCAGAATCGTCGCAGTTTTAGACGATCTGATACTTTACTGGATTTACTAAGTAAACTCAAGAATAAAATCGTTTTACCTTCTTTCATTGTACTAAATTTTGTACTGCATATCAACATGCCAAGTTCTTTGAATGTTGATGACATTTCGCTCTATAATTGACCTCTTTACTCAATTCTCTACAGATTGGACTTGCTATACAGTGGTAAACATTAATATTATGAAATATATAAAGGAGATTTAATAAAGAAACAATAAATTGCATTATCTTTAAGTAGGGGAACATTTTTTGGCATAGATAAAATATCTCTAAATCAAACGTTTATGCTTTTAAACAGATTGGTTAGTTGATTATATTTATTTATTTATTTATTTTTTTACGTTGCATGTAAGTAAGATATTTACTCATATTTGTGACATTTTATAAATAATAATAATAATAAATATTAATAATAATACAAATAATCCGAAAACCGGTCCACACGTGTAAAGATGTTGCAGAAAATGTAATCTTTTTTTTTCAACAATCTTGAGTCACTAGTAATTATAATTAGATTCACCTTCCTTCATTCTCTGTTTCTCTCATACCCTCTAACTGTTTCCCTCTCCATAATACTAGTCTTCCAAATTTATAAATCTGTTCGGTGGAAGGGGAATTTAATAAGTTTAGTCTTACTGAAACTACTTTTTTAAATTGATAGGTCCTCCCTACCTAAAAGGTTCCTTTTTAAATTTTATTCAGTGGATTTCGTGGGACTGGTGCAGGTATGCTTAGGAAGTGTCTGTGCTTAAGACAACAATGATGTATAATGCTTCATTTGCTGTAACAGCGTGTAGAGTGTTAAATAATCTACCGACTGATGGTGTATCACCCAGTTTTGTGGATACTTTTGAGGAAGGTATTTTCTAATTACTTTTTTTATTATTTTATTTATCGATCCATATGATATACGTAAGTGATAACATGTCAATTCGATATGATGGTTTGGAAAACGAAAATAACGGACTAAGATGGTTTTTTCCAAACCGAAAAAGTTTTTTTTTTTTTGAAACGTATAGACCTATTTAGTGGGCATCAATTAAAAATTCTTTAATGGATTAAAAGAAATATATATATAAAATTCCGGATAATCGGACTACTTCGGGAATGAGATTAAATTGGCTTATTAAGCGATATTAATGAAAAATGAGGCTCTATGCAGAAGTACGGTGCATTCTAATTATTAAACTCGAATTAGCGATTTACTATTCTGAATTTTATTTCTAATATTAAAATTACATGAACAACATTATAAATTACAACATAATAAAAATTTAAGTACTCTACCGTACAATACTTGTTTAATAAAATACAATACATTGTTTACTCTCTTTTAACATTACATAGCTACATATAAAAACAGGCGTATTACATTTAAAAAGATCTACTGTTCTGGTATAATGCATTACGGATTAGTTTTTCAATCTTACACAATTAAAAAAAAAAAACAAAAAAATTTAAATAAAACGATTGATAAACAAAATAGAGGTACAAAATACTGTTGTAATGATCACTATTTATGATCAGTAAAATAAAAAAATACTTTAATGTCTCTTATTTGTTTAAATTTTTAGAAAAAATTATTTTACTTTACATTGTCGTCTCCGTTTTAATATTTGGCGTTCTACAAATTTCGCACAGACTTGTAGTTCTTCTAGCGAGCTTCATTTTTCTTGTATAAAATATTGCTGAGGTTCGTCAATGAATTCTTTTTCATCTTGTGTAGATACGCGTTTGACACCGGATTTGTCTTCATCTTCTTCAATCTCGTCCATTTGTTGAGTACCATTAATGTTTTTAATTATTTTTTCATCACCGGTTTCATTCTCATTATAACATTGTATTTTATCGTCTATATTTGAAAACTCTTCAAAATTTTGAACCTGGTGCTGCAAAAGAACGTAATCATTGTCATCAGCATAGATTGTTTCAGTATCATCGTCGGTATTGACTTTTAAATCACTTTTGGTAAAGCAATTTCTGATAGTGCTACTTTTTACTGCATCCCAACTATCGGATACGAACTGAATTGCCTGCAAAAAATTTTTTCATTCACTAACATCAACTTTAGCCTTAGCCGAGGAAGTCAACGTATTTCCTTTAATTTCTTGGAAAATATAACTTACTAGTTTACTAACGTATTTCCTTTAATTTCTTGGAAAATATAACTTACTAGTTTACTCCGATAAATAAATTTTAAACTTTTTAATATTCCCATGTCAAGCGGTCGAATTAAATTCGTATTCGGTTGCAGAAACTCAGTTTGAATGTTTCATAAATCTACATTAGGTTGGGCAGCACAGTTATCAGTAAAAAGGAAAATTTTTCATGATTTTTTCTGTAACTCGTTATCCCGAGAACTCAGCCAATCACGAGAAATTAGGCTCGACATCCAGGTTTTTTTATTAAAATACTAGTGCACAAGTAAACTCTCCATTCCCACTTCAAGCATCGTGGTTTACCTGCTTTACCAACAAGAAGTTTTAATTTGCCATTTCCAGACATATTCGTGCAACAAAGTACAGTAATTTTACCCATTGGATTTTTTTTAGCCAGATAACGCGATGTGTTTGTAACAAAGAGACCCATCCGGTGTAGCACGATAAAACAGACCCGTTTCGTCTGTGATGTAGTTGTCATCGGGTGAATATTTCTTCATTATTTCAGGAAGTTTAGAATTCTTCCATGGTTCGGCACTGTCAGTAACGGTGCTTGTCTCTTCACCGTGAGCTTTTTTAAATTTTATTTCACGTTTCCATCTCCAACGTGACAACCAACCGTCTGTTGCTTTGAAATCACAGCGTCCCAATTTTTTTGCAAGCTCTTGTCCTTTTGTATTAGTATAAGACCACTGACACTTACTCCTCCTAGTAACGGTAGAAAACCATTCATTTAAAGCTTTCTCAACGAATGAGTCGTTTCCTTGACGTTTTCTTTTTGAGAAGTTCCTTCTTCATGTTTGTTAGACCATTCAGTGCGAAGAGTTTCTTCTTGCTGTAAAATCCGAGCTATTGTAGTTTTTGATGCTCCCAGTAGTTCTGTTTGCACGCGTCAAATTACATTGTAGCGCTACTCCCAGTAGTTCTGCAAGTTTACGTTGACCAGAGTTTGGTGGAAAACATTTTATTTTATTTAGCAAAGCAGTTCTTTCTGCCAATGTCATATCTTTACGCGGCATGGCGACGAATCTGATAAATTATGAACACCGACGTTTAACTAAACTAACATTTCAAAGTAAAAAGATAAAAGTGATTAAATGATTAACGAAAGTAAAAAGTTAAGAAAAGATTATTAAAAATAATTACGGAAAATCGATAATTACAGCACGATACACAATTAACAACGGAATCGTACTGAAGAAAAAAAAAAATATTTGCATCTATGTCGCCACGCGCTACGTACTGTGCAGACCAGTGATAGAAGGAAGTTAACTCCCTCAATAGAACAGTCAAGCGATTTAAATGGCTAATGAAATTGCGATATTTTAGAAGTAAAAGAAAGAAACGAACGAGCTACTGGACCTTATAAGCGGAATTTTGGACCGTTAAACCGGCGTAACTTTACATGAACTATACCAATATGTTTCTGTTTTAACAAAAACTCCCTAATTAAACGGCTGCCCCAAATAACCGGTGGTCCTATTACCGGAATCCACTGTACATAACTTTATTAGTATAATATGTAAATTGCAGTATTTAATTATGAGTTTTTGTATTTAAGTTTTGTACTTACATTCGCATTATTATTGTTGTGTATACAAGAAACAGCGTATACCGCATTACAAGGGAAATTTCTTTGTATCTAGCAATACATTTGCTTTCTTTGAGAATAATGATATTCACTGTGCAATCGCTCACTGTGATGAATGAAGAAGAAGTGTCGTATGGTCGAATATGTTATACATTTTGGTGCGCTAGGCACAATTATATACTATTGAATATTCGGGAAGTGATCAAGGCAACTGGAAATCACTTCAATTCTCATTTTATTTAGTAAGCCGGACATAGAATTCTTTTTACTTTAGAGAATTGGTAGGTCATTTGCTTAACTCATGTCAGGTCGCTTACAGCCATTACCGTTATTGCAGATCATTAAGCATTAACACACACACCCACAAAAAATCATATATATGTAAAATAGAATTTTGCAGCAGCGTTGGGCATTTCGAACGAAATACAACACTGATACTATTTTTCAACCATCGATAGGTATTTAACAGAAGTATTTACAATGTTTTAACAAAAATATATATTAATTTAAATAATTTTTTTAAAATATTAATTAGATCAACAGAAATTCTATAAAAACGAAAATAGTATTGAAAAAAACAACTAAAAAATTTTTATAAATGAAAATAAATTCTATAAAAAATAATAAATATTTTATTTAACTGAATTTTAAAATATCTGATGTGGACACCAGATAACTTCTTTGTAATCCTATTAAATTACATATACACCTTTTTTTTAAATATAAAGTGCATAAATTTTTATTACACTAACAACTTATGATTTTTTTTATATATATTTTGTTATTCTTATTATTGAATTATCATTTATTATAAAAGTTTTTTTTTCTCAAAATATTTCATTAATTTTTAATTAAATCTAATTTTTTATCGCGAAGTATCGCGATTAAATCGAAACACGTCGGGTAAAATATTTTAAATTTACTTAAAAACAAATATATTTACTTATACAGAAAAGTTATAAGATTTAATTTTCAAAAGTATAGGCTGCTATGTCTTTCAAGATATAACATAATAGAAGATATCACGACATAAAAAATCAACATTTTATTAAAAAAAATTATTACAAAAATCATAATGGAATTAATTATAAAGGTTAAAGTATTTTACTCCGTCCATTTCCGCGGCGGAGTAGTAGCGTCTCGGCCTTATATTCCGGGGTCTTGGGTTCGTATTTAAATAAATTGTAAAAAAAATAATTTGTGATTTAGTAATTTCTTTTTGCAAATTTGAAAATGTTACATGAAATTATTTTTCATCAGGAGAGATAAAACCCTCACGTGAGGTTTAAAAATGTATTAAATAAAAATAAAAAATATTCCTTAAAAGTATAACTTTGTTAATAATTTTATACAGTGTAAAAAATCTGATGTGGATACCAAATGACTTCCTTGTATGTCTATTAAATTAATACACATTGTTTTAAAATGAAACGTACATAAAATTTTATTTCATTGATAATCTCTGATATTTTTTCGTAGTTTTTTTTTTTATTGTTATAATAAATATATAAATATATATTTATTTTTGTTTTATTTATTGGTTACTTATTACATATTTATATAATTTATTTTTTACTTTTCAGTGCATTTTTATATTTGTTAATATATTGTAATTTTTTGTTTAAAATTCTCAATTTGATTTAATTCTTATTTTTTACTTTTTAGAGGGTTTTTCTAATTTCTTTCTTTTTTTTATTAATGTTAATATTAATATTGTTAAATAAAAGCTTTTAAAAAAAAAAAAATTATATGTAATCAAATATATTTTTGTAATTTATTTTTATTTTTTACGTTTTGTCTTAATGAACAATAAACTTTTTACATCCAAAAAAAATGTTCTCAATAATATTTATATCTGAATATTATTGTTCAAGTTTGTTTGTTTATCAAGACTAAAAAGTAAAAATATTTATTTTTACACATGGAAGTTACATACGTGTACCAAATTTCAATCATTTCCATACGATAGTCCATGAGAAATGAAAATTTTCAACTAAATGCATGAATTTAGCGTAGTGGTTGCGTGGGGGTGGGTCATATCAAATTCCGACACCGTAGTGCTGTATTGTCATCTAAGTTACATAAGTGTACCAAATTTCATTGATTTTCAAACGATAGATCAAAATATATAGCAGTTGCAAAATTTGATTATAACTAAAGCAAGTTAAATAAAAGCTTATAATAAACAGTTAAATTATAAATATATATATATATATATATATATAAACAGTATACAATTGTATTTATTGTCATTCCACGTGACGCCCAACGTGGGATATTCGCGAGGATCAAAGAAAATCGCTTCTGAATAAACATTTTGCAGAACCAGCTGTATTCCACATATTTTAATTAAATAAGTATTCGACTTACAACTCTACTAATTAAGCAAAAGGTAATGCGAGACAGCACATCAACTTACTTAAGGAGTAAAATTAAGTTCAGAATTTTTATATTATAATTTTAAAAAAAGATAAAAAAAAGTTCGTACTTGAAATATCGTTATATATATATTTTTTAATTCTTTTTCTAGCGTCTCGGCCTTTCACCCAGAGGTCCCGGGTTCGAATCCCGGTCAGTCATGGCATTTTTCACACACGCTACAAATCATTCATCTCATCCTCTGAAGTAATGCTTAACTGTGGACTTGGAGGTTAAACAAAAAAAAAAATTCTTTTTCAATATTATTAACTTAAAAAAAAAAAAACTGTTATGAACTCAAAATTTATTAGATTCTGGTAATAACAACATGTTTGTTAAGATTATTTATGTTGCTACTGACCATGTTTATTATTACAGGGTACAATATTTATTATTTCGATATCTTTATCAACGCTAAACTGTACATTTTGCATTTCCCGTGCTTTTACAAAAAAAAAATTAAGAAAACTGGTTTATCTGGCTTTCCTTTTCCCTGTCATAAGCTGCAGATAATCAAGAATTATCTATAATTATTTATTCTCTGATTTAATTATTTTTGTGAGATTAATGAAAACATTTCGTAAGAAACAATAATATTATACTATGAATGCTAGAATCTTAATAATATATACTGCGTGCGAGGTAGTTAAATAAAAACAATATCGTATTTCCAAATATAACATTTATTAAAGATGGTGACAAGGCGTAATTATTTAATTTATTAAATATAATACTTTCAATTTATTCATCAATAATAATTAAACTGTGTGGATCGCTTTAATTTTTATCCATTAAAGATAAATTTCGCTCCATGGTTGCGTATTATTACGTATTCCGACAATCCGTCGAACTGTTTTATATGTAATAAATCTTTTTTTTTTCCTTTAATACGCTGAGATACATTATTAACACGTCTCTGCCTCAAGCGATTTGCATCTGGCCCAAGTAAAGGTGTGTTTAAAAATTACATGTTTTAGTTTTGAAACACTTGGGTCGTAATGAGCCCGTTTGTGTGCGTGTATTGTGTGTGTTCCGTGCTTATATTTAGATATTTATTTGTAATAAATTTCCAAAGTTTAAGTTTACAACATGGTAAGGGAATAATTAGAAATTTTTAATACTGATTGTACTGATAGGGTGTTAACGGCTAGAACAGAAGCTGTATCATAACAAAATTAAATCTTTGTAAGTACATATTTGGTATCTTAAGTTGTATGCTCATGTTCGTTTCATATCGGTTAATCTTATGTATATACAATCTTTCTCTCTCATTATCTTTCTGGGTCTAGTTATTACCTCGTCTTTTCTTGTTCCGACTACAATCTAGATTCGCTAAACATTTCTTTTTTTACCGTACTGTCTTTATCCTTTTTTTCGTACATTATATTAATTTCAAAATAAAATATTCTCGTTTGATTTAAACATTTTTTTAATGACTTGTGTGGTCTTTTTTAAAACTATTTCTTTCATTTAATTTAAAAATATAAACACAATTTTTCTGTGCCTTATTTATTTATTTTTATTTTCCTAATGTGTACGTTGCAATCTGTTCAACTGGTGAACAATAAGCAACCCCCCTTAACCACGGCTCAATGAGATGAGAATGATATATATGACATGCAAATGCGGTATAATCTTGCACCTACTCAGGCCGGCCATTCCTGAGATATGTGGTTAATTGAACCCCAACGACCTTAGTATATTGTATCTATTGTCTAGCGTTGAAATCCATTTAAAAGCAGCCTAATCTTTAACTAGGATTTGACCCTTAGAACCTTCGACTTCGAAAATCAACTGTAAAACAACTGATTTGTGACGACTACTAAACCAGCTGGTGGGCTGTATTAAATTTAAACAAATAATTTATTTGTTAAGAAATTCGAACATTCTTAACATTTTGGATGAATATGCATTTATTATTTAAACCAAATATTTTAAAAATATAACAACAATAATATTCAAATCTTTAAAAATATGAATATTTTTAAGAAATACAGTTTCTTTAAAATAAAAATCATCGCTTTTTTATTTCTAATTTTTTTTTATGACCCAAAATTAATTGATGCAATTTCTGCTATCAGATCTTTTTACTGCTAGCAATCTAGTCTTTTAATTTTTTTTTTTTTACATTGCTAGTTATAAAATTTATTGTAATGATTTCATTTTTATTAGTATAAATTAAGAAATAAAAGTTATAATAAATTTGATGTATTTTACTACTATAAATATCAAATTATAATATTTTACTTTTCAGAATAGATAATTTTATTTCAGAGAAAGTATATCGATATTTTATAGTGTTACTCACGCGCTCACAATCAGAATCTTGTTTAGTAATGTTTTTTATTTATATAATGGTATTTTATATTTTCAAACTATTTCACAAAAGATTTTAAATTCGATCGCCATATATTGTATTTTTTACGTATAAAAACTGAAGCTTTTTTTGGGTTAGTCGGAAGAATCCTATTTATGGGCAAAGTGTCAAGCTCGATAACTTCCGCAAAATGGTATTAAGAGTGTATATGCGTGCCTGCACCCTACCGATTAATTCTCCATCTCACCAACCCCCCTCGCAGGTCCGGACCTCAATTAAGCATTAACAAAGCCGCGGGAGGTGTCTTTTTAAAGCCGTTGTTTGTTGATCACATCTCATCGTTTTTCAGAGTAAGATCTCCAGGCTTGACAAAGTCGTGCCCAGCGTCTCGGTCGTTTAGTGCCTGCCTGAAACGGAGGCAACCCGAAAGTCGCCTCCGGCGGGACTCAGACTTTCCAGTGCCAGCCTCTAACAGAAGCGACCCAAAAAGCCGCCCTTGCCGGGACTCAGTCTTAACTGCTCCGAGGTGCCAGGTCGTGCTTCATTATCGGCGTCCACCCTCACAAGTGCGGACAGACGACAACTCCACAGGGGACTGTCCGACACCCCGTCACTTCCCCGCCCAGTCTTACCGCAGATGTCCAGAAGCTACAGTGCTTTCTCCGCAGGATGACTAAAACAGACGTTGACAATGCTTAAAACTCCTTAACAACAACTCCTCAACGCCTATGTGAAACTGAGGAACTTCACACATGGCCAGGACACTTTTCTAGTCTATGACCCTCTTTCCCGCAGCCCGCACACGCCGTCGGATTCCTGCACTGAACCTGTAGAGCCTGTCCACAGTTAAAACCTAAACCAGATCGATCAACTCCCCGGCAATTGGAGGACATATGATGAAGAAGTGGTCAAAATAACATATCACAATCGAAAACAAGACTGAAAACACAAAATCATAACAAAACAAGAAAACAACAAACATCCGGTGTAGCCCACCGTAACCAGGTACAACAAGCCCTAGCAATTGGGAACTGGAAAGAAAATTAAATTAAACTGAAAATAACGAAATAACAATACAAGAACTTGAATAGAAGCGCAGTTAGAAAAACAGAAATCACGGATAAGTAAAAACTAACAGAAAAACAAAACTAGAACACTGAAAAATGAAACAAGTACGGAGCTGCGACTTAGAATATCTGTTCGCTACCAGACATCAACACATCTTATTGAAGCGTGTTACTTACATCAAATTAAATTCAGTGATTGTCTTTTATTAATTTTTTTATACAAGAAAACAACGGATGTGTAATAAAGTTCTTTCAGATAAATTTAATGGAGAATGTTTTTTAAGGAATAATTTTGTACTATGCATAGATGATTTGATGATTATTTGTATTTAATAATTTTTACTTTGTATTGTTTATATCATAATGATACAAAGCTAGATCAATTCTGAAATGCAAACTGTTTTCACGTAAAACTTGACAATTTTTTTTTTAAAAGTACGGTTAAAAAATATTAAATCTTTATGTATGTTAGGTAATTTTATATAACGTTCGATAGTCATTACTATGTAATCTTTTTACATTACTTTTATTATTTTTATCTAACACACATTTGTTTGCCTTAAACATTTTTCTTGCCAACACATTTTTTTCATATACGTGTCATACTTTTTTTTATTGGAAAGTTGAAGTTTTATTGTCGTTTTCTAATTTGGTATCTTTTCCTAAAATTCGAAATTTATAGAAGAATTAAATATTATTTTTACTTTTCAGAATGTTTTTTTAAGTCTGTTTTATTTCTTCATTATTTTTAATCTTTAATTAATTAATTATTTTTAATCTTAAATTAATTAATTTAAGATTATTTTTAATCTTAGATTAATTTTCGATATTTTTCTTTTTTATCTGTAATTCTTTCGTAAAAAAAAACTTATAAAAAATAATGACTTGTCGGTTATTTATATGCAACGAAGTTCATTATTTGTGTATATAAATTCATTTTTATGCAAAATAAAAGAGACTATAATTTTTTACACTTCATTAAATTTAAATAAATAAAATCTTGTACTTAGAACTTATCTACCGAAAACTTATTTATAAGTAAAAATCGTTTTATATTTTTATTCACTATAGCAAAAAGTAAAAATAATTAATTATGTAAATATTATATCTACATACACTTTCTGAGTGTTTTTATGAAGTTTTCAGATTCATTAGGCGACTTTTTTTGTAAATTGAGATAAAAAAAATTAAAAGTTTAAAATTTGCTGAAACTGCTCGTCAATCAGAAATTTATTAATTCCTGTTATGCTACTGTTATACTGATATAAAACAACTGTGTATAGCAGTAAATTATAAAGGCAGAGCTGTATATCATCTTCAGTTCGGTGGGCGTAGCATGCTGTTATACAGCCATATGTTTGACTCAGTGACGAAAACAACGGGAAACCACCACTCTCCACTTTTCTTAATAACTCAGGAGCGGATTGATTGTCTCTTATTTTTATGGTTCGCTATATGAGACATGTTTGTTTGATCATCTACCATCGTTGAGGTTGGCAGGTATTAAAGATTCTGTAAAAAGTGTATTTTTTCTTTTGCTGTGGAATAATGTATTAAAATATCACATGAGAGAAGGCTATCCAATGAAGACTCCCGTATGAAAACAAACAGTAAATGATTATAATAACAGTAAACGTCCATGTTAATAAACATACTTATGTATATTGAAAAATTAAGATCCAGTAAACACTTGTTATATCATAAGCACTATTATCACTGGGTTCTAGAATGTCCAATCTATGGACCACACGTGTCCAACATATTCAGCTCGCACACGATGATTTTTTTTATCAAATAGAAGATTCTTATGCATATATGAACACGGGTAGATAAACGAACGAATGGAAAATTAAACACAGACATAAATAAAAAGCTGACAAAATAAGCAAATACGAGTATATGTAACTGCGAAACAACAATACAAAAACAGTAGTAACATAAAACAGCAACAGTAAGTAGGTAGCAGGAATGGTAACAAAAGTTCGTAACAGAAACAGGTTAATGCACAAGGTACAAAAAATACCGAAAATTCTGTATAAAAAAACAATTAAAAATCAGTGGTAATAGATTTTGATATACTACAGACCCAGGTTTTATTTGAATTATTAAAAACTGATACAAAATAATTAAATAGTTCTTAATCCATCATCATAAAGTAATCACTAACAATATTGAGAACTTTTAAGATTTTTTTGTCATTATTTACGCACTAAAGTTTAAAAGTATAGCCTACATCGAAATTTTTATTTTTATATGTGATGCTTTTACAACTTTCTGATGTTCCATGTTTCTAAACGTTTTTTGGTAAATTTGTGTAATTTCGTAAAATATATAAGAAGTTGTTTTTTCCTGTAGACATATAAGTAGAATTCAGTATTTTTGTATAATTTCCTAATTTTTCAGGTTAAACTTGTTTTTTACTTAAATAAAAAGCAAGACAAATTTTCATGGCACTCTAATCAAAATTAACATGATTTTTGTAACGTTTATTTTTAATGGAAAAAAAAGAAAATTTGATAACCTTCCTCTTTTTAAATTTTGTTTAGAAAATGCTTTTCAAAATTTTTTTTCCGAAATTATGACTGATGACTCAAACCTTTTTCCAAATTATAAAGTATTTCTATTTGGTAATATATTAGGTGAAGATTCCTCTTCACCTACCATTATCATTGTGTTCCGTCTCCTTATAGGTTGGTAAAAGATACAGAAATGAATTAACTCCACCGACACAAAGGATATTTCTAGATAGATTCAGATAAATGACCTTCTTTTAACCTCCTGAATGGCTGTTTCTAATTTATATGTAGGGCAGTTCCTTGAACGACAGTTGTGATGCCCTTTACAGTTAACGCAGATTGGAGAGTCTTTACATGGTTCACCCTTATGTGTTTTCTCTCCACATATACATATTTCCTGCGCTTCACATCTAGTTGCTGTGTGTCCGAATCGTTGACACTTAAAACATCTCATCGGCTGCGGAATGAATGCCCGTACATCAAGCCGATGGATGCCAGCTCGTACCTTTTCAGGAAGGTTTGGCCTATTAAATGTTAAAACATGCAAGGCCGAAGGAACAACTTCACCATTTCATCGAATGGTTAGTCTGCGACACTGAGTCACTCCCTGACTTGACATTTCTTGTACAATTTCTTCTTCTGTACAATTAAGAAGATCGCGACAAACAACAACTCCTCTGGATGAGTTAAGTGTGCCATGCGGTTGGACAGAAACCGCAAATTCACCGATCTTCTTCAACTCCTGAACTTTCTGGCTTTGCATGTCGTTGATGGTTTCGACATGCAATCCATTAAAAGTTTTACGAATTTCCTTAACAGGACCACCAGCACAATTTCTTATTTCTCTTGCGATTAAGAAAGGACTAACATTTTGAAAGTTTCCATTCTCCTTTGTAATAATTAAAAATCTTGATTTGGGAGCAATGTTTCCAATCAACGACTTTTTCAATTCCCTACTGATTTTGTCAGCATCTCTCTTGATTGTATCTGACTCCTTGCTCTTTTTCTTCTTCGATTGTGGCGAATCGGAGTTTTCTAAACGAGTGTATTTACGTGCACCCTCTGCCATGTTAGGTTGTTGTTCAAGTATGTTCATTTTGTTTATCCCTTCTGTAGCAAGGCTAGCCGCCGGGGTACACCTCCACTCCAGGGCTACTAACCTTGGAGGTCCGATCCGGTACTCCGGTGGAACTGGCATATGTCCTGGCTTATTAAGGACTTATTAACTGCAGTTAAGAAAAAGTTCAAAATTCAAACTTATTTAGATTTTTGTTTTTTTTGCACACTTTTGGTTCAGATGATTGCAATCAAAAGGGAAGGTGCACAACTAGATGTTATAATAGTCCTAAATCTAAAATTTCAAGATACTACGGCTAATCGTTTTTAAGTTATGCGAGATACGTACGTACAGACGTCACGTCGAAATTAGTCAAAATGGATTCAGGGATGGTCAAAATGGATATATCCGTTGAAATCTGATAACCGAAATTTTTCGTGATCCAGTATTTCCTTTACTTCGTTCAAGGAATTACACATTTTTTAGCTGAAAAAGGTACGTACTTTTGTTCTTATTGTATATATATATATATATATATATATATATATATATATATATATATATACACATCTTTGCGTGTGTGTGTGTGTGTGTGTATATAAAGGTTTAACAAAAAAAGACAGAAAAAACCATGTACACCGCTGACATGTTTTACGTCAAGAGACTGATTGACAGCTCATCGGATAAACCCGTTAACAATATATGTAATCCCATCGTTAAGAACTGCAGAAATGGTTCTCCACAGTTATATTCCTTTCTGAAGTAAGAATGTATTCTTGCAGAATGCAGAAGTAAAGAAATACTTTTAATGTAGCTTGTATTATGTAATCGTATTTATCTCCAACTTATGGTGGCAGTGCATATAATAAATTATTTTTTTGATTGAAAAGGATAAGTTAGTTTGATTTTTTTTACGCAGTTAACCTTTTTGTAATACGGTGTTTCATATTCTCTGAATTTTGGTATCCTTGTTATGTTTATCTGCATCAGTTTTTTTGGTTCAGATGAGAAAAAAACAATTTCACGTTTTACATTTTTATTAAATCTGGCAAGGGAATTTTTTGTTATTTTTTTGTAATTGCTTCAAGAATAATTTTATTTCATGTCGTAGAGCTTGCAACGTTTTACTTTTATTGTACATAAACATATGTTTATAGCATTGTAATTTCGAATCTTCTAACTTATCCAAATGGTATGTATATATATATATATATATATATATATATATATATATATATATATAAGTTTATATTAAAAAATCTGATGTGGACAACACACGACTTCCTTGTACGCCTATTAAATTTCATTTATACATTTTCTAAAATGAGAAGTACATAAAATTTTATTTCATTAAAAACTTCTGATGTTTATTCGTTTTTTCTTGTTATTGAATTATTATTCATCGTGAATGTTCTTACAATGAGAGGCTAATAATTATTAATAAATAAATATATTTAAATTAAAAAAAAAAAGAGTTAAAAGAAAAAAAAAGGAGATGAAGTCTGATTTGAACCGATGTGCCTTCCCCTAAGATCCAAATATTTCATTAATTATAATTTTCTTTAGCTATAACTCTGCAACCAATAAAACTAAGTACCACTTATGATATATCATTAAACTGCTCGTAATGATGGCGTATTACTGCAGTTAAGAAAAAGTTAAAAATTCACAGTTTTGGGGATTTTGGGCTTTTTTGAACACTTTTGGTTCAGTCGACTGCAATCAAAAGAGGAAGTGCACAACTAGGTGTTACAGCAGTCCTAAATCCAAAATTTCAACATGTTACGGCTAATCGTTTTTGAGCTATGCGTGATAGATACGTACGTACAGACGTCACGCCGAAACTAGTCAAAATGAATATTTCCGTTGAAATCTGGGCCTGAGTAACGATTCCTATCAATTATTTTGAAAGTAATAGAAATTATTATAATGGAAGCAATCTTGAAAGGGACAAAAAGGAGAACCCTTTTTGTAAATAATAGGTCCCTTTTACAATCAGTCTTTTGTTAGACTGCCACTAACACACAATAAACATCTGTTGTACGGTGAGATGAGACCAGGTTTGGAATTCATGGGAACAAAAACCTCGGTCGACTGTTCTCACGCTTTGACTTGGGTCCGGTTCGGCAAGTAAAGAAGTTAGAAGTATAAAATGCCCAGAAAGACCAGCTAAAAATCAGTTCTGTTCTGCGAGACTTTACTACGTCAATCCAGCGTGGAGAGGCTGCGAGTTGTGTGGGTTCGGCCGAATTCTGCGAACTAGTCCAGCGAGGAGAGTCACAGGTGTGAATCTGCAAGAGTCAATCCAGCGAGGAGAGTCTCGAATCCAGTTCGATACGAGTAAGATGACGCCACGAGTAATTGTAGTAAACAAGAAATACTATTGGTGATTTACAGTAAAACTATAAGTGCATAAGTGAAAGAAAAATGCAATAAACTTCATTAATAAACCGTTAGGGTAGATAGGAAGTGAACACTATACGATTGTTTTTTAATACAAGACTAGTGGTTAAAAAGGGTAAAGACTACTCTTTTGTTTCTTTTGTTTAATTGGTCTAGTTTTCTATTTGTCTACCTGTAATAAATTCCTAACGATTATTTATTTTAAATTCCATCTTGTGTGTAATCTGTATTTATTATTTACTAATGACATTTATCTCTATTTGATGTGTAATATTTTCATTATCATTGTTGATTATTCTGTGTTTATGTCATTCTTACTGTTTTGATTATGCTATGTTTTATGTTATATTTTAATTGTTTGATTTTTTTTCTGACATATAATATTATTATCGTTTACTACTACTATGCTGATTATTATTGTTGTAATTATTGTATTAATATTTGTGTTCATTAATTGTTTTATTATTGCCACTTATTATTATTACTATTATTTTATTTATCACCATTGTTATTATTACTAATCTGTTTGGTTGTAATTATGAACATTTTGAACCAATAAACTGTATTTATATAAATATTCTAAATTCTGAGAGGTTGTCCTCAGTATCCTGATCGAGCCGTGAACAATGTGACAATATCATTAAAATCTGTAAAAATATTATCAAAGCAGATTGATTATAAAATGCAAACGTTATAAAATAATCATAAGAGCAATTAAAATTTAGATCATTTCAAAGTAAATTAATATAAAAATTGGATTTAATAGATAGATGTATGTAATAGATAAATTGATTAAATGAAAATTCTTTTAAAAATATAATCTGTAGTTTGCATTGAGAAAAACGTAAATGAACAGTAGATAGTATTTACTATCTATTCTCCTTTGGTTGTAAACCAGTTCTGAAACAGAATTACGCAGAACGCAAAGAATAAAGTGTAGGCACTGACTTAATCTGTTGCTACTTCATCCAGAAATATTTCAAATTAAATCAGTTCTTCTGTTAAAAAAAAAGCTTTCTATTTAATTTTTCAAAAAAATAAGTAAAACATATGTAATTAATTGTCGATAATGAAAACAGATATTTTCAGTTGGTTTCTGCTGTACCGTGATGCTTCAGTCAACGGTTTAATAATGGTCTTTATCAGGTGTTCTGTTAATATATTCTTATTATAATTTGATACTCATGCTTTTTTTTTTAATTGAATTTTGTATATATTTTTTTCTTAAATCATATAATTATTTTAATAAAATTATTACTTATCAAAGTATAAGATCTGTTTATAGAAAATTTCAATAAAATGAATAGGTTAATTCCTTGTTTTACCTCTTCTACATGTAAATTATATTTGTAAATAATTGTATTTATAATGATTAAAAAAAATGTATTCTTTGATACCTTTTTTGTACATATATATTTCTTATAAGAATAATGAAATGTTTATATGGTGAACATTTTTCTTAAAGTTAAGATCTTTTAAAATTTCCTGTCGATTTAATATTGAGATACAGATTACGCATTCCAAGCCTATTTGTCTATAGCTCTTGATCGTACCATTACGATTAGTATTGTCATATGCTTTACAAGAATTTATTTATAACGATAACAAATATAAATAGATATACATGCCAATTTTTAAATTCCATCTGTAATTCTATCTTAGATGGTAATAAATTAATTCTGATACATTAGCTCGCCAACAAATTTGTGATATTTTGTGGAAGAAATGTTTAAAGTGATGATAAAGATAAACATTGGTATGCGTTGCAATTTCTAAACATATTGAAAATCAACTTTGACAGATCATTAATTTTTTAATTTTATAAATACATTTAGAAAAAATTCTACATACTAATGGTTTTAACTGCACAGTCACTGACTCACTGCTACAAAAATTAGTCCTTTTCTAAACAAGAATAAAAAGTTGCTTGTGTATTTATAGAGGTTGAAAACAAGGAGATTTTATGAAAATAACGAAATTAAATTATTACTTGAAAAAAAATGCTGACCAGAAAAACAAAACTTCCCTTAAATATATAAACTGGTCAAACTTTATTAGATTTTACATTGGACAAACACGACGGAGTTTCAAACAAATATATAAAGAGCAGACAAAAAAATTATAGATAAACGGTTCTTATTGGTTATAAGGATCCATATTGAAATCCAACATAACTTTGTACACAACTCGACACGATAAAACTTATATACGTGTAACTTATTGTACATCATTTTTATTTTTAACGTTAATCAGACGAGGTTATCGAAACAAGCGAGCGTAGGTTATGTTGATTCCGCGTAGTGACGAATCGCGCACGTATATCAACGTAACCTAATAAAAAATAACCTACTCTCGTTTCGCTCGCTAACTTCGTCTAATTAACGTTAAATATACAAATTATATATATTTTACCTATTTGCGTGGCCAGTAGACACGAATTTCGTGAAATAATGTCTCAAAGTGTAACCTCAGTAGGGGTCCCGTATAAGGGATAGGTACCGTTAAACTAATAACAAATATAACAACATTTAAAAATATTTTATATTCAAAGAAGAAGAACAACATCATTTTAAATGTTATGAATTATTATACAACTATGATTTAAATCGTAGTTTTATCTACCAATACTCTTTTTCTGATAAATTATCGTAAGTTATCATATATGATGTGCAATTACGGTACATTATAACAAGACTTCGTCATCCAGGAACAACAAAAGAGAAATCGAATGCGTAAGTAAAATGTTTAGTATAAATTAAATTTAACTTTTTATTAAAATGAATGATTACATTAGGTTCAACCAATGTACGACCTTGTGACGTCACGAGCAAACTGCGTATTACTAATCGGCCTGAAAACATCAACTCTGCGTATCAAATAACTAATTATAAAAAATACGTAATTAATTCTTTTATAACCGATATTTGTACTAAATTACTAATTTTTAATAATAAACAATAGCTTACTTAAAGCTATTTTAAGCTTATTTACTAGCTTACTTAAAGGCGGTTTCGAACGTCGTGTATACTTTTTCAGCGTTCTGAAAGACGATTGGGATGATTGAAGAATCATGTCTTTTTTTCTCTTCTGAGTTTTTGAACCTGTGTTCTTGATATCCCAAAAGCAGAAGCCGTTCTTTCTTCGCGTTTTTGAATGTCAATTATATGTTTTTCGTCAGTTAATTTACCTACTTTTAGAGCTCCTTTTTTCATAAAATCATAAATATTATTGATAATTTCACGTGCTTGACTCCTAAGTTTTTTTCTTAACTACGGATTTAAATCCTGTCATAAAAACCGCACTAATAACACACGAACAAAAATAATACATTACAAAAAATTTGCGAAAACAATGCGTAATTATAAAATAATATGATTGCGCAAAAACGCTATCCGAATATCTTCACTTAACACGATATAAACTGGAGTAAAGTTTATTTCGTAATAAAGTTTATTAGTAATTCGTAGTACACACATTGTGTACTACGAATTACGGATCTAAATAAATTTGTGATGAAAACATAATTTCTAACTGCATGTATAAAATTTTATAGGCCTGTACGTAATATCATTCAGACCATTCATTAGTCATTGATTAAGAAGTTATTATTGTTTACAAGATTGAGTCATTAAGCATTTTTATACATGTAATTAACTCAGGTGGAAAGATTGAACACACAAAATTTATGTTGTCTGTTCAATTCTTTCCAAACAACATAATTGTTTGTATGTCGAAAAATGAAATAAAAATAATAATTACGCGCAAAAATAATGTTTAGGAACCGATGTACCAACCCTTATAAGATCCAAATATTTCATTAATTAAATATTATTTTGTTATAACTCTGGAACTAATGAAAATAAGTATCACTTATGATATATCGTAAAAACTCTCTCAATGACGACTTATTACTGCAGTTAAGAAAAAGTAAAAAATCCGACTGTATTTGGATTTCGGGCTTTTTCGGATACTTTTGGTTCAGTCGATTGCAATCAACAGAGGAAATGCACAACTATATGTTACAAAAGTCCTAAATCCAAAATTTCAACATCCTACGGCTAATAGTAAAAGTTTTTGACTTATGTGAGAAACATACGTACGGACGTCACGCCGAAACTAATCAAAATGGATTCAGGATGTTCAAAATGAATATTTCCGTTGAAATTGGAAAACCGATATTTTTGGCGGTCACAATACTTCCTTTACTTCGTAAAGGAAGTATTAAAAACAGAAGTATTTAGTATAAAAACAGAACAACTTTAGAAATAAACAGTTAAAAAATGTGATACATTTTAAAATAACACTAAAGAACAAGTAAAATTTGATCGCGATTACTGATTTGAAGAATAATCAATTTATATTTAAAAATCCGTTTATTTATGGTAAAACAATAATTTCCTTACCTACCAAGAGATTATAAAAACAGCAAAATAAATCACCTTATTCCTGATATAGCAAACATCTATCTGTAACATCTTTAAGTATTAATTATGACTTTAGATATCCGGTCTGAAAAAAACGGAAATCTTTGCAAAAGTACTCAACGGAAGTAATAATATAAAAAGGAGAAGGTGGATTTGGGAAAGTTTTTTAATTAATTTTAATATATTTAAATTGTTCTGACGTTTGTAGAGATCAAATCATTGTTGCTACAGTCGCACAATATTCATATCTGAAAGTATTTAAGTCATCGAACCATCTAATATTTGTTATGAAATTTCAACATCAATCGATAATAATCTGCATGCCGAAAAATCCCGTTTTTCAGGACTTTAAACTTAGGTCTGTACTTCATAATTATTTTCGTACAATTTATACAATACCGGGAAGTAAGCGTGCGTCTTCCAGTAGAAAAATTTTCCAGCATGGTTTTTCATAGCGTTATTTTCCCTATGAATTCAACTACGAAGGATTTAGCAATAATTATAATTAGTTTGGATAAATGAGAAGGAAATCTAAAGCAAAACAAAGATCAGGTGTGCAACCTCCAGGAAAAAAGGATATGTTGTATGTTTATTTCAAAAGATTATATGTTATTTATAAAGATATTATATATTTATATAATTAT
Organism: Lycorma delicatula; assembly: GCF_047948215.1. Classification (NCBI taxonomy): domain Eukaryota; kingdom Metazoa; phylum Arthropoda; class Insecta; order Hemiptera; family Fulgoridae; genus Lycorma; species Lycorma delicatula. Next base: position 41,679,548 of record NC_134462.1, on the reverse strand, counting down.
AAATTAAATGTTATTTTTATAGATTTGATAGACAAAGAAAAAAAATTAAGTAGATATTTTTGTAACTCGCACTATTAGTTGAACGTATTTGTCGGAAGTATAGAAGAGACTGATTTAAAATTTCTATTAATTTTTCCTAATAATTTTTCCTTTTTACTTAATAAATTATAAATTAAAATTAATGAATTAATAATTATTCTAAGAGTAAAGTTATAACTTTATTCATAATATTATTATAATCTAATATAATTAGCTGCGGAGGGCATGCCTACGGCACTCATTTGCAGCTAGTAATATTATAAATTTATAAGATTAAGAAATATATCAAAAATAGCTGACTACCTACAAATTAACAATAGATACACAATGTAAATGACTGCCAATTAAATGATGACTGCCGTGATTTGAGTTTATGCACACTTGGGCCGGTTCTGTTAAACGCCGACGGATCCGTCAGTTCAGAAAATATCAGTGTCGACCGACAATACCGGGTGTATTTATCTAACCCTGATATCAATTGATGATAATGTAAATAGTCTCATATAAAAACATGTTTGTTTTCTGGACTGTTCACTGACGAAACTCAAACTATCTTCGGTGGGTGTGTAAATCAAGATATAATATATAATTGATTCTTTAATAGGCAACAGTTAAAATTAAATGTTGGTAATATCAGATGATTATATCACGCTTTGGATGTATCAGTTAAAACTAAAATTTTCGGATGTTTTAAATATAAGCGTGCTGGACCGATTAAATACGATTTAATCCCGATATTTTTAGTAATAAAAATTAATGAAATCTCAAAAATATACATTATTTTTGTCATTTTTACTTGCTGAACGAATGGATAACGAAAGAAATATATTAATATCGATGCAATAAATGAATCTCCAGGAAGGTTTTCAACATTTTAAGATTCCATGCGAAAAGTGTTTGTTCTGTTGTTTCTTCATTTTATTAAACTTTTGACAAAATCAAATGACAGTCGAAATTTATCGAGGAAAATTTTTTAATATTTGATTAGGGATTTATTTATTTTTAATCTCCGGGATTGCCGTTAAATATTACTTCAAAAGATGAGGTGAATGATAATTTTTGTAGCGTGTGAAAATGCCATGCCTGACCGGGATTCGAACCCGGGATTAGGGATTTTACTTTCTGAAGATATGCTTTTGTGTTTTAACTATCCAAAAATTATATTGAAAATCCCATTGAAAATAAATAATTGAAAAATTGAAGGAAAAAATAATAATAACATTAATAAACTCTTTTTAATTTTGTCATAATTTATAATCTTAATACAAATATTTTTTTTTATTATATAAAATGAGATATTTTGCTGAAATACTAGCAACACAATTTCAAGCACAATTGCTGAAATATTAGTTTTTATTAACATCAAATATTAAATATTTATTACTAGATCAAAAAATGTTGCAAACAAAGAATGAATAAAGGCAATAAGAGAAAATGATAAATGTAAAGAGGAAGAAAATGTTAAAAGCAAAGAAAGAATAAAAATATTAAGAGAGGATGATGAATAAAAGTAGAGAGAAAATTTGTAAACTAGAGTACGTGTACACAAATTAAAATCAGAAGAATTACATCAAACCAAAGATCAATTAAATGTTTGGCAACAAAAACAAATAAATGTAATGATGATCAACTCAGACTTACGGAGAATATTGTACGACAATATCAGAGGAGTAATGAACTAAAAGATAAGAATGTTTTGCAATTTATCAAAGATCGGACATGTATGTTTTAGTGTATATGTTATTCTAAGGATCTATTCTTCAATCACTCGGTAGTTAAATTTAATATAGATAAAATTAGACAGAAATTAAAGTAGAAAATCCAAAGATAACACGATTCTAAATTATAATTTTTAATTAATATTAAAAAATCAGATGGTTCACCAATTCTATTACACATACACATATGTAATAATGCCTATTAAATTACACATACACGTGTTTAAAAGTACGCAAAATTTTATTTCACTAATAACTTCTGATGTTTTTTCTTATTGTTATTATTGAATTATTAATTATTGTACACTTTCTTTTACAATCACGGGTTAATAATTATTAATAAATCAGCATACTTGTATTTAAATTAAAAAAAAAGTTTAAAAGAAAAAAGGAGATGAAGTTTTAATTCATCGAATCAGTGTGCGAACCCTTCTAAGATCCAGAAATTTCATGAATTAAAATTTCATTTGGTTGTAACTCTGGAACCAATGAAAATAAGTACCACTTGTGATATATCGTTGAAAAGCTCTAAATGAGGGCAGTTAAGAAAAACAGTTCAAAATTCAAATGATTGTTGGATTTTGGGCATTTTTTGCTCAGCTGATTGTAATCAAAAGGGAGGTGCACAATTAGATGTTACAATGGTTCTAAATCCAAAATTTCAGCATTCTTTCGGCTAATCGTTTTTGATTTATGCGAGATACGTGCATACATACATAAATTCATACCTACGTACGTACAAGCGTCACGACGAAACTAGTCAAAATTGATTCAGGGATGGTCAAAATGAATATTTCTGTTGAAATCGGAATACCGAAATTTTTTGCGATCACAATACTTCCTTTATTTTGTACAAAGACGGAATTAATAATAATAATAATAATAATAATAATAATAATAATAATAATAATAAAAATAATACAAAGAAAAATGGATTAATCTTATAATTAATATGGATGGAATTTTATATTTTATTTGGTTTTATACGTCAGTTTCATTTCTTGTAAAAGGAAAGAACGTTTAATAACTTATCAGTAAAATATGACACCTTAAGCCCTAATTTTACGTTATAATATTGTAAAAAATTTATGATACTAAATTAATTACTAGTACTTTATTTTTACATTATTTAAGTTAAATTAATAATGCTAATTATTTATATATATATATACAATTTTACTGTAATTAAACTATTATTAATATTTGAAATATTCATGTAAAAAGATATTTTATGAAAATCAGTTTTAACATAATTCTTACTATTTTATCAGATTCACAGATATTATTTATTCAAGTTTTATTTTTGTGGTCGAATTTACATAATTAAAAGGTGTGTGTTTTTTCTGGTAATTCAGGTTTTGGTAAATAAAAGTGGGAAAATATGAAACACGATTGGCCGATTGGTTATACAGCCTAATATGTATAATACGTATCCCTTCCATTAAAAAAATTACGTATAAATTATTTTTTTCTTTTTTTTAAATCCATTGATCATGACATGGTTACATTATAAATTAACGTAAACAAGTTTTCGGATATAAATTGCGGTACTACCTGTCCGTATAATGTGTCTAATTAAACCTATATTGAAATAATTTAGTCTGATAGTAGTATTAGAAAAAAACCTGGCTACTATTTTGTAGAACTTTCCGCCATTTGCATAACGTTTAAAAATTAACTCTACCAAATGATAATATTAAAAATTAGTTTTAATATTATTATTTTTTTTTTATTTTCTTAATTAATTACTTTTTTATCTGAAAATCTTAATGAATCTTCTCCCTTAATTAACTTTTTTTTTATAATTTACGATGACTTTATATTTTTATTTACAACGAATGAAAATTGGATGTATTTATATTATTTCATTAACATTTTTGAATCTTTTAGAATCGTTACTTATTTTCGAATGAGTTGATATAAATAAACAAACCGGAATATTTTAAAACCATTGAAATTTTCACTAGAAAATCGGTTTAACTAATAAATAAAAAAAAATAAAAATGTTATATGAAGAAGGATTGGACATTAACCCACCAAGTTGGTCTAGTGGTAAACGCATCTTCCAAAATAAACTGATTTGGAAGTCGAAAGTTCCAGCGTTCAAATCAATAGTAATTTTTACACGGATTTGAATACTAGATCGTGGATAACGGTGTTCTTTGGTGGTTGGGTTCCAATTAACTAAACATCTCAGAAATGGTCGAACTGAGACTGTACAAGACTTCACTTCATTTACACTCATACATCATCCTGACTCATCCTCTGAAGTAATTCCTTATTTTAAAATATCATGAAATAAAAGATAAGCCGAGAAATAAAAGTTAATTGTTTTTCTCTTCATTATTTCCTTTATTCCAGTGAATTATTTCTAAAAAATAAGATAACCGGAAGCTAAAAACAGCAAAAAGAGAGGATTGGACATTGGTTATAGGAGTTCAAATTTTGTACGATTTTTTAAAATTATTAAATATATTTCTTTTGATTAGCTAAAGTTCAACAAAATCAAAGGATTGTTCCGATACAAAAAAAGCCTGTAGATAAATTTATTAAATAAGTAAAATTTTATAAAAAAAATCACATTAATCCAAACCGGAGAAGTAGATTTTTTTCTAATCAGAGGTACCACATAATTAAAAATTGCATAATATATCAATATGTTAAATTGGAAAAAAATTATAGCTTTTAAAATTTTTGTTTAAAAATAATTTTACAGTAATAAACTTCATTTAAAAACAGTCATTTAAAGATTAAAGCTGATAAATTATTACATTTAAACAATTTTTTTTTATATTAATTTTAAGACCATAATGGATCACTTTAGTTCATTTTTTTTTTTTTGGCAAGTTCTTTCTTTTCTTGCTGATTTGTTGTTTTTCAGCTTTCTTTTTTGCCAGTAATTTCTAAGGGTTTCAGATCTTCTTGCCCTTTCTTGTTCAGAGTACACCCGGCTTATTGTTTTCTTGGGTTTTGATAGGAATCTTGTTTCTTTATTTTTTAATTTCTCATAGTTTCCGGTTTTCGTTTTTAGGTTTTCACGGGTTATGTCTAATTCCTCCATGTCTTTCTGTATTTCGTATAACCAGTTCGGTCTGCTTTTCTTGTTCCAGAAAAGTTCGATTATCCGTCTGATAAGTCTGGTCTCTTCCATTCTGAAAATATGTCCTAGAAAGGAAATTCTCTTCTTTCTAAATTTATTAGTTATCGGGATGATAGTTTTAAATTATTACATTATTATATAAAAATTTATTAAATTCAATATTAAAGTTTTTTTTTTCAACAGGTACTTTTCTTTATATAAGATTTCTGTTTATTGTTTATTGTTTAACCAGATGAATATCGTAATCCTCAGTGTTTATAATTTTATCTAATTTTTTTTTATAAAATGTTTCAGTTACTGCCTACTCGAGGTAAACATTATTTGAAAATAACACGCGCGGGCGCACACACACACATACATTACATAATACGTTAGAGTAACTTCTCTTTTATTTATCATAACTATGATCTAATTTTTTTGTCTTCTTTCATTTATAAAGGTCATTAGACAGCCTAACGGCTTCCATTTTTTGAATCTGACGCAATCAGATAGTTCTACCTATTTTACCTTATACCAGGAAATCATACTCAGTATCTAAAAAACAATGTATGACATCCGAACAGCTTAGTTTTTTAAAAATAATTAAGAGAGAAAAATGAAATTTTTAGAGGTTACTCCGTCCAATTGCTATAAATGAAATAAGGTAAATAATCTTTATTGAATTACATACAAGTATATTAAATTATTGTTAATAATAACAATTAATAATTAATTAATTAATAATAACTCAGATTACTTATATATATATATTCTTGAGCGCTTTCGCTACATATGTAATTCATCAGTTGAGTCTTGTTTTTATAATTTGTTTTATCATTAAAAAAATAATAAAGAAAATATTAGGAAAGGAACTTCTGTCTTCTTTCTGTTATTTGATATAAATATATCTATTTATTTATAGAAATCATTCATCAATTACAACTATTTGAAGGCTATCAGAGACGAATCATTCAAGTAACACATCAGAAATCTTTTTAACCTGAATAGAGACGGATGCACATTACGGAAGGCTACGAAGGGGTTACAACGATCCACAACTACGCTTCCTGCACTACAGGGACGTACTGGATCATGGGTGAGAGAAAGCCGATCTATTTTCTTCACCCTTAGGCAAAACATTCCAACCTAAATAAACAGCATAAATGAAAGCACATTCGCAAGGGTGACTGTCCCAGATCGTACATAGATGGTGTCTTGATCCTACAAATAGAGAGTGCGCGGTACCAAGGACCTTGTAGATCGGCGTTTGACCTGAAATTGTCACGTGAGGATGAAAAGGAAACAACAGAACGCGATGTTTAGGAAACTACATTGGCTGCTACGTAGAAACTCACCCCTCACGTTTTCCACCAATAAAGTTCTGATTTACAAAGTTATCCTACGACCAATCTGAACTTATGGCGTGAAGTTGTGGGAAACAACAAGTAATAGTAACATAGATATCATATACAAAGTAACGATATCATAGCTTCCAAAACAAAGTAACGAGAGCAATTGCAGAGACACCATGGTTCGCACGAAATAATGGAATTCATGAATATCTGGAGCTACCGATGGTTCGTGAGGTTGTGAGACAGCACAGTGTTATGTACCAGCAACGACTTGAAAATCACCTCAACCTCTATTTAGTAATCAATCCTTTTTGATAATAGCAGGGACGTCCGAAGTTTGAAACGTCTCCATGTGCTTGACTTAAAGGCTACTGCATGGCAGTTTGATAAACGACAACGCCAAATCTAGTGATATTATTCTTGTTTACTTTATTTATTTATTTTTTTTTGTTCGACAATTTATTTGTTTATAGGATATCTTTTATTTATTTTTTAATATTTTGTTTTTATGGACTATGAAGTGTTGGCAGAAATATTTTTTCTAATGAACTTTAAGATTATTCCCTTATTCGGTTTTTAGATTTCAACGGAAATATCCATTTTGCGCATCCCTGAATACATTTTGATTAGTTTCAGCGTGACATCTGTACTTAGGTACTTATTTCGCATAATTCAAAAACGATTAGCCGTAGGATGTTGAAATTTTGGATTAGGACTATTGTAACATCTAGTTGTGCATCTCCCCTTTTGATTGCAATCGACTGAACTAAAATTGTCTAAAAAAGATTAAAATCAAAAAAAAAATTGGATTTCTACTTTTCTTAACTGCAGAAATAAGCCCTCATTGAGAGCTTTTCAACGATAAATCGTAAGTGGTACTTATTTTCATTGGTTCCAGAGTTATAGCCAAATAAAATTTTAATTAATTAAATATTTGGATCTTACAAGTACAAGTGAAGGGACATCGATTCGAATTAGACTTATTTCCTTTTCTTTTTTTTAATTTAAACATATTAATTTATTCAAAATTATTAACTCCTGAATGTAAAAAAAAATTATAATAATTAATAATTCAATAACAATAAAAAAAATTCAGAAGTTATCAGTGAAATAAAATTTTATGTACTTTTAAACCTAGGAATATATAATTTAATAGGCATTAGTACACATGTGTACATCTAATAGATTTGTTGAAACGTCTGCTTACTTAATATTAATATTAATTGAAAATTATAATTTATAATTGTATTATTTTTGTTTTTTCTAGTTTAATTTCTGTTAAATTTTATTTAATTATTGTAGATTTTCTATTTAATTTTATCTACATTAAAGTCAACTACACAGTGACTGAAAAATATACCCTCACAAGAACAACATGTACACTGAAGCATACATGTCCGATCTTTAATTAAAGTTGCAAAAATTCTTATCTTTTAGTTCATTATTACTCCTCTAATATTGTCGGACAATATTCTCTCTAAATCGATCATCATTTCGTTTATTTTTTATTTTGTTGCTAATCATTTAATCGCTCTTTGGTTGATATAATTCTTCTGATCTTAATTTGTGTACTGCACGGTCTCTAGTGTTCAAATTTTCTCTGTCTTTATATTCATCATCCATTTTTAATTTCTTTTTTTTCTTCCTTGGTCTTAACGGTTTTTTCCTCTTTATATTTATTATCTTCTCTTCATTTTTTTATTCTTCCTTTGTTCTGAACATTTTCTTCCTCTTCATATTCACTTTCTCATGGTTTTTTTTGAGATATATTCCCGCATGTTAACTTTATTTTTCCTGGATGATTTTTCTTTTTCATTTTTGATTATTAACCAAAAAATCCAATAACAAAAACTGAATATTTTACTCCGTAAGGTCGAAATTAACGTTTGTAACTATTATACAGGAGTTCACTAAACGGAATAGTTTAATTATTATTAACTTCTATTTATACGACACACTAGAAATCTGAAAGTTGTGTTAATCAGTAATTCACGAATATACGAATAATACTGATCTAGTAATAGAGGAAGAAAGCTACTTTTACTCTCCTAATATTTTATGTAAGATTGTTGAATTAATAATTGTATGAATATTTGATATTAACAAAAACTAATATTTCAGCAATTGTGTAAGTGTCCACTTTATTAAAGAGTTGGCGGATCGTATTTTACTTTCAAATAAAGTAAGTTTAAATGAAGTGCAGCAAAAAATGTGTATATGTAATTTAATAGGCGTACAAGGAAGTCATGCGGTGTCCACATCAGACTTTTTTTTTTGATACATTATTTTCAGGGACATAGGTTTCAGTCTTAATAAAAGTTAAAAATGTATTTATTTTTTTAAATTAATTTAATTTTTTAGTTTGCTAAAATTATTATTCGAGTTATTTTGATCGATTTATGATTATATTCCCTTTTACGATACAAAGAATCTTAGCACAGCTTTGAAATTCTGACAATTTATAGATTTTATTTGTTAATTTTATATATATATTAATATTATTATTACTTATTTAAAAGCGAGTAATTGAAATATAGCGGAAATAATAATTTTTCAACTTTATCTCTGGGAAAGGATTACAGTTTAAGCACCATAGAAATCCGGAAAAAATACGTCAATATCGATGGCAACATTCTTTGGAATTTTTTCCTTTTTTTAGATAGAGACGGTTATATAAGTGAATTAAAAAATAATAACTTTTAAAATTGGAAATAAACTAAATTTTAACAAATAATTTTATATTTTAAAAACTTTATAGGAAAACTGTAAGATATTTATTTTGCTGTTTCTGTTTGAATTAATTGAGGAAATTTGATCATTGAATTTCATGTAAATATGCGTGTATGTATGTATGTGATCCGATTTTAAAAATTCAAGAAATCTTAGCTTTACTATTCATTCATACTGATACCAAATGAAAGGTTTGAAAATTATATATTTAATATATGTTAAGTAAAACGGCTAATTATTTTACTTTATATGAAATTAAAAATAACTTTTAGTTTCTATTCAGCCAGCCGTATCAATAGTAAAAAATGTCTAGATTTATTCATAATGAATCTAAAATAAAAACAATTTTAAATCAGGTTATTTTATATCAACCTAAACAGTTTTTATGAAAATAATTTAAATATTTTGATTAAAAATAAGGAATATCAACCGAAAAAAAATGATAAAAACATATAAAAACTGCTTGATGTTTTCTTATAATAATATCATTTGAAATTTGACTAGTTTACTTTGATCTAGAATCTAGACCATATCAAGTTTTGAAATTCTTATACATGTTATTGTTTTTTTAAATCTGGAATAATCTCTGAATTATATCGTTTATTATATATAAGTGTGGGGGAAAATGAGGTTATGGGGACGAAATGCTAGAAAATGGCGTACGAAAAAACTCTTTAAGATGTGATTAGTGACCAGTTAATCATGTTTCACTATATACAGTATGTTAATGATTGTTTATCACAAATATACTTAAAATACTGACATAATTTTTGTATTAAAAATCAGTTTTTTTTCTTTCTCTTGTGTTGATTTTTTAACTTGTGTGTGTGTGTGCGCGAGCGAGCGAGCGCGCGTGTGTTCCTTTTAATTGGTTTCATACTAAAATAATATTTTATTAATGATCAGGGTCCATAACCTCGATATTATTAGGCATTTTTTTACGAGTCGAATAATAACCAGTTGTAATTTATACCAAGTATTCTGTTTATACTCGTATGTATGGATATGGATTCTTATTTTTTTTTATAGTAAAATCTAATTTTAGAAAATCCGTTTTAATATGTGTACTTGTGCTTAACCATTTTTTTTTAAAATGCACGTGTCTGGTTATTTGGTCTTTTTTTTAGTAATTGGATTACAGCTGGGTGACAAATCGATGATAAATCGATCTTAATAGAGCATATTAAATATAATTTTTGAACTGCTGAGAGGTCGTCGTTAAAATCTTGTTGACATTAATCAAGACATTGCTGATATTTTTTTGGTAGTTCCTAAGTAGCTTTATCCATAACGGTCGTTAAGGATTCTTATTTACTTACTACCTTATTTTAATTTAATTCTAAAATTTTATTTACTTCAACCGATTAACGGAATTTTTAAAATATTAGATTAGTTAAGGAAATTACAAATCGTCTTTAATTCGTAAACAAAGTGGTTTGGTTAACAAAATTTGTAAATTTTTGAATTTGAAAATAGTAGTACAATATCTTCTTGTAACCTATAAACCAGTAAATATTGTTTTAATAATTAATTATATTGTCATATTTTTCAATATCATTATTTAATTTCTAGTATCTTTAATTTAACTTTTAATTTTCATCATTTTTTATATGTTGTAAATAAATAATATTTAATTACTAAAAATATTATTTATTTGCATTATATAAAGAATAACTTTAAATAATTTCTTCATTTTTTTACATTTTAATTCTTAATTTACCATTCTATTACAAATCTCAATCAACAAGATCATATAAAATAATTATTCAATCTAAAATTGAAATTATACGTACATATGTTTTTTTTTCTCAGAAAAAAAATTTACAATCGATTTCTCCTGACGAAACTATAATTAAATAATATGTTAAAATATCACACGAGAAAGGACCATTCAATTCAGAAAGGACCCCCCACCACAAAAATAAACAGTAAATGATTTTAAAAACAATAAATGTCTATGTTAATAAAAATTAATTAAAAAAAACATTGTCATCAATGGGTTCTATATCTTGTCCAATCTATGGACTACATGTGTCCAAACATTCAGTTCGCACACGTTGTTTTTAATTAAACAAAATATCCTCATGCACATATATACACAAGTAGATAAACAAACGAATGAATAATTAAATTCACACATAAATAAAAGGCTGACAAAGTAGGCGAATAAATGCAAAGGAAGAATACAACAAGCTTGAAATTTTTCTTCTTTTGCGTTTTCTCGTTATCTTGATTAGTTGGAATTTTTAGTATATATATATATATATATATATATATACTAGTATCCCTGTTGTGGTTTCGCCCGCGCTGTATGGTTGTTACTTGCGGCATCCATCTAGACGTCTTGATCCCTCCTTGATCATTAAACTCATCCTTAAGGAATAATAATAATGAATAGAAATTAAAGCCTGTTATAAAAATTATCAGCGTATTGTAATTTCGTTGACAGTTTGGTCAGTGGGAGACCCACTAATTGGTTTTTAGATTTCCCGTCGCGGCTTCACTTGCGAAATACAAAATCCAAATTACAAACATAAATTACCATCACAATGTTACCAAATATCATAAAAATTGATTCAATAGCGGTAACATAAAACGGCAAAAATTAAAAAAAAAAACAATTTTTGCTTTTTTACCGCTTAAAATATTAAAATCCAAAAAACCCGAAAATAACTTTTAGATGTTTATCTGAAGAGTATTTGTCAGTCCAATTCGTGCAAATATCTCGTTTAGAACAGTGAAAAATAGATAAAATTTGAAATCATTATTCGAAATTGTTTACCTTTCTTTATCGCTTTAAGATCGAATCTCAAGAAATCAAGAAATTAGTTTTTAGATATGCACATGAAGATTATACACACCAAAAATCAAGTTGATATTTTAATTTATTACCGATAAAAATTAAAAAAAAATAATAATTTTCATTGTTACTCTGTCCTTATCCTTTAAGTTCGGAATTTCAAAAAATCCTTTCTTAGTAACATTTACACCTTAAGAAGAACGTACACAAATTTTCAACAATTTATCTTCAACTGTTTTTGTTCGGTGTTAATTAACAATCGGTTAGGTTTTTTTTTTTTGCTTGATGATATCGCCATACATAAGCTTGAAGCTTGTGATATGATAATGGCATTTTGTAGCGTATGAAAAATGCCCATGCCTGACCGAGATTTGAACCCGGGACCTCTGGATGCAAGGCCGAAATGTTACCACTCCGCCACGGAGATTTATATATATTGGAATCAAAATTTATTGAAAATTTCTATTCTAAGTAAAATTAGTAAGAAATATATCGTTTTAGTTTGAAGTATAAACTTCGGTTAAATCACCACGTTAACCACTTGGCCGTAACCTTCTTGGGCAAAGATGAGGCTGTACAACATTTAAACGACTACATGTTCTGGACCGTAGTAATTCTATAATCTAATTACATCTGTTGGTGTTTTTCATTAGTTAATTAAACATTCATTCCCTTTTTCTCTAATTCTGTTTTGACGTTCTTTTTTAATTTTTTTATTTTGTGTTTCATCAATCTGTTTTTTCCTATAATTTTTTTTTATTATACTTCTGAACGTACAGTTCTTCAAAACTATCTTGTGTACGTTCTTCCTTCAGAAGTTTTATATAACACTAGTATGTAATTTTTGAGAAATCTCAAAGGGGATTCCTTTTTAATGAGATTATATCATGTATAATATAATTTACTTAAGTTCCGACAAAAATTTAACCGATTGTAAGTAAAAATTTTAAGAAAAAAAATTAGATTCATGTAATCCTAAACCTGTTCTCCTTCGGTACTTTAAAAAGAGTTCATAAATATAACAATATAATTTATGTAAATACGCTTGTATTGAGATTTAGTCGGTTGGTTATGGTTGGCTATAGATTGGTTTAATGGCAATTCCATTATGTAGCGTTATGAAGTTCATTCAGCCAATATTCCAAAATTCCAGCCAATAATGTGAGCGAAAAAATGATTTTTTTTTTTCATTAATTTTTAGGAATTCCAATATTTTAGCTAATTTTAGAGTATAGTACATCATATAGCCTGCAATAAACATATTAAAATTTTTGTAAAAATCCTATACATTTCCTTTTTTAATTTCGGTTAAAATTTGGAATTTTTTCAGATAGTTTTGCATGGATTTCCATACAATATTTTTAAAAATTGCAGCTTATATTGAAAATAAAAACAGTATTAAAAATATACTGTATAAAATCTTTTTTTTTTCAAGAATTTACCTTTGAAATTTTTCAGTATACAATTTTTTTTAACTACCCTAATCTATAATGTTATAAGAAGGTTTCTTATAAATTTATAATTACAAACAGTAGAATTTTTTTCACAATTTTTAATAAAGTTTCATAAAAAAGGCTGAAAAATAGTATACATGTCTAGTATATAATAATTGTAGGATTTCTATTCAGGTTATGTTATATTTTTATTTTGCAGTTATTACGTTATGAATGAGTTCAGTACATATAAATTTATTAAAATCTAATTACATTTCGTTGCTCTATTTATATATGTAAATATATTCTCGTAACATAACATTTTTGCGTAAAACTGTTTTAGTTTTATCTTTATTTAAAATATAATTTACTTATTTATTGATAACCTTAACTAAATGGGTTAAAAATAAAAAATAAAAATGACAAAAAAGAAACTTAATAAATATATGGAAATTCCTTTTAGAAGATTATTTTCAATTTATTTTGTGGTTTGCCTACAAGTGACTAATAAAACAAAGTCGAGCGCCATCAACAACGCCACATGCTACATCCCTATTTAGGCAATTGCTCAGATAAAATCTAGAAGCACATTTCGATATATTTAAAAAGCTTATATTTTTTCTTAACATTTGTTTTTTAATATATTTATTTTTTGAAATATATTTTTTAAAGTATAGACAGCATTTAATTGCACGTTAAACGAATTACATAATAAACTTGTTCTTAAATCGTTAATGAACTTATTTTTGACGTTTTCAGTTATAATTTTAAAATTTAAAAAAAAATGAAATCACGAGATACAACAAAGATATAAAGTTTGGTAATAAAAACTACTTTAGGACTGTTGGTAAAAAGATTTACTTGGTTGTTTTATCTTACAGAATAATCTAAAAGTTTTATTTATTTTTTGTCCTCAATTGTAGAGTACGTGCCAATTATTCAGACCAGTAGTACAACTGATGTTTAGTATTTGTCTTCAAGCACTAATTTGCTTTATATATATGGGTTATTAAATTTAAGAGTGTTTGCGGTTTTTTTTAGTTTTTTTTAAACACTACCTTTTAAAAACGCTAATTTTGTGATATATATCCGGTCGATTGTAACGATTCTTGTTGCTATAAGTACATATTTATGTCAGAAACGCATAAATATATTATTTAAAATATATATATATATATTTTTTTTGATTGCAAAAAAAACAACATTTTTTTTGTAGCTTTCGATCAACAAAATGAGCTGCATCGTTAGACGATTCTACTCAAGACATCACCGTATTTTTCTATTTATTTGTTGACCGTTCGTGGTAACCGTGTGACCGTGTAGCTTCCGGTCTCCGAATCTCCGACCATCGAAGCCGCCGACGACGACGGGCATGGATCGGCGCCGATTGAGAGGCGGCAACCTGGCCGATCCCCGACACGGGAGCAGCACCGGTCACCGCCTGTGGAAGGGGGGACACTTGCTCCCCTTGCGTGGATATTTGTGGCCTCTGTGGTTTAGAGGCCACCTCAGTTGCAGGAGGCTTGGCAGCCTCCATAGCACACTCTTTCTTCTTATCCTGAAGGATTTCGCTGAGACGGACTTGACCTTCTGGTTTGGCGTCCGTTTTCTTTTCTACAGAAGCAACTTTCATTTTTACAGATTTATCTTCAGCAGGCTGTACCACTATCTTTGGCTTAACAAATTCTTTACTGCTGAAAGGTTTCATCTTGTTTTCGATGATCCTTTCAATCATGCTAGCCAAAGTAGGCGCAAGTTTGTTTATAATTTGAGTCTCATCTACAGCAATTGGAGCAGAAGCAGGAACAGCAGCCGCAGCCTGAGCATAAGTTGTTGTTGCTCTAAGCTTGCGGGCGTTAACAATCCTCTTTGCTTCGATGTAGCTGACTTTCTGCAGGGTTTTAACTTCTTGCACAGCTATCTCGTCTTTGTAGACAGGACAATTCCTGGATCTACATGAGTGCTGTTCATTATAATTGATGCATGTAGGGGGCTCTTTACACGTCTCTCCCTCATACACCTCTTCGCCGCACACGCATATTTGCGTTCTCTCACATTTGATAGCGGTGTGGCCAAAGCGTTGGCACTTGAAGCATCGCATTTGGCTGCGGGATAAATGCCCGCACATCCAATCGATGTATCCACACTCTTATCTTCTCCGGCAAGGTAGGCCGGTTAAATATGATAACAGGCAGAAGGTAGGACTTCTCCATTCCTCCTCATATTCAATCGGCGACACTTTATTACTCCTTGTGATGACAACTCCTCAACAATTTCTTGCTCCGAGCAATTTAGAAGATCCCAACAAACGACCACACCCCTTGAGGTGTTGAGCGTACCGTGGGGATCGACACGTACAGCCAGTTCTCCAATCTTTTTAAGCCCTAGGATCTTTTGAGACTGGGCATCATTTACAGTCTCAACATGAAGTCCCGTGAAGGTCTTCCTTATTTCTTTAACAGGGCCTCCAGCGAATTTGGTTATTTCCCGAGCAATGAGTAAAGGACTCACCCTCGAGAAATTTCCATCCTTCTTTGTAATGACCAAATATTTGGGTTTCGGTACATTACTACTCTTAAAAAAAGCTTTTTGTAAGCTTTTTCTAGCCTCAATCTCAATCTTTCTTGATTCTGCACTCTTCCTCCGTTTCGCCCAAACGGCTGGTTCCAAACGAGGGTGTTTTCGTGAACCCTCTGTCACGTTAGGTTGTTGTTCAATTATGTTGATTTTCTTTATCCCTTCTGTAGCAAGGCTAGCCGCCGGGGTACACCCCCAGTCCAGGGCTACTAACCTTGGAGGTCCGATTCGGTACTTCGGTGGAACCGGCATATGTCCTGGCAGAGAGCGGATGCGCAATCTCTGCACTGACTCCAGGCTCCTACTCACCGAAGCTTTCAGAGCTCCCATGCACCGACATACATGGGCACCATTGCTACATGCTTGCCATCGCAGGGGGCATGTGGACAACGGAAGGGTCTCTGTTACACCTGCAATAACATTGACCCGGCCGCCACATCGCCAGCTCTAGATATGGTGTGAGTCCATTTCCAAGTCATTAGTAGTTCATATCCTGCAGGTGGCCGAAAATTCCAATCCATATGGTGACCTGAAGATGGAGAAGGTCAAAAGATAAGCATATCCGAGGAATTTACTCGGAGCCCCGTTAGCCAGCTATATGTATTGTACATAAGTACTGCTGTTGCCGCCCTGGACCTGGAACGTAGATGTTGTGTTCCGGACGTGATTGTTGCGTAATTTTTTATACCTTCATTATCTCAATAGTTGAATATTAATTCCGTTAGTATGATTGGTAGTTATAAAAGATTATTACTTTCAAGTGGTTGTTCTATGTATGTATAATATGTTATTATTATTTGTCAGTCTTTTGTCAGATTTCATCGACTTTATAATTCATTTCTATTCTATGATAATTAAATATATTTTACTACTAAGTCCATCCTTAGTTATTTGCTTCACGTGTTGTTTTTGTCTTCCTCTACATTTTTCTTTTAGTATTAAATAAATTATCATAATCCTGAATGCCTAAATATATTGTATACAAACCAAAATCTTTTATTCATTAGATCATCTTAAATTCTTTTTCATTCCGGACATTTGATATAATCTTTTCTTATAGATGTTAATGATCAAATTAACGAAATAGGTTTTTTTTTAATAATTTTTTAACTTTTTTCTTCCTGTTTTATAAATATAGGTTTCAATTTTTAATCTAATTTAATTTCTTACTAACTATATGTTTAAAAAAAAAATCGTTTTATTGTTTTTGGGCTTTGAATAAATTATTTTTTATACGCAATTATTATATTTTTTATTTTTTTTTTTTACTTTATCTTCATTTGTTTATTAATTTTTATGGGGATAATTTGTTCTATTTATTTCGTAAATTTAGTTAAAATAACATTTTTCCTTTATTAAATAGTAATACAGTATTACTTTTTTTCTGTTAGCAATAATTCTAAATTTGCCTTATAAAAACAGCTTTCATATTTTAACCAGTTTCTTAACATATTATTCTGGAAACCTTCCTATTTTATCTTCATTATTATTTTTCATAAGCACATCTAAAATCGTTTTTAATTTTCTTCTGTTTTTTTCATTAATGTCACATAATAAAAATTTTAAATCCCACAGCAAAAATGTATTATTCTTTTCCTGAACCCTTCATCCATAAGCTCACTTAGTTATCTTTTCTTTTCATTGAATACACCTCTTTCTTATTTGTTTCAAATTACGTCAAAAATAACACCCATAAATTATTTTAGAGGTGGAAAATAAGGATTATGAGATTCTTATTTCTCTTCAATAGTATTTTAGTTGTATTTTAAATGTATATGGTAAACCCATTATTTTTATACAGGTTTACCATATATTTATGCTAGTCAAGTAAATGTTTTTCTTTAACGATTGGTTTGCTAGAATTGTTTTCATATCCTTTAATTTAACATTTTGCACTCCTATTGATAATTTTTTCATTGAAAAAACATCATCTGGTATAGGGACAACTGAAATTAAATTTTTCTTTATAATCATTGTTCTTCATTATTTTATTAGGATTTTCCAGTTAACTAATATCCATTCTTTTCCATCATCTATTTAGCTAATAATCTACTTCATTTTTTCTGATTTATTTACAAATCCGATTCCTGGTACTGGAATTTTTTTACGAAAGATGTTAGGTACATCTTTTTGCTAATAATCGGAAAACGTATAAACTATTTTTACTTTTTGAATATAGCTAAAAATAACGAATATAGCTAGCTAGAATGGCTTTGTTAACGGGAAAATTATGGTGATCATGACAAAAATGAGTTATCGGGTTTTTTGGAACCTTTACTTTTTTGAGTTGAACTAGCTCATATAGATCAAAACATTTAATGTGGGACCTCATGACTTACTTGTACGCCTGTTAAATTACATATACACCTTTTTTTTAAATGAAAAGTACATAAAATTTTATTCCATTAATAACTTCTGATATTTTTTCAGTTTTTTTTTTTTTTTTAATTATTATTTATCGTAAAACGGCTTTTACAATCAGAGGTTAATAATTACTAATAAATTAATATATTTAAATTACAAAAAAAAAACTAAAAAAAAGGAGATGAAGTCTTATTTGAACCGATGTGCATTCCCCTTGTAAGATCCAAGTATTTCATTAATTAAAATTTCATTTGGCTATAACTCTGGAACCAATGAAAGTAAGTACCACTTATGATATTCGTTGAAAAGCTCTCAATGAGGGTTTATTACTGTAGTTAAGAAAAAGTAAAAAATCCTAATTTTTTTGACACTTTTGGTTCAATCGATTGGAGTCAAAATGTGAGGTGCACAACCAGATTTTACAACAGCACTAAATCTAAAATTTCAGCATCCTACGGCTAATCATTTTTGAGTTATGTGAAACACCTACTTACGTACTTACATACACACGTATGTACCGACGTCAAGCCGAAACTAGTCAAAATGGATTTAGGGATGGTCAGAATGGGTATTTCCGTTGAAATCTGAAATTTTTCGCGATCGCAATACTTCCTTTATTTCGTACAAGGGAGTAAAAACATATGTACGTGTTGTATTGCACTGTTTTTGCCCTTATTTCTCAGAATTGACTGAACCGATTTCCTTCAAATTTAGCTCAAGTATTTCTATGTATGTAGGGCATTGATCAGATTAATTTTTTCAAAGTTAGTTAAGAGGTGGGGAATATCGCGAAAAGAATAGTTTCGATTAAAATAAGAGGCAATTTAGAGAAAACTTTATTTAAGGAGATTTGTTACCTACAACGCTTATAATACATAATCCCAAAAATGTTTTCAAAAAATCAACCCCATCTCTTAAAATCGAAATATATCTGTTTTTTTTTTGGTCCAGATTCCTTCGGTTTAAACATTTTTCAGAAATTTGTTGAAAGTTTATACTTAATATATAAAGCTATCAAGAAATGTCTACAATATTTTTAAATTATAGACTCCGACCCAAAATATAGAAAGGTTTTAGAAAATTTCCTATTTCTTATTTTAAAAATAAGAAAATATCAACAAAAAAAAACATTTATTGAAGTCCCAGAGCCTTTATTGAAGGGGTATTAGATTTCTGGAAAACTTTAGTAAGTAAATTTGTTAATCTTAATGATATGTACCTTTTAGAAAAATTATTTTAAAAATTTATTCCCCATCTCTAAAAATATGAATATTTTGTTTTTTGGTTCTAACTCTTTTAATTATTATTATTATTAACAGGGAAAGTCGTGCAATACTTTGCCGGTTCTTTTCTTTGTACCCTGTAATTCTATGCATTTTTTTATTTATTTTGTATTAAATCTAATCTATGATCTCTGCATAATACTTTGATCTTTTGTTAAAATGAACGCGGATCTTTTATTGTATTCATAAAATCTTATATTCTACTCTATTCATAAAACGGAACAGATAAAGTGACTATTTTAGAAAAATTCATCCTTGTCCGTGTGTACTTAGTTTAATTTTTGGATGACAATTCAGTATCTCAAACGACATTGAATTATTTATTTTTCTTTTCATAAATGTCAGCGTCTCTTTCGAACAAATGTTTACTTGTTTTAATAAATCATAATGTTTTACAGTTTTACTTCTAATTTTAGTAAAACATCTTCTTTTTAAAAATCATCAATTTAGATTCCACGTTTTTTTTTATAAGTTGTATTATATATGATTTAAAAATTGAGGTGAATTATATATAAATTATATTTATTTGATCAGCCTAAGTACAGAATAATAAATAAAGTACAATGACTTTTATTCCATTAAACATGTAAAAGTGCATTCGCGAATTTCTCGCATCATCAGTTGCATTAAATTTCTTTTAAAAATTATTCATATCAAAATTAGAAATTAAAAATATTTTTTATGTATTTATTATATTTAAGAATTAAAAATTTTAAAATTAAAATTAAAAATTAACATTTAAAAGTTAAAAATTACATTTTTAATGTAATTTAACGTAATTCTGAGGATCTCTCAGAAGATCTGTGAAGCTTGCAAGGTCGAATGGTCCGTGTACCACCTGCTCTTTGATTGCCCAATCTTTGGAACCATCCGAAAAAACTTAGACCTGAGTTCGGATATGAAATTTCTATTAAACGACAAGGAAGGTATAAAATATATGTTGCGGTTCCTCTCCTACAGTGGAATGAAGAATACGATTTAGTGATTTTTGTCTGATTTATGTATCTTTTATTTTGTACATATTGTTGTTACTTGTCTATGATTATTCTTTATTGTTCCTATTTCCATATTGTTTATTTTTGTTCTTTATGATTTTTGTTGTTTTATATAATACTACATGATAGTGTTACTATTGTCGCTAATGACTATAATTGTTGATGCGACTATAAATAAAAGCATTAAAAAAAATACATATTTAGAAATATGACATCAACACTAAAATTAAATTAAAAATTAAAATAAAAATAAACTGAAAAGTAAACAGTGAAAGTTATTTAATACTGGCTAGCTAGATCACATGCAGATTTATTATATTTAAACTATTTATTTTTTTGGTTTATTTTTATTTTAATTTTAGTATTGATGTCACATTTCTATACATATAATTTTTAATTTTAATTTTGGTATTAATTTGATGCGAATAATTTTTAAAAGAAATGTAATGCAACTGATGATGCGAGAAATTCGCGAAAGCTTTTTTGACTCTTTAATGGAATAAGATAAGTGTCATCCTACTTTATTTATTATTCTGTACTTAGGTTGATCAAATAAATATAATTTGTATATTAATAAGAGGAATTTGATTCTTAAAAGAATTGAATTAATGATAAAATTTATCATTTGAATTACTATCTATGCATCAAGATTAAACAAGTCGTCTTGGGTAGCGGACTCTAGACTTAAATGTTTTTTTTCCATTTCTGACGTCAATATATATTCTAAAAAATAATGATATATATTTTTATATATACGCAGCAATCCCAGTCTCATTTGTTTATTAGCTCCAATAACTCTTCTCGGAACTATAAAACTATGTTTACCTGTCCATATACATTTTTTTTTTTGTGACAAATTGTTGAAGAAACATGCCTCTTCTATATAATTTCCAATAATTTGAATGTACTAGCATTAAAAAAAAAAGGTTTTTTAATATTAAAAAAAATTATTTGTAATTGTAGTGTTTAATTAACTTATTTTTCTTCAACCTTATTTTTATTATTAAAGTTACGTCACAGCATGTCCTTTTATCGGATTAATTATTTCTTAAACCAAAAGAAGTAAGTAATTGTGTGTTATTTAATTTAAACAACTTATCCGCGAAATTCAAAATAGTAAAACCTCTCTACAATACAATAAATCACTTCGAAAATTTTATTTTTTTCAAACTGCAAGAACTGCATGTTCATTGCAACATAGATTAATAAGAAAAATAATCTATTTAGCAAAATGAAACCATCTTAATTCTAAACTTGTTTGTTATGTTATTCAAAGTAGGAACTTCCAGTATCACAAAACGCGTTAGAACTAGATCAACTTTATTGCAGTTTTCTATAGTTGATGTTTGTACGATAAATGTTCAATTATAACTTAAAATAAATTAGCCTTTTTTTTTTTTTATCAATGCATTAAACATGTGTTCCTACTTATCTCTTGTAGATGCAATTCATCGTGAGCCTTGGTTTCCGCCGCTACTTGCAATCAATCTTGTCTTCTGTCTATCAAATCTCTCCAGTTCTCTTTCCATTGCTTTTATGTTATGTACAATATTTCCATCCATCATGTTCTTTGTTTCTCTCTTTTTTCTCTTTCGTCTCTTAATTCAATTTATACTGTTTTATCATCTGCAGAAGTATAAGGAAAAGTCTGGTATATTTTTAAAGCTGCCTTTGGGAACTTATATAGGAAATGTATATTACGTTATATATCCTTTTAGGAAATATGTGTATATGTTTTAATTAAATTTTTGTAATTTTTTCTATAACAACGCTATCTGGTCGGCATTAGTGCAAGTTTAGCATCTGCTCAGCCAGGTGGTTTTGAGATCAGTGTAATAGATAATTGGATTCGATTCCCTTGAAATAACATTCTCGTCAATATAATAAAATTAACTCTTAATTTAGCGTGCATTTGTTATAACTTATTACTAATATCAAATATAATTTAATTTTAACTTCTTTTCAATATGATTAATTCATCAAATAAGCTGGAAGCTTGTACGTGAGGGTTAAAATGGAATGCTTTTGAAAGATATCGTGCCTGATCAGAATTTGAATCTAGGATCTTCCGCGTGAAAGACAAATTTAAAAAAAAAAATATTTAAAAAAAAAAAATTATCAAATATTTAATATTTGATAAAATAATATCGTATTACTTAAAACATTAAATTTTTCTGATAAAAATTTTACTAATGTTAAGCTCGAATGCCTGTTTATTCAGATGTCTTCTTCTTTTCTACATCATTAATTCACCAAATTTGCTACAACGCAAAGAAAAAAATTGATTCTGTGATTAATAAATATATTTTAATGAATTGGTTTATGTGAAACAGTTTTTATTTTCTAGCCTATAATGGTACCGGATGTTCATAAATTATTAACAAATTTTCGATTAATATTTATTTGTTCGTTTTCAGTTTTCCGTAGAAATTTCCTTTCAAATGAATAATAAAATGTAAATTTACACATCCAATATTTGATGTATTTTTCTGTTTTGTCTCAGTTGTATAAGATGTGAATCGAGGAAAAGGTAATTTATATGTATTATGTTTCGATAAATCAGTATCAATTAATTAATGGGATTAACAAGCATCATTTGTAACGCCTTATTTAATGGTAGAAAAAAAAAACAAGAAAAACATGAGTTATATAAAATTCAGCTGACTTGTTTAAATAAACTTAGTATTATCAGAAACGTTTTATTTATTGCGTGATTTCATGCAATCATGAAGCACACAATAAAATAAAACGTGTGAAGGTAATAATTATTTGAATTTGACTTTTTTTAACAAAATTACATTTCACACTAATAGTCATGTTGTTAGGGGTAATTACCTAATTTAGATGTCTGAACAACCCAGTAAGTTAGTTAAAACGCCTGTTTTAATGGATTAGCTAAAAATTGATAGGTTTTTTGTACTGTACCTTGGAAATGAAATCTTTTATAGATTTTTTCTTGTGTTTTATTCAAAAACTGTACAAGTACCCGCTATTTAAAAGTGATTAAGCAAATATTATTTTTTATAAATTGATCAAATTGAATAGGAATATTATTTAGGGGGACCCCCTCCATATTTTCATTCATGTGGTAAAGATTCACTGAATGAAAATTTGTAGACCAATATGGATGATTTTTTTCTTGGGTCTTTCTCTCCAGATTTAACATTCTTTAGGGAGTATATTAAAAGAGTATAAAAGAAACGTTAGTAGCATGATAGTATGATTCACTGAAAAAAATCACATTACCGATTCTGGTGTTAGTTCTCAAACCATTGTTATATAATGTTGTTCATCATTAAAACACTCAGCACAAATCATTACTGGTAATTGTGATGTGTTAAAAGAGTACCCCGCTGGCCTATATTTTTATTTTCCCAGCAAAAGTTATCGCTAAAGTAGAAAATATGATGATCAATCACATTTCTGGAAATATCAACGTTTCATAATCCCTTCTAACCTACTATTATTATTATTATCTTATGACTATTCCGGAATTCTCTAGATATCCTATGAAGTTTTATGGATTCGGGGCCCTTAGGAAACTGCGTTCATTGTTCGTGACGTGTGAATGAGGTACAATCTTGTAAGATCGACCATACCTGAGACGTGTGGTAAATGGTTGTACCCAACCATCTAAAGAACACCGGTATCCACGATCTAGTATTCAAATCCGAATCAGCTGATTTACGATGACGAGTTTTAGTATTAGGCAGACCTACCCGTCGAGTTTTCTAACCGGTAAAAACAATAAAAAAAAAAAAAAAAAAAACATGAAATATTCCGAAAGGATGTTTTTGGTTTGTATTTTGATAAATATCGGACTGCCTGAAAATTAAAAATTGAAATTTGGCTCATATATTTTTATATACGGAGCATTGATGTGATTAAATTTTAAACTCAATCACATAAGAGTATGGGGTATTTCCCTTATTTTAGAAATTTTAACTTTTTGTGGAAGTTTCGTAGTAACTTGAAATTTGGTTCAGTGGTAGTAACATATCAAACGTTTACAATACTGACATTTTAAATAAATCGGACTTCAGGATGGGGATATAATTATATTTATTGTTTTTGATGTATACTACCAAAACGGATTTTTAAAAACTCTTAAAACTTGGAAAATACATTCTTCTACATAAATTTTAACTTCTGTTTAATTTTTCTGCAATTCGATAATATGGTATAACCGTACCCAAAATAATTTTTTTGTTTAATATATTCTGCTTAATATTTCTAAACCGGTTCAACCATTAAGCACAAAATTAGGCTAAAGTATTTCTGTGCATGAGTTCTTAATTGTATAACGTTTTAGACCCTACACATAAATGAGTAAACCGGTACCCAATCTCAAATTTCATTACTTTTCATCAAATATAATTAAAGAGATTTTATATCTAATCGCGGAATCTAATTAAATTTTTTCCTATAAGGAAAAACGTATTACAGTGAAGAATAATGGTTATTATTGTTTCATTAAATAATTATTTTATTTAATGAATAATGATTATTTGTGGTAAACACTAGGTAATCTAGCGAAATATCCCCAGAACATTTAAAAAATTATCTAAAAATTGGTTTTTAAATTTTTTTACTTAGTTCTAGTTAAAAGTAATTTTCAAAATATTTTTCCATTTTATATCCTGTGAATGATGTGATGAATTTTAACCAGTAAATAATAATTAAAGTAATTAATATTTAAAAATCTGATGGTTTATTTGAAATATGTCAAAGGCGAAGCCGTGATTTATACGCAACTCTTTGGCGGCATTTTAAAATTTTTATTCTCTTTAAAATTTGAATCTAAAAATACGAAATTCCTCCCTTTGAATGTAGATTGATTGTTGGTATCTGATTTTTTTCTTATTACAGAATTTTTTTTAAATACTGTAATAAAATATTTTTGGTAGCTTCCATAATTGTAAGATATGTCTGAAATGATTGATAAATTTGAGAACATAATAAGAATATGTTTGATAATTAATGGTGAGATTCCATTTTATTAAAATTTTATTGGTGCACATTTTTTTACTTTTAAATAAATAATATACTGGTAAACTGTTGAAAAAATTACCATTTAAAAGCATTATGAAAAGAATTTATCCTTACTTCTAAAGAATTAAAGTTTTATAAATTTTGTTTTATTTTTATATATATAAAAAGCTAGCAAAGTTTTGAATAGTTCTCCCGGATACACCGGTCAAGTCATACAATACACAGTATTTTTACTCAGAAAATTTCGACGTATTTTTCATTGCAGATAGAGTTTAATATTCAAAGTTATTTTTCAAAAAATATGTTAAAAAATATTTATACCGAAGGTAGATAAAGTAAACGAAAAAAAGTATTTCAGTTTTAAGAGGGGGGAGAGTTGACTTTTTGAAAAAATCACGTTTGGATTTTTTTATACGTTATATATATGAAGGTAAGAAATTTAGTTTAATAACGTTTTCTCCACAGTACCTCTGAAGGAAATCGAAATTTTTTTCCCGATATCCACCATTCCGTTAACTAGTTTTGACAAAAAAATTAATAATATCGATGCCCCATATATAGAAATATTTTAGCTAAATTTGAACAAAATCAGTTCGATAAATCCTGAGATGTAAGGTTAAAAGCGGTGTGACACAAATACATATGTTTTTTGGGTCTAGATGCACTACTTACGCTTAGACCCAAAAACAACGATTTTCAAAAAATCTCAGTACTTCATTTTTTTATATGATCACCATACTTTCCATTTTAATAAAGCTATTGTAACTATAAATAAAAAACAGATAAACTTCCGGCTTTATATAGAAGGTACATCTGTTTGTTTAATTACTATTCTCGTATCACGCGAGAAGCAATCAATCGATTGTTTTCAAATTTTCGGGATACATTCATGTTATTCCAGGGAAGGTTTTAAGCTAATGATCGAGGCTCTAGACCCCTTCAGTGTGAAGATATCAGTTAAATTAAGAAAAAAAAAATTAATTCTGTACTTCATTGTTATATTTCTGTCACCATGGCAAAAATAAGTTGTGAAGTTTTCCTCTAATGGAAAACTCCTCGTGAAAGATCTGTGGACTTTAGCCATCATAGTTACTACTATTCTGTCTTTTGTAATTTAGTTTCTTTTTTCAGGTTTAATAATACTTCATTATTATTTATCAGTATTACTCTCAAAACCAGGGTAACGAACATTACTGTGGTGGAGGGGGCGAAGCCCTCTGGCTAGACGTTCGGACGTGCAAAGCGAGCCCCAACCGGCTAGTACGAGGTGCGAAAATAAAGTAATGAGACTGATTTTTCTTTGCAAGATGTGGCAACCCTGCAGCTTCCGTAGGCACACCATCTTTGACCTTGGTCTATAAGCTACTTCTAGTCCAAGC
Organism: Lycorma delicatula; assembly: GCF_047948215.1. Classification (NCBI taxonomy): domain Eukaryota; kingdom Metazoa; phylum Arthropoda; class Insecta; order Hemiptera; family Fulgoridae; genus Lycorma; species Lycorma delicatula. The sequence goes on along the minus strand of NC_134462.1, from coordinate 41,652,807 downwards.
GGCACATTGATGCAACTGCTTAGTCGTGAGTTGTGCTGTAATAAGTGAACACGTGTTTGTGTCCCTCGTCACAGAAATGAAACCGCAAATTATTGCGCAACGGTATGCCATTTCTTTTTGCGTTAAATCGGGTGAAAACGCGACGACAACTTATGGTAAGCTTCAGAAGGTTTTTGGAGAGGAGGTTATGTCAAGAGCTCAAGTTTTTCGGTGGCATAAAATTTTTAGTGAAGGCAGAACGAATGTTGAAGATGAAGACCGCAGTGGACGACCATCAACCTCACGGACAGATGTCAACTTGACCAGGGTGCGTGAAATCGTACGATCTGATCGAGGATTATCCGTGAAAATGATTGCAGAAGAACTCAACATCAATCGAGAAACGGTTCGTCTAATGTTAACTGAAGATTTTTGGTATGAGAAAGATTTGTGCAAAAATGGTCCCCAAAAATCTAGCACAACAACAGCGAGAAACACGGAAAAATTTGGCAGCCGATTTGTTAGAGCAAACGGAAATCAATCCGGATTTGTTGAGCCGTATTATCACTGGTGATGAAGGTTGATTTTTTCAATACGATCCAGAGACAAGACGCCAAAGTTCGCAACGGAGCTCAAAGGGATCACCCAGACCAAACAAAGCTCGCATGTCAAAGTCAAAAGTGAAACGCATGCTTTTGTGCTTCTTCTATTCCAAGGGAATTGTTCATAAAGATTGGGTGCCTCCTGGACAAACAGTTAACCAATATTTCTACAATGAAATTTTAGAAAGACTTCGTAAACGAGTTCTTCGTGTCCGTGCCAAAATTGCTGATAATTGGATTTTGCATCACGATAATGCGCCATCCCATACTGCTCTGTCAGTACAGCAATTTTTAACCTCAAAACAAATTTCAGTACTACCACAGCCACCTTATTCACCAGATATCGCTCCGTGCGACTTTTTTCTATTTCCAAGAGTCAAAATGGCGGTTAAGGGACACCATTTTCAAACAACACAAGATGTCCAAAAAGCTGTGACGAGAGTCTTGGAGGATATTACAGAAGATGAGTTCCAGAAATGTTACCATCAACGGCAGAAGCGCTGGAATAAGTGTGTGCAATCAGAGGGGAACTACTTTGAAGGAGACAACACTAAACATGACTAAAACGGTAAGCAACATTTTTTTTCACATCAGTTTCATTACTTTATTGTCGCACCTCGTGTATATATATATATATATATATATATATATATATATGTATATAATTTTTTAACTTATCAATGTCGACTTAACAGCGGGTATGGTTTAAAATTTAAGCTCTTTACAAACGTTAATTTATGTACAATAATTTTTGCTTTCCTTTTTTAATAGTAAAAAATTCTTTTGTTGTCCAATTACGAAACGAATTCAGGTTTATTTAACTTGTACTCTTATAACTCTCAGTTCGTCATCAGAAAAGATGCAATAGTAACTGTACATTAGTGTAAAGTATCAAAGTCACGAACATACCATATCATTATTTGATTGTTAAATTGAGCCTTTATTTACGTACAACAAAATTATATATACTCGTATATGTGTTTTTATTTAAGAAATAAATTATATTCATTTATTGTATGTATTATTATACTGTAATATAATTTCTATTAACATTTATGAAAACCTGTAATTATTTTATTGTGATAAAAATCAGTAATTTATCGAAGACATTCACAAAAGATAATCTCAACTGTGCTAACCGGTAAATCAAACCATAACCAAGGCCGCTAGATAATAATTAATTCATATATATATATATTTTTTTTTTAATTACGTAGAATTGTTTTCATAAAAATGCCATGAATCAAGCTTTATTATTATTAAATAATAGAAAATTTAAATATATATATATATATATATATATATTTAATTGAAAAAAGTATTAAATTATCTTATTTTTAGAAATAATTCACTGGAATAAAGGAAATAATGAAGAGAAAAACAATTAACTTTTTTCTCGGCTTATCTTTTATTTCATGATATTTTAAAATAAGGAATTACTTCAGAGGATGAGTCAGGATGATGTATGAATGTAAGTGAAGTGTAATCTTCTACAGTCTCAGGTCGAACATTCCTGAAATGTGTGGTTAATTTAATCCCAACCACCAAAGAATACCGGTATCACGATCCTGTATTCAAATCCGAATAAAAGTAACTGCCTTTATTAGTGGGTCCTGTACTGACCAAACTGTATACCAAACGTATACCAAACTGTATACCCTTACTGACCAAACGTATAAAAGTAACTTTACTAGGATTTGAATCTGAGAACTCTTGACGTCGAAATCTGCTGATTTTCGTTGACGAGTTCACCACTAGACCATCCCAGTTGGTTTATTGGAAAACCTAGTAAATCCTGTAAATTAGGTAGTCTCAGTACGTAAGCTTTATTAAAAATAGAATTATTAAAATAGATTTATTAAAAATAGAAGAGTGACGGCACACTATGGAAGAGTATAATAATGGAAAAAAAAACAAATTTTACCATTTTCTTGGTATAGTTTTATTCTCTATACATTTTTCTTGTAATAATAAATTATTTTGGAAGCCTTAATGTGTAGCCTACAAACTTAAGTTATTTTTATGAGATCCTACCACAAATTTCTCTCTTAATTTAATTTTAAATCTTTTAATTTCTTAATATTTTTATCTTATTTTATTTCCTTTTCTTCAGTACTGACTGTTGAATTATATGGTTTTTTTTATATATCTTTCATGATTTTTAAATATAAATGAAACACTTTTTGTTGCCGTAACTCTTTCGTGACTTTGCAACAAAAAGATTTAACTAGGAGGCGGAATTGGCGGTATTGTACGCATATTAAAAATATAACAACCAAAAGAGCAAGAATATACAGGTGTTACCTGCACTATATTCTTTCTCTCAGTCGTTAAATGGAATTTTTTTAAATTTCGGAATATTTTTTCTTATCTACATTTACTTTTTAATTGGGTGGAATTTTTTTTTAATTTCTATTACCTCTTAAGATAAGCAAATAATTGTTTTAAAAAAATCTCTTTTAAAATATTCTATCATAATGTCTCATTTATGTCAGTATCTTTAAATTATTATTTTTGTTAATTTAACATTTATCGAACTATTTAAATTTTCATTATTCAAATATGCCGCTATATTTTTTGTCATAAACTAGTTATTATTCAAATCAAATTTATGCATTCAGTCACTTCCAACCCTTGGCATCAACCAAAACACCCTTGGCCTCAAGGGTTGAGGCCAAGGGTGATAGGCCCTTGGTACATAGGCGTTGATGTTTTTGTCGTTGCAATTTTCCTGGCAGGTTTATGCGGGTGGTTTTCCATTTCCTTCCCAATGAGGTTAATTGAAACTCAACACCGGGATCCACAATCTAGTATTCAAATCCGTACCTTTACAAAGACTGGAACCTTAGAACTTTCGAATTCGAAAATCATCATATATTGCGATGAAGAGTTTAACCACTAGGCTATTCCGGCAGGTTTGTTATTACATTTCAAAATTTTTCATTTACTTACTTTCTGATCTTCCTTTTCCATGTTTTCATTATAATTCCTCGCTACAGTTCACTGAGATATTTTTTTGCGAAAGATTAGTTAATAATATTAAAATTTAGAAAAAATACTAATTTAAAAAAAAATAATTATTTTACAAAATTATTGAAATATAAGGTATTTCCATCAATCAGTCATCGAGTTTTGCGGAATGGTAAAATCACCTATTTCATCTGAAAGGTTGGTAGTTCATCTAAAATCTCGGTAAGGAATTTTGTACAAGTTATATTATATCCATATTTATAATTATTCACAAACTCCAGACTTTTAAATTAAACAATTTTTTAATTAAAAAAATATATGTAGAACTATGTGTACTTCTAAATGATTATTAATGACATTTGATTAAATGATATAGATGTATTGCTGGTTATCGAGATAAAAATTGTTATGTATGTTTCTTTTGTATAAATACAGTTTCACCAACTGCTTGACCTGGTGTTCTTTTATGATTATTTGCACATCTGAGAGAACCTTCTCAATGTAGGTAGAAAAAAAAATCGAGCAAGTTTTTATTACGCATTCAAATAATTAATTGTAATGACAAATCGAACCGAATTTAAAATTTAAAGGAATTTATTTACTTACATCAGAAGATTTTCGTGTACTCGTGTAGTAATATTATAAGTAAACCATTTATCAAATGGAAGAAAAAATTTAGGAATATCTTTACAAAAGAAGTTGATGCTCATTAAATTTTATTAAACGGTCTTTTCTGTATAAAATAAAGCAAAACAGGATTATTGAGAAAATCTAGATATATCGTTACAGTAAGATATAAACAAAAATAAACGAATTCCCTATAAATATATATATATATTTCTGTACATATATATATATATATATATATAATAACAATGTATCCAACTTTAATTAAACAAATACCGAAATAAGACTTCCCTAAAGAAATTCGGATGATAAATTTTGGAAAATTTATAAAAATAAATTATATTACTAAAACACAATTTTTAAGTGAAAAAAAGAAAGTTTAATAAATTTTCCTCTAGAAATTATAAAGATAATATTTTTATATATGTTAATATTACGAATAAATATTTTATTTTATCAAATATTGTCTCATGTTATAAACCCTACAAAGCCACTGGTTTATTTTTTATTTGCGCTCCTAACATCTGTCATAATGTTCTGAGAAAACAACATCTTTTTTCTTTTTTTAATTTGTCGTTTTAATTATATTCTTCTCTTTAGATTTTTAATAAATTGTACCAAACATCGCAGAAAATTCTATTTTAGGGCGTTCACTTACTAATTTGAGTTTAGCAAACAGCGCGTCGTAAAGATAATATTGTCATCACAACAATACCCGCCTACCAATCCGCTTACACTTCGATTATCTAAAATATATTCTTATTATTCCATGATTTAAATGTTCAAAAATATTTGGATATTCTAAATAAAGATCCTGATTTGCAGACTCAAGTACTATAATAACGTCAACAGATAAATATAAAATATTTATGTATTTCATTATAAATTTTTATTTTTTAAATTTATAAATTAGTTTTTTGTTCCTTTTATTTACTTATATTTATTAACAAATCTTTTGTTAAAAGATTTATTTTTAAATTTGTAAAAGAAAGAAACAAAATTTTCATAAAAGAAACCTGATAATATTTTATTTTTGAACGTAATTAAACCAGCAGCTATTACAAAGCGGTGAAATTCCTTACTTCCACTCTTAATGTTCCAAGAAGGAAAACAGAATAATTAAAAACGAATAAATTAGACAAAAAAGTTTCTTTGTCGATTTTTTTTTATCTCATTTTGCAGCGAGAGAAACAATAAGTGTGTGTGTGTGTGTGTGTGTATATATATATATATATATATATATATATATATATATATATATATATATATATATATGTATGTGTGAGTGTGTGTGTGTGTGTGTGTACGCGCGCGCTAAAACATCAACAACAAAAATAAATTAAAGGATTGTGTTTTAAATCTGATGATTTATTCACGGGAGACGAGGTTTTGGATTATAATAATAATATTATAATGGATTTTTTTTTTTTTTTGTCTTCAGTCATTTGACTGGTTTGATGCAGCTCTCCAAGATTCCCTATCTAGTGCTAGTCGTTTCATTTCAGTATACCCTCTACATCCTACATCCCTAACAATTTGTTTTACATATTCCAAACGTGGCCTGCCTACACAATTTTTCCCTTCTACCTGTCCTTCCAAAATTAAAGCGACTATTCCAGGATGCCTTAGTATGTGGCCTATAAGTCTGTCTCTTCTTTTAATTATATTTTTCCAAATGCTTCTTTCTTCATCTATTTGCCGCAATACCTCTTCATTTATCACTTTATCCACCCATCTGATTTTTAACATCTTCCTATAGCACCACATTTCAAAAGCTTCTAATCTTTTCTTCTCACATACTCCGATTGTCCAAGTTTCACTTCCATATAAAGCGACACTCCAAACATACACTTTCAAAAATCTTTTCCTGACATTTAAATTAATTTTTGATGTAAACAACTTATATTTCTTACTGAAGGCTCGTTTAGCTTGTGCTATTCGGCATTTTATATCGCTCCTGCTTCGTCCATCTTTAGTAATTCTACTTCCCAAATAACAAAATTCTTCTACCTCCATAATCTTTTCTCCTCCTATTTTCACATTCAGTGGTCCATCTTTGTTATTTCTACTACATTTCATTACTTTTGTTTTGTTCTTGTTTATTTTCATGCGATAGTTCTTGCGTAGGACTTCATCTATGCCGTTCATTGTTTCTTCTAAATCCTTTTTATTCTCGGCTAGAATTACTGTATCATCAGCAAATCGTAGCATCTTTATCTTTTCACCTTGTACTGTTACTCCGAATCTAAATTGTTCTTTAACATCATTAACTGCTAGTTCCATGTAAAAATTAAAAAGTAACGGAGATAGAGAACATCCTTGTCGGACTCCCTTTCTTATTATGGCTTCTTTCTTATGTTCTTCAATTGCTACTGTTGCTGTTTGGTTCCTGTACATGTTAGCAATTGTTCTTCTATCTCTGTATTTGAACCCTAATTTTTTTAAAATGCTGAACATTTTATTCCAGTCTACGTTATCGAATGCCTTTTCTAGGTCTATAAACGCCAAGTATGTTGGTTTGTTTTTCTTTAATCTTCCTTCTACTATTAATCTGAAGCCTAAAATTGCTTCCCTTGTCCCTATACTTTTCCTGAAACCAAATTGGTCTTCTCCTAACACTTCCTCCACTCTCCTCTCAATTCTTCTGTATAGAATTCTAGTTAAGATTTTTGATGCATGACTAATTAAACTAATTGTTCTGTATTCTTCACATTTATCTGCCCCTGATTTCTTTGGTATCATTACTATAACACTTTTTTTGAAGTCTGACGGAAATTCCCCTTTTTCATAAATATTACACACCAGTTTGTATAATCTATCAATCGCCTCCTCCCCTGCACTGCGCAGTAATTCTACAGGTATTCCGTCTATTCCAGGAGCCTTTCTGCCATTTAAATCTTTTAATGCTCTCTTAAATTCAGATCTCAGTATTGTTTCTCCCATTTCATCCTCCTCAACTTCCTCTTCTTCCTCTATAAAACCATTTTCTAATTCATTTTCTCCGTATAACTCTTCAATATATTCCACCCATCTATCGACTTTACCTTTCATATTATATATTGGTGTACCATCTTTGTTTAACACATTATTAGATTTTAATTTATGTATCCCAAAATTTTCCTTAACTTTCCTGTATGCTCCGTCTATTTTACCAATGTTCATTTCTCTTTCCACTTCTGAACACTTTTCTTTAATCCACTCTTCTTTCGCCAGTTTGCACTTCCTGTTTATAGCATTTCTTAATTGCCGATAGTTCCTTTTACTTTCTTCATCACTAGCATTCTTAGTAGTATTTAACTACAGAGTGTACTTTCCCGAGTACAGCTCTTTTGCTGTTGCCGCAGCACAGTTTTAAAGACAACGTATAGCAATCGGACAAAATTTTGCTAGATTTGTATTATTGTGTACCAGTAATGTATTGTGGAATCGAAAAAATCTCCTCTGACGGTGATAATGGTTTCACAAAAAAGAAAATTATAATATTAATTATAACGAAAAATTATAATTAAATTTATGGAGTACTTGCAGAACCGGGAATGCTTCGCTGTTGCTATATATATATATATATATATATATATATAGATAGATAGATAGAGAGAGAGAGAGAGAGAGACAGTGGGAGGAAGAGAGTTTAAATGAACGCAATTGAAAATTGATTAAAAAATTAATAAACAGAACTATGATTATAATGGCTTTACAAAATTTATAGTTACTGTCGTACCAAAAATTTTTTGAAAAGAGGAAATTATTACGTGTTTAAAAAAACAATTCAAACGAAAAATAAATAACAAGTTCTGATTAACTTGAGAAATTTGTTTCATAATTTTCAGTCTTTGTCTTGTAACATATGATTCAAAGTCCACTTCGCCTCCAACAAAATTTTTTTTTATAAAGTTCTCTCATTTCCTAATGGTATTAAAATCTCTTAATTTCGTATTTTATCCATTACTTAATTAAAAAAAATTTCTGAAACACCGCATTTCAAATTATGTAACCTTTCCAATTTTACTTTTTCTAGTACCCATATTTTTCTCATACAAAGTGCTAACTCACCCCTCAAAAAAAAAAAAAAAATAAAATAAAAAAATATATATATATACATTTACAAAATTTTCCTTCTAACTCTTAGATGTATGTTTGTTGCAAGGGAACATCTTTTTTGTATGAAATCTTTTTTTTCTTAGTTCAGTGTGCATGAGATGTTTATATTACTATGCTCATCCTTTGTTATTTTACAACCTAAATAACACTTTTTTTTTGTCAAAAAACTAACTCAAAAGCGAATCTTAACTTTTATACTTTTCCCTGGGTCTTTATTCCACTTTCAAACTGTTCTTTCAATTGAATCCCTGTGTCAATACTTTTTACATTAAACTTTGCCTTTCTTCATTTAAAAATTTGTAACTGCATAAACAAATTTAACAAATTATTTTTCTTTATTCTCGTTACCATCAAGAAATGACGTAACGTAAACTACAGGAACATGATTTTAAAGTTCTTTCATAGAAAATAAATACGATCAGCAACTGCATATATATACAAAAATTACTTGCGGTTGAAAAGTATCTCGCAATGCTGAATTTTGGTGTCGACCCAAATATTTTCTGAGTACTGGTAAAGAAAAGCCTTTATTATTTCAAAAACAAACTTGGTATATCATTATGGATATGCATTATGGTATTTCTGTATAAAATATCGTTATTCCCGATTAATATTACATCTTGTAACTCCTTAAAAAAATCAAAACAAGTTTATAAGACAGAAATTATATTACCTTTGCTGAAATACATAATCATTAATTTATTATTTTTTTTAAAAACCTTTCTACAACAAAATAAACAATTTTCTGGGATTTTTGTCTACATTCACAAAATATCATTTTATGATAGCTGTCTTTTTCTGTTTAGCCTTCAGAACCACTGTAATGCAAAACTCAAGAGGATGAATGAGGATAATATATATGAATGTAAATCAAGCCTTGTACAGTCTCAGGTCGATCATTCCTGACATGTGTGGTTAATTGAAACTCAAACACCAAAGAACACCGGTATCCACAATCTTGTATTCAAATCCGTATGGAAATAACTGCCTTTACTAGGATTTAAAGCTTAGAACTGTCGACTTCAAAATCATCTGATTTGCGATGACAAGTTTATCACTAGACCAACCAGGGGTGGTTCACTTTATGATGCTGGAAAAATAGTAATCAAGTTTTTTAACAATATCTTATTTTTCGTAAATTTCAAAATATTTTAATGGTTTAATCTTGGTTAAAATATCTGGATAAAAATATTACTATTATATTTTACTATAAAATTTTAAAAATTCTATTAAATGAAATTAATCTTTTTTTTTTATAAGACTTAAGCAATAATTTTTTTTTGCCAATTTAAGGCGATTTAAATTGATGTTAAAAAATGTTTCTTAAAATGGTAATACACGACTAAAAATAGTAATCATTTCTCTTCTTAGATAATGTATTTCTTTTTTTAGCACGCTTTATCCGTTATTTTTCAATATGAAATTTATAATTTTGTGCAAAAATAAAAATCTTTCAAAAGTACGAGTTAAATATTCTTGAATTATATGTATGTTATTTTTTGTTCCATATTTTTGAATCTTTCGGTAGTACGGGTTACTACTTAAGTACATTTTCTATATTATGGAATTATAATAATAGCCTTCATTTCTGAAAATTTTACTAACGTTACTTCACGAAAACAAAAAAAAATGTTGGAAGGTCGACTTCTTGAATTATTTTGCAGAATGATTTGCGTCATTTTCACAAGGTCATCCTTTTTTTTGTAATTTTTTTTAATTCATTAGTTTTTATGAAAGAAAATAGATTTTAATTAATTTACTATATGTAATTTTCATTATATATAAATCTGTAAATTTTATTTTGTTACGAAATAATGACTGAACGGATAATGAAACAAATCAGTTATTTTTCAGATCGTGTTTAAATGGTTAAATAAATGTAAGGAATATATTTTTAATTGGTTGTAATTTAATTTGGAATATTTTATTTATACGAACATTATTTTATATATGTACGTTTGGTTTGGTTGGCATTTCTCCCGCCACCACTTCATTCGGTCCCCGTAAAACATAAGACCTAGTGTCTGTGCCTTAAACGGCTACTGAGCCTCGAAACAGTTTAGCGACCAGTCCAGCGGACTGGTGACAGAGTGAGCGGACTAAGCGCGGTGCCATACACCACTGGCTTACGTGTCCAACCGCTCACTTTCCATATATTTACTAAAATGGGTAGGCGCACCCCGTCAACTATTAAAATTTTATATTACATCCATAAATTGAAATTTACTTCGTCTAAACAGCAATTCGCTGCCACGCTTAGGTCGCTGAATGCCAGCAAGTACCTCTCCATTATATTAAAGCGCTTGGAGCCTTAGTTAGCTGGTGGTCAGCCATACATCTCTAGGTTAGATTCCTCCAGCTGTGCGGTGGGAGTCATTCCCTTAAGTAAACTACTAATGTCGGTTGAACAAAGCAACCGCATAAAGGAACTCCCACACGGTACGATAATGCGGCTCTCGCCACATTGACTCGGCGCTTGTGAGTGGTCAATTTTCCCCTTGACCTCTAAGTTCCAGGGTGGCTCGGTCCATGCCCCTCCCCTCAAAAAAAGGGCAGTCAAACAGGTGTTCATTTGACTGGACCTCCACGCAGACGCACAGCTCATCAGCTGCCAGGCGGAACCGAAACAGATATTGGTTCAAATTAATATAGTTTGTGAGCACCTAGGCACCCGTTGTCTTTAAAAACGAGCTCGAGTTCTTAAAAACGAGCTTCATCCTCCCAGATAAAGTATAAACTTATACAGGGATCTTCCCTTAGTCGTGGTGTCCTATTCCAGCTGCCATGCTTCCAACGAGGCTCTGCAGCCTCTTCCGCAGACCTGAGATGGGCAACTGAACGAAATTTAGATCCTGGGCATTGTGAATTTCGTTCAGTTGCCCATCTGTGTAAATATCTATCATATTTTTATTCAAAGTTTCTATTCAGTTTATTAATTTTTTTTCTGTAATTTTTTAGCCGCCGCGCCCGTACACCGTCGCACCCCTTAAAAAATCGAAATTCCAAAAAAACCCGAAAATGGTTTTTAGATATTTATCTGAAGAGTATTTGCAAGCCCCAATCTAGTGAACGGGGAAAATTTGCAATCGTTGTTCAAATTTTTTCTAACTTTTTTCACTCTTATCAAAATATAGAATTTCGAAAAATCTAGAAATTTTTCTTAGATCTTTACATGAAAATCACACACCCCTAAAATCAAGTTGATATCTTCATTTGTTGCCAAGAAATTAAAGAAATAGTAAATTTCATTGTTACTCCATTTTAATCGTTTAAACTCCAAATTTCAAAAAATCCTTTCTTAATGTGTACTTACACCGTAAGAGCATGTTTACAAATTTTCATCAGTTATCTTCAGTAGTTTTTCCTGTAATCAATCAGTCAGTCAGGACAGGTTGTTTTTAAGGTGTGTATATATATATATATATATATATATGTTGGTAATATATGTATATATATGTTGGTAATTTAATTTAATTAATGATTTTTCTAAAAATTAGATAATTATAAAATTTCTGTTAGAAATAACAAAAGCAAAATGAAAAAAATAATTAATAACAATAAATCTAATATAATTTTTATATACAGAAAGATTTATTGAAAAAAGTAGAATACAGAAAATAAATCGTAAAAAAATTCTGCACAATAACAAAAAATTTATTGATTCTATCAGGAAATTCACAAGGATATAAAAATATTAACAATGGTTTGATTATTCCGATAATAACAAAGTAATAAATTTACATAACAAATTAATTTTCTACTTCAAAAAAAAATCAATTACAGGAACCAATAAAGACAAATTTAAATCCTATACACTCGAAAAATAGACAGAGCATAAAAAAACAATAAAAATACTCAATTAATGAACAAGTAAAATTTTAACATGATACTGTCTTAGAGAAATAATAGCCCATTCAATTTTTACCATACATAATTTACAATGAAGAATAATGATTTAAGTAATATAAGGCACCAAAATAACGATTAAATTATATAATTGAAGCTTGCTATATGCAGAGGATAATTTATTCTACCTCAAGTACTAATATAATAAATAATTCTCTCCGCAATTTAAAATTTACCATGTTAATTTATTAATTTATCACACCATATTAAGAAGAATTTATCACGCCATTCTGAAGCAGACTCAACTGGAGCTAAAAAATAAAATTATAAAATTAATAATTTTACATAAATTAAAAAAATAAAAAACCATACTAAGTAGAAAACTTTTTGAAAAAAAAATCTTTTTCGATTATCTTTTAACTCGAATTTTCTAGTTGTGTGAAATACGTAAAAATTATTATTACTTTTTTTTTAATGTTTCCTGTTAATTGCTTAATAGTAGATCTCATTTCATAATCCTCAATCAATCTGATCGTCTTTCGAAAAGGGTATTCAAGTTATTGGGCGCTTTTTAAACAACAGCTTTTTCAATCAGAATGTTATTTTTAAAAATAAAAAATAATACCCTAACATCAATATACAAATTAGAACCAGTCAAATTTCACGAAAATATTTAATTTCTTCTTTTTTGTATTTCATTTAAAGACTTAAACATCCTGTTAGTGGAGGACTTCTTTAATTATTAAATCATTTGGAATGTTGTTTAGCGGTGAGTCTTATGTTACAGGGAAGGAGGTCTACTTTCCTCGTAAAATAACTTGTTCAGAATACAAAATCTTAAGTTTTTTAGTTGGGTACATTTAGTTGATGAATAGTATTCGCTAATTTATAAAGGCCTTAGAAAAATTATAAATTTTATAAATGGTCTCTCTTAGAAAAAAAGTTAAAGAAACATTAATTCCCTCTAAGTTAACAAATATCTCTTAGGAAAACAAATAACAAAATTAATAATAATTTACTTAAATAAAGAGATAGAGGGTGACGTGAATAAAAAGTAGTAAAACGGAAAAGTATTTATTGTTCGTTAAAGTAGATACTTCATTAAAACAATCCCTTTCGGCACTCCGGAATGTGGAGGTAGATTTCACCGGTGCTAAGTAAGGGATAAATAAGATTTCCACCTTAAGAAAAACGTCAAATTTACTGAATACGACAATGGTTGCATGTGAAAAAAGTTGCACATGTTTAGCATACGACAGATTCCAGCTTCTTACAATTCCAGCAACATTTTGGTTACCCCTTGTCATAAGGGTTGGTCATATCAAAAGTGTTTTCAGACAAAAATTTTAGGTAATGTTTACAGAACTAACGACCACTTTAAACCGATTCGATACTTGCCTATTAAGGGAGGTACGGATTTTTTTGTCTTTGAAACTCCACTTTTTCCACTCCCTGGGTTCAATGGTTGGTGATATCAAAAACTTTTACTTCATAAGTTTTAGGCCCTTATCCAAAGAATACTAGGAACTTCAAACGAATTAAATATTTTACTTAATAAGAAAGTATAGCGATATATTGTTTTATCGCTATTCTTTTATCATTTCCACTCCCATGGTCCGGTTTTGGCCGTTAACGAACTCGACTGAGATTTTGGACGATTTATTTTTAAGGAACAATTTGAAAGTGATTGGGACAAAATTACGGCAGTTGTCGAGTCCACAAGAAAGTGAAATATATATACAAACTTTTGAGCTGACGGCGGTTTTGGGTCTAGGGATGTGAAACGCGAAGGTATGTCGAAATTTTCTGGAAGTTAAATCATGTTACTCATTACAATAGGTGGTGAAAATTACCTAATAAAATTACCTTATGAAATTTACCTAATAAATTAACTTTACCAAACTGGAAGAAAATAAATACTTTTTCATTAAAATATTTTCCTATACAATTCCAGTATTTAAGTGTAGTTTTCCGTATTTTCTACGTTTATTAGATCACAGAATTAGATCACATAGAATCTCACAGCCCAGTTCATTTTTCGGATCAAACATTCACGCACTATTATTTTTGATGCCGTTTTACGCTGTATCGCCGAATTTTCACCACTTAAAATACAGTAACACGGTAAGATAACTTTAAAATATATTCTTAGTTAAAGTAATTGAATTGTAATTGGTTTTCATTAGTGTTAGTATTTCCAGGGGTTAGTTCAAGATAACATTCAGGACAGAGTTGTTCTCGTTTGTTATTTAAACCCCTACCTGCATGTAAGTACAAAATGTTTTTTGAAGGGTTTGTTATAAAATACACGATGGACAACCTCAAATTTACGGAAGTGGAAATTTGTATTAGTGATTTTTTAATAATTAGGGGAGAGATATAATTAATAAACATGAGACCATGGGATACAACTTGATTAGCTTGACCCTTCACCCAGGAAGGAATAGAAATAATTGTACAAAAAAATTCATGCGTACTTCTGCACATGAAGACCGAATTTTCGTTTCCGATGCCCACACTATTTTGCAGTTAGAAACGTACAATGCTTTCAATAACGAATAGACCTACACAAAAGCATCAAGTTTAACTCATTTATATTATATTCAAATAAATATATTATATTAATCAATCATTATATTATATTAATTTTATAAATTTTTATAAATTTTTTATTTTAGTATTAAGATTTTTGTTTTTTAGATATTTTATTATGTGGTTATTAGGTTTTAAGCTTGTATAAATTCTTCTTTATTGTAAATTTTATTAATCTTTTCCATAATATTATTAGTTTATAGAGATACTTTATGTATATGTTTTCACATTTTTGTGTCTTACTGTCGCAAATCAGTTGTCTAACAAGTGATTTTTAAATTCGAAATCCTAGTAAAAGTTAGTTGTTTTTACACGTATTTGAATTCTAGAAAGTGGATACCGGTGTTCTTTGGTGGTTAGGTTCAATTAAACACACGTCGCACAATAGGAAAATCAGAGAAAGGAATAAGTGATGACATAATTAATTATAGAGTTTAAATCTGTTACTGATTTTCCAGCAATGTAAATTCACAATTTTGTCATTCACGTAAGTACTGTTCGTTCACCAGTTAGTTCATCTTTTATTCTTAGAAATATAAACTTTGTTAAAAACATACACTACATCTATTACATTGTGTATAAAAATCTAGTGGATTCTGCGAGTCTGTTAAACTTTCACGCAAAAACTACTCAATGGATTGAGCTGAAATTTTGCGTGAACATAGTTTTTTTTTATATCTGGAAAGACTATTGCCGTTATGAAATGTTTCAAGATTATTGCTATTTAATGGATTGCGGTAACAACCTGATTATGTTCCTTGTCAATATTCAATATTACTACGGCCAAACCGTTGATCAAATTTAGAGACCTCTTACGATATTTGAAATTTAAAGTATCTACAAAAAAAACCTCTTTGTTTTTTCGATATCTCTTTTGGTTCACGAGAAAAGTACTTTTAAAAGTACGACTATGTACGGTGTACATTCCTTTAGATTTGCCCTTCACTTTCAAGCGCCACCAGTTTCTTCTTTAAGTTACATTTTCGATGACAAAAATTAAGACACAAGTGCAGACGCTTCAAGTGGATGGTATCCACTTGGACAGTCAATGCTTCTCTCACGGGTAATGGCTTGCTCAAGTCTCCTCTGGGAACAGTCCACATATATGCACTCATCAAACGTTTACTCTCATCAGAGAACACACTTGTGTACAAATTCATTTTTTAGATTATCTTGTTTAACCCATCGGGTTGGTCTAGTGGCTAACGCGTCTTCCCAAATCAGCTGATTTGGAAAGTCGAGAGTTACAGTCCAGAGAGTTCAAGTCCTAGTAAAGCCAGTTATTTTTACACGGATTTGAATACTAGATCGTGGATACCGGTGTTCTTTGATGGTTGGATTTCAATTAACCACACATCTCAGGAATGGTCGAACTGAGAATGTACAAGACTACACTTCATTTACACTCAATCATATCATCCTCATTCATCCTCTGAAGAATTATCTAAACGGTAGTTACCGGAGGCTAAACAGGAAAAAAAGAGAGATTATCTTGTTTACAAAATTTTCCATAAAAAATTTAAAAACATAAAATAAAAAATGAGATAGGAAAAACAGTCACTTCCTCGTCGGGTAAAGCTAAGTACGTATTTTTTCCTCGCGGTGTTCTTCGGGTAAAGCTGAGAACCTTGCAAGGTACTCTTTTACCTATACGAATGACGGATAACCAGCTATAACTATTACTTTTAGTATGGGGGCCGACTATTCAGAAACCCGCATACTTCAAATCACACAAAGTTTCGAGTCCTGTACTGACCAAACTATTTATCTGAAGATATTACAATACACCGACAGTTTTTATAAATTGGACAAGCTTTAATAACAATTATCGTCTGTCTATTACAGCCTGTTTTCCTAATTTATTAATATTCTCACAAGCATGAGAATAATGAACATAATGTTCATTATTATAAGTCCAGAACCCCCGCTTCGTTCATTATCCTATCCCTGACCGGCTTGTCACAACTATAATAATAACACGATTATAAAATATTAATACCAAAAAATATTGAAACAGAAAAAAATGTTTTTACCTGTTTCTATTTCCTCCAAAAAAATTTTCTATTTTTTTTATATTTTGTATTTTATAAATTTTATTTTTGTAAGGTTTTTGTAATATTGTTTCTTTTGAATGAATTTAAGAATACAAAATGATCGACTACAAATTTCTTTATGTATCAAACTTTCTATATTTTTGAACAAATGTTGGTATTTCATTTTGTTTTATTTTTCAGAAACGGTTTTAATAACCAGTCATGGTTTTATTTTTTAAATTTGTTGAGGTATCTTGTAGTTTAAACGAAAAGATTCTGTTAAATATATAGGTATTATTTTTTTATATTGGCATGGGTAGGGGACATAACCATATTTCCCCTACTCAAGGGGATATTATTATATCTTGAAGGGACTGGACATTATTCAAATTTGTCCACAAATTTACCCAAATAAATTAAAAAAACCATATTGTTTCTGTTATTTGTCTTTCCATTAATATGTTATTTGAAATTTTATTTTTTATTATTAGTGTTAAGATGATTGATTTTTTCTAGTTTGTGTGTTTATACGATCAAAATAATAATTTAACAAAAACAAATTAAATAACAATAACAATTAATAATTATTTGAAAAAAATATGTTTTTCCATCGTTTTTAAATAAAATAATTAGAATTTTTATTATTTTATTTTGGTTATTTCTAAAGTTGTTCCCTTTAGAAACGGGAATTTTATATATTCCATCTTTTGATTAGAATTGTTTTTAATGAATAATTATCAGGTTGGGAATATTTTTCAGTTATTTATTCTTGGGAGTAATAATTTACATCTGTACATTTTTTCAATGCTGCTGTAATAGTTTGTTCAAATTATTCGTCAACAACTTTCATGATATCTCATGACATTAAGGTTGTATAGATTTATTAAAAAATATTTTGCTGCTTTAACAAATCAATCTAGTTTTTTTTAAATAATTAAGAGATTAATAAATAAATAAATAAAAAGTGGTACACCTCGGTTAATGAATGGAGAACATTGATCTAGGCTGACTAACAGGTTAAGTTATGTAGCGATACAACTAGAACTACTTTTTAAGTAGAAACTTACCTCTTTCCCATTTTATCAAACTTTTTTTTTATATTTCAACCGTTGTATAACTACCTGGCTGCTGTATTCCCTTATTATATTGCAAGAATTTTAAAGGTTTATGTTGATATTAATGTTAATAAGTTCAATTAAGTTATAAAATAACAATATTGCTTACCTAACATATAATGTAAATATAATGTTGTGTTAACATACACAAAATTATTTTTCAGCGGAATTTTAATTATTTATTGCTTTTTTAAATCGATCATTGAACGGTAAAACTTAAATTAAAATTAATTTCATGCAATTATAATTAAAATAAATTAGCTATAAAAATTAAGTCAACTTAAAATGTATGTTTTTATCTAGTTATCGTGTTGAATCACCTAGAATGGGTGTAATGGCCGAAAACCTGTTAAAAATTCCGATTGTCATTTATCTTTCTAAAGAAAAATCAATCAATCTCAATTACAAGAGACTTGACTTATCTTGATCAACCATTTTATACGATTTTATACAAGAATTCATACATTTTCTTATAGCTATTTGGAGTAATTGAAATAAAAAAACACCATACCTTCTTTTTCATCACGTTATTATGAGTAGATTCATAATAGTCAGTTTCTATACTTCAGCCCCCGTTATTAACTGTAATGGATTATAGGTCAGGGTGATATAAAGGAAGTTTCAAATGAAATAATGATGTTTATTTAACATTTTTTCTACATAACATTTTTCGCCGCTGTTTGCTGATTTAAGTTAAGCGATATAATTCGATTTACTTTCCGCCGATTATAACTAGAATCAAGGGATAAAATAATAATATTATTATTATTATCCCTTATTATTTATGATGATTATGCCAAAAATGAAGTGTCAGGGTTTTTTTTACATATCTTTACGTTTTTTAGGGTCCAACTAGTTCAGTGTCAATTAGACCCTAGTTCAGTGTCAATTAGACCAATGTGTCGCACTGATTTTGGCCTTATACTCAGAATTGACTACACTGATTTTCTTCACATTTGGCTCAAATATTTCTATTTATGGAATAATAATCATATTAATTTTTTTTTCAAAATTCGTTCAGGGGTGAAGGACATACGAAAAAACTTATTTCGATTTCCTTCAGAGGTATTTTAGATAGAACTTTATTAAAGGTAATTTAGTACTTACAATGCATATATAAAAATTAAAAAAAACATTCCAAAAAATGTTTTGTGGACTATATGGTGCTAAAATTAATGGTTCGTGATTTATGACTGAGCTTGAAATTTCATATTTGACTTTAAGTTTGCTTACAACTGTTTATTGTGTATTATTTATTTTGGGGGTTCCTTAAGGACCTTCTTATCACGTGCTTTTGTCTGGAAACTTACTTATGGCCCCGCAGGAGAGCCGATTGTAATTATTACTTGCTTGTTATTGAGCAAAAGAGAAAAAAAATTTCAAAATATAATCAATCCCCCACCTCTTAAAATTGAAATATATGTTTTTTTCGTTTTTCTCTACGTCCCCCTTCGGTTTAAATATTTTTTTGAAAGTTCTTATACTTCATACATAGAGCTATCAAGAAATATCTGCATTTTTAAAAAATTATAAACCGCGGACCTAAATGCATAAAAGTGTTTTTGAAAATTTTCTTTTCATATTTTTAACCTTTATTGAAGGGGGTGTTAGTTTATAGAAATTTTTACTTAAGTAAATTTGTTAAACTTAATCTTTGTGAAAATATTTTAGAAAAATTTTTAAAAACACATCTATTCCGTGTTTTGTTTTTTGCTTCTAACTTTTAATTTTTATTATTATAAAATATTTTTATTTTTATTTTTATTTTATTGGTTTTTTCTTCATCACTTAAAAGATTGTTAAAATTAAAATAGCTTTGTCATCAATATTTTATTCCCGAAACGAAAATGAGGAGCAATTTTTTTATTGCTTTTATGAAAGTAATACTTTATTCTTTCAATACTTCAAATTTTTTTGTTAAATGATTTCTTTATAGATAAATCTTTCCAAAATTTTCTCCGTACAGTAAGATATTTCAGGGGATAATAAAATAAAAATAAAAAAAATAATATTCGAAATTTGGGAAATTTTATGCTTAAATCTTATTTTGGTAATTATGACTTGGAACAAAGTAGCCGGGAAAGTCATGCAATATTTTGTCAACTTTTTTTAATGTAGATTCATTACATGGAAAAATTGTCTACCGAAGCCAATCCTACTGTTCAATTTCAATTTATTACAATCACTGGATTTTAAAATTTCAACATTATCGTGGTATGATCTATAATCACTGTAATTCGAGAAGAAAGATTCGGTAAAAGTTCCTCATGAAGCTAATTTGCGTATTTATTAAAACTCATTTCTTTATAATAATCCTCTAAAATGATTGGAATGACAACCATATTTCGAAAAAAAAACCATATTTATCACTTGCTTGGTTAATAAATAATGAAATCTTTATAAATCAAAATATAGCCCGTATTTTCTTCCGTTCGATACACCCATCTTTTAACTTGAGCACGTGAACTTTGAATAAATGTTTCTCTTGTCTGTCTTGAACTCGGTGTTTTTGAAATTTTTTTTACAACAACTTCTTGTGTTGTACATAAGCATGTTCAATTAAAATCGATCTGTTATTTTTTTGTTTCTTTTTATGAAATCCCATTTCAAGTATAATCTTTTGAAGATTATGTTTTCCTTATTTTATTTTTTCCTACAAATCAATTTTATTTCACTAACGACGGAACACATTTTTATTGATATAAAGGTTTTTTATAAACCTACTTCCTAATAAGCCTACCTAATTAATTCACGAGTTCGACTGTTTTGAATATAGCTCTCTAATTTTGACATATAATTAATAAAAAAAATATATTAGTTAAAATTGTAAAACATAATTCCCTCGCTACAAAATAATATTTTTAGTCTTAAATTACCAGAAAACAAATACAATCATATCCAGTAACTACTGAGATTAAACTAATTTAACTTTATTATGATGATTATACATTTGGAGTATTTTTTAAATTTGTAGTACTATTTCAAATTTTTAATTATATGCAATAATATTAAAATTACATTTATTACGTACGATTTATCGTTATGTAAATTGTAATCGTTAACTTCTCGTAATATTTTTTACCTACTGGCGGTTATGATATTATATTACAATGGAAAAGGATTTTAATATCTCAGAAATCAGATTTCCAACTTTTTTTCTCGTACCAAAAAATCATAAAAGTCGGAAAAAGAAAAAAAAGATTCGGGAAAATCTGTTCTTTTATGTATTTATTTTTTAGTTATTAACTCGAGATTGTCTAGGCTAAATTTGAATTCTTCAAACTTAGGATTGTGATTTCTATAAGTGAGATTTTGATACTAAAAAAGTAGTTTATGATTTAAATAAGGTGTGGGATAATTTATGGGCTCATATTTCGATTTGAGTTATAAGTAATGAAAATTTTATTCATGTTTGAGAAGTTTGAGCTTCTTAAAAAAAATTGTTTTATGTATACATTTTTCCCAGAAAATTGTTCTTAAATTCAAAAACAATAGTTTTATTCAAAATTTTCAATCTCAATATTTTTCGTTCAAATTTTGTTTACATTTTTGCAATTTAAAAACTATTTTGCCGTTAAATTTTGGAATTGAACCTCAAAAAGTAAATAGGAGGAGTTAATTTGTAACAGAAACTAAAAATAAGGAATTTAACAACTTTGGCAGACTTCCAGTTTGAGCTATTAAAATGTTAGGCATTAATCCTAAAAACATTGCATAACTAATTAGTTAGAAAATTTCGGACAAATTAAGTAACTTCAATATCTAGTTTGTGCTGTGAATATAAATCGTGTATTTTTTATTTCGAAGGTTAATAATTTAAATATCATTTTCAATTTTTACGCGTTCACTTTTTATTTGTAAAATTAATAATCTTAAGAAATTTTTCAGAAAATTGAATTAACCGGTTGCCAATTAAATAAAAAAAAAAACAACACTGTTATCAGTCAGTGAATGATTTCATGGTATTTTTTATTACTTTCCCGTCTAGAATGCGCTATAAAATATAGCTTTAGAAGGGGGGAAAGTACTGTAATCCTTCCAATTTGGAAATTGCATTTTTCACTGGATCTTAACGTTTAACACCTAAGGAACCCAAAAAATCGGGTGGAACTTTTCCAGATGTTAATTTTCGTATGTACGTGTGTGTGTGTTCCGTGTTGGCCTCTAAATCACCTTATAGCTCCAGAACTACTGGATCAATTTTGACCAAATTTGGTAAGATTGATTCTATATATGGGCCATTGATGTCAATAAATTTTCTACTTAAAAGGTCAAGGGGGAGGTTGTAGAGCAAGTTCACCCTCATATCTTGAGATTTCGCCTAATTAAGGTCATATTTTTCTTACACACATTTGTGAACAATTAAAAAATAACAATATTTGCAAAAAAAATTGTTTTTGTAAAATCGCACCTCCACCCCAAAAATGCTCTACCTACTGCTGTGTTGTGACGTCACAGGTGTGCGATACAATTAAATAAATGAATAATGTTTAAAGTGTAAAAAAATAACTCGGTCTGGCTAAGTCTTGAACTCGATCGCCTAGCTGACTCGATACCTGGTGCGCTAAGTCTACGGCGACCGTAGAAGCGAAATTTGTTGTGTGTAAGTTGTGAAATTACATTAGTTTACTTAGTACCGATCGTTGCCGCTAGTACCGCCACAACCGCGCGAATTAAATACAGTCAGTATACGCCCGCATTTTAATTAGAATCAATCAATTAAATAAACGAAAAAATATTATATTTAAATAAAATGATAATAAAATTTAAAAAAAAATAAAATTTGAAATAAAATGATTTTAAATTAAGTTTTAAGTGTAAGCCGTGTATCAGAAACGTATCTACAGTTTTAGGAATTTCCCAGAACGCGGCTTTAGCCGCGTGACGGGAAAGTCCTAGGACTGTGTTGTCAGCTTTTTGTAATGTAAATAATGTACTGAATATTAAAAACCCTGTGTGCTAAATTTAAAGTAAATTGTCATCAAGAAGAAATTGGCAAATTTAAGATAAAATTTTTTATATCAAATCCTATTTGATGTTATTTCTCTGAATTATTACACTTAACGATTTCAATAATTTTTTATACAATATATAAAACTTACTTGCTATTAAAAATAACAGTGTGCATTATAATCAGTTATGTTACGAATTTGGTGTATTATTAATAAATATTAATAAGGATTCATGACAAGGGGAAAATGTGGGCGTTTGGTAACAAGTTCTCATTCTCAGACCGTTGCTATTCAATGTAGAGAAGTTAATAGAATAAAAACAATATTTCACTTATATAGTTTCCGGGTGTGTTAAATAACTTCTACACCCACTTTTTAAAAATTATACTTCGATTTTTTTCACGATACAGTATTGTATTTTTGTTATTACTATTATAATTACTCTTATTTTATTATTTAATTTCTTCAATATTTGTTAAAAAAAGGATACCTTTTCTTAATTTCCATATCTGTATTACATTTTAGTAATTTATTTTTTTTTGTATTTTTCAGGTGAGTCATGTTGATACAATGGTTTCGTTTGATTATAATGAAAATTTATTTGTGGTAATGTAATTTATTAAATATATATTTTTATTTTATATTTAAATACATTTTACAACTAACTGAAGTATTTTCTTTAAAAAAAAAGAAAAAAGTTTAACCATGTAATAATATAATATTACCTAGCACTTTTAATTAAGAAAGAAAAAGTAATTCAACACATAAAAGTCAAAGGAAATTAAAGTTTCATTTTTCTTATTTATATAAACGTGCGTGTGTTCGCGCGCACACACATACGTACGTTAATACCTATATTTTTAAGCTTACATGTAAAGTATGTAATTAATCTGAGCAAAAGAGACCGTAAAGACTATATAATTTAGTTAAATGGTTGGTTGAATTTTACTCTATATAATTTTAATATTTCCTTCACGTATTTGAATGACTAAAAAGAAAGAAAACAAAATAAAATATAGTACCATAATTTAAGATTTTTCTTCAGTTTGTTATACCTGCAAAGGTTCTGTTTTAAAAGTTATTAAACACTTATTTAATCATGTTAATGTTATTATTAGTTATTCGTTATTTGCATTACTACTTAAAGATAGATTATTTATATTTTATCAACCCGAGTTAAATATTGCAATTAAGTGACTGACGTTATGTTATGATCATATGTATTTTGTTTCTGGTTAAAAACCTTAGTTTAATTATTATCAATTTAATATCAAAATGATAAGTATTGAATTTTTTTTAAATTCATTTCTAATTTAAACCTGAACCAAACTAAAATGAGTAACAAAAAAAGTTTAATTTTGTAAGCTCATTAATTCACAAGTTTTTTTTCAGTTTTATTAAAAATCTATTAAATTATTAAACGTTTTTTAAGCATACTAACAATTTTACGTAGACCGCAAGCTTTGATTTAAATTAAATACAGTACGATGCAGTTATAACACGGGTATCCGTAGACAACTGTTGTACCCGCGTTGTAGGCTAACCGCGTTATTTCGAAAATAGAGAGCAAAACGAAAAAAATAATGACAGTTGAGTTAATATTGTAACATAATTAAAATATTACCAAATGTTATTGTTAAAAATGAGAATATTATGGGATAAAATAAAATGTAGAAAAATAAAAATGTATTACTGAGTATGTATTGTACAATACTTAAATTTATGTAGTTGGATTTCATTTTCACGTTGTTTTTTGGGACGGTAAACTGCGGTATTTGTACAGTTTTTAAGTACTTTCTATTATACCCTGATTGAAAATAGACTACTGTAATTACTGATTTAAGTTCAAAATACCATAAAGTACTGAAGATTTCTTTGTGGTAATGTAATTTATTAAATATATATATTTAGTTTATATTTCAGTACATTTTATAACTAATTACAATATTTACTTTAAAAAAAATTAACCATGTAATAATGTAATACAGTACTATTTTTTAGAACACATTACTACATTAACATATATCTTTCTTTTTCCTGTTTAGCCTCCGGTAATTACCTTTCAGATAATATACAGGATGATACGTATGAGTGTAGTCTTATCCAGTTTCAGTTCGACTATTCCTGAGATGTGTGGTTAATTGAAACCCAACCCCACCAAAGAACACACCGGTGTCCACGATCGAGTATTCAAATCCGTGTAAAAATAATTGACTTTACTAGGACTTGAACGCTGGAACTCTGGACTTCCAAATCAACTGATTTGAAGAGACGCGTTCACCAATAGACCAACCTGGTGGGTTGTGAATAATATATCTGAATGTATATATCTTAACACTTCGATTTGAGACATTTATTTGAGGCAGTTTTTTTTGTTTGCTTGGAGTTCATATTTTTTAACAGCTACGTGTAATTTCACAGAGCTAATGTATTAGCGTATTTATTTTTTCTCTTAAATTTATTACTACATAAATATACGTAGTTAAAATTTGTTTCTATATACCTACTAAAAAGTAGAATTTTTTTATATACAACATTTTTTGATTTTTGAACGACACCCTTCTATCCAGCGGATAGAAGGTTGTCGCTCAGCCTTAGAACCTTAGAAGCTTCTAAGGTAGAACCTTAGAGTTCTAAGGTTGTAGTAAGGATAGTTTACATTTATACGGATCTGAATACTAGATCGTGGATACCGGTGTTCTTTTGTGGTCGGGGTTCAATTAACCACACATCTCAGGAACGGTCGGTCTGAGTCTGTACTAGAATACACTTCATTTACATTCATACACATCATATTCATCTTCTGAAGTAATACCTTACGGTAGTTTCGGAGGCTAAACAGAAAAAGAAACAAAGAAAAGATAGAAGGCTACTATCCGCGTTATCTTGAACCGAATTATATCGAGTTCGTACTGTAGAGGAAAGATTTTGAGAAAAAAATTGTTTATTTAAATATTGAGATCTATGTAAATGATTTAACAGTGTATTAGTAGCTACGCTAAACGTTACTGGTAAGATCTTTGCTAATGGTTAAACTTTATCTAATTTTAAGGAATATTTTGGAAAATTTAATTTAATTATAATTTAGAAATGTACCTTAATATTTTATTTTCTAGCTCTAATGTGTATGTTGCAATCTGTTCAACTTTAGAACAATAAATAATCCCATTGACGAATCCGATGTGGATGATTTACTCGTATGTGACATGAAATTGAAATTTTACTCTTGTACAGCTTTAGGCCGACCGTTCTTGAGATGTGTAATTAATTAAAACCCCAACCATCAAAGTACACCGGTATCCACGATCTAGTATTCTAATATATATAAAAATAACCTATTACCTATAGTAGGATTTGAACCTCAGAAACTTCGACTTCTAAGATTAAACTACGGATTTACGACGACAATTTTACCGCTAAACCAACTCGGTAGATCAGAAAATAATTATAAAAAATTATTTTTTTGATATTTTTTGATAAAATATTATTATATTATTCTTGAAAAATTACGTCAGTAACATATCGATACATTACAAATTCCTTTTCTGCTACAGATATATATATAGTAAAATTTTCAATGCACATTAACTTTTTGTTTAATTTTTATTATTCCCATTTTTTATAATTTTAAAAAGAGTGCTATTAAAATTTAGTCTATTGAAAAAGTTTAAAGTTCATTTGAATCGAATAATAAAAAATGTATCCTACATCCGTGGCTGAGTAGGTAGCGTCTCGGTATTTCATGCGGAGATCCCGGGTTCGAATCCCGATCAGATATGGCATCTTTTCAAACGCTACCATTTTCCACCGGATTAATGACCATCATTAAGATGTTCGATATTTCATAACAAAAAAAAAAAAAAAAAAAAAATTTAGTATATACAGTTGTAAAACGTTGTCTAATGTTTTATTTCCTATTAATGTTTTATTATCAATCTCTTACACATGATAAAAAAAGAAAGGAATAAAGAGTATAAATATTTTGTTTTAAAATGTATTAGAATTCATAAAAAAGGTAGAATATATAAAAAAATGTTGACAACAAAGTTGTAATACTTTCCTGGCTTTGTTTATTTGTAATAAACAAAGTATAAACAAGTTTATTACAAGTTAGACAAGTTTATTTACATTTAACTGTTTATTTATATGTAAATAAACTTGTTTAGTATAAAAATAATTATACATGAAAAAACGTTACCTAAGATTTCCTTTTCGGGATGGGGGTAATTTATAATGACGTTCTATTCTAAAATTATCATTATATATTTAAATAAATCAAAAATGTTTATAAATTCCAAAATCGGTTTTTTAAGCTTTTTCTACTCCCCCACCTTCACAATCATTTTCCAAGAAAATCTTCTGATTTTTCTACGTTTACAATGTTAAATGGAAGAAAATAAATTCGACTGAAAAATGTGCAAGCGATTAAAATTTACGTTAAGTTAGTATTAAGATTTCATTTTTGGGGTTGAGAGTAAATTATGATGAAATTTTATTCTAATATTATTATTACTAAAAATTTATTATTTAAACTTTTATTAATATTAAAAGTTTAAATAAAATTATAAAAATCGATATTTTTAAACTTTAATCGGCTCCACATCCCAATATTACCCCCAAAATATTTTTTGGGTGGCTTTCACATACTACTATGCCTAAGAAGAACTTCTTAAAAAACCGGTTAAAAATATCCAATAAATAAAAAAAAATATATTTTTTTTAATTTTTCAGGAAGGGGAAATTTTGAGAAAAATTTTCTTAAAAGTGGTAAGATTAGCATGCATGCACTGAGCTTAATATAAAGTTGGTTTACGTTTGAAAATTTTGCAAAAATTAATCCCCGAAAATTCAGTTCATCTAAAATAAAATAAGAACATTACCCCTTTTTTTGTTTTTTGGGGTTTCAGGGTCATGAAATGATTTTCTAGTCAATATGGTGTGTTGGCAAAACTCATTCCTTTTAAATATTCGGAAAATTGAATGTATTATATTGTTATTGTTAAATAATATTTAACAATTTTATCGTAATTTTAATGTTAGGTAATAAAGTTAATTATCCTATTAAGGTTCAGTAATATTTAACTTTATTAGTAAAGGGGCGTTTACAACAAAACATTTTAGAAAATACTTTTGTTGCAAAACATTCTAAAGACACTTAAAAATGTCTGTAACAAGTTTTGAAACATTCCACCTCCGTATCACAACTTCTTTTCAAACAGTAAGAAGTTGCACTTTTTGCAGCTGCAGCGTATGTTGCGTTGTTATAAAAAAGTAATAAAAAAAAAGTTTTGTGTTATAAAATAGCAAAAAAAAAAAAGGTTTTAAGTATGACCATGTTTTTGTCCAAGAATTAAATACTCGTATACTAGTGACCTTTAAATTAAGAAACACAAAACAGATTTGATTGTGTTTAAATCCAGCTTTACTTATTTACATTAAGTGTCTAAAAATTGTCAATACAGACGACTTCTTTACTTAATTATGCTGCATAATGTGAACGATCTTGTAACGTTCTCCTTTGACTTTTATCGACACTGAATGGGAAACTTAAAAAAAAACATGTTTCATAAAACATTTTATCTGTTGAATTTGTTATTAAATCTTTTGAATTTTATCTTTTGAAGTTAATGTTTTATAAACTTTTAACTTTTGTGTAAAATCCCCATAGGGTTAAACGGTACGCTGCATAGAAATACAGGGAATGTTCAGCGATATTGTAATTTTTTTTTTAACCGGAAATATTTATTATAATGAAAATATTTCTTAACTTTTGTCATAGAGATTGAGAATAATTTTATTTTAGATTAACTTTACTCAATAAACGCAGCACAAAATATTTCTATTCAAATTAGATAAAACACACACCTGTGGTGTGTTTAAATAAGTTGTATGGTGCGTTGAAATCTTAGCAGAGAATTAAATTTGAGCTAATATCTAATGATTGACTATTGTAGAACCCCGTTCGTTATTTTTTTCTTCATATTTAAATAAGTAAATAAAATAAATAAGACTTATTTAATAATAAGACACTTACTATTAATAGACACATTAATAATAGTTATCTAGTTTATCTCTAAGATTAAATCTTAAGCTGAACGCAAACACAACAATATTGCAGCTTGTTTTCTTGATTATGTATTTTAATCGTATACAAATATTTGTATTTTATAGATAAAAACATTATATTTTAACTGCCACAATAGATTTTTCTTTTAATTGATTGCGGTAGGTGTTATTTCATGTCCTAAAAGATTATCAGTGTTAATTACGTGTGTTCAATTATGTTTGCAAATTAAAAAAAAAACATTGTAAAAACTATTAAGATTGTTTGGAATTAAATAAAAAAATATTTTGCTTCTTTGATCGGTGTTAGAATCTTGACATAACAAGATCTGGTCGACTATTATAGTAATGTAAGCAGTCAGTTCAGTTTTTATGTTGTATATCTGTATAAAATATGGCATTAAAGACTAGCATGGAATTAATATGTGAAAGCGGTAATATAATGACATGAGTTCGGTCCTATTATAAATTGGTCATGAGTAGAATAAATTTTCTTCGGTGTAATAGTTTTCAATTATTTCTAGAATTGTTAGTTACTTCCATTTTAGTTATACTAAATTGGTACTACCATAGTTATTCTCTTATTATTAGTTTCAATGACTGTCTTTTTATTAGTTTTAATGAATGTTTACTTCTTTAAAAAAAATAATAAAATCAAAGTCTTTGTTGTCCATTATTTTCTTGATATCTTTGATTTCTTTTATATAAAGCAAAATCAAGTCAATTGATAATACTAATTTTTATTTATTCCCGTATAATGATAGAACGACCGATTTAATTTTCACTGAAATTCATTATAAATCTTGATTTAATATGAACAAAATCAGTATTCTAATTTGAAATGTTTACTTACAATTTGCTCTTCCCTACCTCGTAAATTTTATTTCGTCGTTTAGAATTGAACGTAATGCTTAATGTGGAGCACCTCGTAACAACGACGCTTTGCTCTCATCAGCAAAACAATATTTTAATCTTATTCCAATCTATCAAAATAATTTTGTCTTAAAAAAATGTATCAATATAGTATCATAATAATTAAAATCTTTTTTATATTTATTAATATTTCTATTCATTAAAAACACACAACTCGTACTATTTTTCGTCCTAATCTATATATGTTTCCAATTAATCAACCCTTGTTTTTCCTGCTTGATATCAAAGTCAAAGACCGTCGGGCACAGACAGAAAACAGGACAGATCAGCGTGCGATTGGTTAAATTTTGTAATTGTTCATCATAAATTATAATAATTTAACATTAAAATGTTGATGCATTTAATTAACTAAGTAATTAGAATCATTAAATTTTCTTTAACGGGCAATAAATAATTTTGGGAAAGTTTGAAGATAATCTCTTGTTTTTGGAATGTCAAAAACAAACAGTATCACGAAACAGTCACGAAATTAAAAAGAGGAGTTAAACAGTTCAAAGAGTTTTGTCCTGAGATATACGTAACGTTTGTTACATTAAAAATTTGACTATTTATCTGTTTGTTTTTTGGCTGGAATTTAAGAAATTAGGAAATTATTAGCCGTCATTTTTTTTACTAAATTTGGATAGTTCGGAATTAATTCAAAGTTTGTTTTGCTTGTTCTCATGTGTGTTTCGTAAAAAAGTGATTCGTATGACGGACAGATGCACCGTACAAGTCAGTATGTATATGTTAAACTTTTAAGATAATTTCAAATAATTATCTGGTCTCTAGGACGAATACAACGATTATTTGTTCACACATATGCACGTTTGAACGGTAGCAATACGGGCCAGGTGTGATGTGACCCTTTACACTAAATTGTAAATAGCACACCCTGGTGGTTGTGTTTTATAATAGATAACAGAATTATCGTTTATATTAATTCAATAAATATTGATGGTTGTGTGTCCATATTTAAGATGGAAGTCAGATAAGATCAAATGCTGTCTTTACTTTTATCATTTGATATATCGTGCCAGTTTACTGATGCGTGACTGAATAATTTGTACTGCTTAAACTTCATCTGTTAACATGTACGTCTTTTTGTATCTGTTTCGTACTCTTCATGTTCACTCATTAGATTGGTTTGATGCACACCTCCAATCCTTTTAATTACCTGTAAATATTTTTAACGTAAAAATATCTCCTATGTTTTCGATTATCTGTTCCATATATTTTAATCTTTGTCCGATTTTACTACTTTTTTCTTCTTCAAACTTCCTTCTAAAACCAAATGCAGTAGCTCTTATTCACATAATATGATGTTGAGAAGAAATTGTTTTAAAATTAAAATGAAGTTTTATAATTTAAATTTTTGATGAAGAAACTTTTTTCTAATGCATTACTAATTAATAAAAGAAAAATATTTTAGTTTAATAAAATAGTAGTACATATACTGCTGGTAATAGTAGTATATAACAGTAGTAAATACGAATATATAAATACTGGTATATAGTATATTTTTATATTTCTTACATAAAAATTATTTTCTGAATTGATCTCCACTACACTCAATACATATACTACTTGATTCCATTTAGGTAGCTCAACATTGTCCGTCCAAGAATTTTCTATGCGTTATTTTCAATATCGTGTGATATCATTGGTGGATTAATTCAATGTGTTTGATTTTTTCGATTGGCCATAACAGTTTTTAGGCGTTCTCTTAGAAAAAGGTTTGTAGTTGAAATACTGCGTAAAATATTTGATCAAATCAGATTACAAATTGTGAAATATCAGGTTCTTCGGATAACGTTACGTGTCTATAGTCACACTAATTATATCTTCCAGATCTTTAAATGCTGTCATCTAAGACATTACTTTTCTGTTCAAAGTAGTTATTTGGAATATTTTTTACTACCTTGTACGAAGTAAAGGAAGAATTGCGATCACAAAAAATTTCGGTTTTCAAATTTCAACAGAAATATACATTTTGACCATAACTGAATCCATTTTTAATAGTTTCGGCTTGACATATCTCGCATAACTCAAAAACGATTAGCCGCAAGATGTTGAAACTTTGGATTAAGAACTGTTGTAACATCTAGTTGTGCACCTCCCATTTTAATTGCAACCGAATGGATCAAAAGTGGCCAAAAATGCCCAAAATCCAAAACATTTCGATTTTGGAATTTTTCTAGTAAAACCCCCTTATTGAAATCTTTTCAACGATATATCATAAGTGGTGCTTATTTTCATTGGTTCCAGAGTTATAGCCAAATAAACTTTTAATGAAATATTTGGATCATACAATGGGAAGGCACATCGGTTCAATCCGACTTATCTCCTCTTTTTTAACTTTTTTTTTTTTTAAATTTAAATATGTTGATGTATTAATAATTATTAACCTCTGATTGTAAAAAAAATTACAATAAATAATAATTCAATAATAACAATTAAAAAAAAATATCAGACGTTATTAATGAAATAAAATTTTATGTACATTTAAAAAAAATGTATATATGTAATGTAATAGGCGTACAAGGAAGTCCACATCAGATTTTTATCTATCGTTATTCATATTCCCTAATATAATCTTCAATCAAATGAAACTTTATTTTCTAGGACGATAAGAAAGCTCATCAAAAACTTAATTTTGGACTATTCATAAACCGCTGACAAAGTACATAGGAATTTTTAATTGCTGTGTATTGTTATCAGGGTAATCTTGCTTGTAAACTTCATCGTTATAATGATAACTTGTTTTGCCAGAATAAAATACCTTTTTGTCGAATATATTATCTGAAAAATGTAGAAATCGAAATTAGCACCTTAAGTGTTATAAACAGTTAGTTTATGCAAATTTAAAGTTGTAGCCTCCTTCAGAATGATTTTTCATATTGTTTAGATTATTACGATTAAACAATAGTTTTCTTTGTAATTACAGTAGCATTTCTGTAATGACCTCCAGTTGTAAATTTATATCGACTTGAAAACATTTCGTATACGTAAAAAAATGGTTGAGCATTATTTTTGTATATTTTAATATCAAAAAGAAATTTGTTTAGTTCTGGTATTCTCTTTTCTTATTTGTTTTATATTTAAATCCGATTTATCCTTCTTTTTTCGTATATTTTTAACGTTCTTAATTTACTTTCAAGTAAATTTTCTTTTGATTTTAAATATTACGTATTTAAAATCGTTTAATTTCAATAAAAGATAAAATACATTTAGCTAATTAAATGGTTTTTTATGAATTCACAACTTAAATTGTGTTTGTTCTTTTATTATTTCTTCCATGTATAAATGAAAAAAGTATAGAGATAAGATTAGCTCATGTCTCATTCCTTTACCTGTACACCAACTTCTTATAGTGTTTTTTATTCAAAATTATAAATTCTTTATTTTCGTACTTCCAATCCTATATCTAGAAAACGACATAAAATTTTAGTTGCTAATTTATTTAAAAAGTTTTTGAAAAATTTATAAGACGAGATAATTTAGAAATTGTTTTTTTTTTTTTTTTTTTTTTTTTTTTTTTTAAATAATGACTGTAAGTTTCATATTATTTGTTAAAAGATTTTATTTTATAACAATTAATTTCGTTTCTTAGATTCTCCTTTATCTTCATTAATTTACGTAATAAAATTTTACAATTTAAATTTAGAACTGATTTAG
Organism: Lycorma delicatula; assembly: GCF_047948215.1. NCBI lineage: Eukaryota > Metazoa > Arthropoda > Insecta > Hemiptera > Fulgoridae > Lycorma > Lycorma delicatula. The sequence goes on along the minus strand of NC_134462.1, from coordinate 41,619,337 downwards.
CTGTTCAAATTTTGGAACAACTTGGAAAACTTCTTGTTATATTATGTTTATTTGATCAGATCTGGACTGCACTAGTTCATTATTTATATGCATTAAGACAAGATTAGAAAACGAACAAAACCCTTGTTTGCCCTGGTAGATGCTCTATTTATTAGCATTACTGAAAACATATTCAAGACGGCCTTGATCATGTCGATTCGGGTTCGTTCGTAAAGTGTAGATCATATCTTTTCAGCTTAAGATTATATTTGGCATGAACTCAATTTATGGTTTATAATATTTTTATAACAAAAAATAGAACAGAAGAAATAATAAATTTAAAAGAAATAAATAAGTAAGAGTTATCCAAAACCTCTGTTGTACAGTTTACGGGAAGTCCTTATTTATGATCAATCATTAAGTATACGAAGGTTCTTCGACCATCATTTCTAAAAATGGCAACCGATAATATGATTTGCTTTAAATTGAAAATAATTATTTTTTAAATATTTTGTGAGATCCGTATTCTGTGAGGCCGGTTTAAATTGATTTTACCAGAAATGTAATATGATATGTAATATGTAACTGAGAGGAACTTCAGTTTAAAGAAATATGTAAATACATCATTAAAAAAATCCATTAACATATTTTGTTCCAAAAAATTCTTTAGAGTATTGTTTTGAATCAAAACAATGCTGTATTTAAGACGCTTTAAATTAAAAAAAAAATATTTTTTAAAAATGTTCCAAATGATAAGGTTTTGCTACTGAAAGTAGCACTAATGCGTTATTGATGCATTAATGAAAAAACTTTGTAGTTTTTGTAGGAAAATGATAATCTCAGGTATTCGAAGACCTCTATATATTTAAAAATAGATTTTCTAAATCCTCGGTTGGCTTTGTTATTTGGGAATTTATAATACACGATCACTGACAAACATGATTAATCCATTAATGGAGATTCGAATTCCACATTAAAAATGAATAATTCAATAATACTGGCCTAAAAAAATTGGTGTAGTATCAATGATTTGGCGCTGGTGCGAAGTAGCCGCATTAGCGGTACAAAACTGCAGTCAGCGAACGATAACTGTGGCAGTTTGAACTCTCATCCAAACCGACCCAAAAAAGCAGTTTTATTATATCAGTCTCTTATGAACAGATCTTTGAAAGTAATATTTCATTTTTGTTTTTAATGCCATTTGGTAGGCAACATGCTATCTTAATTGAATCGAACACCTCTTAATTCTTTTTTTTACAATGTGTACACTGTTATACTAGATCCTAAAACCGCAGTTAACACCAACCACATATCAGGGAGAATTGACCTTCGATGAACTCTGTACGATAGTCCTCCGTAAGTCCATCTATGATCTGGGATTTGGATCATTTTTCCTCGTCACGGACATCCGATTTAGTATCTCTATCCATCGGGTATCTACCAGAGGAGTTTAGCTAAAATTTAAAAGGAGAGGATACTGTTCTAACCATTTATATATTCTCAATAATCATTGTTTCTGCACCAATAATCCGTATATCAGTTCATTAGAATCACTGAGCAGCAAAGTATTGTTGGGGAAGATTTGTTATATCCTTGCGTTTTGTTATATTTTTGATTCACTTATACAGATTAATATCCTTGGTAACACTTTATCATACACTTAAAATTTCGTTACTGTATTCCCACCGATAAGCTGTGAAAAGAAACACAATATATATAAATTAAAAATTAATATAATTCACCTTACCAGCACGTTGGCATGTTCTCTAGATCTTTCGGCTTACTTGGAAGTCATCATCAGGAGTTAAAATTAATGCATTAAAGTCAAAGTTTAAAAAACCATAGTTAAAATTTAAAAACAGTCATGAGTGTCCGGTCCTTGTAGTACACCTATATTAGTAGGACCGGACATTCATGGCTTCCAAGTAAACCGAAAGATCTGGAGAACATATCAACGTGCTGGAAATGTGGATTATATTATTTATTAATTAATTTATTTAACATATCAACGGTACCATATATATAGTAGAAAAAAATAACACCTAGTAAAATATAATAAAGGATTACAAATTTTTACTTATATAGATTGAATGAATAAAAAGCATTAACGGTTTAATCCAAAATTCCCCACACATTATACGCTCCAGGGTATTTATTGTTGATTCAGATCGACTAAATATAATTTTTCTAAATCAACTTGAGGCCACACGTAATCGAATTAAAACTTATTTGATTGTTCCTAAACTAGAACATATTTCTACAATTCAGTAATATTTATTTCTTCAATGCTTTTTTAGATTTCGAATTGCCGTGAATGTCAGTTTTATTTAAATATATACATTTCTGAAGTATTTATTGTTTAAGTACCCTCGACTATTGTTATGAAAAAAATTATGTTAAACTATTATAATGGAAGAGAAAGAATGACATAAAACAAAGAATAATTATTTTCACTTTTTGTTTTATTGAATTGACTAAGATTCTATTCAGTTAAAAACTGTTTTTTTATTAAGATTTTTACACGTTGATTAGCCATAATTTTGGTACTCAATAGTACTCAAGTACTCAATATCATGGTTATTTGCCCTGAAGCAGGACCGTTGCTCAGACTACATTTTTCTTCTCCTCTATTTCTACTCAATCATGTTTGCTTCTATTTCTTTTCGTATTGTCTATAATCTTCAATCTTTAATGACCTTTTTTTGCATCTTCTATTCTTCCTTTTAGAACTATTTAATTCAAACCTTCACGTGAAACTTTTCGAGTCATTTAGCTTTATTATTCTGAATCGTATTGATTAAGCTTCTTCTACAATTATTAACTCTTCTAATTATTTCAATTTTTGTTCAATCTTCTCCAAGCCTATATTTCAGAAGATGCCTTCAGGCTTTCTCTTTCGGTTTTTTGTTTTTATTCGATGTTTTACTTCCGTATCCGAGTTCACTCACAAGACGCTTCTTAAAATATAACTCCATCTTATTACATAAAAGGTTTCTGTTAAATGCCTTGGTTAACTATTTTTTTTTTTTTTAATATATATTTTATTTCCAATTTTTACGATCTACATAGTATTAAAATAAAATATTAAAAAATGTATTAAGTATTCTTGATCAATTTTTCTTTCTTTTATTCAAACATCTGTTGTCTTTTCTTCATTACTTTAGTCTTCTTAACATTTCTTTTAATTCCATATATTGTAATAATTTCTTCTAATTATGAAATAATTTGTTGAATATCATATGATTCAGCTCCTTAATTAACATCTTCATCTGGGAATTTCATACAGTTTATTCTTCTTACGCTCGTACTAATCCTTTCATCGTGAGAAATTTTCATTGTTTCTTATACGAGTATTAAACAAGTTTGATGATAGGTAGCAGCACCCTTCACTTATTTCTCTTCCTAAATGAAATTACTTAACCATTAATTTCAAAATACATACAGGTTTTGACCTGTATGTACAGGTATATTCATGCAATATATTTTTTTAATAAATTAACATGATATATATTATTTTACATATATATTGTTAATTATCGTTATTTATATTATTATCGTGTAATTTCACGTTTAATTAATGCCTTTTTTTATATTTGGTTTAAATTATTCATTGTATTATTTATTTATATTATTTTACAAAAAAAAAATAATTTAAATTATCAAAAGTAAGGTGACCTCGGTTTAAAATATTTTAAACCAAATCATCAAAAAAAGACATGTAAAGATGAAATTACCTTGGATTAAATTATTCAATTTATTATTTGTGCATATTATTATTATTATTATATTATTACTTATTATTTTATTTACTATTATTTTTTATTTGGTTATTTATATATTAATCTTTTTACCTTCTAAGTTACAAATATTTCTTTAATTAAAATTTTATTTGGCTATAACTCAGTAACCAGAAAATAAGTACCACTTATGAATATCGTTGAAAGTCTCTCAATGAGGGCTTATTACTGCAGTTAAGAAAAAGTCCAAAATCCAATTTGGTTTTTGGACTTTTTTGGACACTACGGCTAATAGTTTTTGAGTTATGCGAGATACTTACGAACATCATACCGAAACTATTAAAAATGGATTCAGGGATAGTCAAAATGTATATTTCCGTTGAAATCTGAAAACCGAAATTTTCGCGATCACAATACTTCCTTTACTTCGTACAAAGAAGTAAAAAAGGATAATTTATTATAATCAGTATTTATTTATTATAATGATTATTATTTATACCATATAAATCTAAATATTAAATTAACTTACGATATTTTACTATGCAAATCGTTTTAGAAAAAAATAATTAAGATTTTATTGTAATCATATATTATCAATTTAAAAACATACAAAATAAAAAAATTCCCAGAAAAAGCAGTAATTGTAATTTTCTATTGTAGATTAGAAATGATTCAGTCATATTATCGGCGTATGATAAATAAATAATTTTATTCCTCTCTTATTTTTCTGCTTGCTGAATAACTGGGGCTCATGTAGTCATTTTTCTTTTTCTTTACAGCCATAAAGAATATACTTACATTTACACTTTAAAGAAATTATTACAGTTGAGTCTCCATCTTCATCACTTCAACGTGGGTAATAAATTAAAAAAAAAAAAGTTATGATCTGCTGATCTTGATCTCGCTTAAATATTTAATTTATAAAAATGAATAGATTACAGAATAAACGAAAGAAATCGTCTCATCTCTGTAAGAGTTGTAAAACTAAAAAGCACTACATCATCGTAAAACATTTCCTTTCAAACGTTGTTTGAAAGGAAAAAAATATAACATTTAATAATTCGAAATTCGACAGATTCATTTAAAAATACGGTAAACATAATTATTAAAATTTTTAACGAACTGCTTATGGATTTTATGAATTAATAACAGCTAAGTAATACCTCCATAATTAAGAACGCTCTAAAAATAGGCTCTTTTACCTAAAAAAAATTTCCCAAATGACAAAAACAGAATTATCATAATTTTTTTTTTTTGCGGCGCTAATAAATAACCATAGTCACACAGTTTATTTTTCTCAGGGTAATGTTGTTTGTATACAGGTCAGTAGTTCCCAAACTCACCGGGTTGGTCTAGTGGTGAACGTGTCTTCCCAAATCAGCTGATTTGGAAGTCGAGAGTTCCAGCGTTCAAGTCCTAGTAAAGCCAGCTATTTTTACACGGACTTGAATACTAGATCGTGGATACCGGTGTTCTTTGGTGGTTGGGTTTTCAATTAACCACACATCTCAGGCATGGTCGAACTGAGAATGTACAAGACTACACTTCATTCTCACTCATACATATCATCCTCATTCATCCTCTGAAGTATTATCTAAACGGTAGTTACCGGTGGCTAAACAGGAAAAAGAAAGGTCAGTAGTTCCCAAATTTTTCCGATTCGCGGCGCTCTTTTTTAATTGAAATTTTTTACATAGTCCTACCCTAAGTAAAAGTATGACTACTCATAAGTAAGAGATAAAAATATAAAACTCGTGTATCTTCAATATTTTTTAATTTATTAACATTAAATTAATAATTATGAATGTCTTGGTTCAATTAATTATGAAGTTTTTACAATATTTCGCGCGCTGCTGTGAAGAGGTTGCGGCTTCCCGGGGCGCCGCGGCGCACAATTTGGGAATCACTGATATAGGCTATTGTAGGTGTCTGCTGCAGGGCAGAATATTGACTAATCTCGATTAGTTTGGCATCCTCATGCGCAGTGGTAATTTTCATGTACTATAGTCATATCATGTATCTCCTTCAGAAGATAATGAGAATTACAAAAGTTCTCATTTTTTGTAGTACGTTGGTATGGATGTTATTTTTGAGAAAGATTAACTTTTTTGGAAAATTGATTTATAATTTAATATCGGGTCGCCTACAGTTGTTAACATTTATTTTATGAAATATAATCAAAACTGAATTCTTTATACTTTATATAAACTGTTTTATGCAATCACTCTGAAACATTAAAGTTAATTGATCGATCTGTCTGATGCGATTAGGTAGATTTCACAGGAATTTAATCTTGTTCAATCACTATAAATGAAACTCTAATCGCTTAGCTTGTCGATTATAAATCCACTTACATTGGATTAAGTAACACATATGCACGTAATGATATACATGATAATTGCTGTGTAGTTTTTTGTTCGTAGTAATAAATATTATTAATTGGATATCATTTATATGTTCAGTATTTTAATACCTTTTTCTCAATCAAAAACATTAAATGTTCACTATTCTATTTATAAGTTGCACAATATTTAAAAAAAATTTGCATATCAAAATATTCAAATTGTTATTTAAACAGCGCGTAGTAGTTAAATTGGACGAGTCTAGTAAAAAACGTTTTTTTTTAGTGAAAAAACACATAATTTTTTTTAAAGAAAATTGCCATTTATAAAAAAAGAATTGTTTAGCTCCAACCGGCTGACAACTTGTTCGCACGCAATGTTTGGTACGCACCTACTACTTTTTTCCCTCACGTACGCCTCATAACTTCAAAACACGCTTTTATGTAGTAACAGTGATAAAAAATTTAAAGCCATAAATTTAAAGCTACCTGTTTAAGAGGAAAAAGTGGTTATAGAGAGATTACTAGGAATAAATGGCGGCGGAAAACAGACAAATTATAGAAAAAATAATCAGATTTCCAAACAAGGCTTCAGGCTAGAAACTGAGAAGAAAGAAAATATATGGAGCTTTTATTATACACAGAATACGGATACTGAAGGAAATGTATGTAATATATTTGGATGCAATCGGGTAAAGTATTGAGTAAAACAATGTGGTGCAACCTAACCTTTCTTTCTTTTTCTGTTTAGCCTCCGGAACCAACGTAATGTATTTCAGAGGATGAATGAGGATAGTATGTATGAATGTAAATATAGTCTTGTATAGTCTCAGGCCGACCATTCCTGAGATGTGCGGTTAATTGAAATCCAACCACCAAAGAACACCGATATTCACGGTCTAGTAATCAAGTTAGTATAAAAGTAATTGTCTTTACTAGTATTTGAACATTAGAACTATCGAATTTGAAATCCACTGATTTTCGATTACGAGTTCATCACTATACCAACCCGATGCGTTAAAACCGGTCCTAAGGTGACGTTTATCTTGATTGTTTGTAAAATATTGTATTAATTTTTGTAAGTTTGTTTAACGAAGGAGCCATTACATAATAATAAATGAAATACAATAAATAAATTAGTATTACTCACCTAGATTAATTTTTTTTTCTTTCTCGAACATATTTTTAAATAATTTTTTTTACTAAATATTTAGCTTTTTTACCGATATTTAGTAAAATTAATGAACATTTATCGAGTTTACCGACTGATTATTTTTTATTTTTTTTATACTGGGTGTGTAGTATTATACTGAGAAATTGAATAAATACTGTGTATTTTTATTTTGCGTTTAGTTAAAAAACTGGGCATAATTAATAACGTTATTGTTATTGTATTTATAAATCTATACTTTTCAATTATTAATTATCACGTGGGGTTTTAAATTAAAAATTTTTTTATTTAAATAAAACACGAAACACGGGACTGTTCAAATACACGAATCTTCTTTAAAAATAAATTTTGATATCTTTTTTTTATTAATATCAGTATTAAATATTATTTGTTTCTAGATTATTTTTAAACGACGCAGAACCGTGTTAAGTTAGGTGTCAACAAATTTAGGGGAATAACGTAGCAAAATGTCCTCAGAAACGTAAAATTCCTACTAGTTTAGAAAAAAATGCCATACGACTAATGAAACCAATATTTTTTTCTCTCTCCTCTGAATAGAATTCTACAGTAAAGCATAACACAATCTGGGGGAGTGTCTTTTTATAAGCCGGCTGGATCTTATCTACTAATGTCTGCCTTTAACTCCCAGAGTAGGTTACCAAGCCCGACTATCTCATTCCTGTTCTCCCACCCTAGCAGCCGGGACTCGGTCTTTATGCCTTTTTGCCTCAAACGATAACACCCAAAGGAGCATTCTCGCCTGGACTACGGTCTTTTCTACAAGAGGACGAGAGAGCTCGTGCATCATCACTGCTACCCATCTGTGCATGCACAAACGAATAGCAGCTCAGCCCCTGCTGAGCTGCTATTCGTAGCAGCTCAGATTTATAGCAGCTTCCCATTTATAGGACAGCTCCCTAGCTGTCCTCATCCTGTCGTTGCTTTAGCAGCCCTATACTTTGTTGAAGGATCCGTATGATAAAATCAGATATAGCACGGAATTGTATCTCGTTCGCCAACATACGGCCCATGATACTCTCCACCATAAGTGGCTTAGTAATCAACTCCCATTGCAAGCGCTCCCTGTCCCAGGTCCGATAGGCAAACACGACATGCTCCGGAGTGTCGAGGTTCCCGCAGGATAAACAAAAGGTGTCATCAGCCCACTGTCGTGCATTCAAATATACCCGGAACACGCCGTGGCCAGACAGGAACTGGGTCAACTAGTAGGAGATCTCGCCAAACCTACGGCTGACCCATGGCTTCACCTGCGGAATCAGGCGGTGAGTCCACCGCCCATTAAAGGAACGATCCCAACGAGCCTGGCCAAGCTTGGATCATCTGATACTGCATCTCAGCCTTACCAACCCCTTGGAGAAGCCCATTCCGCGTGACGACAAGCTGCTGAAATGGGGGGACCCCCGCAGTAAGCAGCATCTCATCAGTGGAGACAGAAGAGTACGCAGATACTATGCGGAGAGCTCTCTTCCTCTGCACGCCCTCAAGCATGCGTCTACTATCGCTCCTCTGTGCCGGCGACTAGACCTCAACACCATATAATAGTACCGAGTTGATCACATTACCATAAAGCGCCCGCTTGGAGGCCCGAGCTTGTGGCCGGCCACATTTTCTAACAGCCTATTCAGAGAAGGCAGTCACCATCGCTCTTGCCTTCTCTGATACCTCCCGGACATGCCCGGTGAAGGAGCGACGGTGACCCAGCACATACCTAAATATTTCGCAGCCTCCACCTGAAATATAATAGTGTCACCAACCTTAATCCTTAGTGGAGGAAAGGGGCGCCTACCTGCCGGACATAGAATGATGTCCTGGGAGAAAGCAATATTTTAGATAATCCCAATTAAATGATTGTATTTTTTTATTTATTTATTTTTTATTCAAAAAACCCTGTTAACACTCGTTTTATAAGTCTGTTTTATGTCAATTAATATTTATTTTTTTGTTTATTTATTAATTTCTTTTATATAAACATTTTTTCGTGATGTCTTCTGATGATAATTATGTGACAATCGAAATGCCCATGTATGTTTAAATTTTAAATATGTTTTTTTAAATGTATTTCCTATTAAGTAATCTCCCATTGTTTCAGTAACAGTTTAGAATACATAAATATTATTATTTCCGCATCTTTTCATTTATTAAAATGTTTACTTCACCTATAAGCTCGAAGCTTGTGCATGGGAATATAAATTGAAATTTTTTAGGGTATGAAAAATGCCATGTCTGACCGGAATTTGAACCGGAAACCTCCTGATGAATGACCGAGAAGCTATCACTCCACCACCAAGATGGGCAAAATGTTAGAATGATAATTTATTTAAAAAATCTGATGTGAACACCACAATACTTTCTTGTACGCCTATTAAAGTACATATACATATTTTTTTTTAAATGCAAAGTACATAAAATTTTATTTAATTAATAACTTTTAATGATTTTAATGATTAATTATTTATCAATATATTTAAATTAAAAAAAATGTGTAAAAAAAAGATGAAGTCGAATTTGCACCGATGTGCCTTCCCCTTGTAAGATCCAAATATTTCATTAATTAAAATTTTATTTGGGTATAACTCTGGAACCAATGAAAATAAGTATCACTTATGATATATCGTTGAAAAGCTCTCAACGAGGGCTCATATTACTGATTTTTTGGACACTTTTAGTCCAATCGATTGCAGTCAAAAGGAGACATACAAAACTAGATATTACAGCAGTCTTAAATCCAAAATTTCACCATCCTACGGCTAATCGTTTTTGCGTTATGCAAGATACATACGCACATACGTACGTACAGACGTCACGCCGAAACTAGTCAAAATGGATTCAGGGATGGTCAAAATGGATATTTCCGTTGAAATCTGAAGACCGAGATTTTTCGCGATCATAATACTTCCTTTACTTCGTACAAGGAAATAAAAATGTTTGATCATTTTTACCTCTTAATTAGTCTTAAATAATTACACTCATCTTTTAATTCAAAAATTATACTTTAGTTTCGTACAATAAAATAGTAGTTATTTATATTCATAAGTTATTTCTTCACCCTTTCTCATTCTTACTGTTCATAATATTAAAAAATTTCTGTTGAATTTCCCTAATAGTTTACCAATGAATGTCTTAAACGGTTCAAATTGAAATGGTTCAAATTCTCAAATAGCATTTAACAAATAATGTATGTGAATATTCGTAAATTTCTTTAATAACTATGTTAAGTCGGAAGCAGCAGTTGAATACTATTTAATTTCTATGCGTATGATACATGCCATTTCAGATACATCGGCACTCGGAATTCGACAAATTATATACATCATGTGAAGGAAAAAAGTTACCGTATTTATAATGATGTAATTTTTGGGAAAAAATTAAAAATTTATTACGTTAGATTTTAACTGATTTTTGTACAATAAAAAGGAAATACTAATATATGTATTTTATAGTTAAATTGTCATTAAATACTATATTATATACATTGTTAGTTCATACCTATTCATAAAACGATTTAACCATCCTCGACTTGCTTTAAAATTCGGTATTTGAAGTTTTCTCGCGATTTGTGCGGCTATTAATTCCTATCTTTGTTAAAACAGCAAATCCCTAATGTCTTGAATGTAAGAAAACAACTGTTCTTTTAATCGAGGAAACTTCCGAATTCCACCGTGAAAAGTTATACTTTCATTACTATCCGTAACGTTCTCTTTTTTCTTTGTCCAATCTCTTATGCACGATTACGTAATATCATATTTATGCACTGCAGTACGATTACCGATTTCCTCAGCGAAGTGATTAACTTTTAATTTATCGCCGACCGTAAATGAACGGAAACAGTTGTACAGAACTCATTTTTACTTGCTCACTTAAAGTACAAATTGGAAACACTTACTATAAGTATAATTTGAACCCACAGTGTGCCTTCACTCGACTAAAACAAAATGAATAATCTTAATTAACGTTAATAATGTAATAATAACCGGAAATGCGGATTTAAATAAAAATTCTTTTTATACAGATTTAAGTTCCACTTACCAACAATTTTTAAATATATTTCCAAGTACTTTTGGAGACATTACGCTATCATCAGGGATTTCTTATAAAATGTTAATTGAAAAGTCATATGTCATATGTATAATAATATTTAAATTAAAATTACGTTCATAATAGTCGGTCGTCAAGAAATAAAATATAATTTATGCGTCAATAAGACTGTAACGTCATGTCCGTAAGATATTTACGATTACGTTTTATTGACGTATAAATCGTTTTTTATTTCTTGGCGACCGACTGTTATGAAAGTAAAAATTTTAATTTAAATAAAATTATACATATGACATATGAATTTTGAATTAACATCTTATAAGAAATCCCTGATGATGGCGTAACGACTCCAAAAGTACTTGGAGATATATTTAAAAATTGTTGGAAGGTGGAACTTTAATTTATACAATTGTATTAATACCAACGGTGACAAATGCTCAGAAATTAAATCTAAAAATGCTTATGACAAACGTTTATTTATAAACAGTCAATTACGATGTAACTGATGTCACTCAACATTAAGTTTTACCGATGTGAAATGAAAAGTAATTAGAATACACGCTAACATTTGTTTACGTTACTACCACCATACGTTAGATTATTATACCACAATATCTATAGTACATACCACAATATCTATAGTACATTTAGATATAGGGGTATGTCCAAAGATGAGATTGAACGGCTAATTGATCAAGAGTGGCAGGATACATGGACACACTCTAGAGTTGGGGATTGGACCAGGCGACTAATCCCCAACATAAATATGTGGACTAGTAATAGAATAGGTAATGTAGATTTTTATACGACACAAATGTTGACGGGGCATGGCTCGTTTGGCCATTATCTGTTTAGAATTGGAAAAAGACCTACCCCACAATGTGTGTACTGCCCAGAGACTGATGATGCGGAACACACTGTGTTTGTATGCCCAAGATGGGCTCCAAATAGAAGAGAAATTTCGGACAACGGACTTACACCTGAAAACCTCTTAAATTGGATGGTCTATAGTGACGATAACTGGGATTGGTTCCGTAGGTTTGCCGGGGAAATCTTACGCACCAAGGAAGAAGAGGACAGAAGAAGGGGTTTGTGAAATTAGGGTAGGGAGGACAGTCCCTCCGTGGAGGGCCCGTACGCCGTGGTGTGCGGGTTCCTGAGAAGGGGGGGAACTCCTGGGGAGTGTGGGACAAATAAAAGATCGAGTCCCGGTTGGCGGTGCCGCTCCTGCGGGTGCCTCGGTGCTTATGCTTAGTGGGGGCGGTACCGCTGATTAGAGGCAAAGACATAATGACCGAGACCCGGTTCCCTGCTGAGGGGATGGGAGGTGGCGTAGCCATACCCCGTCTCCGAGGCGGGGGATTAGAGGCAGGCGAATAAAATAAAATTAAAGATCCGAGACCGGGGGAGCTAACCTGCCGTGCCGGGTGTACAACCGGTGGGCGGGGGACACTCCCTTAGAGTAAAAGGACACTCTCCCCGACTGAGTATACTTAAATGGATATCCGGTCGGGGAGAGTAGGGGAAGAAGAAAAAAAAAAAAATCTATAGTACAATAATAAATACAGATGTTAAATCCTTATTTGGAAATCCCCGCGTATCACGTGCAACCATAAATTTCATGTTGGTTTTAAGAAAAAAGGGGTCTTTTCTGTTTCTCCCGCTTATTCGTTTTTTTTAATGCATATGGCTTGAGATCTTAAGGTATATATCAAACAAGAACACATTTGTATTATATACATTTATACGTAATCTAACCAAACTTAACCTACGCTCGCTAGTCAAGGTTAGTGAGCGTAGGTTAAGTTTTATTAGTAATATTGTACAATGTTGTATTAAGTAAACAGACATGTTTAAACATGAGCAATTATTAGTACGTATTACTTAACGTAAAAAAAATATTGTGGGGGAAAAACGGAAAAGGCTCAAAAAAGTGCTCGTGTAGTAAAAAGTACGAGAGTAAATACAATATAATACATGAGATTTATTTTCTTTTCGTTCATCAACATTTTAACGTGCAATTTTAAGGTTCATTAGATTTAATTAACGCTTTTAATCACAAGTAAGATATTATCGTACCCCCATTGGTTCAATAGTTTTAAATAAACATCAATTATCTGATGTGAAAAAATATCAACCACAAAACGGGTCTAATTGAATGTGAAAACAATTGCCAAGTAATAACAGTTTTCAAGTTGCAATCACCATGAACTACTAAATTACATTAATTGACATGTTTTGGATGCACAGTATGTGGTTAAGCTGCTCATGAATTACAGGAAAAATTTGATGTTTCTTGATTTTGCGCCTTCAGTTCTTTAATCGTGAAAAAAGCTGGTTCAGAATTATAAACTGCATACAACGTTATTATATGTAATTATTCTAACCGCAAATTATCTCACGTTTGTTTCAATTTAGGATATTTTTTTATTAGAGTAATATTAAAAGAAACGGTTCCTTCGTTCTTTTCAAACCTCCAAAAGGAACATTTTAGGTAATTCTAAAAACTTGACATATATATATATATATTGTTTTTATAAAAGATATTAATTGTTGAGAATAAGTCAAAATAAATTTATATTAGATTAGGAAAGAGAAAATACAAATTTTAATTCATTAAATATCTTAGTTTAAAATGAAAATATTATGGTTTTGAATAATGTAAACGTATTAATTATAATGCAAATATAAAAATATAACCTATTTATATTTATACAATATATACGTATAATTGCTGCACTTGCATCATTATGTGTTTTTCTGCACTTCATTAATTAAATAATTCTAGTTATGGACGGAACTCGACTGAAAGGGTAAATGAAGTATCGACACAGTTTGATTTACCTTGGCCTGATGTTTGTCGTTTCGCTTTATATATAAAAAGATTCCCTTTGTCGCACCGGCTAAATCCATTTTAATTTTTTGCACCTATAATTAAGGTAGTTTATTTCTGTCGTTTACTGATTGTAAACGACATATTTCTGTTTTAATTTATTGGTTGTAATATTATCTTATGATTTGTAATTCATATTAATGAAGTGTATAATTGGCTCCAAGTAAATAAATAAATATATATATTTTTTTTTTGAAGTTCTAAAAGCTTATGGTCGATAAGGAGAGGATATGTTGTAATTAGTTGTCTAATGCATTATTCTATGTTTTCTGTGCATTCTTGCATAAAATTGGTTTTTATTTTTAACGATTCATGTTTTTTTAAATTTTATATGTATTTATTCAAAAGTTTTTCTTGCTTGAATAGAGACAATGCACTATTTTAATTTTATTAAAGCATTAGCTTATAAAATAAAATGCTGATCTCTGTGACAGAGTGGTAGCGTTTCTTTCCCCTCAACAGGTGGTTCTAGGTTCGAGTCCCTATCAGGCTTGTCATCTTTTCACACGCTATAAAAAATAATTCATTTCGTTATTGTACATCGGCAGTTGTTCCAGATTACAAGCCAGAATAAAACAAGGATATAGAGTAATAATTGGGTTTCTTATTATTAAAACAATCACCATATCTATACATTGTTCCGAGGGCAACTATTGTTATAACAAAATTTATACTTTTAGAATGTTTACACTTTTTAACAGTTAAATTAAAGAATTTGAATGAAATAAATTTTTTTGTGATTAGCAGTTTCTTTAACTTTGTGACAGAAATAAAATTTTCTTCCATATGTTGATTTTTAGAACTGTACATAAAATATTTATCAAAATTATGATATTATATTTTAACGATTTTTTAATTTCTAAGCGAAAAGTACCCAGTTAGTTTTAAATAAATATAAAATATAAAATTAATTGTTTTTATAGCTGTTTTTATTAGTTTTTGTTGAATAAATAACGATTTTATTTATATATATATATATATATATATATATATATATATATATATATATATATATATATTTGTTTACTTTGCTTCACTCACCTTTTTTTACTACATATTACGCAGTAATACGTAATAAACATACATAGTTTAATACGCAAAGTCACTAATAGTAAACATACAGCTAAACATAGGGCTTTCGAATGATTCTATTATTACCAGGCAAACGTTTTAGGAAATATTACGCAAAAGTTTTGTTGTTGGCTTTTTACTCTCATTTGTTTAGTGTATTTCTCTTGTGGGGGTTCCTTACTGATGACAAGTTATCTCTGGAAATGTATATTTAAAGAATAATTTTCTTTTAAAGTGATTCTTACATTAAATATACTACAACAATTACAATAGAAATCTGATGTGGATACTACATGACTTCCTATTAAATTACATATACAAATTTTTTGCTGCATTTCATTTAAACTTATTTCAATTGAAAGTGAAATACGATCCTCCAATTCTTTAATAAAGTGGGCAGTTACACAATTGCATTGCGGTGGATACTACATAGTAGTTACCACAAGTAGTTATATGGTGTAAGTGAGAATGTGTCGGATCCTTAACCATGCGCACATTGGTTTGAATCAGACTTCATAGACATATATATATATATATATATATATATATATATATATATATTTTAACTTTTATTTTTAATTTAAATATATTTATTAATAGTTATTAACCTCTGTAAAAATGTTTGAATATTAAAATTAAAAGTACATAAAACTTTAATTCACTAATAACTTTGATTTTTTTCATTTTTTTTTCAATCATAGATTAGTAATTATTAAAAATTATAAAATCAATAAATTTAAATTAAAAAAAAAAAAAAAACAGGAAATGAAGTCGGATTCGAACCGATGAGCTCCTTTGTACAATCCAAATATTTCATTAATTAAAATTTTATTTGGCTACAACTCTGGAACCAATGAATAGTACCACTTACGATATATCGTTGAAAAGATGTCAACGTGGGCTTATTGCTGCAGGAAAGAAAAAGTTCAAAATCCAATTTTTTTTAGATTTTGGACTTTTTTGGACACTTTTGGTCCAAATGATTGCAGGCAAAAGGGGAAGTCCAAAACTATATGTTACAACAGTCATAAATCCAAAATTTCAACATTCTACGGCTAATCATTTTTGAGTTATGCGAGGTACATACGTACGTACGTACAGACGTCACGCTGAAACTAGTCAAAATGGATTCAGGGATGGTCAAAATGGATATTTCCGTTGAAATTTGAAACCGAAAATTTTCGCAGTTACAATACTTTCTTTACTTTGTACAAAGAAGAAATAAAATAATACTCTTAAAAAGATTGTCTTATTAACTCTTCCTTTGTACTGCTTCTCATAAAAGAAAGCGTAGGCTAATCATTTTCTTGCAAAGAACGAGATAAATTTATCTGCCTCGGTTTGAAATGTTTAATCACCTTTTTTTTGTTTCATTTAATCCATTTTACAAGAGAATTTATTTTTGTAATTACTATCCACTCTTTTTTATTCAATTTACCGAAATAAACACAGACGTTTATATAATATTTTAAAATAGTTATTCTTGACTGAAATATTTATCTTTTGGAAAATGACCGAAGTCGTTGGTTTAAAAACAAATTTGGCAAACAAAACATTGGCGGGAACAATAAGAAAAGATTCAGGAGTTATTAAGCAGTTAGAAGGGGCATTAAAAATATTTTTTTTAGCATTTCACACGTGCGTAAAAGTAGGGGAAAGTTTTTTTTTTATTTTGGTTTTGTATTGTTTTCAGGTTTCATCAAAAAAATATTTTTATCAATCTAATGTAAGATACGAATACTTTTGATAATATCCCTAACTATGTTTTACTTTACAATTTAAAATTTGGAATGATTTTTCTTTACTTACTTGAATATATTGGGGTTTTTCTGTTTTTTCGTCACAATGGTCTTTTGTACGTTAGGTAATACGTGTTAGTAATTGTTCATGGCATTTGGAAAGAAATTATAAATATAATCTATCCAAACTTAACTTTTTTTTTTTCTCTCAGCTCCCCTGGGCCGGACCGACTTGTTGGTATTACGCCGCCCAGGGGAGTGTCTTTAAACTCAAATAGGCCTCCCCACCTACCGGCTATATACCGGCATGGCAGGTCGGCCTACCGGTTAGCTCTTTTTGAGAGTTCTTTATTAATATTGCCCTTTTGGACACCACGCCAGACCCAGTTCGTCGCGACGCGGCGCCGGGTCCCTTCAGTATTCAGTGTGCTGTTGCCTGACTGTTACCCGTGGAGTCCTTGGTGGCTCATGAGTATTTCTGTAGAACAACTTGTCTAACAAAACTAGCAAAATTATTCCAGTTTGACTCGCTTCTTAGCATGTAGTCTATTGTTGTCTCTGGAGTTATACCTGTGAGTGCCTTACTATGTCTAAGTGTGTCCCACCTATTGCACTGAAAAAAGGTGTGCTCAGCATCATCTATCTCGTTGCAATAGTTGCAAATTGGCTCTTCTCTCTTGCCTATTCTGTGCAGGTAGTTATTGAAGGAACCATGTCCTGTAAAAAACTGCGATAGGTGATGATCAACCTCACCAAATCTTCTCGACAACCAAACTTAACCTACGCTCGCTAACCTTCACTAGTCAAAGCTAACGAGCGAAACGTGCGTAAGTAAATTTTGGTTACATTATATTTATAATTATAAGAATATAATTACCTGATGAGCAATTACTAATACGTAATGTAAAAAATCCATTGTGGGGAAAAACAGAAAGACCCATGTATTGTAGCACATCTGTTTGTTAAGCCCAAAGAAATGCCAATTTTGAAAATTAGACTTTCAAGTGAATTATTTTTCACAGTTATTTCCCATAGTTACAACAATCTATTCCCACCACCACGTCAACTGGACTTTATGAACTTTGACAGTAATATTTTTTTCGGTCGTGAAAAAATGTTGCGTTACCTGTGTGTACTCTGTTTGAGAATATTTATCTTTATTTTAAATTATTTCGGTAATTTTATTACCTTCGTTTTCCTGATAATTATATTATAATCATATAATAAATTGTTAATTTTTTGTTCATCTGTTTTTTTTCCTGATAGGTAAAATAATATTTTATATAATTACATAATTTTTTACTTTATATCATAATTATATTTTATATAAATCACTTAAAGAAAGATTAATGAGATGTTTCACGGAAAAAAAGAAAAATCGCTCCAACATTTGTGTGTAGATGAATCAAAGTATTGATTCAATTATGTAAGGACAAATAAATAATTAAATTCAAAGATCCCGAGTTCGAATCCCGGTAAGGCATGGCATTTTCACACGCTACATTGTCCTCTGAACCAATACCTAACGGTGGTCCCGGAGATTAAGTAAAAAAAAGGACAAATAAAAAAACATTATTGACTGAGAATAAAATAATTTTAAATTAATTGCTAAATGTTTCAGTATGCTTTAAGTAGACGTTAAATCAGTATTTTAATAACACCCTAAGATATTTAATCTTATAATAAAAAAAACCATAAATAAATGTAAAAAAGAATAAAGATTAAAATTTCATCTGTTATCCCAACACAAATTTCAGGTTTATCGGATTAATAATTTTTAAAAGTTTATCAACAGATTAAAAAAAAAAAATATTTAAATAAATCAGCAGGTAGATCATTAAATAATTAGATCATTTATTGAAAATAGAAACCGATTTATAATAGTCATGTCTCTTATGTTGAGGTATTATGACTTTCAAGCTAAAATAGTTGTCTTGTTTGGTTGAATAGTCAAGTATTATTGATATTTATTTTTTACTGTTTTATTTATTAATTTTCAAAGCGGTATTCTTAAATATAAATGATAGATACGAAATAATTTTAATTTACCAAAAATCCGTCTACATATATTAACATTTACCAAATATCTGACACGCGATTTTTGTATCCCGAAAACTCGTTCTGACTTTTTGAAGTAGCTCCTAGATGTTTAATATTATGTTTTATCATCATTTGTTATATATAATGTTTTTTAATACGTGTTAATGAATAATTTTCTTTTTAAAGTATCTTTTTTTATGAAACATACCCATTCAAAACAACAAAACGAAAATATAATTTTTATTTGTAATTATGTCTACAACATATTCTATATATTTCCTTTACCATGCAGGGATGTGTAATGAACAGGAACGGTTTATTATATCAGAACTTAAATGAGTAGATTTGTGTGGTTTTGTATAATTTATTTTACTACTCGTACATAAACGATAAATCACATTTACTGATCGATTAAAGTTGTTTCAGTTGATTAAACTATTTTTACTTTCCTGGCATCATAGCTCTAAAACTATGCGCAAAAAGAAAAGTATGATAATTTTTTTTTTCTTTTCATTCTGGCGGGTGATTTCAGCCCAGAGAGTGTCGAAGCTTGGTGGGATGAGGTCCACATACAGTGAATATGCGCTGGCCACTGTGCTTGGACCGTTAGACATAGTGGCCCTGAACACCCCACCAGTTCCGACTTATATTGGAAGGGGATCAGGCATATAATTGATGGGGAATATATAATAGGTTGGGAACCGATCAAAGTTTAAATATATACATTTTTCGACTTTTTAAAGCTCTTTTGTTTATTTGTATTCATCATTATTTTTCCACAATGAAAGAATAAATAACCAATGCCAGGATAGTATTATAACTTTATTGTCAGATTTTTTATTTAACACTGAAGAATGTATTTTTCATAAATGGATTATTATGTCATTAACCTTCTTTAATAATCTGTGTTAAAAGGTAACAGACAATTATTTCAAGTAAAATAATTTGTTGTTTATTACGCAATATAAGAATACATGCAATCATTCTCGATTCGCTCTAATTTGAAATTTAATATATATATATATATATATATATATATATATATATATATATATATATATTATATATTATTGGCAAGACTATGAATGCGCAGGATCACATATGTTTTTTGAACGACAGTAATTCTTATTTTTTTCACTCGAGGTATAGTCATATTTTATGAAATTAGAATCATTTTTCAGTTATTATGTTACTAATTTTTATTTGATTGGTTAATTTATTTTGTAAAATATTATTGATAGAGTAAAACACAATGCATTTCTTCTTACTGTATATATTTTTATGAAGATTTTATTAAGTTAATATTATTGTATACAAAAATCTGATATGGACACCACTTGACTTTCTTGTACGTCTATTAAATTACATATACACATTTTTGCTGTACTTCAATTAAACTTATTTCATTTGAAAGTGAGATACGATTCTCCAATTCTTTAATAAAAGTGGACAGTTACAGAATCGCTAAAATATTAATTTTTATTAACATCAAATACATATGTACATACGTACGTATAGACGTCACACCAAAACTAGTCAAAATGAATTCAGAGATTATCAAAATGGATATTTCCGTTGAAATATGAAAAACCATAATGTTTCGCGATCACAATACTTCATTTACTTCGAACAAGAAAGTAAAAATGTATGAAAATTATACTGTTACGGTTTTAAGATAGTGTCTTGGTCTTTCATCCGGAGGTCCCGAGTTCGAATCTTGGTTAGACATGACATTTTTCACACGCTATAAAATCTATTTCCACATCCCATGCACAAGTTGCAAATTTATGTGGTAATACCATCAAGGGAAAAAAAATGCTAGACCTCGAGTAAAAGATTTTTCGGTATGGCTATTCACAAAAGATCGTGCGATAAAGAAATATCGTCTACTTTTGGTTAAATAAGTAGGGGGATTTTAATTACCAATTTTGAACTGCCATACTCTTCTAAATTTAATATTATTACCGCATTCATTATAATTACTTCTATTTATCTATAGAAAGAGTGAATAAAAAATTATATAATCATAAATCAACATTACGACTTTAGTTCTACATTACTAATTGGCTGTACAGCTACCATTTAGATATATTTTAATAAAAAAAAAGGAGGAAAATGAGTAAAAAAATACACACACATACAGTGACATAAAAATAGAACTAACATTTATAAAAAAAATATTTGATTGAATTTCCCAATATCGTAGAAAAGAATGTTACTCTGTAATTTAAAAAAACAAAAACAAAAAAAAAACAAGAAATTTAATTAAGATTACATTTATTTTAATTCAGTTTCTTTAATTAAAAACCACAAACCATACAAGAATTGATAAGCATGGTAGCCCAGGATTATTCAAATAAGACGAATATAAATAAAACACGAATAAGAATATCTATTTCAAAATAAAATTTAATAGAGAACTATAATTCATTTCGTGGTGAAATATACGCCATAATACGACAGACATTATTAATTATTAAATTTTGTTTATGATACCCATTTTTTCTTCGTTCAGGTCCATCTATGGACCACGTACAACAATGCTTATTTAGGTTATACATTTTATACATTTCATCCTTATCTTACATCCTCCAATACTTCATTCTAACTCTCGTTGCTTCCCTTCTTTCTCCGAGTATCTCGTTTCTCCTCTTCTGTGTGTGACCTGAAAACTTTTAAAAGTTTTGACTGTTTCTCTGTCCAGAATTATTTGTTCTTCAGTGTTCATCTCTTCAGTATCCTTAAAATAATTCTCTCAGTTCACTGTTTATTATTATTTTTGTTAAAGAAGTACTTGAAAACAGCTTTAGTTAACCTTCTTACATCCATTCGGTATAAGTGTTCGAAATAGTAGAGCTTCCTTTTTCTCATTTCATCTTCTACTTTATCCATTCCTACTATTTTATACAATTTTTAATTTGTATTGTCCCTTTTCATACACTTTGGATCCCAGAATTATTCTTAGTATTATTCTCTTCTCCACATACTTATTCCTTTGAATATGTCCAATGCCGTTTAGATAATGGCATTCTACATTCTACAATAATTTTGGTCTCACAGTTATACAGTACTGTCTTACTTTGCCTTGATCGAAATGGATATTTTATTGAAGATATTTTTTGTTAAGTTATATACTAGTTCTATTCTCTATTTCTCGTTCTGCAGTTAACCTTATCTATGTCCTTTGGTCGGATCCATTCTTTTAAGTACATTTTTCTCTTTCCTGTTTTGTCCAATATTTTCTTTTTAGCTTCCTGTTCTCCACTCTTTTTGTTGCGATGAATTTAGATCTTTCAAAGGAGATATTTAGGCTAACTTTATGAGTGCGTTGAGTATTTTCATCTCCAGAAACTGTGTACAAAAATTTCGATGCGCCACTAGATCTCCGGGAAATAACTCTTGCATCACATGAATCTTGTTTGGATGGAATTTATTATCCAGATGCAACATCCGTCTCACGCTTCTGTCCGATATGTTAAGGAATTGCAAATGCCGAGAACTGATCGCGTTGGACTTTGCTCTAAACAGCTCTTACTGTTGTAATGTTATCCGGGTGCAAATCGTACTTGGCCTGCCAGGTGGTTTCTTGTTTGAAGCAGATGTTGTTGTTCTGAACTGCCTGACCACCTCATAATCGACTTCTGCGACGAAATTTGTCCATTCCGATCGATTTTGAAATGTTGTAGCAAATGCTGCATTCTTATAACACTATCAGCACACTTAAAGAAAGCTTCAATTGAAAACCCGCGATGTTTATTTGACCAGTGCTCCATACTGATGCCAAGGTATGTAGTACGACCGACCGAAAATGCTTTGAACTGCACTATGCAGTGGCATAAACATCAACTCTTTAAGAACCCGTGACCAATAATAGCGCACGATTTAAAATGGGTCGTTTTTTCTGCCGCACTTGTGTATACATATGTATTTTTTTCAGTCTTTCAACTGATTTGATGCACTTTTCCAAGCGCTGTACTAATATTTTAGTCTTATTATAATCTCTTACATCCACAATCATCTGTTTCGTTTAAGTTAATTTTTGTCTTCCTTGGCTGTTTTTTCCTTCGGCATTTTTAAAACACAGAATTAAGTTTATAGGTGTTTTAATATCTAAATAATATTTAAAAACAGTGGCGGCTCATGTATAGGCACTGTGGAACTGTAGCACTCCTTATTTCCACTTGATATTATCGGTAACACTTAAAATAATGAGTCCTTTTATCTTTAATTCTTTCTTTATACTTGTACAATATGTAATCCTTAAGCTTAATGTCAATAGCCATCCCCCAATTTATGAAAACGATACAAAAGTTTTTCTATGGAACTATGCGCTTCACAGTTCCAACGGCGTGGTGTTTGAATGTTGTGCGCATGGGCACATAGGAAGCTGCACGCGATGCTGCTGCGAGGGACAGAGAGCACTGTCGCTTCCGCAGTGCCGACCCTGGCGTGCTGGTGGAAGGTAATTTTTTTTTTATTTCGGGTGTGTACGAAACGTTCCTTGTTCATTCCCTTTTCTAGTTTAGTCAGCGGAAGGAATATGGATAGCGGTTTAGTTGTTTTTTCAGTAGTGATCAGAAGATGGCGTAAAGCAAGGGCTCTTTGATAGCCATATCTATTCATAAACACGCTGGAAGAGCAAAAGAGAAGGTAATCAGCAACAGTTAATTATGTATTTGTTTCTGTGTACATAGAAATTTAAATTAAGCACCTTCGGACTATAATGTTTTTAAGTGGACATTTTATTAAGTTACCTAATTATACTAAAAAATATTATCTGTACTGACATTTTATTTATTCGGTTAAACCAAATACGGGTTTTAAGCATAATGTGCTTAAAAACCGTGTACCATATTCTTGAATGTGATAAAGTATAGAATTAGATTATTATCCTGTTTTCAGCTATTCTATTTGATTAATTTTTCGTTCTTTTGTTTTACAGTAAATTTTAACCATGGCCTTGAAAAGGTCCAGAAAAAAATGTTATGGAACAGCACCCACTAATTTTAACAACGAGCCACCATTGCCTAAAAAAGTAAATGTTTAGCATTTTACGACGCGTTTATAATATATACTTAAATTATTACTAATATATATATATATATATATATTATATATATAAATTTCAACTATTATGAATTTAATTATAAGACTTATCAGCCATCTGTCTTAATATAAGTCTTGTAATTCATTCATGTCTTATCAGTAATTCTTAATATAAAACTTATGTCCTCTTTTTTGCAAAACTTCTTCCATATTACACATCTTTCGTTTCACAATTCATTTTGAAATCATTTTATTTTATACTGATTAATACGCCGAAATTTTGGTATTATTTTACGTCATCATATTTGAAATAACCTCTATAATTTATGTTGTGGTCCTCCTTATTGTCCATGTTCCGTTAGCGTAAAGCATTATAATCCAATTAAATAATTTTAATTTCATTCTAATTTCTAAATGTTTGTTTATTGCCAACAGATTCCTTTATTACAAGCGTTTCTCTTTTTATTAGTGGAAATTTTCATCTGATTTTTTTTTTTTAGTTTGATTCATACTTTATAAGTTTATTACCTTAGTATAAAATAGCAAACAAGATATATGTCTTTTGATATATTGAATTATTCTGTTTAATTATTTACTCTTCATTATATTTCTTCTACATGTATGTAATTATCGTTTTTTTACACTTTTACTTTCCACTTGATTTTTTGTTCATTAAAAACACATTTTTACTTTTAGAAAAGATTTCAATATCATCAGGAAATTTTTTTTGTCCTTGATTTTTTTTCAAAATTTCTTCACTTTTTTTTTGTTGCTTCTGCTATTTAAAGTTTAAAATCTAAAGGGGATAAACTACATATTACTTATATATGTTAAAACTATAAACCGTACATAATTGAATCGCTCTCTTTTCTCTTCTCTCTTCATCGTCGGTTCAATTTCCTTCTTTCGGATTTATAATTACTATAATTATTAATAAAAGGTAAGTAAGTTAACTTATAAAAAAAAATCTTAGCGATATCTGATTAGATAGAACATCATCAGATTGATTTCTGGTTATAATATCAGATACATCCTGATTTACTCTATTAAAGGAAACCGTTCCAAGTTTTATCTTATCAAGATGAGTTAGTTTAAAATATATTTCAGGTCTTTTTTAATTACTACTTGATGTAGTAAATAATATTTTCCTATTTCATTAACGTCCAGTTTTAAAAAACTTTAGAGATAATTTTAAAATGATTTTCGTGTATATAATTGCTAATAAAAAAAAATTTCTTTAATTGAAGAATAATTATTTAATAACGAAATTAATTTATCACGCTACTACTGTTGGTCTTGTTTAGAATTTTAATACGCTAAATTTTGTTATTAATATTAATGATATTTTTGTTATGATCGTGTGAAAACAGAATAATTTGTGTTAATTTATATTAAGATATTTGTTTTGTAAAATAATATAACCAGTCCAGTGAAATTGAAGATGCGCGTAAGCAAATGTTTGCTCTAATTGGCTATATTTAAATATTTTCCAAACTATATTACGTACGACCACTGTGATCTAAGATTATAAATCCTACACCTCGTTTTTTTTACAAATATTAATTTATTAACGATTTAATAATTATTATTTTTCATTATTTTATTCATTTTCTCATATACCACATTAAAACAAATATTTCAAAATATTTTTTTTTAGCTTTAAATATTAATTTATAAAAATTATGCCAAATGCGCC
The DNA here is from genome assembly GCF_047948215.1 of Lycorma delicatula. Lineage (NCBI taxonomy): Eukaryota > Metazoa > Arthropoda > Insecta > Hemiptera > Fulgoridae > Lycorma > Lycorma delicatula. The sequence goes on along the minus strand of NC_134462.1, from coordinate 41,593,568 downwards.
GAATGTAGACGTACGGTGTATAATTGTGGTGAACAGCTTGTACTTGTAATGTGGAAATATACAACGATTCCAGAACAAAGTAGAGAGGGTGATTGCCGAAGCGCCATAGTTCATACAGAATGATGAGATTCACGATTAACTGGAGCTCTCCCCTCGATTCGTGATGTTGCAGGGCAGCGTAGTTTCAAATACCTGCAGAGTCTTGAGAATTATGTAAACCACTTTGGAATTAATCTAATTAATGACCTCAGCGACGTCCTACGGTTGAGACGTGTCCATGTATTCGACTTAGGATCTCAGTTTTGAATCTAACACCGTTAAGTATAGTGGTGTCGTATGTAATTTCTTTGTTACTTCTCTTTCTTTTTATTCTTGTTTTTGCTTTTATCTTTTTCTTAATGTTTATTCTTTGTTATTATTGTTTGTTCTTGTGGATTATATGGTGCTGAAATTATTGTTTCGTGATTTATGACTGAGCTTGAAATTTCAAATTAGACTTTAAGTTTACTACTTGGTTTGGTTCAGCATTTAAAAAAAATTAGGGTTCAAATACGAAGGTAGAAGAACAATTGCTAACATTTACAGGAACCAAACAGCAACAGTAATAATTAAAGAACATAAGAAAGAAGCCGTAATAAGAAAGGGAGTCCGACAAGGATGTTCCCTATCCCCGTTACTTTTTAATCTTTACTTAGAAGTAGCAGTTAATGATGTTAAAGAACAATTTAGATCCGGAGTAACAGTACAAGGTGAAAAGATAAAGATGCTACGATTTGCTGATGATATAGTAATTCTAGCTGAGAGTAAAAAGGATTTAGAAGGAGCAATGAACGGCATAGATGAAGTCATACGCAAAAACTACCGTATGAAAATAAACAAGAACAAAACGCAGTAATGAAATGTAGTAGAAATAACGAAGATGGACCACTGAATGTAAACATAGGAAGATAAAAGATTATGGAGGTAGAAGAATTTTGTTATTTGGGCAATAGAATTACTAAAGATTGACGAAGCAGGAGCGATGTAAAAAGCCGAATAGCACAGGCGAAACGAGACTTCAGTCAGAAATAAAATTTGCTTACATCAAAAATTAATTTAAACGTCAGGAAAAATTTTTGAAAGTATATGTTTGGAGCGTAGCTTTATATGAAAGTGAAACGTGGACGATCGGAGTACCTAAGAAGAAAAGATTTAGAAGCTTTTGAAACGTAGTGCTGTAGGAGAATGTTAAAAATCAGATGGTTGGATTAAGTGACAAATGAAGAGGTGTTGCGGCAAATAGATGAAGAAAGAAGCATTTGGAAAAATATAGTTAAATGAAGAGATAGACTTATAGGCCACATATTAAGCCACCCTGGAATAGTTGCTTTAATATTGGAGGGTCAGGTTGAAGGAAAAATTGTGTAGGCAGGTAACGTTTGGAGTATGTAAAACAAATTGTTAGGGATGTAGGATGTACGGATTGTACCGAAATAAACGACTAGCACTAGATAGGGAATCTTAGAGAGCTGCATCAAACCAGTCAAGTGACTGAAGACAAAAAAAAGTTTACTTGAAACTATTTATTGTGTATTACTTATTTTGGGTTCCTTAAGGACCCCCTTATTACGTGCTTTTGTCGGGAAACTTACTTATGGCTTCGCAGGAGAGTTGATTGTAATTATAATTGTTATTGAGAAAAAAAAATTGTTTTTAACTCGAACTGATTTTTAAACGTAATCGCTATTACATCGATAACTGAAAAACAATTGGTTAATAAAAGTCATAATTTGACAAGGACAATGTAAAAAAAGATTAATTTTAACTCAGTTCGTAGGGTTTTATTTTAATAATTTTATGTAAATCCAAATAAGATTAAAGAATCGTCAAACACTATGACTCGTGGAACTGTGAACTCTACAGTCATATCTCCTAGAGCAGTATTGCAAGAAGAAAAGTACAATAATCGGTCAAAAAAGCAATTTTTTTTTTTTTTATGTACGATGTACGAGTATATGTTGGCGTGTTTGAAGCTTAATAACGTTTGATTGGATAAACCGATTTGGTGAAATTTGACACAAAAACTCACGTATTTGGGGCTATTTGTTGATAAAATTCTGGGATCAATTTTTCAAATTATGCAGACATAATCACTTATATTAAGTTCATGCTTATCTTAACATTTAAAAAAAAAATTTACCCCAAATTTCCCTCTTCCCCAAAAATCGAAAAAAGCTATCTTTTTATGAATTGTATATTTTTTAACTGAATTTCTTTTTTGTCTTCCTAGGCATAGTAATAGTGGAAGTGACCTATAAAAAGTACTTTGGGTTAAATGTATGTTGGTGGGGAAGCTGATCAAAGTTTAAAAATATCGATTGCTTAAAAATTTTTTTAAACTTTTTTGATTATTATGAAGACTGTATTTCCCACTATATCAGAATAAATAACCTACAGCAAAAAAGTATTACAAATTTATTGACAGGTTTTTTTTTTAGAATTGAAATGATTTAAATTAAAAAAAGTGGTTGGAGATAAAAGTCCATCTACGGCTTTTTACCATTATAAAGCTGGTTATTAAGGTGCCGAACTCATCGGCTGTGTAAGATATTCTCATATAAGATGACTAGTTATACAGGAAATGTTAGGTTTTACAGATTTTACATTTCTAATATATCTACTTATATTTTTCTATGCGTACGTGTGCCCGCGCTCCTCTTGTATCTATCTCTTATATATAATATATAAAAAAATTCTTCCAGTGTGTTTAAAATATTAGCATAAATAATAGTTGCAATTTTAAAAATTTGCAAAGAAATTTGTAAAACAGCTGATTAAAGTTTTTTTTTTTTAGTATTCTTAGAAGATAAAATCTGGAATAGATAACATCACCAGTTTAGTGGTAAATGAGCAGTCTCAAACATTTTAATAAAATTGAACAAGATAATCAGTCGTTTATTGGAGTTGAAAGAAACTATTTTGTTATTTAGACCATAAATTTATACGAGTTTTATTATTTTTCCATTATAACTTGATTATTTGAAGTCCAACAGGAAAACCAAAACCAGCCCTTATTTTTGTTTACTATTGACAACCTTAAACTTTCAGCATTAAGACAACTGATTCCTAACTAGCAGAGAATAATATTTATAAAAGATATATAAAAAATCTCATTAAAATATTTTAATTCTTTTTGAACGTATATATTTCTGTTTTAAAAAACATAAAATGGCAAAGAGAGAAATGAAGAAGCGTTTGCGTGAACACAACCGAAATATTGAAGGACTGTTTTTTATACATATGATTGTGTGTGCTCGCGCGCATGCTTGCTTGTATATATATATATATAATAAATATAGTAATAAGAATAAACATAATAATTGAGGAAAGCATTTATTTTTAACAAATTACACTTGTTTAGTCTCAATGAAAAATGTTTAAAAAAACTGTGATTCAATCATTATTTCTATATTTTTCAGTATTGAACATTGTGAAGTAGGGAAGAAATTGAGCTTTGCCTGAAATGTAGTTGTACGGAATTATTTCTTATATTCTCATACAGTTAAAGCTTCACGTAGAAAGAATTTTCCGAGTGTCTGGCTAAACAAGCTGCAGCAAGTAATCATTACTCGTAAGCATCAGTTTGGCAATGTCAAGCGCGGTTATGTGGTAATGGTAGTTTGTGAGTATAGTTTTTACCTATGAGGAAGACTACTTTCTTCCCTTCTAGCAAATTGAAGTCTTCGACGTAAAAATAAAAGATTAGTTTAGCCAAAATATTGACACCAAAAGAATAGTTAGTTATTAATGACCAAATTTGTCATTATTTGCTGTATTTGTACACCGTTTAATTTTCAATTTTGGTGAATTAATTTTTTCGTAAATTATTTATCGATTCCAGTTAGGTTCAAATTAAAAGTATACAAAAATGAGAAACAAACATGGTAAATATTAGCATTATTTTTTAAATTGCAGTTGGAACGCCGATTATCTGTATTGTTCGAACTCGTGTAATAAGAAATTCGGATAATTGGAAAATTAAAAATGGTTAATCATATGTATGAACATATAATGGACGTTATACTTAAAAAAAGATGAATATATAAAAAAATAAATGTATTTCAGTAAATTTAAAAAATACTCAGAACTTACGTAAAATGTAATAAAAAAAACTAAAAAAAAACAGATTCGGTAATACTTTATAAAAAAATAAAATAAATAAATAAATTTAAAAAAATCCAATGTGTAGAGATTTGCAAATAAAAGAAACAGAAACAAAGATTTAAATAAAATAAAAATTGACTACCTGACTGTTTTATAAAAATATAATTAAAAAACGTATTGAAAAATAAAATCTTACAAAAAAAGAATATTGAAGAGAATTTTAGTTAAGTTACTTTGTATTATAAAAAAAATATTTTTTTAAAAACGACAAAAAATCGAATAAAAACGTACAGTTTGTTTAACAGAATAAAACTTAGTAATTCAATAATCAAAACATACTTTTAAAAACATTATTTATTTATTTTTAAATCTGTTACTTATACTTACTTTAATGTTCATCTTTATTTATTGAGCTGTAATATCACATAATCGTTTTATGATAAGAATCTCTGTAGAATCGCATTCTTTTTGTCGCACCAAACAATCCACAGCGTTAGACAAACTTCTTGAGTTTCTTTTTGTGTAAGGGACCTGGATGTAACTCATTTTATCATAAGTTCATACTCCACAAATTAATTTATTTCCATTAATCTTTTCACAAGTTAATTTTATAATTAGTTTAGCACAGGTTTAAATTCAAGACCATAGTCCCGATAGGGAATTTCCTTTTGAAGGTTCTCTACTTAAGGTAAGGCAGAATTAAGACCGAGACCTGGCTTCTGGAGGTAGGGACTAGTTTTACCGTAGCTGAACCTTTTAGTTTTTTTTTGTTTCTGATTTAAACACCCCTAAGGTAACCAGTCCAGCAATTAAGCTTCACTCGGTCACCTAATGGTGTCGTGGCAGCAGCCTGCCTCCCTGTCTAGCCCCTTGCAGAGGAATCCCACCGGAATCTCCCTAGCATCATCAGGGCAGGCCTGCTTCCTCGTCTGGATAGTCAGCCCATTTATCAGCTGAAGAATTGCCTTTCCGGTCCCTATCCTACGAAGCATTAGGTGTGCGTTTCGCACATTTGGTGTGTACCCCATGAGACCCGTCCTCTCACACCTTGAGGGTCCCCCAAACCATCATCGGGTAGCTCCGATCCCCACTCTTGCATGTGATTGGATCAAAGCACCCTAGGCATGGGGGCTACCTCGCTAGTCCTAGACGTCGCCACGCTTCGTTCCAGCCTTCATTATTTTCGTAGATCCCCTCACCACAAGACTACACAACAGTCAGCCTGCACCCTACACGCTGTACTCTGACTTCTTCATCCGCAACCGTCTTCCATTGCTCGGCACCTCGTAGGATGTAGGCTTCTGTATCCTCCGCCGTGATCCGTCCTAAGCCCGCTCGTGCCTTGATCTCGTCCCATCTGGGGCTCTCATATAATGTGTGCTCCGTAGTATCCACTAGTCCACAATAGATACAATCAGGGAATTCTCTTTTCCGAAACCTGTAGAAGTATGCCGGATGTAAAGCCAGTAGACCGGGAGGCCCGTTAGAGTATTGGACACTCCCCTGGGCTGAGTTATACTTAATTGTGGGTCCGACCCACGGGAAGTGGGAATAAAAAAAAATTTAATTTACGTATGTTTTGTGCTATACGAATTGCAAAAATTTCAATAAAAACCCCAGTAGAAATAATGATCTACCCTGTTGATGTAAAACTTTATTGAATAGTAATTTAGAGTTTTTAAATAGTGTTCTTTTTTTTTCTTTATGCGGATGTAACTAGTCCGGATAGTTGGACATCCGGATAATCGGCATCCTATTATATACATTTATAAATATATATTCTCTTGATTAAACATCTTTCAATATCTATCGTATACTGTTAAAATTTTTTTCACAGATTTAATGATAAGTAAAACTAATCAGTATGCTATCTTCGTTTACTTGCTATTAAGAAAATTGATAACATAATGTAATTCGATGTCATTCATTTCCTTCTTATAAAATTTCTGGATTGATTTTTTTAACGATTTCTTATTGGATTACTTATTGGGCTTCACCATTTAAATAAATTCTTCCTACTGATTTTCAGTTTCCTTAAATTTAAAGTTGAATGAATTAATAAATAAAAAATTATACTTTATAGCGTGAACAAATAAGTATAATATTTATATTTGAATTGTTTTATCTTTTTCAAAAGAACTTTTACTATAAAACCAAATAACTAATCGGGATCTTAAATTATTTCTTTGTAAAACAATGTAAATCTTTTTTTAACATCTTCATTTTAATCACTATTTGAGCAGAAAAACTGTTTCTTTTTTTAAAGATAAATTTAAACATCTACCAAAGAAATATGGGTACAGATAAAATTGATTAATTTTTCAATTTATTAATTAAAATAATTTTATCCAAATATTATTACTTTTAAATCGTAGTGTTCATGATATCATGGAATTTTGGGTTTTAATGAATATAGAACAAAAAAATTATACCAGTATCATTTTAATATATTTTAGTATTTCAATTAAAATTCTCTGTTCCAACAGTGAGCATCAGGAAGCGATTAGTGTAAAAAATTAATATTAGAATTTAGCATTTGTCGTTAGAGAGAGAACACGTTAGTATTATTTCAATACAATTATAACAATAATGTTATCTTTGTGCATTATCTAGAAATTTTGTTTATTAATAATTTTCTATGTTTTAAGTAAATAGTAGTAATTTTATTTTTAAATTTAATAATTAAATCACAAATTTCTACAATTATTTTATATAACGCCAAAATTTATTAAATAATGTTATTTCTAAAACTTATAATATTGGGATACGTTTAGCAAAGATACGGCGTTTATTATTTTCAGTTTATAATTTTAAAAAAATTATAATGTATTCGAAATATAATAAACTATGAAATCGAATTACTTGAAAACTATAAAAAAAAATTTATTTTTATTATTGGTAAGATATGTATGAATAATATAACAAAATTTGTCTTTTTTTAATTTAAGTTTTATTTCATAACTGATTATAAACTAAATCTCTTTAAATTAATAAAGATATTTAAATAAAATTGTTCAATATTTAATAGTTTCATGTTATTAAATATTAAAGAGTTAAAGAGTCTTAAGCTGCGTAATTTAAACGAGAGAACATTCTAGATGCGATTATATTTCTGCAGGTAAGCATTCGTCATTTTAAAATAAATTTTTTCTGTATTTAGGTGAAAAAGTATGGCTTCAAGTGCAGTCTTAGGTTTGTTATTATGTCATTCAAGTAAGTATTATTAGGTTTCGCGTGTTTCCCTTTGTTCGTGAATTTTTGTTTGTTTTGCTTATATTTTGTTGATGTTAATTGTTTGTGTTATGTTACTGTTTTATCTTTGTAATAATTAATTAATTTTTATTATATCGGTCTCCCGTTGCTAGGGTCTGTTACCTTAGCAACGGTAGGTTATACTCAATTTTTCTGTTATTTCCCGATTATTTTCGTTACTTTTGTTGTGTAATATTTTTGGGTATTCTTAACACGTTTTGGAAGTCATTTGGATTTAATTTTGTTTATAAAAACATTTATTTCGGTGTTAGATTTTAGCGGCTGATTTTTGTTTACAAATTAGACTTTAAAAATTTTACTAGTGTAACTAAATAATGTTTGATACAGACATAACGATTATGTCTAGGGATTAGCCCACGGACCATGCGAATGGCGGGGAACGGCCGGAGGCGGGACAACTTGCGCTCATTGCTCTGGTGACATTAATGATTCAGGCTCTATGCGGGGCACTTGGCTACCTCGTTCTAAGACACGTGATTTGCGGCCTGCCGCGTCTAAAACGGAAGACACAAAACGAAGGACAGTTACCAGGCAGACGGACGGACAACGGCAACGGAGGAGGTGGTCTGACATACGGCTATAGAAACTGGTCGGAATGGACCTGTGTGATTCGGCTTCGTCTGACAGTGAAGACCCCATAGTGTTGCACGCGGATATAGTCACGGGGCTTAGGAGGGGTACGAAAGTGAAGGTTCGGGTTCATACCCCGAACCTTTCTGACGGGCCGGACTCCGTGTATGAGGTGAACATGGAGGAGGAGGAGGGGAGGATAACTGGATACGACAAAAATCGACGAATAAATGGCCCAAACGCAGCTCCCCTCCGTCAGTGCTGCCATCATGAAATGACCGGCGGAACTTATGAAGCATGTTGAACTCTAAAGTAACAAGTCCACAATTAACGACATACGTTTTAGTGACCTCTCGACTACACAGACCGCGGCGAGCCCTGCTGGAGTGAGGACCGGAAATGTAGTTGAGAACAGATCTAGGATACTCTGGCGGGATGAGGAACCTACTGGAAACAGGAGGTTCACGATTTACTTCGACTAAACATCCGACGACCATAATTTATTGACTATTATTCTGGCCTCTCTCAGACAGGTGCTGGTAGAAAATCCGACACCTGTGTTTCTTTTACCGCATACCAACTTTGGCCAGTGCTTGGAAAGAATGATAGATACTACATGTTGTCGGGAGGACAGGAGCTCCCGTGAAAGTTATTGATCCTTGGTCGAGCGGGTTGAAGGTTGGTACGAATACTTCGGTGACTAAGTGAACCACACCACCTGTACCAACCAGTGGCACAGTTGTCGTGAAGGCGGCTGGGTGTACATATCCTGAACTCCTTCGAACTGTGAAAGACTCGATTACCGTTGAGGAGGTGGGCGATGTGTTGTTGCTACGGAAAGGAGCAGGTGGTGAACTGCAGATCAGGGTGAAGGGATCCGACAAAGCGGCCGAACTCAGTAGTACACTACAGAGTAAAGTTTGCGACCTTCAAGTAGACCTGAAGTCTCATGATAGCCGCAGGACGATAATCCACCTCTAGGACTTAGATTGTGATACCATCAAAGAGGAAGTTGTAGTGGCTGGGAAACGGTGGTGGAGGAAGGAGGAGAGTTTAAAGTGACCTCACTTCGTCCATCGTACGGTGATATGCAAAATGCCACCTTTATCTCCTTGTATGGCATAGCGAGAAAACTCACAGACCAGAGGATTAAGATCGGTTGGGTCCACTGTAGGCTCGAGTCAGAGACCCTGAGGATCACTGCCTTAGGTGTTGGGCCCTAGGGCACATGTCGCCCGCCTGTACATGACCTGACCGAAACGGATTGTGTTTCAACTGCGGGCAGCCGGACTACAGGCGAGCCTAATGTCTGAAAAAGACGAAATGCGTGGTTTGTGATAAGGAGGGTCGTAGGACCGAGGTCTGTCCAACCCTTCAATGAAATATCTCCAAATTAATACCTTGCTTCATAATATTGGACATAACCTCGCTGGACGTGGCCTTGTGTCTAGCGATCCATAGTAATGCTAGGGCTCCTAGAGTGGAGTTCAGGAACGACAAGGCCACGTCCAGCTAATCCATGGACGTCATCATTCTGTCGGAACCTCCTGCATCGGTCACATCCAGTGAGATAGGTTAGTAGTTCAGTCCTAAGTTCAGGCCTGTGTGAGAATATATAATGACGATACTACTACACAAAGGCAGGGACGACGAGTTAGCGACAGAGTGATGGAAAGCCTCCTTTGAAGTCGTTGTTCGTTCTCGAGTTGTTAAAACCGAGACCCTACTGGGTCCCTACAGGGATCCGATTAGAGGCAGGCAGCTGTTAAAAGACTGAGACCCGTTGTGGGGATACTCACATTGGAGGCAAGGCATCAAGCCTGCTTGGGAGGGGTTCAGGAATGACATAGTCGGGCCTGGATACCTTGCGTAGAGGTTAGAGGCAGGCAGTCCGTTAAGAATCGACAATTCCCTCGGCTGTACTAATGCTTCACGGTGAATCCAGCTCAGGGGGATAGGGAAACAATATAAAGCAAAAAATAAAATAAATTGTTTTAATCGCAATTCATTAAAAGCAATAACCATTTAATTTATATTTTAATAAAATATCTTAATCAAAGAATTTTGTTTAACTCTAAATATTCAAATGATGTCGCTCAGATCGTTATTTATTAATATGTTTAGTATAACGTAAAAATAATATCTGCATTATCCAAAAATAAACAATCTGCTCAACAATTAAAAATCACTTGATCTAGTTAAAACTTTACCAATTATTTAAGGATTCTTTAATAAATATACTTATACAAGTTTTACAGTTTTATTTTTACTCATTTTGGTTTTGCTTTTATTTAAATTTTATATTTATTTATAAGATGTGGAATAGAAATGACACATTTTTTTTCTTTCAACATCAGTATTTTTTTTCTTGTATGTTTTTTATTAAACTAAATTTAGTAATTAAAAGTCACATCGAATTTACACATGTATAATTAATGTCACTTAAATAAATTTTTCTTTTCGCTTCTAGTTTTTTATATGGTAAATGTAGTTATTTACTGAAAAAACCACATAGATTTTATCTCCTTTAGATATAATCTGTACATGATCAGAAAAATCCATAGTACTATTTCAAGCGATGTTGTTACTCGTATTATCATGCAGTCGGAGTTTTAAGATCTTTATCTGTCGATTGTACGTCTGATTTTGTCGTTATTATATATATCACAACCATATAAGAAATTATACAATTAATAAATAACACGTTAATTTTTATTGAGTACAAAAAAGGTTATTGAAATCGTTGAATGTCATATTACAAGTAGTGTGAAAAAAAATGTTGTCTGGGTAATGTATGTCTCAGCTAATTTGATAAGTAACGTTTATACTCTTAATTATTTATTTATAATGACAGTAAAAATACTTTTGCAACACCAGGTAGTTTACCTTGATCATTTTCTGTAATAATAGAGTGGTAAATCGCATCTGGTGCCCGTTTACAACTTTTAGTGTTTCGTATGGTCAAACAATACATTAATATGATAAGATAATTTTTTTTTACTTTTTTTTTTATTGGCAGAGAGGTCAGTTTCAATAGATTCTTTATTTCATGATTATATAGAAATAAATATTTATTATAAATACTATTTTTTATTTGTTTCTAATTGATTGCTGATAACGATTTTTATCAATCAATTTCGGCAATATTAATTTTTTTTAATGTATTTTCTGTTAAGAGTAACTGAAAATTTATTGATTATAATTTCTGTAAAATTTAAACTTTTTTTGTTGGAATTGATAGGTTCCTTACAATAAAAACTGAACTTTTTCTTTCTCGTATAGCGCTATAGCTGTAGAAGGGAAAGTATTGCAATCGGTCCAATTTGGACATACGCAGTTTTTTCCGGTTTTTACGTTTTGACACCTAAAGAACAAAAAAAAAAAAACGGATGGAAATTTTCCGGATATTCGTATGTACGCGTGTGTGTTCGGTATCGCACTCTAAATTATCTTATATTTCCAGAACCACTGGACCGATTTGGACCAAATTTGGTCAGATTGCTTCTGTGTATGGGAGATTGATGCCATTCAATTTTCAACTTAAAAGGTCAAGGGGGTGAGGCTGTAGAGCAAGGTCACCTTCAGTATCTCGAGATTTCGTGTAATTAAGGTCTTATTTTTCTTAAGCACATTTGTTAATGATTGAGAAATAATAATATTTGCCAAAAAAAGATATTCATACTCGTACCCCCACCCAAAAGTTTTCTAATTAAACTAATGGCTAAGTGGGTATACTGCGTCTATAGTACTTCTTCTCACCACCACAACGAGAGCTAATTTGCACTGATGTACAGCCATTGTAGTCGTCTCTATGTCGTGACGTCATAGATGAGCAGTAGAAGGTAAAAAGTATTTAAAGTGGCCGCTAGTACCGCCACAGCCATGCGAATGAAATACGGTATGCGCGCGCTCTTTAGTTAGAATCACTGAATTAAATAAATAAAAAAATATTATATTTAAATAAAATGATAAATATTTTAAATTACGTTGCGTCTGTATGTGTATGTAAGCCGTGCATTAGAAAAAAGCTGCGTGGCGGGAAAGTCCTACAACTATGTTTTAAGCTTTTTTTATTTTAATCAAGGTTTAATCTATAATCTAAAATTATGAAATTTCTTATGATAGTTATGAATTATAATTTTATTAAATTGATAGAAAAATTTGTTTATGGATGGGAAAAATATTAAGGTATAATTAATAACTGAAGACATATGGGTTTACCTAGAGTGCCGTGGATTTTATACAATTTTTTATTAGTGAGTGTTTTTTTACTTAAAAGTAGTATCATTTAAAAACATAAGACAATTTAAATATCATAAAAGTATCTGGTTCTTAAAAGATTCATATAATTTGGGTAAGATAAAATCTAATTTCTGTGCACGTTCCCTGAAATTTTCATCTGCCATCTGCATTATTGCTGTGTATTTTCATTAAATATAAATATATATCTTTTTACCGACTTTTCGAAGAAAAGCATATTACTTTCGGTGCGTGGTGGAAGTGAGAGTGGTGAAAACGAATTTTCTTTTATGTTTTGAGATATGAGGAGTACGAAAACACAAATCATTTAAATTTTGGTTTCCTTCAATATTTATTTACATATAGGCGACCTATGTATAAAAATTTGTGGCTCGAAAATCTCCAAAGCTACTGGATTAATTTCAATGAAATTCAGAAGTGCAGTAATAGTGTACCTGAAGTTGTGTATTAGAAAATTTGATGAAAATTGGATTTAGTCTTTCTTCAATTCCAGCCAGTTTAATATCAAAAAAATTTGAGCGTGGATATTAGAAGCGTGGTTTGTTATGATGCTGCAACTTGGAACGTTGACATTTCTTTATCTGTGTTATCTATTGTTAGCAATATTGTTCGGCGTGTTGTAGCGTTACCTGCTTTGAAGTTCATGATTGGGTATTGTTTGAGTGGGGCAAAAGGAAACAAAATAAAATAAATAAAAGTCTGTCTTCTTACGCAGAACTGCGCAAGAATTTTTTTATTCTAAGTAGTTATTTATAGTAGAAACGATTTTAAGTAGCTGATTTCTTTTTTTTTAATAACTCTATTATATTAAGTGTAATTATTCTGTTTTAATGGTCTGCACTTCGTGTGTGGATCCATTACCACCTGTTCAGGATTTCATGATACGACTTTGTATTTGGAATAGAGCCAATCCATTACTTCTTTATTTACTAATAGAAGATTTTTCATTATATTATATTATGTTATTACGTGAGAATGTTTTGTATTTTAAAAATGTATCTTTATATTATATTTTTTTATTACGCCTCATTATTCATTACATAAGACTTTGAGTAATAAATTCCATTTTTTACTTTGTTGTACTAATAGATCCTTCAGAATTATTATTTATATTTTTTTTTTACACTAACTCATAATTATTTCAAGTTTTGTATTGATGTCCAATTATTCTTGTATAATATAATCTACTGTTCAATTATCAGAGGTATTCTTTGGTTTCCTTTTCAGGCATTTGTAAAGTCTGAATCATAAATGTTATTTATCAATATTATTCTCCCAACCATAAGCATAACAAACAAAGCGATGGTCCAGAAGGCTTCTCCCCTTGACTTAGTAAGATAAGCTTTCCGTTGTAAAAAAAGAATTGTATTTTTTTAAATAAACAAAAAACGAAGTCTTTATGCATTTGTTTTTTTACACTCAATTTTTATAAACTTGTATAAAAAATTTGTATAACTTTTTTAAAAATCAGCAGATAAAAATGTCGATTTTATCTTCGTTCAACTTCAGGTTATTTCGACAATATATATTTTTTATAACGTTACGGTCTTATTAAGAAATCAATTATTCTTAGTTTTAAACAGTTAAAAAACAAATTTAAAAAAATAGTCATCTATAAATTAGGAAATAAATTTTTTACAAAAATAAAAAATAAATTTAAAAAGTTTTTCTGTAGGTTCTTAGTTTTTAATGGCCAGTAAAAATCATATATACTGGTGACAATATAAACTTGAAGGTTTAATTTTTTTATTTACACGGTTATTAAACAATCTGTAATTTTTTTTTTTTATTCTTCAACGACACTTATCACATAAACGCATTATTCTTTATGCGTTTATTCTTTAGGCGGATGCGGAATGGGCTCAAACATCAAGTTACGGAGTGCCATTAGAGAGCTTGCCCGGTACTAATCGTGCACAGATTTTGCGGTAACCCAATTGCTAGATAATATGACCTACTTGTTCTTTAGATATGCCTAACTGAATAGCGATTTGTTTCTGGGTGATTCGCAGGTCACTTTGAAGAAAATCGTCCACCTCCTTTCGATATTTATCGTCAATCACAGAAACTGGTCGTCCGCTTTGAGGTGCGTCCTCAATTTTCGGTTTAACAGCTTTACATTCGCGAAATTTCAACGCCCATCTATTCGCAGTACTTCTAGTCAACAGTTTCACTGAATAAACCGCTGTTAAACGATGAAACATATTCGTAGGATTCACATTTTCTGCTGTTAAAAATTCTATCACTGCGCGCTTTTTTAACCGTGTTGACGTATTGGCCGTACTCGACTCTATTTTAACTGCTACTGAAAACAAACCTGTAAACGGATTTCGACGAATAATCGCGGGTTTTTAGAGGGGAATTGTACCTATCATGTGCTGCCATGTTCAATTTGATAGTACCTTCTGTCTCCGTGTAGCACGCTACTGTGCAAAATTTATCAACCGAGCCTCGTATTATACCTCGGCGGGAGTTTATTTTTTCAAAAATAGCCGCGATTCATAAAATTACTGATATTAATATTTACTTTTGGAGAAGATGAGGTTTGTACGTAGTTGATTGATCACAAGGTTAAAATAAAAAATTAATTACGACATTTATTTAGTCCTTTAACGATAGGTTGACATCCTGCTACATTTTCTTGTGTGTTAAATAAACTTTATAGCGTAAGAAAAATGTCAAGCCGGCTCTGAATTCCAACCAGATGGAGACCCTCCCCCTCCATCAAAGAAGATCAAATAACAATAATAAAATGAGAGTTTTAATCTTTGTACTATCAATTAATACATGGAGGTAATTTATAAAATCCTTAATTAGTCGTAAAAACACCACACGGTGGTTTATAACAATTCGAAGAGAATGTTAATTAATAATAATGTAAAAAATGTTACGTATTTTATTGTGGTCTTTTTTTGACACTAATAAATTCTTTTAGGATGTGGTTTGTGCTGTTCAGCAAGGTAATTGTTGGGTTTTTGTGTGTAAATATGTACTATTTGTAAAAATTGGGATGTAATTTAACAAAGCTTATTTCGTTAAACTTCAAATACAGATGTTTCGTGAGTTATGTACAAGCAGCAAAAGAATTTCAATGCCAGCGTGATGTTCGGTTGCAATTAACTTTTAGTGTAATTATGAAATAAAAGTGAGATAGATATCACCAATATCATCATCATATGGTTATCTGCCCTTCAGCAGGTCTCTTGCACCATGTTGTTTCGTTCTTCTCTAATCCCAGTTAATATGTTTTTTAACGCACTTATAAGTGCCTTTTTCTTTTAATTATCTTAATCTTTACCTTTTTCCGGTGTAATTTTTTAATTAACCTTCTCTCATGATTTGTCCCAGCTATACAGTACTTTTTTTTTCAGAGATTACGGGCGTCAATTGCTTTGGTCATTTGCCTAATGAAACGTATGAAAAACGATACAACGCAACGTATAAAAAATGATACAATTAATATTTCGTTTTGTATCGTTCGGATTAAGGTTCTATTTTCGTTCATTTTTCTCTGCGGTTTTTCATTTTTATAATAATAGTTTTTCGATTTAATATTTTCCATTTGCCGCTGTGTCCACATTCAAACATCTCAATCCTTTCTTTTTCCCTTTTTCTTATTGTAGATTTTTCACATCCGTACAGACGAAAAATCCAAGTATAATACTTACCACATTCTTCATCAACTCTCCATCTTCATCAGGTTCAGTTCAAGTTCATCTTACTACGTAAAAGCTGTTTCCTTTTATTAGCCCTTCCTATATATTTTTCATTTAATTTCTACTTTTGACATTTTCTTTCTAGATAGTATTAAATAATATAAGAGGTCTGTTCAGAAAATAACTGAACACTTTTAATTACTCGCCAACGAAGATATTTTGGACGTGCAGTTGGCAACATTGTGGTCCGCATAACCTCCTCTGTAAGCACGTGTTCTTGGATTGTTGATATCTAGTTTAATTTTCGTGTTATTGTTATTTGAGTGCAACGTGTTAAGTGTTTGTAGCGATTTTTATAATGTGCGATTTTCAGAAGCAACGATGTAACGTAAAGGTATGCGTTAATCTGGGGAAAACGTTCACAAAAAGTTTCAACTTTTGAAAAACGCTTACGGATGCTCTGGGTCGTACGCAATGTTACGACTTGCTTTCACGATTTAAAAGTGGTCATTGGTCAATTGAAGATGACCCTCGAACAGGAAGGCCTTCGACTTCAACTTATGACACCCACGTTCAGAAAATCAACGATCTGGTTCGTGCAAATCACCGGTTGACTGTCAGGGAACTTGCAGTAGAGGTTATTATCTCAATTGGATCATGCCATGACATTTTGATTGAAAAATTGAACATGCATCGAGTTGCAGCAATTGTTCCTCGTTTGATGACCGAACAGCAAAAAGAATATCTAGTAGACGTTTGTCGGCAACTTCTTGAACAAGCCATTGACGATGAAATATTTGAGCAAAGTATCATAACGGGAAATGAAAGCCCCGTCATCGAGAAAGCTAAGACATCGAGAAAAAAGTTCAATCGTCCCGACGGATATGCAAAGGATCTTCACGCTCCAAGAAAGCACGTCAGTCTCGATTCAATGTTAAAGTGATGCTCTCTGTTTTTTTTTTTCGATTTTAATGGAATTGTGCATTTTGAATTTTTGCCTCAAGATGAAAAGTGAACTGTGCGTAACTACCAGGGCGTTTTACAACGGTTACGTGAAAAAATCCACAAAAAGAGACGTTGTGAAAAACAGAAGAGTTGTGGAGAGACAAATCATGAGCTGAGACAACTCATTTCACCACGACAATGCACCCGCACACTCCGTTTAGTCAATTGATCAGTTTTGTGCCAAAACTCAGATGACTGTCCTCCTTCGCCTTCCTACTAGCTAAACTTGGTTTCTTGCGGTTTTTTCTTATTTTCGAAATTAAAATCAGGGATGAAATGAAGCCTTTTTGAGACTATTGATGACATTAAAGCAAATTCGTCACGAAATTTCAAGTCCGTTTCAAATGAAGCTATCCAGGTTTGCTTCGCTGGGAAACCGCTGGGAAAAGTGTGAGTAGGGAAGGGGAGATTTTGAAGGGGACAAGGGGATCTGTAAAATTAATAATAAAAATTAAGAAAATAAAATTCGATATTTTCTGTACAGACCACATATGATTACAAATTCTTATATTTTTTGTCAAAACATATCGTCAAATTTTCTCTCAGAAATTTCAATTTATTTTAACGTGCATTCCCTGACAATTCAGAATAATTATTATCCGACAACCTTGCCTCGCCCTTGCTTTTCGTTTTTATATTGCTAATAAAAAGTAAAATTTAAATAGCAGTTCTTTCATTCAAAAGGTGGTTTTCGAAATTAACAAAAGCTAAAAAAATTTGAAGTAATCAATAGTATATAATACTTAATTTCTTGAGAAATTTAAGATTATGAAATATGTAATTTAAAAAAATTTACGACTGGAAAATATTTCCATGCAGTGGTTGTATCTTATTAATGAAATTAATAAAGATATTTCTAATAAAAATTTTATTTTATTACATATATTTTTTTGTCGTATTTAATTGTGTTGATCGGTTAGGATTTGTTTGTTAGGCAGTTAATGTTGAAGAAACTTTTACTTAGCATCCAGTTCAAAAATATAATAATCTACGATTGATCTCTTCAATTATACTTTTGTAAGTAAAAATGAATAACCTTTGCAATCGATTTTATATAAGTAATTCTTTAGTTTTTTAAGTTGAAATAAGTGACGTACTAAACTAACAAATTAGCTCAAAGATTAAAAAATTTTGTAACATATTTCAAGTAAATATAGAAAATATTATTATAACTGGAATATTATAATTTTTTTGTGTAAATTAAAAATTAATTGTAAAAGATCGAAGAAATTGGGCTTAACCAATTTTGGTTCAGACCGATCATCTGTTCTTGAGATGTCTATGAACATAAGAAAAGTAAATAATTGTATTTAAAATAGGTAAAAAAAAAATTGAAATACATGTCGTTATTATGTATTTATGATTATAAATGTTGGCAAACTTGTTTGATTTAATTAGCACCGACGCTTGTATTTAAATGACAGTTTTTTCCATCAACAGTCAATGCAGTTCTAAATTGATCAAGTCAATTTGACAGAACAAGTAGAATGTTAAATCGTATGAGAAAAAAAACATTAACTACGAAAAATTCCCCCCACGTTATAGTTGATTTTTACTGAATTATGTCAAAATGTCAACAAATCTAACATAAGAATAATAATATATTTTCCATTTACGTATTAAAATTTTACTATTTGTTTTTTTTTTTGTTTTTTTTAATACAAAACTAAAGTTTCTTATAATATTGATAATTCGATATTCAAACTAAATTCATTAATTTAATTTATATTACCTGGTTGTTCTTTTTTTCTTTTGTTTTAGTATCAATTTCGAAACACTTTTAAAAATCAAAAGAATTAAAGGGATTTAATTTTTTTTCATATTTATTATTTTTTTTTATTTACAGTCTACTGATCTATTAAAATGTATAAAAATAAAGTGCTATTAAAATAAATTCGCAAGTAAGTTTACTCTCAAAAATAATTTCAAAAGATTTTATTGAAAATTTAAAAGTGGAGGCTCTTTTCGATTATTAAATAATCATCATCAGTAGATATTAAGAAAGTAATATAAGTAAAAATAAATAAATAAAGCAGGTGATCCGTGTACCAGCTGCTCTTTGATTGCCCAGTCTTTGGAACCATCCGACAAAACTTGACCTGTGTTCGGATATGAATTTTCTTTTAAACCAGAACGAGGTACAATCTTTTCGTTCGGCCATTTTTAAACTGAATGCACCACTTCCTGACAGAACTTTCACTCATTACGTTGTTCCCGTATACTTCACACAGTTCCCGATGTATTTCTATTGGTTTTAAGTTTTTTGCCAACAAAAAACGAATCACAGACCGCACCTCACAACTGGCGGGATTTTCGATTGCAGCACACATTTCAAATTTGTATATAAAAAAAAAAACGGGCAGTGCGGAGATGTTCCAATTGTCACGGCTGAACGCTGACTGAGGTGCCGAGCACGAGCACACCAATATATACGCGATTGGCGTGCGCCTGGCGGCGTCAGGTGGAAACGTTCCCTACTTTCTGAATAGCCCTCGTATATTGGCTAAGTGTAAGTTTTTATAATCTTGAACAATACCTGCATAGATTTGGCAGGAGAGATTCACCCATTTGTTGTTATTGCGATGCGGTTGACGATGCCGAACACACTATTTTCGTGTGCAGACGAAGGGAAGAAAATCATATAAATGCAGGACTGATGCATACCCGACCTGAGCAGCTCTCGGAGTGGCTCTTGGCTATGTCCGAAAACTGGCATAATTTTGCAATATTTGCAAGAGCAGTCCTCAGAATAAAAGAAGACGATTCAAGACGACTGGGATTCTGAGGGCTTTAGTTTATAGCAGGGAATGACGGACAGCCCCGTTCCTGAGGGCTCACATGACCTGGTGTGTGGGTTCCCGTGATGGATCGGGGACTCCTGGGGTCCCCGATAGGTGTAAATGAATGAAAAGACTGAGACCCGGCCGGCGGTGTGGGTTCTCGGTTACGCTTCGGTGGCTTCGGCTCCTGCGCTGTCGGTTTGAGGCTGGCAAAAGGAAAAACCGAGACCCGGTCTGGGGGGGGGGCGGCAGGGAACGGCATAGCCGGGCCGACGGAAGAAAGGGTTTCTTCCGTCGGAGATTAGAGGCAGGCAATTAAAAGATCCGGAAAGGACACGTTCCCCGAGCTGAGTATACATAATTGGATGTCCGGCTCGGGGATGTAGGAGGAAAAAAAAAGTTTTTATAATCGCAATAGAACATGGAACTCATCCATCCTTCGTTAAAAAAAAAATTGACAAACTGTCCGTAATGTAAACCTGTTCTGTGATTTTAAGACTATTTCCTTCAATATTGATTGTATTGTAAGCAAAGTTTAAATTTTGTATTAATATTTACATTAAACGTTTTACATTTCAAACTTATTGTGTGTAATCTCATTGGGTTATATGACATTTCCCAATTAATAGTAGTAATTCGTCCGAACTATCTACGGTTTCGTTTATTCCGGATTAACAGATTTATGCTGCAATTATTATACTGAAGAATAAAAGATAGAAAATCTCCACTGTAAAGTAAAAATCGTACTTGATTTTTAATTTACCTTTTTTAAATGTAATTAATTATAAAATTCCATTACATTAAATTTATAAATTTTCAATAAAACAATTAATTATAAAAATTCGTTATGTTTTTCATATGAAATATTTATTCAAAGACATTATAAATCGCGAAGTGATAATGTTTAATCGGTTAAGACAGTGATTCTCAAACTGTACGCCGCGGCCTCTTCACAGGGGCGCCGCGAAATATTGTAAAAGCTTCATAATTAATTGAACCACGACATTTATAATTATTAATTTAATGTTAATAAAGTAAAAAAGTAATGAAGATACACGAGTTCTATTTATTTTTATCTCTTACTTACGAGTATTCATTCTTTTACTTAGGGTAGGGTGCCATGGAAAAAATTTAATTGAAAAAGGGCGCCGCGACTCGGAAAAGATGGGAACCACTGGTGTTAAGAAATATGAAGCGTATGTACAAAAATACATATAATGCTTGATTTAATGGTTGCTCCCTATTTACGTTAAAATACAAGTGATGCTCCTATATTAAGCATATTGACTTCATTGTCTGTATTCATAAATACGTCTCGACGAGTCAGAAGTTATTATTACCCTATATCGTGTCAACCAGTCGCATTAATTTTGTTATGTTAAATGTGAATTAAACATTTAAAACCTAATTAATGTTATTACTTTTTTAAATAATTTATACTGTAAGTTTTAATATTATTCTTAATTAGTTAAGGTATTAACCATTTTTTGCGTTCATGCAGTAATTTGTAATATTATGCTGTGTTCAGCGTAAGAGCTGTCCTCTGTTGTTTGTAATAGTGAGATTTGACTGCAGCGTGTGCGATAGTGTTAGTGCAGTAATATACCGGGTCCACCGGGTTGGTCTAGTGGTGAATGCGTCTTCCCAAATCAGCTAATTTGGAAGCCGAGAGTTCCAGCGTTCAAGTCCTAGTAAAGCCAGTTATTTTTACACGGACTTGAATACTAGATCGTGGATACCGGTGTTCTTTGGTGGTTGGGTTTCAATTAACCACACATCTCAGGAATGGTCTAACTGAGAATGTACAAGACTACACTTCATTTACACTCATACATATCATCCTTATTCATCCTCTGAAGAATTATCTAAACGGTAGTTACCGGAGGCTCAATAGCAAAAAGGAGAGAGAGAGAAGAGAGAGTAATGTACCGCGTGATTCATTTGATAGTCCTACCAGTATTTGTATAATATTTTATAGTGTTGACAATAATACTGTATAATTTTAAATATAGCTACTATGTAATTAATTCTTAAATAATTCGGTTCAGTCGAATTAAACCAACTAATTAACCAAATGAAAACATGAAAAAAAGAACATATAATATGGACGTGTAACTTTCTAGACAGTCTATTGCAAAGCCGCGCGGTTTGTTTACAACTGTATATAGCTATTAAAATGAATGGAGTATACATTCTTTATAATTACTGTTAAACAGATATCTTAAAAGCTATCTAATTAAATAATATTTAGATTTACTCGTTATTATTTATTTATTTTTTTATAAGAATGTTAATATTGTTCTCGTTCCGTTAATTAATATTATATTATCAAAAGCGGTGTTCTATCAAATTATATCTTCAGAAACAAAAAAATAAAAATAAAACTAAAAACAATTAACTAACACTTAAGGTTTAGAATATGTTTGTATTAAGATTTTATTTCCAAGTAGTCCAACTTCATTGAAGATTTAATTGGTTGTTATTGCAATATTACAATCGTTTGAAATTCAATTCAGATACAAGAATTTAGTGATTACTCGAAATCTGTCGTAGTTTTCTTGTTTTGAAATGCCATTATTATTTTCTTTACCAGTTGAAAATCGCTCCTTGATTTTTAATTACTATGTTTTTAAATTAAATTAATTACAAAATTCCATTTGATTAAATGTATATACTATGAGTACGTGTGTTTATTTAACAGGCGTAAAAAGTAATACTCGCAGCAAATAATAAATAAGAATTTAATCACTAATTGGAATAATTTATTATTAAAAAAAAGGCAGTAATTGCAAGTTCTAAAGTGGAATAACCAAATTAAGTCACGATTTATAACATTTTTTATAAGATTTATAAATTACAACATTTACCATTTTTTATTAAATCATTTATAACATTTTCTTATACAATTTCGAAATTATTTATTTGTTTAATAATAGTTTTATAACTTTTTTATATTCTATTTTTGTATTTATTTAATTATTAATACTTTAAAGAAACATAATTAATTTATCATTATTAATCAATCAAGATTCATCAATAATAATCACTTAATCCTGATCAAAATTTCTAGTTTGATATCATTACTGAAAATTTTCTTAAAAAATCTGGGCATAAATTCATTAAACACACTTTCCTAAATTAAAAAAAAAAAAAATTAATCGATTGCATCAATGGTCTTTCAATTATCAGGAATTTTATATACAGTTTTGTATAAAGTAGCATCCCCGTCGCGGCTTCGCCCGCGCTATATGGTTACTTGTATCTCCCATCACGGTCAGGGGATCTATAGTCGGTCAGGAAGGGACTGGAATCCCCCCCCCGGGTTAATTAACCTCATGCGTGTGAGAAGAATAATGATAAATAAGACAACGACTGTACAATTTTATAAAAACTATCAGTGTATTTTAATTTCTTCAGAGCAACAGTTTGGTCAGTACAGGACCCACTAATAAAGGGAGTTACTTTTATTCGGATTTGAATACAGGATCGTGATACCGGTATTCTTTGGTGGTTGGGATTAAATTAACCACACATTTCAGGAATGTTCGACCTGAGACTGTACAAGACTACACTTCATTTACATTCATACATATCATACACATTCATCCTCTGAAGTAATATCTTACGGTGGTCCCGGAGGATAAATAGAAAAAGAAAAAGAAAGGTAAATTTTTAGTGGTTGTACATTTTTCCGTGGATTTTTCACTCAAATTTAAGTTTTAAATATTTACTTGTAAAGCAACTTGTCCTGAGGTGATCGACTGATTCACCAACGCCCAGCATAAAATACTGTAGATAAATTGATGAAACTTTGTATATATATGTTCTTCTTATAGTGTAAGTACACACTATGAAAATAATTTTTAGAAATTTCGTGTTTGAAGGGTTAAAATAGAGTAACAACAGAATCTAGTATTTTTTTATTTTCTCGGTAAAAAATGCAGATATCAGCTTGATTTTTGGTGTGTGTAATCTTCTTGTGCATACCTAAAAACTAATTTCTAGAATTTTTGAAATTCCAAGTTTAAAAGGTTAAAATGGATTTTGGATTTTTTTTACACCCGGCTATTTTTTTTAATTTCTTTCAACAAATGAAGATATCAACTTGGTTTTTATGTGTGTAGTTTTCATTTAATATTTAAAAACCATTTCTAAATTCCACCTTAAGGGCGAGCGAAACGAGTCATGACTGACTAAATATCCTCTGACCGCGACGGGAAATGTAAGTAACCATATAGCGCGGGGCAGGGGATGCTAACACTCACATGTGAAATAAATAACTTTGTTATTAAAAAATTATTGCTGGTAAAGCTGCCACGGGGGTACGCTAGCATTTATACAATATTGTTATTCTATTTTATTTTTCATTGTCTTAGATTTTTGATTGGCCATACAAAGTGTTTAATAGAGGCTACATAATATAGTACAGTATATATACTGTATTGTTTGTGAAAACCCTGAGATTAAGATGGGAAAATTGTATAACATTTCCTTATAAAAAAAAGATTTAAATTGCTTAATAAATATTTTTTTTTTTACATTTGTTTTATTATAGTAAATTTTTAATCTTCGAAGTTTTTGTATACAAATTTTGTATATTATTATTATGTACAAAAATAAACACACATGTTTATTTTCACAAAATTATTTTTTTTAAATCACAAGAGTTGTTTCGGTACAGAGTAACTTTCTCAGGTGTTACAAAGAGAAATTCAACAGAATTCTGTTTGCAACATCTGAGGAAGATATTGCAGACCGAAACAGCTGTTGTGGGGTTTTTAAATAATCTTTTGAAAATCAAATTGCATGTTTGTTTAGTTCCTTTTGTAAATATGGATTTTCATTAAGTAAAGGTTCACACATCGAATTTTTCAAGTTATACTTCCTTTGGCGCGTTAGGAGAAACTGATCAGAGTGTATTTTCAGCAAGTTACGGAAGTTTCGTGCTCCGATGTAACACACTATGAAGATTTGCGCAGGCCCAAGTGGATCAATTTGGACGCACATGCGTATAGTGTCTAATTCAGTTTGTTATTCAATGCAATTAAGTGATTAGCAAGTTTTGTAAACATAAAAGATATTTATTCGTAATAAATATATATTTATATGCACCGATTTCTGAAGACGGATATTTTAAATTGTGAATATTTTTGTTCATATTCATAAAACTTTATATATATTGCAACATATATTTATTTTATTTTTTTTTTTGTGAAAATTTTGTATACAGATTTGAGGTTATATTTATGTATTATTTTTTATGAGTAACATTACATTTTTTTTAATGACAGAAAATAGCACACATCAGATAAATTCTTAATTTTGCATAAATAATTTTAAATTTATAAAAAATAAAATTTTTGATAAAATACACTATTATAAAATAAAACTATTTGTATCATTTTTTTTAATATCATTAGCCGCTGATAACTCTCGTGCCTATTCAATCGTCATCCGAAGAATTAATTGAACTAAACTAATCGAAATATGTTCGATAAACTTTGTTCTATATGACAACGAATACTTCAATAATTTTTAAACTATATAAAATAAATATTATTTAATTTAATTTAAGTGTTATTTATTCATACATTTGTTCATGGTATTAATGTCGTCTGTTGATCGTTTGACTCAGTTCAAATTTGTTTGAAAGCGTAAAAAATTATGTTTTTATTCAGGACAAAGAAGTATAAATTCTTACGTTCGTACACAAGTACACACGAATTATTATTTTAATGTAGCCATTTGTAAATTTTCAATCAAATTTCTTTAAACATTTTTAAAACTTTTTCTTAGATTCTATATTTTTTACTTATCCATAAAAATCGTAAATATCTGTGACAGTGTAAACTTGAAGATTTAATGTTTTTATTTAAAATTTTGGGAACGATGTTTATATATATATATATATATCTGTTCTTCGACGATACCAAGCACTTAAATGCATTATTATTTTACAATGCAATGCATTGATTTACTGAACGTTTGATTGAACTAATTATTTGGAATTTAATTAACTTTTTTTATTCTTTTAAACTACAAAACGAAAATCTTTTTGTAATAGTTTTTTTTTCATAGTTATCGGGCATTGACTACCAAGATCATTAGCCC
This sequence comes from Lycorma delicatula, assembly GCF_047948215.1. Taxonomy (NCBI): domain Eukaryota; kingdom Metazoa; phylum Arthropoda; class Insecta; order Hemiptera; family Fulgoridae; genus Lycorma; species Lycorma delicatula. Next base: position 41,567,770 of record NC_134462.1, on the reverse strand, counting down.
TTGTCAATTCCTAAAAAAAAAACTACGGATAAAAGATAACACATAAATAAAATTATAAAATAACAAAAATTATACACACATATAATCACTTTGGTATATGCGACTTTCCGATACATGGTTTGAATAGTCGTTGAGAAAGATCCGCAACCGGATGGGTTGTAAAAGGTCCCATTCAGTACAAAACAGAAATAAAAAAAAAGAAAAGGAATATCTAAATATCCTCTCTGGACATAGAAAATATTCCAAAGACATGTCTCCTAAAATTAAATTTAAATGCAGTAGAAGAGACCGGCTGCATAAAGAAAAAAAACAGCAGATCAATAGCACATTCTTCGTTTCTCAAAATTTTCTTTATTCCTCCTTCTGTTTTAAATTGACGACGCAGATCCCCATGTACGATGCAATCTTTCAATAAGTGTTTGACTATAATAAATAGTTATTATTGCTGTAGTAAAGCCTTTTAAGTTATTGTAAAAAATTCGTTTCGATATATTGTTAAACCAGTTGTTTATTGAAGGTTCAGCATTGTCGAATATTAACATAATAATTTCAAATTGTTCAGGATAAAGATAAAATTTATTATTTTAACATGGTGTTAAAAATTTTTATTTTTTGTATATGTTTTATGTAATCTTGGAATTCGAAAATATTAGATAAGGGAAATGCGAGTAAAAATCGTTTCTTTTTTTATAAAAATATAGAGGTTTCTTTATGTTCAAACGACTTTATACTAGAAAAAAATTACGTCGGTAATAATTTTTTTTTTTGTAAATTAAACCTCTCGTTGCTTATCCATGTATTAATATTTACGACCCATATCTTTTTCTTAAAAAACTTAATAAAATTAGTATAACTAAATTTTAACTTATAAAAATTGTAATTCTTAATGAAATATGTATTACTTAATGAACGGTAAATAATTGAAAAGTGATTGATCCAAAAATATTCAAGGAAAATGTATAAAATATTGTTAAGCAGGAAATTGTGTCTCTCGTTTCACGTATTAAAGTCGAATTAGGTTAAAAAGTGATACTTTTTCTGTAATTGTTTTATTTTTATTTTTTTATTTAGAAAAATTTAACTACTGAAATAATAATACAATGATTTAGCGATCAGTTGATTGGAAATAACTGATATCATCCTAGTTATTTTGTTATTAATATGAAGATAATTGATCGTCAAATTAATCGAGAACGTGACTGTATTATCAATTTTTTTTAACATAGACCTTGAACGGTTGTTTTACCAGCCATTTATGTAAAATAAACTATTTTATAATCAGAACCTTTTTTTTACCTTCAGACCCCCCATTAGGTATTGCTTCAGTGAATGAGATTAAATGGCAATTTTTTAGCATAGAAGGTGCCATAACTGACCGGAATTTCCGGGTAATGTAATCAAAACGTACTGCAGTTATTGTAGTGGTTAATATCAAATCGCAATAAGCAATTTAACAACTTTTGTTTGAGATCTAAGGTTCTGAGGTTCAAATCATGTAAAGGTACGTTACTTTACTAGTTATTTTACGAATTTGAGTACTAGACAGTGGGTACCAGAATAATTTGGTGGTTGTTCAATTAACCGCATACCTCACTAATGGTCGGCCCAAGTTTACTTACACCTTATTAACATATCTTTCGTATCTCATATGGGGTTGCTTATTGGTCACAAGTTGAGTTGATTGCGATGTACATATTAGGAATTGAAAATAAAATGTAAACGAAGCCTCCTTTACCTACTTCTTATGTTTTTTAGAGATTTTTTTTAATTTGGTTTTAATAATTTATTTTTAACTATTTCATATATTTTTAATTTAATAATTTTAATTAATTTTATAATTTTGTTTTTATTTTTTATCGAATTTTTCCACATGCCAGCTTTTATTAACCTAGACTTTATTAAAAAGTTTGGAAGAAATAGCCACAATTTTTCATTAAAAATAAGTAAAAACTTATATAAAATTTAAAATAATCTTGATGTAGTTTATATATATATTTTTTTTTCATTTTCTTCTTTTTTAGTTTCTCATTACCTTTTTATTTCCTTGTACGAAGTAAAGAAAAAATATTGTGATCGCGAACAATTTCGGTTTTCAGATTTCAACGGTAATTTCCATTTTGACCATCCCTGAATCCATTCTGACTAGTTTCAATGTGACGTCTGTACGTACGTATTTCGCATAACTCAAAAACGATTAGCTGTAGAATGTTGAAATTTTTTATTTAGGACTGTTGTAACATTTATTTCTGTACCTCCCCTTTTGATTGTAATCTACTGAACCAAATGTGTTCAGAAAATCCCAAAATCCAAAAAATTTGGATGTTTTACTTTTTCTTAACTGCAGTAATAAGCCCTCATTGAGAGAGCTTTTCAACGATATATCATAAGTGTTACATATTTTCATTGATTCCAGAGTTACAGCAAAATGAGATTTTAATTAATGAATTATTTGGATCTTACAAGGACACATCGGTTCGAATTTGACTTCATCATTTTTTGTAACTTTTTTTTAATTTAAATATCTTGATTCATTAATAATTATTAACTTATGATTGTAAAAAAAAAATAGTATAAATAATACTTCTTTAATAACAATAAAAAAAAAAATGAAAAAATTTCAGAAATTATTAGTGAAATAGAATTTTATGTACTTTTCATTTTTTAAAAATGTGTGTATATAATTTAATAGGCGTACAAGGAAGTCATTTGGTGTCCATATCAGATTTTTTTTTATTATGATAATCTAAAGAGCAGCATTTATATTCATTTTTTTTATATAAAAATAAAGGTAATTTTTAACAGTCTTAATAAGAAAAGAAAAATTTTTAGATCAAACCGTATGTCCTTTTTTTCGTACATGTGCTAGGTTTATTATTCTTGATAAATTTTCTAATTTTTCAATAAAATACTCGTGTTTCTTTTTTTAGGAATATGTTTTTGTAGTTACGTTAAAAGTTTTTTTTTTCATCTAACATAAGATTTATAAAATGAAAAATATAATTATCGTAGTAGATAGTTTAAAAAAAAAAATTGTCGTTATCAGTACTGAGTATTGTTGTAGTTGTTATAACGTAATAACATTCAAATTATTCCTTCGTGAAAATTCAAAATAGCTACTTTAAAAATTTTGGATAAAAAAATATACGTATTTCTTGTTAAAAAAAAAAGAATTTTAGTTCATTCTAAGGAAAAGTGTTCTTATGTCATTTGTCTGGATATATTTTCTTTTTCTTTTTTTATCAAATTCTCTCTATTTTAGTTTCTTTTGAATCGGCAATAAATTCGATATCATGTCGGCAATGTTTTTTTTTTCGAATTAGGCGTAACCATATTTTATACAGAAATAAAATTAAGAATTTTAAAACAAAGTAAACTTAAAAAAAAAACTTTACAAAAATTCTAAATATTAGAAAATAATAATTTTTCAATCTTCTTTTAATTTTGGTTTTTAAATTATCTGAAATTAAGGGTTAGAAACCTTTAAATGATAGTTATTAATACCCTTAATTAATAGAGTTATTAATTTAGAGCTAACTTCAAAAAGATGAAATTTAAAGAATTATACAGATTTTTATTGTCTTTAGCGCGATTTTTTTAAGTCGTTTTATTTTTAAAATAATGATATATTTTTTGATTGATTCATAATATTTTATATTTGGAAACGTAGATTTAATAAGTCGTTTTATTTTTAAAATAATGATATATTTTTTGATTGATTCATAATATTTTATATTTGGAAACGTAGATTTAAAAATACCGATTACCTTAAAAATTAATTTAAATGTCAGGAAAAGATTTTTGAAAGTGTATGTTTGGAGTGTCGCTTTATATGGAAGTGAAACTTGGACAATCGGAGTATCTGAGAAGAAAAGATTAGAAGCTTTTGAAATGTGGTGCTATAGGAGAATGTTAAAAATCAGATGGGTGGATAAAGTGACAAATGAAGAGGTATTGCGGCAAATAGATGAAGAAAGAAGCATTTGGAAAAATATAGTTAAAAGAAGAGACAGACTTATAGGCCACATACTAAGGCATCCTGGAATAGTCGCTTTAATATTGGAAGGACAGGTAGAAGGGAAAAATTGTGTAGGCAGGCCACGTTTGGAGTATGTAAAACAAATTGTTGGGGATGTAGGATGTAGAGGGTATACTGAAATGAAACGACTAGCACTAGATAGGGAATCTTGGAGAGCTGCATCAAACCAGTCAAATGACTGAAGACAAAAAAAAAATATTTATTTATTTTTATAAAACTTTTTTTGCAGTTTTGAAGGACATGAGGGAGGACGTAATTGACACCAAATAATAAAATTGAGGAAATATAAACTATACGGATTGGAGTACTAATGATTGACGTTCTATCGAAAACGGCTTGAACATTTGATATAGTTGACGTATATTTGTACTCATTTACATATAATTTATATAAACGAATTATAATAATAATTTTAGATTATTATTACCTATTAATTTATTCAACCATGATTCCTGAACCGATTACCTATTTTTAATTAAACTTAGAGGACGATTTAATCTTGATCTGATTCAAAAACAGGCTGTATAATATTTTAAGATGCCCTTCATCTTGATCAGAAGCGGGTTTTTTCGTCTACTCGTTTGAATTTAGTTTTAATCTTCATATTAAATACATTAATTTTTAATTTTAAACAACTTTATTAAAAAAAGGAAAAAACAGAAAATCACCGTTAAAATCGATTTATTGCGGTTGATTGGCATTATAAAGGGTACACAAAGGGCACAAATAATGGGTGCCGTCATCAAAAATTTCGTCAACATACCTACATTTATTTTAAATTAGATCATCGTATCTGGATCATTAACAGTTTATAGGAATTTTATTTGTACAAGAATTAAATAATATTTTGTTTTTCTAGTGCCCTTCATATCCAAAAAAATAAAACCGATTTCAGAGGACTAAAAAACTAGTTCGATTCCATATTCATAAAATATTTTATTTTTTAAACTTTATTTATTATTTATTTTATAGCAATTCTTTTTTCTTTTACTGTAATTTCAATACTAATTTTTATCTACTTTATCCAAGGTTTCAAGTAATTCATTTTAAATTACCCCCTTATTACTATTAATCTTGGTAATTTTTTATTTATTACTTCTTATAATACGTTTATTAATTAATACTTTTAATATTATCTTGATTATTTCGACTAAATGATAACGTATGTTGTAATTTTATAGTTATTCTGGACCTGTAACAACAGCGTACTATAATATATATGTCGAAATTATATACATTATATTCCTTTCTTTTTCCTGTTTAGCCTCCGGTAACTACCGTTTAGATAATACTTCAGAGGATGAATGAGGATGATATGTATGAGTGTGAATGAAGTGTAGTCTTGTACATTCTCATTATAGTACAGTCTTGTACATTATACATTCTAATGTATAATATTATATTATATTATGAAATTATAGGGGTCTATATATATTATTAATATTTGTAATATATAATTTAAATATAATATATATAATTTGTGTATACAAGAATATAAAATTTCTAAATGCTTATCATTAAGTTTTATTAGAAATGTTCATCTTTTTCTTTTATTATTATTATCTTATTTATTTATTTTTTTTTGTATAATTTATTTTGTTTCTCAATGCGCAATATCGTATTAGGTTTTTTTTTTTTAATAAGAGCCAGTTACCCGATTTCTTATATCACAAACAAGTAATGGCGATTTTCTAATAATTTAGCAATAAAAGTAACGGATACATTAGCAACTTGAGTTTCTGAAATTCTGTAAATTCACTTTAATAACAGCCAAGCATGGTACCAAAAGTAGAAAGATCAACGAAGTACGTCAGCAAACTTAATTTCTTATTTATTATAGGTACGAAACTTGTCAAAATTTAATATTAAACAGTAAAAATCTTTCCCGGCTAGATGAAATGAAATACATCATACTAGGTGAGTAAACGTTTCACGTGAAAAAAAAATCACGTACGGATGGAAAATAAAGATAAACAACTTTGAATAAAACCGCTTCAGTTGTTTGTAATAAATCACACCTCTCTTTAGTAGTCAGATTCCTAATGCATAATATTTCATTAAAGCTGGTCTAGTTATACAGGTTTCATTTAGTGCAAACGGCTCCTGCATCCAATCTTGAAATAATTTAACGTTTCTAATCAACATGTTTAAGAATCTATGACGTTATTCTGTATCACAAATAGATTACTACACAATAGTCTTAAAATTCCAATGATACACATAAATGAAGAAATTACCCTGTAGAAATGAAAAAGTGATTGCAAAATCAATCATAACTTTTTCGGAAATTTTTTTTGTTGTAAATAAGTTTTGAACATTTTTTTTGTAAAAAAACACAAACATTTATTACTATAATAATGAGTTTTGAAAGATGAGTATTTTTCAATTCGTCATGTACTATTACTACCTGTAGAACAGAAATTGATATTTAAAAACAAAACTTAATTTATATCTTCAGAAGGAAACAAGGTAAAAATGATGTATCTATTTCATTCGACATGAAATTTCTGTAAACATTGTAACTAAATAAAAATTATTTAAAATTCTTTAAAAAGTCTATATTTCTAGAACCAGTTTAATATGTATCATTAGAAACTGGATTGTATTCTGTCTACCTTCGTTAATTTTATTTCGAAGTCACGTAAATGTATAGTTGTGTAAACATTTATATCTAGTCGAATCTAAGAAATAAAAAAAAAGTATCTAATTTTATTTCACACATCGATTCGTATGAACCTTATTTTATGACGACACATGTTATGTTGTTTTTTAATTTTTTTTTGCTTTTGTTTTAATTAGTTTATGAAACCTGATTTTTGCGGCATCTTTTAATCTTACTATTTTATATATAAATATATATTTTACTTTTTTCTCCTGATTTATAACAACCCTCCCGTCTTATTTATTAATTATCTTGCGTGTTTTTAATTAAATTCTGAAATTTTAATTTGGTAATTATTTCGTTTAAATCGTTTTATGTTGTTAATGAGTGTATTTTTTTTATAATTGTTACAATAGTATCTCCCAGTAGTACGATTGGCTTGATTTATTTATCTAAATTACTTTGTTTTATAAATTAACGATTAGTTCCTTTAAACGTTTTAGTTTTTTGTTCTAGGATTTAACTCTTCTATTTTATACATAAACAAACGCGCGCGCGCACACACACAGTCAGATATATATTGTGTATACACAATTAGATTAGATGTGTATCTTAATTTTGTATGCATTTAAAATAGAATTATTTATATATTTCTATGTAATTGAAAAACTGAGAACGAAGTTGTTTCTTAAACGTTGTAATTAAACTTCTTCATTTATTCAAATTACGGGAGATACCAGAGTTGCAACGTTTGTTGACGATACTGCAATTCTTGCTGTCTACGAGGATCCGGCTACTGCATCTCGTTTTATTCAAGATTATATCACTCTCTTCGAATCGTGGATTACATGTTAGAAAATAAAAATAAACGAAACAAAATCAAAGCATGTAACGTTCACCCTTCGTAAGGAACACCGTTCTCCTGTTTCTATCTTAAATGTTCCGTCTCCGAGATCTTAGGACTGTAAATTTTTGGGTTTTCATCTTGACCGACGGCTGAACTTGGGCGAAACATATCAAATCTAAACATACCTTGGTACATAAGCAATAGCCTCATATATAATGATCTTAAGTGCGAACCATTCAGCAGTTAATCTCTCTGGTCAGCCTACGGAATCAAAATCGTTTGGATTATTTGACGATCAATTTATTGGATATCAGTGATTTTTCAAGATTGTTAAAGAACAATATTCTTGGTTTGTCTTACCGTTTCAATTACGTGACTTTATGGTCTGGTATACAGAATCTATTTCATTTCGTTGTTATCGTTAAGTCACCAGCCTCTGGGTCTGTGACTTTTTAATGTTAGTTCAAATATAGATCTTATTTACTTATTGTTCAATTAATTATCTTGCTGAACAGATTTTAAAGTTGCTGTGTCGTTATAATTATTAAAAAAATTCAAATATACTGTTCCACACAAACATGACAAGCCATCCAAGTGTGGTCATATTCAGTCGTACCATTAATTCCCTAATTCTGTACAATTTAAATATACTAATGTGGTATGAAAAAGCACGTTAAAACTGTCTTTACTCAACAGGAGAGGCCTTTATGCAATAAATTACTAATTTATTGTAAAACCATGCTAAATTTAAACGCGTGGGATCTAAAAAGAATTCAATTTTATTTTAATTATGGGGTTTTAATTAAATTCACATAAATTTTCTTAGGCTTTTTAAATACTAATAACGTTTATTTATTTATTTATTTTTTTAACACACATAATATTTGCAATTCCGCTCCCGGCTTTGCCCGTATTACATGCGTATACATGAACAAAAATTCGAACTAGTATTTTTAGTAATTATCTGAGAGCTGTTGCTTCTAGACATCGGTATTCACAACTTACCGAATAAAATCAAATCTTTAAATAAATGATTGTTCACAAAATCAAATTTTTCATGAAATTAGGTAGATGTTGAAGTTTTTCAAGAACTACTATGCTCCCAACACAACGAAGTCGAGGAGTTTTATCATTCCATTTTTTGACATTGCACTGTTTGCATATTTTAATCATCATATTACCTTTCTGAATATCTTTCAAATTTTAGATAGTCAAATTCAGGGGGATAATCAAAAGTTATATCAGACCTAACATATTTCTCGAAGATTGGTTTAATTTGTTAATATCAATATTTTCTGTTATTTTGAAATATGCATATTCCCACCTAATTCTTATTGGATATTAAAAATACATCGATTTTTGGCCCATTAGTTTGGCAAATTAGGTGTTTTTTTTTGGGGGGGGAAATCCCGAAAAAGATCCGCGTGTTACGCGGATCCGTACTAACTGATCCACACTGACAATTAATGAATAAAACACGTGTTTAATAAAATACAAACAAATTATGATGAAAAGAAGAAAAAATTAATATTTATATATAACATGGTGCCAGACAGCAGCGCTGCCTGAACATTCCGCCCACCAGAAATCGGTATGATTTCTTAAAGTTCAAAAACATAAAAATGAATATAAAAAATAACAAACAAAAGAACAACAATTAATAAATTAAACAATAATAAAAAATGTATCAGTCACCGGTGGGTAATTAAAATCTACAACGTCTTCTTAATACAGCTATAAATGCATCGGTTTATAAATCGCCGACTAATTCTAAATTTATAGCTTTGATAGATAGACAAACAAGTAATGCAACATGACATTTTATTCTGATGTTTGAGCGCCGCCCACCTTGACGTATTAATAAAGGTCCTCCGTAGCCTATTCCGCAGTTAGGTTTGTAATTTAGTGCGACATTTTGGTAGTTGTTCCATTAATTGCTGTGATTGTTTTGCCTTGAATCGAAAACATGTCAAACATTTGTGTAGAATTAATCTGATGTTGCTTTTATCATTGATTATCCAATATTTTTCACGCAGTTGAGAATGTAGTAATTGAGGCGCTTCATGCAAAATCCCAATATGTGTCAATATTCTCAATTATTAACTTAGTTAAATTAGATTTAGTCGGAAGAATGATAGGATTGTCAAAATTTAAATCAGATAATTTCAATCTTCCTCCCACTCTTAGACAACCATTTCCATCTGTGAATGGATGCAACGAATATAGTTTGCTTATTTTAGATACAGGTGAATTAGCGTGTAATTCTTTAAATTCCGTTTGAAAATGAATATTTTGAGTCTGAATAATACATCTGATTAAAATAATATTTTTTACATTTTTTATAAATCTTATACAATAAATAACACTGTGCATTTATCACTTTTGGCATTGAGGAAAACGAATCATATAAATCTATCAAGCTAGTATTTATAATTAGTGATGGGGGGATTCATTATGAAGTTCATTTAAACAGAAAACTGCTTCATTAAGAAGACTGCTAAAGAGATTAATTTTCAATCCGATGATTAAAAATTAATTTCTTGAGCAGTTTTCTTAATCCAATTTTCCGTTTGTTGGTCTAACCAAAAAGGGCCTTTTCACTATAACTGATTATTTTGTAATTCGATTGGACTCATTCCTCGGGAAAGGTCATCAGAAGGGTTTTCTTTTGAATAAACATGTCCCCATTTACAGTTTTCAGTAGGTTCTCGAATCTCTGACACTTTTGGCTACAAAGGTTTTCCATATTTTTGGTGAGGCTCCTATCCATTTAAGTACAGTTGTAGAGTCTGTCCATAAATAATTATTATTTATATTTAAACAAAGCACAAGAGCAACGTTTTTGAATAATAAAAGTGCCGCATAATTTTAATCTAAGGATAGTGACTGTGAGATTTCCCTGATCATCAACAGAACGTAGGTATATATGCTTTATAAAGGTAAATGTAGGTATATATGCTTTATAAATGGGATCTTTTCATAGAGATCAGACCAAACATGAAGGGGATTTTCTGAAAGAATATCATCCCACTCCAATTTCTGAAGCTATAATAATTTTCCATAAATATCTTTTATAGCATAATAATTCGATCTAATAGCCCTAATGGATCGAATATGGGCGATATTATCGTTAAAACTATTCTTTTAATGAATGGGCCATTGTGATTTTTGTAGTTTATTTGAAAACGCAACATATCTTTCCGATAATCCCAGATTAAAGCAAAAGTATTAGTACCTTGATTAGAGAAATTAAATGTGTGATGTTTAACATTGTTCAATTCAGCCACAAAAGTTAGAAGCGCTGGCTCATTTGAACAGCATTTGCTTAAATCAAATCAAGCTTGTTTAAGCTGGAGATTATTTCACCTTTTAATTGTATTGCTTTGTTTAAATTATCACAACTTTGTTTAAATTATCACAAGTTTGTAAGTCATTCGCGTAAAAATCTCTGGAGACTATTCCGGAAACCTTTGGGAATTCTTCTGGATATTAATCAGCTAATTGAATTATATATCTTGTTGTAAGGAATGAGACAGATGCAGTTCCGCACGTGGCAGTGGTTTGATTTCTTCATCGTTTGAACTTCGTCACAAAATCAATTGCAAGTCATAGTCTTTCTGGTCAACACGCACTTGTTGGTACATCTCCGCAACATCATCAGTCATTATATAATAACATGAGTTCTAAACCGTAAAACGATTAATATTAAGTTTTGTTGAACAGCAGGTCCTCTCATCAAGGTGTAATTGAGTGATTCTATTTTCCGCCCTGCCAGACGCGTCAAAGACTACTCGTGTTTTTGTGGTAGTGCTATTTTCTTTAAACACCGCATGGCGTGGTAGATAGTATGGATTCTCGATATCTCTGCTACATGTTGAATAATCCTTTTTTATTGATGGTTGAATCATCCGCATATAATCAAGTTGAAGGTATTCATTCATAAAATTGTTGTAATCAATTCGTAAAGTACTGGCTTTGTTCAGTTTTCTCTCTAAAGTTAGGAATCTGTGTTGGGCATTGTTAACAGTTGCCTAGAGGAACATGGTTCCGAATTTTTGGTAATCGTACAATATATCTTTCATTTTCAAAGTGCTATTCACATAAGTTTTCTTCTTTGGTGCGAGTTTTAGTGTCAATTTCTTCTAATTCCCAAAACTTCAATTGATTTTGAATATTCATTTCAGATTTGACTAATAATGTTACGCAAGGAGGTTGTATTTGCGGACGGTAACCTTCCAGCAATTATCCAACCTAATTTAGTTTCTTGAACAAATTTTTACCTTTCTTGATTTGACTCTATTTAATTAAATGTGTATAATTTAGATCTAAGTAACATGTCTATTATCTTCTGTATTAAAATTACTATCTGCAAGAGTCACAAACTTTGGAAATTTCCACATATTTGTATTTATACGTGCAGTGAGCATCAACTTGTAATACACAGTAGAACAATACATTTAATAGAAGTAGAATAATTCTTATATTTGGAGTACAATTCAATATTTACACTATATTTTGTCGTAGCGAAAACCTTATTTATTCCGGAGATCGGTAAATCTTCTCGTTGTAAGTTTTGTCTTAAGCACTTTCGGTAATAAAATTGGCCTGAGAGCCGGCATCAAATAATACACGGCACGATTACAATCGATTGTTCGAATCTTTAACCCTAACGACGGCTGTAGCAAGTAAAATCTGAGTTACACTTTGAATTTTTTAAATACATCTTGAGATAATAATAACATTGAATCCAACTAGCTTGACAACTAGACCGTATCGTATGGTTGCGTGTTACACACTGACAGTAATAAAACACATGTTTAATAAAATTCAAATAAATTATATTGAAAAGAAGAAAAAACTAATATTTAATATCACATGGTGCCAGACAGCAGCGCTGCCTGAACAATACATTGTTAGTTTAGTCATTATACAAGATTTATTAAAAACTGACACTGAAATTAGTTTATTGCTAATGGAATACATGAATTTTTTTTTTTTTTTTAAGAAATTATTTGAAAATTTAATTCTCTAAAGATGTGCAATAAGATTATTATGTAAATAATTTTGGAATTTCACAAAAATTTTTGTTTTCATTCTTTTGCAGTTTTTTAGTTTGAGTTTTCATTCTCTATAATATTACCACTGTACTCAATTGTGATTTAATATATTTCAACTAAATACTCAAAACTTTTAACCTCTTGACCACCATTAGGTATTGCCTCAGAGGATGAGATGAACGAATTGTGTAGCGTGTGTGAAAATACCATCCCTGACCGGGATTCGAACCCGGGACCTCCGGATGAAAGGCCGAGACGCCACGGAGGCCGGCCAAAACTTTTAACCAGATTTTCTTTTCTAGGTAAAATATGTAAATATAGATATTTAAAGAAATTTTTCAACTTTTATATTCCATAATCAAAAAAAAAAAGGTTTTTGAAATTAAGATTTAATTTTTTCATGTAACTAGTAGATTTCTTTGTTTTTATTTTCTATTGTTTGATTTAAATTTTTTTAAATAAAAAACTATAAGTTCCAATTATAATATATATATATATATTCCATTAGGCATGTACAAGTTACTTGTCCAATCACTTGATTATAAGCAGACTAAATCAATATTTAATGCTTGGATTATTATTTTGTTTATTTGTTATCATTCTAATTTATAAGCCGGAAGACCACAAGCATATATTTTTATTAATTAAAAAAAGTAAAAAGAATCGTAGATGATATTTTATTTACATTAATATATGCTAATTATTCACTGAAATTAATTTTCTTTGATAAGATTAATCAGATTTTTAATTAAAATATATATTAAGCATAAAATATTGGATTAATTATTTGCTTACATACACGCAGGTAGTGTGAAATTCTGTTTGTATTTGTATGTACTAGTTAAAAAAAATAGGTAGGGAATTATAACAGAATTTATTACTACTATTCTGTATTAATTATAATCTCAAGAAAATATATCTGTCCTTGGTACATTATTTTGATTAAAAAAGAGTTTGGTCAGATGGTAGAAAAAAGTTACTAAATATATATTAAATAGTTCTAAAAACTTAATTCAATTACAATTTAGAAATTCTGGGACTGGTTTGTATTTTGTGGTCTACTTTATATGGTGCCTAAATTAATTTTGGCACCAAAATTTAATTAAAATATTTTAATTAAATATTTAAATATTTAATATTTTAATTAATTTTAAATTTAATTAAATTTAAATTTTATTATTTAAATAATAATTGACTACGAATTTTCTATAATTATCTTATTTGTTACTATAAATATTGCGCATAATTATGTTTTATAACGTTCAATTTTATCAGTTTTAAGTAATTTCAATCGAGTAATTATTAAATTTTGTTAAATCATGTTTTTGATTTATGTCAAACTTGATTAAATATTATATTATAAATAATTTTTACTTCCTTTTATGAAGTAAAGGAAGTATTGTGATCGCTAAAAATATCAGTTTTCAGATTTCAACGGAAATATCCTTTCTAATTATCCCTGAATTCATTTTGACTAGTTTAGTTGACAAAATATGAAAAAATATGAGAAATTTTTAATGAAATAAAATTACTTTTCATTAAAAAAAAAAAGTGTAAATGTAATGTAATAGGCGTACAATAGGCGTGCGATAGATAGGAAGTAATGCGGTGTCCATATCAGATTTTTTTTAAATTTAAATATATTGATTTATTAATAATTGTTAATCTCTGTAAAAATTTTTTAATTAAAAAGTAAATAATATTTTATTTCACTAATAACTTCTGATTTTTTCTTTTTTTATTATTATTGAATTATTTTTTATTTTAAACATTTTCTTACAATCGGAGTTTAATAATTATTAATAAATCAATATATTTAAATAAAAAAAAGTTTAAAAAATATATATGTATATGAAGTCGGACCGGTGTGTCTTCCTTTTATAAGATCCAAATTTTCATTAATTAAAATTTCATTTGATATAACTCTGACGAATGAAAATAAGTTCCACCTTATGATATATCGTTGAAAAGCTCTCAATGCTTATTAATGCAGTTAAGAAAAAGTTTTGGATTTTGGACTATGGACTTTATTGAACATTTTTGTTCTAGTCGATTGCAATCAGAAGGGGAGGTACACAACAACTAGATGTTACAACAGTCCTAGATCGAAAATTTCAACATTCTACGGCTAATCGTTTTTGAGTTATGCGAGATATATACGTACGTACTTACGTACAGACGTCACGCCGAAACTAGTCAAAATGGATTAGGGATGGTCAAAATGGATACTTCTGTTGCAATCTGAAAACCGAAATTTTTCGCAATCACAATACTTCCTTTACTTCGTACAAGGAAGTAAAAATCAATTAAGTTTCTTTTCTCTTAGTAATAAATTGATATTTTGTTAGTTAAATATACAAAATGTGATGGTAATTTTTTTTATTTTGTACGTTTTTTAATCTTTTATTTCTTTTCTGGCTGTTATTGTAAACTGCAGAGAAAATATATTATTGTCAAAAAATATCGTCCGATGCAAAACTTGTTTACTTTTTATAATTTTGAAGTCCCGTAGTAAAGAAGAAATAAAATAAATTAAAAAATAAATTTTGAAGTCCCATAAATAAAAAAAAAAAAAAAACATAAAAATATCTATTCAAAAATGTGGTTATACAAGTAACAGATCTATTCTGGTATTTTTTATAGTATAGCCCAAAATTTAAAATACTTATTAAAGCTGAATATCGGTTGTACTAATGTGGTAAGGATCTCTTTCTGATAGGTAGAAGGAAGAATATAGCGTAAAATTATTTTAAAACATTATCATTAATAACCTCTTAAATGTTCGGTTATAGCTCGTAATACAGGAGTGAGGCATTTTTGTATCCGTATTATTAAGTTAAAAATAACAGCTTTATTAATATCAGTTATTTGACACCAGTATGAAAACATAAGTACTGTGCTTTTAAAATTGTATATAATAGGTTGTAGAATCCTTATAAACGCTGTCATCAGTCTTCATGTTGTTTAAATATCAGTCTAAAACAGTTTTTTTTTTCTTTCAGTTAGTTACTTTATTTTACTATAGCATTATTACAAATATCTTTGTTTGTAGTTGAAAAAAATCATGTAGAGAAAAAAATATTTAATTGCACATGATGTCCGAAGATAATAAATCCTTTTTATGAATGAAATGTGTGTGGTATTAAATTTATCAATTTTACAAGGAAATTGCATTAAAAAAGTAAACATTTGATAAAAACCGAGAATTATAATAAATGAAATTGCATTTTCTATTTTGGTTTAGTATGGTGGTTAAACTAAGTTACCGAACGATTAATAACGTTTACAAAAAATAAAATATGCCTACTATGTGTAGATTTTGGTTGCGTATTTTTCTGTCTGTCATATGAGTTTAGTTATTTGTGGTTTATTTTCTATAACTGGTTTAGGTTTAGTTGGTTCTGTTTCTTTTATGGTTCCTCATGGATTTGTTTGTTCTGGTCTTTTATTTTGATTGGGATTATTTATGATCGTTTAGGTAGTTAAAGTAAGATACTTGTTCAAGGATATGTATTCACCTCAATTTTTGATCTCACTGGATATTTGTCATAAAAAGCCATTTACCTTTTTCTTCCCAGAAAAAATCTTCAAATTGTATTCGTTGCACATGTTTTGTAGTCTGAACATTCCTCTCTTTAGCATGTTCAAAGGTTCTTCAATCATCTGTATAAGCTATGATATTCAAGTCTTATATAAGGACTGAGCCCGTATCCCTGAGACTTTACTTTGTCACCATCTCCACACCAGGTCGAATAAATAGTAGTTGAGAATTTCATACACTGTTTGGTAGAAGAAAGGATTGCTGAAGGAATTTAAGGTACTGCCCGGGCTTTCCCGGGTTCTTCTTTTGGTTTTGGTAATTGCTAAGTTTTTGTTGTTTGTTTTATAGTAATTGCGTGTTGAACTCACTTCTTGTACCTTCGGGTAGATAGCGGATTTCAGTTCCTTTCCTTATTTTGTTTACTCAGTCTTTTTTGAGACTAATGTAAGATGTGGTTTTTTTTTAGGGATAGTAGTACACCGATGGGAATATCACATTTGGCATTCGCATCGGTGGCATTCTAACTGAGGCTAGACTGAGAGTTGCCTCTTGCCGAGGTTTTGAAGATGACTTCCGGTAAAGCTCATAAGTGTTAGGTATGGAGGGGTTGCGTGGCGACAGCAACTTTCACATGGTGGGTGTCTTCCCCTATGGGGTCAGGTAAATGTTAATAAGTGTCAGAGACATACAACAACCCTGTCTCACGTCCTTATTTGTTTTGACTTATTCTGATTTTTATCCGCCTGTTCTGATAATCACAGTAGTGCCTCTGTCCAGACTCTTGATGGTTCGAACAAGATGTAAAATAAATGATTTAGTACTACAACAAAGAAATTTTTATACAAAATAATTATTTAAATAAATTTTAAAACCAGTAATCCCTCAAAAAAGGCTTAACCCAAAAAGGTTTTTTAAAATAATGTAAAAACTATCTAGCCATTTCGATTTATAAGCCATCATCATCAGTAGAATCTGAGAAATTAGTATTTAAAAACTTACGAAACGAGTATTTCTAAAGTTGATTGTAGAATGAAATATGAAAACTTGCTGGAAAAACTGTTGTTGCCTATTTGGCAATCTAGTTCGAAATTTCAGTGGTTTGGGCTGTTTTAAAGTTATTTTATATTTTTTATTGGGATTGCCTAAAACGGTTTTCATGAGTTTTTATTTTGTACCGACCCCGTAGGGGATGACACCCTTCATGTGGCAATTTCGATCGCCACGCCACCCTCTCCATACTTACCTTTTATGGGCTTTACCGGAGGTTGTACTTATCGTATATTGTTTATTTGTCAAAGAATTGTTCATTTTTTTATTAATTTTTTTTATACTAATATTGCTGATCACCATGTTTTTAACAATCGAAATCGCCAATAATTTTTTTGGTATAAGTATTTTTTGTGTAAATGGTTTTTTGATTGCTTGCAATTTTGTTAGAATAAAAGTTATATAATAATAACGTACACTTAGATAAAATTTACAAAAGTAGTTTTTTGTCTTCAGTCATTTGACTGGTTTGATGCAGCTCTCCAAGATTCCATATCTAGTGCTAATCGTTTCATTTCGGTATAACCCCTACATCCTACATCCTACATCCCTAACAATTTGTTTTACTTATTCCAAATGTTGCCTGCCTGCACAATTTTTTCCTTCTACCTGTCCCTCCAATATTAAAGTGACTATTCCAGGATGCCTTAATATGTGGCCTATAAGTCTGTCTCTTCTTTTAACTATATTTTTCCAAATGCTTCTTTCTTCATCTATTTACCGCAACACCTCTTTATTTGTCACTTTATTCACCCATCTGATTTTTAACATTCTCCTATAGTACCACATTTCAAAAGCTTCCAGTCTTTTCTTCTCAGGTACTCCGATCGTCCAAGTTTCACTTCCATATAAAGCGACTCTCCAAACATATACTTTCAAAAATCTTTTCCTGACATTTAAATTAATTTTTGATGTAAACAAATTATATTTCTGACTGAAGGCTCGTTTGGCCTGTGCTATTCGGCATTTCATATCGTTCGTGCTTCGTCCGCCTTTAGTAATTCTATTTCCCAAATAATAAAATTCTTTTACCTCCGTAATCTTTTCTCCTCCGAACAAAGGTAGTACAAATCTTTAAATTCCTAAAAGAAGTTCCCTCAAACCAACATCTAGCGGTTTTCCAGTTAATTCTAATTCTCCTAAACATGAAAATTTATTGATTGTTAGAACGACTTCAAGTTATATTTCATTACATTAAACAGTTGATGGCTCTGAAAAGGACAGTTGAATAAATCGGCTGGCGGGGCAGTGAAATGGTTCTGAAAAAGACCTTTTGGCTCCCAATTTCATGAACCAAGTTGGATGCTTGACCGATATGACCGGGTTGAACATTTTAATAGTTCTAAAGTGAATTGATTTGACTCGCAGCTGCTTGCTGCGATTTGTATTTCACTGTCAACGATGCACACCTGGCCGTTCAGGCACGTTCTTTTATAGCTGTCTGACTACAATAATGAAAACTTCTGATTGGCCGAATCGGCGCACAATATTGGTCAGTGTAACTATCATGAGCGGTTACCGTAGCTCGATCCATCGTACATCATCGGTTATAATAAAGATCCTTTCTATTGGTTGCTTAATATACGTACCAACTATCAGTGCTACAGTTTAATAATTCGGTAACGATAGAGTTCCTTACCTTATCTATCAGCACTTAACACACAAATTCAGCATGAATTACATAGCGAAAAAATGTATTACATTCCATCACGTTTTGCTGAGATTCCTTCTAACATAATATGAATTGTATATTTTTGTATATTATTAGTTTTCAATGAGTAAAGCCATTCCTCGTGAAGTATAAAAATTCTGCGGAGTATATTACACACAACCAAAGTTTAACGAAGAGAATGTATGTTAATGTTAAAAATGCCAGAGATATTTAGAAAATATCTACGTAATAAATTTAATAACCTTTTTAAATAAAATTTTGTAATCCAGTGTAAAATGTTACTTTTTTAACTTATTTAAATCTCATGAGTCCATTTTAAGCTAGATCATTAATTTAATTGTTTTGTAATGAGTTCGTCGCGGTTTTTCTTGGTATATGTCTGTTTTTATAAGAATTATTTTTATTTGCTTGGTTGTACGTTTCTTTTATATATATATATATATATATATATATACATTTTTTTTTTTTTTTTTTTTTGAAGTATTACATGTCATTCTTCTCTTTCGTTAACCACTTAAATGAAAATTATAACAGATAGAAATAATATGAATTGAAATTATACTGGTGTCCAACTTAAAAGAAAGTTTACATAATAAAATTTCAGACTGGAGTTTTTTTTCGTTAACCGGTTGTTTTACCAGATGGGGACTGACAAACACCATCATGCTCACCCTAAACAAAAAAAAAAAAAATGTTTCCATAAATACGTTCCTTCATATGTGTGCACACATCTTTTATAAAATTAAACTTATGTTCGTATTTTTTTTTTTAAATGTAAGTACTATTGCGCGCATTGTTTCATCGCGTAGTTGTACACGTATTTTAGTTTATAGACTAATATTCAAATTTAATTCACTAAAATTAAGAATCCAAATGGACATAATAGTGTATAATTTTGATACCGTTAAATTTTTTAACCTAATCTGCAAGATGAATTTTCTGAATTTTTTTTTATTAATTGGTTGTGATATACACCAAATTATCCTCATATAGTACTAAGTAAATAGATCAATTTTCAGACTCGGTTAACTATCTTAATTTATTGAATTACAGTGATTTCTGTATTATAATATTTTCATTTTTATAACATTTGAATTAATGAAGATTGTAGGAATGATGAAATAAAAAGCTAGCCAGCCAATCATTTTACTAATCGGTTTTAATGAGTTATTTATGCATAATTGTGAACAATATCTATCAAATTATTTTGTAATTGTTTAGTTTTGTCGTTATTTTATTCTGATTTCGTTACGTATAAATGAAAATTATAATTGTGGATTGTTCGGATAGTTGTTCGATCTGACTTCCAGTTTAATTAAGCGTTTAGATTAAGATAAGATAAGATAAGATAGGATTGATTAATGAAAAGAATTGTATGCAATTTTATCCCTTCAGTCTCTATGGTATTTGTTTTTGTTAGTGTTTAATTGAAAAATTACGACATAAAAAAATCACGAGTTTGATCGGCCAATTGATAACGTCGATGTTCGTGGATAGTTGTTCGATCTGATTTCCAGTTTAATAAGCGTTAAGTTTATTTATTACTTATAAGATAGGATTGATTAATGAAAAGAATTGTACCCAATTTTATCCCTCCAATCTCTATGGTATTTGTTTTTCTGTGTTTAATTGAAAAAATACGAGATAAAAAAATCAGGAGTTTGATCGGCCAATTGATAACGTCGATTAGTTATGTAACATTGTTACTTATTAAAGGACTCTGGACTTTTACCATTCTACTGTTGAAAATTTTAAAATTAAATTTTCTTCGAATCGGTCTGGTGTGTCTGGATAGTGTAGTTTGCATATGTTTGAAATTCACGCTCTCAAAAAAAAAAAATGTTTGTAATTTTGTCGGAATCTTAAAAAAAGTAATGCTGAATACACAGTAGGCGTATAAAGGCATTAAAGTAAATATAATTAAGTGTAAAATGTTTAATCTTTTATTTATTTATGGGTTTTTAAATTAGACCAATTTATTACAATCTTGTTAAGGATTTATTTAATATTTATCGATTTTGTCAGTTTGTTTTCTGGTAAAAAATATAAATATATTTTTTATTTCTTGTCTAGAACAACAAAGTGTTAACCTATCAAGTAAATGATTACGCTCCAGGTGGTATGAGTAATTGACGATTTGGTTTTTTAAAACTCTTCGACGCCTAATTTTAAGTTGGTTGCCACCGCAGGATAGCTAACCTTGTGGTGCTTGTGAGAGTATCAAGCGATAGATTGTATTTTATTTACCGTCTCGTTTCCCTTGGCCGTGAATCAAATGTTAACAATATTAAAACACGCACAAATTGTGCTTCCTGTACAAGCAGTTCTTCTGCTTTTTCTGCATTCTCTTAATTGTTATTATGGCTCAAAAATATGCAATAAAAACATATTTATTAATTAAATGTACGATTATATAATGATAATGTTAGCTCCTATTGACAAAAGTCCAATACTCCTACTGGCATTTTCGATTCTTTTTTCATAATTTCCGAAAATTTCCTTAATTTTACGATTTTATTTTTTCTTGAGAATTTTGATAATTTGATTTTTACTGAATAATTACTAGATAGATTATTTAAAAAATAGTGAAAAATTTATCAGAATTGATTTTTCATGCTATATAAAATATTAAAAAAAATACGCTTTCTTACTGTCATGAAATTAATGAATATAATGCAACCAGCATTAGTAGAAAATTGTTAATTAATTTGTCACTTTCAAACGAGAAACAATATGCCACAAGATCATTTAGAAAATTATAAAAAAATTATCTGACAAACACTACAATCTAGAAGAATAACATTTAAACTGCCCTGATTGTATTATATAATAGGTCGGTAATAAGGAAGCCACATGCATATAAAAAATTGGCTGTATATTACATAGATACTAGTTAATAACGGCTTCTAAATTGTGAATTATTTTACAGTAACTTTTTATATTTATCTTAGTATTATTTAATAATTAATACTAACTTTAAATCCATGTGTATTTTTACATTATAATTCATTTTTTTTATTTGTAATTTATTTTATATTGACATGATCTGTGTATTATATTACTATGTACCGATAAGTGGAAAAGATTTATTTATTTATGAAAATTATTAGTTGTCAGTATCAATTTAAAAGAGATACTATTAAAAAATAATTATACTCAAAGAAAAATGTCTAGTTATTAGCTAAATAAAATTAAGTGTGTCTTGTTTAGTTATATACTAAAAGCTACAGATATTCAAGATGTTTGATAAATTTTTGGTATATTTTAAATACGTTTTTAGTGTAATATTTTTTTTTTTTTGTGAAACCCGTGACAAAGCATATTAATGATAGTAGGCCCAGCTGGTTAATATCGCTTTAGGACTATTTAAAATATTAAGGAATATCTATTCCTTAAATCCTTTCAGTATAGATATATTTCTATTCAATTTAGTTTATTACCACTTCCACACTCTTCACTCGTTCCAGTAATTAAAACTAATAAATTTTCCACTTGGTATATCAACTTCAAAGTATACAGAGTGATACAAAAGTCACAGTACAGCCTATTATTTCAGAAGTTGTAAAGAAAATGAAATATTTGGATACACCAACCTAAATTAAGTACGAGAGCCCACCTCTGGGGTATAACAAAATAATGGCCACCATTTTGAATCGCCGTCAATTTATTTAAATGGGAAGGGGAGGGGGGTCATGTGACGTATCAAAACAGATTGAAATTTTATCAGGAATTTATTTCTGTAATCATATTTTACATACCTGTTACGGTGTAGGAATTGTTGGCATCCAAAATTGATACTGGAAGCTACATGATGAGTTCAATATGTCGACCGTTTTGTTGAATGCATAACTCCAGTCGCTTAATCCAGTCAGTAAACACTCGCAGAAGCACTTCTGGTGCGATTTCCGTGCAGCACACCGTAATTCTTTGTTGCAGATGGTGAACATCTGCACGAATCTTCTCTGCGTAAACAAGTTGCTTCAAATGCCCCCGCAAATAAAAATCCATAGGTGTGAGGTCGGGTGATCTTGGACGCCATTCTACTAGGCCACGCTGACCAATCCATTGCCCAGCCAACTGGACATCGAGCCACTGACGAACATATAGCTTAAGGTGTGGCAGAGCGCCATCTTGTTGAAAAAACGAAGGGAATGTTCCATCTTCATTTAAAAGGGAAGGAAAGACAGTGTCTCTCAGCTTGTCCAAGTACCGCTCGGAATTAGGGGTTCCATCGATGAAGATTGGTCCTACCACACGGGTACCCTATATCCCACACCACATCGTAATTTTAACATCCCCAACAACATTGAATGGGTCAATCCAGTGGGGATTTTGATCACACCAATATTGGTGATTCTGCCGGTACACCTCGCACTAACATAAATCATTGCCTCGTCACTGAACAGGATACTCTGTAGGAATGTAGGGTTGTTCTGCTATTGACGTTATGCCCACGTACAGAACTCGACATGTCTTTCTGGGTCATCCTCAGAAAGTTTTTGCAGCATTTCCATCTTAAATGGGTGCCATTTGTTGCTATGAAGAATACGCAGAATGGAGAAAGGACTAACACCAATTTCACTTGCAAGAAGTTGAGTGCTGCATTGTGGGCTCCTCGCAAAGGCAGCCCGCTATTACGACAGGCGACCATTACATCGCCTGTCGGACACATTTCCAGTTTCCTTTAATTTGGATATCAGACATGCAACAGTGTTATGCGAAATCTGGGTGGCACCCAGAGAGACATGAAATCTGCTGCGAATCGACTGCTTCGTTCACCAGACATCAGGATCACCTCAATTCGCTCTTCCTTCGTCAAAGCCATCATATGCCATCTTTCTTTTTTTTTCCTGTTTAGCCTCCGGGAATTACCGTTCAGGTATTACTTCAGAGGATGAATGAGGATGATATGTATGAGAGTAAGTGAAGTGTAGTCTTGCACAGTCTCAGGTCGACATTTCTGAGATGTGTGGGTTAATTGAACCCACCCACCAAAGAATACTGGTATCCACGATCTAGTATTCAAATCCGTATAAAAATAACTTTAGCCTTTACTAAGACTTGAACGCTGGAACTCCCAGCTTCCAAATCAGCTGATTTGGGAGGACGATCATACGTCACCTTCAAAAGAAGAAGATTTTCAAACTTTTAGATGCCAACAACTCCTAAACCGTAACAGTTATGTGAAATCTGATTGTAGAAATGTATCCCTGGTAAAATTTCGATCTGTTTTGATACGTCACATGACCCTTTTCCCATTTAAATAGATGGACGGCGACTCAAAATAGCGGATTTAAAAATGGCGGCATTTTTTCTGTTATGCCCCAAATGTGAGCCTTAATACCTAATTTACGTTGGTGTATCCAAATGTTTCATTTTCTTTACAACTTCTGAAATAATAGGCTGTACTGCGACTTTTGTACCTCTCTGTATAATACGTACTAGTAGTAAAAAGCTAGGTGTTGACATGATTGTATCAATATATATTAAATTGGTTACCTCATTATAGATTAAAAAGTTATAATTTCAGAAGAGAAGCAAGTTGTATAAAAATTAAAATCGGGCAGTTTCTAAAATACCTTAAATTGTACACGATTCTCAAAATATTATATAGTTTTTCATTCATCAGCATTCGTTGTCCATCAATCAAAATTAATAAATTCATTTTTACTACAATTATAAATTTATGATCAATTAAGAGTAAAGGCGCTTTATACTGTAAAAAACCGTCCATTTACGTAAATAGTGCGAAAACTTATTAATGAACACTTTAATTAATTTTATAAACTGATCGTGCATTAATAAAGGAATCGTATTACGTACCTTTTAACAGAAGAAAAGGCTTATTGATGTCCTTTATGGCTTTCATACCGCAACTCTTAAAATTAAAAAGGAAGTGTATAAATTTAGACTATTTTTAGGGATGTAGTAAATATAATTTTAAGATAGAGTGTACCTTTTATTGTTCTACTTTGATCTATAACTTGTTAAAAATTAATAAAGAAAAAAAGAGCTAAAAGATTAATATATAATATTTATATCAGTTATTAGTGAAAATAACGTTGAACAAATAACAAGAAGAATAAATAAAAGATTTCAATCTGTAAGGTTTTCAGGATTACAATATTACATTCAAGTCTTTTGCTATCGGCCACCCGGTCGCGTTCCTTGTGTTGTAACTCATGCGTTCCGTCTGTTGGCAATCACGAACTTGTATATCGAACGAAACATTAACGTCCGGAGTGCCATAAATCATTGTTGACGGTGATTTTTTTTTTAATGCAAATACCACTAATAAGGTTCTGCCAGAAGCAATCCAAAACGTATAAATCTACTTAATAGATCCTGGTATAATTTTATTTTTCACCAAATTGTATATATTGACTGTATGATTCAAAAAAGCCGCCTGACATATTACACTGTTTTATTCCTCAAAATATTAGCATTTTTATTCATTATAATTGAAAATTATAATACGAGAAGAGCTCTTTCGGTATCATTCAATTTAATACTTGATATAGTTTGTGCCTTTTAGTGAGATGTTAACGTCTGCCACTTATTGTAGGAAAATCGAAATTTCATTCTTAATTTCATGCAGCCGTGGTCTGAAACAAAATTTTTATCGTCTACTTCTTCCAAATTTCCATCTCTCAATTTATGTTAACTGTATTTCGGGAAGTAAAAGAAAAAAGGAATGAGTTTTTAAATAGCAACAGTTCTCGATGATCAAGAGATAAAATCTTTTTTATCATAGTTAACGAGCTCGAACGGTTAATTAAAGAATCGAGATTCTATTCTTATATCAAGTATTCTTACAGTCTTACTTAATACGTTCATTCATTGTTGAAAGCAAGCTGTTTATTAAAAACTGTAATCCTTTTTCTCGTTCAAGGTGGCTTTCATAGTAAGGAAAAAAAAACATGAAGTTTTTGGTGATTGTTTTAACGTCTAATTTAAACCACGTAACGTCATAATGGACCCTGACCATATATGTAAAAACAAGTTACTTTTTTATTAAAAGTAGTTTCAAATCATTTTAGTTCTAAAAAGATTTACAAAGAAATATGTTTCTTGCCCTTTATTTTTTTTTTTACAGTTTATCAGTTTATTTATTTATTATAAAAATATATTTATTTTTTCACATTTAAAACAACGATCATTTTTTTATTATTATTTCCTCTGATCATAATACAGATATGTCTAACCATATCTTGATTTTTTTTTAGATTTTTTTTTCTTTTAGTTTTATTGTTTAAATATTTGAATATTTTAATTTACCTTGATTTAATTTTTATTTATATTTTGTTTTAACAGGTAAGTTGGACTTCACAAGTGTTAAAAAAAAAAAAAATATTTTCCCTGGCTTCAAGGTATTGTTATTAACTATATTGTTTATTTGCATGTTAATTAGTATTATTATTATTTTTAGTATATTCGTCTAAAATGTTTCGTATTATACAACGCATACTTTGTATATGATTATAGATTTATCCTCGGAACGTACTTATATAGATGTTATATTGAAAGTCTTTTACAGGTCTAAAAAAAATGGATTATTTTAACTTGTAAGCTGAAAGGAAATCTTTTGTCGAAAAGGTTGTAATAGGATCTTATTTAGTATCGGTCCAGTATTTGCGTGTTGAGAGGTCGCATGTATGCAATTTTATTTTCTGACCGTATTTTTCCCCACTTATCTACAACTAAAATGTTAGAAAAACTTCAAAAAGCTAATTAATTAAATTTTTATTTCCTTCATCAATGTTAAATATAATTTTCTTGGTCAACCATTAAATTATTTGTGCTCAGATATTTACAAACTACTTAACTATGTCGATATAACGACATTACTAAAGTTAATTTGTATTGGCATGGATCCACAGTGATAATATTTAATAACTTAATGCTTAAAAATAAGTTTTATATTTTTCATTACTTTTTATTCTGTGAATTGTTACTAAAAAAATCATGCCGTAATCATTAACCATTTTTTTCTTCTTGTTTAGTCTCCGGGAATTACCGTTCCGATATAACTTCAGAGGATGAATGAGGATGATATATATGAGTGTAAGTGAAGTGTAGTCTTGTACAGTCTCAGGTCGACCATTTCTGAGATGTGTGGTGGTTAACTGAAACCCAACCACCAAAGAACTTCGGTATCCACGATCTAGTATTCTAATCCGTATACATTTCGTTTATCTTATTTGCTTATTGCTTACCATTAAACAGTTATTTTACCGTGTAATTGATTTAATAACGCTATTGTTTTTACGATTCCTGGCGTTCATGCACACACTCACACACACACACACACACAGAGAGAGAGAGAGAGAGAGAGAGAGAGAGAGAGAGAGAGAGACGTATATTTATATCATTTATATGATATAAAATATATGTATATATTTTATAAAGAAAAACTGCTTTTGTTTTTGTTATTTTGTTTGTGTTTGGTTGTTGACGTAACGAATTGCATTAGAAAGTTTTTATTAATTTGGATAATTTTCTAACTAATTTATTTTTTTATATTTGTCTAACCAAAGAATAGAGTTTAGTTATTATTTTATATATGCACTTTATATCCAGTTATTATATATATATGAAAAGAGTTCAGATTGAGCTAACTAATAAAAAATTATTGGGTTAAATTAAAACTTTGAACGTTCAAGAAAATTTTTCATATAATAAAATTCTATGTAATATAGATACAGATTTCTATTTTTAAGCGTTGATTTTAAATTGTATTTCTTTTCAGTTTTTATTTCCCTTAAGTAGTAAAATGAAGTAATTACTTAAGAAGTAATCTTATATATCTTTTAATTAATTTTTTTTTTGTTTCTTATTAATTCCTTTTTTTAATTTCTTGATAACTTAAAAAAAAAATCATGTTTTTCTTTATTATGCAACGTTATAAAATTGCTAACTTTTCTAGAATTTTTTACTGTGTCTTTGAACTCTTATGATATTTTTCTTATAAATGTTTTTGTTATGCAATTTTATACCTTTCCTGGTAGTTAAAAAAAAAAAAAAATTAATTAGCAGCGATGTTAATGACATTTAATTAACTTATATTTATTGTTTGGATAAATTTATATAATATAATTATACAAATTATAAATATATATATATATATATATATATATATAATATTGTGTTTATAACCGGGCGTGTGTCAGTTACTATATAACCGTCGAGATATATAATATTTTAGATCTGATATAATGGATTTAATACATATATTTTTAGGTTTATAATCAGTTGACTCGTGTTGTTTTAATAGAGGTTTTTTTAATTTAATTAATTTCAGACTTTTTAATCTTGTTTTATGTTTGGAATCCTGTTATTCACTAATCATTAGGGCATTAGAGAAACTCAAAGGAATAATTTTTTGTATGTTATGTCAACAACCATGTGTTTTCTGTTGTTAAAATTATTAAAAAGCATTTTATTATATGTATACATTTATAATGAATTTATTATGCATAATTAATGGTTTACCCGGTTACCTCCTATTAAAATAAATAAATATATATATGTGTATATATATATATATATATATATATATATATATATATATATATATATATATAGATAATGCATCGAGAATTATTAAGTATTAGTACAAGATTATTGGTCACCTGATTTTAAATGTTAGGATTACCTTGAAAGACATGTAGTTATAAAAAAAAGGATTTTCTTGTCATCTCTTACACTAAGATTCATCTATTTTATTTTTAAATCTCTTACAAAGAGAATTATTCAGTTTGTCTCGATCATAAAAATCTACTTTTGATTATAAAAAAAAAATATGGAAATAGTTTAGATTACGATGTTAAGTATTCATAAATAAGATCTTTTTTTTATAGAGATATTAAATAAGTTAACAGCCTTGTAAATTATAAAATTATATACCTGTTTAGTGGGTTATGATCGGCGGAAATGATCATATTATTCTGATGTATAGAGCAGTGGATGTTATAAAATTTAATACATAACTTATGTAGCTACATAAGTAAGACATACTACAGTATATAACTAGTAAAAATGAATTAATTGTGTTTGTGCCCTTTTTTTTTAATTATGACCGATCGGCTTTGTTATCAGATATATTTTGCTTTATATATCACTTGTTGGAATTTAGAATAAATAGTCACCCAAGAGTGGGAAAGGATTGATGAGCCGGTGGTTGGCGTTTTGCTACCTAGGATATCCTGTTAACAAACCGGGTTGGTCTACTGGTGAACGCTTCTTCGCAAATCAGCTGATTTCGAAGTCGAGAGTTTCAACGTTCAAATCGTAGTAAAGGCAGTTCTTTTATACGAAATTAAATACTAGATCATGGATATTCTTTGGTAGTTGGGTTTCAGTTAACCACACATTAGGAAATGGTCGATCCGAGACTGTACAAGACTATATTTCACTTACACTCATACATATCATCCTCATTCATCCTCTGAAGTAATACCTGACGGTGATTCTCGGAAGCTAAACAGAAAAAAAAGAATATTCTGTTGCGTTACACTATCTTCTTTAGTGCCGAACTGTTACAGATTCCCTAGGTAGAACTGCTGTGCATCTATGCGCTTACGCTTTCTAAATTTTGCTTTCGCTTTCTAAAATTTCTAAATTTTTTGAAGAATTGCTCTTCAAAATATGCAACATGAATTCTTATCTTACCTTTTAGATATAAATCAATTTTCATGTTCATTGTTAATTTGTATATATATATATATTGAAATTTACCTAGAAAAGATATTCAGACTTAGAAGTCATTTCGTGTACCCTAGATTTCTTCTTTACTATAACAAAACTAATTCTGAAGGTTTATTTAATGTTAATCCATTGTTTAACTACTATTCCACTATTTTCAATTTCCTTCTTCACTGTGTTAATAATTTAAAACCTCTACATAAATATTATACCATACATCCTCAGCTGTTTGTTTTACATACTTCAGTTTTTTCTTCGTTTTTAATTTTTATCTTCTACCTGTCTTTTCACCAAATCAGCTAAACCCGGATATCTTAATACAAGGTACAATTACGTAGTTCATTTTTATAAATAAATAGTTTTTACTTTTCCACCTAGCGCTATAGCATAGCTATAGATATAGAAGGGAAAGTATGATGTTTGATCCAATTTGGGCGTGTACGTTTTTCGCCGGATGTTTTCGTTTTGACACCTAAGAAATCCAAAAACCCGGATGGAAATTTTCCGGACGTTCGTATGTACGTGTATGTGTTCGGTGTCGCATCCTATATCACCTTATATCTCCAGAACTACTTGACCGGTTTTGACCAAACTTGGTCAGATTACTTCTAAATATGGCTCATTGATGCCATTAAATTTTCAACTTAAAAGGTCAAAGGGGTAGGGTTGTAGAGCAAGATCACCCACATAATCTCGAAATTTCACTTAATGTCTTATTATTCTTAGGAATATTTGTTAACAGTTAAAAAATAATATTTCCATAAAAAAATATTTTAGCAAAATCCCATTCCCCACCCCAAAAAATACTCTAAATAAACTAGTGGCTAAGTATGGGTGTAGAGCCTCATTAGTATCCCTTCTCATGACTAGGAGCGCTAGTGTAGTACTGACGTACACCTTCTGTAGTCTTCGGTTGTGTAATAACGTCAGAAAGTGAGCAGTAGAATTAAATAAATGAATAATATTTTATGTGTAACTGTATTTAAAGTGGCCGCTAGCACTGCCGCACTCGCGAGAATGAAATGGGTATGCGCGTGCCCTTTAGTTAGAATCATTGAATTACGTGAAGGTCTAACGCATTTTTTTTAAAAATAAATGAATAATATTTAAAGTGTAAAAAAATAACTCTTTTCGCCGGGTTTCGAACTCGATCACCCGTTTAATTTGGTAACTGTAATATTTTTAATTAAGTTTTGTGTGTGTGTGTGTGTGTGTGTGTGTGTGTGTGTGTGTGTGTGTGTGTGTGTGTGTGTGTGTGTGTGTGTGTGTGTGTGTGTGTGTGTGTGTAAGCCGTGCATCAGAAAACAACCGAGTGGCGGGAAAGTCCTATAACTGTGATATCAGCTTTTTTCCTCTCTCAAAATCTCTTCAATTTGTATTTTATCGATTTTGATTTTTTTTTTTGACAGTAGTAGAATGTTTTACATTAAACTCTCCTTTCTTTGAGCCTAATTTTTTTTTTTATATCTATATTACTTTGTCTATTTTTTTAAATTTTAATAATTATATAAAATAACTTTTTAACTTAGTTTTTTTTTAATCCATATGTTAATATTTGTTCTTTATTTTACAACTTCCTATCATATTTCATTAAAATACGTGTATTTAATATAATAAAATAAACATTTTAATCAATTTATAACTTTTTAATCGCGTCAAAATGATCCCAATCAATTAATTTAAGATTATTAAAAATAGATGTAGTTACATCTGTTGCGACATTTCCTTTTCCTAAATATAGAAATGAAATAATCTTTTTTTTTTTAAATTTATTAATTATCCGGGGTTTTTATGACATCTATAAATTTTAGGATAATAAACATTCTTGTAAATCTCATTAATTGTCGTTTTTATTAGTGTCATTTAACTTCTTACTAATGTTCATTTTTATAGCTTCCTGTATCGTTGCCGAATTAGTTTTTACTGTGAAATATTTTCTTCACGTAATTTTAAAAACCTAAGTCTATTAATTATAAGCTAAGTCTATTTAACTTATACATAGACTAAGATTATAGTACTATTATACAATAAAGTTTTAAATTGTATGAATCATATTTTTATAACATAAAACCACTTTATTTAGATATGTACATTATGTGTTTCTGATTTAAAAATCCCACTTACTAACTGTCAAAAATAACCTTTGATCGCGGTGTATGTTTAACAAAATTAAATCCAATGTAAAAATAATATACAATAAAAAGTTTTGTATTTAATATACTTATCTCTCAATCTAGTTTGTTTCTATTCCTGGTTAGAACTGTTGAAAAATTTAAGTGTAAGCAATCATTCACGATGCTACAGAAAAAATCTGTATTAACGAGTTTAGATAATGAATAAGTCAGCTAATAAATAATGGGCTTACGCTATTTAATTAAAGTCTCCTTTGGGGGGGGGGGGTTGGAGAGAGAGAGAGAGCGAGTGACGGAACATCTACCTTTGCGGCCAGCTCCTGTCGCGTACCCCACTACACCTGTCGTGTCTAGACTAATGTTTTTAACGGTAAATGTGTCTCTCTGTTGCTCCTCAACGTCTTACATTCATTGCCACAAGACAGGAAGAACAGAAATGGATTCAATAAGATCTTCAACAGAATTTCCAAATGATACCTGCAACAATAGAAACAAAACCGCAATTCTATTGTTTCCGGATTATTGTTTTATAAATAGCAGTCCTTTTCTAATTATGTGCTCCGCGTATAATAAATTTAAAGAATTCCGTATCAAACTGATAAACGTCTTTTAAATTAAGCGCCCAAAAAAGGGAAGACATTTTGTAAGGAACGAAGATTTTTGTAAATTATTTGTTCATGTAGTTTAAGTAAATTTTCAAAATTTTGAAGCCGCAGCCCATTCCATTCTACAGTTATGATCTGTTTTTATCGCTTGAATTCAGTCTAATTTAAAGAATATTTAACAAATTATATCTTTTTTTATTAATTTAGGTCATGAATTCAAAGCACTCCTTTGAATTATGCTTGTTATTGTTCTTTTTAAGAAAAAATAACACGCTTGATCGGAATTCGAATTCGGATAAAAGAGAAAGATGCTTTATTTCACTATTAAAATATAGCAGATTTTATAAAAATTTATTTACGTAAGATTCTGTACAAAAATGGTTTTGTATTATAGTACATTCTTGCCGGCAAATCTGTTAGTTTTCAAAGTACCCGTAGTCTATACCTTGTTTCTTGCTTTACCAGACGGTTTCTTCTTGAAATTATAAAATTTGAAAAAATTAATTCCCGAATTTTAATCGTAATTACTGCTTTTTTATTCAACATTTCCGGTGGAAATATACAGAAATGTAACAAATTAAAACACGTGTTTCTTAAATTGTTTCCATTCTTTGTTTTTTTTTCAAGATTTAAATCTTAGTGTGAAGTATCAATTCCAGTAATTTATACATAAGCATTATAATTGCTTCCGATTAACAGCCGATGCAGTCATATTTTTCAGCCGATTTGAATTATTTTAATTAAATAATTTGTAAACTATAAAAAAATTAAAAGAATTTGTGTTTAACGCTATGTATCTCTGTGTAACTAATAAATATTCAAGTTAGAACTATCGTTTAAATAATTAAAAATCGGTTCTAATGATATACAAAGGAATTATTTTCTTTAAAATTAATTAAAAAATAGCCAAACCTTGACATATATTAATATTATTTAGTTATATTCAGAACATAACTCAAATCATTTATTAATAAATTGCGTCTACCGGTTACTTTGAGATTGTCAGGATGCAGTCTGAATAATTACAGTAATCAAAATAACAGTTTTGATATAAATAAAATAAACAAACTTTTATTATTAGTTTTTAAAATTCTTTAAGTGAGATCATTAATTTTTCTTGATTTTTTTTGTTTTCAACAATTTAATTATTCATTACAACAAACATGTTTGTTTGTTGTCCTCAGCGACACAATCTTTCCTATCTTTCATGGTGGCAACTACCTTTCGCCACGCAGTCAGGAACGATGTCTGTTATAAAATCAGCGATTAAAACAGTAAAAATTAAATACATCATCTAATTTTTAATTGAACAGTATAAAAGTTCTATTAATAACCCCCTTCCGCAATCTATCACTCATCTCGAACATGCAGTGGACGAATCTGCAAATGTCTTTCTAGTACATTAAATTCTTTTTCAAACGGACACAGACTCACTACAAAGTATGTTTATAAAGGCAGTTTACTATGGTAACCTTTCAATAAAGTAATCTTATTTAATGTTACATAAGATATTGATTGAGCATTTAATAATTAGGAGGGCATGAATAGATTTAACACCCGGATTAAATCGATTATTAATTACTTAGTAATTAAAAGCTTAGTTTTTTTTTTCATTATAAATCGCTGCAAAATAAAAATAAAAATTGATTAAAGAATAACTTTAGGTCCCTTTTTTAATTATACGTTTTCCAAAGGATTTTTCGTAATCTAGATCTAAAGGGTCAACCGAGCACCATAAATATTTTATGAACTGTTCATTACGGATTTTAAAAAAAAATCGAATTGAACATGATTATATATAAATTTTAATTGAAAAATTAATAAAAATAAATTGGATTTTAGGAAGTGGTATATCGGATTACCCCAGGACATCTTTAATTTTGAAAATATAACGGTGATAATTTTCAGTGTTAAAAACTGGTTATTTCGTGTAAGTTACGAGCTCAAGTAGAGGTATATTATAATCTGCGTGATTAATTCGCTAAGATATAATCAACGCTACTGTATTTAGAAATGTTGGTTTTATTATAATAATCAACTTCTCTTTTTCTAATTACAGAGTATAATGATCACATTTTTAGTTTGTAAATTAATTATCTACTATTAGATATTATTATTAGATATTACCTATTATAGGTTTGTGTATTTTAAATGAAGTATTATCAATAAATGGTAATTTTACTCTTAATTACATTAATAATAGCTTAATTGATTCAATTTTTGGTATTGAACCTGATACGCTGCAAGGTATTTTAAATATTTTCTAATTATAAAATACTTGGCTACTTCTATTATGTAGATTGTTTGGCGTACAAATCTGTATTTGTGCCCGTGTAATCGCCGTATTTGTCTCTTGCAAAACAAAATTTATTAATACAAACAGGAACAAATTTAAATGAACTATAGGATATGTAAAAGCTGACAACATAATTACTGTAAAAATAATAAAGGTTCAACTTGTGAACAATAATGAATGTTAAATTATTCAATCGTTTTCGGATTTTATTCGTCCATCAGGAATAATCGATTAATTTGAAATTTACAAATCTACATTTTATTAGATAAGAAATTAAAATGAAATAAAATTTGTATATTCATAATATACATTCATCCGTAAGAGATTCTCAACTGTCATAACAGCGAGAATCTCTTACGCAAAAGAATTTTTATTTAAGGTATGAATTTTTTACTTTTAATTACTGACAATCAGCTGTTATAAATATACAAATTTTAATCATTTATTTTATCTCATTTTAATTTCTATTTTAATATTTAAATGCACAACTGTAAATTTTACAATTATTCGATTTTTCCTGGTGGAGAAATAAAATTCGAAAGCGCTTGAATAATTTAACGTTCACTATTGTTGGTAAGTTGAACCTTTATTGTTTTTATAGCTTATATAAAATACCAACGGTACCATGCTAAGAAAATTTAACGTACGTATTTACTAACGGTAAACGATTAAGTACACAACAAAACAATGCTCATGTTGTGGAGAAAATTACAAAATTTTGGTTTAATTTATTAGGAAGTAAATCGAGGTTTCCTTGAGTTATGATGCGGCAAGCTGATTTTTTATTTTTATATTTTCGACGGAATAAACATTTTCTGTTCATTTAACGCTGATATATCCATAAAAATAAAATCCTAAGAAATGTATTTATTTTGTTAACGAAATTTATTAAAGTTTTTCATGTGCCCAGAATTATAAGAATTCGTAAATGCATGTTGCAGTTAGTCTCGTGCCTTAAAGGCCGTAAAACATGATTTAGATTTCTAAAATTTACCGGCCTCCGTGGCGCGAGCGGTAGCGTCTTGGCCTTTCACCCGGAGGTCCTGGGTTCGAATACCGGTCAGGCATGGCATTTTTCACACACGCTGTAAAACACTCATCTCATCCTCTGCGGAAATAATTGCTTGACTGCGAACCCGTTGATTAAACAAAAAAGAAAGAAAGAAAAACAAAAAAAAAGGTTTCTAAGATTTGAAAACATTTTTTTCTGTTTTAACATCAACAAAAATAGATTAATGTTTTATTTATTTTAATAAAGTATTACGTCTTTTTTTCAACGAATAATAAAAATTAAATAAATAATTTGTTTTTACTTTTATCATAATATTATTCATGCTTGCAATGAATGTAAAAATTTACTTTTTTCCTTTCGATAAGCATTATTTTGAAATAAAATTGCATTTAACTAACTTCGGAGTTATTGAAAGTATGTGTTATTCAGTCCCGCTATAGCTTAAATAGTACAAAATGGTATAAAATACAAAAGGGCTTAATATAAAATACAAATTCTAGAAAATTTTATAAATTTTTAATGAGATTTCGATAAAATAAGATAGACTGCATTTTAACAAACTGCTGCGACCCACTTAGAGGGACAGGAATTTTAAAATAAAATCTAATTATTGAATCGAGTACTAAGTTAGATTTGTTATAGAATTATAAATGAAAATGTCGATCGGCTGACTGCCGTTTACTACATGTGCGGCACTACTTTTTTTTTTTTTAGTTAATTAATTTTCTATCTTATTCAATTTCCTAATATTTTCCAATGAAAAATTTTCATTTTTCATTAATGGAAAATTTTTGCATAAGAAATTTTTACCTTTTAAATTAAAAAATACGTAATATTTTTAAAACAAAAATAAGAATTGTTTTTTATAGTCACACATTTGTCAGCTAATTAGGAATATAATAAATGTTTTAAAAATGAGATATAAAAATTATGTTTTATATTTGTAATTTTATTATCTCGATTGGTTCTCTCTTATTTTATTTATAAAGGTATTAATTAAATTACAAAAAAAATTTAAAAAAAATTAAGCACAGCAATTTTATAATGTGTTAATTTAATTCGTTAAATCTTTCTATATCAAAACAAATTAAGCCATAATAAAACTAAATTAGATATTGAGTTTATTTTATTTTTTATTATGATGAGGGTTTAAAATGAAGAAATTTATAACATTTAAAAAAAAAAAAATAGTTTTATTTCTTTAATAAAAAACGAAACAATTTTAGTAGTCTGAGATAACGATTTTTTGAGCTGAATCTTATAATTTTATTGTGTATATATTTTTTCAATCTATTAAATTTTCCAGAAAGTAGAATTTTATTTAATACATTTTCTTTAAAAATTTAATAAATAATTTATTAAATTTTTTTCTATTTATTAAAATATTACAGTTATGTAGCTTAAAATTTATTTAAACTTTATATTTTATACTTTATTTAATAAACTTTATTTATTTAATATTTATTTATTTTAGTTATTTAATTTTTAAAAAACCGATGATTTTGGTACACCATTATTATTTATTATAATGAATTACTTGAATTAATTTTTCTTACTCAGTTTTCTTTTAATCTTAAGGTCTTAGATATTTTTAATTAAATTAGACTACCTTTTAAGTACAAATAAATTTTAATGTTATTTTTAACCGATATGTACCTTATCATTCGATTATCGAGTAAAGACAGATGTTTTTAATGTATTGTATTTCTGTGTATTTCCACTACAGAAAATGAGACATTAATTTATTACTCATAATATTTCTTATGAATGCGGGTTATATAAATTATCTGAATTCCAATTAAAGTTATTTTCTGCGACAGTAATGATGTTCATTTTACTACCAATTTTGTGGTGATTAGAATGAAGATGTTACTTGTACGGCTAAATACTAACTGCATTTCAGTAGGTTTGGTGTACTAATATTCAGCAGTATACGAGTGTATTGCTCAGCGAAGAAGAATACGGAGTAACCACTTCATTCCTCAGTTTCCTTTGTAACCCTTTCTTTTTAATTTTTGGAAGTGTTTTTTGTGTCTGATTGCTTAATTATTACAGTTTTGCTACTTAACCTATATATAGTGTATATACCTTACCGACCTTGACTGTTAGATATTTAAATATGTAAGAATATTAACCCCTTACTTACTCTTTTACGATTGTAGTGCATTTGGTATCCCCTATAAATTAAAAACTTACGATACACTACATAAAAAGTGTTTTAGCTTAGATGTCTAGGATAAGGGCTAGTTGCTTTTCCTTTAGATATATATGTTATCATTGGTTTATTCCTCCCGGAGCAGGATTCGCAATTAAGCATTTACTCAGCTTCAGGGGATGCCATCGCCAATACCTCGTCGGGAACTAAAGTTCTCCCAGGTAGTCGGGACTCGGTATTTTAATTATACGCCATGCCTCTAATAAGGGACCCCCAAGGGATCCCACCAACGGCACTCCGGTTTTAACGCCACGCTTCATATGGGGAACCCCAAAGGGATCTCCCACCGGGACTGCAGTTTAACTTTGTCCCCCTCCCTATGTTGAAAACACAAGGGAGTCGCTGTCCAGTCAACGAGAGTGGAACACCTAACCGGCCCACCACTCCTTTTTTTTCCTGTGTAATCTCCGAGACCACCGTTAGGTATTCCTTCTGAAGATGAAATGAATGTAGCGTGTGTGAAAATGCCATCCCTGACCGGTATTCGAACTCGAGACCTCTGGATGAAATGCCAAGACGCTACCACTCGCGTCACACAGGCCAGCTGCCCACCCCTCCAGGACGAGGCTATCCCAACCTTACGCCCTCCACAAACAAAGGCGACGAGACTTTGCTGATGGCCTTACAGCCCCGACCACCAGGTGAATCCCAGCGAGTGTTGCATAGCGAGCATTTAGCCTCCGTTTGGCAGTCCTTCCGGAGGTTCCCCTCACCACCACAATTAAAACAACGCCCCCTTTCGTCGGGGCCGCTGCTGGACCCCACCCGGTGTCCTATGCTCCAGCACCAATAGCATCGTTCCTCGGAGTACCTCCGCGAAACCCGACAAGATACCCATCTTACACAAGGTTCGGCCAACCTTTAGCAGTTCCGCGGCCTGCAGTGTCGGGACCGCCACTGTCGCCACCTTAGTTTCCCCATACGATGGCCGCAGAGAGAGGACATTAATAGGACCGAATCTCCAGCAATTCTCTCCATGTCATGTAACATTTCCCTTCCGAGGTCAGGGCGTCGACGTCCTTTATCAGAAAATGGACCCGCCGAACGCCCCTACCACTGTTACAGGTAACCCTGTGACAGTGTTACCTTCCACCTTGTCCAGTATTTGTTGTCTCAACTTGATTGCAACGTCACCAGTATTCTGAACTCTTATGTGGAGGTCCTCTCCCTGATTCCTACGCGCCGACAGAAAGATGTCCTCTCCCGGGGACACGATATCCCTCACTGTCCGGAGAAGATCCGCGTACGACCGTCCCGCCGCCTTTACCACGGCCGTTTAGGTATTAATTAAGAGGATGATATGTATGAGTGTAAATGAAGTGTAGTCTTTTATAGTCTTAGTTCGACCATTCCTGAGAAGTGTGGTTAATTGAAACCCGACCACCAAAGAACACTGGTATTCGCGATCTAGTATTAAAATCTTAATAAAAGTAACTGCCTTTACTAGGACTTGAACGCTGGAAATCTCGACTTCCAAATTAGCGGATTTGAGGAGACGCGTTCACCACTAGATCCTGCGGAATATTTCAACCATATCCGCCAATCCATTCATATTGCGTGAGCTATCCTTGATCTCCGTCTTTGTGTTCGTATTTTTACGAACCAACTCACTCAGTTTTTTAACTGTGTCTGAGAAGACAGGACGCATTGAATGCAAGACATTTCCTCCTCTTCACCATTCTGGTCAGTGGATCCTCTTCTGTACTGGAGACTGTCTTTGTTGTCTCCTCCATCGTGATCGGTCAACTTGAATCCCGGCCAGTCCTCCCAATCACGGAAGAGCCCATATTTGCTGTCCTAGGCTTCTTTTGCTCCTCCGCACTCGGTTGAGGGAGGGGAGCCGCAGCCGTCTTTTTGATTTTTCCCCACCGGCAGACCTTCTATCTTCTCGACAGTCGAACAGCCGAGAGAGGAGGAAAGCCATTCACACTCATTCAGGGCATCACCATCATCACGAAGTTCTATGTACTGTACCGCAGCTCGTTACTGGCGATGCCCACTCACATCCATCTTCACTGTTTTCCTTCTAGCAGCCTCTAGGTGCCTAGCAACCGACCACCGATGAACTTCACAGTTGGTGCTACCCACACTGTCAGTATCACTATCCCCCATCGTAGTGGTGGGGGGGTGCGTTCCGTCGGAATCATCATAGTTTAAAATAACAAATAACGTAAACTACATATAATAATTTAACCTCAAACTAATCAAGATAGTTTGACTTTAGAACTTCTATACACAAATGTAAACAACAAAATTAACAGTATAACAGCTGTGTTGCTAAGGTAAATCGACATTAACAACCGTAGGCTAATTTATAAAAAAATCAAAAATAATCACTGTTATTAGCTTAAACAATAAAACGCAAAGAGAACGTTAAATTAAATGAAATAAAACAAGAAACTAACAGTATATAAAATCACGGGTAACAAAAGTAGCCTTCAAGGCAAAACCACGTATTTTTTTATTTTTGAATCTTCCAGGATCACCGTTAGGTATTGCGTTAGAGGATGAGATGAGTGATTTGTAGCATGTGTGAAAATTCCATGTCTGACCGGGATTCAAACGCAGGACTTCCGGATGAAAGGCCGAGACGCTATGATTCGCATCACGGAGGCCGGTTAAGGCAACTTAAACAAATGAACTAGAACGAAAAACACAAAAAAACGCAAGAAAACTGAACAAAACACGTACGAAACAATTCAAAACAACATCTAACGAAAATAAACAACAAAACATAAACTCAATGAAAACGTGAATTCGGAGAGCGCTCTCAACACGTCTACACTCACTTAGATCTCGACCTCCATTATTATTCATACTTAAAAAATATTCGTTAACATTTTTATTTGTAAAATTTAATACACGTACAAACTTTACAACTATTAATGAATGTGAATATATCTAATTTTATTACACTTTTCAAATAGATTTTTTTTGAGAGCAAGTGAAATTGTACGATAAATTTTCTTCCCGGAGATATTCTTGCACAATATTTGAGTACATCAGCAAATCTTATCCTTCTATTGAAAGGAAATAAGAGTTAAAGCAATTTAAATCAAATCATTTTGTTTCCTAGTAATTCTCTAAATAATTCTTTTTATAGGTAAAAAAAACCTAACTTGAATCATAAAGGTGTAATATAAAATACAAAGAAGGAAACTTTCAGTTTCCTAGCTATTAATCACTTAACAATGGAAAAAAATCCTAAAATGAAAGATCCATTAAAGAGTAGCTACACCGTTAGTACTCATTTATTTTTATTATTGAACGAAAGAATCTGCAGGTCACCTTGTATACTTAAAAACAAAAGAAACATACCCATGAATAAAACATACAAAGAATACATAAAATTCAACAATTTATCTCGACTATATATCTCGGGGCTTTTTACTTTGGACCGACAGCTTACTTTGACAGACATACAAACGGAACAAAGAAAGTCAGTAGTAACAATATTCGGTAAAAGATTTACTGAATAATAAATAAAAGGATGGAATTTTCACTGAATAAAGAAAATCCTAACTTACAAAACAATCCTTTAACCCGTCTTCATATTTGGCTTAAAATTCTCGGATACATCAAGTTACAGCAACGATGAAGTATTTCATAAATTTTAGCCAAAAATATCTAATATCATCAGGTAATATTGTTGAACATTTTCACAGTCTAAAAATAAACATATTTAAATTGAGAATAATATAACATAATTCACATGTAATTATATAGCATAAACAAAGTTTAATTGAATAATAATTCAAAATCTGAAAAATATAATTTTATTTTAAATTGAAATTAAAAATTTCACAAAAATATCAGTTTTAAACTTTCTATTCTACATATATATAAAAATATATAATAAACCTTCTGACAACATAAAACACCTTTTTTTTTCTTTTTTACCTCCGGGACCACCATTAGGTATTGTTTCAAAGGATGATGAATGATTTGTAACGTATGTGAAAATGCCTATCCGGGATCGGGATGAAAGGCCGAGACGCTACTACTCGCGTCACGGATGCCGGCAACATAAAACAACTATATTTTATGGAGTGCTATTTACCAAACATTATTGTCATATTATCCTCTTCTTTATAAGTCGACTGCTATCGTTTTATATAATAATGCGTGTTGGAAGGAAGAATTTTGGATAATAAAATATACAATTAACTATTGACTCTCTCTATCAGGTTATTTTCTATGTTCAAGTATGTCTAGTGAATATTATGACAATACATCTGGCATCATCGTTGTATCATTTGTTGGAGTTACATTTTTTTTCTAAGCTTTACTTTTTAATAAGCTAAAAACAAAGTTAATCATTTACTACCATAATCTTTAGACTTTTATTTAAATGTTATTAGAGTATAATTTCTGATGTACCACTTTTTTTCAATATAACCTACCCCTATCATCGGATTTTCAAAAATTTAATGTAATAAATCTATATGTTAGTTAGTTGATCGAGTAAAATTTCATAGTTTTAGTTTAAGCGTTACTGGTATATAAAGTAAAATAATAGTTATCTCAACGCACCTGCGCGAGCATACATCTCCCACATATAAATTATATATACAAGTTTTTAACATTTTTTCAAAAACAGTTCAATTAGAAGAGTACTTTTTTCTAATGTTAAATACGTTTCTTTCTATTATATAATATTACTTGGTATTAAAAATATATTTACGGAACAATAAGCGCTTAAATACCGAAAGCAGTGTTCAGGTATGGAGTTTATAAATTAATTAAAAACGTGTTTTTACTTCCTTGTACGAAGTAAAGTTTTCAAATTTCAACGGAAATAACCGTTTTGACCATCCCTAAATCCATTTTTACCAGTTTCGTTGTGACGTCTGTACGTACTTGTATATATCTGTCATAACTCAAAAACGATTAACCATAATATGTTGAAATTTTGGATTTAGGACTGTTGTAACATCTAGTTGTGCACCCCACCGCTTTTGACTGCAATCGACTGTACCAAAAATGTCCAAAAAAACCCAAAAATTAAAAAAAATTAGATTTTGAAATTTTCTTAAATGCAGTAATAAGCCCTCATTGAGAGCTTTTCAACTATATAACATAAGTGGTGTTTATTTTCACTAGTTCCAGAGTTATAGCCAAATGAAATTTTAATT
Organism: Lycorma delicatula; assembly: GCF_047948215.1. NCBI lineage: Eukaryota > Metazoa > Arthropoda > Insecta > Hemiptera > Fulgoridae > Lycorma > Lycorma delicatula. The sequence continues at coordinate 41,524,869 of NC_134462.1, read as the reverse complement.
AATGAAATATTTGGATCTTACTTATATAAGGTGAGGCACATCTCTTTTGAATCAGACTTTATCTCCAATTTCTTTGTTTTTTAACTTTTTTTTTTTTTTAAATTTAAATATATTAATAATTATTAACCTCTGATTGTAAACACATTTTTACGGTAAATAATAATTCAATAATAATAATTTAAAAAAAAAAATATTAAAAAATATCAGAAGTTATTAATGAAATACAGTTTTATGTATTTTTCGTTTTAAAAAAAATGTGTGTATGTAATTTAATAGGCGTGCAAGGAAGGACATGTGGTGTCCACATCAGATTATTTTATCTGCTTTGGATAGTACAATGATTAGAACGTTCTGCTTATCACTTAATAATTTATTTATTATATGTATTCTTTTTTTGTTTAATTAAATCATTTTTTTATAGATACTTTTTTATATTAGTTTATAAACTATAATTAATTTTTTTTGTTTTTTATTTTATACACATATGAAAGATACATGCACATATTTGTACGATATAATAGCGGTTTTTTTTTGTATTCATTTATTTCATTGATGGCTATTTCTATACATAGAATTAATTATAACTGATAATAATAAGTTAAAATTTGTTTTGAATACAACTGATTAAACCTTTGATGATTCCGTAACAATAAAAATGCCTTGTTTATCGGCTCAATCTCCCTTCTGTTATTGGTTTAAATACCTCCAGTCACGTTGAAAGACATGGTTGTGAAGTGTTGTGTATACCACACGCTATCTCGTAAGTAAATTGTAAACTATATTATACTGCTTCTGCGTTTGCTATTTATAGTATCATTGTATAATTGTCCGATAACAGTTGTAACTCGTGTTTTATTTTTAATATATGCACCATACGCTAACTTTTTTAATTTATTATTTTTTTTTAATGTTTTCAGGTGAATGTAGATACAAAAATTAAAAATGCAAAAAATAATTTAATAAAAATTACAAATAGTACGGAGATATTTTCACAAATAATTTTATCGTATTTGATTCTATCCAGCTTTAGTAATCACTATCCTGTTTTCTACGTTTATAATTGAGAATACAACTGTTCGTGAACAGTATGACATTAATCCTTTCTTCATGTTGACCTTTTCATTGTTGCTTAGGATTTGTATAACATCCAAAGAGGATCAAAGCACAAATCGGACTGACAATAACATTAATATATTTTGCTTGAAATAAACGCACACACAAACATTTCATATATATTTATTATTATTATTATTATTATTATTATTATTATTATACAGATTGTAAAAGTTGTAGTCTACGTGAGAGGTACACAAATTATTATGAAAACTGTTGTCTCGGGAACAACCATTTTGGTCCATATATATGTAAGATAAAATGAGAATTAAAGTGGTTTTTTTTTTTCATTGAGCAATTATACTTTTGCATTATAGTATGCCAACTGAAATGCAATCAACATTAAGTAACACTCAAATAAGCCAATTTCATAAATAATACTTCACTCAAAACAGGGAAGGTTTGTTTAGTATACATAATTAGTTTCGGAGAAAAAAATTTGATTCGTTTCTCTTCTGTTCAAATACTTTGCTTGCATCTAAGAAATAAGAGAGACTGAATGATTTTAAAGAAATAAAAACTAGTGTAAAGCACTCTTTCTTTATGAAAAAACGAATTATGTACACTGACACTGTTTAGACTTCTATTGTCATATTTCTGCCGATGTGTTAAGAACAGTAAAAAAAAATCGAAATGGCCTTCTAATCAACTTTTCTGTTCACCTCTACATACTAAGGTTTATCTTCAAAATTGTAAAAAAATGTTGCCTTTGTTTGACTAATCTTTCGATCATCGAACGTTTTTAGAATAATGATTTTCCAGTTATCGATAACGTTTTTAATATTAATTATTTTATTTAAGAATGTTTTTTTTTTTTTAAATTGAAAGTATAATATAAATAAATAAAAATCAGTATGTTCGTTTGGATAAGCTGAATAAGAGATTATGTATAACTAATAAAATTAGTTATAATTTCAACGGAGACAAAATGCCGTTTGAACAAAAATATATTTTTAAATAACTTCTAGATTAATTGCTGATAATAGGAATTAATATTATAACCACATTACAACTTAACCTTTGTAACTTTTATTGTAGATAGCTGCATTTAAAACAACGCCCAAATTAGGCTAGAGCATTACGAAAAAAATTAGTTATGATGCTAAATATATGCCTTATTTTTCGATTTATTTTAAGAATTTTACACGGGCGTAGTTAAAAATGAATAATTAAATGATATTTTTCTTTAGATTTCCTGCAAAACGTTTTTTGTTTTTTTAAGAAAAATATCTGTAAAAATAAAGAGATTATATAGTTTAACATAAATGGGATCCGAAAATAATATAACACCATCCTTGTGATTCTTTATCATTATTACGAAGCGATTTATTAAGTTTTAAACATATTTGCTGATAAGTAGGATAGTCATACAATTATAGGAGTAAACTATCCTTAAACTTAAAACAGATATCGATCGGTTAATAAAGACTAGTTAACAAAATTCCCAACTGTTTTATGTCATTTATATAAATACGAAATTTTTTTTGAGTTATGCTAAATAAATAAAGCTTTTTATGGTCAATTAGTATTATTATTATAGTTAATTTACAATGGGATATTTATTTAATTTCCTTAAAACTTTATATTTCTCCATATTTATCGCACAACAGAAGTAAATAATTTATAAACTATATAAATTTGTATTTGATTGGGCAAACCTAGTTCATTCAACGTTAAAATATATATTTGAAGAATTAGAAACATTTAAGTACACTTTTTTCTTTAAAGTACTCTAAATAATTTTAAGGCGACGTTACGTGTTCTATTATGTTTTAAAGATAATGACATTTAAATAAGTTATATTCACATTTAAAAAAAAAATTACTGATAAGATGATTGTAATAGATACGACAATAAAATTTACTGACATGATTGTAGTAGCAGATATCATATTTCTCTGTGTGCAGTATATCGTAAAATTTCTTACAATAGTATAATTTCACTATTGTATAAAGAGATAACGTTTTTTATTTTGTTGTTCCCGATGATTGGTTGTGTAAACTACAATCATTACGAAATTTTAAATTTAGTTTTCGTTGTTTGTGCTCTAATAACTCAAAAACTACTTAACCGATTTCGCTGAAAATTTCGCAATTTATTATTATTTATTCCGAGAGTGTTTACATGTTATTAATAGCATAATATTTAATAATTTAATCACATAATAACTGTCTGATGAAGTCGATATTGACATAGACAACGATCGATGCAGACAATGGCAATCGATATAGACGATATCTCTCGATATATACAACGACATTAGAATTAGTAAAAGAAGTTTTAGGTTATTTATTTATACGATTTTTTAATGATTTATATAGTAGTGAGATTAGTGATGTTTGAACTGTGGTAAACAATCCTTAGGTCATAAGAAGAAAGTATATAGTGAATTAAGTTTGTATTGTACAGTTTATTATTTTCGTAATGTTTCAGTTTCATTACATTCATAGTTAAAAAAAAAAAAACTAAAAAAAAGGTAAATAATATTAATATTTATATTGAAGATAAAATTTTATAATTTATAAACAACAATGCTTCCAAAACAACAAAATATTTGTCAAAATGCAATGAGTTTAATGAATACAGAGGGGTCCTGGGAGCCAACTCCTCCCCTGGCTAGAAGGGAAGGGCGTGTGAAGCGAGCCCTGACCTACTAAAAATCACCTGACAGCAATGGGAATCGAAAATAACCATATAGCGCGGGCGAAGCTGCAGCAGGTCTGCTAGTATATATATTTATGTTGTCTATATCGATTGATATTACCTATGTTGATCGTTGTCCATATCAATATCGATTTCTTCAGAAAGATTCCTGATTTATTAAATTTTATGCCTTTGTCTATTCAAGATCAGTTTGTATTATTATCATAATATATATAAAAAAATCAGTTTGATAATAAAATAAAAATAAAAAAATTACGACTATTTACATATTTATCAAAGTTTTGATCGTCGAAATATTGAATTTTATTGAATATCAATATCGATTTCTTCATAAAGTCGAGTTTTATGTGAAATTTAATGTCTTTGTCTGGCAGCCACCCGCGAGAACTTATCTTCAGACAAGCAAAGAAACATTCTGTAAATTTTTACATACTTAACTAAGAAATTCCATTAAGATAAACCATACACGTATCTGGCATAGATTTGTCTTTTAATTTTGTATTAATATTTTCATATCGTCTCGGTCGGCTAGATCACAGATAGAAAGAACTTCTAGAATTTATGATCGTTGACAAGGTGAATCTAGGCCAGAGCGTTCTCAAAAACTGAAGGTAACATTTACGCTCGGCTCAAAATCCAAAAATATATTAGATCTGAAATCAGCTTTTGATTGTAGCGCGAGTGAAACCGTGATGCGGGTTGCTAATCTGTGTATGAGTTTTATTGTTTATTAAAAGATACAATTAAGTATTTGAATTCTTAATCTGTTGATAATAATGCTAATTTTTCCTTCCCAGACTGTAATTTGACTTATACTTTTTTGTAAACTGGTTTAATATTTTGCCAGCTAAAGAATAAATTCTGTGTACGTATATACACACAACTCGGAATGGAAAACGCTATTATACTAGATTGAACTGATAGTGTTATAAAGGTGCTACTGTAATTCCACTTTCAAATGGAAACAATTTTTTTTTTTTATAGACTGTTTAGGTAGATAACATTTTTGTTAACAACCAAATGAACGTAAGTATATAGAGATCAAATTATGTTAAGTTTACTTGGTTTGTTATAAAAATGGATTGTTATTCCAGATGTATAAATTATATTTGGTAATTATGATAAAGCCATGCATATTATGAATAATAATTTGTATTATTCGCCATTATACAATTTTTAACATATTGCAAATATGTAGTATGTACTCTTCAATCACTGAGTACCTATATTGCTTTGTTTTTTTTATTATAAATAATGCACAGTTTGAGATGTAGATATAGAAAAGAATGAAGAAACTAAGTGAACGGATGAGTTGAGAAATGAGGAAATAATGAACAACATTAAAAAAGAAAAACCACTTTTGCAGAAAGTACACCGAAGAAAAAGAACTGTTTAGGACATGTGGTTAGAGGAAATAAACTTAACGACTGCTTGGAAGAATCAGTAGAAGGATAAAGGAGGTGAGGAAGAATAAGGTTGAAGTTAATAAGTTGAGATAAAGATTGAAAACTGTTTGGGATCGAAGGAGAAGTTTGACACGGAAATGGATGAAGACCGCAGAGGCGTAAGAGACCTGCTGTACGGCAGAACACTTAATGATGTTAATAAAATATAATTTTGCTAAATATAGAATTAATAAAATAAATCTCAAAAAGTAATTTCTAAATTTAAAACGCTACTTCTATCGTTATTATATATTTTAAGCAATTCACTTTAACAAATGCGGTTGTTTTTAAAATGGTTGTAAAATAAAAATACATTATGTATTTATCGTATCATACAAACTAGTAATCTGTATAGATGCAGTAATGTTTTTGTTTTTATTGTATACTGAAGCGGATCAGTAAATTCGTAGAATTCAACTCAAACAAGTGCTCTTAGCATTTTAGCAGACTAATATTTATCAGTTTTTAATTTATTTATTTAGAACGAATCTTATAAAAAATTAATTAGCCTATTACTAACAAAAAACTGTTTTATTCCGATGTAATACTTTATCTATATCATATAAACTCTTCTTGATAACTGATATTTCAATCTTGAGTACTTGGCACATGAGGGATTTTATAGTAGTTATCATTTGAAAAAATGTAATTTATAATGTGGAATTAATTATGAATTTCCGGGTTGTCAAAGGTGATACTTAACAACTTAACCAATCAACATTTGTCTGTTTTTCATTCAATTAAGTTTGTTTTTTTGTATTTTTATTTATTTATTTTTCAAGATTATATAATCAACGGTTGGTTGAAGTCTCAATTACATTTAGTTCGACAGGTGTTTCTAATTGATAGAAATTTATTGGGCTGACCCCTTCCGGTATGAAATGTTAATTATGTAAAATATTAAGAATCTATTTCGTTAAATTTATAATACTAGCTCTTTTAAATATGCATATATAAATTCATTCCTTGGTTATGATTTTAATGAATAGATTCTAAACATTTTCCTAGCAGACATGCCAATGTTCCGTCCATTACTTATTATTGACAGATCTTATTGATTATAAATTAAATTGATTGTCACCATCTGGTGTAAGTTTTCTACTGCTAATTGAAATTAAAACGTTGATTTATTTGTTTTCATCATCTGTAATTTTAATGAAATAATATCTTTTGTATTTAATTAATGTTTTAAGAAAACTAGACACAAGAACGCACAATACATATGCTTGCGAGTTGTAAAATTTGTGAAGCGAATAAAAAAAAATTGTTTTTTAATTTTAATAGTCCGATTTTTCAGTAAATATTTGTTTTTTTTTTTGCGATGAGGACAACTATGGACGACGCAAATAACACTTTTGGTTTCTTTTTCTTTTCTTCCAATATTATTTCATTCTCTTAGTATGTTTTGTCTTTCTCCTTCCAACCGTTTCACTTCGGTAAGATTATTTTCCTACCTAATCTTTTCAAACAACTTCGTTTATTTTTTATCTGAATAGTTTTTCATATTTTATTTCCTGTTATTGGATCCTTAGGTTCGGTAATTCTTTTTTCATTTGTTGTAGGAATCTTTATTTGTTCTTTAGTTCCCAGAGTGTGATGAATTTTTTTTTTATTTAGTCTCTGTCGTCCATTTTGTAAACACGGCCCATAAATCGGTATCATTTTTTCTATATCCTTTATTTCATCATACAGTTCTTCGTTGAATTTCAGTCTGTATACTTCTGTTGTCTTCTTGGGGGCTTAGAATTGTTCTCATTTTCTTTTCTCTATTTTCTTTAACGGTTTCAGGTTGGTAAAGTGCAGTGTTTCACTTGCACATGGTCTCATCACTGATCTCACCACTTTCGCTGAGTTGGCCCTTTTTAAGAGATTCTCTTATTGTAGATATCTTTGGTCGGGAAACGTAATTTATCCATTTGTTTCTTCTACCATCTATTACTTCGCTATTCGTATTGATTTTTTTTTATTGTTTCCCGTAGATACTTGAAATTAGATCCTCCTTTAAGATTTTCGTACTCCGTGCTAATAAGGAATACAAATTTCAACTTTTCCCTTTTTACTGTCTTTTCGAAGAAAATTACAGAATTACTATCGAACGCATGGTTCGATTGGGGGTGAAAATGAATTTTGTTTGCATCTTGAGGTATGAGGAGTACGAAAATACCATTCACTTAAAATGTAATTTCCTTATATATATATATATATATATATAGGCTTATGATAAAATCTTGTGGCAAAAAAATCTTCAAAAGTAATAGTTCAATTTCATTGAAATTTAGATATACTGTTGTAGTAGTGTATTTTTCTGCATGTGAAATTTTTATGAAGATTTATTTAGTCGTTCATGAGTTACGCTCAATTTATTCCAAATTTTGTCGTTCAATAATCTCCAAAATTACATAATCATTTTTATTAAAATTTAGTTTTGTTGTAGTAGTGTACCTGAAACTATTATTTTTGATGTCATAATTTAAAATACGTTTATCTTTTAATATGAATTTGAATTATTAAAATTAAATTAAAGAAATTTACCTTACCCATTCGTCATGTTCATATTCCATTTTTTAATTAATTATATATTCATTTACTTCCTTGTTCGAACTAAAGGAAGTATTGTGTTAGCGAAAAATTTCGGTTTTCAGATTTCAACGGAAATATCCATTTTGACCATTCCTGAATCCATTTTAACTTGTTTCAGTGTGACGTCTGTATGTACGTACGTACGTATGTATGTATGTACCTCGCAAAGCTCAAAAACGATTAGCCGTAGAATGTTGAAATTATGCATTTAGGACTGTTATAACATCTAGTTGTGCACCTTCCCTTTGATTGCAATCGACTGGACCGAAGTGTCCAAAAAAAACCCAAAATTAAAAAAAAAACTGGATTTTTGACATTTTCTGAACTGCAGTAATAAGCCCTTATTGAGAGATTTCAGCGATATATCATAGTGATACTTATTTTCATTGCTTGCCGAGTTATAGTCAAAAATATTTTAATTAATGAAATATTTGGATCTTATTAATAAAACACATCGGTTTGAATCGAGTTTCATTTCCTTTTTCTTTAACTTTTTTTAATTTAAATATATTGAATTATTAATAATTATTAACCTCTGATTGTAAAAAAAATATCACGATAAATAATAACAATAAAAAAAAAGATAAAATATCAGGAAGTTATTAATCAAATAAAATTTTATGTTCTTTTCATTTAAAAAAAAAAAACTTGCATATCTAATTTAATAGGCGTACAAGAAAGTCATATGGTGTCCACATCAGATTTTTATTATGTATATTTTCGCAGAAGTAATTTAAATTTCCTGCAACTATTTTCTAAATTTGCATGTTTTCTTTATTTGAAAATATGTGTTGATTTTCTATGATTTAATCAACGTTTTGTTTTTTTTTTTATTGTATTTGTAAGCGTATAAATGATTTTGAAAACTTCTCATTTTTTAATTTCTGTTTTTTTTTTGTTTTTTTATTTTATTACGATTTTGCTCTTTGTATTCTATTTTAAACTTTTTTGTTTTGTTTTTATAAATACTAGGATTATATCGATAATTGTATTTTACAGTTTTTTGTAGTTTAACAGCAGTCATTTTGTCTAATTAAATATACACATGTTTTAACACTGTTATAATTAAAACGAATATAACAATTTGTTTTGCATTTTAATATTAATCTTAATTTCTATATCATTTTAAAATTTTACATACTTTTACATACTTGAATTTACATTTTTAATAAAAAGAAAAAAATGGAATGAATGTTTGCCCTTTGTTATGCAGTAAGGAATTGACCTTAGTTATTTTTTTTTACTAGAGTTATTAAATTCTGTACGAGCAAATGAAAGTTAATTTTACGGTAAAGATCTGTTAAATCTATCTATATTGGTAATTTAAAGTCATGATTTTCAGTTTAATAGTGAAGGTTTACAGTGTTATACGGAAAATACTTCTGCAATTATTCATAGATCTTCTGCATTAAATTCTGAATAAATTATTCATAGATCTTCTGCATTAAGAAGATTGTTTTGGTGGTGATAGATTACTATCTTGAAGTTATAAAAGAATGGAAAAATGATCATTTTTAATATTACCCGGATAAATTTTTTTAAGCCTTCGAATGGAAACAAGTTTTGTGATAATCAACATAATAGTCAATTCAGTTCAAGGGCATTTTGATGTGGTCATTTTCCTCTACGATCAGATAACGATAGCTGAAAATTTATTTTTCAGTCAAAGCTAGTTTAAGGAAAGGTTGTTGAAAAGAAACCCTTAAGCAGTGTTCTTATATCAGTGTTATATTTTTTGTTGTTTTAATTTGTTTATGTTGGTATAATTTTTTCGGGATTTTATTTTAGAAATGTTATTTTTGTATGATTTAAGTTTTTTTTGTATTGTTTTAACTTTTATTTATAATTTTCGTTTGTTTATTGTTCATATTTTTTTGATTCTCCTTTTTTACAAAATATTCCTTATTGGAATGTAAACAGTCCACTGCATTACGAAAGACAGAGTTCGAGTTAGTCGTAATTGACTCAAGCGTGAATTTTACACATAAAATTTACTCTACGATAACTCAAAAAATGTTTATTATTTTTTTATTCTGGAAAGTTTAACACTAAGAAAATATTTATTGATAAAAATTTAACATTTTGCTTGAATGTGTTAAATATTGCTGGATAAAAAGTAAATAAAAAAAATTAATTTGAGCATGTAGAAAAATATTATCAAAGGCCAGTAACCTATATCACATTACATCGGCTAATAAAGGATTTTTTTAAAGTTTTTTACTAGACATAACTATAAAAGTAAAATAAACTGTAAAGTGCAAATGAATGCTCAGCGACAGTGATTTAACTATGCTAATTAGTAATTTAGATAAATGAACGTATTTTTAAACTAGAAATGCCTTATGATATTTTTACTCCAACATTGTTCTACTTCTTGTTCAGATCTGGTGACTGTAGATCGATAAGTAGTTGAATTTACGAATTAGTTTATACAGAAAATATATTTATATACGGCGAAAATCGTCTAACATGAAACCTTTAAATCTGTGAATGTGCTGCAACATTTGTTTCACAGAAACATTTCTATTAATAATTTTAATATAAAAGGTTATATTTTAGACATAATTATCAATAAAATTAAACTTGAACTCTTTTATCAAAATGAGTTTTTAATAATTATTTATGAAACCTGAGTGTTAGATAAAATTGAAATTTTATAGTGTACAATTGGTTAAGCTTCTTGCCGAAAGTTTTGCGTGTGGTACATGTTTATTCCAAATAAATCGTTTATCGATCTATATACCCCACTGTCAGTTTGAGGAAGTGATGTACTACACAAATTAAAAAGAGAACAATTTTGACATCGCTTGTACAAATTTTTGTTTAATTTTTTTACTCTAATTATATGTTTCATTATTACGTTTAGTAGTGTTAATATTTACGATTAAATAAATAAATTGTTTTAATTGGGCCGTATTCAGTTTGCTAAGTTTCAAATAAAATCGGATGCTCCTTGTAGGCAATTGGTCGTTATCGATCTCATATTTCCATTTGAATGCACTAAGATCTTTTAAAATTTGATATCAGTTGACTGAGCTATCTACTCCGCAGTCAAATTTAAAAAAAAAATCTAGAGTAACGAAACGCATTAGTAAAATTATTTAATTATATTTTAATATTTAACAATTTATCAAAATCAGTTAGTCGTTTAATTTATTGTTAATTAGTGTTATAATAATAATAATGCCCGAGTTTAAAAGAATAACATATAATTTTTATTTAATAAAACTTTAAATAATTTGTGTGCGTTTCATTTTTTCTTTCAGTTTTTAAAAGAATTGGTAATATTAATGTTTCAAGTAAGAATTTAAAATATTTTTCTTGTTAAACCGTTTAAGTGAACATTCTTGCGTTTTGTTTTAAAAAAAAATCGCTTGTTTTTCTATTAAATAATCATCCATTTAAGATAAAACTTGATAATAAGATATTTTTATAATTGATGTATTATAGTATTATATTTTTATTTATATATTATTATTATTATTTTTTTTAATTTGTTAATCTTTTCCTAATAAATATAAAATGTTGAATTAATATTGACGCTAAGCTTGTTCTACATTTAGTCAACTGAGTAAACGTAGTTTTCTGTTTTATCACCAGGTAGCGCTACTCCCAAACCTCTATTTCTTACTTCTTAGTAGATTAGAGTTGCTACATAAAAAAATAAATTTTACAGTTATAAGTTGTAATTAATTTCTAGTGAAAATCAAATTATTTGAGAGTATTTTTATTTAATATTAAGTGTAACGGATAATAAAATGAAAACCTTAAAAACATTAATTTAGTGTATCTTATTTTCGGTGAGGGAGCTTCAACGTTACGTTACGAAATTTTACCAAATTATATAAATAAATTAAATACATTCATTATTACATAAATTAAATTAATTCGTAATTTTATACGGTTTTCTTTGTTTTTTTTTTTTTTTTTTTGGTATTTCTTAAGTATTACCTAACACCGGGAAGGAAGATGAAAATATCAACATTATTGTTAATTTTTGAGGAAAGTATAAAATCGGTAATTTTTACATAGAGCTGTCTATTTTTAATGATTTATACTTCTGTCGAATGTATTTATACTGTTTTTTTTTTTTAATTTTTTTATTACGAACCTATTCCTTCTACAAGAAAAAAAAATATATATTTTTTTTAATTTTGAAAGGTAAAAATCTTATGTTCTATATACAAACGTAAGTAGATTTTTTTGTGAAATTTTCCACTTAATTTAATGAATGACACATTATTTATCGTTAACAAAGATTATAATTGTGTCCACGTAGGCGAACGGGAAGTTGAGGCAACTGAAAGGAGAGTTCTAAACTTTGGAAGATGCTTCACAGATGTATTTCTCTGTTAATAAGCGTACTTGCCACTTTGGATCATTGATGATATTTAGGATTGCTTATGATCTTCCGACCATGCGTATGTTATTCAAATTTAACATGGCTAATGGCCCTATAATTGTAGCCGACACATCCCAAAAAAAAGGATTCACATATTTAAAATTAAGTTAATCATTTCATTTTATTATTCATTTAGGTTTCAATCTTTTATGTGAATTGCATTTTTGTTTTTTCATCACGGCAAAATCATTATAATTATATTACTAATTTATACTTTTTCAAAGAAATATGAAATTTCATTTTGAGAGGATCATCTACGATTTGACTGGTTTGATGCATTTCTCCATTCCTTTCTATTCTTTGCTAATCGTTTAACCTCATTTATTTACTAGATTCCTTATCTAACAGACTCATCATCTGTACTGCTTGAGGAAGATTTAATTGATATCGACGCCGTTCCAAATTTCGTACCCTATATTGTATCCTATATAATAAATTTTACCCTATATTCCCTAAAGAAGAAGGTTCAACCTCTCACTTTCAAAACATGGAAAATTATAAATATGACACTTCAGTTAAATAAAAGGTTCTATATATGACCTCTTACCTGATTTGTTGAGATATTATGCCTAAAATCTGTGTAAGGCTGATTTTGCTCAGAGACTGTACAACTATAGAATTTTTTCCCATTTTTTTCAAAAGGTTTTGGCTAGAGCTGATGAATCCTTTGCCTGCGGATAGATGATCCAGTCAAATAAATATTTGATGTTTGACTGCCTTGTACTTAGGAGGGGATTAGAGCCGTATCTTTCTGAAAATTCAAAAACAAAGGAAAAACTACTTTCCCAATAACAACGAGCTGAATTATAATTATAATTAATTTTTCGTGAATTATACTCCCGGGAAGTCTGGGAATAGGTGAGGTTATTTTATTCAACGCTAGTAATTTCAGTCTCCACCGACCACATTTTCTACAGGCGTAATAGTATACAAATACTAACTGGGATAAGTAATCATAAGGATTAAAGATTCCTTAGTCGCAAAGCAACCAAATCGTCTAATTTTAGGGATTTATCTGAGAGTTACTTTTAACTATATTTAAATCTATTTTATTTTATCTCTAATAAGTCTAACTTGAGTAGTTAAATTAAAGCTAGTGTAGCGTAGGTACACTTTACGTACTAGGCCGTAACCACCCTCTAATCAGTTTAACACTTTGTCATAGTTGTTCCGTTCTACGTCGAGCCGTCCGGTGCTGCGATCTAGTGGGTGCTAGCGCTATCCGGAGTGAAGCTCGTACTAACATTCTACGTTAGAGTCCCACCCAGTGCGGTCGCACTTTTCATTTCGTCCGGAAGGACAATTAGTGTTAGTTATATTCTACACAAGAATGCCGCCCAGCAGTGCGGTAGTGTTTTCATTTCAGTCCAATGGGGGGACTCGTAGTTTCTTGATAATGTTCAAGTTCAATTATGACTAAAGTGTCATATATTCTTAAATTTAATGTTCTATTGTAATTCAATTAAAATGTCAAGGTCGAAAAAAAATTAAATATAATGATTCAAGAAGAACATAGCGTTGATTCATTTCATCATATACCATCTCAACAAAAATACAGTCCACACTAGCTCTAAAATTCTACCAAATCTCTTTATGGTCCCCGGGCCGGATGAAAAATGCGTAAGCTTTTCAAAATGTGTAAGCTTTTTAATTTATTTTTAAAGATAAAATGACAATCAACAAATATTAAAATTAGTAAAATTCTTAGGAACACAATCCTGGTCTATTAACATTAGTTGATCTAGAGAGAAGGGGTCGTAAGAAACACTATTAAACTAATTACCAAGTATTTTTGTCATCTTCAGTCATTTAAATGGAAGATTTTGTTTTAAATGTAGTTCAATTAATGGTCTACATATAATGTATGCAACTACTTTGAGTTTATGAGAACTACTTTTTGAAAACTATTTTTTGAAAACTACTTTTATTTTTGGAAAATATTTTTTCGTTGAATAATATGTTTTTTGTTTATGTTGCTTTATGATAACTGATACTATCATCATTTTAAGTGATGAACTTTTACTGTTTTTACAAAGAACTTAAAATTAATTCTTCCTTCATTGATAAAATTAAGTAATACTCTTATAACCAGTACGTGTAAGATTTATAATATAGATAGAAAAAAAGAAATCTATGAGATTTATTGAACTATTCAAAAGTCATTAAAAAATCGGGATAAATTAAAAATTTACCCCCATCTACTCTATTATAAAGGTTGAGGAAGTATTTCAAAGGATAAATAATTAAAAACTTTCAGTCTACGTTTTTGAAAGTTTGAAAATTTCATTACTAAGATTATGCTGAGTGGTCTATAATGTTTACTTTTTACTTTCCTGGTGTCATAATTCTAGAGCTATGCTGCAAGAAGGATAGGGAATCAGTCAAAAAATGGGGTATGGGTTTTTTTAATTTCCCGTTTCATGACCTGGGGTCTCCCAATAAAAAGTGGGGGGGGGGGGGGGTAAATATTATTCTTATGTGCGTGCGTTTGCGGGTTTGAAGCTTAATTTTGTTTGACTGGATAAACCGATTTTGATGAAATTTTGTACAGAGTCTCGTGTGTATAGGGCAATTTGTTGGTAAATTTTGGGGTTAATATCTCCAGAAGTTGAGCGGTTATTGTGGGTCAATGTTATCAAAATTTTACAAACATAACCCCACTTTATATTAAGCTCAGTACATGCGTGCATGCTTATCTTACCATTCTTTAAAAAACGTTTGCCCCAAAATACCGCTTATTTAAAAATATCGTTTTTTTAACCTTTCATACCTTTTGGATTTATTTAAATTTTCAATATTATTAAAAATTTAAATAATAAACTTGAGTGATAATATTACAGTAAAATTTCATCATACCCCCAAAAACAAAATCTTAAGTAACTTTTTATTGATTGTATATTTGATACTGGAATTGTTTTTTTAGTTTCTTCCATTTTTCATAGTAAAGGTAGAAATATCAAGAAATTTTCTTGGAAGGTAATTTTGAAGGTGGGGAAGAAAAAAAATACTGATTTTTTTTTTCATTTAAAAAAATTGTTTTTTGGTATATTTAAACATATAACGATAATTTTACAATGATAAAACTTCATCAGAAATTACCCCCACCCAAAAAACAAATCTTAGGTCATTTATAATTATTTTTCCTTTCTATTAGAATAAATAAATAATGACAGGAAAGCATTACAACTTTATTGTCAGATTTCTTTTAATAAAGATAAATTCCAATCTAGTCATACCTGATTTAGAGAAAAACTATAGAAAATAATTTTCTGGTTGGTAGATCGAAATAGTAAAAAATTATATTATAAAGATATTAGTATGTGAAATGCAATTTTACAATAGTAAGTATTTATAAAAAAGATTAAATAAATTATTTAATACGTCTAATAATAACACTATCGATAATATTCTTTAATACTAAGAATAACGCTCATGTAAAATGTGCATAAATTTACTTCAATCTCTCCAACATGTTCCACTCTTCAATCTGCCCCTCTCCTCATCAAAGAAAAAAAAAATTTGATGTGGAACCACATGACTTCCTTATACGCCTATTGAATTACATATATACATTTTTTTTAAATGAAAAATACCTAAAATTTTATTTCACTAATAACTTCTGATTTTTTTCAAATTTTTTTTAATTTATTGTTGTTATTGAATTATCATTTATCGTACAAATTTTTTTAGTCAGAGGTTAATAATTATTAATATAATCAATATATTTAAATTACAAAAAAAAAAATATAAAAGATGACGAAGTCGGATTTGAACCGATGTGCCTTCCCCTTGTAAGACCAAATATTTCATTAATTAAACTTTTATTTAGCTATAACTCTGGATGCAATGAAAATAAGTACCACTTATGATATATTGTGGAAAAGCTCTCAATAAGGGCTTACTGCTGTAAAGAAAAAGTCCAAAATTCAAATTTTTTGAATTTTGGGATTTTTTGTACACTTTTGGTCCAGTAGATTGCAATTAAAGAGGAGATCCTCATCTATATATTACAACAGCCTAATTCCAAAATTTCAACATCCTACCGCTAATCGATTTTGAGTTATGCGAGGTGCTTGCGCACATACCTACGTACAGACGTCACGCGGAAACTTGTCAAAATGGATTCAGGGATGGTCAAAACGGATATTTCCGTTGAAATCTGAAAAACGAAATTGTTCCAATACTTCCATTACTTCGTACAATGAAGTAAAAATAATGAAATCAATTTTCGTGATGCTCAAGCTACTATACTAAATATAATAAGTCACCTCTGAGAATTAGTCAATTAGATGTATAGAATTTTACTGCATGCACTCAGACAAAATATTTTAATCATGATTTTATACGTTTTTACCGACTTTTCGAGGAAGTACGCTAAATATAATTACTTAAAATACAGTTCATAAAACGTGCGGTTTGCATATATATATATATATATATATATATATATATTTATTTATAGGCCTGAGAATAAAATTTTGTGGCTCAAAGATCTCCAAAACTACAAGTTCAATTTAATTGAAAGTTAGATATGCTGTGCTAATTTATCTGAACTTGTACATGTGAAAATTTTATGAAGATTGGTTGAATGGTTCTTGAGTTACGTTTAATTTAAGATCAAAAAATTTGAAATTATGTTGACTGTGTAATTTATTTTTCATATACGCTTATGCAGCGAGTCACAATGGTGAGTGAGTTCAGACTTGATGCTTGTGTTTAGGATCTACTGGTTAACCAAACATGTGCAGTGTATTGGACTCTGAAAATCCGTTGGTTTCTGACTGCGAAATAGTGAGGATCTCGTAAACGAAAAGTCTGTCTTCTTACACAAACTTGTGCAAGAGATTTTTTTTAAGATTGTGAGGCCTTAGAAAATCAAGAAATACAAAATTTGGTGGGGGATGGCGGTTATGTTTATTGTTTTACGAGTTGTACTTTGTTTCTGTTTTGTCTATCATATAACAGTAGGAGAAAGTAACATATTGAGTTATGGGAGTAGAATAAATAACCGATTTATTTGGATGAGTAGAATCTTTTGTCATGTATACAAATTATGCGTAATAAATTGTAAATTAATTCATCCCATTTCCTGAAAATAGAACGTGATGCTTCTATGAAATAAAAAGTACGCTGCAACCTTTGTAAAATTATAACCAATAATGTACGGATATTATAAAAATAAAACTCTAGTTTAAAAATCCGATAAATAAATCTAGTGATTTTGAAGATTATTATTTATAATATGGATAAACAATGAAATAATGTTATGGGTATCTATGTAAATTACTATTAGAAAAAAAAACAAACAAAAATCAAATTCATTATCTTTGTTTTTATCAGTATGAGAATTTAACCTCCTGCTGAAGATATGTCTGAATATTTATATATAATTTGTAACTACAAATTACTGCTTAAATTTTAAGTAAATAATCTACTACGTAAGCTTACAAAAAAAGTTTGTCTTTAAGCTCAAAATATATATTTTTTTTCAAGATAATTATACTTTTCTGCAATAGTATATAAGATCAATTAATTTAGAAGTATTTGGCTTTATCCAATTGCAGTCCAAACAGTCCTGAGGTAGTGAGTGATTTTGTTCGTCTAAGATTTATCAGCCTGAAGATCTTTTTACTTATTTAATAAAATCAAAAGATTATATATTAATTTAGGTAATGCTTACAATCTGATAGTTCTCGGTAAAGATATTTATGGAACGATAGGGGTTAAAACGTTATTTGAGATGTCATAAATCCACGTTCTATCGTACAATGAAATTGATTTTCTAAGTGTTAGTATTAATCGATTAGTTGAAGTCAATCAGTGTGTAATGATGATTGTATAAGGTTTATATGAAAATACTTGCCGTCTAGCCAGGAAGCTCCACCCCCTGGATTTCATGCTCACTAAATTCATGCTTGTGAGAATAATAATGATAAATAAAAATTAAAGTCTGCTCAATTTATAAAAAATACTATCAGTGTATTGTTTTTTCTTCTGAGAAACTGTTTAGTCAGTACAGGACCCGAAACTTTGAGTGATCTAAAGATCTTCGTACGGGTAAAAATATATTTTGCTCGATTCTTATCGTTATCCTATAATACCACTAGGAGATGATCGCACTTCTTTTGTATTTATTTTAAAAATCTTTTTATTTTATATTTTTTAGTCAAGTAACCGAATTTAGGTGCAGCCAGTTGCCGGCCTCCGTGGTGCGACTGGTAGTGTCTCGGCCTTTCACTCGGAGGTCCTGTGTTCGAATCCTGGTCAGGCATGGCATTTTTCACACACGCTACAAAAAATTCATCTCATCCTGTGCGGAATGAATTGCTTGACTGCGGACCCGGAGGTAAAAAAAAAAGTGCAGCCAGTCGCTTCGCACGTACAGTAGCAGTGACAGCGGCTGTGTTGGTTGAGTCGCCGCGCCGTACATCGCCACACACGTTAAAAAATTAAAATTCAATAACCCGAAAATGGTTTTATTTATAAGATATTTATCTGAAGAGTATTTGCAAGCCCAAATGTAGTGAATATCTCATTTGAAATTGTTGGAAAAAAGGAAAATTTTTATTAAAATTTTTCACCCCTTCAAGGTCGAATTTCTAAAAATCTACAAAATTGTTTTTACATATTCACATGAAGATTACACACTCCAAGAATCAAGTTGATGTCTTAATTTGTTACGGATAAATAAAAGAAAAAACGGTAGTAAATTTCATTGTTTCTACATTTTAACCCTTTAATCTCGGAATTTCAAAAAAGCCTTTCTTAATGTACACTAACACATTAATAAAAACGCGTATACAAATTTTCATCCATATATCTCAGTAGGTTTTGCTGGGCGTTGTTTATGAGTCAGTCAGGGGATCTTGTTTTCCTTCCGGAGCCGCTGGGGGGAAATTTAAGATCGTAGTTCCAGTGGGGGATCCCACCGAGGGTTCCCCATTTGAGGCGTGGCATTGTGAAGACCGTAGTCCCGGAGCGGAACCCCTCGGGGGTCTCCTTATTTGAAGCAAGGCAAAAGTAAAGACCGAGTCCCGGCTGCCTGCGGGAACAGCATAGCCGGGCTCAGGATCACTGCCCAGGCGGTTTGAGGCAATGGCATCCCCCGAATAATGCTTAAGTGCGGGTCCGGCTCTGTGGGGCGGGGTAAAAAAGGAGAGAAAAAAAGGGTATCTTGTTTTATTTGTATAGATATAGTTAGTAGAGGATAGATTCCATTTTCTCTACAGAGGTAAAGTAAAATTGCTGGAAATTCATAAAATATTTTTTTAAATAAAATCTCTCTGCTAAGAAATAAATTTGAAAAATATATAAATGTTATAGAATCTATAACTGTACTAATGCATAACAAAATTATAACTTTCAAAAAATATTTTATTAGTGTGGTTTATTAGAAATAATGATGAAAATATTAATAAAGATATATTTTAATATATGTAAATTTATTTTACGTTTCCAGTGAATATAGCTAGAATAGCTATATTAAAGGTTTGGTGATCATGTCAAAAATAAGGTATAGGGTTTTCTGCAAATGTATGTATCGCACGGCTTAACCGATTTTTTTTTCAAATTTGGCTTAAATTTGTCTACATATGCCGGAATGATCATATTTATTTTCTTTTTCAAATTCGTTCAGGGGATTGGGATATCGCGAGAAAACCAATTTCCATTTATATATGTATTTATTCTTTTTCTTTATTTTTCTTCGGTTTAAATATTTTTCAAATAAATATATACAATTTTAAAAAGAATTATAGACCTCGGACTTAAAATGAAAAAAAGATTTTTTGAAAATTTTTTTCTTTCTTATTTGAAGGGGGTTTCTGTTAGATTTAGAGGAAAATTTACAAAATTGTTAAATTTAATCTACATATGAATATTTTTAGAAGTGCTTTCCTAAATTTTATTCTCCACCTCTAAAAAATATATATCCTGTTTTTTGGCTCTATTTCTTTTAACTTTATTATTAAAAAACAATTTAATAATACGTTTGTTAAAAAATAATGTTGTTAATAATACTTTAATAAAAAAAATTGTATTACTTGGCGGCGTTGCAGGAAAACTTTGCCAGTTTATATTTTTAAAATTGAAAATCTTTTATTAAACCATTTTAATGTGAAAATCAATTTGAGTTCGTAATTTCAAGAAGGATGAAATTAATAGATATGGTGAAGATTGAAAACTGTAAGGGGACGAAGAAAAAGACGTAGGACAGAAATAAATGGAGACAACGGTGACGTAAGCAATCTGCCACCTGGAAAAACACCAGATGATAATGACGGTAGTTTCAAGAAAAATTAAATAAAATCACTGAAAATTCTATAGAGAACTTCTTCTAAATTTAAAAAATATATGTACGTAATATTACTGAAATAAAATAATAAATAGAAAATACTCAAAAACCGACTAAAAATAGATATACATTGTAATTTTTAAACAATCATCAATAAATGTATTTGTTCAAGTAAAATGATATGATTTATTCATATAAATATAAATAAATATTGACATTAAAAAAAAAAAAAATTATTAATATTTCTTTTATTTATATGACTGTTTTTACTGATGATGATTATTTAACAACTGAAATGCGCGCTTCTACATTTTTTACTTCTTATACGAAATAAAGGAAGTATTGTGATTTCTGATTTTAACGGAAATATCCATTTTGACCATCCCTGAATCCATTTTTACTACTTTCGTAACGTACGTACAGACGTCCAAAATTAAAAAAAATTGGATTTTGGAAATTTTCTTAATTGCAGTAATAAACCCTCATTGAGAGCTTTTCAACAATATGCCGTAAGTGATACTTATGTTTATTGGTTCCAGGGTTATAGCCAAATAAAAGTTTAATTAATGAAATATTTGGAACTTACAAGAGGAAGGCACATCGGTTCAAATCCGACTTCATCTTCTTTTTTTTAAATTTAAATAAATTGATTTATTAATAATTATTAACCTCTGTAAAAATTTGTACGATAAATAAAATAATTCAATAATAACAATAAAAATAAAAAAAATATGAAAAAAAAATCACAAGTTATTAATGAAATAAAATTTTATGTACTTTTTATTTAAAAAAATACGTATATGTCATTTAATAGGCGTACAAGTTATGAGGTGTCCACATCACAGTTTATTAATAATCGATTTCTTTTTACGATTTTATAAATCTTCTTTAATAACTAAATTAATCTATGTTCTGATTATTTAGAAGCGTTGATTCATTTTATGAGGCGAGTTGTTGAATTTATGTGTTACTAGATGTTACTTAATTTCAGTTTTCTTATAATAATCAGTTTTTATTATATAATGAAGCCGCTAGTTTTTATTTTTAATTAGGAAAAGTACTTTCCTAATTAAAAATTAATTTGATTTTTGGTAATTTTTTATGATGATATCAAATATTTTAGTCTATTTTTAATGATAAAGTATAAGGAATTAATTTTATTTTTTATTTTATTTTGACGTAAATAATGACGCAATGAAATTGTTGTATGGTAATATCAGTATTGGTAATAAATAGTGTAAATTTTACGGCATTAAGGAAATTTAATGAACGATGTATGAATTACATTACACGTTTGGTGTTAAGTTATAAACAAATAATAACAGTAATAGGTTTAATGCCTTTAAGAAAGTAAAATATAAAAAACAAACAAATAAGCAGGACAGTTTAATGATTGAATGACAGTAATAATAATAGTAATAATTATAATAGTAATGATATATTTCACCCTTTCACTAGGGTGTTATAAGAATCAAAACGGTGCATCGTTCAAATTCTATGTGTGTTTGTGTGTGTGTTTATATGTGCATGGATGCGTGTTGTATATATGTATAATGGTACGAGCACCTGTCCTTCGATTTTAAAACACGTTGCTGTATAACGTGCATCAGAAGCACGTGGCTGATGCACGCTTGTCCCTCAGGTCTTTAGACAGCAGCTTGTTCGCTCAGTATAACCCCACAACCTGGGACAACTTTGCTCTTCATATTTCGAATCATTCGGCTGACATACGTTCAGGTAATAACTAATAAAATGGATTTTACACTAATTTATAAATAAAAATAATAAAAAACTTGTTTTATTTTATCGATATTAATATTTTAAGTAATTAAATCTTATCAAACTAATACTGTTGTCAGTAAATTAATTATGTTAGTAAAAAAAACCTCAGTAATTCGGACTTCACTAAATTTCAAACATTTAATTTTTTTTCATTAAAACTTTTAGATATTATATAGAATTTAAAATAATAATTATTTATTTATAAGGAAATTGGTATATTAAAAAAATATATTATTTTTATTTGATTATAGGTTATGTGATAATTTATACAGGACTGTTAATTTAAGATAAATTTTATATTTGCATAATTTTTCTTTTAACTGAAAAAAAAATATATATATTCAGGTTAATTATAAATAGTTCCGTCATCCAATATATATATATAAATATGGAGTATAATTATGTTTTTAATTTATAAATATAAAAAAAAAAATATTTTATATTTATAATTTTTTTAATAAAATTTATTTGACATACTAAGCAAATTGATTTTATATATATAAATATATTATAAAATTATATTTTGTCTATTATTGAAAATACAGTTAAATGTATTTTAGGTTAAATGCATTAAGAGATAATTCCAGATAAATAGATATTTTATAAATTAATTATTGTACATTTTAATGAACGTATATAACACCATTTTTTTAAACTATTTTATTATTAAAAACTTATCTTATTGTTATTTTTGTATTTAATAATACAAAACTTGGATCTTTGTATCGCTTATATTTATAGGTAAATACGTGCAATTAAACGTTTAAAGTAGGATTTTACTTTAATAAAAGTGTTTTAGTACTACTTTACAGTTTTATCCTTATTGTTTTCCGAATTAGCGAGGTTTTACTTTAATTATTTTTATTATTTATCTAAAATGATATTTTCTAATAGTGTAATCATGTTGTAATTTACAACAATTTTATATATTTTTTTAAAAATATTTATTTAAATATATTATATAATTTATAAGATACAAAGATTACACGGTTACAAAAGATTAATAACAACAGACCATCGGATATTTCTAATATTATTGAATTTAGTGATCTGTTACTCGTTTTTAAATATTTTACGATATTTTAATATAGGTTTATTGACAGAACATCATTTCATTTCATTTCTTTTTCTTTTACTCGTATTTAATTTATTATAATTCGTAGTTTTAAATGTATTATTGTCTTGATAATAACAATATTATTATTATTATCTTTAAAATCTAAAATGTATCTTTTAATTTTAACCTTACCTTGGTTATTTTTTTTTTTTAAATAAGATACGTCGATAATGTGAGATGCGTTCTAGATGTTATGAAACCATCAGACTTTAACCGCACACAAATTTGTTCTTAATTCTAATACATTATTGTAGTTTTTTGTTAATTTTAATATGAGCACCCTATTGCTATTACCTAACGCGTGATGCTTTTATATTTTCGTATTGTATTTGCCTCTTATCAAGGTAAGAAAAATATTTAATATAAGTATAGATAAGGTTAACGCTTTTCGTCTGTATTAGAAATTTATACATTGAAAACGGATTTAGGTATTTCAGTATGTATTGGTACATATTATTAAACCTAAATTATTTACATTTAATAAGTTTTGAAAATTTTAAGATTATAAATATGAAAATGGCAGTCTTGTTAATTTTTAAATCTTAATATTTCGGAATTATTATTTTATTAAAATAATTTTTATTTTTTTTATCTTAAAAAAAAAACATTTTTATGAATTTAATGACACTTTATTAAATTATAAAACCGAATTATTATTACAATGAATTTATGTTCAAAATTATAAACGAAAAAATAATCAGTGTTAGGGAATAATTTTGTCTTCACCAATATAAATTTATAAAACAGCTGGTTTAATTATTATTGATTAGTATCCTTGTGATACGTTTGCAAAAACGTAAGTAATATAAATTTTATTACTGTAATAACTTATAAATGATCGTAAATTTAAGAATTTCTGATGACTTTAGTTAAAAAATCTCAAGATATAGAAAATATGTATAAAAAGAAAAATTTAATTCAGTTTTAATAGTATGTTTACCAAATATTTTTGCTAAAATCTCTTAATCCATTTGAAAAAAATATTTTTATATTAAAACATATAAACAGATAGCAGGGAAAACCTTTTGTTTATAAAAATTATGCAAGTTTTTTAATATTTATTAAGGTTCATCTCTTTTTTGTATTCAATGAAATATTTAATTAATGAGTGTATAATTTAATATAAAGAAAGAGAGAGGTAGGAATTAGGTGGAGGAGAGAGTGAGAGAGAGAGTGTGTATTGTGTGTGTTATAAAGTTGACAAATTGAGGGACAGATCATCCATATTCCACTTAAAAAATTGAGAAAAATACCGGTGTGTTTGTATATGTATATGTTACTTTTTCTTTGAGAGTTTATCTACAATAATATTTAGGTTATTTTTTTTTTAAGGAAATAGAATTAAAATGTATTGTGGAAAAATTATTAAATGCTTAGTTTTTTAATAATCAATTAATTACAATAATTCAATAAATATTTTTTTAATTTAAAAATATATTACTAGCCCTTTGCTGCTCCTCAACGTTTTCTTACAAAGTAATGTTATTTATTTAAAAAATTGGCTAAAAACCTAGTGGACCCTTGCTCTTCCACAGCGTTATTATTATAATGTTATATATATTTTTTTAAAAATCAGCTAAAATCCTATTAATTTACGACACTTCTCACTCCCATATCTTTCTCTTTCATTTCCTACTACAGGTGATCTTGTTGATTTTTTTTATTCTGCTTGAAATGGCTTGCAGATATGTAATTAAGTATTCAAAGTGATTTTCCTGTGAGTAATAATCTCGGAAAGTTCCTCAGTTGAGGAATAAATAAGGATTTTTTGAGGATTTTTCAGACTTGACTCAAGTTTGGGTCCGACAACGCTTAATGACGTATTTTTGGGTCATTCCAAGCATAATAAAAAAAAAATCAGTCCGATTTACGCACTGGAAGTAGGTATTCAGCTTTTTTTTTTAATATGTACCTTTTGTAATATGCAGATAAAAATAAAAAAATATATAAAATTATTTTAACTGTATTTGGTAAAAGTAATAAAGCACTTCATAAATTTCCTTTAAATATAAGGCTTTATTTTCATATCTGTATTTTATTTTTATAACATTAAAATAAAAAACCGGTAAACCTATGGATTTGGACAGCTGATTTGTGATATTATAGTACCTTGATTCAAACTAAGTAAATGAAAAAATTGTTTTTAACTAGGTTCAAATGTTTTTTCATATTAAACATTTTATCTAAACATTCGGATTCAATTAACAACTATTCTACCTCAGAACTAAAGGGTCTGAATTTTGATAAGAATGACAGCTGGCATATTATAAAACTATCCATATGTTCAAGTAATATTATTCCATAATTCTTATCATAAATTCCTTCATAAACATATAAGATATTTAAAAATACATACACATTTCTTATTGATACGATTAATTTAACTGATTAAGGTAATAGCTTAGGTATGCCTATGCTTGTATAGGTGTACTTACGTGTAAAGGGTTGAGTAATGTATTGTAAATCAGGAGTAGTATTCTGTATTGTGGAAACAATAGGTAGTACTAACGCATAACGTTATCTGTATGGAGGTGTCCGATTGATTGTAATTGATCGCATTATACTGAACCAAATCAGTGTATAACTATAATATTGTTTATATATATATATATATATATATATATATATATATATATATATATATATATATAATATGTATGTATATGTGCTGTGTGTGTATGTTATAATTTTATAGAAGTATTAATTAAATATATTATATTTGTTTGATTGTTGGAGCCTGTAAATATTTACAGGTAAAAGTCAGTGAGTGGTATTATATCATAACTTCCTTCATACCTAAGTTTCTGTATTTGTAGGTTATATAATTCCTTATTTAAATAAGAAAATTATATTAAGTCTTTGTTCGTTAAGAATATAACGTATATATACATTTTTGTGGTTCCTTGTACTAATTTTTTCTGATTTTTAAAAACGGATACTATTCATTAATTTTTTTTTTAAGTGTACATTTTATTTTTAAATCTTAAAGTAAGTTTTAACTCAATTTTTTACAGTTTGGAAGTAATTTTTATCAGATTAAGACCGATTAGATCCGAGGCATTGCTTTTTAATATACCCTACCTAATTATTTAAAAATTATGAGTATTTGTTCCAAATTAATTATAATTGTTCTTTGATTTATTGTTTAATATAAAATTTGAAAAATTATTAGAGTAGCTGCTTAGTTACTATGTTAAATACATCTGACTTTCTTTAATTTTCTATACTAATTTTGGATGTTGTGAATTAAGGTTATACTGTATGTATATATAAATATATATATATATACACTCAGAATAATTCAGAAGGAAAAAGGAAATGAACTAATTGTAGAGCTTGAAATAAGGAAAAAAATTCATGCAAACATTTTCCGGAAACCTTTTTTTATCGAGTTATATTTACCAAAAAACTTCTTCCAGATTTAGTTCCTCGGTGAAATGAGATCATACTAAATTTTTAAGACATTATATAAGGGATAAAATTGATAATGTTTTTTTACCTGAAAAATCGAGCAAAACAGGTCCCAGAACTATTTCTCCTGTAGTTTTCATGATACCTCTTGGAAGGGTTTTGAATTTAAATATTCGAAATTGTGTTATAGTTTTGAGATTGTGATTGAATTTTTCTTTTAAAGAAATTTAGTACGAAAAAAATTGGTAAAAAATCAAATTTTCATAATTCTCATCTGTTAACTTTTTTGAACTTTTTAAACGTGTTAAAAATTTTTAAATACATATAATTTAATTTTCGTGTATCCTTGAAAAAAAATTTAAAAAATGTTTCCTTGATATAATTCACTTTGAATACTTTTTTTAATCGATTTATTCATTATCACAATAATTTTCGAGAAAGTTTAAAAAATGTAATTTAGTAATAAGATCAGTTATTTAATGTGGATATCAGATATTAAAATGTAAATAACACATGATATAATGATAAAATAGTAATCAAATTGATTTTATCAGAATCTTTTTTAATATCCCTACGAGCTTACTAATGTTTTTTTGCTCGATGATATTGCCACATTTGCTTGAAGTTTTTGTGTCGGATATGGAATTGAAATTTCTAGCATATGAAAAATGCCAAGCATGACCAAGATTCGAACCCGGGACCTTGAGTCGCTACCACTCCGCCACGATCTTTATCTTTTATATTTTTATTTTTTTTTGACTGTTAAAGTGTACTTTTAATTTATAAAGTACGTTCAGATCTAGATTATTTACCTTTTTGTGGTATCTAGTTTACCTTTTTGTGAATATAGTAAATTTTATTGAAAAAAATTTCTTATACAAAATTCATTTAACTATTACAAAAAATATAAACATACTCTTAGCTTATAACTGTAAAGTACGTCTTGGACTTTTTATTATATTACAGTAATAAACTATAACAATAATGTACGGGGTTGGCGGTCCTGAGCTGGTTCCAGTTTTACTTCTCGGTATCGCTGTTTGCAGCGGGGACGGGAGACTCACGCTGACGCTGGACTGAATGCAAACGATGAGTATTCATCCCTCTTGTGGGTTGTGGAGCGGGGTTAAGGGTATGCTGCTGTAAGCATAACTCGGTGGAAGTCTTGCGCCCCTCACGTGTCAGTCACTTCGGCCTTTGGCAGAAATTGTCCTTTAGATAAAGGTGTCGGAGTCCTTACTACTACGCGCGTAATGAAGAAGTAAAGAAGAAGTTTTACCTTCCGCGTCGCATGTTTTAACATTTAACATACCCTTTAAGTGTCCTGAGAAAATTAGGGATGTTCGTCCTTTAATCCTGACACCATTGCGGTGTTTTGGATGTCAGAAATTTGGACATACAGCGGCGATATGCACTAGGAAACAGATCTGTACTAGCGGTAATCCATTACATTGGAATGACCCGTGCGAAGATCCACCGATTTGTGTTAACTGCCACGGACATCATTTTGCTACATCGCGTAACTGTCCGATAAGATGGAAATAAGAAGGAAACAGCAATACAGGAGGTAAAGACAGTTCAAAAGATCAGCTACTTTGAAGCCAGAAAAATTATTCTCAGTAGATTACTGAAGCTTACGTCCTATTCTCAAGTTGCTGCAGTTCCTGCAGCTTCTTTTAAATCAAAGGACGTAATTTCTGAACTGACACCAGCATTACCGAAAGGAACGGAACGCAAGAATGGCGGGAATTTCAATATTTTTCCCTACAAATCGCAGAGCCTGGACAATGTCTCTTGCTGCTGTATCTTTCTATTATCGGGCGGATTTCATCGGTTATTTAGTGGCGGTTATAAATTTTAAGTTTTATTTATGGTCGGATTTGGTCATTTGCGTTCCTATCCGTATTGACCATCGTGCAATATATTTACTGGTTCTGACCGTGAGAGACTAAGCTTTTGAGCCTAGTAATCCCGGCGTGATTCGCCTTCAGTCCATCCGCTGAAGTCCTTTCGGTACCAGCACCTGTGGGCTAGCAGGAGTGCGCCTACCGAAGCCCTAGTTATTTGGAGGGAGAAATGCGCCCCGTTCTCCGGAGGGAGTCGCATATGCTGACTAAATGAAATTGAGGTCTCTTCGTGGGACGGTGTGGGGTGTTGTCTAGCTTTTTATAGTTTAACAAAATTTAATTGCGAAAACGGTCACTTTCGCGGCCGGAATTTTCGCGCGGTTTCCATTTATAGGTTCGCGATATAGAGACTCCTAAGCCTGGTTTGTCATTTTTTGACTCTCGTACCGCCTCTTAACGGTGGTTCGTTTAATTCAGCATTAGGCCGTTTTCTTATACCCTGTGTAGTACGGTCCTCTCGACAGATGTCCCGGAGATGATAAAAGTTTAGCACTGCGTGGGATATAGTCATAAAAAGAAACCGCTACAATTTACCGACATAAACGATTTTTTTTTCTTTTTTTTTTTGAAATTGCCTAATAAGATTAAATTAAAATATATAATTTGTATTATTTTTGAATGTAACCTTTTTTAAAAATCTTTAATGAATTCCTTCTTTCACGAATTTTCAGATCGGATGTGGTCTGGATAAATGAAGGTTCAGTTAATCTAGTAATACCGTAGCCTAATGAGAACGCAATAATTGTAAAGCGTTTTAATATACTTATTAATATTGAATTTTAATTTTACTTATAATAAAATTAATTTTGACGGAAATAAGCTTAGAAAGCTATGGAGTATGGTCTACACTAGTTTTACTATCAGTCATATTTTTTCGAATGCGGGATGGATAAATTCAGTGTACTATCAAAAGCATTTAATTACATTTATATATAATCATAAACTGCATCATCTGTAGCGTTTAATTTGCTCATGAATAAATATAAAATTTCAAAATTTTTACTATTTAAAAATCAATAAATTATATTCATTCAATTTACTTAGTTTAATGTAACTATATATATATATATATATGTTTCATTATACTGTACCAACTTGTAAATAAATTAAACTCCAAAGAATAATCAAGAAATACGGAATTATATTTTTTATTTAATTAATTAAATTATGTTGTAGACTTTTGATAAAACTATTTGCGATGAATGTATTGTCCAGGTGAATTAAGTATTTTTAGAAGATTGCTATTTTTTTTTTTTAATAAATTTTGCATCTATTTCAGTTTAGAGTTATTTGAACATCAAATTATATATTTCTACAATATTTAATATAGTAATTATTTTTTTCTTGCATTGGAATTGGTATTTCTAATAACTGGAAAGAAAATTATCTTCAATAAAATTATGTATCCCTTATCAATTATTATTTTAATATTATTCCTTGGTCGTAATAACTAGTAAAAGTAATATTTTGTAATAATTAGCTAGGATAATACTTCTTCCTTAAATTACTTATTTTTTACATACTTTAGTATGTTTGGTTAGTATAATAGTACAATTCTGCTTGTAATAATTAATAGTTATGTAGTTTAAATAAATATACAGGTATATAGAAGTTGTAATTTCAAACTGAAAAAAACTTACGCGTATTTTTCTTTTGTTTTAATTATTAATTTGTCAATATTCAATCATATTGTCTATACAATTATTCTATATATTATTTTTTAAAATTTTGTTTTAAAAAAAAATGTAACATTTTAATATTCTAGAAATTTTTGTAGATAGATAGTTTTGTAATGTAATTAGATATTATTTATTTAAAGTTAATTGAAAAAATTCTCGTCTTCATTGTTGCAAGTTCTTTATTATTTTTACTAATTTATTTGTTTTGTTAGTAGTTAATTACCTTACCTGACTATAAAGAGGCATAAAGAACTTTTTAAATTGCGTTAAATTTTTAGTTTTTTTCACATTTTTTTAAAAATATACTTTTTATTAAATTACTGCAACCGGTTATTTTTAAAATTTCTCTAGTAAGAATAATAAAGATTATTATTTCCCTAATTATAATTATTTTCTTGTTTAGAAAAATAAAAATGTTCTATAATGATCTTTTACTGTCAAATTAGTAGATGTTTATAAAATAAGCATAATTGTGTTGTGTTATCATACAACATTATTATAACTTATTCAAAAGTAGTATTTTCGGTTATTAATTTAAAAAAATATACTCTTTACGTCCATGATAAAAATTTAAAAGTATTTTTCCCTGATAACACCTCTTAAAATTTTAAGTCTCGAATAATATTTCAGAAAATACCTTTTTCTTAATTTAACTCATTTAAATTTTATTTTATTCTTAATTGCAATTATTAATAATACATATTTTTTAATTCACTTAATGAAGGAAGTGAAAACAGTCATAAAATTATCAAACTGTGTATTTTATGCGATCCATTTTAACAGTTTTATCAATATCTCAGTTTTTTATCAACTGATTTGAACGTGTAAGGTGTCATTTTGAACAAAATGACACCTTACACCTTGATGTTCTGAATTAGTCCCTTAAATTCGGCCAATAGCTCCTCCTGGGGTACTGTGCGCGTGTATGCGCGCGCACACACTATATATACATATAAAACCCGCTGTGTTAGTCTTATTAACTCATCATCATACTACTTAACAGTATTCATCGCAAAATCACCTAATTTTTGGAAATCGAGGGTTCTAAGTTCGAGTCCTTGTAAAGGCAGTTGATTTTATAAGAATTTGAAGGCTAAACTGGGAGTACCGGTGTTCTTCGGTGGTTTCAATTAACCACACGTCTTAGGAGTGTTCAACCTGAGTTTGTTCCTGACTATTGAGTATATGTTTACCGGTACCATTGCATTACATCTGCAACTACATGAGCCCTGGCAAGCCGGTAGCAGAATTGCATTTGCCTTCACACACACTCCCAGACGGGTCGGAGAAATATATATATATATATATATATATATATATATATATATATTTATTTATTTACTTATTCATTCATATTTTTCTAACTATGATGTTCCAAATAAAAGACGGTTTTATGTTTTAATAGTTCTTTAATATTTTATATAATTCTTAGTGTGTTTATTATTCGTAACGGCACTAAGTTCATTGTCTCTCCAGTTTGTTGAAAAATCGCAACTAGATTTCTCCTAATATTCTTCGTACAATAAATTTTAATTATTAAGTTCGTATATTTGTAATACGTAGCAAACAAAATTCGAAATGAGACTAAGAATTATCAAATTGAAATTTTCATAATAAAACCAACTGTACCAACGAGAAAATCGAACCACATTGTTTCAGCTTGAAGCGAAGTAATATAATTTATAAGATTGTAATAATGTTATTTACTCTTAAATATTAATTATTTCTACCTAAATTCGTGTCTAAAATTCAATATTATCTTTTCGGCTTGTTAAAATTGTTAAAAAACGTTTCCAAGATAAAGTCTTGGAATGAGCTGACAGGACATTGCTGCTAATAAATATGAAATAAAATTTAAATTTTTAATTATTAAATTAAATACTCCATATTATTTATGCCGTTTATTTTTACATTTGCTACTTGTGGTTTAAAAAAAACAACAGCGTTATTAAAAAGATAATATAAATAGATAATAATAAGATAATAGTTTACTAAACTATTATCTTATTTATGTAAAATAGTTTTTACGCAAAAAGGTCTTTACTATTCTTCTGTTATAATTTTTAATAAATTACTAACCTGTTTAAATGATATTTCCAGAAATTTGTCGAAATCAAATTTTTATTTATTTATTTATTTTTTTAAATACTATTACTTTGTTAGTGAATTTTAAAATCTACTAAAAAAACAAAAAAAAAAACATTAATTTTCTGTATCATTAAATTTTTATTTAAATAATTTCAAATAAGCCTTCTGAATCTAAAAAAAAATTCTTATTAAGTACAGTTATTTCAGATATATTTTTTTGTTACTGTATTAATGCAATAATATGAAATTTAATCTCTTAAATTTTATAAAATAATGTATTTTGTAATACTGTTCTGTTCGAAGTTTTATCATATATTTTTCTGATTCCTTTAGGGATATTCTGAGGTAGTAAGTACTTTTATGTATCCGTGAAGTAGCGCACACTTAACCCGTTTCTATTAGATAACCTATTCGGTATTCTGGTTTTAATTCCGTATCAGAATTCTAACTCCTCTGTAATTCGGATTTCAGTTATTTATTTATGTTCTTTTTTGTGTAAAATTTAACAAAAGTTGTTAAGCTTTAAGCAATTGCTTCCAAACTGTAATTTTTGGTTGCGTCTTTTGTAAAGTGATATAAATCAAGAAATAGGTAATGATCAAGAAATAATGTAAAATTAAGTACAAATATGTTTATGGGTATACGTATAATATTATTTTGTTTTATGTTCAGAAATATGTTTTGCGTGAACTTATATAAAATTATTTTCTAAAATTACGAAATTACGTTAAAAAAAGAGAAATCTCATATATTTTATTGATTTTTTTAATAATTAATTATGTGTTAGAATAATTACATTCAGTACAGTAATAAAAAAAAGAAATGAAACTTGTAAAAGTATGAAATTAATAAATTTAGTGATAACATTTTATTATTTATTAACCTAATATATTATTATTTTTTAATTGTAGTTGTTTTTATATTAATTAATTTTGATATAATACAGGAATAAGGAAAAAAATGTCTGCCGGATAATTAAGTTACCCTAATAAAGGGTAACGTATATTGTAAATCAGAAGAAAAAATTATCTTCATTAAAAAAAAAAATAATCGACATCATCTTGTAAATCATAATGGGTTCTGATAATGCATTCCGCGCATCCTGTATGACTCAACATCAGCAGGCAATGACATTAGCATTTCCATGGCAACAGCATCATCAATGGTTCAGCGCTAAATATGAACAATCTGCACCAGCATCGAACCCACCACCACCACCTCCACCAAAACGTTATCTGCTTGCAGGTAAAAAAATAAAAAATAAAAAAAAACATACGAAAACAGTAGATAATTTTTCCTTGTTTGTTTGTCGTAATATTTTATACATTTTTAGCTATATGTTTCCATGTTTTTTTTATTTAAATATGTGCATGTGTATGTATGTGTGTACGAGTGTACGCGTTTATGTCAGAAAGTTATCGCTTTACATTTGTTTTTGCTGAAATATACAAGGACGTACTTATTAACTTAAAAGATCCAAAACACCGATAAAATCAGTTCTACAAGCCCGTAACATAAAAACTTTTTTATTTTAACTTGATTTATATGTTTCTGTTAATTAATTAATTAATTAGATAATACTAGAATTTTAGTTAATTTATACTTAAAGTTAATTAGAAAAACTAAATTTTTAGGTAAGATTATCTAAGATTTAATCAAAATGGTAATTAGCTTATAGTACAAGTTATAGTTGAAAACAACTTTTATTTGTGAGATAATTTTCTTTTAACTGGTTTCAAAAAAAAGAATTGTAGTGAGTTCTCAACTTGACCTGTCGTTTGTTTTTTTTTTAATTTTATTTAGGGCATGTTAGCAATCAAGACCGATTTTACAAATTTCGAAAAGAACAATTTTTTGTTGAAGAAATTCAAACGAAAGGATATTTTATCGATAGTATATTATTACGATCGATTCTGTTTTACCGTAATATATTTTATCGATATAATATTAATAGAAGCCTTTTTTAACGAAAGAAATTTATTTGATAATTTTTTATTTGTTTGTCCTGTTTATTTATTAACTATTCGTTTATTTTAACATAATGAAATCCTCAAACAAGTTAAAGCGTGATGATATTTAAAACATTTTCACACCAAAAGGTAATACAACACATCCTGTATAACAGACACCTTTATCTGACGCTTGTAATAGAAATTGATGTCGTTATAGTGGATTCTTGTTATCCTAATTATCAAGAGTTATTTTCTGAAAATAATCACTAAAAAGTGATACTAAGCAAAATTATGTATAAATTATGAATTTTTAAAGTTGGAATTGAATTAAAGACAAATTAATATTAATTTATATTTCCAATTATTTTTTCATTTCTCATGAGAATATTTTAAATATCAAAATGATTGTTTGTAGAGCTGAATATATTTATAAAAATTTCGTACAAATTTATGATGACGATAAAAAACGATTTCAAATCGAGTGTTTTTAAGAGTATAATTTATGTTTTTATCCTTTTTTCACTAATTATATTTGATGACAACTTACCAGTGGACAAATAAAAATAAAATAAATAAAAAAAAATACGGGTAGAATTTAGAATCTTCTTGCCACTTTCCCGGCGTATGTAATTAGAATAGTTATATTCGCCTATTAAAGGGTAACGTATGGTGATCATGTCAAAAATGAGGTATCAGGTATTTTGCAAACCTTTACGTTTTAGGGTCAAGCTAGCGCATCTAGACCAAAAAAACATATGTATATGTGTATGTACGTATTTGTATAGGACTTGGCCTTATATCTCAGGATTGGCCTAACCAATTTCCTTCAAATTTAGCTCAAATATTTCTATATTCGAGGCACTGATCATATTAACTTTTTTTTCAGAATTTAAGGGGAAACCCCGATTTCGATTTTCTTCAGAAGTATTTAGAGAAAACTTTATTAAAATAAATTTATTACCTATAATATATATATTATATTTCGAATTTTGGTTTATTATTATTTACAATAAGTGTGTTTACTGTTCAATTCAGTTGAATCTGATAGGTTTTTTTTTTAAGTCTTTTTTGTGTCTTTCTTTTTTTATTTGATTTTTTTATAATTTAGTTAATTGTACTGTAATGAATTATAAAATTTTATTTTAGAATAATAATTTTTTTTTAGTATCTTTTGTGTCAGGGTTAATTAATTTTATATATATATATATATAAAACCTTTTTTTGTTACAAAAAATCAGCCCCTATTTCTTAAAATTGAAATATGTGTTTTTTGTTCTTTATTTGTTCTATTTTTCCCTTCGGTTTAAGTATTTTTCAAAAATTTATACTTCATTTAATATACAAAGCTATCAAGAAATGTCTATTTTTATTTTTAAATTATAGACTCAGACCCAAAATACTGAAGAGAAATTTTCTTTTCCTTATTTTAAGCTTTATTTTATATATATATATATATATATATATATATATATATATATATATATATATATATAATAAATAATTAAAATATTTTTTTTGGAAAGATATATTATTTATTTAATAAATATGTTTGATTTAATAAACATATTAAATAAATATGTTATATGTATGTGAAATATAATCCTCACCTAAGTATACTTAATTTTTTTGTGTTTTAATTGTCATATTACTATCAGAATTTAAATTCACTGAAATAGTTACTTTGAATATAAAATTTTATGAAGGAAATTAAAAGATTGTGGTAACATAAAACGTTTTAATATTTTAGTGTCGATTTTATTTTACAACCTATAAAAAAAAGTTATTTTAAACAATAGAAGTCATTTGCTGCAGAAATTATCTTGATGTGAATATTTAATATTATATTAAAATACAATAAATATATTTAAATAAAAAGATAGATTATATAAACAATTATTTTTAACATTTAAATTACTTTGTAGATAAATATTACCTTAATTCACTCTTATCTGTATTATGTAAAAGTATTATGGTTAAAATTAATTTAAAAACAAAATGGACCTACCGAAAATTTTTTTAAGATTATGTGAACACATTTTTTCTTTCAGAAGTTTTTAGTTTAGCCGTGAAAAAATCAAAATAATCTATAAATTGTTAGTCTACTTTGGCGTAAGACACTTACCTAACCAAATAAATACATATACATATATATACATATACATATATATATATATATATATATATATACA
Organism: Lycorma delicatula; assembly: GCF_047948215.1. Taxonomy (NCBI): domain Eukaryota; kingdom Metazoa; phylum Arthropoda; class Insecta; order Hemiptera; family Fulgoridae; genus Lycorma; species Lycorma delicatula. The sequence continues at coordinate 41,488,247 of NC_134462.1, read as the reverse complement.
TGTATATATATATATACATATATATACAGGTGGGAGGGGTTAAAGTAGGGTTGGATAGAATGGTCATACGGCTGAAGAAAACTGATGTATGTGTAAACAGAACGAAACGCAAAGATTTCAGGGGTTATTTTATTCTACTATACACTGAAAAGTCTGGACATCAGATAATTGACGCTGGTTCTTTCTTTTTATCTGACGGGTATTTCATTTTTAATGGCGTTTATATATTTATTTTTAGTTAAGATGGACGGAGTTTGGGATTGCTTTTCGATTAATGAATCGAAATATATATCGAAATAATTTATAATGATAAATCGTGTTTGTATAAGTATTTTATTCAGGTTATTCCTTGAGAAATTAACATTTGCGTCCTTTTCCGACGCGTTTCCTTTCAGTCCGTCCACCTAAACCTTCCGGAGTAGCAGGATTGCGCCTGATTGGGTCCTAGTTTTGTGGAGAATTCAATTCTTTGTGGTGGGAATCGGATCTGGTTTCTGTAGGAGATTGCCTGACTAATTTTGTAAAATAAAGGAAGGATACAGGTATGTGAAAGTATGCGATATAAATACGTCTTTGACTGTAATGCTCACAATAACATTTAAAATTAATTACGTTATAAACGAATAAAAATTATATTCGAAGACGTATGAAAATGTATGTTTTTTTAAAGTTAATTTGGCTAGTGTATATTTTATACCCGATCATATATTGATATAATTATTTTACCTTTCCACACTGTCTTCATTTGGGGGGTCTTTGAATTAACTACTTTATTATCGAGGGAATATGTCAAAATATACAACTTTTAAAGGAATTATTATTTAAAGACACTCTCTTTCTTTCTCTTTCTGTTTAGCCTCTGGAACCACCGTAAGTTATTACTTTAGAGATGAATGAGGATGATATGTATGAATGTAAATGAAATGTAGTCTTTTATATCTCAGGTTGACCGTTCCTGAGATGCGTGGTTAATTGAAGCCCAACCACCGAAGAACACCGGTATCCGCGATCTAGTATTCAAACCCCTATAAAAGAAACTAAACTGCCTTTACTATGATTTGAACCTTAAAACTCTCGACTTCAAAATCAGCTGATTTGCGATGACGAGTTCATCACTAGACCAACCTGATAGGTAGTGTTTCTATACCTGGAGAGTTTTATCTGATTAAAACTAGAGCTTAGAAAAATTTTGATTACAATTGTGCATGCTGATATTTGTTTCAATCCCATGCATATAAGTGAGTAATCATTTATAATAAAAATCGTAATTCAAATTATGAGACAATTTATGTCGAGCGTAAAGGGGAACTTGAAAATCTTAAGTATACATTTTATCACATTTTTGTGCGATTTAGTTATGCGATTATAACTCAGTTTCACATGGTAGTTGTAAAAATAAAAAAAATAAAAATAGTAATAATAAAAATAATAACAATAAAATTCATTTATCTCATTCACTTTTTTATCACATACATTATAGTACGTCCATAAAAATTAAAGCACACATAACAAAATCTATCAGCAATAAATGAATAAAAAACCCATTAATAAAACGCGTAATATATATCTTATATTCTTGATTGCCAATGTCCTCTACCCAGACTTAAGAGAATTGAAAGAAATCAACTATGCTCACCGAAACTTTCACCGAGTGTGATTATACCAGAAAATACCAGATTATACCAGAAAATTTTTATATTTGTATTTAACTGAAAAACTTTAGTAACTAAGGAGTTGTTTCAGTTTATAAACAGCTTGACAATAAACAGGAAATTTTATCGGATGGTAACGAGTTTTGTGTAGTTGGATATTTATGAATGCACGTATTCTTATTGTAAAATTTGTATACTGTAGAAGATTAAAAATATTAGATTGTACACAACTGGTTTGCCGACTTTATTATTCAATTGTAGTTAAATAGACTACTTATTCGAAATCTATCTGATAGATTATTATTATTAATGATTTGATTTCACTATTTCCTAACAACTATTAAGTTCCTTAACATTAAATTTATCTGCAGAACTAATATTAATACCGTTCTTACGGTAATTGTCGGTTTCGTGAAAATAAATTATAGAAAACCTTTCAGTTTTTCATAAACTGCAGTTCTGAGCAAGACGACCGACTTTTCGTTTCCGATGCCGTCACTATTCAGTCAGAAACGCACTGATTTTCAGAGTAGAACGTTCTACATATGTTTGATTAACTAGCAGACCCTATATACAAGCATCAAGTTAAAACTCGCTCACCACTGTTGAGTCACTGTGGCTCACTCATTGCACAAGCGTGTATGTGCAATGTAACCAATACAAAGTAACTGAAACTGAAACCTCAATTTTAATAATTTATATTGAGTTATATTGTCTGTTATCAACATTAAATTAAGCGTAACTGAAGAAGGAGTCTACCAATCTTCATCAAATTTTCACATCTACAACTCTAGATACAGTACTACCGCATATCTAAATTTCAATGAAATTGAAGTAGTAGTTTTGGAGATTTTTGAACCACAAAATTTTAGACATGAATGGTATTTTCGTACTCCTAATACCTCAAAACGTAAAGAGAATTCATTTTCACCACCCATTCTCACCATACGACAGAAAAAATACCTCAAATTGAAGTTACGTTGTCTGTTTTCGACCTTAAATTGAGCGTAACTCAAGAATGACTCAACCAATCTTCATCAAATTTTTGCATACACAACGTTAGAGTTGTGTATGCAAAAATTTGTGCATACTATGTAGTACTGTATGTAGTACTGTATGTGCATACTGTTGTACTATATCTAAATATAGTACTACAGCACATCTAAATTTCAATGCAATTTATCTAGTAGTTCTGATGATTTTCTAATCACAAATTTTATACAAAGGCCTGTATATATATATAAGGAAATTAAAGTTTAAGTAAATGGTATTTTCATACTTCAAAACGTAAAAAGTCAATTTTACCTCCAATCCCACCGTCTAACCTAACGTAATACCGAACGTTTTTTTCTAAACGTCGGTAAAACTTAACGTAACAATTTTTAATCATTTGAAAGAGATCCACCAATTAGTTTTTTTAACGTAATCGTATTTTTTAATCGTTGCTTCAAATCCTACTCAAGATAATTTCTCTTAACTTAGTTGAATCACACTTTCAGATTAAAAGGAAAGTGATAAGTCATATTTTCTTAAGTTTTACTCACATTGAATTTGATACTACTGGTTGCCGAATAATCCCGCAACGGAATAAGTAGCATTTTAGCTACAAGTTTATGGATGTTTAGTTTTGTATTTCATCTTGTATGTATGAATAAACATTTTAGATTGATAATATTATCAAGATAATTTGTTAAAAATGTTTTTTATTTGATCATAAATTTACGAAATATAAACTACGTTGCTGAACTGATGTATTAAGAATAAAGAGAATACTTTACGTAACACCGAAACTCGGTTTACAAATCATAAAAAGTTTTTGTTTTTAATCTATAAATGAACATTAAAAATGAAGGAACAGTTAGATAATGTACGATGTATCACGTGTTTTTAGAAAGACTTACCTTCAAATATATTTAACCCACTCTTTTCTTTTTTATTTTCTAGTTCATATTTTTCTACAAACAATTTATCGGTATTTATGAACTATTATACACTTCAGTTACATCTGAACTTACGTAATAAAAACTTCTCAGTTTGAAGTGAATTTTTAAAAACATCCCTAATATTACGGGTGTAACTTAATGATAATGATATGTGCCGAGAAAATCATTTTCATTGAGCTTAAGAATACACCAGCTTGAAACTAATTAGAACGTTTGTTTATATCAGTTCCAAACTTAAGTGAAAGAGGATTTAGATTATTAGGTTTAATATAGATGTAAATAACTAGAGTTAACATGTAAATAAAATTTAGTACTAATTAAACTGGTTTCATGAAATTTATGATTTTTAAATTGCACCGAGAAATTTACGTACATTCTCTTTGTGGTATTAATAAGAGCTAAAGACAGTATTATGACTTAAAGTTAGTTTCCTTGATACATTTTTAATGGAAAAATAAATAAAACTGTTCTTTTTTCTTATGAATGTGGTAAAAGTAAAACTTTTAAAATGTGTGTTTATTCATAAATAATGCTTTTCAGTCGAGTACTGCAAAAATATCGTATATATACTCATGTAATGCATGAATAAATAATGTCGGAATCGATTTCGTAAAATTATGCTGCGTGTTCTTTACGACAGTAAGATCTAATTCAATGATTTTTAGTACTAATTCTAACGTAAGATTTTTAGGACTAGTATTGGATAAATCCCTTACATGGGGATTACACATACAGGACTTGAGTGTTAGATGCAAAAAAAACCCTAAACATTATCAAATGTTTATCGAATATTAATTGGGGTTCAGATAAAGAGATATTGTTGAGACTGTATAAGGCATTGGTTCAATCGAAACTAGACTACGGATGTATTGTATATTCATCCGCTAGGAACTCGCATTTAAGAAAGTTAGACGTAATTCATAATAGCGGAATTAGATATGCGACAGGCGCTTTCCGCACAAGTCCGGCGACAAGTTTAATGTCCGAAGCCGGAATAATGCCACTACATTATAGAAGAGAGATCCTTTTATTAATATATGCAGCAAACGTATGGGCTTTTCCTGCCCATATAAGTAATAAACTTTTCACGAATCATCATACTGGCTGCAGTATATGAACGTCGTGCTACCTATTCCAGACCAGCCGGAATTAGGTACCACGAATTAAGAAGAAAATACGAAATTTCTATTCCAGATACAATAGCAATTTCCACAAGAGAAATACCGCCATGGCTTTTGCCAACGGTAAATACAAGGTTGGATCTCTCTCAGGAAGAAATAAAAAAGAAGCCAGCAGTGATCATCCAACAGGAATTTTTGGCAACCGTCAGTAGTTACGAAGAACATATTAGAATTTATACTGACGGTTCTAAAACCGAACATGCTGTTGGATGCTCCATATACGTAAATGGAGAAGCCCATTGTTGGAAACTGCCAGATATAACCAGTGTTTATACGGCAGAACTTACTGCCATTCAGCTAGCTCTTCTCTTCACAGAATATTATTACGAAGAGAGAGTGCTAATTTGTTCCGATTCCCTAAGTGCACTTGTTGCAGTTCGGAACAAAAACATTAAGGATGTCCTAATTTCAAACATCCTGTCTGTTTTATACGTTTTAAATCAATGAGGACAGCGATGCGTATTAGTATGGACTCCAGGGCATGCTGGTATTACAGGTAATGAGAGCGCAGACGAAGCTGCCAGAAAGGCAACAGTCTGCGATGATTTGGATGCATTTCCTGTAAGAGTGGCAGATGTTAAAAACTGTCTAACTAACGTAGTTAAAAACAAGTGGAATACTGAATGGAGGAGTTTAAATACAAAATTAAACTCTGTTAAAACTTCTCCATATAAATGGAAAAGCGACTTTAAGTTGACTCGCCGAGAACAAGTAGCTGTGACCAGACTTAGAATCGGTCACACGCGATTAACAAATGCATATTTGTTAACCGGCGAAGAGAGACCAATGTGCGGTGTTTGTAATAAAACACAGACATTCAAGCATCTAATAGAAGAGTGTAACATATATGAGGACCTCAGAAAGACGTTCCGTCTTAGAAACGATATTACTGCTGATCTGGATAATGGAAATGAAGAAAAGATAGTTGCATTTTTACACGCCAGTGGACTCCTTAAAAGTCTAAAAAATGAAAATAAAGCTGTGATAAAAGAATCTCTAAGCGGTAGTTTTATATAGATTTATATGTAAGAGAGTCTCGAAGCGTGGCACGCATAGTAACGGGAGGTAGCCCTCTTGCCTAGGCCATCCTGGCTCGTCTGCATTCAAGAGCAGTGAGTCGGGGTGTGTCCAATGATGGCATGGGGGACCCTCAAGGGTAAACTGAGGGCGCGAGGCTATGGGTAAGTGCAATGGATGCCTGTAGCCTGTTTATAAGGAGGAGTCAACTGCCACGGCACCCTGGCGCGACTGATATACTGCTCAACGGCGGTTCTGGTCGCCCCCAGGATGTTTAAACAAACCATAAACGAGACACGTAGAAAAACGGAAATGGTATTGATATCTTGTATTTTTAATTTCATGGTCTTTTGAGAACCTTATCTCAAATTTTAATATCGGGGCCCTTTACACCCTGTAAGTGTTGTGTTTGTCCTTGTCTTTTGTGTCTTAATGTTTCGTGTAGTTTGTGCTTTTAAATAAAATGTAAGGGCCCTTTACACCCTTACATATGACGAATCCTGATGGTGATACTAATTTCTTTCTAAGAACGTGACGAGGGCTAATGACCTTAGTAGTCGATTTTGAGCTTTCCACATTCGCTTGTATTCAGTAATGAGGTTAAAAAAACCGATAGCGAGTATATTTGTATCTCTAGTCTTTTGAAGACAAATTCAGAAAGGAAATAAAATAATAAAATTGCTTACTTTAACAGAAAATAAGATTGGGGAATATATAAAATAATTTGTATTATTATTAGTTTTTTTTATATATTACTTTAAGCGAAATACGAAGCTTAAAAACTGTTTGTAAAAACACAAAGTGGCTAGCAGAATGCAATTCGATAAAATAAATATAAATAAATGTAACTAACGCCTTCAAATGATTGTGTATGATAACCGCATTACTATTGATTATTGCGTGTTGCTTAATCTGTATATATTACGGCGATCAGTGAATTCTCCGTTAAAATTAATTAACTGCTGTCTTTTTTCTGTATAACTGAAGTATGGTATTTCTATGATTATTTAATGTTTTGTTTCTTTGTGTATTTCTTTTTTTAAATGTAACTTTTGTATTGTCAGTTCAAAACTATTGTTACCTAAAACAATTATAAAAGTTGGTAAATATTTTCATTTTATCAAAGTTTGTCGAATTTTGGGATTTTTTGAAGAAGTTTTTTTTAATGTAAAAAAAATTTAAAAAATGAGATTTGATTTTTAAGATAAAATTTTATTAGGTGTTTTTTATTTATGCACGAGAATTATAATAAAAAAAGTAGTCACACATGATTCATTTTTTAATAAATATTTTTGATAATTTGTTACAATAGACGAAAGACGTTAATTTTATGATCAAACTAAAATTTGTTTCCCCCGGTTGTTATTTTGTTCCTATTCTGATAAAATTACACTTGAATTTCGAAGAGTAATTTAAACATTAAACTCTTAATGTTCAACATGTCTTAAAGTTAAACACGGCGGACTTTTTTAATATAATTACATTACATTACCTAAACAGGAACCTTTTTTATTATGCCCCTAAACGAAGCACAATTTATATATTAAGTATAATCATGATTAATTTTAAGTGAAATTAATGGTGTTTGATATGCAGCTAAACAATGTGGTGAAGAAACCACGTATCTTTGTGATACTTTTTAGATGGTTTGAATACTACAGTAAAAGATGCACGCAGCCTCTAATTAAAAACACAAAAGACAAAAAAAAACAAGAAATTCAATCAAAAAAAAATTAAACCCATAGAAAAAGAATTAAAAAAAATATATATAACCACTCAAAAAAAAAAAACAATATCATATTTAAATAAATAAATAAATACTTCTTTCCCACGATCATCTATAGTTTTTTTTTCTTTTTTTCTTACAGACTTTTCGAAAAAATATACGGTATTATTTTCGGTCGTACGGGATTGGGGGGTGAAATTGAACTAAGAGGTATGAGATATATACATATATATAGGCCTTATACACATATATATATATATAAGCCTATATATAAAGGTTGTGGCTTGAAAATCTCCAAAGCTACGTAAACAATTTCATTATAAATTTAGATATGCTGCAGTAGTGTATCTACAGTTGAACATGTGAAGATATGATGAAGATTAGTTGAGTCGTTCTTGAGTTAACGCTCAATTTAAGATCGACAACAGATAATTTAAGGTGTTTTTCATACGCGCTTGTGCAGTGAGTCACAGGGGTAAGTTAATTGAAACTTTATGCTTGTGTGCGGATATTCTCTTTAATTGAACTTATGTAGTGCCTTGTACTTTGAAAATCAGTGCGTTTCTGACTGCAAAATAGTGAAGACGTCGGAAACGAAGAATCGATCTTCTTGTGCAAAAGTACGCAAGAATGTTTTAATAATCTTCCGATAGACTGGTTTCAACCATATCTTTATTTATTTTTATTCTATGCTAATATTTTAACGCCAAAATATTTACTACAGCCTTCGTCCTCAATCTGTTTCATATATTTTAATCTTTATGTTCCTGTAAAGGTTTTGGATTTTGCACGTCTCTTTATTACCGAAATAATTAACCTAGATATCTTAACAAATGGACCACCGGTCTTAAGTTCATTTTTATAAGATTCTGCCACAAATTTCTCTATATTATTATTGTTCTTCTTTTATCTTTTTATTTCAAATTTTATCCGTCAATCTACTTTTCAAATTCTTCTATATGAATACATTTTAAAAACTTTATTTTAAATCCTTTGTTTTATTTTTATTTTTTTAAATTTAGTTATATTTTTAGCTTCTTCACCAAAAATATCTATTATTTTTATTCGGGGATTTAGAAAATTCTCTAAATCGATAGCCGAATTTTTTTATTTATAAATGTAGTTTTGCGATGTATGAGTGTTTATCTAGGGGTTTACCGCGTAGAGGTTTGATTATAGGTATTAATTGGTTGATATCTTCGAAATATTTCAAAATAAAATATTGATACTTCAAATAATAATGATAATAAGGGTTATTATTTTTTTTTTTTTTAATAATAAAATTCATAGTCAGAAAACACTGTTGTGAAAAATTTATACATTAATTATCACGTTATCCTTGGCATGCATTTGAAACATGCTGATAACCTTATGCACTGTAGGTTTTGCCTAACACTTCTCTAACGCCATTTATGATGAATCGTTCGGGTTACCGTGAACAGATTAAAGTAAAACTAATTAGTGTTACGTAGAATGACGTAGCCGTCTGTTTGGTACCACTTGTTATATATTGCTGGTATTTTACTATTATTATAATTATTATTAATATTACTATTACTACGAATAGTTTGTTAAATTGTAATCTAACTTTGTCTACTTCGGTGTTATGTTATGTTCATCTATTTAAATTATTAGTTTAATTAGATTTCAGTAAATTAATGAACTAATTTAATCGATTCTTAAAATTTTGAGTTCATTACTTTTGGATTCTTATCTTATACGTTACGAGCTATTTTTTTTTAACGTAGTTAAAAATTTCAAATTAAATAAATAGGTAAATGAGTATAAAATTGTAAAAAATTTAGCCTTAATATATATGGCTTAATTTAATTTTTTAATACACCCTGATAGGATAAACTTATGTCACTTGATTTTACTTTTATATATATATATATATATATATGATATACCTTGAAAAATAATATCTTTTCATTTTAAATGGTTAAAAAAATATACTTTACCATTATCTGGGTCATAATCCATACATAAAATCCATAATCCATCAAAATAAGTTAAGTTGCGAATACTATATTATTAAAGAAAACTATGTTTAAATTTATATTCAAATTATTTGGGCATTTAACACAGACAGACAACACAGTGTTTTTTGTAAATACGTTTTTACAGCATTTTTACATTTTTTTATTTTTAAAAGATAAATTTTTGTATGGAAAGAATATTAAACTTAACCTTCATGCAAATTAAGTTCACAAACTTTTGCTTGAATTTAAAAAAAAATGTATATGACAGTAATAATATCTGTATATAACGGTTTGCTAACCATATGGAATATTTATATTTTTATTTCACGAAATTATCAATTCAACTAATTTTATTTTCAATTATTCAGATAATTTTATGGGTTTTTTTTTGCGGGAAGATGATTAATTTTATTAGGAAATAATACCAGAAAATTAAAAAAATTTTCACCTAGAAATATTTAACTTTTTTCTTTTGAAACAATTTTCTGTAGGTTTAATTTCGGTTTATCCGTTAGAAAATCGCGTTAAGGAAAATTCAATAATGAATATAAATCATTAAAAATGGCTGATAGCAATGCAGTGCAATAGAGTTAAAAAAATAGATCTGTTTTATATTTATAGATTATATTTCCGTATTTATTTATTGTTCTTTCTTTTTTTAAATTTTTCTTAGGTTTTAAAAAAAAAATGTATGGAATTAATTTTTTTTCCAAATCGCTAAAATATTGAAAGCAATAAAAAAAGCTATAAAATGTTTGAATAAGATGGTTGTTTTTGTTTTTATTCTTTGAATAATTCATAAATAAATTAAAGATGATTTGTTGGTGTAGTGCAATAACTTATATCACAAACATTTATTTTGAATAACTTGAAATAAGAATGTAAATATATATATATATATATATATATATATGTTCGCGCTCGTGTATGTATCTGTAGGATGTTTTTTAGAAATATAGGAGAAAGAGAGAAAGCGAATTAAATAGATAGGTAAAAGAAAGAGATAAAAATAAATAGAATCGAATTCAAATGCATTAAAAACAACGTAAGACAGATCATTGTCCCCATCTGAACTTATTAATCGATTCACGTTGAAAAATGATAAACTCTTAGGTTGATAACAAAATATAATAATAGCGAGTGACTAAGACACGTTTGCGTTAATTTTTTCTTTCTTTTCACATGTCTTAGTAAAATCTAAATAGGCCAAAAAATTATAAATATGTTAATAAAAAAATTATTCATTTCAGTTGTTGTAATATTGTAAATAGATGTTTATTTTTATAAATAATATTCAGTAATGTAGGTTAAATATTAATTTTTATTTCAAGCTTTAATTTTTCTTTTATTGAAAGTTTCTTAAATGGTTTTTATAACGGAAGATTATTCTGCATAGATTAGAAAACAAAGTTTATATTATTTATAAAGCTTAGCATTAATATTCTGTTATTCCAAACAGGAATTGTATCGGATGATATATTTATAATTTTATAGCTTTTTATAGATTTATATGGCCATGAATATTTAATAGTATTATTAGAATTACCGTACTATATATATATAAACTTGTCTACTTTTTATAAAATCAATGGCATTTTCAAACGCCCTCTTTTTGCTTATATTTTGATATTATTACGTTGTACAACAGGCAGCAAAATTTATAATTGGGCAAAAAAAGTTCTGTTAAAATCTCAGATGTATTACTAATCATGTTGATTAAAATATCAACTGGTCAACCGGCACTTAAAAAAAATTATTCTTCTTTTTCGAATTCCAACGATCGAAGTATGAATTCGATTAATTAAAACACTTATTTTTTAATCGAAGTAAAGCTAACTGAATGATTTGTGCTTCTGGATAATCAATGATGAGCAAAGTATTCTTTTCTTTCTGTCTGAGTTCTCAGTAACCTAAAATTTGTTAACGGGATGGACGCCCTCTTTGTAGAATTTGATAGAGTAGGTTTATTTTGTCACATGTTGCAGTTCTTAAATAAATCATTTATCCCTTTTCGTATATATTAAATCATTGTTTTTCAGTTGAGTTTTTGTTGATTTTCGTTCGACATTCTTTAGTGTAACACTGAGAATGTGATGATCTGTGTATCCTAATTGTCCTAGGTATATCTAGTAGAGATCGTCTCTTTGTTGACTTCTATAAACATCAGTCTTATAATAAGCCATAATGTTTGAATCACCTATGGAATAAAGCTAATTCTCCTGGAATACAAATATAATATTGGAATCCAATTGGAATACTGTAAAACGACAATAATCTAAAGTATAGAATGATTTAAATGAAAAACATTGTTATATAGGCAAGATATTAAGTATTTTTTAACCATAATACGTACTTGAATAAACTTATGATTAATTTTATTACGTACAAAGGCATTTAAGTGTTACAAAGTAACACTTAAATGCCTTTTTTTAAACGAGTCGATTGGACATTGCGGACCTATCAACTGGTGGCCTCCGAGGTCACCCGACTTAACACTTCCGGTTTACTACCTGTGCGGTTACTTGAAAACATTAGAATATGAATAAAAGTATAATACAAGAGAAGATCAAGTTATTAAAATTCACAACTAATACAAAACAACTTTGCTGAAATACGGAAAACCATCAAACAAATTGTTCGTCAGGCAGAGTTCTGTATTCACTGTTAAGGAGGACACTTTTTGTAGTTTATTTAATTGTTGTTGAGTAGGTTTTATTGTCTGTGTTTGTATTTGTTATTCTAAAATATTTCTTTTGTTTTGTGGTACTGAACATTTTTGTTTTGTTTAATATTTAGTTAAAATCTGCCACATTTTGATATGTTTTGTTTTTAATTAACTTCAAAATTCTTACTTTTGTATTTAATTTCTGTAGACTTTATTCATAGCACTTTACTCAGAATGAAATTCTCTACAAGTTTTTTACGCTTTATCCATTTTTGTTTATCATAAGTTTTGTTTATCTATTTAATAAAGTTACTTTACGCCAGACATAAAATAGTGTGTTTTCGATCCCAGTCTTTTATCTTTTATCCCAAATTTTTCGAAAACTGCAAAAAGGAAATTCTTTTTTCAATCGTAAATATGACATTTCATATAAAATCTTCAAATATATCCCTCAATTTTGGTCCCAATAATTATAATTTGGCTTACTTTTAACGAAAGCGCATAAATTTTTCGCTACCTGTTATTAGCAAACGAAAGTTTCCGAACCTACGTTTATATGAAATTTCTTCTTTATTTTCACCAGTAGAATATGCCCTGAAATTTTTATCACTCTGTATAAAAATGTGTTTTTTGTACTCTTGTAACTTTTCTAGTTACATAGCGTACACGTGTTCATAGTTTAGAATTCCTTACTCTGGATAAATGGATTTAAATCCATTTAAATGCTCTATAAATGGATTTGAACTTGCTTCCTTTAACAACAGAGATAATATCTGTTTCTGTAATGTCTGATTATACTAAACACTCAGATTTACACGTTTACGCAGTCTTTTTCGGGTTTTATTTATCTTTAAAATATTAAATTTAAGAAAAGTACAATATTTTCAAGTGGAAATTGTTTGAACTATAGTCTTATCTTAATTATAAGAATTTTAATATCAGATAATTCCACTTTATGTAAAAATTATTACTTCAATTATTTATAAAGTATAATTGAAATTTATAAAAACTGGGAACATAATACCTTCCGGAGTGGTGTAACATCTCTGCTTTTCATATGGAAATCTGGAAAAAAACTTCAATATGGAGAAAACTCCGGAATGAAGTTCCGGTCACCTATGACATTTTTTCACACGCTAAAAAGATCAATATTACTGGGGGTCAACCTGTTTTTACTGAATAGGTAAGGAAAACTTAATTTTATATATAAATTATTGAAAAGAATCTTTCATTACGCACCAGTATTTTATTTATGAAAAAACTCACGTTTTTGTCAACAGTATTTAATATTATTATATAGTATAAAGTACAACGTAGTAAATTAAATATAGGATAACATGTCAGCCAAATAATGGCTCTTTCGGTAGATGTCTACTCATTTCATATTTTATTTTCTTGAAAAAGCCCCCCCCTTTTTCAAAGGGGGGGGGGGCTTTTTCAAGAAAATAAAATATCGCTATAACTTTCTTATTAAGTAAAATATCGAATTCGTTTAAAGTTCCTACTATTCTTTGAATAAGGGCCTAAAACGGATCTAAGAAAATTTTTTTAAACCACCATCCATTAGCTTAGGAGGTGGAAAAAATGTAGTTTCGAAGACAAAATAATCATACTTCCCTGAATAGGCACAGTATCGAATCGGTTTAAAGTGGTCGTTAGTCCTCTAAACATTACCTAAACCTTTTTTCTAGAAAAACTTTTGATATGACCAACTCTTACAACAAAGGATGACCAAAATATTGCTGGAATTGTAAGAAGATGGAGCTTGTCGTATGCTAAACATGTGAAAATTTGTTTCACATGCAACCATTGTTGTATTGAGTAAATTTGAAGTTTTTCTTAACTTTAAGGTGGAAATCATTTTTATCCCGTACTTAGTACCGGTAAAATCTACCTCCGCCTTCTGGCGTGCCGAAAGGGATTTTTTAATAACGTTTAAGTCTCACTAAGACAGATATCAAATATGGTAGCTCAGAATTTTGTAGTTAAATAATGACGCTTAATTTAAAATACCAGTTCTTATTGAAACACCTTTTACTTAACATTCGGAAATGTTCTTCCTGTAGGAGAAATTTTAAGGTTAAAATTTATGTAACTAGATTGAGAAGGTTTATTAATTGGTCTATAATTTACGAAACAAACAAAAATTATGAATTCTTATAGGAAATACATAAGTAAAAATAGTTATTAATATTTTATAAAATTATTAATATTGTATTAAATTGTCGTTAGTGCTAAGTCTTTATTAAACCGGTAATATGAGTAAGAAAATAATTTGGGTTTATTCCAACTTGTTTAACCGGATATTGTTAAACTGTGTATACTTGAAATGGAAATACGGGAAGCTGTGTCCTTCCACCTCCTTAACTAGATGTCGCTCGTTTAATTGTAACGGGAAGTTTGCTGATAATCTTATAGATACATACATACATACATACACACATATATATATATATATATATGTATGTAAGTATATATAATATACAGAGGTGTCTGAAATTTCTGATAACATTAATATTATTAAGTAAATATAAAAAAAAATTATAGAATTTTACAATGAAATTTTATTTAATTTTTATTTTATATATTTTCTTAATTTTTAAACGTGTTCTTTCATCATAATTTCGAATAATAATTAAATATTTGCACAAACATTTCTCTCCTAAAAGAAAAATGGTCACACTGAAATTTCAATTTAATTATCATTATCTGTCTTACTAAACTGATTTATTGAAAGAAATCTGGCAACAAAGTTATACTTTCCTGGCATTGATAATATATTGGAAAAATAATGGTACAAAAAGAAATGTTAAAAAAGTCAAAAATCGAAATTTTTTACTTTTTTCTGCTCCCCATCCCAAATCACCTTCCATGAACTCTTTTTGATTTATCTACATTTACTATTTTAAATGGAAGAAATAAAAAAAATTCCACTGACAACCAATAAAAAGTTACTTAAAATTTCTTTTCTGGGGGAGGGATGAAATTTTATTTTAATAATATTATTAAAAGTTTAAATAAATTAAAAAATAAATTTTAATTAAAAAATAATATATTTTTATAGGCTGCCCCACCCCCAATATTGCTCCCAAAGTAGTTTTTTGGGACCACTTACACTACTACTGTGCTTAGGAAAACATAAAAAAACTGGGTTAAATAATATGCAATAAATAAAAATTAGCTTTTTTTGATTTTTGGGGAAGGGACGAATTTAGGGGCAACATTTTTTTTTAAATGGTAAGATAAGAATGTACGCATGTACTGAGCTTAATATAAGTGGGGTTATGTTTTCTAAAGCTTGAGAAAATTGATCCCAAAGAAACTATCTATTCCACCCCGTGAAGTCGTTGACGTCAAACTTTTACCAACAAATTGCCTCTCATATAAACGTCTCTGGGCTAAATTTCATCAAAATCAGTTAATCCAGTCGAAAGTTATTAAGCTTCAAACACGCCAACACACGTATATATATATATATATATATGTACGAACATTACCCCTACCTTTTTTGTTTTTTAGGGTCCCTGGTTCATGATACACCTATAAATGAAAAAAAAAACTATACCCCGTTTTTTGACTGAACTTTACCATACTTTACTTCTTGCAGCATAGTTCTAAAGCTATGATGCCGGGAAAGCATTCACAAAAATCTTGTTAATAGATAGATAAATGTAATGATTGTTTTAAGACAAAGAACGACACCTTAGATTTCGTATTTTAAGTAAGATTAACACAATGAAAAGCTACAATTGGCTTTATTAATTTTCTTATTATGATTTACTCGTTATAATTAAATTTATATTACGAATGGATGCTCTATTCACTAAGTATACTCCTTCAAAAAATAATAACGTACTATACAACTTTGATTTGAATTTATTTTTACAAGTTCACTATTTTATTATTTATTTTGTGAATAAATGATTTTAAGAAAAAGTGATAAATATCAGAAAACTAAAACCTGTGTTCTATACTTTATCCTCCGATTTATTGTTTTATAAAAAAAAATCTTAAAATATTCGGTTTCACCAAAGTTCGGCCAGTACAAAAGTTTAGATTTTTTGTTGTAATATTTAATTTAAAAAAAAAATTATTATAGCCAACTTACTATTTGTAACTTTTTAGTATTTAGTAGAAAAACTTGTACTTTTACTGGTTAATGAAGTTGAACATTTTTCCCATAACGACCTTTTTTATTTTCTAATATAAAATAGTTATAAGGAATGTTCTATAATATTATTTTTTAATTAATTAAAAACTTTCAATAATTGTTACTTTCCTTAAGTAATTTTTTGATAAGTCAGTGATGGGCACAGATAGATAACCTGTTCATATTGGTATCCAGACACTCAGTCGTTGCCAGATTATGGCATCCTCATTTTAAGGCTTGTTGCTATTGCAATAAGTTACAACCCTTCAGCTATCAAATTAATCGATTCGCGGAAGCACGATCCCGCTCTTAGTCTAACACCGAAGGTTTCACACACAAAAACTCTTCTTATATCTAACTTAAATTGAATACTCACGCGATTATTATTTGATTGTGCCTTTAAACACCAAAAATACTATCATCAGCAAAACAAGTATTTATCGCAACAACGACAATTTTGTCCTACAATTCAATTTACTCAAAATCCTCTTGATTTACTTAAAAATCAAGAAAAACATTAGTTACATACAGTGTGATTTTATTTAAAAGAACCGCAGTTATCCAGTTAGATTTGACAAAATACTTCCCGCAAATAAGGCTCTAGGGTATCTTTTTTTTTACCCGTTTATCCTCCGGGAATCACCGTCAGATATTACTTCAGAGGATGAATGAGAATGATATGCATGATTGTAAATGAAGTATAGTCTTGTACAATCTCAGGTCGACCATTTCTGATATGTGTGATTAATTGAAACCCAACCACCAAAGAACACCGGTATCCACGGTATAGTATTCAAATCCGTATAAAAGTAACTGCCTTTACTAGGATTTGAACGTTGGAACTCTCGATTCGAAATCAGCTGATTTGCGAAGACGCATTCACCAGTAGACCAACCTTGTGGGTAAAGGCACTCGTATATCTGTTTTTATTCATCTCCATGTCACGTAAAACCATATGCAAGAATTCATCAAATTTTATTTTTAAATACTAAAACTTTATGACGCACCCAGCGGGACAGAGTAACACATTAGTGTGTCACAACAAACCGTTTGGAAACCACTATATTAAGCAATAGCAATATTGTCATTTGACTGGGGTTATAAACCTGTATGATCTCACAAATCAGAATGTTGTGCTAGAGAAGCTTGATGTAGTCCGAGGAAAAAAAAAATATTCAGACAACTTTCGTCTGTTTAATAGTTATATAATATTATCTTCCCTATAGGGGTCAGGATGTATACAACCAAAATTATTTACAAAAAAAATACGGTTCAACATAACTTTTTTTTTTGAGGTGGAGGAACCCCATTTACGGGCGCCGAAGCAGTGTCGGACACGCTAACAGGTGCCGCAAGCTGTTACGGAAAATGGGTGTGTATTCCTGCGCACTACCGACTAAATCTCCACCCTTGGAGGCCCACCTCCTGGGAAACCGCTAATATAGCATTACTTCAGGAGGGGAGTACGCTTTCAACATATTTAAACAGAAAATAGTTTATACTTAACAGAAAAAGAAAAAGTATTGAAAATCATAAAATTCTCTTATTTTAGCTTTCTTATAATAAAAGTTTCTTCCGATACTTAGACACAAGATTATTTCTGGAATCGTACGAGTGTTGATTTTAATTTTTTTAATTTTATTTCCTAAAAAATTTCTTCAAAAAATTTTTAAATTTTTAAAGATATATTTATATGAACAATTTTTTTAAACCAGACTACTTAATAAATTTTACTGCTGTTTATTAATTATTTTTGTGACGTGTATAATTGTATGTTTATCTATTTCATCTCATCGTATATTTTTTTAATGCCGTTAAATCAAATTTATTTAGTTCATATGTGTTAACGATCTTTTTATTGAAAAATATATCTTCTTTTTATCTTATAATTATACTTTTTATATCTGTAATTTGTTTGTATATCCATAAATTTTTATATATATGTGTGTGTGTGTGTGTACATACACATTTATTATTATCCAGTTTCCTTCTTATACTGTATTTTATTTAGTTGAAATTCTTGTGTTCTTTAGTCTACAAGTTAAATAAAAATATCGTAATTAATAAAAGAAGCAGCTCAGATTAGTCTACCTTTCGATTGACTCTTTCCACGTTCTCGTTTTCCTTTATTTTTAGTGATTTTAATCAAAAGCATATTTTTTCGGCTACGTGAGAAAAAGAGCAAAGCACACATTCTGCTTTTTTTATTGAAGGAAAACTGCGGATTGTAGTATTGTAAAGTGCGAAATTTCACAGTATCATCCTGTTAAAAATATTATGTATAACTCTATTTCAAAGTGGTCTATGACACCCTGGTTATGGAATTTTTTTGTTTTATGTTGAATATTAGCTAGTTTTCAATTATTTTTAATAATTCCATTATTATAAATATTTAAAAAAAAAATAATAATTAATATAAATGAGAGAATCTAGACTTTTGGTTTATCTGGACATAAATATTTTGTGGACTTCAATAGGTTTTCCATTGAGTTTTTTTATTGGTATTACTTTATCTGCACATGTCAGATGACATCTTATTCTTAATTTCATTAATTCTAACTAAGTTCGAGTTTTAACTGCGGGGGAGATGGCCACTTTCGGGCTACCTCCAAGAAAGTGGCTAAATGTGTGAGATGTGGCCTAGAGGGTCATAGATTTGGGAGCTCGGTGTGCGGTGTGGTTTCAGCTACTTCAAGAAGGTACTCACTGCGAACAGGAGTGGGTTGGTCCACGACCTCCTGTGGGAGGCGTCTGCCGCTAGGGTTGGAGAAAAGAAAAAAAGAACCATTCGAAACGTGGCGACGTGTAGGGCCAGGTAGGCAGCCCTCTTGCCTAGTACATCCTTGCTCGCCTGCCTGCCAGAGCGTGTGAGTCGGGGTGCTATTCTAATGACGCGTGGGAGACTCTTGCGGTGTGAGACGGTCAGAGTAAGGGGAAGGGGATACCGCTTGGATCCTACTAGAGTAGGAACGGGGATGGGTAGCCCTCCTGAGGAGGGGCGGAAGAGGTGGTCAGGGTTTCGATCCAGGGGGAACCCCGGTGAGTGGCCTCTTGGTTGGGCAAAGCTAGCGGGGCAGGCTGCTGCACCGTGAGGCAACCGAGTTATATGTAACCGTCGGAGACAGGTTACCTTGCGGGTGTTCAAAAGAAAAAAAAAGAAGTAAATTCAAGTATTTCAATTGAAAATAATATTCTTAGCTTAATCAGAGATTTAAATACTTAATTAAATTATACGATTACTATAGTTAAATTAAAAAAATACAAGCTAAAAACTTCTTTTAAAAACTTAAACTTATTTTTAATTTCATGGTCTTTTTGAGAACCTTATCTCAAATTTTAATATCGGGGCCTTTTACACCTCGTAAGTGTTGTGCTTGTCTTTGTTATTTGTGTTTTAATGTTCTGTGTAGTTTGTGCTTTTAAGTAAAATGTAAGGGCCCTTTACTCCCTTTCATATGATGATCCTGATGGTGATACTAATTTCTTTCTAAAAACGTGACGAGGGCTAACGAATGACCTTAGTAGTCTATGCCCGTAAAAATTCAAGAAAAAAATAAAAATAAAAATAACTTTAATTTTGCTTTGATTTACATACTGTAGATCAAATCTTTTCTTACTTAGTCATTTGAATTTATGTTTATTTTTTAATTTTTTGTAGGTTAGGTTTAATGAAACTGTTTTTACGAAGCAACTATTTCAATTTCTTTTTTTTTAAGACTGTTATATTATTAGAATAGCACGACAACATTCCAACGTAAATTTTTTTACGGAATGAGAAGAACAATTTCATTATGTACATCTTGAATTAGTTTTCAATTTAAGTGCTCTTATAAATTACGTAGTTATAATTTTTTTCCAAAAACTATTTACAAAATTTTCAGAAAAGGTAATGGAAACTACTCGTGTGACGCTACTTTCAAAAATAGAGTACAAAGTATTTTAATATTTATGCAAGTTTCTACTTTTATTCTCTATTTTCATTTATGTTAGTTGTTTTTATAGTGATGCTAATAAGTTAATCTTTTTATCAATCTTTAAAAGAAAAGGAAAATAAAATAATCTTTTCCTGTTTGAATAAATTATATATATTATTCTGATTTCGTGGAAATTAAAAAAACACATTTACATTGCCAGCAACATTTTTCACATAATTTTTTTACAATTAAAATTATTACATTTAAATAAACAACACTTAAGTCGTGTTAAGCATTAAAATGTTTATTTAATTAATATAGAAAAAATTTATTCTTTTTTGAACAGCTAGAAACCTAGATCACTTATAGGTTTATTATTGACATTCTTTTCCTGATACTTAGTAATCGATAATGGTAACACAGTTGTTCCTTATTAAGTATATATATATATATATATATATATATATATTTTTTTTTTTTTTTCCTTTCATTTAATGTTTAAAGTGAAGGATGCTGACATTTATATGTGCTGTGTGTGTTTAGTGTATCCTTCCTCGTGCGACAAGTTTTTAATATTTTCTATGTGTGTGTGTGTGTAAGAAATAAATATATATGTATATTTATTTATTTCTTCTTATTAATAATGAAATAATAGATTAACAAACACTTAATGTATAAGAAAAATAATATTTTTTCTTTTTTTTAAATTTTGCTAATTATTCTTAAAAAGTTCATCTGGTCGCCAATAATGATATTATTTCCTTTTGGTGTATTTAGTATATGCTTTATCTAGCTAAGATTAAATCAATAAAAGTTTTATCTATGGATCTATTAGTGAGGGAAGGTATGAGACCCAGACTTTTTATTGATCTTGAACCGACGCCAAACCATGATGTCTACATTAAGCAAATTTAAATCCAGTTTCATTAGGTCATCATGATGAGTGGAAAATTTCAAAGCAGAGGGTACAAGCTCCATTTTATAAATCTTAAAAAATTGATTAATCCAAGATTAAATAAGTTGATCTTTCCCAAAATTTTATCAAGTATAGTCAACCAGTTCAGATTCTTATTCATTGGTCCAGTCAAACCGTGATTTAATGATAGATTTCTTTCTGCTTAGTTGGCTGGAGACTGTACCACTCTGAAAATGCAGGTTCAGAAGAAAAGCTCACGTCATGTTTCCGATGAGGCCTTGTGGTTTGAAATACATGCATACTCTGATTGTAATGAAATTATTTGATTAAATTACATTGAAAAATCGTTAAAAAGACGTTCCTTTCTTATTAGAGCTCATAAATACGGTAATTTTAATTAATTAAGACATGAATAGATCAATGGGTTGATGTACAGTTTGGCTAGGGCCAAATCGGGTTTTCCTTATAACAGCTATTAATCAGTTTTAATTTTTATTTTTATTATACTTCGGATTTAGCCGATTGCCGACCTAAAGGTGAAGTGGTTGGAGTGCCGTTTTACAATAACCAATAAACATCACTGCTTTATTCTTACTTCTTCCCCTTCTTTTTTCATCTCCGCTCATTCATCATTTTTTTCTTCTTCTCTCTGAGGGTCGAAGTGCTGGTAAAATATATACTTGAACCAACCTTCTTGCTTTTTCTCCAATACATTTTTTCAATTTATTCCCTACATTTTGTATTCCTGACGCCCCACAACTTGATTAAAACTATTCAATTAATATTTGTATACTTGTTTATTTTAAATGTAATTGATGATGACTATTAATAAAGAAAATATGTTTGTTAGTAAATTTTTTTATTTTTTATTTTTTTCAGGTAAGTTACAATTTGTTTCGTTTCGAATGGATTTTTCTTCAAATTAATGTAATGTATTAACTTATACTGTATAATTTATTAATCAGATAAGTATAGATTTTTAAATAAATACATGTTTTAAGGTAAAAAAAAATCAAACTGTAGAAGATGAAAAATAACTTACTGTTATTTTATTACAATAACAAAAAAAAAACTATCTTTGAAGTTTTTAATAGCAAATTTACTTGTAAAAAAAGTTTTTCTTAAAGCCACAAAAAGAAGTAAGTCAAATAACTTTTCTTTAAAAAAAAAAAAGAAAAAGAAAAAAAAAAGAAATAAGATTTCATTCAAACTGACTTGTATACTTCTTTCACGCGTTATTTAACTGCACGTGTAATATCATTTAACTTAAAAGATTTTCAAACACGTGCTTTGTGGTTCGTTAAAGTCGATTAGATATATACTCTTTTTTGTCATTTTTAATTTCTGTTAAAGCTTGTTTATTTTTTTAAATTCTTTTGTTATTTAATTTTTACAACCATGGATTTTTTTTTGGTCAGAAACAAACAAAAGTTCTATTTATGAAAATATTTGTTTTTAATTTTCACACAAATCTACCCTTTCTTGCTAATCTTTAAAATATTTTAAAACATTTTCTAATAATTTTTTCATTTTCATTTGTTTATTTTAATTTATTTATTAAAAATTTGATGTATTTATTATTACTTTTTCTATAAAATATTTATAATTTTTTATATTATTCTTAATGTGTACGTTGCAATCTGTACAATTAGTGAACAATGAGTATCCTACCCCGTGACTCAATGCGATGAGGATGATATGTATGACATGTAAATGATGTGTAATCTTTTATAAACTCAGGCCGACCATTCCTGAGATGTGTGGTTAATTGAACCCCAACCACCAAAGTACACCGGTTTCCACCGTATAATATTCAAATCCATATAATAATATAATATTAAAATCCATAAAATAATTTAAACGGGTAACCTTTTACTAGGATTTAAACCTCCGAACTTTCGACTTTTAAAAACAGTTGTTAAACAACCGATTCACGACGATGAGTTTATTACTAGATCAGCCCAGTGGGATCTATAAAAAATGAAATTTAAAACTGGTTTTTTCTTTTCTGTATTTTATAAATTAATTAGTGAAAAAAAAAATGATGATATATATTTTATTATATTTTTCTTATTTGTTAATTCCAAAGAGAAAGTTATGCTCTGATCACGTCAAGAATTTTATATGACATCGTTAAGTTAGTAAACTTGAAAGGTTTGAAATGGGTGAGAAAAAATAAATTGTATAAAAATTAGATTTTAATGTTCATTTTAAAAAAAAATGTATATATGTATGTTGGTGTTATTATGAATTAATTGAGATTAATAGAAAAGATTTATAAACTAATTTTATACCGGTGAAGTTAACTTAAATTATTTTGTAATTACGCTGTCGTGCGGAATTAAAATTTATAATAATTACACGTATAGATTAAATTATTGAAAGTTATATCGAGAATTATAGTAGAAATACAGCATTGAAACATGTAATATATACCACAATATGGATGTTATTGACAGACAGGAAGGACAATTTCATTGAAAGTGGAAAATAACATTTGATTAGTGGAAAATTTGAAAGCTTACTGATTTTTATGATTTATTTTAAATGATTAATATAAAGTCGCTGAAATTAAATGTTATAATTAGTTTTTATCTAATTGAAGTGTAGGAAAACAGACTACGCACTTCCTGGATTATTTAATACTAATAATAAAATGGTTGAGATATAAATCACGGATAGATATAGTTCTTAAGTTTTGTTCATTATTGGGCTGCCTTCATTGCTAGTTGTTATAAATATCTGTAAGGATTTAGATGTGGACTGCTGAGACGCGTTTCTTTAAAAATTTAAACGATATTAAAATAATAAAAATGATTAAGAAATTTAGATTTCTAAGGCCATTGCTAAAGAAATTTTAAAAGTTTGAGAAGAGAGCGTTGAATGATTATGTGTTTTAAAAAAAATAAAAAATATAAGTTTTATGAAAAAATGCATTCAAATATAAAAGTCCTTTACAATGAAAGAAAAATTATGTAAAAAAAAAAAAATGTAACTTTCTTTCTTACTAATTATCCAAGTATTGCGTTTTGCAAACGTACCGAAAAATAACATGTTAACATTTTTTGAAGAGTGAAAAATTATTTTTAAATTGTTTTTTTTTTTTATTACTATTTAATAAATTTGACTTAGTATTTTATTTTAACCTGTCTTTTTTTTATCACCACTTAAATTTTTATCTCTTACCCGGTTTTCCGTTGATAAAATTTTAAAATTAGATATTTCAACATTATTAAACACTTTTAAATCTTTTTAATTTTGTTTTTTATACGGGAATTTATAATGTATTTGACAATGCTATTTATCATTAAATGTCCAGTTATTTTCAATTTTTAATAATTAAAATACAAATTAATATTTTTTGGCTATATATAATTAGAAATGCAAAAAAAAAAAATATTGATACTTAAGTATCATGTAATGTTATATAATTAACGAATAAATATTTTTGATAAAATATTTTTTCCTGATTTTTTCTGAATATAAAGCTTGTGTAAATGAATATATGTGCTTCTAAAAACGTTTAATGCATTTTGTAAGTTAATATATACATTTTTCAAATAGTGGTTGTTCCTTTCTATTATTAATCATTTACTTGAAAAATAATTTTAAAAAAATTAAGCTTTTTTTTTTAATTTACAAATTGGTAAGGAATATATTGAAACTATTTTAACCTGCCGAGTTAGTCTAATGAAACTCGTCGTAGCAAAATCAGCTAATTTTTCTAAATCGAGAGTTCTAAGGTTCGAGTCCTTGTAAGAGCAAGTGCTTTTATATGGATTGAAATAATAGACTATGAATGCCGGTGTTCTTTGGTGGTTGGGTTTCAATTAACTACACTGGGAAGGCAATGGCAAACCACCCGTAAAACCTGACGAGGAAAATTCCAAGGAATTGGAATCGCCAAGGTTCAAACACGACTGAATGGCTAAATTTATTATTTTTTTTATTATAATATTTACAGAATTCTTGGCTGTAAATTGTGGATTTTCAAAAATGGATTACGTATTTAACCTTTACTTACTTTTAAAATTGTTGAAGAAATTAATTGTTTTTTAATAAGTAAAAAAATTTTACTGAAAAATTTTGACTTCATTAAATTGATGCAAGAAATTTAATTTAATTGTATTTTTTCTTAATAAGCCATATTGAAATGTCATAATAAGCTAAATTATTTCTGTACTAAGAAAAAATTATTCATTTTTAATTCTTTTTTTTACTCAAATATCAACAAACTGTTTCCTCGAAACAATGAATAAATGTATTGAATCCTCTATATTCCTGAGAATTACAGCCATTTCACAGTCATCCATCACAGCTGCTGATGGATGAAAATGAAATTATTATTTTGTAGCGTCTGAAAAAATGCCTGACCGGCACTCGAAACCAGAACCTCCGGGTGAAAGACGAGATTCCACCATTCTTTTAAGATCAGCTTTTAAATTTAAGGAACAAGTTTGATTTATTTTCTTCCTTCCCTTCTCCAGAATTAAATAATGTTGAAATTTTTTTATAGCAGATTTTTTAAAGAATTTTAAAACTAGAATAAATTCTTATGTTATTACAACGATTTTTTAATTATTTTTCCACTACTGCAATGCGGTATCGAAAAGACAGATCTAATGATTATTTTTTTTTTCCAAATATTATTTAAGTTTACTAATAACTAGCAGGTTGATGTAGGGGCAAAATCGTAGATGTAAATCAAAAATTTTCGAAATCGAAGGTAAATTGAAATTCAAATCCTAATAAAGGTAAGTTACCTTAACGAATTTGAATACTAGACCTTGAATATCGGTGTACTTCAATGGTTGGGGTTAACCAAAGGAAAAAATATATATAATAACAAAGGAAAAATATTAACCATATTTTTCCGAAATTTTTGACTTGAGTTTACAAAACTCTTCAAAACTCTTCATTTACATGTCATACCATATCATCCTCATCTCATCGGGTATGAATTTGCTTAATGTTCTTTTATTGAACATATATTAGGAATAGAAAAAAGTATATATACAATTAAAGTGAAATATGGAACGGATAGAACAAAAATACTCCCCGTTTAGTAGTAGGGATGGGAAGGGTAGCCCTTCCCGGGGAGAGGCATCACAACATCCAGAAGCGGAGGTCATGTTGCTTCAATGAACCGGGAGGATCCCCAGTGGGACGTCCAAAATGGTGGAAAAGATAAAGGGTGGATGGTTAGTCGCCGCCGCGTCACTTAGGGCCAGCCGAGGCAACGTCTTTTAGGCGATTACCGGTTGCCCCTGAGTGGTTAAAAAAAGGTACGAAAAAAAAAGACCAAAGATAGTATATGCGGAATAGTTCATATGACCTAATCCTTGAAGTAGTAATTTAAAATCAACTTTTTTTAAATTTAAAACTTGTTAATGTAAGGTAATACGTGCAGGACCTATCTACTATTTTTAATGTATAGGCAGTTAAGTGTGATTTAAAAGATGTAGAAAGGTTATAAAGAAAAAAAAGAAGAATCGCTTTTCATAATACGGCTTATAGATGGAAGAGTTGAACAGGAAACCAGTTTTAAAGTAAAAATTAAAAGATAAAATATTTTATATAATAATGTTATGCAAATATTCTTTTCTTTGAAAATATTTTTTGTAATTGTCTATTAGGAAAAAAAATTACTTCTGTTTGTAACAAATGAGTAACTTTTTATTTCGCATAGCTTTATTTGAATTTTTGTGAATAAAAAAATGAGTAGTTGATCAGTGAAATGTACAGTAATAATTTTATTTTATCAATAGACTGTACATTACACACTACTGCTGATGCAGAAAGTTCAATAAAATTTTTTAGCGCATTATAAACCACTTCATAATTTGTGGTAAAGTATTTACGATTTAGAAGAATGGCTAAATAATTTTCTTCCGTATTAGGTAGACGATAAAAAAAATATATATAACCGCCTGATGGCTATAAGTGAATATCAGCGTCGTCGATCTATAAACAAATGTTCTATCCAGTAGAACGCTTTTTTTTCAACGTTGTTATAGGTGTAATCTCAGATTAATAGTAGAAGGAAGGTTAAAGAAAAACAAACTAACGTACTTGGCATTTATAGACTTAGAAAAGGCATTTGGTAACGTAGACTGGAATAAAATGTTCAGCATTTTTAAAAATTTAGGGTTCAAGTAAAGAGATAAAAGAACAATTGTTAACATTTACAGGAACCAAACTGCAACAGTAATAATCGAAGAACATAAGAAATAAGCCGTAATAAAAAAGGGAGTTTAACAAGGATGTTCCCTATTCCCGATCCTTTTTACTCTTTACATAGAACTAGCAGTTAATGATGTTAAAGAACAATTTAGATCCGGAGTAACAGTGCAAGGTGAAACGATAAATATGTTACGATTTGCTGATTACACATTCTCTTAGCGATGTTTTCCATTATTCAATGTGATGTTTCAACATGAATCCCAGTTTTTTCTTCTCAGATCGTGATTTTTATTTATTCCGTCGAGTCAGGTCGATTCTGCTACACCTTGTTTATAAAGTGATCCCACAGTAAGAAATACCGTAATGACAGGGATCTTGGAGACCATAATATTAAATTATTAAATTAAATTATTGCTAAACATTTGGCGTATATTGTTACAGTTTGATCTCGAAGCGTCTTACTGAATCCAAGTGTTTTCAATCTTTTGTGGAAGATTGTAGTTTTTGCATAAAAACGTCTGGCGATTATCTGGACCTTGTGCGGAAGATAACTAGTGATTTTTGGAGCCAACTTGTTTCCTCAAAGTTTTGTTTCTATATGTTAATTGCATGAGTTCACTAAACATGTTTATGACATCCTAAATTAAAGTGATGGTGGAATCCTTTACAAGTGGTCTCCACTCTGTCTGACAGAAAAAGCATGTGGCTCACCATTCCAATCCATTTCAACAACCGGCAAGCTGTCATAAGCCATCTTACGTCCTATGTGCTTAGTCAGAGCTAAAAATCGTCAATGCTTACCAACTCAATTTTCAATTCTTCCTTTGTCTTGAGTCACCATCTCCGTAAGTAGAGAATGAATATGTAATAATTAAATTTTTATTTCATTATAAAAATCGTAAAATCAACAGACAAAATTTTAATTTTTACTTAAATATTAATAAAAGTTTTTTAATACACACAGTTTATCAGAAATCACTGGAATTATCTTGCAATTCTTTCATTTGTGGTGTTGTAGTTGAAAATATTATTATTAATAACTTCAAAAAAAAGTACTGTATACGTCGTTTTAAATTTATTTATAATGTTTAATACTCTTTCATCATGTCGAACATCCGCAAAAAAAAAGTTATACTATTCAAATAAATACAGACTAATACAAATAATCATAAACATATTGTAATTCAGATGGAAGGAATTTTCAGTAAATCAGAATTAAAAGTATCAGTGTATTAAATATAATTATCATATAGTTATATTTCTTGAGGCAGGTCCTTTGCATCATGTTCATCTCCGTTTTCCTCTATTCCCAACTAAAATTTTGAGTTCTCAATAAGTTCCAATTCTTTCTAAATTATCTGTAATGTTTTACTCTTTTCTAGCCTTTCTCGCTCTAGCACTGTATTTAAAGTCCTCCTCCC
This sequence comes from Lycorma delicatula, assembly GCF_047948215.1. Taxonomy (NCBI): domain Eukaryota; kingdom Metazoa; phylum Arthropoda; class Insecta; order Hemiptera; family Fulgoridae; genus Lycorma; species Lycorma delicatula. The sequence goes on along the minus strand of NC_134462.1, from coordinate 41,459,497 downwards.
ATGATACCACCAGTTAGCTTCCTAATTATGAATTGTTCTTTTATTTTATTTTCTTTCACTCGCCTCAATCATTGTCTGTCCACTAAATCTTCCTCAGCAACTGTCATTCGTACACTTCATACCCCTCTCAACCTTTCATTTTCCTTTTCATCGTTGCCCATGTTTCTCCAAACGCACAGTAGTACATTCCAAACATAGTACTTTAGAAGTACTTTTTTCAGGTCTAACTCCGTCCTACCGTCAAAAGTAACGTTGTTTAATTTTGAATGCTTCTTTAACCATTGGTACTCTATTTTTTTATTTCGTTTTCAGTTTTTGCGATCTTTTCTTAAGATGGTACCTGATAATCTGTACTGTTTTCCTTGTTCAATTGTTTCTTTTTTTATTGGAAGATATTTCATTTTCTTTGATATATTTTATCATAATGCTTTCTAATTTTGAAGTCATCTTATGTTTCGCCTCATCTTATGTTTCGACAAATATGACAAGTATGATGTATACTTATGTACTAATATGATGGTGGTTTAACTACCATCATATCTGAGAATCTTATTCAATTCTCATTCTTATTACCCTAATCGCTTCATCTATTTCTTATTAGTTTAATTGCTTCCCTTGTAACCTTTCCATTCCTGAATCCATAATATATTGTAATCATTTGCTTAATTTTTTCTCTGTCTTCTGAGAAAGAAATTTGTTCAGAATTTGGAGAAAAATATGTTGAATGTGAAATTAAACTAATTTCCCAGTGGTCTCGACAATTCTATTCACTATGATTTCTGGATATTGGAATCATGGCCGTTTTAAGGAAATCTTCTGGCCAAAACACACGATTTTAGATTTTATTACACAATTTCACCATCTCTTGTAATCGTTTGTTAATATATTTAATCGATTCTTTTAACAGTTCATTATTCCTACAGTTTTTATATACTTAACGTGTTTTATTAATTGCATAACTTCCATTCTGATCTATAGAAAGATCATTTGGCTTTCTGTTAAATTGCTGTAATTCCTGCATGTATTCTTTCTGTCTTAGACATTAGATTTATTTCGTATTAGGAATATAATATAAGTAATGGACGTTGAGCTTTTTATTCAGATATAACTAAATTTTATCACCCGTATCCGCTAAACTTTAACGAACTGTTATTACATATGTTTTAAATAAATAATTAAAACCGGGTTGAGTATTATTCTTTTACTGACGTCATCAACACCAGGGTAGGTGTCCAAGTCGTCTGAACCATAAAACGCGTCGTATTGCTTTGGATGTCTTGTGGAAGCATTTTTTTATTTATAGAAATAACTAATTTTATTTTGCGCATTTAAAATGCTTAGACTATCCAAAAATAAACTATTGTTCTTCTTTTATTATAAAATACAAACAAACAATAGACAGCCTATATTTTTATCTTTTTTATTTAATAAAAAGATACAATTAAATGTCAAAGAAGTTAAAAAGTTTGCTAAAAAATGTTTAAATTTTGCGAACTTTTTCATGTAATTTATTGATATTTCATAATCATTATTGATATGATAATATTATTTTCTCATTTTAATTATTTTGTGAATTCCATTCTCATACTTTTTTTAACAAAAAAAAGGCTATTAAAAAAAATCGAGGTCATTTAAACGCAATATTAATTGATTGTTTTAGTTCCTGCTGAAAATTTAATATTTTGTATATTAATTTTCAATTTTTTTGACTGAGTAACCGAGTTAAAAGAAGGATGAACTATAAATTAGAAGCGTGTACAGGAAACAATTCATGTATCATCTTTATATCGAGCGTATATTGTGCGCGCGCTCGTACGCATGTGCATTTCACGAGAATTTTTTATATTTTATTCTTATTAATTTTATGAAGATTAACTGAATTTATTGTTCGATTGAGATGATTCCGTTTAAACCTGATTTGTTTATACAGTTCAGTTGGTAGTTTTTGTAAATTTTTTTCGGTTGGTTGGGAATTCCGTCCCAGTCCTGAAAAATTTTTTATTATTTTTTTTTAATTTCAAAAGTTTTTCTTATTTTTAATTTTATTGATTCCCGTCTATATAACGCTAGCTATAAAGAAAAGTATTTAATCGGTCCAATTTAGGCATATACTATTTTTACCGGATCTTGACGTTTTGACACCGAAGAAACCCAAAAAACCGAATGGAAATTTCCGGATGTTAATAATCGTATGTACGCTGATCGGTGTTGGCCTCTAAATCACCTTATATCTCTAGAACTACTGGACTGATTTCGACCAAAGTTGGTCGAAATCAGTTGGTTCTAAATACCGGGCATTGATGCCAATAAATTTTCAACTTAAAAGGTCAAAGGGGTGACGCTGTAGAAGGTCATCCTCAGTATTTCGATAGTTTGCCTAATTAAGGTCATATTTTTCTTAGACACATTTGTTAACAATTAAAAAAATAACAGTATTTGCAAAAAAAACTTTTTTTTTCAAAATCGCACCAAAATCCCACCCCAAAAAATACTGTTGTAATCATCTGCTTTGTTGTGACGTCACAGGTAAGAGTTAAATAAATGAATAATATTTAAAGTTTAAAAAAGAAACTCGGTCTGGCTGGGTCTCGACTCGATCGCCCGGTCGACTCGCGGCTATACCAGTCTGCCGACCGTACAAACGTAATTTGTTCTATGTAAATTGTGAAATTATATTAGTTTAGTAGCGTCGACCATCGCCGCCAGTACCACGCGCGAATTAAATACGGTAGTGGATGACTAGAAGCTGATAACTGTGTTATCAGCTGTGTTAAATTAAAAAAAAATTCGTTCTTTTGTAAATGTAAAACTGTAATATAAAAAAAAAATTGTACTCATATATTTATTAATTTTTAGTCGATAAATTACATAAAAGCTTACAAAAAAAAACTTGTATGTGTATATGGAATATGAAATATTTTATAGCGTATGAAAAATGCCATGCCTAACCGGGATTCGAACTTAGGACCTCCAGATGAAAGTTCGAGACGCTATCACTCTACTAGGGAGATCGGCATATATAAAATCTTTTTTCACTTTTTTTGTGCGAATTTTTATTAACTTAAAAAAAAATTCGTATTTGATTTAAAAAAATATTTTTTGTTTGTTTTGATGCTGTTTTAATTTTAAAAAGCTATCTTTACTAATTTTAATTTTACATTGATTAATAAAATATAAATCACCAAGGCTTTTAAATTCATTTCCTACTTACATAAAATAATTTCTTGAGAGTTAAAAATGACTTGCTGTAATTTAATAAAACTGATCCGTTTAAGGAAATTTTAGACTAAGATATATCTTATATCAAAATTTCCTGCGAGGATTTCACCTCTTTTATCTCGCTCTTAGATAAAGGTGTTTGAAAATAATAATTAACATCCAGTCAGTTTTCAAAACCTTTTACTTAAAAAATATCTTTAAATTTTCAAGAGGACGCGTCTTGCTCTTGAATGTAGCATTTTTTAATTTTAAAATTCTATTTAATTATCATTATTTAATGAAAATTAAATTTAGTTTGAATTTTATGGTTAAATGTTTTTTCTCTGTCGAATCAATATTTAACGGGTCTATGGAGCCTGCACAAATTACAATACCCGGGCTAAGCCAGATGTAATTGTAAGTCTTAATTAATAAATTATTCTTAAATTTCATCCAAACTTTCTTTTCCTACGTTACTTATTTAGTTAAAGGATTTATCATTAAAATTATTTCGCATTATGAAAGGATGTACGGATAACCGACTGATGTTTAGTAAATTCTACCTGTTTAAACTGCAGATCTTATAAAATATGATTCTTTATTAAGAATCTTTTAAACGTAACTTAATTATTTAGATCTACTTTAAATAGTAAACCACAGAAACCTATATCAGAAATAATTTAAAATGAGAATCTAATGTAACATTTTTAAGTTTTTTTTTTTGTTTTTTTTTTTTTATCATTTGTTGTTGGGAACAGACTGTCGACAAATATTTGAAAATAAATTTACGTGATGTGAAATATTTTTATCCATTTTAAAATATATCTGCTAATTTATTATTTATTTCTTGGTAAAAATGTGTTATATATTTTTACCTACTTTTCTTTTGTGTGCTTTTTTCCGATATTCTTTCATGCCTCTTAGTTATGGTTTTATTACTTCCCCTACAACTCATCCTTTTGCTGTTGCCGCGGGTCGGAGGGGGAGTATTGTAACTTAGAAGTCCATGTTTCTCCACGTGACGTTACGATAATGCAACGTGCTAAGTTGTCTGTCGTCATTTGTAATACAGTATTAAAGTGTTCCTTAACCAGTCAGTTGTTGTTTTCCGACAAACGATGAATTATTTTATTTAATTTTTTTTTAGAAGCTAATATTTTAAAAATATAATTAGGCCAAAAAATCATTAATAAAATTTATTAATTACGTCGTCTGTAGGTATTTATTAAAAAAAAATCAAAATTAAAAAAAATTTTCTCTTTAATATTGAAATTATGTCTATCGGTTATAAGATGATTCGAAAATTTCCGAACCGATTTTTAATTACGTTTTACGAATGTTTTAACCGGTATGTAGTTAAAGGTTACCAATATCGTAATTTTCTAAATTTTCCCTAGGGTTTCGTTCTTCTTTTGATTTAAAATCATTTTTCAATATTCTCTTACTTAAACCAAACTAACTAAAATATCAAAAATCTTTTGCAGTGAACAAAGTTCATGCACACACACACACACACACACACACACACACACACACACATATATATATATATATATATATATATATATATATATATATTTGCACAGAGTTTTTATCTTTGATTTTAATATATTTTGGACTCAAGGGAGTTACAACCTTTGATAAACTTAAAAAACTCTGTCGTAGTAAGTGCGTCAGAAGGGCGGATTTCCGGGTTAAGTTAAGAAATGAAGGGTGCTTCACTGCTGATTTTTTTAAAGTAATATTGATATCGGTGTTTGAGCTGCTTTTTGTGTGTTTCATGTTATGTTAGTATCATATGTTCAAAACGATTAAAACTTGAAAACTGATTTTTTAAAAAATACCTTTCCTTCATACCAAATCACATTTTGTATTATTGCCAAAGTACTATAGCGAAACTACCATTTTTTGATGTAATTGCATTTTTTTTACTAATTTTTTCGGTATTACTTTCGGTTGCACGGTGGAAATGGGGGTGTAAAAATGAATTTTCTTTACGTATTGAGGTATGAGGAGTACAAAAATACTAACTTAAATTGGCATTTCCTTGTATACATATGGCTATGAATAAAATTTTGTGACGAAATATCCAAAACTACTGGATCAATTTTATTGAAATTTGGATATGCTGTAACAGTGCATCTGACGATATACATTTGAAAATTGGTTGAGTCGTTCTTGAGTTACGTTCAATTTAAGGTCAAATAAAATAACGAAGTTGATCTTTTTTAGCTCTAACTCCAGTTCCTCTGAACCGATTCGCTTGAAAATCAATTGGGCTCTATTCTCAATAAATTTACATCACTCCATCAAGTTTTGTCAAAATCGGTTAAGATTTGCTACCGGTAGAACGACGGAAAAATCTTTTACATATAATATTATATACTGGTATGTATATTAAACATGACCAGGCGCAGTAGCGATTTTCAAATTCTTTGGAATTCCGCTAAAAATCTAGGGGGAGTAAATATTTGACTGGTAGTAATTAATACTTTCTGTAGGTTACAAATAATTACAGTTAAGGAATAAAAGTATGAAAACAACATTTCTTAAATAATTCTATAATTCCTATGAACGAACCAGGTTTTTAAATTTTCAACAATAATTAAATCGTAACTGAAGTAGCTAGATACTGGCTAATAAATAGGAATGAGAATTTTTTTTAAAAAATGCCCAAAATGAGGCTCAACTAAAAAACAAATTAGTTAGATAATTAATAAACTGAAAGCCTTTTTTCCTGTTAAATAATAAGGAAATAGTTAAAAAATTTGTCAAAAAAAGGAGACTTTTTTCTTCAATATTTTGAAGATGAGTTTGAAAAATTAATTTTCACACATTTAGTGAAAAATAATTTTACAATAAAGCAGATAGCTCATCTTTCTTTGAAATTATTAAGAGGCTTGAAAATAAAGGGAATCATTAGACTAGTATAGTATTACGCAATAACTGTAAAACATGTTTTCCTCCTAATATTTATTAATGTTTAAAAAACAAAAAAACACTTGTTTTATATTGCTGGTATTTTAAAAGGTTTAATAAAACCGGTAATCTAGGAACAGACTGTACAAAAGCTTGCAGTATAGCCTATCTACTAATGTACGTACGTACTTCCCTATTTTTTAAAACGACCAACGATGTAACTTTCACTACTTCCAGCTGGAGGAATTATCTCTTCATTTTACATTTTAACTATGCCCTTATTCCGGTGTTTTTTTACTATTATTATTTTTATTTTTTTTTAATATATTTTACGATTGCAAATCTTGTCTGAATTTTTTTTTGTTAATTTACTTCCTCAAATTCTATTTAAAAAAAAAATTATTTTTTTATAGATAAAAGATATTTTTAGGTTAAAATGCCATTAATTTTTTTCTATAAAAATAACTACTACTTTTTTAGAGCACTTAAATGTTAATAAAATAATTCAGCTTGTTTTTTACGTTTTTAAACTTCTGGTATTTTAATTCCTTGTAATATCTACGTACCCAATTGTATCTGGAGTTATGTCAACTGATTACAGTGGCGAAAAAATTAATCCGAACAGTATTTTTAACAGAAAGATTTATTTTTAAAAGAAAAAATGTTTAATAGTCAAACTTACTCAAATTTAGTAGTTTATGTGTCCTCCTTTGTTTTTGATTATCTCATTAATCCTCTTTGGCATCGATTCCACTAAGGTAGAACAATGATTTTTGATTTCTTCATCTCGAAACCAAACATGCATCACTGAACAAATAAGGTCGGTTTTTGTGTTACAATTCATTTTTCTAAGTCTTCTTTTTAGTACGACCTAAAGATTTTCAATAAGATTCAGGTCGGAGGAGTTTCTTAGCAACGAGAGCACTCGAATATTCTGGTTTCTTTTGCTTTCTTTGACTGTGACATGGTGTAAAGTTCTGTTGGAAAATGAGTTTTGGGTTTTCTGCATAAGTGGAACTATTTTTCTTTGGCATATATTATTATATTGGTCCGATTTCATCATCCCATCCACAGGCATAAGTGCTCCTGGCACTTCATGTGTAAAACATTCCCAAAATATCTTTTTGGTTGGGTGTTTGGGAACTTGTTGCAGGTGTGCTGGCGTAGTAGTCCTCTCACCTGCTGACTTACGGATGGAGACTATTCTTTCCCCTTAGGCAAACAAATGAGTGTCGTCTGAAAAAAATAACTGTTTTCCACATCTCAATGGTCCATTCTTTATGTTCCTTTGCCCATAGATATATTTTTGCCTTCATAACCTGTGCCAGTTTCCATTATTTTCTTAAACATTATTTTTAATCCACAGCTATTATTAATAAAACGACTTGCGTATGTTATCAACAAGGTTAATTAAAAATTACTTTATTAGCTTACATAAATAAAAAATTATTAAATAATTAAAATGGTTGGTGAAATATTAATTTTATGAAATTTAAAAATATTTTATTTTCTTAAATAAGATGTTAGATCCTTTGTCTTAAACCTGAATATATTTTGATTTTTTTTTTAAACAAAATTGTGCAATATTTGTGGATCTATTAAAATTCGAACATCGAGAAAATCTTTAAAAGAAAATTTTAGTTTGAGGTTCCCCAAGTTGCCAGTACCTCAGATTTATTAAGAAATAATAAGACACCGAAGAAATTTATTTATTTTTATTTTCTGTTAATTTAAAATAAATAAATCGTCTTGATGAAATAGCTTCATATTTTAGTTAATATTTGAATATATTTTTTGACCTAATTTACTGTGTAATTCGATCACATTCAAAGTTTTATTCATATCAAGTTGAGTTAATTTTAACATATTATATTTATTATTATTAGTGTTTAATATCGGTCCTGCAGAAACAGAAGTGAGGTTCTTTAAAAATATATTTTTTTAACTGCTACACAAATCTAATACTTATTCAATTGAAAAATACATATACAATTCTATTCAACATATTTATACTTGACGCAGGTAGCATAAGAAACCTTGAGCGCTAGCCGCGAATTCATATCATTGTAATAAGATGATTAATAAAAAACTAATTAAAAATACAATATTTAACTAAATAAAAATAACATGATTTTTCTAACATGATACATAAAAATAAAAGAAAAAACATAAAAAATTTTAATTGAAAAATTAAGTTAAATAAAATAGACTAAAAGAAAAAATACGCAGAACCAGAATGTAAAATTATTTAAATTTACATTGAAATCAAATAAAATAAAATACAATAAATTCTTAAGCTAAAAATGAGAAAAAAAATAACTTCATAATGAAGAAATAAAAAAAATACATAAGACATGAAGATATATATGATAAGACAACAAGAAATACTCATAAGACAACTGAATATTATTATGAATTTATATATCCTTAGCCTTCACCTAAACATTCACAGTTTTATATATGTAGATTTTTAATATTAAGTAGTATATTAATTTATTTTTCTGTATACTATTCATTATAATAATATGTCATTTTATTGTTATTAGTGTGGATTATTTTTGTATTTCAATTTGGTAATTTAAATTATATATTGTGTTTCACCCATTCATCTATTTTTTTGATTAGACTATTATTATTTGGATGTTAAAATGACTGGGGACTTTATTAGAACTATACTAGAGTAATACGAAAATTGACGTTTGCAAACAGTTAATTTTGAAAAGAATGTGGTGTAAGAATTTGTTCCTGTTGAACGAGTATTGTGCGGTATATTTTTAAATTCAAAATCATTGTTTATTTGATTATGTGTAGTATTACTTTCTTGACATATATTTGTCTCAAAGTAGGTATTTCAAATTGTTCAAATAAGCGTGTACCGGGATATAACCTTGGTCTACCAAGAGCTGTTCTAATTAAATATTTTTGGAGCATAAATATTTTAGTAAGATGGATATCATATGTTCCTCTCCGTATCTCAATTCCATATTGAAAAAGTGAATGAGCATATGTAAAATATATAATTCTTATTATTTCAAGATCTTTAATTTTGTTTATTTTATAAAAAAGTATGAATAAGGTATTTTAGTCTTGATGTTAAATACTGTACATGGACGTTCTACTTCACATGATCGTTCGATATTATTCCGAGATATTTTATTGACTTGACCTCGTCTATTGACTGACAACGACAATTACTGTTTATCGATCCGCTATTATTTACTGAATATGTATATATAAATGTATAAATGAATATTTACAAATTTTAAGTTTTAAGTCACATGTATCTGACCTATAAGTTTAAATTTTTTTAATTAATTTCGGTTTTACTACAGTTTTAAAAATAATTTTAAATAATTTTCTATATAATGACGTTTTTTCTCATTTTTTCACAACTTAAGAATACCTAAAGGTCAAATTCTGAAACAACTGGTTCTCAGGAATATGGAAAAGAAAACTAGTGGAAAATATGTCTGAAAAATTTAGAAGGAACTCGAAGAAATTGGATTGAGGGTTGAGTACTCTTTCGACAAGACAAAAATAATCACTCTCAAGATCCAAAGATGCACAGTGGAGGTAACAGACGAAATGCGGAAACAAAAATCAGACCGTCTCAAAAAGTACTGGCCGAACAGGAAGACTAAGGCAGTGCGCTCTTCGAAGAACACTAAAAATTAATTGACTAAGTGGTCCAATGTGGCCTCAAAAGAAGAAAAGACCTTTTTTACGTCTTGATTTGTGTTTTTCTTTTTGTCGATTTTTTTGTAGACTTTTTATATTTTTTTGTTGTTATATAATTTAATTTCTATTGTACGCTTTATTTTCTTCAATAATTCCGAAAATCTGCTTAGTTGTCCTTCAGTTAAAAAAAATAATATATATATATATATATATATATATATATATATATATGTATGTATTTAAATCATTTGGATATGACGTTACACTTTTCTTACTGAAAAAAATTCCTGTAACAAATAGTGTAGTAGTTCTTTTCTGTTGAGGATCAAAGAAGATAAATCATTATTAATTATTTTTAATTTAACATTTTTTTATTTACTCGTATTTTTACATTGTTAATAGATTTTGACTATTAGAGTTAGGGTTACGACAAGTAAGATCCTTTGGGTGAAACAGCAGTGGTTTTACACACAGCATATTGTATATGAGGTTTACTGATGATTCTGGCTGGCCCTTTGAAGTACTGGAGCGTGAGAAGTATAAGAGAAAGTGAACTAAAACCGGAAACATATAAACTTGCACCTCACTGCCTTCACTAGCACTTCTCTCTCTTTCTGGATACTCTTGTCTTTCTTTTCCCGTATATTCTTCCAAAATAATATACATCAACTTAGTCATCTGTATGTTATTTATTTGTCTGAACTACTGACTTTCTGCCTTCCTGTCCGTTTGTCTGTCCGTTTTTCTGTTTATTCTTTTGAGACATTATAATTATTTCAATAACGTTGTTACTACATATATTTATTATGTTATGTCTTTCACTGGTGTAATTTATACGTTTTTTCTTTTCTTTTTTATAATCATACGAAGAAAAATTCCCTACCGTAAATTGGTTAATACTGTAATGGTTAACTATTTGTGGTTAACTGATTATCTACAAGATTATAAAACATTATACTTACCAGATGTAAATTTTATCTTATAATTTTTGTTAACTGGTTTTTTATAGTGTATTTTATGAATAACGAAGTTTATATATTATATCATTAAATAGATGTATTCCTAGAGATTCCAGTTAAATTTAGCAATCTATTCGATTGATTAAAATAATTATAAAAAATTCGGATTCGAAAACGCTTTGTTTTTCAGTTATGACTTGCGAAAAAATCGCCCTGATGGTTTTGCTGCAAGAGTAAAATAAGATTTTTCTGAAATTTTTGGACCACTACTTACCAGGAAATTAGGGTTTTACATTTGAGGTAAATTACCTCAAATTTGTTAAATTTCCAGCTAACTAATAAAAACTTTCGTAACATATTATTTATTACAATCTTCGTAAAATTTATAAAATATTTTAATAAATTTCATTATATAACAGAAATTAAATGAAAACAGACAAAATTCTAAGTTGGAGATTGGTCGTCTATTAAAATAAAAAAAAGTGCGAAAATGTATTATTTTAAACGATTAAAATTTTTTTTTTATATTTCTTTTGATTATTTTCTTAAATTATTTTTTAGATTACTTAAAAATTATAATTTATCGGAAGGTTATCAAATTATTTTATCTGAAACTTAAAATTTTCTTTTCGACTCTAATTTAATGAGATTTACAACAGTTTTCACGGAAACTACTGGAAATGCTGTTTTGAGACCCAATTCTTTTTTAATTTTATATTAATATAAAAAAACATCAGTTTTGCTCATGTTTATTTCCCAAAAATTTCTTTTTAACCTCATTTTACCGTTGAAGCTGCAATCAGTGTAATATTTTTTGTTAGCTTAACTTATAAATAAACGCGTTTTGGGTCTATAATTATATAAAATTTTCGTTTAAAGGTAGATGCTTGGACGTTTAGCAGGAACCTCTTGGAGCATCCTCTCCCTTTCTTTTTATATCCACTCTCTCTCTTTTTTTTACATATATATATATATATATATATATATATATATATATTTAGTGTCTTATTTATTATATTTTGTATTTATGTGTGTGTATTTACACGCGCAATCTCTTGTCACATAGATCACCATTGTCAAATCAGCATTAAAGCGTAGAAATTAACAAATAAAAAGAGAAAATTAGTACTATGTAAAAATAATAACTATATTTAATAATAATGATCAAATGTGTAGATAATGAATAAATCGGTGAAAAATTAATCAGTACAAGGTAAAAGATCAGTTCGAAGATTTTAATTAAGAAATATTAAATAACACAACTCCACGATAAACGAGAAAACTTAAAATTTAGATTTATTTAATTACACAGGTCAACAAAAAAAATAAAAATAATTGTTTGGAAGTGAGCACAAAGTAGGTGATTTAGAATGTATTCTTTATCTTGAATCTTAAAATGAAATCAGGTTTTTCATCACCCTCAGATTTTTAGTTATGACCCTTTAAAATACTGAGAAACTTCTTAAATAATAGAATACAAAAATAATAATAATAATAATTACAATTAAAATTCCTGCAATTATTTTGTAGAGATTTACGTTTATCTTAATTTATTTTTTCTTATTTTCCTTTTGTGTTCAGTAAAATATTCTCTTTTTACCATCCAGCAGTAATCACTGATCGTAGATTCATTCCCTCTGCCTTGATAACGTAGTTCTATCTGGAATATATCTTGGTGGAACCTTTCTCCTTGCTCGTCGTTGATATCATCCAAGTCTAAAGGGAAGAAGTCCAAATGAAAATGTAAATAATGAATTTTCCATGACATTCTGCAGCCAAAATATTTGTAGTTCACTATGAGTTCATTTATAAACTGATTTCATCTTTGTTATTTCCAAGAAAACCAGTAACGACATCTTTGAACGACTTCCATGCTGCTAGTTCTTTAGAATTCAATTTTCTGTAAAATATATCTTCACGAATTAATTTTCTTACTTGTGGCCCAATGAATATTCACTCTTATAATTTGGCTTCACTTAATTCTGAAAAAACCTTAGGTAAATATTTAAAACCCTCTCCATTTTTATCTAATGCTTTTAAAAAATTCTTCATCAGACCTAGTTTTATGTGTAGAGGTGGTAAAATAATAGATCTGCTTCGACAAGGGGAATATTGACAAAATTGTCTTTTTCTGGGGTAAACTGATTTCTTTTTGGCCAGTTATTAACTGCGTAATGTTTATCTGTAGCCCAACTATCCCACAAACATAAGAAACGTATTCTGTAAAACCACTCTGGAGACTGAGAAGACATAATATGTATATGGATAATATACCTATACTTATATATATATAAGCCTATGTATAATATTTGTCGCTTAAAAATCGTCAAAACTACTCGATCAATTTCGTTGAAATTCAGCTATTCAGTAGTAATGTATCTGAAGTTGTGAGTGTAAAAATTTGATGAAGATTGGTTGAGCCATTCCCGAGTTAAGATCAATTTAAGGTAGATAACAGACATCATAACCTCAATTTGAGATATTTTTCGTTCACCTGGTAGGATTGGGGGATGAAAATGAATTTTCTTTACGTTTTGAGATATAAAGATTACGAAAATGCCATTCATGTGCAAATTTTTGTGGTTTGGAAATCTCCAAAACTACCAAATCTATTTCATTAAAATTTAGATATGCTTTAGTAGTGTATCTGAAGTTCTGCATGTAACAATTTGATGAAGATTGGTTCAGTCGTTTTTCAGTTCCGCACAATCTAATGTCGACAACAGACAACACAACCTGAAATAGACGTTATGTTGATTTTATATTGTGTAATTCTCATACGCGCTTATTCAGTTACAATGGTGAATGAATTTAAATTTAATACTTGTGTGTAGGTTATTTTTAATGATCTTGTTATTTTTAATTATTTCATCAAATTATGGTTATAATAATTTAATTTTCTCATAAACATAAAATATATTTTAATATTAAATAAAAAAAGGTTGTACTTATTTAAGTTTCTCATTTAATTTATGTTTTGAATATTTCTTGAGCAAAAAATTGTAAAAAGATAATTATAAAAAAAATGTTATACAAGATAAAAAAACAAAAATTTGGTCTTCTTGCGCAGAACTTCGCAAAAATTAAAAAAAAATACATTAAGTTTTATTTTTATTTTTAAAACGCTTAAATTTATCATTCATGATACGTGGTCATGGTATAAGCTTAATGTACGTTGAGTGATTATAGAAATTCATTGAAAAGAACTATTATATATTTTACTGTATTAAATAATATTGAGGAATTAAAAGGAAATGGCCAAATCAACGATTTTATTATCATTTTTCTTTGTTTTTTAACATCTTTATTCTAATAATTTCAAATGAAATTAAATTTTACCTTATATCATAAATTAACCAATAATATTTTAAACTCCAGCCGATCATGAAAATTTCACTACTAATGATCGTTAATATTTTAATACAGCTATTTTAATCCTGTACTGTTCTTTTTTATCTCCGTAATACAGTAATAGTTCGGAAAACTTTTGCTTGCATTGGAAAGTAACTGGCTACTAATCATTAGCCGAATATGTTTGTAATGAGGAACCTAGGCTTTATATAATAAAATATATTTCTGTACTGATGATATTAAATTACTTATCGGGATGCAAATTAAATAAATTTTACTTTCTCTGTATGACTTAAATAAATATACTGTATACAATCGTAAATATTATTGCAGTAAAACGTTCATAAATATGCTTATTAAAGTTGGATGGTGCTGCATAGAAAGTTATATCCTAACAGTATTATATTTTTTTAGAAAATAAATAAAAACATTTATTAAGGGTTTTTAAAAAAAAAAAAAAAATTAATTTAATAATATGAATTGAACGTGTAAATTGTTGACTTTAATAACGTACACCTTTATTTCGTGTTATCTTATTGTAGCTATCAGAAACATTAGTAACTAACGAAGAAATTCTGTGTAGCTTACCCTACGTTGTGTATCATCATCATTATTATTAATTTCATAAATTAAAAAAGAAAAAAAAGTTCAGGAATTGTTTTTTATTCTTCCTTACTTTAGTCTCTACGTCTTTTTTGAAATAATTGACAATTACATAATGATTTTCACGTTTCTGTTGTCTTTTTTTCGTTGAATGATATTCATTAATGTCTTCATTATAAATAAAAATCAACTAGCATTTTTGCCTTTTTTGTAAATAATTTGTTTTCGTTAAAAAAAACAACTTATTTTCAATCTTTGACTTGTTGATGTTATATAATTATAAGATTCTATATTGTTATTAAAATTTATCTTTCTTTTTCTTATTTTATTAAAATATTTTAGATCATTAGATTACTTTTACTGGATAAATTTATAATTTGATTTTATTTCTCCAAGAAGAAATTAAATAGTTATAAGATAGTTATAGAAATAGTAGATAGTTATAGTAAATAGTAGATAGTATAAGATAGTAGATAGTTATAAGATAGTTATATTAAATAGTTAATAATTTAATAGTTATTTGTAGATTCGAGATAGTGTAGTGGTTAATTGCTTGTTTCTTTTTGTAAAAGATTTGTTAGTTAAAATTTTAACGTTATGGATTTATCAGTAGTACATTCTAGCTGCTAATTATTACAAATTTGAATGTTCTAGCCCGACAAATCAAAGTTTATACCTATATGTATATTTTTATTTCATAAATTTACGTAACTAGCAAAAATAATACTTAAATATTACTTTTTTTTTTTGCAATCAGAGGTTTACAACCAGGATTATTAATAAATCAAGATATTCAAATTAAAAAAAAAAGAGATGAACTCAGATATGAACTAATGTGCCTTCTGCTTGTAAGACTAAAAATTTCAATGATTAGAATTTTATCTGGCTGTAACTTTGGAACCAATGAAAATAAGTACCACTTAGGATATATCGTTCAAAAGCTCTCAATAAGGGCTTGTTACTGCAATTAAGAAAAAGTTCAAAATCAAAATTTTTGGGTTTTGAGCTTTTTTGGATACTTTTGGTTTAATCGATTGGAATCAAAAGGGGAGTTGCACAACTAGATGTTACAGCAATCCTAAATCAAAAATTTCAATATCCTACGGCTAATCGTTTTTGAGTTATACGAGGTACATACGTCCGTATGTTCCTGTACTTCGTACAAGGAAGTAAAAATGGCATCATTAAAAACCTTCAATTCTATCAGACTATGTTTTTCTATATTAATAATATTATAAAAAAGGTAAAAAAATAATAAAAAAACTTTTTTTTATTGATGTAAATCTAAAAAAGGAATTTCTTTCGATCATAATTTCTGGCAGGTTAGAAGCTGGATTTTTAAGAGAGAGTGAAACATACCCTACAGATTAATATTACCTAATCTTAGGTAATATTAAACTACAAAGTAAAATAATATAGGGAAGTATTTTTATTCTAGAGCAGGGAACATAAAGGTATTGATTTTTATTAAATATTTATTCTAGGTTAATTCAGAGTAAAAAAAAGTAAATAATAAAAGCAAAACTTAAACCACTTTAATACGATGAAATAAAATTATAGTTATTAGTTAAAAAAAAAAGTTTAAATATCTTATTTATTTTATTGAATAAAACCAGAAAATAATAATCATAGTAAATTTTTATTCTAGAAAAGTATTTATGATGTAATACTTAAAATATATAACAGTATAATTAATTTAATATAATCTTTAAAACGTTAAGATTAGAAATTAGGGATCATTAAAATGAGTTTCTTCGTGTTTTTCAAACACTTCCTCTCTAACCATTTAAAATTAAAAAATTAATTAAATAAATTACTAATTTACCCAATTTGTATGCAGTGATTGTAAAAATACAAACTTATATCCTTATTTGAATTTAAACATCTCTCTCTCTCTCTGTGTGTGTGTGTGTGTGTGTGTGTGTGCGCGCGCGTATTTTTTCCTTTTTCATTTTTTTGTACAATACTTTTATTATTAATAAGGTGTATCTTTAAATCTGTATAACATATATACATATTTTTCTAATTTTTACATATACGAGTATATATAGGACAATACGTATATAAAACCTGGAGGCAATTTGAACAATAATTTTTTCTAGACTTTTCGCTTAAGTATTAAAAGTTACAAGCAGAGGACCTAGAGCAGGAACCTAGGAGAGAGAACACAGGATGACTCTGTCACGTGTAGTGATCCACACTTTGATAGTCTACGAATTATATTTAACGATAAATATTTGTTTTATCTATAGTATTGTTTTCATACATTGGTATTGATGTCATTTTTTTATTTTTCTATTTTTTCTTCGTATGATTTATTTCTAGTCTATGTTAAGTAGTGAACTTTATTTGGACCACCTTTACAAGTGATTTTCTTATATAAGAGGTGTTGAAAGTTTGTATGAGGGGTTTTTTCGGGGACCTCTCTTCATGTGATTATCATGAGTCAAATTTACTTATGGTACCCTATGAGTTACCGATTGTAAATGCTAAAAGATAGACAAAAAAAGTTTTTTATAAGTTAATTCAAGAAGCAGTACATACTTTATTTACAAAAAAGTAAACGAACAACATCAAAATAGTTTAAAATAATTGATATAAATGATATTTTAAAGTGTTATTCAATTTGAATAAATAATTATAGTATTCCGTGTATATTTATTGCAGTAATTGACATAACTGTAGTGTTATTATTGTAAATTTATTTCCTGAACTATATAAAATCAATAAAAAATAACATTCTATTTCAGATAAAATAAAATAAAATTAAAACCAAATTATTAGCGGAAATTAAAAAATATTTCTTTTTCTAATTTTATATTCAGATTAATTTCTTTTTCTTTATAAATTAAAATTTATAGTTTTTCTTTTTATTTCCATCGTCTTTTGTTACTACTAAAATAAAATATACTTTTATGATCAGAAAAAAGTTTAATTATTTCTCACACATTGCAATTTTTATAAGGTTTAAAAAGCACTAGAAATGTTTTGTTATTTTTGTTGGTCGCGTCAGTTAAGTATGCTGTAGAACTTTTACAGGTGCACAATTTGTTTTGATAACGGGTTTAATATTTAAAGAAAATTATATTTAATATTTATAGTAATATTTTTATAAAGTTTTTTTTTTTTTAATGAGAATTATTATTGTATGATTTAGTATGTTTTATGCAAAGGCCTACAGCTAGAAAAATATTTGTGTTTAATAATGTACATTTTTGTTTTTATATACGTACGGTATTAGTTGTAAGATAATTTTATGGATGTATATATTTATACTGGGTTGTGCACGAAATGATTCAACATTTGGTTTTGTTAAAAAATATTTATTTGAATTGCAGTATAAAAAAGTAAAATACAACGTATTATACCTGGAGATTATGTTCCACTTATTAAATGTTCAGTATGACCACCATCACGTCTAGCAACGTCTTCATACGAACTCCTATGTTGTTAATAATTCGACGACACATATACTCGGCTATCTCGTTACACGCCTCAATGACCACCACTCGCACTTCCATTACTGTTCTAGGATATTTAGGAAAAATTTTTTCCTTTAGAAATTCCTAAAAGAAATAATCACACGGATTCAAATCAGGGCTGTTCGGGGGTACACGTAAAACGATTAGAAAATCGGTTTGAAATGACAATTGTGCTTAACGTTTCATGCAGAAAGTCTAAAACAATATTATCTGTGTGTGGTCTGGCTCCATCCTGAATAAACCACTCGTTTTCTAATTCAAACCATTCTGAGAAAAGCTGAGGAACAAACTTATTACGCAGCATGTTTAGATAACGTTAACTGTTCAGTGTCTGTTCAAAAAAGAATGGCCCTATTGCCCCATGATTTGAGTTAGCGGCCGATACCGTAATTCATGGAGCTTGATGTACCTTTTCATAAAGCACGTTTGGATTTTCGGAAGCCCAGAAACGCACACTTTGTTTATTAACAACCCCGTCTAGGTGAAAATGTGCCTCATCTGAAAACCAAACATTGTTCAACAATATGTGACGGTTCACAGCCCGTTCAGCGAATGCCATTCTTTGATGTTTGTTGTCAACGGTTATTGCAGGAAACACTGTTTTTTTATTAGAATACTAAATACAAATCGGTTTTTAAAATTTCGCTGTACAGATCGCCTAGAAATCTCAATACTGCTTTTCTTGATTTGCCCGTGCTCCACGGCAAGGCTTCTCTTATAGCTTTGACATTCTGTGAAGAACGAACATTGGCAGTCCATTCGCGCTTACTCTCAAATACTGAACCATCACTATTAAATTTTTCGTAAAGTCTACGTATTGTTTTAAATGAGGGCGACCACCGAGTTTGAAAATGTGCATGAAACCGTCTTTCTGTAAGCACCACACTTTTCGTTTCATTAAAAAACAACACAGTATTTACGCGCTGTTCAACAATCAGTCCGTCTTTATCAGCCATCTTGGAACGGTACATAAACAGCGCACTCGAAAAGAAAAGAAACCGATATTCATGAACTGTTGTCACTTCTGCCAAAATAAAACACATCATTAATTATTACAAAAAAAAAAATGTTGGATTATTTTCGTGCGCCACCGTGTGTGTGTATATATATAAAAAAAAAGTAACGAAAAAAATTCTATATATTAGTATTTTGTTTAGAATAAGATTTTATACAAATAGTTTTAGGTTTTCGTATAGACCTCTGATTTGTCAGGATGAATGGACGTATATGTGGAAATTCTGTATTTTTTAAATTAAAAAATAATTGTAGATAATTTGCAGTATACTTATTTAGAAATAAAATAAAAGCAAATATATAAAATCAACATTGATATTTTTTTTTTTTGCTTGATGAATTAATTCACCACAGAAGCTTGCGAAGATTGTACGTGAGAATATGAAAATAAAAATTCTGTAGCGTTAAAAAGTGTCAAGCATGACCGCTATTCGAACCGGGGACCTCCGGATGATAGACCGAGAAGATACCATACCGCAACTACAAATTCATTGTGGCTTTAAATTTTATTTTTTATTTTTTTCTCTATTAGTGAAAGTGACAAGATAGTTTGATTTTTGTATTCGAAGAAGCAAATATCTGTTTCTTCAATGCCATAAACGCAATTTTTGTATGCGGTTGTATCATGAGTTAAATACACTGGAAATTGAACAGCCGTTCTCATGAATAAAAACCATCTCATGCCAATCATATCGTGGTAAATGAAGAAGTTAAATGTTTTTCCGATGGGAAAAAAAATTTAAAATAGAAAAACTATAAGGCCGAATTAGCTTTATTATTTTGGATTTTTGGATGTATAGTCCACCGAAATACTAAGTGATACTTTGTTCTGTTCATGGTAAAGAATCTTTATACACATAGCACTTTAACGAAATTATACTCTTTATCTATCAATTCTATTAAAGGGAAATTTTAAATGGTTGAAGAATAAAAGATGAACAACTCTAAACTGTCGCTTGGTTTTACAGGACCATAAAATTCTGTAACTGATGCGTCATCGTAAGTTTCCTTAAATAGCTTCATTAAAATATGTTTAAATTATTTTTTACTATTTTGTAATGTGTCTGCCGAACATAACAATGATGTTTTAAATCTGGTGAAACTTCTGAATCATTCCAAAAAGAAATCCAATAGATTACAGACTACAAAAATACGTCATAGTATATCTCCGTAAGTTAATCTTTTTACTTTATAAATTGTGTGTGATTCATGATTTTTAAATACAACACGAAAAATATACTAAAAATCAAGCGTATTTTTCTATTCAAAAATTTGCAAATTACTGAAGAATTAGCTGATCATTGTTTAATGCGTCTTGAGAATTGTTTTAAACTAAGTTCGGTTTTAAATTTGCCGCCTAAATATGCGATGTAAACAGATGGCGCTTGGATAGCTCAGTTACTTCAATAAATAATCAGCAGTTAGTAACAGTAGTTGAGTCATTTTGTTGTTTATATTTATCCAATTATAATGAGTGCTTCAATTGGTGACCCCGCCAAGTTTGAAGTACGAGAAATACGATTGTTTCTGCGGTTAAAATTCACAGGTCGAGGCCATGACGCCATTCAATGATGACGCCATTCAACTTCTAGAACAAAGAAGTTCAAACGAGAAGTTCGGTAATGAAGCTTATGGCTGCTATTTTTTCTGGAGAAAAGGGTGTCGTGCTTGTCGAATTTAGTGATCGCGGAACGAATGTGAATACTGATACGTATTGCGAAACTTTAAAAAATCAACAAAAAAAAATCATTTTTGTTTTTTTAAATTATTTATTTAAAAAAAATCATTTTGATCTATAAAAAACAAATTATGTGGGATGTTATACCGCGAGATTTTATTTTTGCATGATAATGCTCACAAATGGAAAATCAGATAATGTGAGACGACTGGAAAGATTTCTTTCCAGAAAGAAAATCTTTAAATATCTTTTAAAGATTTTTCACGTCGGGAAGACACCGGGGAATTATTTTTTCTTCACTTCAACAGTTACTTGTATCACAATAGTTTTGACAACGACGACGAATTGAATGAAAAATGTTGTTACTTCGTGGTGGCGGCGGATTTTTTTTTTGAAGAAGAATAAAGAAACTAATGCAACGCTGTGTAAAATGTGTTGAAGTTGAAGCCAGTTACGTGTAGAAAAGTAATCAATGAATGTAGTTTTTATAAGTAACATGATTTTGTTCATATTTTTCAGTTTTGTTTTTATTTCAAAACTTTAAGACTTTACATTAAATAGATTCATCATATATACAATTCATCTAAGAAGAAAAGAAACTTTAAAATTGTTTGTCGTCTAATTTTTACGATTTACATTCTTATGTCTGTAGAGCTTAAGAGAAAAATAGTGAATTAGTTTGAAGCCCTACCTCACTTGTCCAGTCTTAAGAATGACGTCATCTAACGCTCCTATACTGATTTTTAGATAAAGTGATTAAACTATTCTAGTCTATTTTTAATGTGGCTCATTTATGCAATTGTTTTGTGACATTGAAAAAAAAAACGGCATTTGTTTGGTTTTGTATTATATATAATTATTCATGAATTTTAAATATTTTCTTAACTATTGAAGGATAATAGTAATTTTAAAGTAATAATAATAAATTAATTATAAAGTTCTCATTATGTTGATATCGAGTTGTATTATTATTATTATTTATTTAATAAGAAACTTAAGTAATTATGGATATTTAACACGTGCAACTACACACTTCTATAACCAATATTGATTGTGTCACACTAACCGACACGATTAATGTTATAATCGGTTTTGTTCCTTGATATCTCTGACATTTTTAACAACATAAAAAATTCTTAATCTATATTTATATTTAAGAAATCACTCATTCTCTCATTTTTTTTTTTTTAATATAAAATTTTGTGATCGAAGTTATTAAAACAATTACAGTATTTATCTGTGCTATCTAAAAGTGAAAAAAAGTATTTTTATAATGTATGAAGCATACTTGTCAGATGATTTTTTTTTGTCGATGATTATTAATTCACTAGATAATCAAAAAACTTTGACCTGAAAAAAATTTGGAATTAAAATTTTTATTGACAAATTATTGAAATTGAAAAAAAAATGGATAAATAAAATAACAAGCAAATAATGACTTTGTTTACGATTCTAAAAATAATCCAATTTTTAACACTTAATTTTAGACATAATCTTTTAAATTTTGTTCGGAATGAGAAGGGAATTAAATGGTTAATAGAGATATCAACCGATAAGCTCATGGTACCAACTAATAGGAAATAAAGTCTTCGAACCACTCCACAACCAGCTTACAAGCACAGCCAGACTGTACTGGACCCTTGTCTCTGGCATCTTTTGGAAGTTGAATCTGTCAGGGTCAGATTTACACTCAGTACTGATAATGAAAAATAAATGATAAGGGTAAGGAAAGAGAATGGTAGTTAGTTTATTATCTCAGAATCAGTACAAATTCGTTTTGTTTCAGGGATTGGTTGGTTCTCTCCATTTAAAATTTATTTTTCATAATGTTCTTGAACATTGAAAAGTTCTTGACAGTATTATCGGTTTAGAGGTAAAAATCAGTAAGTAACAATTTCATGATTTTTATTAAATTGAGATTTTTTTTTAAATTTTTTAACTAAAAATCCGGCTTTTACTGTACATTATTAATTTTTATTTGGGCGCTTACAAAACTCTGCTGAATGTTTGTTATTATTATTATTGTTTAATTTTAACAATTTTTTTTTGTTAATGGCCTCCAAAAAAATTACTTAGTGATTTTTATTTCTTCTACTTACCTGATAGTATAGTCACATAGTGATAATGATAATTTTATCATTCAGATCGATTGTAATTAAGGTTAGAAAAGAACTGCTAAATAAAAGTCTTCGGATACCAGAAAAAATGAAAGCTTAATGTTAATCAGGATAAATCAAAGCATGTCACATTCGCCATGAGAAAAGATGATTATCCCAATGTGTACATGGATGGTATCTTGATCCCACAAACAGTGAGTGTGCCGTACCTTTGATTTCAGCTAGTTCGGCGTTTGACTTGGAAGTGTCACGTGAGGATGGAAAGAAAACAACTGAACGCGAGTATGTTGGCTGTTACGGATAAACTCACACCTCATGTTGTCCAATAAAGTTCTGATTTAAAAAGTTATCCTACGACCAATCTGGACTTACAGGGTGGAGTTGTGGGGGAATATCAAGTAATAATAACGTAAATGTCATACAACGCTTTCAAAACAAGGTAACAATTGCAGAGGCACCATGGTTCACACGAAATTATGAAATTCATGAATGTTTGGAGCTTCCGACGGTTCGTAAGGTTGTGAGATAGCGCAATGTTAAATACCTTCAACCACGACTAAAAAATCGCATAGCGATTTTCCTTAGCGATCAATCCGCTTGATAACAGTAGGGACGTCCGAAGGTTGAAACGCCTCCATGTGCTTGATTTTATGGGCTACTGATTGGCTCACTCACTCTCACTGACAAATTTGCAGTTACTGTTGTTCTGAATGATAGTTCGCCAAATCTAGTGATATTATTTTCGTTTAATTTATTTATTTTTTTGTTTATATGTACAAGTATTTTTTGCTCTTTGTTCGATTAGCTATCGCTTGATTATTAGTTTGTTTTTTTTTATTGACTATTTATTTGTATGTTGATTTTTTATTGTTAATATTTTGCTTTTATGCACTGTGAAGTGTTGGCAGAAATATTTTTTTTAATGAACTTTAAGATTACTGCTTAATTCTACTATTATTATGAATTGATTTATTATAGAAGTTCATTAAGAACCCCTTATCATGTGCTTATTATCAAACGATTTACTTATTGTTTCACTTAAGGAGCCGATTGTAAATATTAACAAACAAAAAATTAAATGAGGAATTCTAAAAATATTTTTAATTTTAATTGGAAATAAGAAAACGACACGTATTTATTTTTTGATATTTTATATTTATTTTATGAATAGCGTCACATGAATATTAATTTTTTTTCTAATTACACAGTATATACTGTACAGTATCTACTCGATAACAGCAGAGACGTCCGACGGTTGAAACTAGCCCATGTACTCGACTTAGGGTCTGCGTAACAGTTTGGAATCTAACACCGTCAAGTTTAGTGGTGTCGTATCTAATTTCATGTTACGTCTCTTTCCTTTTTATTTGTTATTAATGTTTGTTTTCTGGACTATATGGTGCTGAAATTAATGGTTTGTGATTTATGACTGAGCTTGAAATTTCATATTTGACTTTAAGTTTGCTTGCAACTATTTATTGTGTATTATTTATTTTGGGGGTTCCTTAAGGACCTTATTATCACGTGCTTTTGTCAGGAAACTTATTTATGGCTCCGCGGGACAGCCGATTGTAATTATAATTGTTATTGAGCAAAAAAAAAAAATTACACAGTATGTCTGAAAAGTTACCGAATTAAATTTCTCTAGTCGATAAAAGTAGCACCATATCTTGGACAACCAAGAAACTATATATAATGGGTGTGTACAAAATTTCATCACGTTTCGTCACTCCAGTGTCGAGTTTTATTCAGCAACGTACTTTGTGTTCATGTGACCTTATGCGAGCTAGCGACATGGAACAGAGAAGCGCGATAAAATTTTGTGTTCGACTTCAATAATCTTTCGTTAAAAGTTATTCTACGATACAGGAACCATTCGTTAATGAAGCCGCATGTCGTGCTACAACATACACGTGGTGGAAGCGCCCTTTGAAGACGGTAGAGAGTTGTTGAATGTCGGCGAACGAAGCGGGAGGCCGTCAGCTGTTCACGACGAAAATTTGCAAAAGTGCGCGCGCAACTGGTCAAACCGTGAATTCTAAATTCTATTTGGAAGTAATGAAACGCCTGATGCGTCGCATTTGTCGAATCCGACCCGAGTACAGGGATCCGGGCAGTTGGACTCTCTTGCACGACAATGCCTCGGCACACATGGCAACAGATTTAACACGTTATTTCAAATCAAATCACCGTCTTATCCAACCCGGCTCTGCTTATTCGACTCTACTACGCTTCCTGTAAAAGAACGATTTAATAGTGTATTTATTATTAGGCGTTTCAACGATATATCATAAGTGGTACTTATTTTCATTGTTTACCGAGTTATAGCCAAATAAAATTTTAATTAATGAAATATTTGGATCTTACAAGGGGAAGGCACATCTATTCGAATTCGATTTCAATTCCTTTTTTTTACTTTTTTTTTAAATTTAAATATATTGATTTATTAATAATTATTAACCTCTGATTATAAAAAAAAATTGCAAAAAAATAATAATTCAATAGCAGTAAACAGAAAATGAAAAACATTTTTAAGTTATTAGTGAAATAAAATTTTTGTAATTTTCATTTTAAAACTGTGTATATGTAATTTAATAGGCGTACAAGAAAGTCATGTGGTGCAAAGATTTTTTTTGTAACAAAAAATTAATTTACATTTTTAATTTCATTTAAATGCTGGTAAAATTCCAATTTATAAACATCAGCACCCGACAGCATCGTTTTTATTCGTTATGTTTTTGTTGTTTCATTATAATCAATGGTTTTATTCGTTAATAAAAAGAGAAATATATTAATTAAAAGAATTTTACAATTGATAATTATTATTATAATAAAACAATATTTATGTAATGTTTAAAGCATATGGTAAATATGTTAGTACAATAATTATATTGAATCAAGTAATAATTAAATTTCAAAACTATGTAATGTAAGTTAAACATAAAATTATAAAACATTCATATTTTTCCATCAGTAGCATGTAAATATATATTTGTAGAATTTCTATTTTTATGGAATTTATTTATAAATTTAATTATAAATATAGCAGCTTATTTATTAAGATTAGTTTAGTGTTGTTTCTTTTTCAATTTATTCAAGGTTGAAATGTATTTTTAAATCTCTCTCTCACTCTCTCTCTCTCTCTCTCTCTCTATATATATATATATATATATATATATATATATATGAAAATTTTAGTAGCAATCACTTGTTGGAAATTATTGTAGAGGAAAAAGATGAAGGATGGTATAGCTCTTAGAATATTGTTCGTAGAAATTACAGCACGCCATCTAACACAAGCCTTTTTATCTAATTGGTCATTTCGATCATGCATATCATATACTCGTAACTATACCCCGTTCTTAATACTAGCGGTAGGTTGAAATATTTATATATATTTTTTACATTTTCATCTACTTTAAGTTTACTGAAACATAGAATATGTTTCACCAAAATTATTTTTCTTGTTTGTTTACTTCATTGTTTTCAATCCCTCTTCTTATAAAGTACATTTCATTTCATCTCATTTTATATGTATGTAAATTCTGTTAGATATTTTTTTATTCGTTCTCATATTCAAAATATTTACTATTATTATTATTTTTTTGTTTATATATTATGGAAAAACAACATTAAGTTTAACAGTGTTAATCTTGTATTTATGTTACTTTCATTCCTTTTCTTTGTTTTAATAAATATTTATTTTTATTTTTGTGAATATTTCTTAATTTAAAAATAAAAATTGAGTTTAATAATTTTATTATATCGGTCTATTTACATTAGTTAATTATAAAACAAACCCCTTATTATTCAATTTGTTTTTTAATCCATTTAATTTGTTACAGTATTTAATTACCTCACAATTTATGTTATTAAATAAAACTAAATTTTTTAGATAAAATTAGATTTACGAGTGCTGCAATACTTCATCGTATAAAACCGATCAGTGACGTCACCAACCATGTAAAGCAAATACATTTCTTTTACAAATAAGGTTTATGTTTTTTTTTCCGTAGAGGGAGGAAAAAGCTCTGCCAGCCGCTGTTAGGCCCAAACTGTGGCAGTGCGGGGCTCCCACCCGCTAAAAAACCTCCCCCTCTTATCATGTAGGGACTGGATCTAAACTACATGGTATGTTCATAGCCCCTGCATGATCAACCAGGCACTAGATAACTAGGTTATCTGAATCTAGATAACCGGAAGGCATCCCCAGGGACGATCGACAAGCGATGACTCCGTTAACATTTTGTATGTTAAATGCCATAATAAACGTAACGGTTATAAACAAACAAGCCAATTACCAAAACTTAAATAGTCATCTTAAAGAATAGCAAACTTCCCATGCCAGGCTTAATAAGAAAAATTAGGAGGGAAATGTTTTCCCGTTGTTTTCTCCTCGGAACCAAAAAAATAAAAGGTGGCATATCGAATGTCAGGCCCACTGAATTGCTGGTGATATTCATTCCTCCATGTGATTCCATTCTGATCACCTCAGGGTCAGGTTGCATAGTGAACATCATTACTTTCAGAGAAAAAACAACTGATTGGTTTCTCTTTTACTGCAGGCACATTACATGCGTAACGGTCTTAATAAGGATTGGGAAAGTTAATGTAAAGAAAAAAATTAATAACTGTTTTTGTTATGGAAAAATTCCGATGTGGACGCAACATAACTTCCTTTTACGCCTATTAAATTACATATACACATTTTTCGCTGCACTTCATTTAAACTTATTTCATTTGAAAGTGAAATACAATCCTCCAATTCTTTAATAAAGTAAACAGTTACATAATTGCTGAAATATTAGTTTTATTAACATCAAATATTTATACAATTATTAATTCAGCAATCTTACATAAAATATTAGGATAGAGTAAAAGTCCCTTTATTACTCGTATTACTAGATCAGTACTATTCGTATTTTTTTGAGTTGCTGGTTAACAAAAATGTTAGATTTCTGGTGCGTCGTATAAACAAAAATTAATAATAATTAAACTATTCCGTTTAGTGAACTCCGGTATACTCTTTACAAATGTTAATTTCGACCTAACGATGTAAAATATTCAGTTTTTATTATTGGATTATTTGGTGAATAATCAAAAATGAAAAAGAAACAGTCATACAAGAAAAAGAAAGGTGACATGAAGAAACATATCTCAAAAAATGACTTGAAAATGTTAAGAATAAAAAAAAAAAATTAAGAGAAGCTGATAAATATGAAGAGGAAGAAAATGTTAAAACCAAAGAAAGAATAAAAAGATTAAGAGAAGGTGATAAATGTAAAAATTAAGAAAACGTTAACACCAAGAAAAAAATAAAAAGATTAAGTGAGGATGATGAATATAAAGAGAGAGAACATTTTAAAACTACAGAACGTGTTCACAAATTAAGATCAGAAGAATTATATCAAACCAAAGAGCGATTAAATAATTGGCAACAAATAAACGAAATAATACTTCGACTTAGGGAGAATACTGTCAGACAATATCAGAGAAGTAATGAAATAAGATAAGATTTTTTGCAATTTATTAAAGATCAGGCATGTATGCCCCAGTGTATTTGTTGTTATTTTGAGAGTCTATTTTTCAGTCACTCTGTAGTTAACATTAATGTAGATAAAACAGAAATTCCAGAATAATTAAATACAATTAAACTAGAAAATTAAAAAATAATACGATTCTAAATTATAATTTTCAATTAATATTAAATAATCAGATGTTTCACCAACTCCATTACATATACGCATATGTAAAGCATATTATAAATTACATATACATATTTTTAAAAGTACACAAAATTTTATTTCACTCATTTTTTTTTATTATTATTAAATTATTATTTTTTGCAAATTTTTTTTACAATTTTGGTTTAATATTAAATCAATATATTTAAATTAAAAAAAATAGAAAGTTATAAAATAACAAAATGAGATGAAGTCTGATTCCAACTGATTTGCTTTTCCTTTAAGATCAAAATATTTCATTAATTAAAATTTTAATTTTAAATTCGATTGCAATTATTAAGGGAGGTGCACAACTAAATGTTAAAACAATGGTAAATCAAAAATTTCAGCATCTTACGGCGTTTTTGAGTTATGCGAGATGCATACGCACATACATATATACGTACGTATAGATGTCACGCCGAAACTATTCACAATGGATTCAGGGATGATCAAAATGGATATTTCCGTTGAAATATGAAAACCGAAATGTTTCGCGATCACAATACTTCCTTTACTTCGTAAAAGGAAGTAAAAATGTATTATATTTGTCGCTTCAATATTGCAGAATATTGTTTATTAGTTTTTTTTTTTTTTTTTTTTAATTACGTTTTTTTATTTTAGAAAAATTATTAATTATATTTGTATTTTTTTTTTTTTATCTGTGGACCCTTCCTGCACAACACCTTTTGTATTATTTCTTTTAGATTTCTGTATTGTGTCGCATGCAATATATTTTGTACTATTCGGCTATTTTTTTAGCAACATTTTTTTTATCTCTGGGGCAATCTTTTTGTTCTCAATAATCGGAAGAAATATTTTATCATTCGCGTTAAAAAAAAAAATAGTAATAAATAAATTATTTATGTCTAAAAACTTTTAGCAGTTATTATTTAGGAGATATATTTGATTTTTGTTGAGACAACTTCCATTAGTAAGCTTCATAACTACAGGTGTTACTTAAATCTGATGATTTTCATATACAATTAAACAGATGATGAGTGGCTAGTTTAAAATAAATCTGTGTGAGGTATATCGATTATTTTCATACGTTTAGTGTATAAATGTTTTGGCTGTTCTCTAGCCAATTACTTCTTAAATAATTTCTACTTTTACTGTTTGGATTTTAAAATCGTGTAATGATATGTTTATAACACAGCATGAGACACCGGTGAAGATTCTCAAGCATTTAAACTAAAATGTAAAATATTTCAAGGTTAGATTAGGCAGCTGAATTTTTACCTAGCAAAACAATATATTTTTAAAATTAAAAAAATTGTTTTCTAAAGAAAATTAATTTATAGCCATCTAGATAAAATAACTGACAATTATTTTCTTTTCGAATTGTTTTAGATTTTCTACATATATGCTTCTTCTTCGTAAAACTTCTATCCAAACAGCTACATAAACATTTTTACCCTCATACAGATTAAATTGAAATTTAAACAAGGTCAAATGTATAATAATGAATTATTTAGCTTAATGGCACAGTTAATTAAATGCCTACATCTATTTGATTTTTCGGAGAGATTCTTTATGTTATTTTGTATGAATTAAAAAAAAGAATCTGAGCAAAAGAGCTTAAATTGCAGTATAGAAAAACTATTACGTTGGTATTGAATATTTTGTGAAGGTCCGTCGCTCACTTTACCAAAGCATACCAAATAAAATCCGATGTTATCCAAATCTAAAAAGTAGATGATATTTGGATGAATTAAAAACTTATCTTAAGCTATTTTTTTTACTTTGAAAAACCTTAAGCGTCTACTAGAAATATACAAAATGAAGGTTTTGTCTTTGATTTTTTTTAATTTATTTATTTTTATTATAATTTTTTATTAATGACTTTGTCAGCGATAGTGAATTTTAAAAAATTGTTTCGTTAAGGTAATTAAAATTTTCAATGGTAATAAAAATGTTAACATTGAGTTTATGCTCGTATTATTAACATATTGGTAATTAAATTAATTAAAAAAAAAGGTTATTAAAGCGGTCGACCTACAGATATCGCGGACTTGTTACACCATTAACATAGGTTACATAGGTTAGCTGCCTATTAACGTTTTTATTTACTGGTAGTATTTATTGTACCTCACGCACGATTTGGACATTTCACGATACCAACTTTTCTTTTTACTTCCTTGTACGAAGTAAAGGAAGTATTGTAATCGCAAAAATTTCGGTTTTCAGATTTCTACGGAAATATACATTTTGAACATCCCTGAATTCATTTTGACTATTTTCGGTGTGACGTCTGTACGTACCTATGAATCTCGCATAATTCATAAAAGATTAAACAATGTTGAAATTTTGGATTTTGGACTTTTTCTTAACTGCAGTAATAAGCCCTCGTTGAGAGCTTTTCGATGATTTGTCATAAGTGGTAATTATTTTCATTAGTTTCATAGTTATAGTCAAATAAAAGTTTAATTAATAAAATATTTGTGCTTACAAGGGGAAGGCAGATCGGTTCGAATTCGACTTCATATACATATATTTTTTTTTACTTTTTTTTTATTTAAATATATTGATTTATTAATAATTATTAACTTCTGATTGTAAAAAAAAATTACGATAAATAATTCAATAATAACAATTTTAAAAAAATACGAAAAAATCAGAAGTTATTAGGGATATAAAATTTTATGTACTTTTCATTTTAATTCAATAATTTTTACAATCAGTGGTTAATAGTTATTAATAAATCAATATATTTAAAAAAAAAAACAAAAAATAAAACATTAAAAGCATATACATATATGAAGGCGGATTCGAACCGATGTGTGCATGGTTACGGATCCATTCTTTCTCACTTACACCACATATCTACTTGAGCGACATAAAACAGAATTAATATATAAACTAATATAAAATGCTGATACGGACACCACAAAAAAATGTGATGCAATGTGTTATTCACCACAATCCAATTGCGTATCTGTCCACTTTATTAAAGAATTGGAGGATCGTATTCCACTTTCAAATGAAATAAGTTTAAATGAAGTGCTGCGAAAAATGTGTATATATAATTTAATAGGCGTACAAGGAAGTCATGTGTGTCCACATGAGATTTAAAAAAAAAATTCTATTTAAAGTTAATTTTGAATACAGGAAGAAGAAGAAGAAGAAGAAGATATAATGTATTAATTTAACAAAATTAATCAATGTAATTTCACTTAATCAGTTATGAAGAGGAAAGTATTTTAATTAAATTAATTAAAATAAACAAGTGATAAATAATATGATAATGTTTTATTATATCAATTATGATTTTTATTACTTAATTTATTAATTAATGAAATGTAGTTACAATTATTTAACGCTAAAAAAAGTCCTATGTTGGATATCCATAGTAAAAAACATAAAATAAAATTATTACCTGCCATTTCTGTGGATACCATACGTTATCCATTACAAAAAGATTTAATTTTTTTCTTTAATTCTTGTACGTTAAGTTTTTTATTAAATTGTATATCCAGTTAGTAAATTAAAACAAAAGTATTTCTATCAGCAAAAACTTGTGTCTAATGTAAACAACTTTCTACAGATGTGTATAAATAAACCGTGCAAAATGTCAGGAACGTTTTTTTTGTAAAATTTTTCTTTCACTTTTAATCTCTTAAAATTTTTCTATAAAAATGGATTCTCAGCAAAATACAAGTATATCACAGAAAAACACTTTGATACTAAATAGAGCTTTCATTCAATTTTTCTCTATACTTTTTTTATAAAGTTATTTTGTTCTATGTATAAATACGATCTTTACAGAGTAATATCGAAAGTTAATCTGTCTGTTTGTTCTCGCATCACGTGAAAACTAACTGCTTTCAAATTTTCAGGATACATTCGTGTTATCCCAGGGAATGTTATAAGTCATAGACCGAGGTCCTAGACCTCTTGGGGATGAAGTTGAATTAAGGTCATTCATTAAAGAAAAATAAAACATTAATCCTTTTACTTTATTACATTTCTGTCATTGTGGCAACCGAAATAGGTTTGAGTTTTTCGGCGGCAAAGGTGTGTTTAGTTATCATAGTTATTACTATTCTTTCTTTTGTTTTATCAGATTTTTTTATCAGGTTTCTCTAAAACCTGAATATTTTGTTATTTATCAATATTATACTCATAACCATGAGAGTAACGAACACTGCGGGGGTCCAGGGGGTGGACCTACCTGGCTAGACGGTAATGGATAGCAAAGCGAGGTCTGCGGCTCTGAGGTAGGATCCGTGGGTCCGGGGTTCGAGGGGACGGAGCCCACTGGTTAGACTTTTAATCATCTAGCCGGTGGGCTTTTAATAGTCTACTAAGTCAATCTTTCTCCCTCACACACACTCTCTCTCTCTCTCTCTCTCTCTCCCTCTCTCTCTCTCTCTCTCTACACACACACACATATATACACACACACATACACAATCAAAATTTTCTTATGAATAAATAAGACAGTTCTGATCTTACTTTTTTTTATTCCACAGAGTGATTTTTGAGGGTTCTGTAATTTTGTCTAAATAATTTCAAAAAAATTACTTTTACATTACGTTTTACAACAATTACGTTTACAAAAAATTACTTTGTCTACATAGGCAATTTGAGGCAATTTTTTTTTTTAAAAATATATATATAAATATCTATATTTTTTACATTTTTTATCATCACTGCCTAATTGTGTACATCACAAAATAATTTTGTTATTTAAAGAGGTTTATTATAAAAGTTCAAGAAATTTTTTTCGAAAAGTTAAGGTGAAAACTTAGTGAACTATATTTTTCCTCAATTTCCAGGTAGCCCTCTAGCTCGTGTTGAGTAACAGTAATTTAACTACAATCCTTTTCGTATGTTTATTAAAACGCATCTTTCTTTCATTTCAGTTTTTTGGGGAATATCTTATTCATATATATGTTTTTTGGTTTTTTTAGCGTATCCATGTTCTAAATAGAAATAAATTCAAAACAAAAAAAAATTGAATAAAATCAAATAAAATCACACTAAGAAGTAAAAATATAAGAAAAAAATTACTAGTTCTTCCTGAAATTTAGAATTTTCAAAGTCGGCGCCAAATATAAAACAGATTTAATTAATTTGGTTTTATAATTTTTTTTTTAAAAGAATTTTTTTATAATTTTTTTTATTTTATTCCATCTATTATTATTATTATCACGTGTATTAAAATACGAAAACATAACATAAAACCCTCCTACATAATATAGTTTACACAATAATGTTCTGTAGACATTCATAGACATACTTCATTTTCTTGAGTTTCAATTATTAGTATTCTTTTAAAAACTTTTTTGTATAGTAAAAAAAAACAAAAAAAACTAGATCATACAAACTAAAGACGAAGAAGACTGATAAGAACAACGATCAATAAGTATATAAATTTAATTACAGTGACTGCACAAAATTCTATAAAAGGTAAAGTGGACGTATATTCATCTTGAAATACAAAGAACACATACAAGCTCAATATATAAGTTAGAATTCACCTTCGCGTAAAGAAACAGGAAATAGATATAAAGTAATTTAACCAAACGTGCAAATTTTATATGTAGCACGTAAACTTCATGATCACAAGAAACTGGGACAACGAATGTAACTGAAACAAAATCAATTTTACAAAAACATCATTGAACAAACGTGACGTAATTGAATTATAATATTAGAATACATACTTAAAGGATTTCCTAACAAATTGCAAGGTTATAGTTATTAACATCAGAGAAGTTTGTAATATCACTAAAGAAGGGAATGGTTCATAGTCTTGAAAGAATCTTCTGAATCTATCTTCTGGAAGAGTATATACATTTTCAGTTATTTAAAAAATTATTAGTGAATTATATTTTTCATTTTTTTAGTCTATTCTGCCTAATTATTTTTTAAGGTATTTATAAAATGTTTCAAGTTTTCTCTATTTCTCTTTCATTGTTAGACTAAGTCTTTATTTTCTCCTAAAGTATTCTATCGGATATCAATGTTAATACATAATTCCAATCTTCTCCTGCCTACTTAAATTTTATCTCTCTCTAAACTATAACTGTGTCATTCACCTTTGTTATCTTTTCTAATCGTTCATTTCTTTTCTCATGTTTTACATTCTTAATTCCCGGTTGTAGTTTCCTTTCTCTGCTCACTGCGTAAAGATATGAAAAATATTTTGTTATTTTCTTTTTATACTTTAAATATAAAGTAGTCTTCCTTTACTTATATAGATGATTATGCATTAATCAACCTATCTTAAGTCTTCTTCATAATTTTTTAATCTTCATAATCAAGCGTACGCTGTATTTTTTGCAAAGTATAAACGGAATTTTCACGTTCTGTATATCTGTTTATTATTAACATTCTTTTCATTAATAAAACTATTCAACAGTGTAAGCATTTTATTTAATAATTTAAGACATAAATTGCTTTGGAGATAATAAAGCGGTTTATTTAATCTGTGGGATATTTTTTCACTTTTCAACATATCTCCAGTACTTGTCCCATCTCTGAATCGGTTTATTTAGCTGAAAAGAAATTTTTCTTTCTTTTTTTTCCTGGGCGCACAAAAGTTTTTACTACTAGCGCCTTCTTGAGTAGACCAAACTAATGGAAATCCGATGGGGCAAGTCATGACTAAATAGGAGTGAGGAATTACTTTCTCGTGCAATTTGTTGACGGTTTTTCGAATTACCTAAGCTGTATGAGACTGGACGTAATCGAGAAGCAGAATTATGCCTTTGAGTAGAGATCCAGGGGGTTTTTTCACTGCTGCTGGATTCACTTTGTTGATAAAAATGTGACAATAGTATTCGCTTCTTATCGTTCGCTGATCTAGAAATCTACAAAACTGAACCTTTTGTATCCCAAAAGAGTGTCATGAAGATTTTCCTGCTGACAGCCTGGTTTGGAATTTTTTCTTGCCAGCAGAAATCGTGTACTTTCACTTCATGCTCTGTCTTTTTGAGACATGGTTGTCACCATGTCTCAAAAAGCGAAGTCTTTTCTCCTTACGGTGATCTGTCAACTCTCTTGGAACACATCTTGGGATTGTTTTAAGGCATTATTCTGTTTCACAATAACGCCCTGACTTACACAGCTCAGGTAACTCGAGAAACGATTAACAAATTACATCGGAAAGTCCTGTAACAAATTACAACTTCAGCTCGTCATAGAGTCATGGCTGAGAAGGCGCTAAGAAGTTTAATGGCAATGACGATGTCAAAGAAGAAAGCTGTTTCGGAGATGAGACATGTGTAGAAATTACGTTGAGAAGTGACAAGAATGTCCCGTTGATTAAATAAATTTGAGCTTTTCGGTAATAATTTATGAATTTTTTCAACACTTAATTGATATTTTCCAGCTATAATCTCAACTTTAATCCGTCGGTGTTCTTGGATGATAGAGACCATACGAGTTTGAAGCACTGAAGATGAAATTTCAAATGGATTCCAGAGCGGTACTCGTCAGTTACTGAAGTTCGACCGTCTTTAAGTTTTCCTACTATGTTGTAAAACTTTCTGTGGTTCATACAACTTTGTCCGTAGTTTAGTCATACCAGAGTAAATTTTAACCGGTTTTTTATCCTCGGAAAGCAAAAAATCGGATCACTGCATACTGTTCAACTAATTCGTAACCTTCAATAGGACTCGCCAACGTAAAATAACATTTTTAGGTTATAATCAAAATAAGTTTACTCAAACAGCTGATGAAAGGTCATCACAGGGTTACCAACATACAGTTTTGAAAGTATCTTGGTTCTCTTACTAA
This sequence comes from Lycorma delicatula, assembly GCF_047948215.1. Lineage (NCBI taxonomy): Eukaryota > Metazoa > Arthropoda > Insecta > Hemiptera > Fulgoridae > Lycorma > Lycorma delicatula. The sequence goes on along the minus strand of NC_134462.1, from coordinate 41,423,026 downwards.
CTGTTTTCCCTCCACAACTATTTGTTTCTAATTATTGAATGACTCTCGACCAAACAAAATGTAGACATCATAATGAAATCTATGAAAAATTATAGTAGATTAATATTAAGAACAATGTTCATTGGTGGTAGGATTTCTCTATATATACTTATTGTTTTTTGTTCCTAAAAGGACTTTTTTGATGATGACAATCTGATGGTGATTAATAATGCTTTTGTAATAAAAATTCCGTCGAAACTATCATATCTTCAAAAAAATAAATTGCGTTAAAACTCATTTTTATTTATTTAATTTTTTCGCCTTTAATAACAGTGTTTTTATCGAATGAATTTATTATAGTCTTGAAGCATCTAATAAAATTCCTTGACCTAGACTACATAGTGAAAAGAGTTCATTGTTTTAATGTTAACACTAGACTTAAGAAGTTATAAGCACAGTACATTGCTATATGATGTCCTATTATTCTTCATAGTTCGTGAAGTGAAAGCTTGCACGAACTATACCGCTGCTGATTTATTTATCATTAACATTACTACAGTTTTGATATTATTAAGTTTTATAAACAGTTTATCGATACGCTTCAGATAACATAAAACTTTCAAGCTACTTGTTTTTCTCTCTCTCTCTCTTCGTGTAAGATGAAGATAATCCGCGATATCTAATTCATTTATAAAATCTGTAAAGAAAGTAAATTTTCTTATTTAACATTTAACTTACTTAATATCATTTTTTTTAGTTGATTACTTCACTGTATAAACTCGAAAAAATTTGCGTAAAAATATGCACGATTTTTTATTAGCGTATATTAACTGTCAAGCTTGACTGGGATTCTAACACGGGTTGAGATGCCTCTACGCTGTCAAGAAGGTCGATGATATATTTTTCGTATATGTTATCTTTTTTGAATTTATTCTACACAACTTTAATTAATTATACTATATTTAGATTTCTTCAAATTGTGTTTATCGTCCATTTCTTGACATAACAATCGATTTTTATCTATGATTGTGTTTTTATAATCTTGATATCATAAAAAAAAAAAAAATTCTAGATAATGGTAAATATTTAAAATAATTATAAATTTAAAATTAGTTGGGATTGACTTCTAATGAAGAAAGAGAGAAGTAGAGATAAATAGAGAGAATAAATAGACTTCCATAAATTTTTATTGTAAAAATTCGTCGTTACATCAATGGAAAGTCTTTCTGCTCAAGAAGTCTTAATTTATAAGCTGTAATACGAGTATAATTACTTTAAAATAAAAAAAAAGATTTTTTTTTAAATTATTTGCAAATGCTAAAAATATTTTCAAAAATTTAGCAATCTATACCATTGGTCATATTAACGCTTAATCTGATTAGTGAAATGTATTATCTTATTAATCTAGAAATTCAAATTTGTAGTCCAGTTTGATAAATAAATACATTGCTTATAAATAAATTTTCTGTGCTGCAAATAACAGATCTGTTTTTTGTTCAGAAACTAAATTTTTAAAATTTTCAAAAAAGTGTTTGTGCCAATCATTTAGAAATAATAGTTTATATTTTTTATTTAAATTAAATTAATCAATTTAAATTCAAGGATACAATAAGCATGATGTCATTTTTGAAATATAGTCAACGTTTTCCACTCATCTCAAATTCAACTCACAAATCCAATAACATGAACAACAACCTTGATATTTTGCACTTAAAATTCATAACTGAGATTTCACTAAGATTCATTTTATATTAGATTTGATATAAAATCACTAAATTTACCCCTTCATTTGATTGCCAAGAATTACAGTCTGGCTTAATTTTCTCGAAGGCGCAGAAATCAGGGCAAAATCTTTCACCAGGCGACACTCACTAACAAAGAGTTTCCGAACCTATGTTTATATGAAATCTTTCTTTATTTTCACCATTAGAACATATCATGAGACTTTTTTCGTGGAAACCTTTTTACATTTTTTTGAATTACTCTTACACACACACACACATATATATATATATATATATATATATATATATATGTGTGTAAGAGTAATACTCTTACAGAGAGAGAGAGAGAGAGACAGACAGACAGACAGAGAGAGAGTGATTCCAAATTGCACGACAATTTCTCCGGAGATGATTCTCTGGGCAAAAGTAAGAAAAAATTTCATATAAGTATAGGTTAGAAAACGGTTCGTTAGCGAGTTTCGGGTCGCAAAACATTTAGCCTGCTATCTTATCTGTTTTCTCTATGAAATTAAACCATACTAAAATTTTTGGGATACAATTTTTTTTCTTTTTGAGGGATAAATCTGATTCGTTCTTTTGGTTTTCGATCTAAGAAATTGAATGCAAGTGGTCTCACACCTCTCTCACTTTTTTTTAAAAAAACGGAGTAAAACACGAAAATGTTTTATCGAAAAATACACTTGTTAAGGTTTGGAGTTAAATAACTTTGTTAATTTTCTAATAAACGAATAAAAATTTCTAATTTACTCTGTAGATAATTTAATTCTGAGAATACTGATATAAATAACGTCTATTAAAATTCAATACAAATTCGAGTAATTTAACTTTAGTTAGAAAAAAACACACAAACTGGATCGGAAAATGATTTCGCGAACCGAAACTCGTTATGTAAACGTTATATGAACATTTTTTATTATTTTTGACTATAGAATCATCTTCCGAGACTGTCGTGCAGTTTGGAATCACTCTGTATATATACCGATTTAGGAAGAATTTTTTGGACGTAATTTTATCTTAAAAAATTGTTTTATTAAATTAAAATATTTATTTTATTATAACAATTTTTTAAACTAATACAGACTTGCTGCCTAAACACGCGCGCCCGCACACACACTCACACACACCCATTCAAATATTTACTCACAAGCGCTTTATATCCATAAAAATAAATAGTTACTAATTTTTATGTCTCAATTTTATAAATAGTCTGATTAAAAAATCTTTTTCAAATAAAAACCAATAATTTTTATGTAGAATAAAAAAAAAAACACCTTCTAAGAACTTTCGACTTCTGTTTAAACTTGAAATGATTTTTTAAAGTACATTTTTTTTCGTTTTAAATCGTATATTTACAATAGTACTTATACAATTTATTTTTTGATACATCTTAAATTTATTATTTTCGAAATAAGTAATTAAAAGATTTTAATTTGATAAACAAGTATAAAACTATATCCACTTTTGAAGCATAAAATAAACGTGATTTTAATTAACAATTATTTTCTTTTTTTTAAAACAGCCTTAATAAACTCCCCTGAAGAAGGCTGAAATGAAATATAAAGAATTATTGATTCGTAAAAAGATCAAGTGAAATTGTCATTTTTCCTTATTTTATTCTAAAAAAAAGACCATTGTACAAGTAATATATTAACTTTATCCGATATTATTTTTATGATAAAATATTTATTTTATTAGAATTTCTTATATTAATTATGTCAATAATTGTATATTTCTTAAATATGCGTCTTATTTAATTTTATTATATTACTATATTAATAATAAATAATCACAAGTGTCATTTTTTTAAAACAATCATTGCATTTATGAGCCTATTGTTTATAATAATTATAACCCGTGTAACCGCTTTAGTTCATGGTCTTGTTACAAATTATTTTTTTATTAATTGTAGTTAAAATCTTTCTCCTTCGATTTTTTCATAATAGTATTTTATTTTATTGTATGCGTCTGTTAATTTTTATGATATAAGTTCTACATAAATAATGTAATTTAAAAAAAATAAATTGTTTAAATTACATTTACAAGTTTATTGATTATCTACAGTTCCTTGAACTGGAAAAATTATTTATTTTTTAAAAGTAAACTATTTCTCAAAATTCTGAATATTTTTTCCGTAGAAGAATATAAAAAAATTTGTTATTTATTTTAACTCTTGTCCGATGCAATCATTTGTTAAAATGCTTTCCCAGTGATTGAATAAACTTATTTTGTTTAGAGAAGAACTAAGGGATTTGGTTTAAAATATTTAAAAAATTTAAAAAAAATCTGTTAAATAAAATCTGTTTATTCTCCCGTACTGAATAGAAGCAATATCGGGGTATTTTACATTTTTTTGTTGTCAGAAGGGATAATGGTTCTTTCAGGATTGATGTCTTATCTACTACTGCCTATTTTATTATGGCACATGCCATCTAAGGTAAGTACAGAAATCTGCCTGGTCACATTCTGTCAAAAATATAATTGAAATCTCATTACAGTTCTTTTTCCTAAGAAAATTCAAACTCATATATTTTCCATTATGTTATATATTCTATTGATCTTAGAACAATATTTCTTTCTCTTATAATTTTTATCACAAAAATTTGGCCGAAAAAATCATCTTTGAAATAATATATTTTTTAAAACTATGGAAATTTCTATCTTTCTCTTGGATCATTAATAATATCTGGCTCTTACTACTCGATTTTTATATCCATTATATCATTTTTATGGCTTTTTCATCTTCAATGGGAGCTCTGACTAAAGAGTTATTAGCCTTTTTGGATGGATAGTATTATTTTTTAGTCACCCTGTTTGCTAATTTGTTTAAGAAAAGCAAAAAATATTTTTTGCTTCAGTATATATTTAAGCTGTTCAACGCAAAAACTTTAATCATATACATATTGCTCTCCAAAGAATTGTGGGCGTAATGGCAGTCTAGAGGAAATCTTGAGCCATTACGTTTCAATCTGATCGTTTGTCTCGTATTGCGTTTTCTACGAAGATTTGTCATCATTTTCCATCACCATTCTATTTTTGATCTATTTTACCCTGTTTTAGATTTTTAAGTTTGAATCTGATCCTGTATTATTAATGTTTGGGTTGCTTAGAAGCAGAACATTTTTGGTCTGATCTGATCGACAAGATGATTAGACTAAATCGCGGATCCCTGTGTTTTCTGTCTTGTTATTACACAGTAAACCCAAGGCTAAAGTACCTATTGAATAAATCGGAGCCTTTTAATTCGTCTTAATGTTCAAAATTTATCGTTACTATAATAGACGCATATTCTTTAAGAAAAAAAAAAATAATAATAAAAATTTACTTCTTCAGTTCAAAGACTTATTTTTTAAAGTCGTACTGTGAATATGAATTCTTGGATATAATTATTAAGAATTATAGTGACAAAAATATCTGAAAATTAAAAAAATGAATTAAATTAATTTCTTAATAAAATAATCTTGAAATTAGTATATAGTACATGACATCTTTAAATATACTGCATTACCAATGTATTTTGGTTATTCGGATTTAATTAATGTCATAGGTTTTATCAGCAAGATTTAAAAAAGACCAATTGCAGAATTCTTACTATCCTGAGGCGGAATACTTGTAATATCGATGAAAAAAGCAATTAAAAAGTAGAAATAGAAACAAATTATTTCTTTATATTATTGCTGTATACATCCTTTTCTTTGAAAGGATTAACTTGTATTAATATATGAATTCTTATATATATTATAGGTCATCCTTGAGCTCTATAAATGTTATTGTATACGTTTACATTAACATAATAAACAATCACATAATATACGTCACGACCCCATCAAACGTCTAACAGCTATGTTACACGTAGTTATCCTTTTTAATATAATTAGAAAAAAAAATACTAAACTACATTCTCTTTGATGAAATAATTTGCAAATAAAATCTTTCCTGGTTTATTTTATTAATTAATTTATTTGAATTATTTATTAATGTTATGTATATTGTCTTTATTATAATAATAAAAACAAAAAAAGACAGTTAAGTTGATTTCGAATGATAAAAATTATTTATACATTTAGCATTTTTTTTCTATCAGTTCATTGAAGATGTAGTACGTGGAAAAAATTTAACGGCGTAGTTTTATATGAGCTGTATGAGTATTAAATTCAGATTGCTGAAGGCTATTTATTTTTTCATGAAAAAAACAATTTAATAAACTTGAACGACAATGTTTTAAATTAATGTAACATTTTTTTTGCGGATCGGCAAACATTTTTTGTATTACATTAAGAGAATAAAATATTAAAATGGAATTGAAATTTAACCTACTCTTTATTATTAAAAACACCAAAAAGAAGTAAATTAACCAAACTTCTGTTTGGTGTAAAAACACCAAAAGTAAATTAAGCAGTTATGAAAAAATATTTTATTCAATCGAATTTTTTGGAACTGTGGAAAATAATTAACTACTTTTTATAATCGAATTTGTTACAACATTGAATTTCTTAAACAAGAAGTTGTATTATAAAATTCTTAAAGTTTAAATTTTTATACAGAATGATTCACGAAGAATGTAGCAAACTTTCAGAATATATTTTACTGGTGAAAATAAAGAAGAAATTTCTTATAAGCACAGGTTCAGAAACCTTTACGTTACTACCTTTTAAACAAAGTTATTTTACGATAAAAATAAATTCGTGAGTTTTTCAAGTCGGTCATTTGTCTTTTACCATAGATTTCTCGAAAAGTCCTTAAAGTAGAATTCTTGGATCCTTTTTTTCTATTTTTTTCATTTCAGATTTCATAAAAAACCCACTAAATTTAGTCCTTAATTTGGATTAAAACGTAAATAAAATGAAATTCTATGCAATATTTCTTACTCAGCATGATTTGAATTTGTTGCTTTACACTATTCTATCCCATTCTTTGTTGTAGCTATGTATAAAACACTGAAGAACAATAAAAACCATGCTGATGCTTTGTCTGAAAGTAATATTTTTCATTATACACCTATTCCTTATGGTAAACACAATGAACGTATAATTTGTAAAGCTGAGTATTACCTGTATTTCGATAGAATTGACCTGCTCATATAGAACCGAATATTTTACAAACTAATCACATAGAAACTACTTCACCACTCACTATCCCTATTCAACATGGTAAGGTATGATTAGTATTCTTGAGTATAACTGAGTTTATTCTCGTGACTTTTTATGTCAATTCGTCTATAAATATTAATTTTATGGGAATTAAATGAAACATAAATACATTAAAATAAACACACGTTAATACAATTAAAACAGGTTTTTTTTTTCTTTCGCGGAATAATATAGTCAGCTCTACAATTCTGTAACGTTTAGCAACATCGTTGCCAGATTTTTTTATTGTTTGTCATAAAATTGTATATATATATATATATATATATATATATATGTGTGTGTGTGTGTGTGTGTGTATAAATAAAAATTAAAACCTGATCAATTTATTAGTGTATTGTAATTTCTTCAAAGCAACAGTTTGGTCAGTATAGGAGCCACTAATTAATTGGTTTCTAGATTTCCCGTCGCGGCTTCGCTCGCGAAATATATAATCAGAATTATAAACATAAATTATCATCACAATGTCACCAAATTTGAAAGAATCAATAACGGTAGTATAAAACTGAAAAAAATGTAAAAAAACAAATTGTTTTTTTACCCGTTAAAATAATAAAATTCAAAAAACCCGAAAATGGCTTTTAAATGTTTATCTGAATAGTATTTGCAAGCTCAAATCGAGTGAATATTTCTTTTAATATAGTCGGAAATTGGGAAAATTTCAATCACTGCTCAAAATTTTTTTACCTTTCTTCACCCTTTTCAAGATTGAATTTCGAAAATCTAGAAATCGGCTTTTAGGTATTTACATGAAATTGCGCTCGCACACGTACGTACGATCGCGCGTGCACACAAACACACACACACACACACACACACACACACACACACACTCCAAAAATCAAGTTGATATTTTCATTTATTACTGAGATATTAAAAATATAGTAAATTTCATTGTTACTCCATTTACTCCTTTAAATTCGGAATTTCAAAAAAAAAAATTTAATTGCGGACTTATACGATAAGAAGAACGTCTATACAAATTTTCATCAATCTATGTTTAGTAGTTTTTGCTGGCCATCGATTATGAATCACTCACGACATGTTTTTATATATATATGTAAGTAATAAGGTAATGTCAACTGCAATTTTTTTATTTATTTATATAAATATCAGACGCTAGTTAAACTTGTTTCAGGAAAAGGAAATGATGTATAAATACAGCTTGTGCGTAGATGTAGTCAAGACGGAAATTAACTGGCCTACGGTAATTAAAACTAACTTGCAAAACACTATGCAACAAGAACTAATAAGAATCAGAAACAGTCATGTTTTACACTACTTTCTTTCATATCTTCCTTCACCGTACTTTCGCGAACAGGTTTAACTAAAATTAGAACTGGTTTTTATTTTTACAAGTTATGTTGATAACTTGTTAAAATAATATTCAAATAAAAAAGTACGTGATAAAAAGGGTGCTATTCTGAACTGTTTAATAAATCATAACAATTTTATTCATTGATTATATTTTAAAAAGTTCACTTCCTGATTTAAATTAATTAATAATTTTTTCTTTTGTGTTTTTATTTCTCGTACTAACTGTTATACAAATAAATATCTATACCAAATTAATTAAATCATTTTAGTTCTGTAATAATTATTTGATTGCCATAAACGTTAGGGATTAGATTGAGAACTGTGCATTTAGTGTTTTATTATTCATTTTAAAAACATAAGTCCTCTTTGATTGTTTATTATTTTCTTATTTATTCTAACATTGATATTTTTGATTTTATGATTTTTTTTATCAATTGAAGTTATTTATCTTTTGTGTAATTTATAAAAATTCTTTACGATGAGGAATAGAATTATTACTTTTTAAATTTCGTTAATTTATATTTTCTTTTTTTGTGGCTAATTAAAATTTTATTTAAAACATTATATATAATAAACTATTTAATTTGGGCGCTCTTATTTTTTTAACATCTATTTACAATGTTATAGTTCAGTTATTGGACCACCCACTTTCTTAAAAAAAAAAATTGAAATTATTTTTATGAAAATTAAATGAAATCTTACCTACGCAGGTGTTTTGAAAAATAATTTTTTTTCATTTATTTTTTTAAACTATACTACTAGTTTTATTGTTAGAGATGTATTTTCATGTTATGTTAACATTCAGTTTTTTTATGAATGTCTCTTTACAGCTTCAAAAATAGTTTGGCCCTTAGTTTATAAATATGCCTCATTTAGACGAAAGAGTAATGAAAATTTTAACAAAAATAATTAAACTTATTTTTAAGGATATTTAACAAATTAAATACAGCAATCAATAGATTAATGGAAACATAATTCAAAACATATTGAAATGTAGTCCTAGAAATTCTATTAAATAATGTTGGCATAATAAGAAAACAGCAAAAGATAAAAATCGCAGTTCTTATGAAATAAGTATTAACGCTTTCTTTAATACTTGCCGTTGAATATCTTTATTTAAATTAAACAAGTTTCGAATAATTTAATCTTCATTATGATCCTACACTTTTATTCAGCAGACTACTTCTGTTCAGAAAATTATTATTATTATTATTTATTTATTTATTTGTTTGTATTTTTTGTGCAATAGGACAGCTAACTATAGCCTTTGTATATTACACAATAGTAAATAACAAAAATATCTATATATATTAAATATAAATTAAAAATTTCAATATAAATTAAAAATACAAAATTTAATCATTAGTTCATAATAATTATTAGTCATTGGTTCATAATCATAGCTCATATAAATTATTAGTTAATAAAAATAACAGTAATACTGGTGTTTTAATTATGTTACACAATTATATTATTATATGTCTTTGCATAAATACAAGATTACAGATAAACAAACATGTACACATAATTAAAAATACACATAATTCAGGAAACAAATTTAAATAATTTAGTTTAATAACAATAATACATTAGTTATAAATTCAAAAAATTACATCTTATCTCCTTCATCCAATTACATTTAATTAGAATTTCAGTTACTTTTACAGCACTGTCAATATATATATATATGTGCAGGTAAAATAGACACAAAATAAATTTACATCATTGCTATACAATATAATTGATTTTAATTATTAAAATATTTATTTATTTATTAATAGAAAATTGTTTTAATTTATATAACTTAACTACGGTCAAGCAGAAGAGGGTTAGTGAAGTTCTGTAGTAATCCAGTATTATGGGTTTTTATTCTTTTAATATCTATATTATATCGGAGTAAAACCAGCTCAGTTCAAAAACAAAATTCTTCCTCGGTTGAAAAAAGTCTATTTTATCATATTTGTTTACAGCAGTTAAGCGCATCTCTATAAAAGTTCTATTATTCTTCTTTCTAGTAAGCTTCTTTCGATCAGGAGCAATTTTTCGAGATTGATTAGGTGTAATGTTTCAGTGTCATGCAAGATTACTGGTCTTACTACAGTAATATGTCTTAACATCATGATTTTGGAGAGATTTTTCTTATTGTAGATGTCTTTGGTGATAAATCTAAGCTTCTCAATTTTTAATATTCTATTTTCACTTGACACTTTATCTATTCATGTTTTCCCCCGAATAGTTCACTTTGGAATACGTTAGATTATTGGTTTCCAAACTTTTCCGAGTTGCGGCGCTCTTTTTCAATTAAAATCTTTCCATGGCGCCCTACCCTAAGTAAAAATATGACTACTTGTAAGTAAGAGATAAAAATAAATAAAAATCGTGTATCTTCATTATTTTTTTTACTTTATTAACATTTAATTAATAATTATGATAAATGTCTTGGTTCATTTAATTATAAGGATTTTACAATATTTTGCGGCGCCTCTGTGAAGAGACCGCGGCTCCCCGGGACGCCGTGGCGCACAGTTTGGGAATCACTGCTTTAGATCAATTATTCATTTGCAGTTTCTTTTTCTGTTTTTCTATCTGTTGTTCTTGCGTTTTAGTGCTTCTTGGACTGTTTTATTTTCATCTTTTAATAGTCCCTTTTTGAAATTTTTCTTTCTCTTATAATTTCTTCAGTTCTTTTAGGTCTTCGTGGACTTGTATGAATCATTTGCCTTTATTTTTTTTTTTTTATTTTAGAAGTAATCAAAGATTTCCTGTTTATTATTAGAAAAAAAGACCTGCAAAAGATAATACTGTCAAACTGTTTTAGATGAAGAGATGATAAAGTCTTTCTAGTTATATTTTTGAAAGTTGTACAGCTTAAGTTTGAATTAGAACAAGACAAGATGTGAAATATTCTAATTTTTGGAATAGATGGGCACTCATTTATATATTGTGGTTGAATAGGTATATGTTTATTTTTAAAAGAGGAGACGAGGTGTCAGGTAATGCAAATTCCTGGCAAACTAAAGATTGTAAAAATGAAAATACTTCAGTTTTTAGAAATTTAAAGAAATATTTTTTCTACAAAATTTATTTTGATGAACCATTTGTAGATCTTAATAATACAAGTATGAATATTAAGTATGAGTATTAGTATTGCAAACTATTGTTACTTTTATGCATATTTATATGAAAATAAATTTTTATTTATCTTGCAGGCGTATTTATTTTAAGTGACTTATTTTATTTATTTATTGTTGCAGGTGAGTGTCTAATTTCAAGTAATATTTGACAAAAATAAATGTGAGTAAACTTTTTATCATTATTTTATATTTACAACCTTTTGTTTAAGAACCCCTATCCTACTAAGAGACATTTGTATGTGGGTCTGTGTTTGTGTACGTCCCCCTTAGCTTAGCACCGGAATTTACCGATCACTAACGGAAAATCCCGATTCATTAGTATCAATTTTTAGAGTTAAATTTCTAATTTAACTTTAGTTATATCAATTTTCATTATTAAAAAAAAATATTTTTACACAAGAGGTAATCAGTTTTGGACACCTAATAATCCGATAATCCATTCCGAGACGCCGCCCGTCAGAGCAACCCGCCCGGAGGGTCTAGCTGCGGTAGGCGTGCCTATGGCACGCCTCTATAGTTAATATTATACTAACGGGAATCTTAGCTTTTATCTTTTTCTTTTTATTAAGTTTGAAGTTTTCAGTTTGTGAATGATTAAACAGTTTTTTATTTCTATTCTTAGGGTAGCGGAAATATGTTTAAGTATTATAAAAGTATAGTAATATATTTTTTATAACTTTCGAGAAGGTTTTTTTGATGTTAATATTTTTCCGTAATAAAAACCTTTCATTAAATTCTTCTTTTTCTCTAATTGCATACTGAAAATTGAATATTTTATTTATATATAGATTCTAATTTAAGTTTTTAATGATGACCAAGATTACAGGTTGCTTTCTGTAATTATATAAAATATATTTACTATTTTAAATTATCTAAAAATAGCTTTTCATATTTGGTAAAATATTTGGAAGATTATACTCACAGTTTCGAACTTGTTATTGGGATTTCCTTTTTTAATTTCAACAAAAATGAATTTATGGAAGCAATTTAATTATCAATTAAAATGGCTTTTATACTGAAGTTTAACTTTCGTAAAACTTTTAAAAGTAACGGTTTCTTTAATATTCTGACAAACATTAGGTAGCAGTACCTCGCTTATCTATACATGAACACACAAACACATAATTTATATATATGTATGTTTTTGACTCTAATAATAAAAGTATTTGAATGAATAATTTACACTGATTGTTACAATCGGTATAAAATCTGACCTTTTTTTAAGTGCATTGTTCCAATGCCCTGGTAAATACAAGACACAGTACAGTTTAATGTTTGCTAACAATCAAAATTTATGGTAATTTTACTGCGAAACCCGTATGCGGGTATTATTTTCTGGGCAGCGTGTTCCAGAAAATAGAGGATCTATGCCGTGCCGTGACGGGACGTCATGATATGGATTGTCCCGCGCTCATTATTATTTTATAATAAAAGGATATAAACGTAGTTAAAATGTATAACTAAAAAAAAATAAATACTGATTTCAGAAATCCTAAAAAAATGTTGTTTTGCAATTTCTATAAACAACAGTTAAACTTAATGTACAGGCAACCTCAGTGCTGTTGGGTAGTTTGGAAATCACTCTTAGTTTGGAAATTACCCATATGGTTACGTTACTGTAGCATTATATAGTTCTCGAGATTAATCTTCGATTCGACTATTTTCATTTTTTATCTATAATTTCACCCAAAAAACTATAATTTCTATAAATCTATAAACTCAAATCTATAATTTCACCTAAAATATAATTTTTAAGATTATATGTACGAGTATTAAGTATCTTTATAAATTTGATTATTGCCTTGAAAAATATAAATGTTTGAACCGCATCGTAATATTTTTGGCATAATAATTGAAATTATTAAAATGTGGCCTGTCTTGTAGTTATAAATTGATTTTAATTCGGTTTGTTTTAACGAATAAGAAAGGCGTGTAAGTTATTATGTTTCTAGAAAAAAATTTGTCGTATTAAAATTATTAAACGGAAAATAATTTTTCGTTAATCATTCTGTCGGTTTTATTTAACTTTTTTTAATTTAAAACTATGATATAAAATTCTTATATAAGTAAAAAAAATTATATAACTAAAAAAAAAACATCCGAATTTCCTAAAATTGATAGGTACCCCCACTACCTCATTAACATTACGGAAATGACATAGTTGTTTATGGTCTCTCGTTGTATAGGCAGGCTCGTTTCGTCATACTTAAATTATCGATACTTGTTTAATACCGTCACTAATATAATTGTCTTGTACGGAAATGTGATAAACATAAAAGGGAAAGCGATATTTTGGTAGCAGAAATCAGTTGATGATGTATCAATTGAATTGTCCTTTGTCTTTTCTTACGGATCAAAATTGATAAATACTTTTTTTTTAATAGAATGTATTTTCTTAGATAAATTGATAAACAAATAATTATGTTCTACAAATACAGCAAACATTTAGACTTAAAATTTCGTTGAACTTATTCGCATTTGTTTAAATAAATATTTTAAAGGCTGTTTTTAATAAATTCGTCATCTTTGCTAAATTACTTGCACACTGTTATATTTATTTAAAAAATTGTGTGTGTATATATATATATATATATATATACTAGCATCCCCGTCGCGGCTTCGCCTGCGTTATATGGTTACTTGCGTTTCCTCGTCGCGGTCAAGGGATATTTAGCTGGTCATGGTTCGCTTCCAGCCGGATTTCAAAAAGAAAATGCAAGATTCATTTTAATCCTTTAAACTTGGAATTTCAAAAAATTTATAAATTCGTTTTTAGATGTTCACATAAACATTATATACACCAAAAATCAAGTTGATATCTTCATTTGTTATCGAGAAAAAAATATTAAATTTTATTGTTACTCCATTTTAACCCTTTAAACTGGGAATTTCAAAAATATTTTTGTTATATGGATTTTTTTTTTTAATATGGATTTAGACCTAAGAACACGTACACAAATTTTTATTAGTTTATCGCCAGTAGTTTTCACTGGGCATTAATAAATCAATCAGTCAGTCAGGAAAAGACGCTTTATAGATGATTACAAGAAATTATTAATTTCTATTTATTTTGTTATAAAACAGAAAATTTTTTAATTTATCATATTTTAAGCTTAAATTTATTTTATTTAAGCCAGATTTTTAATTTTGTTGTTACTCGGATGTTTGCAGTAGTATTAAGGCAGTAATTATTTTTTTTATACTGTAGAGATAAGCAAAATTTAATTCCCAGCGATAATTGTAAATATTATTCGAAAAATATTGGATAATTAGTAGAAATTTAACAGTTTATCAGTTCTTTTTTATAATATTTAAATTTTTTATAATTATGTAAATAAACGTTTTAGTTAAATGCGTGCGCATACATATACACAAAAGCACGGGGTTATACACGCTGTATTTATTACATGTAAGTAAATATGTCTGGTTAAATTCAGGAAAATATTTTCACCCTTCAGAAAACAAGTTAATATAATAAAAAATTGGGTTGGTGTTACCTATAATTATCTCATACCTATTTCCTATCAGGTTGAGTATCATGTTCAACTTTAGATTTGATCTAAAGATTTTTTTTATAAGGTTGCGTTTTGTGTGTGTGGGCTATATAAAACTATCAGTAGTATGTGGCTTCGTCCACGTGGTTTTCTATTTGTTACCAGCACCTATGCATGAAAGCAGCAATTATTATTTATATGAATGAAGTTTTATGGCAGAGCATATAAAGAAAAAAGATTCCTACGTTTTAGACATAAATATTGTTATTTATTTACGTAAATATTCATGTATGTTGTATTTTTCTCCCTACTTGTTTCAAATTTCATGAAAACGATTTTTTTTGTTTATTGTTTTACTTCAAATGATGGGACATAAATGAGTTTGTTATCAGGAAAATATACTAAAATATAAAAGCTCTCTTTTTTTAATAAATTAAAAAAAAATATATTATGGTTTGTGTTAATCGTAAGACATCTCAAATTAAACTATAATTGAAGGAGACAAGATAAGCCAAACAGGGCTTGTACAGCTTCAAATCCAGTGAGGTTTCTATTCGACACTAAAATTAGGATACTTTTTTAAGTTTTTAACACTGAATTAAACATTTTTTTAAAATGCTTATTGAGCGGTTAATAGAGTAAGGGAAAGCCCTAATCTCTATGATACCATTTGGTTAGCAGCTAAGTTATTTTGATAGTATGAAGGTTCTCCCTTATTGACATCAACAGGATTTTTATTCATCCCTTAAATCAGAAACCTTTTTCTACTTTCTTGGCATCATAGCTCTCTAGAACAATGCTGCAAGAAGGAAAGTATGGCAATCAGCCAAAAAATGAGGTATGGGTTTTTTTTTCATTTATCCGTGTTTCATGACCCAGGAACCACAAAAAACAAAAAAAAAAGTGTCGAGTACATACGTTCGTACGTGTGTTTGCGTGTTTGTAGCTTAATAATTTTTGACTGGATAAACCGATTTTTATGACATTTGTCACAGACTCGTGTATATAGGAAATTAGTTGGTAAACGTATCAATGTCTCCAGATGGAGGGGTGGTTAATTTCTTTGGGATTAATTTTCTTAAAATTTTGCAAACATAACCCCACTTTATAATAAGCTCAATACATCGTAAACGCTTATCTTACCATTAAAGAAAAAATTGCTCCTAAATCTCCCCCTCCCTAAAAATCGAAAAAAAATTTTTTTATTGAATATTTTTTAACCGAATATTTTTACGCCTTCCTGGGAATACTAGTACTGGAAACAACCCAAAAAATACTTTGGTGTAATGTTGGTGATAGGGAAGCCGATAAAACTAGAAATATCATGATTAGTAAACGAATCATGTGTCTTTGCGTCAGACAGAATTGTGAATAGTAAGTTACGTTTGTATCATCTCGTTACGTTACAAATTAATATATATATATTTTTAATTTATCTGTTAATAAAAAAGTATGCCTGTTTAATTATATATTAGTATGAAAAATATGACTGGGAAAAAACAATACAGAATTGATTAGTGCAATTAGGTTTATTTACAGACAGGAAATAACAAGAAATTTTCGTGAGTTAAACTAGATTTGTGTGAAAGTGAATACTGACCGGTAATTTTCGGTAACTTAAGTTGTCGTTGCTATAGATTGCAGCTGCAACGTCTGCGTGAGTGAGTGGACTGTTCTTCCGCGCGTTCTGGTTCGATTAAAACAGGAAGTGGACACAAATTTTGTTATTTAGCAGGTTATACTGAACTTCAAAAAAACATCTCGTGCATTTATTATAGTTATTATATTGTTGTTAAAATATTATTATTTACGCAATATTTTTTTATTTTTTATAAAAATGATTCGTAAAATGTACAATGATGATCTATGTATTTATAGTTTCTTGTTATTATTTAATCGTATATGCTTTATATCGGCTGAAAAATAAGTAGGATTTTTAACTCTTTTATTTGATTATGTTTTCCCTTTATAAAAATAAAGAGCTATATTAATTTATTTCAAACATTTTCTAATTTTATTTACAAATATATTTTTTTTCGACTGTTGTTGAAAAGAAATAGAAAAAAATTTACGTTAAAAAAGCTTTTTTGACAAAAAATAAGCAAATAAATGAAAAAAAAGAAACAAACATATATTGGTTTGTAATTAATATTACTAATTTATTAATTTAGTCGTTACTTATTATACGAGTATATTGTAAAACAAATATTTTTAGCAGGCGTTGCAGATTGGGAATAAAAATACAAACAATTGTTGTACTGATTTGAGTTGGTTTGAATTTGACGTTTAGATGTTTTTAAGCTAATTTACGCTTTTTACTGGGATCATTTGACATCACCTCATTTTTTCCTTTATATTTTACGCTAATTCTAAAACCCTGGCTAAGAAAATTCGTTTAATATAATATTTTGTTGGTATTGTTTGTTTGAATAACTAATTATTAATATATTTTATTCAATTTTAACAGTTGTTTAACAATACATCATCTGTTTTTAATCATTTTTACCAGCTATTTTGTAATGAATAAAAATGTGGTTTATCTGGAATTGATTTGAAAGCTGTTTTGATCTTAGAAGGTTAAAATTTTCACAGAATAGTTTCAGAACCTTCATTAAAAGTTCTGTTAAGTTTCAATAGAATTGGTGGGGGAATGGATGAGTGATACTAAATCAAAAGCGTATACCTATTTATGGGACACTGTATGTATATAAATATATATACACTTTTCCCGCATAATCTACATACGATGATTTTGTTAAATATTCAAAATGGCCATCAGGGTTTAAATTTTAAATAACATTTTTTTTAATGGTTTTTGAGGGTAATCTTGTTTTCAAATTTATATTTTCTAGATTTCAAATTTTTTTCCGGTTTATTTTTTCTTCTTCGAATGTGGCTATTTAATGTAGTCATTATATGCTACTAGTAATATATATTAATTCGAAACTATTGCGATCCCATACAAGTTTTCACTTCGACCGTGCGGTCTTAAGCAGATATATATTTTTTTTATACCTTTGTATAT
This sequence comes from Lycorma delicatula, assembly GCF_047948215.1. NCBI lineage: Eukaryota > Metazoa > Arthropoda > Insecta > Hemiptera > Fulgoridae > Lycorma > Lycorma delicatula. Next base: position 41,405,188 of record NC_134462.1, on the reverse strand, counting down.
TTTTAATTTTGAAACTAGTTTCACCTTCAAGCTTTACTACCTTTTACCATTCATTACCGGTAAAAAAACTTAAATTTAATTAATTTGTATATAACATTATTTCTATTAGATTTTGGCGAGTAAATAAATTATTACTTAAAATTATTAATTAATTATTACCTAAGTATATTACAAATAATCTCGTTACTGTTTTATTTTTGTTCCACAGCATTTTGTTTTTGATAGAAACAAAAAATTTTCAACTATTTTATGTAAATTGTTAATTTATTTACGTAAATAATTGTTTTTTTTTCCTAATGTGTACGTTGCAATCTGTTCAACTTACGAATAATAAGGAAGCCCCCACCCACGGCCTAATGAGATGATGATGATATGCGTGACATGTAAAAGAGGTGTAATCTTGTACAGACTCAGGCCAAACCATTTGTGAGACGTATGGTTAATTGAATTCCAATCACCAAAATACACCGGTAACCACTGTCTAATATTCAAATTCGTATAATAGCAACTAAGTTTACTAGGATTTGAACCTCAGTTGTTAAACAACTGATTTACGACGAGTTAACCAGCCTGGTGGGCCAACGTAAATAATTGTACGGAATTTCTTTCACAAGAAACAATTAAAATAAAAATGGCAAAATCTGGTGTTATTACGACGTTTATATTTTTTTAAAAGAAAGATGATTGCTACTGTTTGAAAATAAATTTTTATGTTGTATGGTGTTAAATAAATAAATATGACGTATGCATATTAGTGATTAAAATATATTCTGGTTTTGTTCTTTCCATGCAGGGAAAAGAATGACTTTAGAAGCCTCACGCCGGTCACTTTTCTCCCAGTAATACGATAGGTAGATCCATAACTGGTTATTATAAAAAAAAGAGTTGCATTCTTTCCCACCCTACCCTTCACAATTGTGATCTATTGTTAAGAAATAAGAAACAGGAATTATAATGTTAGACTTTATATTTATATCTGTATTTATTAGGTGAATATATTTTTAATGTCCTTTCTGCGATGATTCTATATATTGTGAAAAACTAACTTTAAAATTTAAGTATTTTTTTGCTGTATTCTTAAAGAAAAATTTAGTAAAATGAGATTATTTGAGTGATTTAAACTTTCACATTTATAATGTGATATAATTAAATGTCGTGTTTTTTTTTTCCCCCAGCTGGACATAAAATATTTTTTTATACATATTTTTCGGTCATATAGAATTATATAAATGCTGTGTACCCAGTTCGGTATTTGGTATTGCGCAGTCTAGTGTCAACCTATCTTAAAATAGTACCGTTAATTTAACTCCAACAATAAATCCAGTTATAAAATGACACCTATAACAAAGGATGTTAAAATTTAGGTAATACTTTTTAAAATGGAATTAAATCAGAGTCTTTTTTTATACTTTAATGTTATCTGTTCAGAATTGATTCTAGTCTCTCCAATAACAAAGTACGGTGCGTTGGTTTGTTTGCTGTGTGTGCTCAAATTTTTATTTTGAATGATGCGCATGAACGATTTATACTTCTTGATACGAACGATTTATCTAAAATTATATTTGTGTTTTGGGATAAAAAAGGAAAACATTAGGATTAGAGTTGTATTAAAAAATCAGAACTCAAGAAACAGCTAAAAATGTTCAGGATTTTGAAACTTTTCGTTGTAAAAGTTTTTGTTGTTAGTACGCTAAATCCATAAACGTTATTTAGTTATATAAACAAAAAAATTTAACAAAATCGTGTTAATGAAACATAAACCATGTAACATTTTCGCGGCGGGCCGTACGCTCACCTCTTTTCTAGTTTGTAATCAACATTAGTGAATTGTAAAACAAAAAGTATATTTCATCAGTCAGTTAAATTTTCATTAATTCTTATTAAAAATTATTTAGTAATCTTTTGTTAAATTATTAGAAATTAAATCCAGCTACTTCTTTTTCCGTACCATTCGATTTGCTTTCAAATGCTGTAAAATACTAAAGTTCAAAACTTTTATAATTCCCAATTTTTTTTCATCTCGATTTTGGCCTCTCTGGACCACGTAAAATAATCTTATTTATTCCTTTTTTAACAGTATTCTTTCATTCTCTTACTTTCCAATTCCCTTTTGTTCTTCAGTCCATACTGTAGACGTTTTCTTCTCTTTCTCCTGGAAACCCTTAAAAAATTTAGTAATATTTTTAAATTTACTTTTATCTTTTATTAGGCCTTTGTAATTTTAATCTCCTCCATAATATCCTTCCTTACATTTTTAAACCAGTTGTTACTTATTTATTGAAGTGTTCAAAATATTCTCTTCGTTAATCTATCTTTGTACATGCAGGCTAGGTGCCCATAGAACATAATTTGTTTCTTTCGAGGGGTATTGGTTAGTTTTTCCCCGTATAGATATAACTTTTCGTTATGTCTTTTTCTATACTCATTTTCTCCCTTTGTAGAACCCAATATTTCCTTAAAATTTTTCATTTCTTCTAATTCCTGTTTTTTTCAATTTTAAACACTCAGATGCTAGCAGAACGGCTGACTTTATTACAGTATTGTAATGTCTGATTTTAACATTGATTGAACTTTATCTTTTGTTGTATGCGTCTTTTGTCACTTGGTAAACTCTCTCCATTTTATTCACTCTTATTCTTTCTCTAAACCATTGAGCTGTAAAATTTATCCTAGATATTTAAACTTCTCAACCTTATTTATGCTACCAAATTTTTCTGTTCAATCTTCTTGATGCCTTTTTGATATTTGTTTTGTACTGAATCTTCTCAAACGATACCTACTAACCAATTCTTTTCGAAATTTCCTTTAATAAATTGATTTCTTCTTTTGCGTCATCGATGTATTCTGAAAATTTAACTAATTGTCAAAGCTAAGCAATTAATTTATAAATTTTCTTTTTTTATCCAATTTTTATTTTATTCAAATTTTTCTTTTTTTATTTGCTTTTCCCATTCTCGGATTATCTTTCCTAAAACAATAATTTTAATTCCCATTATTATTATTATTATTTTTTTTAACTGGGCAGTAAGCTTATGGTAAAATACCCCTGAATTGTATGAGTAATTTAAAGTAATATCTGTTTTAATAACGGTATGTATTTGTATATTTAACTGATTTTGCGAAAGGTTTTATTTTTCTAAATATATAAGAAATTTACTTACATTTAAAAGTTAATATACTAAAAAAGTATACTGAAGTTAATTACTTAAAGTAATATACGTTAAATTTACTTTACTTAAAAAGTTAATATTTTATTAAATGAAAAAAAAATAAAATAAAAAATTAAGTAAAATATGTAATAGTAAAATAGTATGAAAAGTACTTTTTTAAAATAAAATCTACGAGTAACCAAAATATCCGACAGATTTATCGTAGCAAAATTTCGCGCAGGTATGAAGTAAATTGGCACGAGTGGTAGCGTCTTGGCCTTTCATCTGGAGGTTCCGGGTTCGAATCCCGTTCAGGCATGGCATTTTCACACGCTACAAATCATCCATCTCATCCTGTGAAGTAATACATAACGGTGATTCTGAAAGTTAAAAAAAAGTATGAAGGAAATATATATAGATGATGAGCAAATGTTGACGACGTGTTCATGGACTAGAGTATGATTACATTTAAAATTGTAATGGAGGAGATTTATACAATCATTTTATTATCTTACCCAACTTTTAGTTCCTGTTTTCTTTTAATCGGGAAGTACGAATAATAATGTTATAATATTATTTAAATGTTTAAAAAATATACTTAATTCATTATTTTCGTAGGAAAATTTAACAGATAATAATAAAAAATTATAATCATATTATAAAATTCAAAATGTTTTTCTACTTTTTACATCAAAATTGAAAGTAAATTTTTCCTCCAATTTGAAGATCCCCCTCGTCTATTATCTATATATAATATAGGTTACCTCATTTTATTTGGTAAAATGATGTAATCTTTTTCAAAGTAGAAGTATTATTGAAATGAATCAACCATTGCATTATTTTATCGTTAATGTGAAATTATTTCAGCCAACTAGCAATCGATGATCATTGGCTGTTTTGTAATTCACATTTCTTAATCATATTTATCTCTATGTTAAAAAAAATACTTACGTTTCTTTTGATAGTATAAGTAATGGTGCGTAATAAAATATTACAATTTTTTTATAATTGTCTGAATAGAAATAAATGATTTTGTATTCTGTCGGTTTACTATTCGATGTAATTTTTTTTTCTTCTTTTTATGTAGGGACATTTAATATTTAAGAAACCAATTTCTTATATAATCATTAATAAAATGTTATCAATCAGTGTGGTTTTAAAATTATTTTGAAAATAGTTAGTTATATTGTATGAGAGTAGGGTATATTTTGAGAACCAACTGAAAACAACTTTTGAAGTTTTCATCTAGGATTTCATTTTCATCTATAATTTTTCTAAATTGCTAAAAATGTTCACTCGAAGCAGTGTGGAGTATATGTGGAAGTGTATACAAGTATATGGTACTTATGGAATCCGATAAAAATATAAGTTTACGTAATATTTTCTTTGTTTTATATTAATATTGAAATAAATAATTTAATCTTTAAGAAAAACGTATTAGATTATATTTTCTGTTTAAATTTTCAGTTTTATAAAAAATTTACTATAATTTTAAGAGCCGTCCTATAAAAATGATGAAGTATAACTTAAAAGGAAGAAAAAAACACGTTTTTATGTTATGTTTATGTCTTAAAACACTGGTCTTTATGCAATGAAACTACAATACATACCATTTATGTATAGGAGATGCTTACATCCTATGTCATGTTTTCCTATTATATTTCTAAGTAAATGAAATTATTTTTTCAAATTATATAAAGTGAAAGTATTATGTAAAGTTTACGATTTTAATTAAAATTAACTTCTTAAAACCAACAATTAAGTCGACTTAAAAACCCCGAATAAGTAGTAAAACTTATTACCTTATCGATTTTTTTTTTTAATTTTTAAGTGGTCAGACAATTAAACTTTAAGTTTAATTGTCTGACCACTTAAAAATGTCTGAATCCAAATCATCGAAATTTTATAGTAGAATTTTAAGTAAAATGATTATTTTTTTTAATTCGGATTTTTTGTAAGTTTTTTTTCCAATGTGTACGATGGAATCTGTTCAACTAATGAACAATAAGCAAACTTCCCCCCCCACCCCGTGACCAAATGAGATGATATGTATGACATGTAAATGAAGTGCAGTCTTGTGCAGACCCAGGCATTCCTGGGTGTACAAAAGTATACCTTGGTCTTAAAGTATACCGGTATCCACTGTCTAGATTCAAATCCATTTAAAAGTTAAGCTTATTTGATTACGTTTTAATTTATTTGATACATTTATTTAAGTTTATTTGATTACTTTTTTTTAGTTTTATTTTTTTTTATTCATGACATTTAGGTAGGGCGATAGGCCGGTAAAATCTTACCCATATGAAAATTTTCGTTCAAAAGAGAGATAAGCGAAAAACCTTGACAAAAATAATTAAAGGAACTGAGTGAAACGACATACAAAAACAACTACGAACTTAAACAAGGCTCTTTGGAATGCATGCATTCCAAACCATACAGCTTTTATTTTGTACCTTTATATTTATTACCTAATAAATACTATTACCTAATATTATTTATTACCTATTTATATTTATGTAGCTTTTATTTTGTGAGTTTATACACATACATTTATATAAAATATAATTACATTTTTTTCAAATAAATGTTCAAATTTCAAAACAAATTTTTCATTCAGTTTTCTTGAAGTTACACTTGAATACACTTTACATATCAAAATGAAATCAGGTATATCATTACAGTCCCATACTAAGAAAAAATTATGACATATATATATATATATGTATGTCATATAAAAACGAAATTCTTTTACTTATATAATCGTCTTCATAAAAATCTGGAAGAAAATTACTAAAGGACCATTAGAGGAACTTTCTTCATTAAAAATAAAAAAAAACAAAGAAACAGAATTTTACGAAATTATTATATAAATATAAATACATTCGGTTTTCTCTGAGGACTTTTTTTTTAAAACGGTTGTTAAAGAATTTCCTTATTTAAGTCTAAATATATTAATCTGTTCATCGAGAAATTATGTCACATTTGGTTTTCAATTTGGATGTTTTAATATATATTTGTTGTCTACTTAATGTTATAATACACGAAAAAAATTAAACGAATAATAGATTACTAAAATGGTACCATTTTATAAAATTTTAAAATAATTACATCTTAATGCAACAGAATTTATCCAATCAACATTCAATAAATAAATATAGTTTATTTGTAGGATTCTGTTTTGTCTCTTCTATATTCCCTAAGATGTTAAAAGAAAGAAGTAAATGAATTATTTTTATATAGAAATTGATCGTTTCAATAAAAAAAAAAGATATTTCATAAGTATTTTGTATTATTTAAATCAGTTAAAATGAATTACTGCATAATAAGAGAAAACGATGTGGGTTTTTTTGTGTCTGTAATCTTTCGTATTGCTATTTTTAGTACAATATTAGATTTGTAAGTATTAAATTGGGTTTGATTAATTTAGCTTATGTTCTTCTAAAAATCTGAAATGACCTTATGTTTGAATTTAATTTATATTTATTAGTGAGCAACATCACAGGAAAATAATTTCGTTTTTATACAAAAATGAGAAATTAGGTAAAGAAATATTTCATGAACCATTATTTTATTATATAATTCACACCTCTTAGTGCTATAAATAATTATTTATTTTTGTAGCTAATATAATTAATGATATATGTTTATTTGTCCTTTAATAATTAAAAATATTATAAACCAAACAAAATACCCTTTTTTTTCTTAACGAATAATTGAAATTACTGATTCATTCTCAATTCGAAAATTCTGAATGGACTATACTCAGATACTACAAGAGTTTTCTTTGATTTACTTACCGAATAACATATTCCAAATAGGATTTATTTATAAATCATTTTTTTAGACGAAGGAAAAACAATATTAAACATTTTTTTAAATAATGTAAAAACTAATATTTTTTCGGTACTTTAAATTTCAACTCTTTAAAGTTGGCACCAAATTGGAAAAAAAAACTTTCAATCATGAAATCAAGAGCTCCGTATTTAATTTTGACTTTAAACGTCTAAATTTAAAGAAGAATTGAGGATTTATTCACCACTTTTTTTTACGGTGGTTCAATGAAGTCATTTTAATATTTTTTTAAAATTATAATTTATTTCTATTTAACATTTGGTTAGGCCTACAAAAATAGAACTCGTATGAAAAAATGATCTTTAATTTTATAAAGACTATTTCTGAACGGTATCTAATGCTCTGTGAAATGCGGAAATTATTTCTTTACATAAAGTGTTCCAACAATTTTGTTAAATTTTGCGCAAAGTTATTTCAGTGACAACATTTTACATATCATTAGACTATAACAATCTAGTAATAAGCAATAGAGATAAAACTATTCGTATATGTGGTCCGCGTAACTGTAAGTTTGAAAAATCTTTCGTTTATGTTTACTAGAAAAAAACTACAGAGAACTACAGGACTACTACATCTACTAAATACAAAAAAGGTTATCGAAATTGGTGAAGTGCAGTTTATAAAAAATAAGGGGTGAATGTATCCAAAATTTAAAAACATACTGCTCGAATTGTATGTAAATGTTTTTATTTAGTCTGTTAAATTTCTATAGATCACAATCTTTCTTCTCCGATAAATTCTTTGATAAAATACAAAAAAATCTGTTGTGGACACCGCATGATTTCCTTGTACGACTATTAAATTACATATACAATTTTTAAAGTACATAAAATTTTTTGACTAATAACTTCTGATTTTTATATATATATTTCATTATATTTTTATTATATTTTTTCAAAATATTTCATTAATTACAATTTTATTTGGCTATAACCCTGGAACCATTGAAAATAAGTACCACTTATGTTATCGTTGAAAATCTCTCAACGAGAGCTTATTACTGCAGTTAACAAAAAGTCCAAAATCCAAATAATTTGGATTTTGGAGTTTTTGGCATTTTTGACCAACTTGATTGCAATCAAAAGGGGAGGTGCACAAGTAGATGTAACAGCAGACCTAAATCAAAAATTTCCACATTCCACAGCTAATCGTTTTTTATTTACTCTCATTAATCGTTTATAGAGTTATATGTCTGTACATACGTACATATAGACGTCACGTCGAAACTAGTCAAAACGGATTCAGGGATGGTCAAAATGGATGAAATCTGAAAATCGAAATTTTTTGAGATCACAATACTTTACTTCGTACAAGGAAGTTAAAAATAAGCGATTAGAAAACCCATTTTTATTAAATGAGAAGTTTTTTGTCCGTAATTTTGAATATTATTCTCCTAATCGTAAGAACTCCTGTTTTTGTGGTTGTAAAATTTTGGTAGGATGTAAAGTAAGCGAGAAAGGTTTCATTTAAGTCAAATTTATGATTTGTAAGTTAGCGTTACAGATATTCAACTGTCAGATAAAAATATAATAGAAATCAATGCAATCTTTGAGTAATAGGTTTAATATAATTTATAGACTGATAATTGAAATTTTACAGTTGAAAAAACTTAAAATTTTATTATTGAAAAAATTGTACAAGAACGTTTTCCATATTGTATCTTAGTCATAAACGAAAGGGATTGGTAGGTAGTCGTATGAGAAATACAAGTGAACTAGGTAAAGTGAAATTTTGTGAAGGCGTGAAACGGCATGATGTGGTCCAGAAAAGCTGGCCGATGACGTAAGGACGCACTTTCGCTTTTATTTTACCACCGAAATAACAAACTCGGTTAGTGCAAATATTCCCAATGCTACTTCTCTTACTCTTGTTTCCTTATTTCCTTCTTCTGCATTTCACCTTCCTTCCTTTTCTTTCCTTCTTCCTTATTTGCTTTATTCATACCTTCCGGATAACTATAACAAAAATATATGTTATATTAATTTCTTTAGGAAAAAAACTACAGTTACTCCCACCTACCTTCTAATGTTGTTATTATTATTATTATTTCATTTTTTAATACAATTTTACGTAAAAAATCTTCTTTTAACTTTGAATATCAAGGCCACCTTCGTATGTTTCATTATAATCATCTATTTTTAATACCTATTCTTCAATATATTTTTTCACTTTATTATTCTTGGATTTTCCCATCTATAGTAATATTTACCCTGTGAGATAATATATTTTGATTCATTCTTTGAATTTATACGGAAGAAAATGTTGTTGTTATTATTATTTAAATAAAATATAATTCCGGAATTATTTCCAAGGTATTAAAAAATATATTTTTATCCATAAATTTAAATCTATGTATATATATTTTATTTCAAAACACATTTACGTGTTGTAATTTACTTGCATGGTTTGTAAGTATATTTATAAAAAGAAATTCGTAATTGATTCATAATTATCCCGTTTTGTAAACTCTTCTACAAGTAAAATCATCCTCAAAATCCGTTTAACAGCTAATTTTAGAAGTCGAAGCTAATTTTTTAATTGTGAGATAAAAAAAAGATAGGAAATCTAGGTTTTGTAGATTTTTGTCTTTTTCTTTGTATACTGGAAGTCTAGGCTGGGCTGAATGTTAAAAACTCTCAAGTCTGAGGTTTAAATCCTTGTAAAAGTAACTTATTTTTATACGGATTTGAATACTAGATAAAACGGAACGGAATACAAAGATATCGGAGAATACTTTATCCCTCTATTTATTTCAGAGCTTGAACATTAGTCCCTTGTTGTTGAGTCTTTCTGGCGGGTATTTTTTTTTTTTTAATTATTGGGGGGTAATTGCCGAAGCTTCGTGGTTCACGCGGAATGATGAGCTTCACAATTATCTGGAGCTCCCATCGGTTCGTGAGATTGCTCAACAGCGCAATGTCAAATACCTACAGAGGCTTAAGAATAATCTAAACCACTTTGCAATTAATCTATTCGATAACAGCAGACGTCCGACGGTTGAAACGAGTACATGTACTCGACATAGAATCTGCGTAACAGTTTGGAATACCGTCAAGTTTAGTGGTATCGTATCTAATTTCTTGTTACTTCTCTTTTTTATTTGTTATTAATGTTTGTTTTGTGGACTATATGGTGCTGAAATTAATGGTTTGTGATTTATGACTGAGCTTGAAATTTCATATTTGACTTTAAGATTGCTTGCAACTATTTATTGTGTATTATTTATTTTAGGGGTTCCTTAAGGACCTTCTTATCACCGGCTTTTGTCAGGAAACTTACTTATGGCTCCCCAGGGGAGCCGATTGTTATTATAATTGTTATTGAGCAAAAAACAAAAATGTTTTTTGGCGGTTATATATTTAATTCTAGTTTAGATGGACGATGTTTGGGATTGCGTTCCAAATAGTTTGTAATGGTTTAAAATATTTTACTTAGGTTATTCCTTGTGAAATTAGCAAGATATGTGCGTCTTTATCCCGTTATGATTCCCTTTCTGACCGTCCATTGAAGGTCTTTCGGTGGTAGTGTCTTTCATTCTAGTGGGAATGCTTCTGATGGGGTCCTAGTTTTTGGAGTGTCCAATCACACTCTAAAACAACAAAACTACATCCCTTCGCCGATGTAGGAGTCGTATATGGTGTCTGTAGGCGGTTACTTGACTAATAATTGTAAGACAAAATAACGAATAAAGCTTTCCCTTTTTACTACAAAGAGGATACGTGTACTCTGGTGGTTGAGTTCAGTTAACCAGAGTCTCTACAAGACTACATTTCATTTAATTTCCATTCATATCAACCTCGTTTTGTGAGGCCGTCGGGCTATTTATTCACACAATTGAACTGATTATAACGTAGGAATAGAGAAAAAAAATATTCCTGTGATTGTTTACAGTGTATGTGGTTTTATATATATATATATATATATATATATATGTGTGTGTGTGTGTGTGTGTGTGTGTGTGTGTGTTGGCCATTCCCGGTCTTTCTTATGTATGTGATCCATTTAAAGTACCTGTATAAAATATCATTAAGAGTTGCTATCTCTGCTGGTAGTCTCGTGAAGAAAAGTATTTTTAATGATATTTTACTCGTTCAATTAACAAATAAAAGTCCATTCAATTCAAAAGAATGTTGGTGAATTAAATAAATATATATATATATTTTTTTAATCATTCTCTCAGTATAGATTTTAGCAAAATAATTCAAGGTATTAAAAATAATTATTTTTGTGGAAACATTTTTGTATATTTTAATCAGAGAAACATTTTTGAATAAACAATGTCAGGAACTCTGGATAAATTTGTAGGTATATATGTCTGTATTTATTATTATCACGTTTGCTTTTTTTTTAAACATGCTTCTTAAATATTTGACTGAGTGTGGTCTAGGGTTTATGAAGCTATACTCTACCAGTTTAATAAAAATTACATTAAATATGTATATTTAGGAATATGAAAGTATTCAATATTTTAATAAATTACGAATTCATAAACAGTAATATTTTATTTATAAAAACAAAAAAAGTTTTATAAAAATAATGAACAATAGGATATAATTGAAGACTATAATAATATCATTCTAATGGAAATTTCCATTAAATAAAATATTTTATTAAAAATAAATTTATAAAAAGTTAATTCATATGCTACAAATTCGTAAGGTGACGTACGTATATGAATAAAGATTTGTATATGCGCGTATATATATATATATATATATATAATGTAAAATGTTTCAATGTCTCACGTGTGCTCTACGTGACAAAGTTTTATACTAAAACAAATATTCACACTAGATAGTAAATTTGATATCGCTTAATGTATGGACAATTAAATATTAGTCTTTATCTAATATAATATCAAACAAAATTACAATAAATCCACTAAAAATAGGAAATTTCTTATAATAATAGTAGTAATAATAATAGTAATAAAAACTAGATAATATATCAGTGTCAATTTGTTGAAACAGTTTAAATAAGAAGAAATAAATAAAACGTTTTAACTATAAGTTAGAACGTAGCTATGTTTACGTATTATTTACCAACGGGTAAAATTATAATTATAATATAGTGCAAACAAGTTTGGTAAATAATTATGTGTAAATTGAATGTCAGTTGAGGTAACATTCTTGAACGGTTCATCCGTTTTCAATAAAACTTGTCGTTTGATTGGTTCTTGGCTCTAATTTAAAGTTAATTTATGTACTGTTGTTTCAAAAATGTTCTTGAGTTGTAGTCTCATTAGTAAACAATTTTTTCCTTAGTTTATAATTTGAATTAATTTTAGTAAACAATTTTATGAATAGGTACATTTAATTAATCTTTTTAAAATTTGTAACAGCATTTTTCTCTAAAATATTTTAAATATTTTAAACGTTTTTCCAATTAGACTAAATATCACCTATGCATAGGAAATTTCGTTTGCTGATATATGAAAAGGAAAACTTTTACTTTTCCCTAATAAAGCTGGTATACTCATCTTATTATACTTGTGAATGACTATACTACCATCACATTTCATATTGAACAAAAACCATTAGAATACGACTATTAGAATATATATATATATATATATATATATATACTTGCATCCCCGTCGAGGCTTCGCCCGCGTTGTATGGTTACTTGCGTTTCCCATCGCGATCAGGGGGTGTTTTCCCGGTCAGAACTCTGCCCCCTGGTCCCCCCCCCCGTGTTAATTAAACTTATGCTTGTGAGAATCACAGTGATACATAAAAATTAAAGTTTGATCAGTATATAAAAACTATCAGCCTATTGTAATTTCTGCACAGCAACAATTTGATCCGTGCGGGACCCGAAACTTTCAGGGATCTGTAGAATGCGAGTTTCAAAATGGTCGGTCTCCATCTTAAAAATAGTAGTTAAAGCTGGTTACCCGTACGAAGGACGGGTAAAAATGTATTTTGCCCGGCTCTTACCGTTACTCGAAAAATACGATTCACTCGCCCTTCCCGTCTAGCCAGGGGGCTCTACCCATGTGTTCATTTAAGTCATGCTTATGAGAATAATAGTTAAAGCCTGTTCAATTTATAAAAACAATCAGTATACTGTACTTCTTCATAGCAACAGTTTGTTCAGTACAGGCCTTAACTTTGAATGATCTAAGAATGTGGTTTCAAAACAGCCGGCCTCCATCTTAAAAATATTAATTATAACTGGTTACCCATACGAGGTACGGGTAAGAATGGTTTTCCCCCAGTTCTATCGTTACCCGGCAAACACCACTAGGAACCTCCTTCTTTGAAGGCTTCTGACATCTGTTAAACTACCACGTAGCCCTTTGGAACTATTCTGCTCTACTAAAAACGCCGTATTTCGTTTTTGGTTTTTTTTTTTTAATTTTGAAATTACTTTTGTTTCATGTTTTTTAGCCAAGTAACCGGAGGCAGATGCAGCCAGTCGCGTCGTACGTACAATAACAGTGGCTGTGATGACTGAGTCGCCGCACAGTATACCGTCGCACACCTTAAAAAATTGAAATTTAAAAAACCCGAAAATGGTTTTTAGATATTTATTTGAAAGAGTATTTGTAAGCCCCAATCTAATGAATATCTCGTTTAGTATAGTCGGAAATTGGGAAAATTTGCAAGTATTGTTCAATATGTTTTTACCTTTCTTTATCCCTTTCAAGGTTGAATTTCGAAAAAAAATATAGAAATCAGTTTTTAGATATTTAAATGAAAATTACACACACCAAAAATCAAGTTGATATCTTCATTTCATACCGAGAAATTACAAAAAATATAGCCGGGTTTAAAAAAATCCCAAATCTAACCCTTTAAATTCGTAAATTAAAAAAAATCTAGAAACTAGTTTTTACATATTCAATGAAGAATAGACACAAAACATCAAGTTGATATCTTTATTTGTTACCGAGATATTAAAAAAAAAATAGTGAATTTCATTGTTACTCCATTTTAACCCTTTAAATTCGGAATTTCTAAAAATCTTTTCTAGTGTGCACTTTCACCATAAGAAGAACACGTATACAAATTTTCATCACTTTATCTTTTGCTAGGGGTTGATAAATCAGTCAGTCAAAACAAGTTGTTTTATAAATATATACAATAACTAAATGTGCTTTATTTCTTAATTAAAAAATTCTGTACGTTGTTTAAATATAAATAATAATAATTCTCTGCTTATATCTAAATATTAATTTCTTTTTTAAATAATAAATGAAAAAATGGAATTGTTTGTTAAAAAAATCATCTATATATATATATATATATATATGTGTGTGTGTGTGTGAGCGCGTGCGCCCGCGTTCACGTATGTTTTTTTCAGTTTTTGACAAAGTAAATAAATAAGAAATGCGACATTTAACTATTAATTGCATTGTTATTATTTTTTTTTGCGTGTAAAAAAATTGTCAGACGATAGATTAATAAAACAAATACAAAATGCATTGAGTATTTGACAAAGATTACAATTTTTGATTTGTTTCTCTTTTATTTAATAAAATTTAAACAATATTTATTTAAACAGATTAATATTTTTTGTTATATAATTTAATAATAAGTAATTTAGGAATTTAATTACAGTATTTCTTAATAAGTAGGCAATTTTAATTACGAAAAAAATATAAACATTTAATTAAAAATAATTGGTTACTTTTATATTTAGCTCTTTTTTTTTATAAAAAAAAAAATTTGGAAAGTAACGTTATAATAAGATGGAATTGTAATGTAAGTTATTTTACATACTCAAGAGTGTAATATAGCGCTCAAGTATGTCATGTACGTACTTTAATGTTTGTAATTTCTGGTAAAAAAAAAAAAAAAAAATTAATAATAAACAATATTGGCAATAGATTTTATATTACTATAATATACAATTTGTTTATATATCTCTAGAGCTGAAACGGCTAAACCAATCCGAAATTTTTTAAATTTTTGAATACTGATTTTAGTAATAATTTGTTTTCGTGTTTCATAACGGTATAATAATAATAATACTATACAATACATTATTCGTTTTTTATAATACATATTTTATTAAAACCTATCGCCTGCAGTAATTCTTCTTCCTTGTAGATAAAGAGCTGAGGGAATTAGATCAATTTTACCTAACGTTCATCAATGTAAAGTACTAATACGGTTATCACCATGCCCACCTTCCTTTAATTTCTTCAGTTACTAGTACCGATTTTATATTGGTTAGTTGCTTAAGGAATCGTCCATTTGGTACACATTGTAACCAACTGGATTGGTCTAGTGGTGAACTCGTCTTCGCAAATCATATAATTTTGAAGTCGAGTTTTAAGGTTCAAATCCTAGTAAAGTCTTTTATACGGATTTGAATACTAGATCGTGGATACCGGTGTTCTTCGGTGGTTGGGTTTCAATTAACCATACATTTCAGCAATGGTCGATCTGAGACTGTACAAGACTACTCTTCATTTACATTCATACATATCATCCTCATTTATCCTCTGAAGTAATATCTTACGGTGGTTCCGTAGGCTAAACAGAAGAGAGGTACACATTTTAGATTAATGAGGTCACAAGTAACTTTTAGATTAGAAAGTTCCAACTTCGTTAATCAGATATTTTTATCCTCAAATTTCAATTTACTGTTTCATTATACTCATGTGAGTCGTAGAAGTAGTAAATATTAATCATTATTTCATTACGAAAAGCATATTTCAATTTATTACTCCTTAATATTCGATCCATTCTTTTTTATGATGGTAAAACATGCAAAGAATTTGAAATCAAGCGGTATTGATTAGGATTACATTCTCTTAGAGTAATGATGTTCATTATAAAACCATTATATATGGTAAATAAAGCGAATTGTTCTTTTACGTGGCTGTATATTACATACGTTTGGTATAACTGGCTTTCTTATATTCAATAATTTATTCTCCTCTGTGAAGAAGGGAATGGGTCACTTACAAAATTTCTGATTTTATTTTAATTATTTTATTCTGAAAGTCTTTAGATAGATAGTACAGCTTTCTTCATTTTAGGGTCCGTAAGCAAATGCATTTGTGTAACGAGTCTACTTGTACCTTGTTACATCCACGGATCATCAGGCCAGAATGTGTTGTTAATTAGAATCCAACAAAGAATTAGGCCGAAGGCAATATTGAGGAAAGGTTTACCGTTAAAACGTGGCTGGTTCGGCAGGGCCTTGTTTGCTGACCTTTCCCGCAAAGAGAGACGCTTAACCATCCGAGCTAATCCATTAACCATAATTGATTTTAAAACTAAGAGACAGTGTGAACATAATTTCATAAAGATTGGTTAAAATTTAGAACTTTTGAAGTAAGAATTTTTGATGATGTTAATATCCTTCTATGTTTTTAAAAGTATTAATTTTTTACCAACAAAATAGATGTTCTCAGTTCGACCCGTGTGTGGGGTTTTTTGTATGTAATTTATCATTAATATTTATTAAACTGGAATTTTTATGACTGCTTTTTATTTCATTCTAGAAGTTCTCTGAATTTTTTCCAGATAATTTAAGTAGAAGATTCTTTTTTTTTAAGTAACAATTATATGGTGAACATAGGTGGCTGGAATGTACAAACGTTTTTCTTATCAGGCTATTTTTTTTTTAATTCAAGCCATTTTTAATTTTACCCTTTACCGGGTGAAAATTTAATTACTTTCACGTAAAAGTTTTTAAAAAATTAGACTAAAATTTAAGGTTTAAAAAGTAATACACATTCTTACATTCCATGAAGCTTATGTTCTTTGGTAATCTGTATGTTGTTTGTTTGGATTAGTTTTAATATTTTTAATAAAATGCAGGTTTTTTATGATAAAATTTCTTGAAGTTGGTTTTAAAAATAAAAAGTTAATTTTCAGAAACCAAAATTAATAATAATAAAAAGGAATCCAAAAAAGCACTAAAATGTAATCAACAATACCTTTTAGTTATTATATACCATTTTTTTTAAATGTAGTCTCAAATTATAGGAAACTGTTTGTTTTATTTGGTGATAATTTCATAAAGTTCTAGTTTAATGAACAATGAAGAAGTATATATTTTTTTCAGTGTGATTTTGTGTAAAGTGTGGTTTAATATATATCCTTTTAAAATGTATTTCTTAGCTTATAATTATGTAAAATTTACTTTTAACCGATTTCAAAAAAGAGTAGGTTTTCAGTTTGACTTGTTTCTACTTAGATTTTTTCTGTATTTTCGACACAGAAATGGACCGATTTAAATTATTCATTCTCTGTTTTATATAGAAACAATTTCTTCTAGTGTTCTCACAGTATGGTTATTCCGGTAAAAGTAGTTGAAGATTTTTTATATGAGTAATTACAGTTTTCTGCAGGTGATTGACGAATTAACGATTTTTTTTTTCGAGAATATGAGCTCAACTGTTATGGTAATTAGCCCAGATGGAAATTTGTAGCGTATGAAAAATCTCATGCCTTTCCGGGATTCGAATTCGGAACCTGAATGAAAGTCAGAGATGGTACCACTCCACCATTGAGATCGGATTTTTAATTTTCTGTTTTATTGGATAAATGACTAATGGATTTTTAATAACGTAACGACAGATATGAATTTTTATATTGCAAGCACTTTCACGCGAAAATGAAAGAAATTGGTTAAAAACTTAGACCAAAAAAAAAACTATATAAATGTGCATTTCAAAAAGCCTTAGCTCACCGTCGATGGTAGTCTTTTTGTGGATATTTTGTATCCTTTTTTTATTTTTATCGAGACATAGATTTTTTTCTAGCCTTTATATTAATTTTGAACAGCTTTTTCAATATGGATAACTTTTCTGTAGGCCTATCCTAATTTTAAATAAAAATAAAACTAAAAAATGTATAAAAAATAATAAAGAATTTAAGTATGCAACAAATTAAGGATTGATAGGTTGTTTATATTAATTTATGTGCCAAATTCGTAAAATCGAAATGAAACATGTATTGGTAGAGCGTTTTTTGTTTTTACTAATTATAACTCTATTTCTATGTATTTCATTAAATTATTAAGAAATAAGTTCAATTCATTCTATAAAAAATGGAAATATTCTATTTATTACTTTTTTTGTAGTTTTTTTTTGTTTCCTTTTATGCCAGGAAGAAGCTAAGTCACGAACGTATAAAATCTTGACGGCAATATATTTATATTGTGGTTGTTGGGACAATGCTAGGAAATGTAAGATGTTTTTTCTTCCCATGATGTTTTAGTTTGCGTATAGGCTAAACGTATATGCTATTCAGTTCGACTATTAAAATATAGACTAACGTAAGCAGTCTAACAGAGGAGGTCGATGAAGGTGATAAAGAAGAATTGAAATTATATTTGGGTTTAATTAATCGAGTAGTATGCTACTATATAATAATTTTATCATATCAAGCGATGATGAGCGGTAGAATTGTGGTGTAGTAATGGTGTACTGATTGGTGACGGGGGGAGGGTTGATTAGTTGATAGCAACCGAAGCAGTCAGTAGTGGGAGAAAGTACAGGAGCGGCTTGTAGACTTTGAATAGATTGTTGTCAGTTGAGGTGTGCGCCTTGGCCGCGCGTGTGGTCGCGGAGTGTAGCTGCTCTAAACGGTATAATAAATTATTTATTTATTTTGTTTTGTAAGTTAAATATTCTTCAAATCAATCGACTTTTTTATATTTAAAAAAAAAAGTTTGTTCAGTGAAAAACTGTTTTCTTTTTTGTTTATATATAAAAAAAAAAGCTGTGGCAATGTACGAAGCCAAGTGTTTGGTAATGGACTATCAACCACATCATCAGCCTGCACAAAGTGCACAGCATCAATTGCACCATCAGTTTCATCAATTACATCCACTTGCACCTGATACTTCCTCTAGATGGACCCAATATCAACAACTCTGGCGTCAACATCAGATGTTTATAAATGGTAAATTAATATCTATTTTTTGTTTGTTTTGAATTATCACCTTCAAATGTTGTACAGTATACCTAAATTTTCGAACATTGTCAGTTTTTGACCGTCCTATTCATAGTTAGATATTTTATTAACTATGCATTTTTCAGATGAAGCATAATCGGCTAAATATAAGGAAGCAAAGAACTAGTTATATATATAGAGTTATGAATCGTCACTTTTTTGTAATGTTTCTAGGCTTTTTGTAATGGTCATTGATAAGTATTAAACCAACCTTTTAGCCTGTAATGCACTTATATAAGTTGGAAATATTTTGGTTCTATGTTAAAGTTTAAAAAAATAATAAAATAAACCAGTTCTTCTTATTAAATTAACGGATTACCAACAATTTTTAAACACATCTATTTAGAAACACTTTTATATTTCATTATCAATTAGTAATTACAAAATTAAGAGAACTTCCTGTAGAATTATCATACAGATAAATGCTATGTGCTCTGAAAATATATGTATTTGTGTAGCGCACATTACAGCGTTTCATAAAATAACGTCCTGAGGATATTAAAAACGAACGGCAAGAAACGGTAGTCCATTTTTTTTATTAAATATTAATATCCTCTACAACAGATAATTTTATTGAAACGGGGAAAAAATTTTAAAAATACTTAACGTATCTTAAATATAAAATTTACACAACACACATACTTCTCAGATCGGAAAGGAACAGGCTGTCTTGTACTGTTTACAAAATACACATCTAATTCAATCCAGGTTTTCAAAAGCAGTTACTGGAGTCAATGAATACTTTAAATCAAATCTCCAAGTTGTTACCCAAAATTAACATTTCAATAAATAGTTTTGAGTTAAAATACTTAAGCTAAAATCTAATTGCCATGGTAGTTTTTTTATGAATATTATTCTTTTTTCCTTTTTATCATAAATATTTTGTGATTTATTCTATATGTTTACAGATGTTTTATTGGTTATTCTATCTTTTTAAAGGCCTTCCTTTAGATCTTTTACCTATTAATAAAAGCTTAACAATATTAAGTTATAAATTATACTACTAGGAATAGTAGTACTGGAAGAGGCTCCAAAAAAAATTTACTATGCTGGCAATATAGGGTGGTGGGGGAAGCCAATCAAAATGTAAAAATATCGGCGTTTTGATTTTTAAACATTTTTTTAGTTTATTTAAACCTTTAATAATAGTATTAAAATTTCATCATAATCACCCCCACCCCAAAAAATAAATCGTGGGTAACTTTTTATTAGTTGTAAATTTTTCAGTTGAATTTTTTTAGTTTCTTCCATTTAATACAGTAAACGTAGAAAAATAAAAAAAATTCTTGGGAGATGATTTTCGGGGTGGGGAAGCTGAAAAAAGTAAAAAAAAAAATCTATTTTTTTTTTAACTTTTTTTATGTATAGTTTTTTTCCTCAATATAAGACTAAATAACCAATGCCAGGAAAATATTACAACTTGTTGTCAGCTTTTTTATATAAACGAGTGTATATATATATATATATATATATATATATATATATATATATATATATATATATATACATCAAACAAAACCAAAAAAAGATTTTTAAAAATAGATTAAGATATGTAATATAAATCTTTATCTAGTTAGTGCATCAATAATTAATTAATAGTATATACTTTTGACAGGAAAGAAACCTAGCCAACATCCTTTAAATGTTTAT
The DNA here is from genome assembly GCF_047948215.1 of Lycorma delicatula. Classification (NCBI taxonomy): domain Eukaryota; kingdom Metazoa; phylum Arthropoda; class Insecta; order Hemiptera; family Fulgoridae; genus Lycorma; species Lycorma delicatula. Next base: position 41,384,613 of record NC_134462.1, on the reverse strand, counting down.
AAGTTTTTAACAGCAGTTGATTGAATACATAATACCACTAGACCCCGACGAAAAAAAAAACTCTTCTACCATATAGTTAAATTGAAATACTCTATTGTAAAATCTATTTAATTAAGAGTGATTTTTAAGTTATTTAATTATTTTAATAAGTTCATTTATAATGCAATCATACTAATTTGTTTTCTCAAAAGGAAGACTTTGTAAAGAAACAGCAGTGGTTTATGAATTTAATTTAAAATAGATATATGAAGAAAAAGAAAAAAAATAGAATTTTTATTTATTCAATTTTTTTTTATATTTGCTGTTTTTTTATTCAACCTCCATTATGTTTTCCTGCAGTAATAGTGACAGTAATAATATTAATAATAGTAATATGAAAATTAAAAAAAAAAAACAGAGAGTGATAATGAACATATATTACACATGGCATAGAGGAAGTTATATCCAGTTAACCTTGAAACTTCAATTAATTTATTAATCCCATTAAAAAAAATTTTCCGTTTATGACCACATATAGGTTATGTTACATTCACATGTAATAGAATGTTACATATAACAAAAATATTATTAATGCTTATTTAATTTTACGTTTTCCATAAAAACTTTTTTTTCTTTTTTTTACAAATTTTTTGTTAATTGGAACTACTCTTGAAAGAGTTAAATAAAAATTATATTATTAGAATATTATTACAACTCAGGAACTAATAGAAAATTTTTGAACCTGAGAATAGTTGACTTTGAAATCAGCTGATTTGCGATGACGAGTTCACCATTAAACCAATCCGGTGGGTAGAGAGTAAGGTTAACTGGTTATATTTTTGTTGTACACTTTTGTAAACCGTATAATTCTCCGGTTGTCAAGGATTCTCTTGAAATGAAATCTGAGCCTATTATATGATAGATGTTTATTGAGCTGAGTAAAGGCAATATTTTTTGCAATATACATTTTAACCGATCAACACAAAAACGTTAATTCTTTGGCACGAAAACCTTTGGTAAAATTATCCCGAGACCCGTAGCGACAAGCATCTTTACTTGGAGTAATTTAGGACCACCCTTTTAGGGTAGATATATTTTATTTTTTTCACGGTCCCTTTAAGAAAGTAGAATATCCTTTCTACGCTGGCCCCTCCGTTTCCTTATCCTTAGCCTTTACTTTATCAGAAGTTGATTTGGTGGATGGATGTTTGCTTGAGCTTCACCCTGTGAGGAAAAAATCTAACCTGGAGCTGACCTGTTTATTGGATAAAGCCGAATTTCCTAATCGTTCATAGTAAAAAAAAATGGTTAACAATCTATGCGCAAGACCGTATAAGACGTGTAATCTTCGGGGAAAAAATGAAAATAATTCTGTTTATTCTATTTTAAACGTTAATTGCAATATTTATTACGATTTAGACAAAAACTAATCCTTGTGTACCAAAATTAATAAGGTAAAAAAATCCATAGTTACTAAGAGTTGAACCCTAGATCAGTTGAGTTAGAACTTGCTCGTCATTTCAAAAATAAACAATTATAGGTAATGTAAAGTTGAAAAAAGTCATATATTCAGACGTATGTTTTCTTTATAATCTAGTTATAGCTATGTTAATGATGAAAGTTGATTTTACAGCACATTCTTAATAGAATTATTCAGTGATATAAAAGTATATATGTCTAAAGAAACAATTAATGAAATTTATATTCATATTATATATGTATATTGATTCTTATTTTGTAGAAAAACAATATTTTTTTTTGGATATCTTAAAAAGATTTTATACTCATGTTCTATGTTTCATGACGTACAGTAATAACTATAAAACCTCTTCCATTATACAGATGGTCTTTTTTTTTTATTTATTTTTCATGCTTCATTTTAGAAGCGTTTACTAAAACAGGATGATATTATTTTTATTATCCGTTAGATGTAACAACATTTCACTGTAAAATTGGTAAAAATTTCCGATTAATTCAAATTTGTAAAAGTTTAAATAATCGTATAGATAAGTTATTATAATAATAATAATAATGTAAAAGTGGTATTTTTAAATATGTAATACAATTTTTCTATAATATATGGCTTCTAATCATCAAGCGTTCTCCTTGAAAGGAAAAATGATATTTCCGTAAATATCCTTTACCAGGAATAATGTTACTATTCAACTTAACTTTAACCCACTTCATGTCCGCACTCCATCTTATTAACTTGATAAATCGTTTGTACTCAATAAAAAAAATAAATATATTAAATTAAATATATTTATTATGATTTGTATTACTTAATAAATCCTTGGTAATAAGAAAAGAGAGAATCTACAAACATTAAGATAAGTAACAAATAAATCCCACGGTCAAAATTATAACGCATTTTTATTACTTTGGATAAGTAATAGAGTTTTTAAAACAATCAATCCGTAAAAAAAATCGGCAACAGAAGTGTATCGCACGGCATCAGTCAAAACTCGTTAATAAAATATTTAATTTTGTGTAATTTTAATCATGTTAAAATAGTACTCTTGAAATTTTGCAAGCCTACTCCCACTCAGTAAATCAGGCATTAACTCAGTAAATGCCTGAAGCAGAAAAAAATTTTAATATATCGATTTTTTTATTTAAAAAAATATTTGGTTTATTTTTGTTAGACGATTAAAATTTAACGTCTAAATACAATACCACGTTTTACGGCAAGCATCGATAAACATTCTCCATGTTTGAGCAATATACATTATACGTTCGCGTGTAATTTATTTTATTGAGTATATTTAGTTTTATGTTTAATACAAAAAAGAATCTTTATGAATGAGCGCTACACAGTTTAATCGGAAGGCAGATCTAAATAGAGAGACGATAACTACGTGCATAGAAGTATAATCCATTACATTAATTTAAAAGTATATCCTGCACTAGCATAATACAAAAACTTAATCCACTAGTATATAAAGAATGTTGAATAGTCGGAGGAGGGGTATTTAACTATTTATTATAAACCACAAACGGATGACGCACGCTTATCATACACGATCGGAAAATTAGAACTTATCAAAAAGAGAGCAGCGTGGCAAGTGATACTTTTGGTATAGTTGATAGACTACTCCTGTAATATTTGCACTAAATTTATTAGATTTGACAAAACAGTTGTGGATTTTTACTTGCTTTAATTTAACTGACAATGTTTATTCAATTTTTTTCATGTTTGTTCTCAAATTTTAAAAATACTTCCAGACATTGCCTATTGATGAAATTTTGCCCAGTTACTAAGGTCGGATCACAATACAATATTCAACTATTATTTTTGCAAACATCCTTCCGTATGGGAATAATTTATGGGTGGAGATTAAGGATGCGGGTGTAAAAAATCTGCAAAACACTTATGCGGGGTTTTAAATCCAAATTAACCTAATAATTAAGCTCATGCAATGTATGATACTAATTTCGTACAGTTGCCCATCTCTCGCCTGCGGAAGAGGCTGCAGAGCCTCGCGATGGAATGGGACACCACGACTAAGGGAAGATCCTTGTACAAGTTTATACAGGATTTGGAGGGATGATATGCCTCGAGATCGTTTTTTAGGGCAACGGGTGCCCGGATGCACACCAACCACGCTATCTTGAAGCAATATCTGTTTCGGTTCCGCCTGGTAGCTGATGAGCTGTGCGTCTGCGGGGTGGTCCAGTCAAATGAACACCTGATGTTTGACTGCTCTGCTCTTGGGAGGGCCAGACACCGGGCCACCCCGAAACTTAGAGGTCAAGGAGAAAATTGACCACTCACAAGCGGCGAGTCAGTGTGGCGAGAGCCGCATTGTCAGACCGTGTGGGAGTTTCTAGATACGGTTGCTTTTTTCAACCGGCATCCGCAGTTTCCTTAAGGGAAAGACGTACCGCATTGCCGTGGGAAGCTAACCCTGAATATGGGTGACCACCAGCCAATTATTATGCCTCCAAGCGCTATAAAATGGTGGACAGGTACTTGCTGGCATTCAGCGACCTAGGCGTGGCAGCGCATTGCTGCCTAGACGAAATAAATTTTATTAAAGATATCGTATATATTTTTATTAGTTGAGGGGATACGCCTACTCATTTTAGGAAATATATGACAAGTGAGCAGTTGGGACACGTAAGGCGGTGGTCTATGACACCACGTTTAGTCCGCTCACGCTGTTTGGTAAGCTCTAGGAGCTATGTTAGGATACTGGTCGCTAAACTGTTCGAGACTCAGTTACCGTTTGTGGCACAGACATTCAGTCTTATGCTTTAAGGCGACTCAATGGGGTGGTGGCGGGAGAAATCCCAAGCAAACAATTGATAATAATTTAAGTATGACTAAAAAGTATAGCAAGTTTTTAAAAATCTTTAAAAAAATTTTGTAATATTATTAAAATTACTATTTTCTTCTTTACCATCTACGAAAGGAGCTTTAGAGAGGAGCAGCGGTCATCGGGTAAATGTTTTGGATTTGTAGATCTGCATTTCAATGTATAACGAAACATATTCTATTGATTTAGTTTAGGTGTTAGGTGTTTTTTTAAAGGAATTCTTTCAAGTACTAAAATATAATTTTAAATAATATTCAGTATTTTTAACTTATAATATTTTCAATTAAAAATAATTGTTACAATAACTAAATTTATTTGTTTATTATTAAAATGGTATAAGTTAAGTTGTCAGTTTTTACTGATAAACTGTTATTATCGTTTTTAACATAAAAGTTATATTAATATATTCATGTATAAATATATAATTAATAGTGATATTTATTTTTATAATAATTTTCAGATAGAATTAATTTTAAAGTAATAATTATTTTAATCTGTAATTTTATTTATTACTTTCTAACCTTAATTAAGTTGTATGACAAAGATACTTCAGTTTAAAATACATCAGTCATTAGCCTATCTTGTTGTGTCTTTGAGAGGTTAAGAAACTGTCCATGTGATTACTTTGGTTTTGGCAAATTTTTATGTATCCTTGACAATCTTTTGTTTGTATGGTAGAATATCTAACTACTATACTCTGTTTCTCCACGTACTATTATTATCTTATTTATAATTCGAATCACAAAATCAAAAAATTCAATTAAATTAAGAAAACTTTTTCAAAAGGTAAAATAATTGAATCTTTCTCTTACTATTTTCTTAATTTGCATCCTAAGCGTGTAAATTCCGAAAAGCAATACTGTTTTTTTAAGATTTTACAAGAAGTGTAAAATGCCGTGTCAAGAAATCTCTGTCTGATGGTAAATACTTCAGTTAAAGAAATTACAGGCATTGCTAAGATTCGTGTCAAGTTTTATGTATAGTTAATTTCAACTTTCATTGAAACAAATTATGTCGTTTCACGAGTAATTCAATATAAGCAGGGCACAAATTGCAATATAGTTTTTGGAAAAAAAAAAGATTTTCTGTTTTTATTATGTTTGGAACACAAATATGATATGAAAAGGTAATAAGTGTTCGTAATTTACTAAAATAACTTTAATTATTTAAAGTAGATAACACTCGAAAAATTACACTCGCATTTAAAACCGAGCTACAAAAAAAGATTCAATAAAATTGCTGGTATCTCGAAAATGGTTTACCTATTTTTAATAAGTTAAATACCAAAATAAATTTGTTTTTGTAGAAAACGTGATTACTGTCTTGCTCTGTCATTATTAATACACTTACTTTGATAAATTTACGTCTAAAATAATCTTAAAATTTCAGTAAAATAATGGTATAAAAATCATTTAGATCGGCTCCATTGTTCTTGTATATTTTGTCTATATCGGTACATACATACATACATATGGAGGTTCTGTTTTTTATAGTTTTTTTTTAAATTTATTTATTTTAAGACATTTATTTTGATCTGCTAGTAAAATTAATCTTAACAAATTATTTCATGGATAGCTATTTAATTTTATTATTATTATTCTCCTAATTGCTTAGTAACTATCTATGAAGTGTTATGTGTAAAGTACATAATACTTAACAAATTATTAACCTTTGTTACTATGGCTCTTGTTATATATAACTTAATTACTTTATAAAATTATGCAATACTTTAAATTTTTTAATTTATCTTATTTTACGTACCTTAGTTGATAATTCTAGAAAAATCTTGTAGCTTTTCGGCTAAAGATTGTGGCTCGAAAATCTCTAAAACTGAACTAACTTTGCATCACTAAGTTAAACTTCAAAATGTATTACTCACTCAAGTTGAAATTGATAAATTTTTTCTGATTTTTGAAAAAGTTATAAAATAATTCAGTATGATCAACAAATAACAAAACTGCGTATTAAGAGAGAGCTTCTGGCAGAACGATACTTTTAAGTTTGATTTTATAATGGGAAATGAAACAGCTGGTCCGAATTTAAAATCTTAGTTTATTTTATATAATTAAATGATTATTTATTGAAACGTAATATTTTCATAAGACAAAAAGAATTCAGTAATTTTTTTTTTAAATCTTCTACATTTTAAAGAAAAATTATGTATATATAATAATTTCGATTCGCAACGATTGGGGAGTGTTAGAATATTAATAGTGTAGTGAACAATCCAAGGTAAACATTCTGCAATAATGAACAAACAGGATTAAAACTCAAAAAAAACTAAAAATCAATATCTCTGTTATATACTATGGATTAAACGCAGATTCGGTCTAATTTAATGAATTTTTTATTTAAATATTTTAAAGAAAAGAAAAGCACGAAAGAAAAAGATATATTGGTTGAAGAATATAATGATCTCAATCTGATAATGTTCTGATAAGACCACTACACAACTTACCATAAAGAAGATAATACGAGCTAAAAATAAGTATTTTCCATTACTAGTACATAGTTTTGCACGTGAGTGAGTCTGAGATTTTCAAGCTCAAAAACAAATCATCAGCAATAAATTTCATAATTTTGTTTAATAAATTAATTCTTTTGGTTGTTGATTTTTTGTTTGTTTGGCGTGAGTGAGTAAAATGAGTGAGTTTGACCATTACTGTGGCAGAGATACACAAAGAGCAAAAAGATGGAATTAAAACAGAACCTCGCCTTCCTTAGTCGACTATTTTTTTTTAACAATTGTCCAAAGTATTTCATTAATCGTTTTGTTACAGACCTCAAAAAAGAACTAATGACTCCAGGAAACAAAATCAATTACAAAAAAAAAAAAAAACGAAAGAAAAACTTGAAAACAAATTAATAAAATAATCAAACTAAGATATTTTTCTTAATTTAGTTTAAACTTTTACTTCCAAACTAAGATATTTTAATCTGGTTTAAACTTTTATTTAGTTTTTAATCTAATTTAATTTAATTTTTGTTTTAACTAAATTTTTGTTTAAATAAATTAAATTACTGTAATTAGTAGTGTATGAAAAGATGCCATTGTCTGACCGGGATTCGAACCCGGTTTCTCCGCACGAAATGCCAAAACGCTACCTACTCAGCCACGAAGATCGCAAAAATAAATTAGTTCTAATCTTAATTAAATTTGGTTTAATTTTTTTTATGTGGTTCAAACGTTTAACTTCAAACTAAGATATTTTTTTTTAATTTGGTTTAATATTGCCTATAACAGATACCGCAGATAAAGAAACGTCAGCGTTCCTACTTGCAGCATTATAATGAACCATGCTTCTACTTGCCCCGCTCAAAAGTTTTCGACCTTAAATTGAGGGTAACTCGAGAAATACTTAACCAGTCTTTATAAAACGTTTACATGCATTAATTCAGATGCACTACACAGCATATATAAATTTCAATGAAATTGCTCCAATAACTTTGGATAATTTTGAGCAACAAAATTTGAGCCTTAAATTGAGCGTAACGTAACGACTCAACAATTTTGATCGATTCATCAAAATTTTCACACACACACATCTCTAACTTATAAATGTGTTTATATATCAATGAAGATAATATGTACGCTAAAAGAAAGCATACACACTACGTTAAATCATCAAATTGTTGGAAGTTAATTTAAGTACCTGCAAACCATTATAACAGTAATTTAACATATTTTGCAATAAAACCGCTAAGTTGGGTATCGTGGACTTTGTATCGAAGAAAATGAAATGATGTTAACAGTGTGTGATTAATGCACTTTTTTTTACTACACACTATTGAATTATGGTGATATATACTATTGTATATACTTGACGTCGACAAACTAGAATAATGAGTAAAAATAGAAAAGAATTAATTTATTTTCTTACAATTACAGATTAGTAACTGGCAATTATTATTAAATTGAGTTTTTTTTAATTAATTTTTTAGATCATTTTACTTCTAAATATAAGTAGCTTTCAGTGTTCTATTTTCTTTTTTTTTAAAAAAAAGGTTTTATCCTTTATAAAACATGTAAATAAAAAATGTACATATTTCTTTTTCTTTTAATTTAATCTTAATTATTTAATGTGCTAATAAGCATAAAATAATGAAAAGGATTTAAAACAGTTACAATTTAATCCATCTTTGAAGAATTTATAAACGTTCCTTTTTTATAAATTTTATTGGAAAATAAATTCTTTTCAATATGGAAATCGATATATACTATTTTTATTTACGGCATAAGATTAATTAAATAAAACTAGCATAGTCTATGAAAGGTTGGCAAATTGAAAAAATTGAACTGTTTAATCAAACAGAACTAATAAAGTAAAATATAAATATTATATATTTACTCCCGGTCAGGCGTGGCATTTTTCATACGTTATAAATTTTCATCTTCATATTCCCACGTACAAGTTTTTGTGTGGTAAATTAATTATTCAATCAAAAAAAAAAAAACTAGATTTGTTAATCGTAACATTAAAGTAAAGGTTTCGCAAGTACTTCCAAAAAATCTTACTTTAATTGTTTTATGCACTTTTATATTTTATAAATAAGGCGTTCGAAAAAAAAACGAGTTAAAAATAAATGTATCAAATACCAGCGAAAGATTATATATTTAGTAGTGAAGAAGATTCGAAATAGCCACGAAAGGTTTAACCCACCGGGTTGGTCTAGTGGTTAACGCGCCTTCCCTAATCAGATGATTTCGAAGTCGAGAGTTACAGCGTTCAAGTCCTAGTAAAGCCAGTTATTTTTACACGGATTTGAATACTAGATCGTGGATACCGGTGTTCTTTGGTGGTTGGGTTTCAATTAATCACACATGTCAGGAATGGTCGAACTGAAAATGTACAAGACTACACTTCATTTACACTCATACATATCATCCTCATTCATCCTCTGAAGAATTATCTAAACGGTAGTTACCGGAGGCTAAACAGGAAAAAGAAAGAAAGCCACGAAAGGTAGAAGAAGAGCGGTTTCAGAGACACGTTAGGATAAATAAATTGAGTAAAAAATGAAAGAATTAAGTATCTAACGTGTAATATTAAGCAAACTAGTAGCTATTATGCTTAGTTATTATGATTATACCAGTAACCTATTAAGCTTACTGCTTAATGGTATAAGCTTTTAAGCTTAAGCTTAAAAGGTCTTTTTAAGCTTATGGTGTATTATGATATTAGGAGTGAAGGGGAAGAATCAATGTTCATCCTGTTTGTAATTATTACTTGGTCACGGGAGCTTTCACAGTTCATCGCACCTCACCATCAACCACTGTCCCATTAAAAAAGCAGCCACAATTTTGAAACGAAAAATTTCTTAGTAAAATCATTGTACTTATTTCTTTCTGACTGATAGCAAGAAATCTTACAGGAAAAATGTCATAAAAATTAAAAATTACGTTTGGCCGTTATTTTGATACGTGTATAGTGCCGAAATATCGAGTTAAAACAGAACTTCGCCTTCCTTGGTCGACTGTTTATTTTAATAATTATCTAAAATATTTCATCAAAATTTAAAATAAATATTCAAAAATTCTTAATTTTCCTAGAATTCGTTTTTATTACTTTTCCCTAATTAACTTCATTTGCTATGAGTTTTAGAAATTTAGTTTAGTTAAGAAACAAAAGTCTCTAGTAAGGTACGTTGGTTCGTTTCTAAAAAAATTAATTTCAAAAATATATTACGTAGTTTGGTTTTTGTTGATTTCTAAATTATTACATTTTTATTGTACATGTTAAATTAAAAGTGTGATTTTTTTATTTATTAAATAAGTTGGGTTATTGTTTTCATGGATTAAAATCTTGTAAATATTTTTTTTTTTTTAATTAGCAGGATTGTTTTATTCTTATCTGTACAACATGATTTTCTATGATTTTAGTAGCTGTATTAAAAATTAAATGTAAACTGCATATGATGTTTTTACAGAATTTCTTTGCTTCGATATTTTTCTGAAGATTATTTAATTTAGCAATTACAGGCTAACCCTCCTCCCACAAACCCGAATGGGATTCGAATCCAGAATCTTCCGGATTAAAGGTAGAGGCCCTACTGCTCCGTGTACGTAGATCGATGACTGCACCAAAGCAGATATTGTGTTACATCATACAGGCTTTAAGTCCTGTTTTAATATTACGTCTTGTACACTTGCGAACAACGCCCCTAACAATAATTGAAACCCATTTTTTTTTTATGTGATAGAAAGAAAAGTTATAATCGATTTCATACCATTGAATAATTTGTTTGGTTTTGTGCAATTCTGATACGGCCAATCAGTTTTTTATTTATTGAATAATTGCATAAAATTATGAAGGTACACTAAATCAACGTTTGTATGTGTTTCAAATAAGTAATATAAAACTGAGGTAGGAAATATTTTATCTCCCCACTTAACCGGGAAAACAAGACACCAATGAACTATAGCGTTATAAAGCTGAGTTCAACAGGATGAACAGTACTGCCAGTACAAGAAAACTAAAATTTTAATTATTAATAAATAAATTGCTTTGCTGGCGAACCAACAAAAAACAACATAAAATTAAAAACCATTAAACTAAAAATATAACTTACTTAACGAAACATCACTTGAATTATTGCCTGACAACAGAATGAGAAATTTAATTAAATTTAAATTGTATTAATAATAAAAATCATAAAAATAAATATTATATTTAATTATTAAGAGAAATAAATTAATTAAATAATTGTGTTAATTTATTAATTACGTTATTAATTGTTTTTTTTTATAATTATCGTAATAAAATAATTATTATTAACTGTAATAAACACACTGAAACATTAATAATTATTTCTGAAATTTTGATTTCATGCTTTTTTCATTTCAACTTACTTTAATGATAATAAAGTTTATTGTAGTTTATGGTTGGTTATTTCAGTAACCGTCGGAATAAATATTTTCTAAAATAATACATGAAAATAATAATAATTATTATTATATATCCGTTGTTATTAAATATATATATATATATATATTATATATATATAATACTAGCGTACCCCGTCGCGACTTCGCCCACAATATAGATAGATGTAGCTTTACTTGCAATGCTTTTTAATATAAATAATTTAAGGTAAACAAAAAATTATTACAATCCCAAATCTAGCATCCCTATCGTGGCTTCGCCCGTGCTCTATGGTTACTTGCGCTTCCCGTCACGATCAGAGGGTCATGGCTCGCTTCGCTCTCCCTTCCCGTTTTCTCCCGTTTCTCTTTCCCTTACTCCCCTTTCCCCTTTCTCTTCCCCATTTCCCTTCCCCTTACCTCTTTTCATTCCGTTTTTCCTTTTCCCCTTTTTTCTTTTTTCCATTTTCCCCATCTTCCCTTTTTACCCTTTTACCTTTTTCGTTTGTTTATCTTTTCCCTTTCTCCCTTCTTTCCCTGGTTTTCGATTAATTTCGGCATAGGTTCATTTTGCCCCTAAGCAGAAATCATGGTAAAATTCTTTGTTATTCCTAATTTAAAAACAACGCCTTTTCCGGACACATGTTTATTATGAACTATTTTCATTATTTTAAACAGAAAAATACACCTGTAAAATATAACGGCATTCTTCTGGAGCACTCACACATTCATTCTGTCGCTCTGCGCGCGCACACAATGTATTAATATTACTTATTTGACAGATGTAATGAATTACTTCATTTCAATGCTTTACCTACGCTTTTAATCTCAACAAATTTTTGCATCTGACATCTTCAATTATTTGCTTTACATATCCTAATTTTTTAATTCCATTTTAATTATTTATTTATTTTAAATTTAATTTAATGTTATTTTATTTAATTTTAATTAAATTTATTTACTTCCCTTCCTCTTCCCCCATTTCCCTTTCCCCTTCATCTTCCCCCATTTCCCTTTCCCCTTCCTCTTTCCTGTTTTCTTTTTTAGATTTCCCCTTTCCATTTTCTTTTCCCGTTTTTTCTTTTCACCGTTTTCCCCTTTTTCTTTTTTCCATTTTCCCCTTCTATATTTTTCGATTTTTCCCTTTCTTCCTTCTTCTCCGCGCGTAAATCGGTTCAGTAGTTTTTTAGTCTATAGCGGACACATATATCGGAAACGCAATGGAATCGTAAAATATTGGTATAGCGTATGTTGCTTTTACGTCCAACAGATAGCGTTGTTAACACGAAATTTAGATTTGAACTCCTTAAAATCAAAATTTCGCAAAATCCTTTCTTAGTGCACGCCTACTTAAAGATACGAAGGGACCCTGAAAATTTCAAGTCTCTACCTATAATAGTTGATTGGTTGTACGTTGATTTGGAGTCAGTGAATCAGTAAGGACATTCTCTTTTATAGAGATTTTTAAATAATAATTATTATTAGCGTCTGAGCCTTTCATCTGGAGGTCCCGGGTTCGAACCCCGGTCAGGCATAGTATTTTCATACGTTAAAAAATTCATTATAAACCATTAGTAACTGTAAGGTAGCGTAAGCCTTTTTTTTAATGTAGAAATAAATAAATAAATAAATTATTATTCCTATAGATTACTCTACATCATCGGATGTCATAATGGAAAATAGCGCATAATTTGTATCGTTGTTATTGTTATATCAAAGATACAATATACATAAAATGTATCTTACAGATGTTTTATGTCATTTAATGTTATTTCAACAATTTTATTAGAATACTTTTTCAATAAATTTTTAATACTTTATAGTTTTTTTTTATTTTCGGGGTGTTAGTTATGTTTTAATTAAAGGAACTGTTTCGTTAGTTAAACTGATACACGGTCGGATATGACTAATAAAATTAGATGTTTTTCTTATTCAATCATTAATTTATTTCAGAATTATTTATTTATTTATTATTATTTTTATTTAACTTTTAGTTTTTCAATTCGGCTAGTCTTGGGTTTGATTCCTAACGAAGTTTTATAATTTTATTTATATTTATATTTATTTTTTATTTTTTTTATATTTTATTTATAAACTTTATCATCATTACCTATAAAAATAATCTTTGCAGTTAAACATAGACCTGTTGAAAATAATGAGCAAATTATTTTATTTATTTATTGGCAATTCATGCTTGTATTTTTTTCTCTGTCGCACACAGACTTTCTCCTATAAATTTTTATTTGATTTCAGACTAATACTTATGTAGGTGGTTTACTGTTTTATGCAAACATAAAATATACGTAATTTCGTTTGCACTATTTATTTTTAATAATAACATCAACAATATTAATAAAAAGACATTGCTTTTGGACTTAGAAGTATTACAAATTATGAAAAAATAATTTTTTTATTGTTATTTTTATTTTGTTATATTCATTTTTATTACTTAAATGTTTGGCTTATTCTGTAAAGAAATTTATCGATCGCTAGGATAAAATGTGTTGTTATTAGAACTCAAAAATATTGATATTTAGACATTTATTTAAGAAAAATGTGAGAGTTAAATTAATTATTTGTTTTATCTCACCTTTCCATCGCTGTAATGTTTATTATTCATATTGGATTTCTGAATGGAATTCTTTTTTGATTCGAAAGTTTCATTAAAATAAAGCCCGGCCAATCTGAATTACAAATTTCAGTTGTCAGACGAATTAAAAATCTTAAGTTTTTTGTACGTTTTCTGTCTTCCAAATCTTATTTTATTATTTTTTTGTTTAAAAAAATAATGGTTATAGTAATAAAGTTTAAAAAACCACTAACGTGTAAGGAAATTTAAGCCGATATAATTAAATAGTATGAATTCTATGCGTAAAAAAAAAGAAAGCAAATATACAGAACAGTTTCGTAAAATTTCACAAATTTATTTACCTCGTCATCTGATTAAACATAAAATATTCGAAGTAACATAAATGAAATGCCTAACATGTTGGAAGACAAGTAAGTAGACGTCAGACAGACTACAGAGACAAACAAGTAGAAAGTAAAAGGTGAAATGATTAATTTTTAAAAAACAGAAGTAAGGCCTACATTTATAACTGTTGCATAATCAGAAACGCATCATCTGGTTAGTTCGTGTATAAAACGAGTCGTAATAAAAAAAAAAAAGTTATAGCCTACGTAAATTGTAATTTAGTAGGATATAATTATTTTTTGTATAATTCATATTAATTCCTAGTTCAGCTCTTCTATACTGCATACAATTAATACACATAGGCGTGTATAATGATTAATATTTCCTTCCAATATATATGTATATACTAATAATATGTTCTTAATTGTAGCAGTTAATTAACCTGATATAATGTTAATTAGTAATTAATTTTTTTATTTAATGCCATTTATAATTATTGCATTCTCGATGATTATTATTATTATTAATTAATATTTGTAATTTTATTACATAAATGATAAGAGTTTTTATTAAAAAATAGTTTTATTTTTAAAATTTATTTGTGCCAATTTTAACAACTTTAATGTTTGAAACCTTTTCTTAAGTTTGTTTTTGTTTTATAAATACTTAAATTTTCTAACATATTTTTGTTTTCTATAAATTTTACCTATTAGACTTTTCGAAAAAATTATGGTATTATTTTCGGTCGCACGGTGGGATTGAGGGGTGAAATTGAATTTTGATTACGTTTTAAGGAGTGAGGAGTACGAAAATACCATTCACTTAAAATGTAATTTCCTTATATATATATATATATATATATATATGTATATGTATAGCAGACCCGACAATGCTTTGCTATAGCTAGATTTGAGTATAAATATATATATTAAATGAACGCAATTGAAAGTTTGATAAAGCATTAAATACTGAACATTAAAACTTCCAAAAATTTAACCTTTCACTTTATCCCTTTTTCCTTATTTCCATTTTCATCCCATTCCATTTTCCCCCTTTTCCCTTTTCCCACTTCCCCTTTCTCCCTTTTACATTTCCCTTTCCCACTTTTTCCCATTTCAAGTTTCCCTTCTTCACATATCCTTTTACCTTGTTTCCCTTTTTCTCCGCGTGTAAGTCGATTCAGTTGTTTTTTAATTTCTAGCGGACACACATACCAACATTGCCTTTTATATATATATATATATATATATATAGAAGAAGAAAGTCTGTTTGTATATTTGTTCGTTTGTTAAAAATAATATTTTATCTCGACATCGGTGCCACCTAACGGGTATAGTTTCTACAAAAAGCTTTCTTTTCACGTACATAAATACAATTTTTCTAAATATCTCAACCCCAGCGCCACCTAGTGGGTCCATTTTTCGCGAAAATATTTCATTACACATAACTTTATACATTCTGAATATGAGCCAAATCGGACAACAAATACAATTTTCCAAAATATCTCCACCCTAGCGCGATATACGTTAATTACAGTGTTGAACGAGTTTAAAGCTGATTGTGAGTAGGGTCTACTCGTTAATTTTAATTATTTCATCAAATTACGTTTACAATAATTTAATTTTCTTATAAACAGAAAATATATTTTAACATTAAATAGAAAATTATTAAATAATTATTTGATAAAAATTTATTCTTGCGCTAAAGAATATACAAAAATATTATCAAAGTACAATAACGAAAAATCGGTCTTGAGAAGAACTGGGCAAATTTTTTATTGTTTTGCGAATCTTAATCGAATGTTTTGATCAATAATATTTAAAAATAAATAGTAATAAACGCATGCGTCTTCTTATTTAGCCTCATAATCAGTTTATAACGTGATTTTAATTTTAAGCATGTTCCCGGTTCTGTTGTAAACGTACTTTTACAGTTTTTTTGTTTTTAAATAAATCTTTATATTTATAAACTGATAATATCTATATCGTTTTAAATTCGTTCTTTTTATTTAATTTTTTTTTAAATTAAACATTTTTTAAACACTAGATATTTGCTGAAGACGTCGCATAAAACAAGCAAAGATTTATTTTGTATAAAATAATTATAGAAATAATAGTAATATTAAAAATAAATAATCTATTGCAGTGATACGTAACAACATTTACGCGTGCAGTATAGTATTAATACATATGAATAAAACTTAAATAAAATTTATATATATATATTTACAATATATGTAAAAAAAAAATTGTTGAGATAATTTTATTGGATAAATTTAATGATGTAATTTAAAATAAATTTAATTTAATTCACTGGAATTTTTTAAAAGAAGTTCAAACATATTTAGAAAAAATAAATGAAAAAAACAATAAATATTTAACAAATAAATTTTTAAATACAATTAATTGAATAAAAATTATTTTCTGAAAGAATATTGATTAAAAATAATTGTATTTGAAAATTAGATTTTTTAATGACGTACGTAGTAAAACTTTTCGTCTTAATCCTGTAAAATAATACTGAATAAATTGGTTGATTAGAAAAAAAAATTACTTAGTGTTCCTTAAGATCACATTGTGTTTTTTTCTTATCTAAGTAATCTTTCGATTAGAATTATATGGATTTTTTCTTTCTAATATTTCATAAAAAATTAGTTTTAATTATATTTCTAAACATATTTGGTAACCTTTCTGCATGGTAGAATGGATTTGTCTCATCAGGAAGATTCTCTGTTAAAAAAAAGGTCAGGAAGTTTATATATTGTTGTAAAAATCCCGTCTAAGCTTAGAGAAAAAAGTGGAAAAATAACTTTAAAGAAAATAATTTGATACTTCTAGGTTATTAATATAGCTCTGTATTTATTTTTAAGGAAGGAGTTTTTGTAAAAAAAAAAATAATAATAAAATAAAACGGAAATACAATTTTATTCCCGGTTATCGTAATTAATATAACCGGTTTTTGAGAAATCAGAATCTAGCTTAATTAAAAGCTGAAAAAATTATATGACAGCTTTTCTATCATAGTAGTTCATGTGCGTATATTAACACGTGTTGTATCTGATCACAAGGTTGCTTGAAATTATGTTGTAATTTATGGAGGTCGAAATATCTAGTATTATTTAAATTTATAAAATTCCAATCAAATTTTCTTTAAATTCACATATAAAGGTCAAAGTACATTATTTTATTCATCAAATATTCAATATGAGCATAAATACGATTATTTAAATAAATCCCAAATTAATCATTGAATAAATTGAAGATAAATAAGAATGTTATCGATAAGTTTAAATATTTTTTTGTTTTTTTTGAGAAATAAATTATGTTATTAGAAGAACAATAATTTTACGATATATACACGAGTATAAGTTATGGAAACATCTATCAATAATACATTATTTCTTTTGATTTCACTTTTATTACACTACTAATTTTCTAATGAGGTTATACAGGAAAGACATAAGTTAAATGAAAGTTCAAGGTTAGTTTTCGAGTTAAGATTAAAAATTAGTTTTCGATAGTGTAAAATTCTAGATAATTTTACACATTAAATCTTTAAAAATAAAAACAAAACCATCATAAGCTGTACGTTTAAATTAATAAAATATCATAAGCCGTTTAACTGTTATGTACGTCAATCAGGGTTTTATTATTTAGGAAATTTCCTATTAAAAAGTTTGTAATGCGGACTAAAAATAAAATAAATAAGTTTAACCAGTATTATTATTAGTAATATTGTAAAATCGTCATTAATTGTTTTTTAGTAGTTAATGAAATGTACAGTCCGGCAAGAACGGAATTGTTCCTGAGTTGGCAGACAAGCGGGAGATAATCTTTGAACGTTTATTATAATACTATACTAATATTATATATATTATACTAGTATTATTATATACTAATTTATAGTAACGCTTTGACACTACCATTTGGCTTTTATTTATTAATTTTCATTGCAGTCTTCTTTTGTTTCTAATATCAGATTTTTTGTGAATTTTTAATATTATTTATTTTTTAAAACTTGATAAAATATTAAAGATTCTTGTAATGCGTCTACAGTGTAATATGAATCTACTTTGAAACATTATCTTACGAAGAATTCATCATCAGTTTCAAGAGATTGAGAAACCTGTATTTCTTAAAATATGAGATTTATGATTTACCCGTACCATTGAAGTATATTTTTCGAAAAGTACTTACATTTCGAACTAGTAAAAATTTAGGCATTTAGTTTTATTTCAGAAGTGTTTAAGAAAGAAGTGAAATTTTCTGTCCCTTTTATAATAAATAGTAAATAAATTTTATAATTAGTTAATATTATCTGTCGACTTTCAAAGACTTTTAAATGTTATTTCGATTTAAATTAATATTTGATATCCTACTTTTTTATGGTCTGGTACAATAGAAATAATTTATGTTGAATAAAGAATGACATAACGCGAAAATTAAATTGTAGTTTAAGGAAGATTTTTACTTTAATGCAACTCACTAGTGATGTAAATTTCGTACTGAAAACATTGTTAACAAAGGTACAAAAAAAAACATCAACTTAACGAATGAATAAAACACAACTTATGTCATATTAATCGGCCTGATATTTATTAATTTTATTGTACATATGTCGAAGATTTATTTGTGTGTATGTGTGTATGTGCACGCGTGCGCGTGCGGGGGGTATGTGTGTAACTGCATTAGTTGGTATATTATAGTGGCATATTATTTCTTGTACAGAAATTACAATATACTTTTTCTTATCTTTTAAACTCTATTTCTCAGTCTCTATTTGGCCTTTCTCATAAGGGATTTAAAAGATGACGTCATCAGATATGTAGACCAATTTACCTATGTACCTATTACGTACCTATTTCCGTATTATATTCGATATTATTAAACTTCGGAATTCTTTTGAGAATCGATGTTTGAACCAAAGGCTACCCCTATATCACTACCGGTTACATACTTCCAGAAATGGAAGTATTATTTTTTTTAAATTCCCGTCGAATATAGTCATATTAAAGTATGGTAATCATGTTAAAAATTAGTTATAGGAATTTTTTTTGGAAAATCTTTACGTTTTAGGATCCAATTAGTTCATCTAGCCCAAAAAAAACATTCGTGTATAAATATCCGTATGTATGAACGTATGTATGATTGACGCACTGCTTTTGGCTTTATATCCTTGGATTTACTGAACCGATTATCTTCAAATTTGGCTTAAATAATTTTATATATGAGGTATCGATCGTATTAATCTTTTTCAAAATTCGTTAATGGAGTGAAGGATTTCGCGACAAAAACAAATTTCGATTTTCTTCAGAGGCATTTTAAAGAAAATTTTATTAAAACAAATTTGTTGCCTAAAATGAATATATAAATAATCCTTTTTTTTAATCAACCCCCATCACTTAAAATTAAATGATATTCTTTTTGTTCTTGAAGACCACGGACCTAAATGGAGAAAACTTCTTGAAAATTTTATTTTTCTTATTTTAGCCCTTATCGAATGGGGTGTTAGATTTAGAGAAAATTTTACTTAAGAAAATTTGTTAAGCTTAACTTATACAGTATATGAATATCATTAGAAAACTTTTTCTTTAAATTTATTCCCATCTCTGAAAAAAAATATATGTATTGTTTTTTGGCTTTAACTGTTTTAATTTTATTATTAAATTTTTTCTGCAATTTTCTTCATCTCTTAAAGGACTATTAAAATTAAAGTAACTTTGGCACCTATGTTATATTCCGCACGCAAAAAGAGAAACAATTTTTTCATTACTTTCATAAAATTCATACTCTATTTTTTCAATATATTTTTATTAATACGTATAATAAACTCAGTTCGTATTCTACTATTCATGAATAAATTTTAGGTCACTCGTAATCATTAATTTTTTAAACAGTATATGATAATAAGAGAGTTTTAGTGGTACTTGATAGCATTACAAGTCGTTAGTGTTTTATTTTATACTTCGTCTTTTTTTTAATAAAATCATAATTTTTATCTATACAATAGTAAAGATAATAAAATTATTTACAAATGAAACAGTTATATGACTTTCTGCTTTTTTAATTATTGTATTTAATCTTTTTCATATTTTATCTTTACTTTGCATTTTGATATTAATGCAGAAAAAAAAACAATTGCGTTATTAATTTTTTCTTTTCTTTTAATAATATGTTATATTTTTGACTTATGTTATATTTCTTTTGTTTAAATTTTTCTTTTTTTTGTATTTTCCATTGTTTTTATTATTATTTTTTTTTTTTTTATATTTCTTAGAAATTTTATGGAACATTTATCTTTTAAATTATCATGAAATTCTTCCCATAATTTATTTAAATTATAATACTGTAATTTTTACGTATTTCTATTATAATAGTGAAGCTAATTATGAATTAATCTTTGTAATAATAACTTAATATAAAAAGAAAAAAAAACAGTTTTTCCTACATTAATAATAAAATTTGCCTTCATTTTTCCATCGAGATAACCTTTTTCATAATTAAAATAAAAGTTAACAAACGTTTAATTTTTAAACATAAATATTTTCCTTTTAACCAATTTTGAATAATTTTTTTCTTTTTAATAATAAGCTAATCTCTTAAGTATACCCCAAAAAAGATACATTTAATTATATTCCCCTTTTGTGTAAAACAATAGATCATTATCGCTTTCCATCAAAGTTTTCCACATTCCTTATGGCTGTGATGCATGTAATGAGCCTGAGATATAGAGATATCATCTGAGTTGCTTTCTTTGAGAGTAATTATACTTATTGTATATTTGACTTATTGATGAACGCAATGGGAAACAACTTCATTGTTTATTTTCCCTAGTAAGCCTGATACAGGATGCTTGGTATTTTTGAGGATAGCTGTTTAATTTTTTCGGAGTGGTTATGAGTCATTTCAGCCACAAAGTGGTTGTTAAAGTAACGGTTATAGTCATGCTTGATTATAAAGTAAAAAAAGTAAATAAAATAAGATTTCCTCAATTCATGATGTTGATAAAATTTTAGTGCGTTTATTGTTAACGCTTAATTTTTTTAGGAGACACATATCAAATTTAAGCGGAAACAGTTGGATCTCAAGTTTAAGTGCATGTACTGATACAACATAGATCTCGGCTTTCAGTAGAAAGTAAATTATTGATTTATAAATTAGTTTTGAAGCCTGTTTAGATTTACGAGCTTGAATTATGGGGTACTGCGTGCAACTACAGTATTGACATACTTGAACGCTTCCAGACAAAAACTGTAAAAAATGCTAAACATATCCCGGTACGTAACCAACAACCTTGTATATAATGATCTTAAGTTGCAAACCGTTCGGCAGAAAAAAAATCTCTCTGGTCAGCCTAAGGTATCAAAATCGTTTGGATCGGCCCCGAATTATTCGGCCGACAATTTATTGGATAACACAAGAAGTGATTTTTCAAGATTGCTAAGGAACTCTTGGTTTGCGTTATCGTTTCAGTTAGGTGATTTTATGGTCTGACTGTACAGAGCTCTTCTATTTCGTTTCTTACATTTCGTTGTTATCGTTAAGTTACCAGCTGCTGGGTCTGTGACTACTCAATGTTAGTTCAAATATAGATCTTATTTACTTATTGTTCAATTACCTTGCTGAACAGATTGTAAAGTTGCTGTGTCGTTATAATAAAAAAAAAACTTTGCATCTTAAATTAGTTTATTTAGAAACAATAAAAGGTTTATATTATGAAACTATTTTTAAAAAAAAGATTATTCACTATTATTCCTCGAATATTGTACGAGGAAGTATAACGTAAAATTTTATATTGTATAAGAATTGCCAAAGTTTAATTGGGATTTGAAATCTGGTTCTCTTGGATAAAAGCTTGAACATGCTACCACTTTACCGTGGAGACTGGCTCATTGGAGAGATTTCATACCATGTAGTATTGTAAACAGGTTAAAAGAATTGTTTTACAAATGGATATATACATTTATACTTGAATGAATACCCACCCATCCACCTGTACGGAATCTCCGTACAATATCAAAGTAAAATAAAAATATCGATTTTTTTTTTGATCAAAGATTTACTGTATGGTTTGACATTTTTCTTGTGATATAGAATAATTTATATTTCTAATCGAAAGTTTCAACAAGATTCTGTTGTAAATTAATCACTGTTTTTTTTTCAAACAAAGTTTTGAGGGTAACCCGAAAATTAAAATTATACATTAGAAAAAAATTTATTTCGGTGTTGGAACTGGATTACATCACGTAAATGAAGAACTGTATACAAATTAATTCATATATATTAAATTTTATCATTAATCATTAATTTCATCAGATTTTAGGATAATAATATCTATAAAAGGAAGATTATTAGCCTCAAATTAACTACTTTTCTGTTTATTTTAATATTTCTTCATTGCGAACTTTATCAACTTGTTTTAAAATTTTCATAATTCTAATACAATACACTTCAAAGACTTCTAATTTGTTAATTTTCCAGTTTTTCTAGAAATGTATATCCTTTTTGACTTTACTCATGATTAAACATAACATTTACTTAAAAAAAAAACTGATGTTTCTATCTACGACATTGTTATTTATTGACACGTTCGCATAAACTGTTAAAGTTATATTTTAAATAAATCTTTTAAATATTTACTGCCTTAGATACATGCTTAAACGTTAAATAAAATAAAATTTATTTAACTAATAGTTAATACTAGATTGAATTTAGTCACGGTTAGAATGGATGAACAGTAGCTACGTTATTGTTGTTAAATACGGATAATAGTTACGGATGAAGCTCACGGCTTACTTTTACGTCTGTAAGATGGTTTGAGAAGGGTTAACCTTGAACGATGCGCTGCTGGCATGAAGAATTGTCGGGGTTACCGGAACAAAAACACTCAGAAATGTCTCAGGTTGGTTTGTTAGCAAGGACATCATCAGCAACGATTTGCATGCAATCTTAGTGCTCGTTGTTTTTAGTTTATAAGTTATTCTTAGTAAAGTATATATAAAATGATATCTGAACGATTATTTGTTTCTTATTTTTTATCTTAATTTTAATATTTTAAGAAAAAAAAAGTACAAGAAACGCGACGAAAATCTATCTTATAATACCTTGAATTAAAACTCGTTCGTCCAGTTTTTTTTACGTATACGTAAAGTTAATATTTGAATTAACATTTTTACACAAAATTGGGAAATTAATAAGTTTTGTTTGTAAATCCTAATGTGTGGTAATTTAAATATGTTATTAAAGTATTCAATTACGTATTAGACTATTTAATTATATTATTTACACTTATAGGCTTTATAAATTTTGTTTTAACGTGAGTGAGAAACATATTTACAATATATATGTATTTATTTATAAATAGTATTCCTACGTAAGAAAGAAGAAAAAATAATTTTTATTTTACGGCTGGTGTTTTCAGTCATTCAAACTTGCTGTTTCTTGTTTTGCTTTGTTCAAATTAAAAATTAAAAATAAAAAGCCTGTCTCAGGAAGTGCGTCAGAAGGGCAGGGTTTTAGTTGAGAAAGAAAGGATGTTGTACGGCTGTAATTATTTTTGTAAATAATATTGGTTTCGGTGTTTATGTTTCAAAATAGACTAAAAAATATTAAATTTCAAAACTGATTTTTTTGATACCGACTTTTTCCCTTCGTACCAGATCAAATTTTAGATTATTGCAAAAATAAATTATAGCGAAACTAGCTCGCACCTTGCGGTGCTCGCAAAAATCTTAATTTGGATTCAAACATAAAATTTTGATTTTGAATCATTGCGAAACCAGCTCACACCTGGTGGTGCTCACAAAAATATATATTTATTTTCTAACATGTCATCTTTCAAGTTACAACATAAAAATCTCAAAAACACTTGAAAACGTACCCAAAAACACAGATTTTCGTTACTTAAATCCCGTCCCTGTGAAAAAGTTCGCTTGGAGATCAATAGGGTTCTCTTTCTTCTTGGTTTACCAAGTTTCAACAAAATTGTTTCAACAAAAAAACTGAAAATGTATCAAAAAACCCCGTTTTTTGGTTCTAACTCCGGTTTCTATGAACTGATTCGCTTAAAAATCAATAGAGCTCTATTCCCGATAGGTTTACATTGTTCCACCAAGTTTTGTTAAAAAAGGTTAAGATTTGCTTCCGGCAGAACGGATGAGAAATCTTATAGATACATAAATATGTATGTAAACATTGCTGAATCTTGTTCAAGACAAAACATTGAGAAAAGTTGTCCTGTCTCCCACCGACACCCCCTTAAAAATTCTGACCAAGAGCAGTAGCGATTTCTGCATATTCTTTGTTTTTTTTTTGTCTTCAGTCATTTGACTGGTTTGATGCAGCTCTCCAAGATTCCCTATCTAGTGCTAGTCGTTTCATTTCAATATACCCTCTACATCCTACATCCCCAACAATTTGTTTTACATACTCCAAACGTGGCCTGCCTACACAATGTTTCCCTTCTACCTGTCCTTCCAATATTAAAGCGACTATTCCAGGATGCCTTAGTATGTGGCCTATAAGTTTGTCTCTTCTTTTAACTATATTTTTCCAAATGCTTTCTTCATCTATTTGCCGCAATACCTCTTCATTTGTCACTTTATCCACCCATCTGATTTTTAACATTCTCCTGTAGCACCACATTTCAAAAACTTCTAATATTTTCTTCTCAGATACTCCGATTGTCCAAGTTTCACTTCCATATAAAGCGACACTCCAAACATACACTTTCAAAAATCTTTTCCTGAGATTTAAATTAATTTTTGATGTAAACAAATTATATTTCTTACTGAAGGCTCGTTTAGCTTGTGCTATTCGGCATTTTATATCGCTCCTGCTTCGTCCATCTTTAGTAATTTTACTTCCCAAATAACAAAATTCTTCTACCTCCATAATCTTTTCTCCTCCTATTTTCACATTCAGTGGTCCATCTTTGTTATTTCTACTACATTTCATTACTTTTGTTTTGTTCTTGTTTATTTTCATGCGATAGTTCTTGCGTAGGACTTCATCTATGCCGTTCATTGTTTCTTCTAAATCCTTTTTATTCTCGGCTAGAATTACTATATCATCAGCAAATCGTAGCATCTTTATCTTTTCACCTTGTACTGTTACTCCGAATCTAAATTGTTCTTTAACATCATTAACTGCTAGTTCCATGTAAAGATTAAAAAGTAACGGAGACAGGGAACATCCTTGTCGGACTCCCTTTCTTATTAGGGCTTCTTTCTTATGTTCTTCAATTGTTATTGTTGCTGTTTGGTTCCTGTACATGTTAGCAATTGTTCTTCTGTCTCTGTATTTGAACCCTAATTTTTTTAAAATGCTGAACATTTTATTCCAATCTACGTTATCGAAAGCCTTTTCTAGGTCTATAAACGCCAAGTATGTTGGTTTGTTTTTCTTTAATCTTCCTTCTACTATTAATCTGAGGCCTAAAATTGCTTCCCTTGTCCCTATACTTTTCCTGAAACCAAATTGGTCTTCTCCTAACACTTCTTCCACTCTCCTCTCAATTCTTCTGTATAAAATTCTAGTTAAGATTTTTGATGCATGACTAGTTAAGCTTTTTTTTTTTTTGTCTTCAGTCATTTGACTGGTTTGATGCAGCTCTCCAAGATTCCCTATCTAGTGCTAGTCGTTTCATTTCAGTATACCCTCTACATCCTACATCCCTAACAATTTGTTTTACATATTCCAAACGTGGCCTGCCTACACAATTTTTCCCTTCTACCTGTCCTTCCAAAATTAAAGCGACTATTCCAGGATGCCTTAGTATGTGGCCTATAAGTCTGTCTCTTCTTTTAACTATATTTTTCCAAATGCTTCTTTCTTCATCTATTTGCCGCAATACCTCCTCATTTGTCACTTTATCCACCCATCTGATTTTTAACATTCTCCTATAGCACCACATTTCAAAAGCTTCTAACCTTTTCTTCTCAGATACTCCGATTGTCCAAGTTTCACTTCCATATAAAGCGACACTCCAAACATACACTTTCAAAAATCTTTTCCTGACATTTAAATTAATTTTTGATGTAAACAACTTATATTTCTTACTGAAGGCTCGTTTAGCTTGTGCTATTCGGCATTTTATATCGCTCCTGCTTCGTCCATCTTTAGTAATTCTACTTCCCAAATAACAAAATTCTTCTACCTCCATAATCTTTTCTCCTCCTATTTTCACATTCAGTGGTCCATCTTTGTTATTTCTACTACATTTCATTACTTTTGTTTTGTTCTTGTTTATTTTCATGCGATAGTTCTTGCGTAGGACTTCATCTATGCCGTTCATTGTTTCTTCTAAATCCTTTTTATTCTCGGCTAGAATTACTATATCATCAGCAAATCGTAGCATCTTTATCTTTTCACCTTGTACTGTTACTCCGAATCTAAATTGTTCTTTAACATCATTAACTGCTAGTTCCATGTAAAGATTAAAAAGTAACGGAGATAGAGAACATCCTTGTCGGACTCCCTTTCTTATTATGGCTTCTTTCTTATGTTCTTCAATTGCTACTGTTGCTGTTTGGTTCCTGTACATGTTAGCAATTGTTCTTCTATCTCTGTATTTGAACCCTAATTTTTTTAAAATGCTGAACATTTTATTCCAGTCTACGTTATCGAATGCCTTTTCTAGGTCTATAAACGCCAAGTATGTTGGTTTGTTTTTCTTTAATCTTCCTTCTACTATTAATCTGAGGCCTAAAATTGCTTCCCTTGTCCCTATACTTTTCCTGAAACCAAATTGGTCTTCTCCTAACACTTCCTCCACTCTCCTCTCAATTCTTCTGTATAGAATTCTAGTTAAGATTTTTGATGCATGACTAGTTAAACTAATTGTTCTGTATTCTTCACATTTATCTGCCCCTGATTTCTTTGGTATCATTACTATAACACTTTTTTTGAAGTCTGACGGAAATTCCCCTTTTTCATAAATATTACACACCAGTTTGTATAATCTATCAATCGCTTCCTCACCTGCACTGCGCAGTAATTCTACAGGTATTCCGTCTATTCCAGGAGCCTTTCTGCCATTTAAATCTTTTAATGCTCTCTTAAATTCAGATCTCAGTATTGTTTCTCCCATTTCATCCTCCTCAACTTCCTCTTCTTCCTCTATAACACCATTTTCTAATTCATTTCCTCCGTATAACTCTTCAATATATTCCACCCATCTATCGACTTTACCTTTCGTATTATATATTGGTGTACCATCTTTGTTTAACACATTATTAGATTTTAATTTATGTACCCCAAAATTTTCCTTAACTTTCCTGTATGCTCCGTCTATTTTACCAATGTTCATTTCTCTTTCCACTTCTGAACACTTTTCTTTAATCCACTCTTCTTTCGCCAGTTTGCACTTCCTATTTATAGCATTTCTTAATTGCCGATAGTTCCTTTTACTTTCTTCATCATTAGCATTCTTATATTTTCTACGTTCATCCATCAGCTGCAATATATCGTCTGAAACCCAAGGTTTTCTACCAGTTCTCTTTATTCTGCCTAAGTTTGCTTCTGCTGATTTAAGAATTTCCTTTTTAACATTCTCCCATTCTTCTTCTACATTTTCTACCTTATCTTTTTTACTCAGACCTCTTGCGATGTCCTCCTCAAAAATCTTCTTTACCTCCTCTTCCTCAAGCTTCTCTAAATTCCACCGATTCATCTGACAACTTTTCTTCAGGTTTTTAAACCCCAATCTACATTTCATTATCACCAAATTATGGTCGCTATCAATGTCTGCTCCAGGGTAAGTTTTGCAGTCAACGAGTTGATTTCTAAATCTTTGCTTAACCATGATATAATCTATCTGATACCTTGCAGTATCGCCTGGCTTTTTCCAAGTGTATATTCTTCTATTATGATTTTTAAATTGGGTGTTGGCAATTACTAAATTATACTTCGTGCAAAACTCTATAAGTCGGTCCCCTCTTTCATTCCTTTTGCCCAGCCCGTATTCACCCACTATATTTCCTTCCTTGCCTTTTCCAATGCTTGCATTCCAATCTCCAACTATTATTAAATTTTCATCTCCTTTTACGTGTTCAATTGTTTCATCAATCTCTTCGTATACACACTCTACCTCATCATCATCATGGGCGCTTGTAGGCATATAAACGTTAACAATCGTTGTCGGTTTAGGTTTTGATTTTATCCTTATTACAATGATTCTATCGCTATGCGTTTTGAAATACTCCACTCTCCTCCCTATCTTCTTGTTCATCACGAAACCTACTCCTGCCTGCCCATTATTTGACGCTGAGTTAATTACTCTAAAATCACCTGACCAAAAGTCGCCTTCCTCTTCCCACCGAACCTCACTAATTCCTACTATATCCACATTCACCCTATCCATTTCCCTTTTTAAATTTTCTAGCCTACTAACCTTTTTTAAGCTTCTAAAAAAAGGTGTAAATCCGCAAAACAAGAATGACAAAAAGCTTTTACCGTAATTTGATTGCAATTAAAATTATCATGTTTTATTAAATAGTTTGCAAACATTTAAAATTAACATCTTGATCCTCGCAGGGGAAGTAGGAAAAGACACCTGCCTTGTGACGATTCAGGTCGCCACACCACTCTTTCCGTTCCTAGTCCTGTTGGATTTAACCGGAGGAAGTCGTCTTTTAGACCCTCTAAACCTGATAACACATCACAGTTATCAGTATGGTTTCTGTCAGGATGACAACGATGCAAATGCCTCGGCAAACATTTCCATCACAAATTACTATCGCCTTCATGTAGTCTTTTCCAAACACGACCACCTACCATAACCTACAAACCCTCAACTATAAAATTAACTGATTCGCGGAAGCGCGATCTCAGTGCCTTCCTCTAACACTAAAGGTTTCATACAAAACCTCTTTCCACATCTAACTTCAGTTGGACTGTGCGCTCACTTGATTGAGTCTGTAAACACCAAAAATACTATCCAAATCTAACCAAAATAAATGTTGATTGCAACATCGACAATTTTGTCCTAGAATTCAATTTACTCAAAACTTTCTTGGTTTATTTAAAATCAAGAAACAGATTCACAAATTAAATAAGCCTCCAGTGATAACATACCTTATCTCTCTCTGCTCTGGTCCGCTTTCAAGAGCGAGGTCAATGCCTACACCCTCCCATACCGCAGCCCCATCACAGAGTTCTCCACTCATCCATTCTAATCTTAACAGCGAATATCTAAGCTATCCAGAGATTGATGCCAAAACGCCTATCTTGTCGAAGTAAGGACCCAGGCAGACCCCTAACCACCCGGGTTAATATTTTATCTGTACATCTATAACAGCATTGTTTTTGTAAATAATATTGCTTTCGGTGTTTTTGGATCAAAATAGTACCAAAAAGATTAAAATTTCAAAACTGATTTTTAGCATTTTGCTGTATCAAAATAGCATTTTGCGGAGTATAATCTTCTTCCATATACCTTACGTTGGTTTTAGAGGTTAAACAGAAAAAGAGAGAGCTACTGCCACCCGATGCCTTGAATTCAAAAGCTGATGTTAAATGTTCGTTTTCGTTATCATCTGTTGTATATTGAGCCTAAACAGTTAAAAAAAAATTGTCTATGGCATGGGAAAATATACGTGGATAAAACCTATCCACATATATTTCCCCAAGGAAAAGTATTTTCCTTATTAGTAGTATCATATTTTCCTTGGTTTTATGCAAAATAATGTTTTTTTGTGATTAAATCCATTAAATTGTTTTTTTGTAGTGATAGGAAATTTAATTATAAAAAAGATAAATTTCTTTGTTACGCAACTTTTTCCAATATTTTCATATTTACTTTCTTTTGTAAAGAGTCTTTTTATTATTTATTTTATCGGTTTTGTACATCTGAAATGCAAAAATTAATTCAGTTTGCTTCCCTTTAATTATAATGATATTCATTACCGTGAATATAATGGTAAATCGGAATGAAAAGATTGAGCTCACATGAATTTTAATTTTGACCTTTTATTCTGAACTACGCTGATTTTTTTTTTCTGTGTTGCGTCTAAAGTACAAGACATAACAGTCTGAGTTGCTTTCCTACTTAAGATTTTTTTTAAAGAATATATTAACTTGATTTTTTTGTAAACTATTTAAATTGGTTATAAATTTTCAAAAAGTTTGTATTTTGTTGTTATGAAGAATGTGAAATGAAAATAATAATATAAGAAAAACTGCAAGGTTTATTGAATTGATGTCGGGACTACTTGAGATGGCTTTCATTGATTTATTGTATGTATAAAGAACTTTATTTTATTATATACCTATTATTTTTATTTATCTTGTTTTTGTAAAATAAGTAACCTATTTAATTTCTTGTTAAAAGTATACTTCATAATATATATAAGTAAAATAAATTTGAAATTTGCTAGTATCTTGAATTATTAGAAATTTATGGGATAATTAAGTGTTACATTGTTATAAAGATTATGCAAATTACTGTAATTATAAAATAATTAACATTATAATTTTTCAATTATTAAGATTTAATTTTCCTATTATGAAAAAAAAATTATTTCCTACTAAAAAAAAAAATAGTTTTTTTTTGACGAGAATATACAGCAAATCATATTCTAGATGACCTTAAAAATGCTCTGCTGTTATTTCCTTCTCAATATACAAAATTTAATAATTTTTGACTATTTCGGGTGTTTATTTATCTTTCTCCCTTACGTTAATGTATTGTCATGTACTGTTACAAAATTTGACTTCCAGTTACTATTTTTATTTACTTGAATATCTGTATTAAGTGTACATTCTAGCGTGCAGAACAGGTATTGCAGACCAACCGGGTTGGTCTAGTGGTGAACGCGTCTTTCAGCTGATTTGAAAGTCAAGAGTTCCAGCGTTCGTCCTAGTAAAGTCAGTTATTTTTACACAGATTTGAACACTATATCGTGGATACCGGTGTTCTTTGGTGTTTGGGTTTCAATTAACCACACACCTCAGAAGTGGTCGAACTGAGACTGTACAAGACTACACTTCATTTACACTCATACATATCAATCCTCATTTATCCTCTGAAATATTATCTGAAAGGTAATTACCGGAGGCTAAAGCAAGAAAATAAAGACCCACCGGGTTGGTCTAGTGGTGAACGCGTCTTCGCAAATCAGCCGAGTTTGAAGTCGAGAGTTCTAACGTTTAAATCCTAGTAAAGGCAGTTACTTTCTTTACGGATTTGAATACTAGATCGTGGATACCGGTGTTCTTTGATAGTTGGGTTTCAACTAATCACACATCTCAGAAATGGTCGACCTGAGACTGTACAAGACTACACTTTAATTACACTCATACATATCATCCTCATTCATCCTCTGAAGTAATACCTGACGGTAATTCCCGGAGGCTAAACAAGAAAAGAAAAAAAAACAGGTTTTGCAGAGTGTTTAGTTTTCAAAAATTCTTTCTTGTGAATATAATATACTATCAAGGCTAAAAATACAGTTAATTACTTTCATTAACTAAACAATTTTTTTTCAGTGTATTTACGTAAATATTCAGTGGTTTTTTAAAAGTGAAATTTTCTATCGCTTTCTTAAATTTAAATATGCATCTACTCTTACATCAAATGTTTTAACTATTGCTTTATCTCTATACGGAGAACCGCAGAGGTTTTTACTTCTTTAGAACGAATTTTTTTAATATTAAAAATTAATATTATTAATTATTTTTAAAAAATGAATGATTATCATTATTGAAAATGTTAAGTTGTAGAAAAAAATTCTTGTAACTCTGTTGTTGAAATAAATTATTTGTCGTTATATAAATTATAGATAAATTGTATCTGCTGCTGAGTTGAATCATATATATAATCATATATATATATATATTTTATAACCAAAAGGAGTAAATTCTTTTTTTGTTTTACAGTATTGTATATGTCCTAGTCCTTCTGACGGTTATGATCCATATAAACACCTGAGTTACAACGGTGTCCGTTGTTTTCTCTAAGAATAATGATTTAATCTATACAGCTTTTTTTCTTAATAATCAGAATAAAGGTGTTACTACGAGGGCTGAATATTACTCGAATTTCTTTTAGCTTAAAATGCTCATATGCAATCGTATTTGGGCTCGGTGAAAAAGGTAATGAAAAACCATACAGTTCTTACTTTTCGTAATAAATCTGGCTTAGAGTGCTTCTTATTCTTGAGAAAGATTATCCTTTTTCGGAAATGATTGTTGACTTGCATCAGATGGCTACAAACATTATTTTTTAGCATCTTTCATTATATATAGTGTTATATAAAATATGGCACGTATATATTTAGACAATAGACTGTATACACAATATTTACTAAATAAATAATTCTAACATTTCTACGCGTTTATTATTTTGTTTAAATAGGAATATTATTTTTTATCAAACGGACAACAGAAATATTTTCTCGTAACTTAATAATATAATCCGGTCTATAAAAAAAGGACTTGTCAAGATTCCGTTTCCATTTTTAACAAATTGCCTAACCATCTAAAAACTTCTTGAGAAAGAATTTTAATTTTAATTTTAAATTTAAAAAAAAAATTGAATTAAACTAAAATTATTATTCTGTTTATGAAAAGTATTTATATAAAATTATATGAATAAACATAAACTTTAAACGTATTTTTTTACAAGGATTTATAGTAAATTTTCTGGTGTTTTAAAAAACATCACCGACCTCTTTGGATGATTAGGTAGGGTCTCGGCATTTCGAGTGGAGGTCCCGGGTTCGAATCCCAGTCAGGCATGGTATTTTCATACATTACCAATTTTTACCGGGCTAATGACCATAACTGTTGATTCCTGCTCTCTTATAAAAAAGAAAAATTCAAAAACATTTTATACATTTCATGTATAAAATTTTATTCCTTGAAATCTACAAAACTATTAATTGATCGATTTCATTGAAATTTGGATATGTTGTAGTATGTATCTGAAGTTGTGCATGTGAAAATTTAATGAAAATTGGTTGAGTCGCTCTTCAGTTACGTTCAATTAATGTCAACAACGCACAACTTAACCTTAATTTGAGGTTATGTTGACTATGTAGTGGTGTATTTTTCATACGCACTTATGAAATGAGTTACAGTGGTGATTGAATTTAAAGATGCTTGTGTGTACGGTTTACTCGCTATTTTTAATTATTTCACAAATTTATAGTTATAATAATTTAATTTTCATGTAAACGGAAAATATATTTTAATATTAAATAAAAATAAAAAAATTGCACCTCTTAGTTTTCTGGTTTAATTTATGGTTTGTATATTTCTTTGACAAAGAATTACACAAAATAAAATAACGAAAAGTTGGGCCTTCTTACGTAGAACTGCGTAAAAATTATTTTTTTTAAAGGTAATGATTTAAATCAGCAACGTTGTTAAAGAGAATTCTAGTAACTAGCGTCGATTGTTACCTATGATTATTTTCACTCACGTGTTTTTCCACGCTGATTGTATACTAGATTGTAGAGAAGGGGAAAATGTAGCAGTTGTTTGCGTCACTCATTAAACCTATGTACTTTTTCTTGTACTGATTACATTTATAGATACTACTTATTCTATTTATATTTAATATAGTCAGGCTATTAAAGTTTCTAAAGATTTTTTTTTTTGTATGAAAGTGTGGGTAGAGCATTTTTTTTTTAATTTAACGAAATTATTTTTTAAATTATCATTCGTTTTACTTTCTTATACGAGTAGTATAATAATAAGTTATTATTAGGAAGAAGCTAAACTACATTTATATATATATATATATATATATATATATACATATAAAAGAGAACATGTCCTGACTGACTGACTGACTGATTCATCAACATCCTGCAAAAACTACTGAAGATAAATTGATGAAAATTTATATACATGTACTTCTTGGGGTATACGTGCACAGTAAGAAAGGATTTTTTTGAAATTCCAAGTTTAAAGGGTTAAAAATGATTTCTATTTTTTTGAAACCTGACTATTTTTTTAAATTATTCGGTAAAAAATGAAGATATGAACTTGATTTTGGGTGTGCGTAATTTTCATGTAAATTGTAAGAACTTATTTATAGATTTTTCAAAATTCAACCTTGAAAATAGGTGAAAAAAGGTAAAAAAAGTTTGAAGAATGCTTGCAAATTTTCCCCATTTCCTACTATACTAAAAGATATTTGCTAGATTTGGAGCTTGCAAGTACTGTTCATATAAATATATAAAAACCATTTTCCTTTTTTATTTAATTACAATTTTTTTGTGACTGTTTAAGGCGCGGCGGCTCAACCAACACAGCCACTGTTACTGTATGTTCGACACGACTGGCTTCACCTAGCTCCGATTACTTGATAAAGAAAAAAAATTGACCACGATGGGAAACATAAGTAACCATATAGCGCGGGCCACGATGGGGAAGCTAGTGTATATATATATATATATATATATAGAGAGAGAGAGAGAGAGAGAGAGAGAAAGCGTTGTGATGGTGCTGAAATTTGATTAAAGCTTGAAACATATCTTTATATGTTATTATTTTAACGTAAATTTCTTTATTTAGAATTATACTGTAAATCTTTTTAAATAGTTGAATTTTATAGATGTGAACGATGACATGAAAAAATTTGGAAGAAGCATTATATCCAGTGCAGTGTAGAATACCATTAATTAAAATACGTATATTAGCATTTAGGTTGTAAATTTCTATTTAAGCCTTTTCATAAGTCTATATATAAGAATATATTTTATATTACAGAACGGTTTGTCCTAATCATGCAGTATTGTCTGGATTACTACAGAATGATTATTATTGATATTTATATCATTAGTATATTGAGAAAAGATACCTTAGAGAAAGGAACTCGTAAGAGTATGCTTATTTTTTTTTTTTTACTTTGATTGCCAAGTAAAAGTTTTATTTCTCGTGAATAACGGTTGTGCAGTCTATACGATAGGTAAGGGTACGGGTGCTATTAAAGAAATGGCCGCGGAACGTAATAGAGTTTACTGGTGAACTAATGAACTCACGGAGCTGAGGAAAATCTGTGTAGTCAGTAGAGGATGCCTTCAAAGAACGCATCGACAAGGTGATGACGTTGAAGGAAAGCTTCATCGTTTATGGATGGCAAGAAGAGAGTACAGAAGAGTAATTGCGGTAGCCAAAAAATGTAAGTGGAAGCAGTTATGCGAGCCAGTGGACAATACTGGCTCTGGCATCCGTGGGGTGACGTCTTTGGGATAGTTACGAAGAGGTTCGGTAGGAGGCTACCACTCCTATCAAGAGAATTGGTGAACAGGTAGGAGAGCTGTTCCCGAGGGAATGGATTTTTGGAGGGAGGAAGTAGTCGCCGAAGAAATAGTTCTTTTCTCGCAGCAGGACACGTGTAGCGCAGCTAAGATCAAAGGTGGTACGAGTCCGGGGCCGGACGGAGTCCCCCCTTCCGGGGGGACTTTGTACTTTGAATACTTGCCATAGGGATTAGTTTCGGCCTCTGCGTGACTGGAGCAGGAGGTTTTTTAACGGGTGAGAGCCCCGCACTACCGTCAGAGCGGGCCTGGCAGAGCTTTTAACTTCCCCAACGGAAAAAAAAAATAGAAAATTACGGTTATGTTGAAGGACGTTGTTTATAGCTTTTATTGTATCATTTTGTTACGTTTATTACAAAATAATTCTGAATATTAATTTGTTTTAATTACACAATTGCCCTATAAGAATAATCAACCATTTATGTTTTCTTTTAATTAACATATTTATTTCTTTTAACTTTCTGATGTAAAAAAAATAATTATTTTAATTGATTTTTAAAACTAATTATTTTTTTTTCAAATATTCCGGAAAATAGAACATTTTATATATAAACAACTGTTAAGATAATTCCGCATTATTTATTGGTTTAAGCTAGACTAACTAATTGGTTGTGTTGAATAGATCTTAACGTGTTATCAAAGTTTCAAAGTTCATAATAATATTACTTGATAACATTATAATACGTTGTCAAACGTAGGGAATATTTTGTATGTTTATGACACTAATTCTATCACAAATACACAGTATGTGAAAAATATTTTTATTGGGCTATGTACAGAACCTTTAGTACATTATTATGTACTCTATAAAGCATATTTCAAAAATAATTTTATTGTTTGATATTTTTAAAAATTAACTAAAAAATACAATATTTCTATTTAATAATTACTTTTTTATTGTTTTATTCACAAAAAATATTAAAGGGAATAAATTTACTCCAGTTATTTATTGCGTCGTTTATTTATATAGGAGAATTTCTACATTTTTTATATCTAAAATTGAACAATTATTTAAGAGTACTAGTTAGTAAGCTGGATTTTCGGTATAAAATATCTACTAATTATATTCAACTTAGGAAAATCTTACACAGAAAAGTAAAAAATAAATAAGGGCACTTGTTTTATTATTAACTAGCAGACCCTACAATGCTTTGCTATTGCTAAATTTGAGTATTGATATATATATATATATATATATATATATATATAGATTAAATGAACACAACTGAAAGTTTGATAAAAAAAATGAACATTACGGAACTTCACAAAATTTAACCTTTCCCTTTTCCCCTTTTCCTCTTTCCTTTTCCCTTTTTTCCATTTTAATTTTTACATATTCCCCTTCCCTTCGCCAATTTTCCCTTTTCTCACCCTTTCCCTTTCCTTCTCCATTTCTTTTTCCCTTACTTCCTTTTCCTCTTCCTCCTTTCCCATTTTCTTTATATGTAGATAGAGAGAACAAATTCGATAATCTAGTTACAATATTAGAGAATAATTTTCTGGTGATATTCATCAAACATGTGATATTAACAGATTAAAGAGAAATAAATGTTTAATTCTGTAGTAATCTCCCGTTTATAGCAATGAAAAATTGTTTTAGTTTTGAC
Organism: Lycorma delicatula; assembly: GCF_047948215.1. NCBI lineage: Eukaryota > Metazoa > Arthropoda > Insecta > Hemiptera > Fulgoridae > Lycorma > Lycorma delicatula. The sequence goes on along the minus strand of NC_134462.1, from coordinate 41,347,664 downwards.
AGGAGTGTAAATTAAAAAAAAAAATTGTTACGTAATACTTAATATACGGCCTTATGTACCTTAGTAATGTTTTCTAACCTTTCTATAACTGGTGGTCGTAATTTAATTACGAATTATCAGTCTTCTAGTTAATAAATTACACACACACACACACACACACACACACACACACACACACACACACACACACACACACACATACACAGTCACAGAGAGAGAGAGAGAGAGAGAGAGAGAGAGAGAGAGAGAGAGAGAGAGATATTTCGAATAAGTAATAATAAGTAATAATAATGCTTTACAAAGAAAAAACAGTTATGATATAAAACGTTTAAAGGTATCCTAATTATAAAATGATAAATACTTAAGGATCTAATATTAATTTAACTCTTGAAACATTTGTGCGTTCTAAACGGTACCTTTTATCATTAGCAAAAGGAAAGTTCGTGAAAATAACTGTGTTTATTCTTGACATGATTTTTATAGTAAGACACGAATTGTTGGAGTATTAACATTGATAAAACTTTTTTCGGTGATGTCATCAGGTGTAGATTATTTATACAATAATTAAACAGGTTTTACTCTTCGTGGGTAATGTACACGATAGATAAATTTTTCACTTAAGTTATTTTACTATTTTAAACGGTTGACTCATAACTTTAGATGACTCAGATATTGTCACCATAAATATAGTTTAATATATTCTACATAATCTTTAGTTGAATGATTCAGTTTATTCATTAATTGTCATCTTTTCATTAAACGACAGATAATAATCATAAAAGTGTGAAGACAGATTACGATATATTTGTCACCAGTGCTAGCTGTCTGTTTTTTGTATTCGAAATAATGCTGGTGAGACATACTAAGCTAAGATTATAGGGCTATGTTTTGTTCCTTTCTCTCTCTCTCTCAAACGTATATAATAATTTATTTATTTAATAGAAAGAATTGTACTGCTGTAATAGATAGAACTTTCTGCTTAAAATTAAACTATCACATTCATTTAGTATGGTTAGGCTTTGAATTTTATACTGGCACAAACCCTTCTTCATTTCTTCTTTTTTTTATTTTTTGAAGCATCAAATCATATTTGCTCATAATGAAGAGAGAAAGATCATGATTAAGGGAAAAGGATGGTTTTTGAAAAAGGACTATGTATGCGTAGAGTAAAAAGTTCATTAAATCAATAATTTTAATTCAAATTTAATATAACATTTTTTAAAATGCAGTACGTCATTACAAGTAGTTAAATAAAATAAAAAATTAATCAATATTAAAAGTAGTGTGTTTCTAACGAGGTTTTACTTCATATCAGGAGGTTATGGATATATAACTAGACGGATTAGTATGGGTAAATTATTGTTTCATATCAATAAACTGGTGCCGATACACATGAGGATAACAATGATAAACAATTTTAATAAAAAATTTCTAGATTAGATCGAGCTAAATCATTAAAAGCATTTTATTCCAATGAGAAGCAACCATAATTGTTTTGATATGCTACGTAGTCTCGTAGTACATTGTATAGTATGGCTGAATTTATTTTCGCTAGTTTAGGGAGTGAATAGAATACCCCTACTAATTAAACAAAAAAATACCAAAAAATATATTTTCAATGTTTAATTCTTTTTTCACAATGTTCTTATGAATAAAATATACATATTTTATATAAATTTATAATTATTACTATTGATTTAATATATATATATATTACAAATTTATTGTAATAATTTAATAACTTTTTTGATAGCGTTTTACGTGTTTTATCTTTAACAAAATTTTTTAAACAAATAATTTATTTTTTGTGAAATATTTAAATATCAGATTAACAAATGAAAATAAGCAATTATATTTAAATAGATTAAATTATTATTTTATACCTGTAGTATATAAATAATGCAAGTTTTCTATGTATACATAGCTTAATGTTAGTATAATTATGCAAATAATATTACTTAAAAAAATTATCTAATCTAATCTATTCCAAGGGTATAATTGTTAAATAGATATGATAATTCTCATAAAAAAAAAAAACTAAAAATAGTGTTTTTTTTTCATAATTATGAAAATTTCATACAATGCTGTACTTTCCTGACATCAAAACTTAGAGCTCTGCAAGAAAGAAAGTCTGGTAATCAGTTAAAAATGGGGTATGCATTTTGTATTTTTTGCATTTTTCGACGTTTCATGACACAGGGACCCCCAAAAAGTAAAAAAAAGTGGAGGGTAATGTTGTTACGTATGTATTTGTGTATTACATAAATTTGAAACTTTTGACCGGATAAACCGATTTTGATGAAATTTGGCTCAGATACTCGTGTGTTAGGGGTATTTAATCTTTTGGGATCAATTTTCTCAAAATTTTACAAACAACCTTACTTTAGCTCAGTACATGCTTACAAGTTTACCTTATCATTTTAAAAAAGATTTTTCCATCACTTCTCTTCTCCAAAAATCGAAGAATCTTTTTTTTATTGATTGTATATTTTTTAACTGATTTTATTTTATGTTTTACTTAACTATAGTAATAGTGAATACGGCCAAAGAAAAATAATACTTGGGAGTAATATTGGAAGTGTGGAGCAGAAAAAAGTAACAAAATATCGATTTTTTAATTTTTGTTAATGTATCATTATTTGTTCACTATATAAGAATAAATAACCAGTGAAAGGAAAGTAAAACAGGTTTGTTATACTTTTACTTGGTACAAATTAAATCTTTGTAAAAATACTAATATGAATGTCTGATGTTTAAAAAATATTCTCTTATTCTCGCTGTTACGTTTACATAATTTATTAAGCAACGGACGTGGATTGAACTTTTTTCTTTTTTTTTCAAGAATATATGATATTCATTTTTTATGTATTTGTTTACTGTATAATTAACAGGAACGATGATACTGAAAATTTAAATATTATGCATGCGTTCGGGAGTAATTTTTATAAATCAAGGTCGATATTTATATCCAGTTTTTCTTTGTTAATGAATATTTTTTTGGCTAATTATAAAAAAAAGCATCCAGTAAAATTTATTTATTAAGATTTGTTCAGCTATTTGAAAATTTTAATGAATTAAAAAATAATAATAATAATAATAGATGACAATTAAATTCTTATTTACTTCTACACTTTTCCAAGATTTTCAAAAAATTAATAAATCAATTATACAATAAAAAAATTACCTCGCCAAACTTCATGATTGATTAATTTATCAGAATTATATAACAGAAGCCATCATAGCACGTATGACACCCACATTTACCGAATTTATTATTCGAAATTTTATTTTTTTTTGCATACTGCTTTTATAAAAATATTGTGAAAGGGTTCTTCACAATTACTTCCCCTTTTTTTGTGTTATAATCGACAGGAAAGTAAGATATATCGACATAAAACATTTATTTCGATCATCGTTTATAATTATATAAGGGTTTACTCAATTATTATTGGGTAAATCCAAATAATAATTATCTCTTATATAAAATAGAATGTCCTGACTGATTCACTGACTCATAATCAACGTACAACCAAAACTATTATAGGTAGAGAATTGAAATTTTCAGGGCACCTTCGTACTTTTAAATAGGCGAGCACTAAAAAAGGATCTTCCGAAATTTTGATTTTAAGGGGTTCAAATCGGTAAAAAAAACAACTCGATTTACGCGTGGGGAAGAAGGATGAAGGTGGAAAAGGGAAATAGGGAAAATCGAAAAAGGTAAAAGGGAAGAAGAGGAAAATGGAAAAAAGAAAAAAGAAAAAAGGGGATAACGGGGAAAAGGAAATGGAAAGGGAAAATAGATAAGAGGAAGGGAAAGGAAAATGGGGAAGGGGAAAGGGAAGTGGAAGAGAAATGGGAGAAGGAAAGGGAAACGGGATAAAACGGGAAGGGAGAACGAAGCGAGCCATGACCCTCTGATCGTGACGGGAAGCGCAGGTAACCATAGAGCATAGGCGAAGCCGCGATGGGGATGCTAAATTTGGAATTGTAATAAATTTTCTGTTTATCTTCATTGGACTTTTATATTGAACTATTTCAATTCATTCATAAAATGGATTGGTCTAACAAATATTGTTCAATTTTCTTATCTTCCTTTTTTTGTTTTCCTTTATTTAAGTTATGGGCAACAATTCATTGTTTATCGTATATTACTTCAGTATTTTTCATAAAAGTTTTTATTTGCCGTTTTATCAGGATTTAATGAAAATCTAAATATAATATTGTTGATTAAATATTTTTTATTTATAAAAAAATAAGTTTGCTATTAAAAAACCATTGCGAGTGAAGCTAAAATTGTGAGCGAAGTCGCGATCGGGTACGGTAGCAATTATATAATTAACAAAGTAAATCTTTCGATTCTTTTTTTTAATTTTATTTTGTTTACGATTTTTGTGTAAGATTCCACTGATATCTGTATATTTTGACGATAGTTAAAGTAGACTGATATACCTCAAAAATTTTGGAAAGCATGCTTTCCTAGATATATTTACTGTTAGATAAAAAAAAATCAGGTATAACGCTTAGATATTGTTGTGAATGATATTATTCGTTTAGTTTGTATTTAGAAATATTGATATTGTTCACAAGTAGTGATTATATTTCCAGATCCACATTACACGAGTGGAATTTATGAAGTAAAGGAATTTTATTAGAAAGTAAATAATATAAAATTTATTACGTTTCTTATTGCTTAAACATTAAAAAAATTATTAATATTCAGTGAAAAACATCGTTAAGTAAACTAAATTATTAATTCATTTTAATCTTCTAAAAATTATTCTTATAATTAATTGTTTATTTATTATTGCTTATTTCTACCGACCGTGTCATTGGTTAACGTTTTAGTTGATATTCCGATACTTTTGAAGGAAGATATAATAATTTTTCATTTAGAATAATAATGGATTTTGTTGATAGCTAACTTTTTTGTACGAGTATATTTTTAAGGATGAAAAAAATTAGCCTTCCCTCTCCCATAACTCTTGGTTTAGTCGCCCCGTCTACGCTGCCTGTGTTTTCTTTAATGTTGGTGGCAGCATTCAGGGAGAAAGCGAGTACACGTAATAGCACATGTTTTAGATAGGGTTATTAAAGAAAAAATATTTAAGAAAAGAAACATAACTTGAAAATTAACCAATAAAACATTTTATAATGGATTAATTGTTACAAGTAATCTTTAATTCGTTTTCATCGTGTAAAATATATAAAATATTTATTAATTGATCTATTAAAATTATGATGAAATTTAATCTTGAAAGACAAAGAAATATGATTAGCTTACTAATAGAAAATTTTTTTAATTATAGTATAATAATGCAACGATTACTTGCAACAATAATACAAATATTGTGAAATAAATTATATATTTTTATTAATTTATTATTCTTTATTGTTTTATAAATTACATTAATTATGGAATGTTGCTCAAGTTATTTTTGTTTTTGGCTTTTCTCAGAAGGGATCTGCCTGACAACAGTTCGAACATGTTTAATAAAAAAAGTTTTAACAGATTCATTTTAATTTTTTCTTTTGAAATTTTATAATTTCTGTTAAACTACATTCTGTGGGAGTAAAGTTCTGAAATTCCTTTTCAAATAAATAAAAATAAAAAAATAAAAATCGTAATTGTATTTATAAAATGTTATTTTACGTCCGTTGTAATCCTTAATTTTTTTTTTTTTTTAAATACGCGTATATCTTGAGCATGTAAGTAAAAAATAGTTTTGAGAAGTATTTGGTTTGAAATTTCAAAAAAATTTTTAGATTGTGTTCCATTCATTTTTTAAATTTTTGCTAGAATGCACAAATGCTTTTTCAATTAAATAAATCATTATATTTAATATTTATATTAAAGATTTTACGATTAATTTAATTCATCGGAAGAAAGAAAATCCCTTTCAAAAAAAATTGTCATGAGGGAGGCCGTATATTTCATAAATACTTTTAGTTACGAAACGTAGCTTATTATTTATTCACTACAAGTATAAGTTAATACTCTAATTAAAGGAACTCCTTTCTTTTATGACAATTATAAATTAAATTTTTTGCCTGTTAAAATTTTAAGCCTGTTTCTAATTCGAGTCAGAATTTTATTTTTGAAAGGCAACCTTCTTTTTTAATTAAAAAATTTCATTTTGCACAATTTCTGTAATAATGAACCCATTTTATGTATTTCTTTTATATGTAATAGATTGCCTTTTTACTTCCTTTATTTCGGTGTACAAGTGGAAAAGTTGATCGTAGTGAGATGATCATACATAAAACAATTATTTAATATTTAAAGATCAGTTATTTCATAGAATAACGTATTTATTTTGCTATCAGAACTTATTAGACTGCTTTAACAGTAGTAGATAATGTAGTAAGATTATAAGTTAATTACGCTTGTTATCTTTTCAAAATTATAATTAGAAATGTACGAGTATAAAATTTTGCTTTTTAAAAAATTCAATACTATAACATTAATTAATGAATCAATTAATTAAGTGAGTGATTAACTTTTCTTCCTTAATGTTATTATGATTGACGCATTTACTATTAACTGGCCTTCGCCAAACGTATGACCTACAAGATAGATTACAATATTACAGTAACGTATGAGACTTTATCATAATCCCCATCCCATAGCGTTATCACCACAACTTCTCCACGTGTAACTTGCTACAGATTTTTAATTTTTACCTTAAGACTTTACATTCTGATAAGCACATCCAGTCATATATATTTTTAATATCTTTTTCTACATATATATATATTTAAAAAAAAAAATATATATGTAAATTCTAAATTTCTTGTCTACTTTAGTGTAACTTTTAAATGATTGTGCGTCTTTCTTAAATAAATACTATACACACACACACACACACAACTTTTCAAAAGTTCAGTGATCTCTGTTTATTGTTACTAAACCTTATTAATCTGTATTTTATAGGGACCATACCAATTCCAAATTAGGCGGAAATATAAATTCAATATGGTAGTTCACCGAATTTATGTTGTATCTAAGTTTTTAAATATTTATTAATTTTGAACTACCGATTACTTTTTAAACGGTAAACGGAATCAAATTTACGGAATACAGTTTTTAAAACTCATATCAAGTATTCAACCGCTTTTTCAGCCATCTTCAGTGACTGCTGATTTTTTTGCATGTTTATATACTTTATAATGTTCCATTTTATTAATTAGTAGTCGTTATTTGTGTACCTGTAGATTATATCAAGGTTATAATAATATAAAGGTTTTTATTACTCTACTGTAACTCAGTTTTGTTTTAAAAAAGTATTTATAATAAAAATAATTTTTACCACCGATCATCATCGACAAAACCTAGTAAAGAAACTAAAAATTAAGTAAAAAATTACTTTTTTTATAAAGTACTTGTAACTTATATTAATTAAGAAATCGGAACCAATTTCCTGAAAGATTTTAAGAAAAGAGTTATGGCGATAAATTGCGCATATGAACAAAAAGATTTAAATGTGTTATTTTAACAAAAAGAAACTGTTCATTTTTTTATTATTTTTAAATATATTGGAGGCTTTTATGACTGGTCATTTTATAAAGAAAAAATAATTTTTTTTTTTAATTTTGTCAACTCGATGCTGAAATCTTTTTAAAATTACTTTTTACCTAATAAAACTTTAATATGTTCAATTTAAAATATAAATAGATATTTTTATTTAAATTTCCCGTAATTTTATTCTGTTGTAAGCGATTTTACAACGAAATTGATGGAAAAGGTGATATCCATAAAAAAATTTAAATCCACGAATAGGTAATGTAATTTCCAAATCATTAATCACTCTCTTTAACTCATGTATTCAGTGGTTCAATCTTAATAATAATAATGATTGGATTTTTTACGTGACCTATTTGAACCATTGTAATTTATTGATACATAAAAAACAAGAGAATTCCTTACATTTTTTTTTTCAAATTTCACAGAAACAACAACGTGATGGTTCACTACAAAAGTTAATAAGCTTTCACGGACATTTTTTTATTGGATCAGTAACATTTTCTAAAAAAATAAATAAATAAAAGTTAAAAATATCTTAATATTTTTATTATAATAAAATTTCTCTCGCTGAATGACGTTAAGCATCCTGAATGAAACATATATTTTCAATACAATGAATAATATTAAAGGCTATAAAGGATATACTCTTCAAAAAACGGATGTATAATTCCCGAAAAACTCGTTTGAAAAAATTATTCTGGAATTTTTGAGAGCTTAACTAATCAAAACTGATAATACTAAAACATTTTTTTATAATATATAGTTTTTCTAGTATTTATTTTACTCGGCTGTAAAGTGTTTTCCGAAGAATTAATGGCACGTTGAGATTAGTAGCCCATTCGATGTTTGGTTGAGATGTATGACATCGTTTCTATGGAGACAAACCAAATACTTTAAAGGTCATAGTGAAAATATTATTTTATTTTAGTATTACTATTTTTTTTTTTTTTTTTTTTTTAAATAATATTTTCCTTTGAGAACGGTATTGAATAAACTTTACAAGACAAGTGCTAATTATTTAAGTAATTTATATATTTTTTTTTAACCTATGAGAATGTATTCATGTAATCAAGGTCTAACAATATTACTTTCACGTAATATTTTAACGGTTTATTTTTAAGCAGTATATTTGTTTGTATCGGTCGTGATTTTTTCTGCGTCTACTAATCTATTGCTAAAAAAAAATGTTTTATTAATCGAACATATCTGACATAAAATTATTAGTTCTATTCTATTCAATTTGCTTTCTACATAATCTGTATTTGTAACTTATTGCTTACTTAAGAGTATAAACCTACTCACGTTATCATATATTATAATAATTAAGTTGTAAAGTTATAATTATAAAACTCTTATAATAGTGAAAAAGGAAGATTTATTTGCTATTATTTATGTTAATAAACTGATGATATAACGAGCGAGATTTCATAAATTTCATAAAGGTTCCCCATTTTATAAACTGATAAAAATTAATAAAAAAAAGTATACTAAGTAGTTATACTGGCGGCCTTGTGTTCGATTCTATACCCGGATGTTCCGAAATTAATATTTTGGCTTTCACATTTCGTTTAAGAAAATAATACAACGAATATTATGGATTAAACGTTAGCTGGAAATTCATTTTATTCAGAAAATTTGAAAACTTTTAAAATTATATATTAATTTGTATTTATTTCTGCTGTAAAATTGGATTATTGTGTGTTGTCTTTATTTATTTTACAATTTAATTTAGGTCACAATATTCTAGAAATAAACTAGATCATTCAAATATCAATGATAATCATAACTATCTGTCGCAACGAGGTGACAGTATTTATCAAAGTAGATCGCGTAAGGTATAGAGAATATTTTTCAGTCGAATCATAAATAAATATTGACGGCATCTGAAAGGGGAAGACTCTTTTATAACCCCTAAAAAACAGCGATTTGACTTTACAAAAAACCTACAGATGCCAACGAAAACCTTCAATTCACAACAAATGAATCGCGTGTTACGGAAAAGGAGCAGTTAAATAAACAAAGAGGGCCAATAAACGTCTCTATAACTAAGAATCAGTCACAGAGAAAAATTGGTGGAGTTCAAACATACATATCATGTGTTGGCGTTTGCCAACACATGATATGTAAAACATAATCGAAGGTTCTGGACATCAACAAATCCAGATGATACAACAAACTTCATACGACTAGGGGTCGCAACAATTACACCTACATTGTTCATCGTAATATCTTTTAATTTATTTTGCATATAAGATTATATTACATTGTTTCATTATTATTGTAATATTTAATTTATTTCAATTTTTTTTAAAATTAACATTATCAATAATTTACGTTAATTTAAATTACTATTATTGACCTAGCGAGCAGTAAATTATTTAGAATAAATAAAAAACTTTACTTGATTTATAATATGAACTGTTTTAAACTTGATCTTCCTTAGACGGGAACTCACCACCTTGAAGGCCCTTGAAGTATCTTTGTATGTCTTATTTTGTGGACCTTCTACCTCACTAATAATTCCATTTTGTTTGGTAATTGTTTGGTAAATTTTAGCTGGATGTCCTCCTCGGTCCGAATTAAATTTATTAGAACTTTTAGAATTACTACATCTTAGGTATTTGGTTTGGTAGAGACGTCTAGCTTATGGAATTTTCTGGAAACTTAGTTTTTCTATTTGGTGATTGTGTAACTTGAGGCTTAAAGACTTTTCGAATAAATTTGAATTTCCTAACACATGTAAATAGATAAATAATGATTTTATATTTCTCTAATTTCCCATTGTTACTTAACCCTCCCCCATTAATAAATAATCCAACGACCGAGGAACTATTCATCGGGCTCGTAATAGAGATAAAAAATGAATTGAACTTTAACTTTCCCTTAAATAAATATGCAATATAAAATTAACAGGATGTGTGTACATTATTATAACATATAATTAGCATACAGTTTGAAGCGAAAATAAATTAAATATAAATATAACACCAAGGTTTCTCTAATTGAAGCTGAAATATAAGTACTGTTATTTTAATGTAACTTAATTGTTTTAAACTGTAAAATCGTGTACAGTTTTATATATTTTTCATCTAGTCATTATAGATAGGCAGATTTCTTATCAGTTATTTTTTAACTGATAACAAATTATGTAGATTATACTTATTTATATCATAAAATAGAGATAAGATCTTGTAATATTGGTTTATATTGCACATAAAACATTATGGATATCGATCTATTTTTATTTTAATATTACAAAAAATTAGTTTATTAACGATTATAAAATATTGTTTTTTTTTATAACGTGTAGATAATTATTAATGAAAAAAATTATGATTATTAATTTATAAAAAATGAAACGTAATGAATTTCATGATTTTTGGTTTTTTGGAGGGATTTATCAGTTTATATTTAAATATCGTAAATCAATCAATACTTAGGATTACTAACTGTTAGAAAATAAATCATTCTATTGCTGAAAAAGATGGATTAAAAAATAAAAAATTGCTTTCTTCTAACATTTATCCAGATTAATAAACTGTATTCTTAGCTTCGCTAACCTGTACTATATTTTAGTTTATGCTGTGCTATTTCAGTAGAATAAGTTTTTAATTAGAAATAAGTGGTTATAGAAATCATACGGATTTCTTTTGGTAATAAATACATTATAATAAACCGTATTCAATGAAATCAGTTTTATTATCTAAAAAGAAAATTTTCAGTATGAGATATTGTCTGCTGCAATTAATAAAATTCCAGTTAAATTACATCAAGTGGCTATTTGATTTCATCTTTCAACATTAGAAATTATGAAATCGTCAGATTATAGGTGATAAAGTTACCCAGACGATAATACCCAGACAGAATATATTTTTGTTATAAATTTACCGTTTGTGTGCGTTTATCAACAGTTATAACGAGTTAAGGGAAAAATGTTCCACTTGTATTTTCGTTTACTCAACTAAAATTGTTGTGCCGGCCTCCGCGGCGGGAGGGGTAGCGTCTCGGCCCTTCATCCGGAGGTCCACCGGGTTCGATCCCTGTCAGACATGGCATTTTCACACGCTACAGAAATTTCATTCATTTCATCCTATAAAGTAATACCTTACGGTAGTCCCCCAGGTTAAAAAAAAAAGAAAATTGTTGTACTTTTACACTACTGTTTTTTTATTTTGTAGAGGTTCGAATAGTAGAGTAATATTTTCAGTAGGGAGTACAGTATACTGTTACATTCACCTTCTACTAACTGATTAGATGTTGTTTTATGATAGCAGCGTATTGAATAGAAAAAAACATTGAGGGTTCTGAAAAGTTTCAATAAATCATGACTTTTGATAAATTACACTATTTGATGTACGATCTGGAGAATAACAAAAAGAAATTTAGAAACTTTCTTAGATAATTTATACAAATTTACGATCCCCTGGAGATAAAGCTAAATAGTTTATACGTGGCTTGTTTGGCAAGTCGGTTTTATAAAGAAAATACAAGATTTTGTTTTTTAAATTTTCATATATTTTTGAATCCAAGTTATCTTGCAATTCGATACATTTACACCAACGACTTTTCAACTTTTTAATAAACTCAGTAAATTGCGATTTATTTAATTCTAAAAAATCGTTGTTGTACAGCTTTTGTCCTCATCATTTGATTTGTGGTGGTGAATTCGAATCTTCGACTTATAATGGTGAAAGAGCATTTTCTTTTTATCTAGAAATTGATATTTAGCCGGAGTAGCACCATTCAACTACTTCAGTAAGATGTATAATATTCCCCGGTGACACTGCTGCCTTTTTCCAGGTAGTCTATAGTACCACACTACGAGAATCCCAAAAAACCATGACGTTGACTTTTCCTGAAGATGGAACCATTTTCGCTTTCTTGCCCCCCTTTTACTTGGAATCTGGCATATAACGGCTAATCTATATTCCGTCTATTGTTAGAAAACGTGTACATAATTCAGCGGAATCGTATTTAAATAAGATCGAATGCAAGTTTAGTCGACTGTTAACAAATGCCACACCCGTCGATCGGAAGCTTTTTCACACCCAAAACATCGTGTAAAATGTACTGGGCGCAGTATATCAAGATGTTTGCAGTGTCGGCAGACTCGCATACCTTCAATCGTGATCATTTAATAGGGCATTTTGGATTTTTGTCTTCGCCAGTCATAGCGGTTTTTGGGCGTCCCAAACATTGTCATCTTAAATGGGTGCGCGACACATTTAAATTAAACAGTCCACTTTTTTACTGTCGACAATGGACTGGAATTTGGATTTTTTTTTAAACCTTTTAAAGCAAAGTACTTTATAATAAAACTTTTCAAAATTTTATATTTTCGCTAGGATTATCATAATTTATTTGAGTGTTATTTTCGGCCATTTTTAACATTGCCACTTTAACATTTATAGTTGACGCGTTTCGGAGTACCTCCATTCTGAAGGTAGCTAAAAGTAGAAAATGGAGATACTCCATTAACACTTCAATTACGAATGTTAAGAATCACAGTGGTAGAAAGGGCAGAAAATAACATTCAAATCAATTATTTAATAATAGTTTGAACTTTAATTTTATCCATTTTTCAGTAACGTCAAAATTTATTTGCTTTACATGCCACAGACAAGCAAGTGAATACATGCGTCTGAAACTTCGTAGTATGTCGTCTAAAGGATCATCATACTTGACATCATAGTCGTTTAGTCGTTCTGCGCCACTTCTGTGCCACCCGAGCTTTCCAAACGACAGTGCTAATTCAGTTGAATACCTCCACATTGGCACAATGCGAACTTAAAGTCCGACACATATACCTACATTTTTATAGCGTAGGAAAAATCTTGTGTACAAACCATAATAGAATTTAGACGATCAAAGTTATATATTTTGGGAATTTTTGTGTCATATAAATAAATAGAAGATTCCTTTGTAAAGTAATGTCAAAAATATATTTTAAGCATCTTAGTGGAAGGTATAGACAGAGTAATAAATACGGAGTGTTGTTTATTAGTACTTAAAATAGCATTCGTGACTTTCAAAATGTTCATGAACAGCAATGTGTTACATGTATTGAGCTAATTCAACGTAAAATCTTAGATTAGTAGCTGTATTAAAGATATCCCGAACCCCGAAGAAGTTTGGGCGGGATTATCACTTATTATCTAGAAGAGCCTTGGAACTCTTGTTTAATTAAATCTTAGCATTGTTTTTTTGGTTTCTCTTAGTGTAAATCAATCCTTTCTTACTGTACACTTTCTATTATTCTTCTTCGTTTTTATAAAATTCCTCCTCACATTAAAAAAAATTTGTCTTAAAAATCTTAACTGTGAACTCAATGAAGATTCTAATGTAAAACACCATTTGTTATTCTACATTTCAAAACCACTGCCGTATATTTTAAAGAATATTTCTTCAGTATCTAAACTCTGTGTTTAATAAAAAAGACTTATTTTCTGTTTAAAAAAGTTCTTGTTTGTGCTTATCAGTGAGTTTTTCACTTCACCTTATTGTACCAACTTAATATTTCATTTTCATTATCCACTTTTTACGAGAGGTTATCTCCAAAGTAAAGACCGTTTCATTGTAAAAAACATTTTTCTGAAAGTTTTATAAATATTTTTTATTTCTCTTAAACCATACCTTTTACTACTTCCCTATATAATAACCACATGAATTAAGACAGTCATCGTAAGCGATACACCAGCTTCAATACATCCTCGTCGTATTATTCTACCGCCAATCAATTTAACCACTGATTAACAGTATTTTTAAATTCATCGTCACCCGCAAATTGTTTACCACTCAAAGATTCTTTCAATTTTCCAAACAAATGGTAATCAGAAGGAGCTAAGTCCGGATCGTAAATTTCCCATCCAAATGTTCTCAGTAAATCACGTGTCGGATCCGCAACTTGTGGAAGTGCATTATCGTCCAGCAGGACGACACCATCGGTCAGCTGCCCACGACACCGATTTTGAATGGCGCGCCGTAACTTAATAGAATTTCGCAGTAGGCTTCTGAGTTTATAGTCGTTTCAAATGGCAAGGAATCGATCAGCAGTATGCCAAACCGATCCCAAAACATTGTGGCCATCAGTTAGCGTCCTAATGGTTGTCGCTTGACCTTTGTTGGTCTGGTTAGGAACTGAGGACGACGTCATTCACTTGATAGCCATTTTCTCTCTGGCGTTTCATACAAAATTCACGTTCCATTGCCGGTAACAACTGAATTAGGGAACTCATCATCTTTTTCTGTGTAGCGCATCAAAAATTCCAAAGCAGATCCCATTCGGATTTTTTTGTGACGTTCCGTTAAGACGTGCGGCACCCATCGTGCACACACCTTTCTGAAGTCTAATTGGTCATGAACAATGCGACCAATAACAGCTCTTCAAACATTAGGAAAAAGAAGGATCAGGTCGGAAATCGTTGAGCGGCGATTTTTTCTGATTTCATCATCGACGCGTTTCAACAAGTCCTCGGTGATTGTCGAGGGCCTCCCCGATCGTTCTTCATCGTGCACATTAATTCTGTTATTTCTAAACCTTTCACACCATTTTCGGACGTTTCTTTCATTCATTATATTACCACCGAACACAACAACCAATTGCCTATGAATTTTAGCCAGCTTAACGTTTTGATGGTTTAAAAAACGTATGACTCCAGGTATTTCACGTCGGCGCAACATCGATTTTCCTGTTCATTCTATAACGTAATAAATCACACGTAATCTAAGATACTACAACGCGACAACTTACAGACAACAATGTAGTGTGTACATTACTAGCGTGGCCATGAACGACACTGGTTTGCCAACCTTAAGAAGAGAAATTTCCCGGCTGTCCTTACTTAAGAGATATCTTTCGTAATAATAATTTATTAAATTGTTTTATTCTTATTTAAATTGTGTTTCTCTTCTTGAAATAATTCCATGCATTACTAAAAGACATACAGGTTTTGTTAAATTGTATATCTTATATATTTAAAATTCGATTGAAATTAATTAGCGATGAATGTTTAGTGATGAACAGTCTATATATATATATATCTTCTTTTTTTTCACAAAAAATTAGTACAATAAAATTTATCATTTTATCATTAATTTTATATTTATCTTGCAGTTATCACATAATATCATACATTCCTACCATTCATTAAAAAATGATTCATATCTTTTATATATCATCATATATTAACAGTTAAAAATACATAAAAATGATATCTTAAAATATAATAATGTGTGGTAAATTGTTCTCATTATTACTCGCTCCGTAAAATAAAATAATAAAAACTACAATAAAAAAAAATTAATTTGTAAATTAATAATTATGTTTAGATTAGTGTTATACATAATATTCTTAGTAATACGTATCTAGACATGTTTTTTTGACTTAGAATCTGTATATTTATACCGACAAAATCCTTTTGTTCTATATATATATATATATATATATATATATATATATATATGCATTATCCACTGCTGTAGAAAGCCGTAGCTTTTTTGTAGAGGTGTTTTAACCAATTTTTTATCTAAATTTCTCTTTTCCTCCCTCAATAACATTTATTAATAACTGTAATAATATAACCATAACTAATAATTTTAACCAGGAGATTGGGAAAGATGAAATGAACAAATTACATCACTGATAGTCTATTTAAAAGAATTCTTTAAAAAATCCGAATAATTTTTTTTTTTTTATAATTTTTATAAGTTAAATAATTTTTATTAAACGTTTATTTATTTTATTTAGTTTATTAATTTATTAAAAAAAAAAAAAAAAAATTAAAATAACCACTCATTAAATTTTTATAAATTTGTTTTGATACGTGGTTCCAAAGCTAGCCATATATGTTACAAAGAGTAAGTAGTATTATTTATTAATTAAATAGAAGTAATGATTAATCTATAATACTGTGAAACATATAAAGATATTTTTATCAAGTAATCTATAATTATTTTAAGCGCAACACTCTCCACTCTAAGAATTTATCAGTTATTAATTTTATTATTGTTGTTTTGTTTATAAATTGTATTTATAGGAATTTCTTAAATCAAGTTAAACTTGACTTCGTTTATTATTATATTTACGGTTTAATTATTTATTTTTTATTAATAAATAAGCTTTTAAGCTTTTTATGTTGGATGTTTTCTAATTTTAAATTTTAGCCATAAATAAATAACTAAACTTAATACTATGCTGTATTAGCAATTCATTTTCACTTTATTTATTACCTTTTTTGTTGTCGATTGCAACCAACTGGCTGAAATGAAAATTTAATATTAATCTTGCGTCGTAATTTGATATTGATTTCCTGAAAAAAAATCCTTTCCTTCTCCATTGTTTAGTAAAAAATATTATTTGTTTCTTTTTTACTTAATTCCTGAATAATTATTGTGTTTTATTAACTATTTTGTTGTCTTGTTTTAGTTTAATTAACTGATAATTTATTGAATAATAAAATTAATTAGGTATATTATCACTAATTATTTATATCTTTTGATAGTATTTTTACATAATTTATTTTTATTTTTTATGTCAAAAATAAGGAATTGTATTATTTTCTCAACCATACTCTTTTATGGTTTGAAAAATGAATTAGGAAAAAATCAATTACTTAAAAAATATATTATACAATTTTTTTTTAACTTCATCTTTACAATCTGTTCAATAAGAGAATTAATTGAACAATAAGTAAATAGATCTATTTGAACCAACATTAAATAGCCACAGATCCAGTGGTTTGTGACTTAATAAGAACAACGAAATAAAAGAAATGAAATAGAAGAGCACTCCATAAGGTCCGAATATAAAGTTACCTAACTGAAACGATAAATCAAATCAAGAATAATGTTTCTCAGCAATCCTGAAAAATCACTGATTATGTTATGCAATAAATTGACTACCATATAATTTTGGTGCCGAACCAAACGATTTTGATATTTTGTGGAACGGATTGCAATTTAAAATCATTATATACGAGGTTATTGCTTATGTACCGGGGTATATTTAGCATTTTTCGCAGTGTTTGTCTGGTTCAAGTATGTTAATGTTGGGATTGCTTACTGTACCCCACAATACAAGCCGATTTTAATATCATAGTAATTATTTATTATTAATAGCTTTTTTTTAATTTTTTATGCAAATTCTTTGTACTTCTATCTAATAAGCTAAGTGTAGTTTGAAGGGGCTTACCTACTTTTATATATTACAACTTGTTCGGAAAAATATTGATTATTCTGTTTTAATTTGCCACTATTTTATTTGTTATTCTAAACGTTTTTTTGATAAAGTTTTTTTAATGTATAAAAAAGTCTAGAAAATTAATCTCAGATCTAGTTCATGACATCTTTCTTTAAAGAGGTTTATGTTAAAAAAAAAAACGACAAATCTTTAACAAATTATTGTTTTAGCCAATAATCCGAGAAAAACGTTGAAGGGAAAGGTACCAAAGCATGTGCTTGGGAACAAAGAATAAGGCAGAAATTGAGCTGTTTTTGCAGAAAACGTTAAGAACTCTAAAGAACTCAAATAAATATACTAAAAGAAGTTATTGAAAAAGTTTGCCTAAATATCTCATTTGAAAAAACGGGGATGATATCAACAAAAAGAATTTAATACAGCAAGATAAAAACAAAATATGAAAAAATATAGCAAAGAATAATATTCAAGTATTTGGATATATAAATGCAACCAAATGACCGAGAAAAAGAATCACTATAGAACAGAAGACAGAAAATGGATATATACTGCCAAAAAACAACATTGAAAAAAAAAATTTCGATCAAGGTAAAAGTAGACGTTATTGCACAGAGTATTGTACGCATTCCCTGAGTGGGATTCAACGGATTAAAAATTTGGAGAAGAGAATACTAGGAACGATTCAGGGATACAAAGAGAATGAAGGAGATACTATATAGATTAAGACCCATAGATTTGTATAAAATAGAACGAGAAAAAGAAGGCTCAACTACATCGGACAGTTATACCAAATAGATGGAGGAAGGCAAATTAAAACTATCTTCAGCTATTTCTATAAAAAAAATAAAAATAAATCCAGTGGTTGTAGAGAACGATTAAAGATATTGAAGAGATGGGCATTAAAACAAGCAATTCTGGACAGAGGAAGGTGCACAGAAACAGTCAAAGAGCTTGTAGGCTTTCAGGATAATAACTTAAGAGGGAAAGAATTGGCTTCTCAGAGGAGGAAAAGGAAAATATTAATTAATGTAATACTGTGTTAAATAATTCGATCAGCCTTAAAATATTTAGCAGTTTAAACTGGTATAATAATTATTTAAATTTAAATAGAATTTTTCGGTAAAGAATTTTTTATATGTTGTATTATTTTATATCTTAAATACAATTGTCAAGTTATTGTACAAGGGCTCAGTAAAACTAAATGTTAGCTTAAATAATGGAAGCTTTAGCTGTTACGGATTAAGGTATACCATGTGCTAACAAACAATTTAGTTAGCACATCGTTCGGTAATGAGCGTATAGAATTTTATTTTGTTATCTGCTTGTTAGTCTATTTAAATGTTTTTAAAATATGTATATTATAGGTTATTGTAATAATTAAATATTTAGAAAACAATATATGAATTAGTGATAAGTTTCCTATTGAGTCGTTGCTCAGTGATAATATTTATTACATTGTGTGTGTCAATTGTTTTTCATTATCAATTTAACTAGGTTCTACAATATTATTTTTTAAAAAATTATTCAATATTAAGCGTGAACATATTATTCACTTCGTTGTACGAAAAAAAGGAAGTATTGCGGTCGCGAAAAATTTCGATTTTCTGATTTCAATGGAAATATCCATTTTGACCATTCCTGAATCCATTTTGACTAGTTTCGGCGTGACGTCTGTACGTATGTGCACATGAATCTCGTATAACTCAAAAATGATTAGCCATAGGATGTTGAAATTTTGGATTTAGAACTGTTGTAACATCGAGTTGTGTACTTCCACTTTTTTTTTGCAATCGATTTGATCAAAAATGTCCAAAAAAGCCCAAAATCCAAAAGAAATATGAATTTTGGACTTTTTCTTAACTGCAGTAATAAGCCCTCATTGAGAGCTTTTCAACGATAAGTGGTACTTATTTTCATTGGTTCCAGAGTTATAGCCAAATAAAATTTTAATTAATGATATATTTGAATATTTTTGAGGAGAGGGACATCGGTTCGAATCAGACGTCATCTCCTTTTTTTTTTTTAATTTACATATATTGATTTATTAATAGTTATTAACCTTTGTAAAAAGATTTTTACGATAAATAATAAATTCAATAATAACAATAAAAAAATAATTATGAAAAAATATCAGAATTTTTAATGAAATAAAATTTTATTTATTTTTCATTTAAAAAAAAAGTGAATATGTAATTTAATAGGCGTAGAAGGAAGTCATGTAGTGTCCACATTAGATTTTTTAATAGATATGGCTACACGTTTGTAGCCATATTTATTATGCCACTTTTTATGCCGAACTTTTATTCGTTAATAATTATTATAATAGTATATATTTTTTTAATTAGGAAAGAAACTGTTCATTACACTGTTATCTTTTGTCTATTAGAGTGAATCTTACAATCTATTTCGTGTGCATTATTTAACGGCAAATTTTTATTTTGGTTGGTTCTAATTTTGGAAAAAGAAGCGATTTAAAATTATACATTTATCTTAATTAATAAATACGTAAACTAAATGTTTCAGTTTTACAACTGACAAAATTTATTTAATAGGTACTTAAAAAAAAATAATTTGTTTTTTTAAAAATATATATTTGAATTAGAATTTCATTGCTTATATATATGTGTGTATATATATAAAACCTTTAAAAAGTAGTGAATATTTTGTTTATTATGATTAGATGATGATTTACTATTCCATTATCTAAAATGTTACATGTCATTTTTTCAATTACTTTTATTATAATGAAATTGTATTGTATTTATCGTAGAGAACGTTTGTATTTTGTATATCGTATATGGTAGCTTGTTGAATGACATTTAGAAAAAAGAACATTTCCGTAAATTTGAGGGTCACTGTAATAATGCTAAATAATACAGGACAAAACTAATTATAACCCTTAATAATATATATTTTAGATTTTATGTGTTTGCGTATACGCGTATGTATGTGTAAGTTATAAAAATGCGATTAAGGTATAACACAATTGTTTAGTTTATTTGTAATGTTTTTTCTTTTAATTTATTACTGTAAATTTCTTTTTACAAAATCAGTCTCGATTGTATCATTATGATTGATTATTATTTAATTCTAATACGTTGAGAAGCTCTTTCTTTCTATCTCAGCCAATGTTTTTTACAAAGATTGTTTGAATTTATCTCTCTTTCCCTGTTTGATGATTTCTTTTTCATTTAGCAGGTAGAGTTATACTAACAAATGTGAGCTGTATTTTAGGAGAAATTAAAAATCTGGATTCATTTGATAGCCTTTTAAGGCAATATGTGCTTAATAATAATTAGCCATCGGGCAAGAAATAGAAAATCTGAATCGTTCCACAGAAAATTCAATCTCACCACTTCATTTCACGATATAATCTATAGCATGAATCTATGACAGACTTGTACTCAAAGAACTAAATAGGAAAGAAAAGGTCAAGGATTAGAAAGATAATGAAAAAAATTAGTTATTCTTGGAGGAACCTTTTTTTTTTCATTTCCTCCTGGGCCGGATCAACGTGAAACATAAATAAACACGGGTATATGCTTCCGAACTAAGGTTCGAGGGAACCTTATTAGAAGACAAATTAACACATCCAGAAGAAAGCTAAAGGTCTTTCATTTTGATCCTACCCACATTTCCTCGGGAGATCAGTTTTACCTAGATAGAGCAATACATTGTAAATTAACTATTTTGCATCGACGAGCAGAAATATATAATACAACAGGAACATCCCTATAAATTAAAAAAAATCAACTGAGAACAGGTTCAGACTTTAAAAGAAAAAAATCTAATACCGGAATAATATAGAATGGTAAAAGATACTAAGTAATCCACAAACTTTTACCCGAGGTGACGGATATGCCTCAGTCAATATAACTTTGACTTTTTTATTATACTTCTTTAAGTTATTTTGTTTAAATTTGTTTTTAAAAAACTATCCGTTTTAGATAAAAGGATGAAATTCTAAGTAAAATCTCAACAAAAATAAATGTAATGAAAAATTTTATTCTTTTCCTAGTACTGTTTTTTGATTGAACACTGTACTCCTCAATCTTCACATGTTTGATGATATTACGATCAAAGAAAATGTAAAAAAAGAAAATATTTACTAAGAGGGGCAAAATCCTCTTTAAAAAAATTTTATGATATAAGAAACTAATCAGCTTCGGTGATACTGGTCTAGCTTATTTTGATAGTATTAAATTGCTAGAATTTTTCTACAATAGTTAAACTGAAATCGAAGAATTTTACTTATAATTACTAGATTTACATTGTGTTTTACTGCTGTTAAGAAAAAGCTACAGAAGAAAAATTCATATAAAACTTCAAGATGAGTGGAACTCTTATGAATAAAGTTCACCGTTTTAAAATTTTTGTTTAATTTTCTACGAATAAATTAAATTCTTAAAAAAAAATATTATTTTTTAACTTGAATAAAAAAATACAGAGAAAATAAAATCGTAAAATCTTCAATTTCTACTTTTTTAAAAAAAAATTGTTAGTTTTAAGTCGAATTAACTGTTAAGGTTATTAGCGATTATGTCGAGATTAACTCGTTATGAATTTTCCAGATTTCCTAATAGGAATCGAACTCGGACCCTTCGGTGAAGTATAAAAGAACGCTCCTCTTATGCTATCGAAGTGGTCATTCCTTCATTACTAATTTAAACATTGAAATCGTATTTCTGAATGAAATTAATTATATTATATGATGTTAATGGATTGTTAGTATAATTCGAATTTTTTTTTAATAAAATCAACTTCAATATTTAAATGAAGAAGGTTAGGCTTTCCTCGATAAGTAGTTTACTAACAATCATTGTATGTAATTATATTCCCACCAAACTACAAATTTTAAGAATTCAGTATCTTTAAAGGTCTTCAAATTCTTAATATAGATCCAATGAACATTTAACTAAATTTCGAAGAAGAATTCAGAGATTAATGATAATGGAAAAGAATGGATAATAATTCAAAAATAATCTCTTCACAAATTAAATATGAATCAAAACAAAACAAAATTTATCTGAAGGGATACCTCAAGATTCTCCTAAATATTCTCTTCTTTGGGGCCTATTTTACCCAAAATTCAAATGGAAGTTTCGATATCATTACCAAAAATTGAATTAACACGTTACCAATCGATGCTCTTGCATAAATATATGCTACATTACATTGCTTTTCCTTCAGAGTATAGAAGTACCGGACAGAGTTCGGGTTAAAGTAAAAAAAAATATTGTCTTCCCTCACTATGTTGTGGCATATGATTTTATTTAATTGATCTGTAAAATATTCCACTGTTAATATAGTTGTTAAATATACTTTTATTCCTTCAAATTCTTTGAAAGTTATCTGTTTTAATAAATTAAAACATGTATAATTAATAAATTAATAACTTGTTTTTAATTGATATTTCGCAAAATTAAAAGCAATTATTATTTTATATTTTTTATTAAACAATGTATTGCTCATTAGTATCGTAAGTAGTTAATTATTTTTGTGTTAGTAATTTTTATTTTTTGGATCTTTTTGTATATTTTTTATTTTAGTGGCTAATTTTTTTTTATAATTGTTTCAGGTGAGTATTTTTTTCTAATTCAGTCAACAAACATGTTTTGACGTGAGTAAAATATATAATTATTATCTAGTTTGTTTATTTATCTAAGATGCCTGTTTATTGTATTAGGATTGTTATTACACAAACGTAGACGTTGATTGTTATCTTTTGTAGCTGTATTGTTATGACTTTATCGGTTGTTGTGTGATGTGACTAAACAAACATTGTTTGGGTAATTTATAAATTATTTATTTAATTTTAGCTCGTTGTAATAGAAATGGGGTAAAAAAATAACGCCCAACTTTGATATTTTTTCGACTCCCCTTAATTTTTTTATTAAGTTAATATCTTATTTAAGTTTTTAAGATTTAATTTAAGTATTTTAACACTCCTCTCGGCAAAACTTTCTTATTATTTAAATAGCCATGATTCATGTTTTTATAGATAAAATTTCATTTAAATTTTTTTTTTTTAAACAATATAGTGAATTCATCCTTTACCTTTATTATCCTTACTAATCATCCTTCACATCAGAAAAACTGTACTTTTAAAAAAAAATCAAACTTAGAACCTATTAATTTACTAAAAATTTTAAGAGATAAAACATTAGGGCAAATATAATTTTATGTAATATACATTAAGAAGTTTTAATTTGTTTTTGAACTTTAAATTCTGACGATAAGTATTTTAATATTTATCAATGGGAATTCAACTATGTTAATAAATCGGAGGCGGGGGGAGGGACAAGAAGTAACTCAAATAAAGATTGAAAAGCTTTCGTAAGTAATATTTTTCAGATATTATTATTCCCTTCTAGGTAACTGATACTAATTGACATCGTTGGAACTCTACTAGTATAATATTATTTGGCCAAGCAGAAAGATTTATGGAGCTTGGTTCCTATTTTGATTTTCGTTTACTAGTTGTTCGTACTATTTGATGCCAAGATTCTTTACCTTATTGCATATTGATTTTAATATAATATAGTATATTTTAATAACCATTCATCTATTATCCTGGTTTACATTTTACACTCCTTACTAATAAATTTTGATAGTCTTGTTTGTAATCTGAAGACTTTTTACATTATTTTTAATCAATACATGATTACTTATTACAACCCGGTTTACAGTAATATTCATTTTCTTTTCTCGTTTTGACGAAAAAAAATTTAAACATCATATAAATTTTTTATATAAACTGAATGAAATCATATTTCATTTTAAATCTTCTTTTTTTTAATCTTTGTTTTTTCAAGCAGCTGACAAATATCGTATAATAATTTTTACAAAAAAAAAAAAATCTGAATAATGTAATTAATATCCAAGCAACATAGTTTGTTGGAATTTCACCAACATGTTTGTTAAATTTCTTTTCATATTTAGGTGTTTTAATTTTTTCCCTACAATTTATTATTGTTCCGCCAATAAATAATGAAGAAACCGTCATTGATTTTAGATTTATGTAAAAATATATGAGATTTGAATATTTAATTGTAATATTAAATAGAAATCTGATGTGGATACCACATACCTTCCTTGTACTCCTATTAAATTACATATACACATGTTTTTAAAATGAAAAGTACATAAAATTTTATTTCGTTAATAACTTCTGATATTTTTTCATATCTTTTTTTTTATTGTTATTATTGAATTATGATTTACTGTAAAAAGGGGTTTACAATCAGAAGTTAATAATTATTAATAAATATTTATATTTTAATTTTAAAAAAAATTACAAAAAGGAGATGAAGTCTGATTCGAACCGATTTGCCTTCCTGTTGTAAGATCAAATATTTCATTAATTAAAATTTTATTGGCTTTAACTCTGGAACCAATGAAAATAAGTACTACTTATGTCGTTGAAAAGCTCTCAATGAGAGCTTATTATGCAGTTAAGAAAAAGTCCAAAATCCAAATTTTTTGGATATTTTACGTACGTAAAGACTCACGCCAAATCAGCTGATTTGGAAGTCAGAGTTCCAGCGTTCAAGTACTAGTAAATTCAGTTATTTTTACGCGGATTTGAATACTAGATCGTGGATATCGGTGTTATCTGATTTGGTTGGGTTTCAATTAACCACACATTTCAGAAATAGTCGACATGAGACTGCACAAGACTACACTTCATTTACACTCATACATAACATCCTCATTCATCCTCTGAAGTATTTTCTGAACGGTAATTACCGAAGGCTAAACAGGAAAAAGAAAAGAAAGATGGTTGCCTGACTAGCAATTGCAAATTGAAGAAATGATAGGGAATCTACGTTTTGGAGATTCTTCTTCTCCTTCATAAACTGAAGATCAGGAGATAAAAATGGTTTCATACAGTACCCGTGATATACGAAATAAATTGTAATAATATAAATTAAATATTGTAATAAAAAAATCTGTGTGACATTTATTATTTTTGGACGTGGAAGCAAAACTTTATTCAAACGAAAAATAAAGAATGTTATTTGTTAAATAGTTTAATAATTTTTATTCTACGTTAAGAAATTTTTGTTTCATCTCTGTTTAGAAAAAAGAAATTTAGAAAATTTGCGTTTATTTTTTAAAATTACTTTATTATATCATATTAAAAATAATTTTATTTATTTCCTAAATAAATATTGTCTACTTTACGTTTTGCGTCCATATGAATGTTTTATTGAATTAGAAAACGTAAAATTAATGATGGGTTTGAAATTTTTATGTGGGAGATATCTTAAGGATGAGACTTCAATGATGAATAAAGTTAATTGTTTGATTATAAAAATTAAATTGATAAATAGATAATGAAACTCCTTATATGAACGGTTTTAAATGTAAAACCATTAATTTAAAATAATGAATAAAAAAAATAATAAATAGTCTTTATTATTTGTACTAAGTTTGGTATGCATTGATATATTATATCCAGTTCGACCCGCCAGCATCGTGAGCCGAGTTATAGAGGTGGCTTTTTAAAAGTAAAGGGAAGGAGTAAATACAACACAGCAACACGTTTGCCATCTGCTCCCCTCTTCTTTAAAAACCACGCAAATAGTACCACTTTCACTTGTGGACAAGTCTTCCGGGTTAGTTAGTGTTGTACTTCCTTCTTCTTTTAGACCGTTCCCCCTTTTCCTCCTTTCCCCGATTCTCCGTTACCCCGTTCACCGCACAACACGCTTACTGCATTACCTACTATTAAAGTCTCGTTCAGCTAGCTTCACTGTGGCTGATGATAATGTATTTGTCCTAGTTCCCTTTTTTTAAATCTTCCTATTGCATAATCATAATTCTTTTAATAATAGTAAGGAACGTAACTCAACTTATCCTATTGATAACATCAGTATTATTCATAACGCTTGATTTTTTAATATTGGTTTATTTTATTACAACTTCTATTTATTTTCATGAATTAGTTTTATTTAATCAGTACAATTATCTTTTTTTAGTTTGTGAATTAATTTACTATTAAAAGTTGACAACGAGTTATCTAAATTTTTTTATTTGGAATTTGGCCTACATTTTTAATAATTATATTAATGAAATAGTTGTACTTTTTCGTATTAGAAATATATACTAATAATAATTTAAAGATTAAGAAAAACAAAATTCTTTATATAAACTTAGCGGATTGTTAAAAATTAAAAATACATTACGAAGTACTATCTCCAACACGTACATTAAAAACGTTGGAAAAAATTTGGTAAGATAGATGATAGCCATATGATTTCTGAAGACGTGTTCTTTAGGCAGGATATAGGAGCTTCAAGGATATTAATTAACATTTTAAATTTTTTTCATATTTTTCATTAAATTTTCCTGAGTTTCCAATTTTGTCATTCATAACATGTATACGAATAGTTTAATAGTTTATTCATCGCAATACAAAATAAAAGGAATGTTTTAAAAATTGATTAATTTAACAGAACTTATTTCAACAGTTTATTAGCTACGTTTATTAAAGGTTTACAAACGCACCGATTTCCATGTTTCTTTTTTAAATTTTGAGAAAATTTCTCTATAAATATTCTTATAATATAACAGATTACATTCCTAAATATTTTTTGAATAAAAAATAAAATATTTTTACGTTAGACCTCTAGAAAAACCAAGTGGAAAGCTTGATATAAAAAAAATAAAATAAATGTTCTTCCATTTCTGTAATAATTACTTCCTTTTATTTCTCTACAACAATTTTTAAAATTTTTTATAAAGATTCATGTTTCTTAACTATTATGTTTACTTTTCCGTACGGCATTCTTTCGTTGAAATGGTTATTTTTTTCTGTATACCTAACCATACTTTTAATAAAAATATAAATATAAATTAGTTTATATAAAATGAAAATATTTTTTTTTTTTTTAATAAAATATTTAGTTTTATTTAGAGTTTTTTTATGTTTAAGATTTTTATTTTTATTAAACTGTACATAAAAACGTGTAAAAAAAACCTTTTTTATTACGAGAAATATTAGGGTTAATAAAATGCTATTGATTGGTTTTAATTTTGTGCCAACTTCAGTAAGATGAAATTTAAAAATGAATTGAACAATTTTTTTAAATTTTTAAATGGGATTTATTTTATTTATTTACTTATTTATTTATTTATTTACTTTTTTTAAAGCTTACTTTTTTCAGCAAAAAGGATATTTTGCTTAAAAAGTTTATTTAAAAAAAAAAAAAAAACTTGGAGAAATTTTCAGCAAACATGTTGAATGTTTGACTTTGTTCAAGACAATATCTATTAGCGTGTTTCATAACTACTGTAAATTTATTTAAGTATATTTAAATTCATTGATGCTTCAATGCTAATAATTAAATTGATGATGAGAGATTAGTTTTAAATAGATTCTGTATGGTAAATAAGTTATTTTTACTCATTTTAATCTGTGAATATCTTGGCTGTTGTCTGTAGTATGTTTATTGCTAATGGATTTTAATATTTTTTTTTAATTTCTCAGTTTTTTTTATTTATTTCTTAGTATAGTTTTTTAATGGCAGAAAAAGTTATTTTCTTATAACAAAAACATAACTAACTATATCTTATTATGTTATGTTTTATGATGCATCACGAAGATCAGTAACAATTCTTAAACATTTCAGCTGAAAACGTTGAAGTATTTAAAATTTTGATGAGACAGCTTCTCAAAATTGTATTCCGTACATTAAACAGCTTTAATGTTTCTTTTTGTTTATGTACTATCGCCCACTAAGCAGAGGCAATTTATATGAAGCTTGTTTCTTTAATGGATAGACTAATTTTTTGCTTTACATTATCTGTCACGATATTTTTTATGTCAATAATAATGTAAATAATACCTAAACTACAAGAAATACTAATCAGAGTTGCTTTCTGTGAGAGTAATGATGTTTACCACTTCAGCCAGTCCCTCTTATGAACAGAGTGAAGATGTAGAGTTAAAAATTTCGGTGAGTTTGGGATACTGATTATCTACAATATATGAACTCCAAATTTATTGAATTATTTTCCGTTTTTCTGGAAAGTCTTTTAATTTTTAAATTCATTCATTTTTTATTGAGGTTTAAGAAAATATTAGCGCGTTATTGATTTTGTAGGATCACTATAAAATAAATGTATGAAATTTGTTGTAGATTAAAAGGTAATCAACTAACAATCTTTAAGCCCTCTAATTTCTAAAATAAATAATACATTAGTGTTAAATTATTGAACTTAAAATTTGAACTTTGAATTTTAAGTTTTTGTTATGTTATTTATTTAATTAGATTGTATTTAATTGATAATTTGTTGTCGGATCTGTCAGATTAATTATTTTTGAATAAATATCTTAAATAATAATATTATATCTAAAAAGTATAAATATTTAAATTTATTATTTAATAACAGTTGGTGATCGTGTAACGTTTATAATCAATTGTAAATCATATTTGTTCCTTTATGTTTACGAGTATATGGCAAAGAGAATAGAAGTCCTTTTATTGGGAAGGTTTTTTTAATGTTTTTTTTAATAAAATTTTTGTTTTTTATTTCACAAAGGAAAGTAATATTTTCAAATCAATTTATTTCATTAATTATTATTATAAAGAATGATATTGTGTTACTTATTTAGTGTTATTGTAACTAAGTATGTTGACGTACATATCTTTGAAGATATAAATCACTGTTAACTGAATAGAATATTTTTGTCGCATTATTTTAAAATGATATCTTATAGCTGTCGTCGGTGACTTTTTGACAATTAAAACAGGTCTCAGCAGTATGCCAGGTGTGTACAATCCTCATCAATCTCTCTCGTTACCTCTTTGTCTCTTTATTTTCTCTCTTTATCCTTGTAAAGTTTTGAAAGTGAGAGTAGGTTGAGCAACTCGGTCACTTTCTCTGCCCTCACTGTTAATGTATCACAACTCTTTTAACGAATAAATACCTACACATACACACGATCACACAGTGTTTCTATCTTACTTTATTTTTAACCGGCCCCAATATTTTTTATTTTATTGTCATCGCTGTCGGAGAGATAAAAAAAATATAATTTCTGTAACCACTTTCCCGCTTTATTTTTATTTTTTAATTCTTGTGGGTTGTTCGTGGCTTAAAGGTTATTATTTTTTGTTCTGAATTCCATTGAAAAATGTTTATGTTAGGTGAAAGGTTAATTGACTGGATAATAACAAGCACGTAAATTAAAATAAGTAAACTGTTCTTCTAATTTAAAAATAATTATATTTTATCTTGTTACTTTACCATATATCATAATTATACATTATTATTTTTTACTTTTTGTATATTTTTGTTATTGGTATTATTATTATTCATTTAAATATATACATTTACGTTCTATATATTATTAATGTTGTTTAAACAACTAATATGATTGTTGTTTAGAAAAAAATAAAAATAAAATTATTACATGAAATTTTTACCAGTTCCATTTTTTATTCATTAAACTTTTAATGTTACACATATACTTATTTATATACATTTGCTAGCCTAATCTATCCAGGGGGCCTTCTCCCTGGATCAGACGCGTTCGTTATCTTCATAGTTGTGAGAATATTACATATGTTATAGTTATTTATGAAAGAAAAATTGATGTGGACATCAAATGACTTCCTTGTACGCCTATTAAATTACATACATACATTTTTTAAAACGAAAAGTGTATAAAATTTTATTTCACTAATAGCTTCTGATTTTTTCATATATATTTTTTTTATTGTTATTATTGAATTATTATTTATTGTAAAACTGTTTTTTACAATCAGAGGTTAATAATTTTTAATAAATCAGTATATCTAAATAAAAATAAAAAAAAAGTTAAAAAAAGGAAATTAAGTCGGATTCGAACTGATGTGCCATCCCCTTGTAAGATCCAAATATTTCATTAACTAAAATTTTATTTGGCTATAACTTGGAATCAATGAAAATAAGTACCACTTATGATACATTGTTGAAAAGCTCTCAATAAGGGCTTATTACTTGTAGTTAAGAAAAAGTCTAAAATCCAAATCTTCTGGATTTTAGGCTTTTTTGGTCAAGTCCAATTGCAATCAAAAGGAATGGTGCACAACTAGATGTTACAACAGTTCTAAATCAAAAATTTCAACATTCTACGGCTAATCGTTTTTTGAGTTATGCTAGATACACACGTACGTGTAGATGTCACGCTGAATGTAGTCAAAATGGATATTTACGTTTAAATCTGAAAACCGAGATTTTTCGCGATTACAATACTTCCTTGTACAAGGAAATAAAAAAGAATTCGTTATTTATTTCATTATATTTCTGTTGCCATGGTGACAGAAATATAATTAAGTAAAAGAATTAATTTCTGTTTCTTTAATGAATGTCTTTAATATCATAACTCCCCAGGGAGCTAGGACCTCGACCTATGACTTAAAACCTTACCTGGGATAACGCGAATGCATCCTGAAAATTTGAAATCAATCAGTTGGTCAGTTCTCGCGTAACGTTGTTCCAAACAAATAGATTAACTTTCCCATTTATATATGATTAATTCTTTTTTGTTATTTCCGCTATTACATTTTTTTTCATTTATTACTCTTTTTATTCAAATCTATTATTATATCTTTTTTTGTAAATAAATGTTTTTCAAACCGCGTTACAATTTGTTGCGATTGGTATTATATTTTTTTCTTATTTCTAAACAAACCGGATTATATAGTAAAGAAGATAACACATGGATAAACGTTAACCGGAAATACCAAGTTAAGTGATAGAATTTGTAGCAGTTCTTATTTTTTTTAGAAAGTGGAAGACTTTTTTTAAATTGATAATTATTTAAAACGAACTTATTTTCTGAGAAGTACATTTATGATAAAATATAATTAATTAGATAGGCGAATTAACTTAATGCCAGATTAATAAGTAGTGGAACTTTTTGGATATTTTTTGTAGTTAAGGACAAGGTTTAAAAGTACGATATTTATACATTAGTAGCTCGTATTTAAATTTAATTTATTTGTAATAATGTTGTTACAATAATGTTATTTATCATGATTTAAAAATAGTATTTCCATTAATAAGATGGTTGTCTTCCCTACCGTGGGAGTAGGAGATGTCCATAACGTATTTAACCATTCTGAACTGTTTATTTTAATGTTAAAAGGAAGTGTAAAATTATAAAGATAATTATGGTTAATTAAATCTTAATAAGGAAGATTATTCAGGATATAAGTCTTAGTAAACATTTTGAATTAAAATTAAAATATTAACCCGGAACAGAATATGAAGTCAGGACAGTTCATCGGTTTACTAATACTTTTTAATCCAAATATTACTGCTTGAAATTCATTTTAGTTTGTTTAAAATTTATAATAGATGACTCTTCGATTGATTAGCTGTTAATATTATGTATTAAAGTTAAAAACGGTCGAGTGTTATCAGTACCATCTGTATTGTAGGCTGTAAAATAATATCCTGTTCTAGGTTTCCATTCCGCAATATTAAAAAGATTTCAATCCAAATAGTTCTTTCAACTGTAACATTATACGATAATGAAAAAGTTTTATCAAATTATTTAAATAAGAAAATTAAATAAATAAATCATTACAGTTCAAATTACGTTCTTGTATTTTATCTAAGTAATTTCAATAATGTTTTTGATTTTATAAATATTTTAATAAATTTTAAAGAACAATTAATTCTAATAAAATATTAAAAATGATGTCGTCTTCCTAAATATTAAGACAGACGGTGATGAAATTAAGTGTGTGGTTTTTAATATCTATCTACGTGGAAAGTTCAGTTGATAATTGTTTGAAACATCCGACGTGTCTTTCTGTATAATATTAAAGCGCTTATATATATATATATATATATATATATATATATATATATATATATATACTTATGTTTGGTGAAAGTGGCCCTCTAGTTCTTGGAGTTAACGAGTTTATGGCCCACTGGAGGAGGCTTGGCCGCTTCGGATTCACTTTCCAAACTAACTTGAAATCCCTTTGTTTAAATATCTTACCAATTGTATTAACCGCCCGTTGGCTCGAATCTTTAATATTGCTTCGTGTTCTTCTTCTTTATCTTAATTTCATGGTGTATACTCTTAGTAATATAATATAATTCAATGTTTATAAGAAAGGCCTCCAGTACACAAGTAGCTCAAGGTCTGTGATATTATTTACTAGCCTGTATCTTCAACATTTGATGAAGACCGTTAAATTAATATAGCCTACATTCTGTTTCTCTTTATTATTTATCCAATATTTTTTGTTTTGTGTTTTTCCAGGATATAAGTTTTTTATAATTTCCATATTATATTATTATTTAAAATTTTGTACTCGCCTAGTTGTTTTAATCTTTAGATATTTTAAATATCAAAAGTGTTTTCACTACTAAAAAAGTTAATTACTAAGCGTAACTGATATTTAAATATATTCTACGATAAATTATACAATGAGTGAAAGTCCGATTTGCTAAAAATATAATTCGTCGTTTTCATGCCGCTTTGAAATCACGTTGAATTTTTCTGTCACCAATTCATTGATTGGTTTAATAATCTTCTTCATTTCTCCCTATTCCCTAACTATTTTATATTAAAAAAAAAAAAAAAATACGAAGTTGTAATACTTTCCTGGCATTGGCAACTTATTCTTATAGTAGAAAAACATTGATTCATGAAAAAAGTTACCTAAGATTTATTTTTTGGAGTGTGGGTAATTATAATCAAGTTTTATTGTAAAATTATCATTGTATTTTTATAAAGAGAAAACCTCTAGGTTTATAATTAAGAGAAAAGTAGATTAAAATAGTAAGAAAATAAAAAAAAATTCTTCCATTCATGTGGAAGTTTTACGTAATATTACAAAAAAGCTGACAACAAAGTTGTTATGTTTTCCTGGCACTGGTTATTTATTCTTATATAGTGGGTAACTGAATATAAAAATAGGAAGACAAAACAAAAGATTCAGTTAAAAAATATGCAATAAATAAATAAAAAATTTTTCGATTTTTTAGCTAGGGGTAATTTTGGGGCAAACATTTTTTTTAAACGGTAAAATATCACGCATGTACTAAGCTTAATATAAAGTGGGATTATGTTTATAATCTTTTGAGAAAGTTGACCCAAAAAAACTATCTACTCCATCTCCGGAGATATTAACCCAAAATATTACTAACAAATTTCCTCGTATATACTAGACTCTATGCCAAATTTCATCAAAATCGGTTTATCCAGTCAAACGTTATTAAGCTTTAAACATACCAACTCACGTGCATAAATACATATAAATATTACCCCTCATTTTGTTTTGGGATCCGTTGGTCAAGAAAAGAAAAAAACCCATACCCCATTGTTTTACAGATACCGTACATTCTTTTTACAGCATAGTACTAGAGCTATGATGCCGGAAAGTAAAAATAACCAAGTCTGATTGGGATTCAAAGCGTTACGCTATATCCTGATTAATAATTAAAGAACCCACTTACCAACACTTCTTTTATATACACGTTCGAGCACTTTCAGAATAAAATTCCATCATCAGGAACTTAAAAATTTAATATTATAATCTTAATAAAACTAAAACTTCAAGTAAATTTGTTTATGTAACGTAATATAACTGTGGTCGTGGTCGTCATGTATTTAAAATTATTATATCCTGATTGAATAATTTTTTATCCGATTGATAATTTATATTTTTAATATTAGTAAATTTTTTCCTATATAATATCTTAACTTGCTTTACGTAATCTGTTTTTAGTATCTTTCTCTTTTTTGTTCGTTCTCTATCATTTTAATATTTATCTAATATTAATTTATTTTCTGTCTTATACTGTATTAATTTTTTTTTTTTTATTTCTTTACTTCTAATTTACTATAACCTATTTTCATACACAGTTTTATTCTTGGATATGGGCTTACATACATCTTATTAATATTTTAATTTCTATTAAAAAAACAATAATCCGGAATAAAATTACCCCATCATTCCTAGAGATGCATTATGAAAGTCTAAACAGATCTACGTATTATATTTATCTAAACTAAAGGTTATGAGTGCATTTTAAGTAGATAAATGTTGTGCATATATTCTTTATGGGTTTTTTTTTTTAGTAAAAAAACTGAGATGAATTTTTTTTTTTTAGCAACACGTGACTGGGTTAATGTATTATTCAATTCTATCTGCGTTCGTTATCTTATATATGTATTTCATCTTTTTTTCAGTTTATAAATTTTAGTTTATTAATCCGTTACTAAATCAACCAATCATAGATAACTTTATTATCTACCATGCTAATAGTAATTTTTTTTTTTTTTAATATATTTCGGCGAGTTTTTTCTTTTCTAAAATGAAAACTAATTGAAACTTATGAAATCTGTTAAGTTTATTTTTATGAAATATGTTTTTTCTTCGTTGATAATCTACTCCATATTAAAAACTAACATATGTTATCAGAAACAAACAAGAAAAAATTTCATTAAGTTATCAATAAAAGTTATGTTAATCAGCAATAAATAATTCATTAATCACACAATACTCTTTTGTTATGTAGATATTAATTTTTTTATAAATAAGTTTATTCATTAATTAATCTGCCCGATAAATAAATAATAATGGCACGTTTAGGATTTATTTAAAATTAAGAATTCTTGTATTTATTTTAATAAAATTATTTAAAAAGAAATGAATTTTAAATTTTTAGTGGAAGTGTCTAATAAATTGCAGAAGGAAAATCCAAAGTATTTTTGTTATATTCAGCATTTATTAAAATTTATTTTATTAACATACATTTAAACCAAACGTAATACTACTAATTTTACACGATTTATTTCAATATTATTGTGAAATTTCCTTTGATGTATATATAATTTTGATACAATTTTAAACTTTTTATTTACTTTTGGAATATGTTGTTCGGACTTAGGTTTCTTTAATTTTGAAATACTTTTTACATATTTATATTTTGTTACTGTTTAAATGTTGGAACTTTAATGTATTTAATAGGATTTTTAAATTTAAATATCTTCGGCTTCGGTCGGATTCATTCGGATATTTACAGTACACTCGACTCATTTCGTATGCATTCGGCTGCTGACGATTCAGCGGCTTCTTTCACGTCACTCGGCTCCTTTCGGATGCACTCGACTCCTTACAACATCACGCGGCCGGCTCCTGTCAGTTCACACGGCTCCTTTCGGGTACACTCGGCTTTTGACGAAGCCTCCAGCAACATTATTTAACCCAATCCATCGTCATTGTTGTGGTCATTCATTATACAGTCGTCGGTCTTGTTCAGTTATAGCTAGTCGCCTACAAATGCAATCGCATTATTCTTGTACAATCGCATTCAGTAACAGTTCCAGTTCATAATTCAATTATAATAGCCGGCCTCCGTGGCACGAGTGGTACCGTCGCGGTCTTTCATCCTAAGGTCCCGGGTTCGAACTCGGTCAGGCATGGCATTTTTTCACGCTACAAAAAATATCATTCATCTCATCCTCTGAAGTAATAGCTAACGGTGGTCCCGGAGGTTTAAAAAAAATTCAATTATAATAAACATTTAATAATACATAAATAATTCATTTAATATTTCAAGTATATTAAACATTCAATTTATACATACATAAGTATTTTCAAATATAACAAAGAATTGATAATATCAACTTATGACTAATTGTTTAAGAATCATCGGTGAACTTCATCTGTTCGTACATACGTATTTTTATATATTACTGACACATTTTAAGTTATTAAAAAGTAAACGTTGTCTCACTAAATAAAAATAATGTTGGCAATAATTCGCTAATTTTCATGGTATTACTGTAATGTATAAAAGGTATTTCTACTTATAGATATACAAAATTAAAAAATTATTATAGTTATCATTTTTTTGTGTATTTGCCTGTTTCTTAATAAAATTAAACAAAAAAATTCAGAATTGTAAGTTGAAACAGCCCTACTACAAAAGTAAAAGTCAACAGTTTCTAATTTTTTTTTTTTAATACTTTTATTTGTAGTCGCATAAACGGTTAAAGTTATTAGCGCCCTAACAGTGTAATGTAACTGTACCGGTGTAATGTAGTCTTGAACAAACTCAGACCAACCATTCCTGTAATGTTGTTCCTGAGTGTGGTTAGTTGCAATCCAATCGCCAAAGAATATCGGTATCCGCGATCTAGTATTTAAATCCGAATAAAAATAACCCTTTATTAGGATTTGAACTTGAGAAATTCGAAATCAGCTGACTTACGACAGACAACGAGTTTACCACTAGACCAACCCGGTGGATTGGTTTCTACTATTGTGTAGCCTAAAATGTATACTTTCAGTTTTACGAAAGTATATATGAAAATGAAAGTGAAATCAAATGGCAATAGTTTTTAATTGTTTGAAATAAAAAATTACTCTTTTCAAAAATGTACACTTTAATTGATATATCATGAAAATTGTCTGTCTATGTTCTTAACTTAAAAACGCTTCATTTTGAAAAGAAAAAATATCTTACGCTGTTCTGCGCAAGAAGATCGCTTTTCATTAATTCAATCTGTTTTTTAATATTTTAATATATTTCACATTTTGTTTAATATAGTTAACAATAGATACCGCAGATAAAGAAATGTCAACGTTTTAGTTTAAAGCATGATAACGAACCACGCTTCTACCTTCCCCCGCTCAAATTATTTCGATCTTAAATTGAAATAATTGACTCAATCTTCATCAAATTTTCAGAAAAACAACTTCCGATTCCCCACTACAGGCATATATAAATTTCACTGAAATTGATCATTAATTTTGGAGATTTTAGAACCACAAAATTTTATTTTAGGCCTTTTACGTATTTTAGTTCTAAAATTTGATAAAAATAAAATATAATTTTATGGCATTTGGTTAGTTGAATAAAAAATTTTTAATTAATTTTTGTTTATTCGATAAACTTAAACTAATTTTTCGAATTAAAGTTGTTTAATTAAAATAACTTATTTAAATAATTTTTAAAAATCTATTTCTTCCCCATTTTTCAAGTATTGTTTTCCCCAATATTTATAAATAGTTTTTTTTTAAATTTACAAACCGGATTTTGCTATTGCATTTTAAACCTTTACTTAAATATTTAGTCAAATAGAGACCAAACAAACTAGTCATAATGATACTAATTAAACAAAATTATATAAATAAAATTTAAATATTTATTTTAATACCAGTTTTTCAAATATTGAGTATATAAAAATCCATAAATTTTATTATTATTATTATTTTTTTAATATTACTTTTTCTATTATTCTATTATAAAAAACAAGGAACGTAAAAAAAATATCAATTATTTTTAGTTTTAAAATTTCCCTATCCTAACATTTTTGGATAGGAAAAAATTATTGTTTTTTGCATTAGAGTATAAAAATTGTTCATTAACAATATAAAAATTAGATGAAGCAATAATGTATTGCTTTCTCTTTGAGTTTCGATGTTAAATCAGCTTTTTTGGATTTGGAATATTATACTTTTTTTTTGTATTTTATAAAAAAGCCGATAAGAATCATATTTATTGTTTTTTTTTTAGAAAATGTAAAAATGCAAGCGTTTTTATTTTTGTGAATTATTATGCTGTTTAAAGTCAGTAACTTGCTGTAAGCTGTTTACAACAGTTTGTTTATATCAAATGTTATTATTTTGAAATTCTGTTGCATACTAAATATTTAATTATATTACAACAGAAATTAAAATTTAACGTTATTATTTATAACCTGCTAAGTCGTCGAATTCCTAATATATAAACTAATTTATATTCTACAACCATCCGTAGCAGCCTAAGAACTTAAATTCTATATTGTATTTATTTTAGATTGCCTACACTGTAGTTTAATATTTTTTTTAATTTGGAAGGTCCACACTAAAATAATAATCGTAGGTAATACTTTCTAATTTTATAATAAATAATAATGTACTATATATATATAATGAATCATAATTTTATTTTATTATTATAATATCATCAGGATGTAGGTAACCTAATTTTTTTATTTTTTTTTTGTATTTTATATATATATATATATATATATACTGAGGAGAAATTAATTAAAAAAAGAAAAAAAGAAAAATGAAGGAGATTCAAATCAGGAAACTGTACCAAGGATATAAAATGAGATGCTGGCGGACAAGTTATGGGCCGTTGACGATGTATACCTACCAGTATTGTGGCACGTGTATTATAATACTGTGCTGTGTAATATAAAATACTTGTAGCTGAAGCGAGGTGCTCGCTTACTAGGCAGCCAGATTTAAGTGAAAGTGAACTTTCCCCGTCTAGCCTCTCGCCCGTCTCAAAGAGTCCTTCCGGGGACATATGGTGGGGAAACTCATTGCTGTAGTTTAACTATCTACCTAACTCTATACAGTATGTATATTATATGACTAGAATGAGCTACAGAACAATATTTGATTATTTTTCCTTATTTCTTACTTATAATTTTAATATTCATTATTCTTTACGTATTTTATTTATTTTAATGATTCGTTATTATCCCTTAATATTTGTTAAGTTTATTGTTTCTTTTTTTACATATTGTTACAAAATATACATCAACTTTTTTCTTGATTGTTTTGCTTGTAATAACTAGATTTTGTACTTTTTAGATTCAATTAAACGAATTATATATTTTATTTCCTATTATGATTATCATTTCTTTAAGTCTAATTATAAAATAAATAACATTTTTCATCTTGACTTGCTTAGGTAATTTTTTCCAATTGGATTTTTTTCTTTTTAGATATTTAGCGATATTTCCTGGAACGATCAAACCTTTTATATTATTTGGATTTTATTTATGTAATGTACTAATTAAAATTAGTATATTTTGTTTTATTGTAAATACCAAACATATTAATTTTATCCAACTACTTTTGGAGAAGAGTAATTTGCTTTATTCTTCTTTTTTGCTTTGTCTATATGTGTAAAACTTTATAATGGGTGTACCATTTTTATTAAATAAATATAAAACGATTCTTTTTTGTTTTTTAGATAGATAAATAATTTTTTCCAATTTCAAGCCAAACAGTTTACGAGTTAATGCCATTAATTTCACCCAAAATGGTTCTTAGGTTATAAAAAAATTAAAAATTATTTACACCCTTATTTTTAACTTAAACTTTGTTCATACAATATTACTGGGTATTTGTAATAAGAATTTATTAACTATGGTATTGAAATATCTTACTTAATATTTTAATTATATTTTTATTTGTTTTTAGCTTAAATAATTTTGATTTTGTTTGTAATGACAAATATGTAATAAAACCATCGTTCAGTTTAATTTCAAAATTATATGTTTTTATAATTCAATAGTTTAATGCAGCCCTAAATTTATAATCACAAGAAAAGTTGTTTATGGAAAATGTATTAAAAAAAGACAACTGAAATTAAATGTAAAAAAATATGGCGATAAAAGTAATTTGGACCCTAAAAATCTATTTTCCATAATAATCTCTTATAAAGTATATCGTATTTCTTTGAAATGTCCATTTCAAAAAAAAATTATTTCATTCTTAACCAGTGAATTCTATAGTGAAAATATATACTTAACATTTTTTAAGAATTTTATTTTCTCACCACGGTGTTAACATCATACTGAAAACAACCA
Organism: Lycorma delicatula; assembly: GCF_047948215.1. Classification (NCBI taxonomy): domain Eukaryota; kingdom Metazoa; phylum Arthropoda; class Insecta; order Hemiptera; family Fulgoridae; genus Lycorma; species Lycorma delicatula. The sequence goes on along the minus strand of NC_134462.1, from coordinate 41,307,323 downwards.
CTTATGAATGATATAAGAAAAAAAATCGACTGTTTAATACATGAATGTATTTGATATGATGATGTCATTTCATTTGGCCTGATATACACGTAGTTTTGCTTTATACTCGTACGTGGTACCGTTGCGGTGGGTTGTCGGTCACGACCGACCAACCTATAATATTTCACCTATAGTTATATTTAGATATTTTTTTGATAAAAAACACACGAGAATCAAACTCATAAAATAAATTATAAACGTATATCCGATAAGGGCGAGTTTACAATTATTCAGTATAATACCATACATTTTAAGTTTTATAAAAAATATAGCTTTAAAAAAAGTATCAATAAATATGCAAAACATTAGATGAATAAAACAAATTAAATAGTACAACCATGAAACATTGAATAAATATAGTATAACTTAGTAAATACAGTCCATTTTTTAATATAATAAACGTAAACAAGATTAACATTTTATATATTTATTTATATATATATATATATATAAAATATATAAATAAAATCATTTGCTTAATTGTGGAACTATTTATTAATAATGGAAGTAACTTCTGCATCTTCAGATGAATCATAGGAGAGTTATATGTTCTCAATTTAATGGTGATTTATTACAATACTTAATGTCAAGGATTAAATGGGTCCCTTTGTAAGAGGTAAGGAATATCTCTTACAAAGAGGTCGATCTTCATTCAAGATCGACCCTCAAACTTTATACAATTTCTTCTAAAATTATTTAAGTTCAGTTTTATATACACGTAATGAAAAAATATTAATACCAGGGAGATTTATAATCATTTCCTCAGGAAATATCCAACACAATGTGTAATGATTCTGAAAACTAGAACTGCTCTGATTTCTTCTTTTAACAACATACAGATTTCTCCGGTTATAATTTCAAATAAATAAAAATAAATTAAATATATAATTAAAATAATGATAGTACTAATATTAGTATTGATATAATAGAAATAAAAATCCTCTTTATTCTTGTTATAATCTCTTTCTTGTAATTTTAAGGTGTAAAATACTTCTTCGTTGCGTATTTTAAAAAGCCTTACATTTTTCATTATTAGTAACCTATATTTACGGTATCATCCTCTACTGGAGTTGACTTTATGAATAAAAAGTTGATATTTTTCTTAGAGCTTTCTCTTGAAAAAAGAAATTAAAACATAATCGATAGAGATTAAGTAGAAATTGAGGTACACCTACGTTGTTCGGTAATTTCTTAGTAAAAAAAGAAAAAAAAAACACAAACAAGTTTTGTCGAATCTCAGTTCTCTGAAGTATCATGGATAGTCCACGTATTGTATAGAATATAACCAGTTTGAAAACTTTTGTATTGTCTATTTCAAACCGTATCGAACTCGATCTATCTATTCTCAAGTTACTAAAGTACAGGCAATCCGACAAACATAATGGTTTAGTTCATACTTTGAGAATTTTCATTAAAATAATAATAGGTTTTAAATTTAGTTAGTCTTATAAATTTTTATATTACATTTATTCTGTAAATACCTTCGTTAATTTTATTTAAAAGCCAAAAGTAATAATAAATTGTGGATATGCATGTATCCTAAAATAGCATTCTAAAGACACGCGATACCACAACGTGAATCGCATCTTTAGTTACGGCGCAATACATTTTTATTTTTCCTTTTAGTTTATTATTTTTTTATTTTGTTAGAACGTATAATTGTTCACTGAGATTGGTGTTGTTTATCAATCCATTCTGAACCGCGATTCTGTGGCTAAACATATTTTAAGAAAATTTAGAATGATTATTCTTGTAATTTGTTTGCAAGAGTAAATTGGCTATGATGTTGGGCGGAATATAGAAAATGTGGTGGTGGTTCTTAAAAATGGATTTTTTATTTTAATAACACATTAAATTCTTAAAAAATGTTATACTGAACACTTTTTTTTTGTAATAGAAATTATAAAAGATATTTAAAAAAGTTTTTTTTTACTTATATTTCCGTTTTACTTTTTTGTTATCATACCTTTAGAGCTACAGTGTAAAAGGGAAAGTTTGATAATCAAACAAAAAATGGCGCATGGATTTTATTTGCATTTTTAGACGCTTCATAACCCTGGGGTCCCAAGAAAAAAAAATGGGGTATATTTTGTACGTACGATTGTTGGCGCGTTTGAATAACTTTTGACTGAATAAACCGATTTTGATGAAATTTGACAAAAAGACTCACGTATACGGGACTATTTGTTGATAAAAGTTTGGAGTCAATTTTCTTTCAATTTTTCAAATATAACCTCACTTTATATTAAGCTGAGTACATGCGTATTTGCTTATTTTACCATTAAAAAAAGTTTTACTCTTCAAATTCTCTCCCTTCCCCAAAAATATCAAAGCTACCGTTTTATTTATTGCATATTTTTTGGCAAATTATTTTATATTTTCCTAAGCATACTAGTAGTGCAACTGATTCAAAAGATAAATAATTTTGGGTCAATATTAGTGGGAGGGGGCGATAAAAGTTTAAAAATATATTTTTAATTTTTTTAATTTTTAAAACTTTTTTTTTGGTTTGTTAAACTTTTATTAATAATATTACAGTAAAATTTCTGTATTATTCACTTCTACCCCCAAAAAATAAATCTTATATAATTTTTATTGATTTTTTTCAGTAAAATTTTTTTTAGTTTCTTCCATTAACTGAGTAGACGTAGAAAAATCAAAAATTCTTCTTGGAAAGTGATTTTGGAATGGGGGAGTAGAAAAAAGTAAAAATTTATCGATTTTTGGAATTTTTTTAACTTTTCATGTATTATGCACTACTAAAAAAAAGACGGTGTTTTCCTTTTACACCTCCCTTTTTTTTTCTTTTTTTTATCTCCAAAACAGAAATATAATTTTAGATAAATCATTCATATCAAGAAATATAAATCGTTCGATTGAATGAATCGTTCGAGAAGTATAAATCATTCGGGCGCTGCGTGCAGTTACCCAACTGCCCGGCGCACCGCGTGGTCCGCTCTGCGCCAATGGCAGCTAAATTCAATACTGCCACTTCTTCTCTATATTGAAATTAACTATAGTATGCAATATTAAAGTTGTTACATGAAGTTTTCCCCATCTCTCAGTTATTTTCTTCTCCAAAATATATTTATGTAAAGCCTGTTACTGGTTCACATTTTAACATTAATGCCTGTTCCGTTATAAATTCAGAATGTTTAATTGTTTATAACTACCTTTAATTTTTTTTTTTCATTTTAAATAAAGATGAGAAAAGATCTTGGAACGGTACAGAATATCATAGTGGCGGTGTTGGTTACCTAGAATTAATACTACTACTATGTTTTCCGATTATTCTTTTGTTATATATATATATATATATATATATATACACACACACACACACTCAAATATACAAGTTTTCATTTCATGTATTGCTATTAGTGGTAGTTTCGTTTTCATCTAGGAAAAAAGCAGGATTATTGTAATAATTATGTTACTTGAATATTACAATATATATATGTAATTAATATAATGTAATAAAATAACTAAAAAGGAAGTTGTAATATTGTAAGCTATACTAACCAAACTAAGTTCACATTGCACTGACAAGATACGTTAACAACCAGTTTAGTATTGTATAAGACCTTGGCAAATTTTTTTTTATAATTGACTGTGAGTTTTTTTTAATTCTATACTATTAAATTTTAACAAAAAAAAACTAAAACCAGTTTTATATTTTATTAGCTATTTTTTTTTCTTTAATGTATACATTTTTCTGCACTGGTTTGTATAGCCCTAATCATACTACGTAAAGATGCGTGGGACAACTTTTAAAATGTTAAAATATCTGCTGAATAGATAAGTATTTATATTACGTGTAATATTTATATTTATGAAATGTGATTGTGACTTAACATGACTGTATAATGTACACGTATATATTTATTTATTCTGTATGAAGGTCGTGCCCCATCCTGTGATCATCCTTTTATATATATATATATATATATATATATATATATATATATATATATATATGTGTGTGTGTGTGTGTGTGTCTGTATTTTTTCACACACTATTTGTCCTATTATTTCCTTAATTATGATTAAAACTATACATATAATATTTTTCAGAATATCAGTCTACATAAGCTATATAACATGTTAACAATTCCCCATATATTATCTCACACACACACACACACACACACACATATCTAGTGATGTTTATGAGTTTATTACTCTTTCATGCAAAATTTCTCAACCGATTGGGCTGAAATTTTGCATGAACATAGTTTTTATATTCCTGGAAAAAAACATAATGCTATTGCCGTTACGAAATATGTCACCGCTTTAAGGTGACTGTTTTAATAGCTTGCGATAACAATCGGATTATGTTCCTTGCCGATATTCAAATTTACTATGGCTAAACGGTCAACGGTTGATAAAATCGAATTCAGAGATAACATTCAGTATTTTAAATTAAATTTTCTACAAAAAATGTGTCTTGAAGGTCTTTTTCGATATCTCTTTTGGTTATCGAGAAAAGTAATTTTAAAGGTGGCACGGTGTACGGTGCGGCAGCTTAAATAACACGGCCTTACTGCCCTGTTACTGTGTGTGTGACACGTCTGGCTGTACCTGTTTTCGGTTTACTTAACTAAAAAACTTAAAATAAAAAAAGGATATAAAAATTAAAAGATGAGAAACTAAGTACGGTCACCTAGTCGTGGTATTTGTAGGGTAACGGTAAGAACGGTGCAAAATACTTTTTTACCCGTCTTTCGTTCGGGTAACCAGCTATAATCACTATTTGTAAGATGGGGGCCAACTATTCTATAACTCGTATACTTTAAATCATTCAAAGTTTTGAGTCCTGTGCTGACTATGTTGATCTAAAGGAATTGCAATACATGATAATTTTAGTTATAGATTTGAACAAACTTTAATTATTATTTATCAATATTATTCTCGCAAGCATGAATATAATGAACACAGTGAGGGTCCAGGGATGAGAGTCCTCTGCCTGGACGGGAAAGGCGAGCGAAGCATAATCGCCCAGGGAGTGGTTTATAATCAACGCCCAGCAAAAACTACTAAAGATATAACAAATATAAATTGATAAAAATTTGTTTAAACGTTCTTATTACAGTGTAAGTGCACATTAAGAAATGATTTTTTTTTTAAATTCCGAATTTAAAGGGTTAAAATGGAGTAACAATGAAATATACTATTTTTAATTTCTCGGTAACAATTGAGAATATCACTTTTGGTGTTAGTGATCTTCATGTGATTATCTAGATTTCTAGATTCTCTGAAATTCGATCTTGAAAGCGATGAAGAAAGGTAAAAAAAAATTTAACTATGATTGCAAATTTTCCCCCATTTCCTACTATACTAGAGAAGATATTCAGTAGATTTGAGCTTGCAAATACCCTTCAGATAAATATCTAAAAACCATTTTTGGGATTTTTTTAATTTCGTTTTTAAGATGTGCAACGATGGCTCAACCAACACAGCCACTGTTGCTATAATGTGCGACGCGACTGGCTGCATCTGCCTCCGGTTACTTGACTAAAGAATATGAAATAAAAAAACAATGATCGCGAAAGGAATGTCAGTTACCATATCGAACGACAATTTTTATTTCTATGCATAATTACAATACTATTGGTAGCAAATATTGATATATTATATCATAATAGTTTTCTGGAATTTCGTTATTAATAGAAATGAAAGATTTATTAGAAATTTTGTCGTATTTTTGAAGAAAACAAGTAATTTAATCATTTCATCCTATGAATCTCTAGATTAATGAGAATATATTTCTAGTAAACGTCTAAATGATTTTTGTTTATAGAAATTTACGTACTTAATTGGAATATAGTCAGATCTCTTTAATAATTGACCAAAGGGATGAAAGTTCCAGGTATATATTTTCAGGATATTACAATAAAATTTAGATTGTTTGATTAATCCTCTGAAATTTGCTTTAATAATAAAAAAAAATATTTTTTACTATTGTGTAATTCTTACATCAATGGCGTTACAAAGATGGCGCTATTTTTAATGGTGCTCATCTTGATTTTTAATAAGTGCGTACATAGAATAAATATTATATTTATTTATTACTAGTATAAGATCTTCAGTCTAATATTTGATAATATGAACACTTGATGTTCATACAAAAAAATAAAAATAAGATTTTTTATTAACGCGAGCTATTGGCTAAAAAGCAGACCATAATACGAATTTTAATTATATTATTTCAAAGCTCGGACGACGACAGTTAATATGATCTTATACTACTCAATTTTTTTTATTGTTTTAAAATGTCTTTTTATCTTTTTAAATTGACATTGTTGATTAGGCCTACCATATTAACGATCCCAACGATTCTAATAAATGCAGATTGACTGAAAAATACAATTATAAATAATTTAATACTGGGAAAAAAGGAATTTATACCATTTATTCTAAGTTAAATATATAATTTTGCAAACTAAGAATACGATGTACCTTGATCGTCGACTAAATTGGAAAGTTCGTATATAAGAGAGAAGAGAAGGCAACTTGAAATAAAGTTCAAGGAAAGGTTCTGGTTGTTGGACAGACGTTCTCGTTTGTCCTTGTCTAATAAGCTGCTGGTATACTCAACAATTCTAAAACCTATCCGGAGCTATGAGATCGAACTATGGGGCACCAAGAAGAAGAAGAATGTATTGAAATGAAAAGAAGTAATGTCGACATCTTACAGTGGTTTCAAAATAAGATAGCGAGATGTACAACAGATTCACCTTGGTTTACTAGGAACAATGAGATTCAGGATTATTTAGGAATACGGTCCGTGCGGGGAGATACAACGTTTCAGTTCAAAATACAAACTTCGGCTTAACTACTACACAAATAATTTTGCAGTAAACCTACAAGACAATGGCAATGACTTTAGAAGGTTGAACCGACGGCACGTTCTATATCTGGACGTCCCTGTGGTGTCCTTGTATGAGTCTATAGTAAACTCGAATGTAAGTATTGTGCATTATCTTTTTGACTCTTAGTTTGAAATTTGTTACATATACTTCTAGTGGTGTTGAGTGTCATTCATAATTGCTAATTGTATGTGCTTGGTATAAAAGTTTTTATTATACTAGTCAATAATTTTTGAAGTGTGTCGATGAGGACCCTTATCTGTGATGAGATCCAATTTACGAAAGGTTTATATAAATGTAACCGATCGTAAATAAACTTTAAAACAAATATATATTATATATATAAATAATTGTATAAAAAATTTAATATTTTATTAAAATTAAAAAAAAACTTATTTTACACACGATTGCTCCAAAACACATCATATGAATAAAAAGTATTTAGTCCATTTTTGTTGATGTCAGAGCATAATGTCAGTAATCTATACCATATTGCCTCGCCTCATAAATGAATAGGTTTGAGTAGAAGAAGATGACTGTATTATCGATCCAATACCTGTAAATATTAAGTAAAGCAGAGCAAAACTCAAAGTAGATTTATCTATAAGTGTATAAATAAGCTTTGAATAAATTTGAATTAAGACCTTATTTTTAAAGGGCTCTGACTTAACAAAAAGCTGAAATTTCATTAATAGGCGCAATAAAAATTGAAAGATTCTTGGAGAGTATTAACAAATTTAATATACGTACATATATACATATTTATCTCGAGCGATTGCAAATCTTTTTTTGAGCATGTTTAATTGTAACAGTGATAGATTTTGTCAGAAGGGGAAGACTTAGAAAAATACTAAAATAGAATTTTATTAAAGATGGGGCCCCTTAAAGATGGAAAGGTTCATGGGAATAAAAAACTAGTTAATGGATTTTATCACAGTATATTCACGTAATACGTCTGTCTGTACTTGTACGTACGCGCGCATATAATAAAAAAAATTTATACCAGATTTTAAAACGTAACATTTTGGGTCACGCCAACATTTACTGCTTCGTTAATACTTTTTTCTCAGTAACTACGTATAACACACTAACCGTCCTTCAAGAAACAGGAAGCATTTTTATTTTAAAATAAAATGTGCGTTGTTTTACGATATGTAGTGTTGTTGATTTATATGTAGTGTTATTATGGTTTTACTTTATATCAGTTTATTAATTTCCTATCACTTGTTTATTTATTATAAGTATTGCTACATTTTTTTAAAAGAATAATTATTGTTATTTGTAATTTTATATTTAAAATATTTTATTATTAAATAAAAATAAACAGTATACATAAATATCGGTTCTCTTAACCGATATTAATCCGTTATCTTTCATGCTCTCTATATTTTAAGTTATATAGATAGCATTTAAACATAAAATCATATATAATTTAAAAATATAATTATATTTATTTATTTACCTCGTATTTATAATTTAGTTGTTGGATTCTGTAATTATAAAGTATATGTGAAGTAAAATTAATATGGATCAAATCATGGTAGATGCGATTGAATTACAAGAACATCTCTAGCATTTATTCGTGAAGAATTCAACCCTGTAATTTTTATACCAAACCTCATATTATTAGTTAAAGCTTCTTTTTTTCTTATAAATTAATTTATTCTAATCTTTTTGTCCATTCGTGAACAGAGTAAACATTACAATGGTAGTGTTATTAATTGCTGTTATTTTTTTAATTGAGATCCTATCAGTTGTACGATATTTTAAATCCAATTTCACATAAATTTATTCCTGTAACCTCATTTAATTATGCCATTGAGTAGTAAATTAAAAAAGTCCGGAGTGAAATTATATAGACAAAGTAAAAAATTATGAAGCGTTGAGGACAGTGAACGAAAACCGAAAGTTATCAGAACAGTTGAGAATAGGAAAGCTAACTGGCTGGGACATAACATAAAAGAAGGATTGATTAAAACATTGCTCGAAGAATTAATAAAAGATGCAAAAAAGATAGGTTGGAAAAGAGTAAAATTTATAAACTATTTTAACAGGTTTATGAATAATCACAATCTTAAAAGTTTAGTTGGGAGTAAAAAAAGAATGCAGATGGACATGGTGCAAAGGACCTGTCTCAGTGCAGAAAAGTATATAACATTTAGTCTTTCTTACAGGCCTAAAAATTTCATTTGATAAGTTACTTTCCAATCGTGACAGAGTGCAAATAGTGATATCTTTTTTATATTTGTTCCGATAAGTATTTTATACTTTTTTGACGCATGGATTTTAAAATAATTTTTTAGATCTACAGTTTTAACCTTTAATAATCATTAATAAATATTAAATTTACTCTCGTTTTCGATGTATATTTTTTGTTTCCGTAAAATGTTATAACCTTATATTTTAATTAAATGTTTTTACATATAAAAACAATATATATATATTTTAAAGTACGTTTACTTTTTTCTTTTTAATTAGAAGTATCATATTATGTTAAATAAGAATGAAACAAAGCGAGGAAGTGTAAACATTTAAATGAAGGAAGGAAAAAATAAACAAGAAAATCAAGATTTTAAAAGTTAATCAGGAAGTTAATATGATAATTAGTTTAGATAAATAAAAAGTTACGAGGAAAAAATTTGTTTAACAATTCATTATCCTCAACTTTTTGACGATTATAATGAGTTATAAAAAGTTATAATATATTTTTATTATTTATATTCAAGTGTTCTCCTGACCTAACTGCATACAATGCAAACCAGGCGTTAAATGCAACGCTAGAAATGCAGGCCAAACCAGCGCTGTTTGTATTGTGTGCTATACAACACTATTGCATCATAGTGACGTCACTGTGTGCGAATATCCGGACACTTTCACTCTCGTCACGGCTTGAAGAAAGGGGAAATGTAGGGTAGTCGTTGTTTTCATTTCTTCTTTGCTTCTAATTGGATGGATTCGGTCTGTCGAACAGTGAAACTTCTTGTGTTATATTTGTCTGCCCGCTGTTTTCAAATACTATTTTAGCTATATTTCATCAGTTTTATATATAACATAATCGTGTCTCTTTTGATAGTACCTTAATTATTCTTTTTTATCATTCTTCCTCTATTTACTTTATTATCACCCTTTCTCTTTCACTACATCTTCCGCATCTCTTATTATTATTATTGTTATATTCTTAATACAGGTAAGATTTATAACCACCAACTTCATCCTGTGTTTCAACATAACATACTTTTTGCACATACTTTCTTTTATCAGGAAATTTATAATTATTTTATAAAAAGACACATACAACCTCAAAAAAATAAATAAATAAAAATCATTCTTCATTTCACATTTCGTTTGTACACTTTTATTTAACAATTTATGAATTCATACTTAAAATAACCTACTTAAAAATTTATACTTAAATTAACAAAAATTAATGCTGTATTTGTTCAACTCGTTGAGTCGATTCATTTCTGGTAGTTCATCTTTATTAGTTTCTTACTGTTAAGATAGTTGAATACATTTATTTTAACTGTTATTAAACATAATTTTTGCCGTTATTTTGGTAAAACATACGTAATTTTACTCCTTAAGTAAAACATATGATTAAATGTAGCCGGAATTAAAATTAAAAAAAATTAGATGGCAAATTATTAATGACTTTTGTGGCTATTAATAATAAACATTAAAAGGGTTAGAGCCAAAAAGAAGCAGAATATATATATTTTTTACAGGTTTGGAATAATTTAAAAAGAAAATCTTTTAAAAATATTCATATATAGTTTAAGCTTAACAAATTTGCTTAAGTAATATTTTGTCTAAATCTAATACCCTATCCAATAGAGGTTAAAATAAGAAAAATTAAAATTTCCAAAATAACTTTTTTGCAGTTTAGGTTTGGGGTCTGTAATTTTAAAAGATTGTACACATTTCTTGATAACTGTTTATGAAGTATAAACTTTCAAAAATTTAAAAAAAATATTAAAACCGCAAAAGAACAAAAAACATATATTCAGTTTTAAGAGATGTGGATTGATTTTTTGAATTACTTATATATACATTATAGATAACAAATTTGCTTTAATAAAGTTTTATTTGAAATGCTTCTGAAAAATATCGAATTGGTTTTTTGCCAAATCCCCCACCTCTAAACATATTTTGAAAAATTAACATGATTAATGTCCCATATATAGAAATATTTGAGCCAAATTTAAAGGAAATCGATTCTGTCAATCCTGAGATATAAGGCAAAAAACAGTGCGACACACGATATGTATGTATATATATATATATATATATATATACTTTGTCTGAAGGAACTAGTTGGACCCTAAAACGTAACGATTTGCAAAAAATCCGATGCTCCATTTTTTGACATGATACTTTCCCCTTTAATATAGGTATATTCACGGGGGAAAAAAATTAATAATTATAAAATTACCTAAGTTTTTATTAAGGTCCAGCAGCATCGAAGAACTAATAAATGGAAAGATCAGCACATCGGTATTATTTATTGTAAGGTATTAAAGGCTAACGAAAAGCCTTTATTTATAAGAGAAATAAAATTTTTTTGGTTGCCTGGAATTCCATTTGTCCTTTTTATGATTTTTTTTCTGGAATAATGGTCCTTTAACTAAATTAGATCCTGTATTCGCTCCAATGAAAAACTAAATCAAAGAAACATTGAATTAATTTGTGATAAGTTATCTATTTTTTTCTTTCATTGTATTACCAAACTAAATAAAGTTAAGGTACACGAAGTTTATTCATGTGGATTGTACCATGAAATTCGTTATTGTTAAATTAAAATAATTCATTCAGAATTAATTTAATTCATTATTATATTGTATTCTTAAAGAATGAATCTTCCTTAAGTAATTTATATTGTTATGTTAATTTTATACTGAAATATATTTTTAACTTTATGAATTGCGCGTGAAGTGATGAATTGTTATAATATATATTTAAAAAAAAAACACTAATTATATCTATGTGCTAAAATTAGTTTTTTATTATTTAAAAATTAAATTAATCATATTTATTTTTTCTATCATATATTTCCTTAAAGTCTGATTTACTTTAATGAGACCCTTCAGCGGATTTCATTAAAGATTATATTTGATTATATTAATATCTTTATTTATCCTTTTGAACTCCATAGCCTTGATGGAGCAAACGTATAACAAAAATTTACAGGATGAGAAAAGGTTTTAATGAATTAACGATACGTGAAGCGGTGGATAGTAAGAGTAAATGAAATAAGACATGCAAACCCATCTAAATCATCGAAGTTATCAATTCCTCTCAAAGTATTTTGAGAAAGTATCTTGATAAGAAATGCGAAACGCATATTACATTTTAATATTTTCCCATTGACTAAATAAAATATGCTACATCAATTATTAATAGGTAAGTACATCCTACAAAATAAGTGTCGTCCATTAGAGGAATTAAGTTGGTTGAAATATTATCCAACTGAAATTATAACCGTTCAAACATCATTAGAGATTTAAGGAGATTTATTTTAGTTTTTATTAATAATAAGCGATTAATTTTTTAATTAAAAAAAAATGTATATATAATTTATATAGTAACATTGTACTTCAAGTTGGAACGTGGTAATATGAAAGAAATGTATCTACCTTTTATTCAAATCTTTTTTTTACATACTATTAACAAAAATTAGGGGAATTTTTGTATTAAATGGAAAAAGATGTAAACAACTTTTTCTTAATTTTTTTTTTTTTTTTGTCGTATTACATCGTAGTTAATGATACGAAAACAACCGTCAACCAATTGTAACAATGATTATTATACCAGTACAGTAGGTCATTCCTAACAATTCCACGTTCCAGATTATGTTTCGAAATGTAGGAAGTAGGAAGAATTTAGTCAGTTTGTTGTTGCCGGTTGGTTGCTTTTTTTCTATCTGTCTTTACCACTGTGTATAGTCACTTTCCAATATTAATCTCTAGCTATGGATAAAAAAAAAATAAAAAAAAAAAAAAAATATATATATATATATATATATATATATATATATACATACATAGCAGGAATTCTGGTTTAAATCATGTGCTTCTGTACGATTAATACGGTTTAGTAAGCGGCTAACTATCTACACAGAACATTGCGGAAGTGATCTAATAACACGTATTTTTATTTTATGTTGAATGACTTCTGATATGTTTCACTTAAAATAATTGATAGCTTGATAGATCGCTGCTACTGCATGGGCATTTATTTATTCAATCATACATTACATTAATCTACTAAAACCTGCCGAACTTCTTTTATCATTTCACTTACAATGAATAGTTTGATAAACGTAAAATTTTACGGTTTTTCTTTCTCTTTTTTTTTAAATTTTATTTTATAAAATCTATTTATTCTTCCTGGATATAAATAAATTATAGTATTACAAAAATAGATTGACAAAATATCTTGTAATTATTTTAGAGTACCTTTTTTTTCTTCTTTACAATCGATATTAAAATTTTTAGGTGTTGCATAATAGTTGAAAGTTATTGTTTAATACTGGAACAATTTCTTTAAAACTAAATCATAAAAAAAATTCTCTCTCTCTCTCTCTCTCTTCTCCTTCGTTATCATTTTGTACTATGCACGATTATCTCATCTCTTTTTCTCCGAACCTTAAAAAATTTCTTTTTACTTTCCTGGCATCATGGCTCTAGAGCTATGCTACAAGAAGGAAAGTACGGTAATCAGTCAAAAAATGGAGTATAGACTTTTTTTGCATTTTTCGACGTTTCATGACCCAGGGGTTCCAAAAAACAAAACAAAAGTGGGGGTAATGTTCATAAGTACGTGCGTACGCGATTACCGTACGTATGTATGTGTGTTGACGAGTTTAAAGCTAATTTTTGACTGATTAAACCGATTTTGATCAAATTTGGCATAGAGATTCGAATATTTAGGACAATTTGTTGGTAAAAGTTTGGGTCAATATCTCTAGGGGGTAGGGTAGATAATCTCTTTGGGATCAATTTTCTCAAAATTTTGCAATTATAACTTCACTGATATGTTTCACTTAAAATAATAATTGATAGCTTGATAGACCGTTGCTACTGTATGAGCATTTATGCAATCATACATTACATTAATCTACTATAACCTGCCGAAATTCTTTTATCATTTCACTTACAATGAATAGTTTGATAAACCTAAAATTTTATGGATTTTCTTCTTTTTTTTTAATTCAATTTTATAAAATCTATTTATTCTTCCTGGATTCAAATAAATTATAGATGGAGCGGTTAGAATTGCCTCAGAGTCCAAACTTGATGCATACCCCAATGACATTTTTGCTAAGTACTCGCCCTCTTCGTCGGAGTCCTCTGTGCTTTTGGATGATCCTTAACTGCATGTTGAACAGTCTCTATATTCAGTACCTTCTGTAATTTAACTTGGACTGCATCGCACCAAGCTCAGACTTCTTCTGCGCCCTTGCCTCACCTTCTTTCACCTCATGACAGCTCAAAGGTCTGGTGTTTAGGCGTTTCAGATATTTCCTTAACATCATTATGCGCAACGTCCTCTGGTAGATGCATTTTGACGGGTTTTACGATTCCTTTTGCAAATTATTATTATTGTCGATTATAATTAAAATTAATAACGATAAAAATTACTATCGATTATTAATTATCGATTTTTTGAATCTTTTTTAAAACGTTTTTCATTTATCATTATTTTTCCTCTATATAAGAATAAATAACTAATGACAAGAAAGTATTACAACTTTGTTGTCATCTTTTTTTGTAATATTTTTCTCGAAAATCTGTTTGTTTGTAGCATATTTTTATATTTCTTAAATCTCACGCTCTCTTGGATTTAAAAATAATTAAATAGATAAAGTAGCAAAAACAAGTAATTAGTAATTTTGAATGTAATTCAGAGCAGCACTTCTTGTAGGAGTATAAATATAACTACTCAGTTAAAGTACCCTTTTCAACAAAGTCATTGTTATTCAAAGACTAACCGTAACTACATGATCTTGGCTTCTCATTCGAATTATGTCCCATTTTCTTTAGGTTTAATTAAAATATATTAATAATTTAATATATATATTAATAACTTTTTTCTATTATTTTCTTTTTTATGCGATTTTTAATTTATTTAAGAAATTAATTTTCATTTTTATGAAAAAGGGTTTATTTTTAAAAAAAAGAATTGTTTATAAATTTCTACTTGTCAGAGAAATATAATTTTTTTTTTTAAATGAGAATTAATTAATTCTTGACCTATCTCCTTTTTTATTTTAAATTGTTTGATTTTTTTTTAATGTTTCATCAAATAAATTTAATTTCGTACTTGGGAATAATATGTAGAAATATTGTAACGTATGAAAAATATTTATCTTGAACATGATTAGATTAGAACACAGAACTTTTTGGATGAATGATTATAATGCTATCATTCTGACAAGAGAGGTCAACGTATTTAAATTAAAAAATTCATAATAGGCTTTGGATTTAGATTAAATGTGGAATCCCCATTACAAAAAAAAAACTTGGAAAAAAGTGTTTCATCAAAATCGATGGAAGATAAAAAAATAATCTTTTTACGTGCCATCTTTAGAACTCTTTAAGGATAAATGGAAGAAAATTAAAAATAGATATTATTCAAAATCTTTGTTATATTTAGAAATACCAAAGGAAATATTTAATTGTAAAACCATAAAAGAGATTAATAAATTTCCTAGTCTTTCAATAAATATACCTAATGTAGCCAGAATCCTTACTTAAACCGATCTCTAATATTGATATATTTTTAAAATCAGGATTACTGAATCGATAAAAAAACATAAGGACTGTAGTTCAATGTAATTTTAAATGGATCAGTTATTTTTTCATCTTAAATTGTTTTTATTACCCGCCTTCATATTTTTTTTTCCAATTAATTTTAATATTTGAACTGGAACTTTATTCTAAGCATCAGTTCATTGATAATTAGTCAGTAGTAAATGTAAAATTTTTCAAAAATTTCTTTATTCTTTCTATAAATTATTAATAATTCTTTCTTATATTATGTTTTATTGTTCTATCAGTAATATTTTTTTCAGTAGAAAATCACAGGTTATCTTACTTACTTTATCCCTTTTTTAAATTATGTACGGATGAATGAAATAATTTTCCATTAATTTTCCCTAATGATAAATAAGATAACGGATTATCGAAAATTTTCTGTATTATTTTAATTTAAAATGCGATTAACTATTTAATCAGTAATAATTAGTAATTGAATTTTTCTCATAATAACTGGAAACTATTCAACCGTGGTACATTCTTTTTTTATCCGCTGGGTTAGTCTAGTGGTTAAACTCGTCATAAAAAAAATCAGCTGATTTTCAAAGTTAAGAATAGTAAGGTTCGAGTCCTTGTTAAAGCAGTTGTTTTTACGTGGTTTTGAATGCTAGATACCGATGTTTTTTAGTAATTGGGTTTCAATTAACCACACGTTTCAGGAGTGGTCGACCTGAGTCAGATTACATGTTTACCGGTACATTTACACTTATATTAAGCTACGTCAGGCCTGGCAAGACGGTAGCGTTAATTATGTACACACACCCAGACACAGCAGTAGCTGGAAAACTGGTTGGAAGAAATAAACAAACAGTGTTTTTTAATAGAAAGGATTAGATTTATTTCTTGCTTTACAGTAGTTATTCCAGTCTTTCTTAGAGCTGTGACGTATAAGAGAAATAAATAACACCATTCAGAGCTATATTTTTCTGAGAGTAATATTAACTGAACCGCCAATCCTTGAAATGAAGAAAAGATGTCACTTGTAAGGCTGAATATGATTTGCTAATATATTTCGGTTTGAAGAAGAAGGCAACGGAAAATTACTTCACTTCTCAGTTTTCTTGTGGTTCTTTTTATTGTAAAATTTGGCTGTGGCAGTTTAAAGAATGCCTCATGTTAGGTCGTCTACATTTGTTTAATTGTGGTTTATTAACGTATAAATATCGGTAATGATAGTAATAAGACATATTTTTGTATGTTTAGCATTTAATATATTTATAAACAAAGCTATAATTATAACCGATAAATTATACAAGCATGATTAACTTCTTAGAATATTAAAAAAACATATGTATTTTAAACAAAAAATAAATAAAATAGGAAGTACTTAAAAATAAACTATACAGAGAAAGTGAGTAATAGGCTACTGTTCTTGTGTAAATGACCACTCATTTCACACTGGCTCCTCTCGTATTTATTTTAAAAATTTTAACGGATCATTTATCATCTAGTTTTCTTTTTTGATCATTTTTTCCTATTTTTCTTGATATTTATATTATGTAGGTATAAATGTTTCTTAACTAAGCTTCTGTTATTAAAAAAAAAAGAAGAAAGTTTTATTACAAAATTTTTTCTATCCTTTTTATTTTATTTCTTTGCTTAAGTTATTTCTTTAAAATATAAATTTTCTTAAGTTTTATGTATTTTTTTTTTATAGAATAGAAAGTTATTTATATTATTTTTAAATATTATTATAATTTAATTATATTAAAAAATAATAATAATATAAATGAAATTAACTGATTAAAACATAATGTCAGCCAAAGTGTTCATTTTACTAATTAAAGCATTAATCAGTGTATTTTTATACTTATTTATAAAGTTGGAAAAAAAAATTAATTTTGACAAAATATCTCTTGAAAAGGTTATATCTCGTAAGTCTGACGTTATACAAACACACACTTCACATACATATCCTTTAGTACGCATGTTGAAAACACACTTTGTTTAAAAAATTATCAACGACCGAACAAGGCCACTTTTATTGAGTAATATGGCCATTTTATAATTATTTTGTCGGTTATCCGTTTACACAAATTTAAATGATAATTATTTAGATAAAACTTTTAAAGATTGTCTTTTGAACTTTGAAAAAAGTAATTTAGTTAAATGTGAAAATTGACTGGTGGATTTTCTGGTAAAAGAATATGTATAAAAAAATATTAGAATTAAAAAAAAAAAATATTAAAATAATTAAAAAAAGTTGGATATCTTTTTTTCTGAACGTTAGGTTTAATTGAAAATATTAATATTGATATACTGTAGCGTCCTTAACGTATTATAATTGTGATTTAGGTACAAAAGATTTCATTTAGTTTTTTACTTTTTTACACAGTTCATAATTTCTATTATAAATATACATACATACCTTCGTCGTTTGTATACCTCATTATAACGTTCTAGTATTGCCAGAAATTGATTGTGTTTCAGAATTTATCTAAAATTTTTATTAAACTGTAATAGAAAATCGTCTACATGAATATGATTACAATTATTAATTCTCCGACCTTCTTGATGAAGTGGTAGCATATCTGAAAAGAAATTGGTTAGAGTCCCTGATCAGTTTGTCATTATTTTAAAATAAAAAAAATTAATTTCTTATCTAAATAAAAAAAAATTAACGATGCCTATATTTACCGGATTAATAAATAAGCAATCTCTATAGTGAAGTAGTTCACTCCATTTTTAATTGATAAGAAGGTATTAAGAGTTATATATTTTAATATATTTTGCCATACCTTCTAATTCATTGACATTATGATAAATATCATCTTGAAACTGTTTATACTAATTAAAGAAAAGCATATCTAAATTTTTATATTCAGTAAATTGAAAAAAAAAAATTAATTTCGATTTTCGATATATCACGTATTGATTTACGAACTCATTTTGTTCTAAGAATTAAATATATATATATCAATTTTTAGCACTAGTTTAAACAAAAATTAAATATTTCTGGTTGAGCATAAAATAGTAGTATAGTAAAACAATTTATCTTTTTTTTTCGGGTAGAAAACGAATGTTTTTTTTTTGTCTTCAGTCATTTGTCTGGTTTGATGCAGCTCTCCAAGATTCCCTATCTAGTGCTAGTCGTTTCATTTCAGTATACCCTTACATCCTACATCCCTAACAATTTGTTTTACATATTCCAAACGTGGCCTGCCTACACAATATTTTCCTTCTACCTGTCCTTCCAATATTAAAGCGACTATTCCAGGATGCCTTAGTATGTGGCCTATAAGTCTGTCTCTTCTTTTAACTATATTTTTCCAAATGCTTCTTTCTTCATCTATTTACCGCAATACCTCTTCATTTGTCACTTTATCCACCCATTTGATTTTTAACATTCTCCTATAGCACCCCATTTCAAAAGCTTCTAATCTTTTCTTCTCAGATACTCCGATTGTCCAAGTTTCACTTCCATATAAAGCGACACTCCAAACATATACTTTCAAAAATCTTTTCCTGACATTTAAATTAATTTTAATTATTGTATATTCCTCAAAACGAATGTATATTCCTTAAATAAAAACACATGAGAAAGCAAACAAATTTGTTTTTTAGTATAAAGGGTAAGATAAAATAACCAAAATAATAATCCAACCAATAATCAATAATAAAAATCAACAATCATAATAATAATTAAAATAACCATAAAAATAATTTACATAAAAAATTCTCAATAAAAAACAAAAACGAGTATAAAAAATTAAAAAATAAAACCGCAAAACAATTTTTTTTATTGGTTCGCAATTAAATTCCTCCTTTCTCAAAGTCCGAAAAATTTTATTAATGCATATTTTTTGTATGTAGGTTTTTTTTGTGTAGTCATTGCTGTGCTTCAAGAAGGAAAGTATGGTAATCAAAAAAAGGGGTACAGGTTTTTCCATTTCTGGATGTTTCATGATCCAGGGACCCAAAAAACAGAACGTAAGGGAGAGCAATATTCGTAGGTACGTATGTACGTACAAATATTACTGTGTTCGAAGCTAATTAACTTTTCACTGGATTAACAGATTTTGATGAAATTACCCTATATACACAGAAACTTGTGTATATGGGGCAATTTGTTGGTAAAATTTTGAGATCAGTATCTCTATAGGGAGAATTAATTTTAAGAAAACATTTGCAAACATAACCCCACTTTATATAAAGCTTAGTACATGCGTATATGCTTATCTTAACTACTTAAAAAAAAAATTGCTTCAAATTTCCTCCTTCCCTAAAAAACGAAAATAGTTATCTTTTTATTTATTCCATATTTTTAACTAAATTTTTTTTAATGTCTTCCTTAGCATAGTACTAGAGTAAGTCTCCAAAAAAAAAAAAACATTTGGGCCAATATTGGTGAGGGAGTCGACCAAAGTTTAAAAATGTCGGTTTTCGAAATTTTTTAAAACTTTTTGTCTTGCTTTGTTTTATCGTTACTATCTAAGGAGCATCACCTCAACACAACAATGTTGGATGTAAAATCAAAATTTCTTACTAACGCCAAAAAGTATAACAACTTTGTTGTCAGATTATTTTTATTAATGTAGAAATTGAACTTCTTTCATATTAACGTAACTTAATATTCACCGAATTAAAAATTACAACATAAAATGGAATATATATATGCACATTTAAAAAAAAAGTAAATAATAGAATGATGCTTTTAATCTCTTTAAATCAAAGTGAAATCGATATTTTTTTTACAGGTTAATCTTTTTTTTTTCATTGAAGATTATGCATATTATTAATGTATGATACCAAACAGTGATAAAACGAATAGACACCATTATAAAACTGTAATTCTTTATATTTTATTTACAGATAATGTTTCCAGTTCAATTATATTTGTTATATATAAATCTATTAACATAATATCCTCATGAACTAAACGATTATATTTTTTTTAATGAATTTCTAGGAAAAAAAATTTGTCTTGTCAATTTAAAGATTTTCCTCATTATTCCTTCCTGGATGCGGTATTTTTTTATGTAATATTTATTAATACAGTTCGTGTATTACGTTAGAGTTAAGGAACTGTTACAAAAAATATAATAAATGCATTAATATTACATATATATATATTTTGTATTGTGTATGTATATTTTTTTATATTTACTTTTTTTACTTTCGTTAATCCTATGGTTAAGGAAGGAAGAGAATGCTTGTGGTTATACATTTTGTAATATTTTAATTAATAATTATTTTATTATTGTTAATTTAATTATACTTACGTATTTGAGTTTTTAATATAAAAAAAGAAGAAAACCACATGACAATTTATTAAGTATTTAAGTAAATCGTCGGTATTCCGCTTTCAACTTCGATAATTTTTTCCTTTTGAAACAGTAATTATGGTTTTTTTAAAATAAATATTCGTTGATAAAACGAAACTCTTTATATAAACAAAACTCTGTAATAATTACGCAATAAAACATTTAAGCGTTTTACTTTATATATGTTGGTAATTTTTTTAAAATTTTATTATAGGAATGACCATCAAGTATAGGAATAGGAATATGACCATTGTTTTTCTACCATAATATAATTTTCAGTAAGCTGTTGAACTTAGTAATTTTTTAATAATGTTTTGTAGGAAAATTAATTAATATCAAAAATTATGAAAAACATTTAAAGTTGTGTCCCTTGTGTGTTTTTTTTTTAGGATAATAGAATTCCTTTGAAATTTTCAACTTATTTCAAGATTTTATGCTACCTAATGAAAATTAATGATATGATTAAAAAAAAAAAACAGATGGAAAGTCTGAACTAGGAAATAAAATTAACAGTCACGTCATCCAATTAAAGCACAGAAAGTACTCAAAAAAAATAAATAAATAGATTGTGAACATAATCTGTAGGATATTTTCAATAAAGTACATTTCA
This sequence comes from Lycorma delicatula, assembly GCF_047948215.1. NCBI lineage: Eukaryota > Metazoa > Arthropoda > Insecta > Hemiptera > Fulgoridae > Lycorma > Lycorma delicatula. Next base: position 41,285,726 of record NC_134462.1, on the reverse strand, counting down.
TTGTTAAACATTATAATTTCATCTTTTATACTATAATTGCAACCCTTTTTGCTTATTTGACTTTTTGTTTTTACTTGTAAAAAAAAAAATACATGTTAACTGAAAACTGTGCCAAGTTTAGATCGTTAATTCTTACAAAACGTTAAGTTTTCTATTCTTTTATTGCTTGTTATGATATAATGATGACACATGTTTTTTAACATTTTTTTATATATTCTTAAATAAATCATTTTCTCCATTTGTTAGGTAAAATTTCAAAACGTCTAGAGTCAAATAGGTATAAGACACTAGTAATTACTGGAAATGTCATAGCCATTTTCAAAAATATCAAGCATCTCATGTTAGATTTGATAAGCGGGGGTAGTGTTACACATTGATATATCAACTTCACTGAAATATAGATAATGTATTTAGTCATAAAAGAGAAGTTTTCCTTTTGTTCATCACTGACAGATTGGTTGTATAGTGAATATCATCATTACTTTCATAGAAAGAATCTTTAACAGGTTTTTTTAGGAAGATATATCACATCTGTATGGAAGACGAATAGATAGTGTAAAACAAGACGAAGTGCAATCGTTTTTAACGTTATAGTTTTTTCTTTAGCAGTACATGGTGCATATACTGTATGTATGATTCATTTTTCCTTTCTCGGGCCATAGTATTACTGAAGTAGCGTGAGTAATATAATCGTGAATATTAGATATCGGATACATCGATTATTAGAGGTTATTTAATAAATTTAGCCACCTGAATAGATATATAGTATGTAATAAAAAAAAAACTGCCAACAAAGTTGTAATTCTTTCCTGGCATTGGTTATTTATTCTTATACAATGGAAAAATAATGATAAAACATAAAAATCTACCAAAAAATTTTTTTTAAATTAAAGAAATCGATATTTTAACATTTGATGAGCTTCCCCATTCCCTATATTACTCCAAAGTATTTTTTTTTGTCACGTACAGTACTACTTTACCTAGGAAGATAAAAAAAAGTCGGTTAAAAAATATTCAATAAATAAAAAGATAGCTTTTTCGATTTTTGGTGAAGGGGGAATTTCGGGACAAATTAAAAAAAAAATGGTAAGATTAGCATGCACGCATATACTGATCTTAAACAGTTTTTTTTTTTTTTTTTTTAACGTCAGCAACTTTACAATCTGTTCAGCAAGATACTTGAACAATAAGTAAATATGATGTATTTGAACTGACATAAGTTGCCACAAACCCAGCGGCTTGTCAAGTAATAATGAAATAGAAGAGCAGTCCGTACGGCCAGACCATAAAGTCGCCTAATTGAAACGTTAAGGCAAACCAAGAATATTGTTCCTTAGAAATCTTGAAAAACCACTGATCCAATAAATTGACCGCCAAATAATTCTGGTGCCGATCCAAACAATTTTGATACCGTAGGCTGACCAGAGAGATTTTCTGCCGAACGGTTCGCAACTTAAGGTCGTTATATATAAGGCTATTACTTATGTACCAGGGTATGTTGAGCATTTTCCGCGGTGTTTTTGTTTGGTAACGTTCAAGTATGTCAATACTGGAGTTGCACGCTGACCCACAATTCAAGCCCGTAAGTCCAAACAGGCTTCAAAACGGATTTATAAATCAATAATTTACCTTCTGCTGAAAGCCGAGATCTATCTCCTATCAGCCAGTACATGTGTTTAAACTTGAGATCCAATTGTTTCCGCTTAGAAGTGATATGTTTCGCCCAAGTAAGTCGTCGATCAAGATGAAAACTAAATATTTACAGTCTTGAGATTTCGGAATCGGAACATTGAAGATAGAATCATGAGGACAGTGTTCCTTACGAAGGGTGAACGGACGTGCTTTGATTTTTAAATATAAAGTGGCCCAAAAGACTTTCTATCCCTCTAGAGATATTGACCCCCCCAAAAAATTACGTCATATATACGAGTCTCTGTGCCAAATTATATCAAAATCGGTTCATCCACCCAAATGTTATTAAGCTTCAAACACCGCAACATACGTACGTAGGTACGTTTGTTGGCGATTTTTTATGAAACCGATTTTGAAATTTTTTAATGAGACTCATGTGTAGGTAAAACTCAATTAGTAGGTAAAACTTTGAGGTGAAAATCTTCAGGAGGTGAGGTAGGTGGTTTTTGAGGTAAATTTTCTCAAAATTTTGCAAACATAACTCTAGTTATGCAGTTCAGTATATGCGTGTATGCCTCTTACCTTTTTAAAAAATTACACCAAAATTCTCCCTTTCCCAAAAATCGAAAAGCTATTTTTTTATTTGTTCCATATTTTTTAACCGAATTTTTTAATATCTTTTTAGGCGTAGTAGTAGTAGTAGTAGTAGTAGTGGAAGTACCCCCAAAAAATAGTTTGAGGGCAACATTGGAGGTGAGGCGATCAAAATAAAAATATAAACATAGAAAAAGTAGAAAAATCAATAAATTTTCTTGAGCGGTGATTTTTAGAGTTGAGGAACACAAAAAATTACCGATTTTTTTGAAGGGGAAATTTTTAAAACTTTTTTTGATTTATTTAAACATGCAATGATAATTTAAACAGAACTTCTTCATAGGTGAACTCCCCCATCCGTAAAAAATAAATCTTAGGTACCTTTTTTAATGTATCATTATTTGTTAGCTATGTAAGAATAAATACCAATGGCCAGAAGTAATGAAAAGTATTAAAATTTGTCTGCGTTTTTTTCCAAAAGTAGCTCTTAAAAAATTTATTTGTGCTAACAGTGATGGTTTCATCGTTAAGCCGAAGTCGTAGTTTATAAATAAATGATGACATTTTTTTAATCTTTTTAGAACTTCTAAAAAAAAGTCATCATAGCTGCAAGGAAAGTAAAATGTTACTATAAGTTCCGGAGATAAATATAGTTAGTGTTAGATTTATTTATTTTTTACATTTTTTTTTTGTTTATTTGTTTTTTCTAATATAAATTTTCACAAGCTGAATAAAGCATTATCCGTTAGCTTGATATTAATAACATTATCATGTTTTGGTTTTGTTGATAATTCCAGGAAAAAATATAATAACAACTTAATCGTTATAAATGAATAATATTGAAAAATTTTGTTGTTTTGCCAAATTGATCTTTATTCTTATCTGTTAAATTTACTATTATTTTAGATAACTTCGTTTCATTACTAACAGCTTGTTTATAAAATAATTTCTTATAATTAGATTAAAACGTAGCCTAATATTCTTAGAATTTTTACATTTAATTAATGAGTAATAATAACGATGATAAAAAATAATATATTTATAAAATTTAGGATTAGTTTTTATTTAAATGTTATTGATAAAAGCAATTTATTAAACTTGGTTAAACTTAATGTAGTCTTTTAGACACGATCTTTATCAATAATTAAGAGTAATTTATTATCTTGGGATAAATAAATATTGAACTTTCTTGAAAATAGCCACTAAAAATAATAATACCGGGTAATTTGAACACTTTTTTTTCGATTTATTTTGATATAGTTTGAAAATTATTTTTACCATGATATTGAATGGCAGAGATAGATTTCACCGGTGCTAAGTAGGGAATAAAAAAGATTTCCACCTTAAAGTTAAGAAAACCTTCCAATTTACTCAAAACGACAATGGTTGCATGTGTAAAAACGTTTCAAATGTTTAGCATACGACAAGCCTTCTTACAATTCCAGCAACATTTTTGTCATCCCTTACGTAAGGATTGGTCATATCAAAAATTGTTTCAGACAAAGGTTTTACATAATATTTAGAGGACTAACGACCACTTTAAACCGATTCGATACTGTGCCTATTAAGGGAAGTGTGATATTTTTTTTCTTCGAAAACCCATTTTTTCCACTCCTGGGCCAATTATTGGTGATATCAAAAACCTTTACTTACATAAGTTTTAGGCTCTTATCCAAAGAATAGTAGGAACTTTATTTTTTCTTAATATGAAAGTTATAACGATATTTGTTTTTTCGATAAAGCCCCCCATTTCCAGCCCCATGGTCCGAATTTCTCATTAACAAACTTGTCTGAGATTTTGGGTCGTTATATTTTATTTATCAATTTAATAGTGATTGGTACAAAATTACGGCAGTTATCGTGTCCGCAAGGAAGTGAAATACATATATAAATGTATATATAAACTTTTGAACTGACGGTGGTTTTGAGGTCTGGGGGATGTAAAACACGAAGATATGTCGAAATTTTCCGGAATTCGAATCATGGTACCCATTACAATAAGTAGCTTTCTTATGAAATCTACCTTAAAGAAAATCACTAGATTGAAATGGTGAAAATTCAGAAAAAATTAAATTCGTAATAACGGGGTTTCTATACGATAACTTTTTTTTTGATCTTTTAAAAAATATTTAATAGTATTATTTATTAAAAAATATTTAATAGACATAAAATACGCTTGAAAATAAAATATACAGTCTATTATGGAAAAAAATCTATTTAATGACTTAATTCTACGTTTCTTCTATTTCTTTGTTATTGCGAAACACATTTTGCATACTACAAAGTTTTCATTAAGTTACTTAATTATCAGAGATCAACCGGTCTAGCCAGGAGGCTCCGCCCCCTGGATTTCCATTGTGGTTATTATCCACATGGTATAAATAGTGATGCAATTATACTGATGCCTATTCAGTTTTTAAAAACAATCAAGGTATAATACTTTCTTGTCAGCAACAGTTTGGTCATCTCAGAATTCAAAACTTTGAGTGTCAGAAGCATGCATCCAACTTAAAAGTAGTAGTTTTAGCTGGTTACCCGTGCGAAGGACGGGTAAAAAAATATTTTGAATCGTTCTTAGTGTTACCTGACAAACACCACGACCAGGTGACCGTACTTCGTTTCTCATTTTTTATTTATTTAATGTTTTTTTGGTCAAGTAACCGGTAAAGCTAATCGCGTCGCACATACAGAAACAGTGGCAATGGCTGTGTTGGTGTGTTTATTTTAAATATTTATCTGTATTTATGTGTATTCATTATATATCTATAAATAAACCAGCCGGTCAGGACTTCGCCCGCCCATCCTTTTAGCCTGGGAATCTCCCTCATAGACCGCCACTGTGTTCGTTAGACCCATACTTGTGAAAATAATACTGACAAATATCGATGAAAGTGTGTTCAATTTATAAAAACTATCATGTACTGTAATTCCTTCAGAGCAATTAATTGGTCAGCACAGGATTCAAGACTCTGAATGATCTGAAGTATGTGGGTTTTAGAATAGTGGGTTCCCATTTTAAAAATAGTAATTATAGCTGATTGTCCGTCCTTCATAAGGGTATTAAAGTATTTCACACCGTTATCATAGAAACTCCACGACGAGGTGACCATACTTCGTTTCTCATTTTTTAATTTTTATGTTTTTTTTAATTTTATATTTCCAGTCAAGACGGTGGCAGATACAGCCAATCGTGACACACACACACACACTAACAGTGGCATGTGCTGTGTCGGTTGAGCCGCCGTGCCGTACATCGACGCACCTTTAAAGTTACTTTTATCGATTACTAAATGAGATATCGAGAAAGACAAGAGACCTTTTTGTAAAAAATTTAATTTCGAATAATGCTAGTGGTTTCTGAATTAATTTGACCAGCGGTTTGGCTATATTAAGTAAATATCGGCAGGGAACATAATCTGGTTCTTATCGCAAGCCGTTAAAACAGCCACCCTATTGAAATGGTGAAACATTTCGTTACGGCAATAAACCTGTATTCTTTTCAGGTATAAAAACTATGTTCACGCAAAATTTCAGCTCAATCTGTTGAGTAGTTTCTGCGTAAAAGAGCAACAGACTCACAGAAACCACTAGTTTTATATGTATTTAGGATAATGCATTGACGTTGTCTAGAACTTTTTTTATTACATTTTTAAGTAGGATAATGTAATTAATATTTCAACTAAAAAAGATCTTGTTCTTTAACAAATTTTACGTTTAAGGAAAAATAACTGATACCGATTTAAAAATGTAACAGAACTGTTATATCTTTCTTTAAATAATATATTTTACAAAAATTAAAATCTTTATTAAAACTTAATTGTTTTAATCTTATCGTCGAAGAGACAGCTGACATTTTTTAAATATTTATTTTTTTTAGTCGGTCATTATTTTACAGGATATTTCTTTGCGCAGTAAACGGATGCACTTTATAATCTTGTCTGTTCATTTTCTGATGATAATAATAATAATATTTAAAGAAGTCCATAATTATTGTAATTGTTCAAATTAGAAGCGCTCGTGTGATTAGATGGGGGTCATGTTGTAATTATCATCTTTAGTTGCTTTTTTAATATTGTTATCAGTTTTATGGTAGTTGTTTTTTTTATTTGTTTCTTTATGATTTATCTGAAACGTAAGAGATGAATGGATTTATACATTGTATTTTATATAATTAGCTGAAATATTTTCAGTATTAATTTTATATGTATTGCCGCGTTTTGTTTTTGATATCGAATCAGGAAATGTTTTTAAATAACCGTATTAATATTTTTATTTGCTATTAATACTTTTCCTTCAGTACATTTGTGTGTTTTGAACTGTTTATAGAGATAATTTAAATATATTTATATTTAATAAATTTGTGAATTATTTTTACGTTCAATTTAATTTCATGGAATGTATTATTTATGTATAATTTCAAGGAATGCTTTTTTAAATATTTGATATAATTTTTTAAATTAATCTCAAAGTGTGGTAAGTTTTTTCAAATTATGATGCATTGTTTTTTTGTTTTTTTTTAATTACGTAGTATAACATTTTTTATCAGTTCTAATTTTTATTTACATCGCTTTTAACAGATATAATTTTAAAAAATATCTATTTGTTAATTTTTTTTGTATATTTACTGAGTAGATTTTAATTATAAGTTATATATGATAAACTAAAATGAAATTATTAGCACTTTTTGATGGATACTACTACAAAGAGAATCTGATGTGAAGTCCGGCACAGCACCGTAGGCAGAAAGTGCTTCAGTTGCTCAGAATTGCCATTGACGTACAGTACAACCAAGTTAACATTGCACGCGGAATAAATGTGAACAAAAGATTTTTAAACCGTCAGTTGGCATAACAGTCACAGAGTTTCAAGTATACCCCGGTTTCGAAAGCTTCGATTTCATTTGTTCCTGTATTGTATATTAAACATTGTTATTTTCTTCTATTATTACTAAAAAAAAAGAAGAAAAAAGAAATTTGTAATATTACTATTTTTACATTCAGTACGGATAATAATAATTAATGATATTAATAATGATAATAATATGTTAATTTTGCATTATTTATTTACGAAATTTTCAGTTACCTTTAAATTTATTCTACTAGTTCTTTCGTTTCTTTATCGTCTATTTCATTATTTTTTTTACACGACTGCTTAAAAAGGAGTGTAATATATTTAAAGTGTATCTATATACATATGCTTGTTCCACCATAGCAGCTCAATGGCTGAACCGATTTGGATGTATGACTCCGCGTTCGAATCCTTACGTTACCGGGAGTGTCATAGGGCATATAAATATGTATATGTTTAAATAGATTTTAAAAAATTGAACAATCTATCAAATGAATGAGTCATTTTTTAATAACTCGCACCTCACTATGAAATACGAGGTTTCCGAATTGTTCAGAATAAAGCGTTGAGATGCGAATTAATAAAAAACGATTCATTCATCTGATAGATTTTTTCAAATTTATCATTGTTAGATCAAATGATTTAAATATAAAACTAGTGTTTTTATATGACTGCCCAAAACGGAGTGTAATTTTTATTGTTTACATACGTATCTATGCATGTTTTTTCCACCGCAGCTCAACGGCTGAACCGATATAGATGTATGACCACGCGTTGAAATTCTTTACCGAGAGTGTCATAGGCTGTATGACGTATATTATAAGTATATGTATATATGTTTAAATAGAGTTTAAAATTAAAAAAAAAAAACAAAATTGTCACGCCCAAGCTCTTTAATTATCCTATATTAAAGAATAATATTTGTCAGGAATGTTTATTTTTGGCAGTCGTGTGGTTTTTTTTTTAATCTCTGGGACCGCCGTAAGGTATTGCTTCAGAGGATGAGATAAGTGATTTGTAGCGTGTGTAAAAATGCCAAAATGCCATGCCGGACCGGGATTCGTGAACCCGGGACCTGTGGATGAAAGGCCGAGACGCTACCAGTCGCGCCACGGTGGCCATGCTGTTGTTGATATTTAAGTATGATTAACATTACGTTAATGCGCAATCATTGCATTGTTAACAAGGACAAGTCCTCAGATATGAGAAAACCGTATTCATTTTGAATGTAGAAATATTATTAGCAATGCTATAAATATTTTGATGAAGAGAAAAAATCGGGTAGTTTATTTCATCTACTTCTGTCTCAAGCTGTTAGTTGACATTTTCCCTGAATGTGAAGTTAAGTTGGTTGCGCTATAGATTAATGTTGAAGATCTGGGTCGTTAAAGTCCAGATGTAATGTTAATTTAAACACGTAATAGTTATTCGGAACAAAAAAAAACATAAGTATTATTATCATGAAATAAATAATAAACCAGTAAACTGCGTGCAGTCTATTATTAAATACTGTTATAGTGTACATAATGCATAAAAATAACTTAACTAAACAAAAAAATATTTAATTGGACGAGACTATAATATAATTGATTTATCTTCCGTGAGAGCTTAATAAGCCAAATAGGTGTTAGAAATTAAAATAAAAGTACGCAATTAAAATAAACAAACGTTATAATTTATTATCTTATTATAGTAATTACTTGTATGCATATCTGTAAATTTAATTTCATAGTACGAGTAAATTAATATTTTTAACAGTTAATACTATTGAGTATTTTATTATCATAATAGTATTGATAGTTAAGTATTAATTATTGGGCTGTGAATGTTTAAATTATTTTTGGGTTATTTTTAGTTGGGCTATTATTATTATTATTATGTTTTATGCTATGTTTATTTTTAAATTAATACCTTTTGGCCGATTTAATTTTTTACATACATTTTTCTCAGAAAACCAAACATTGATTTATCATAATAGTTTAATATATATTTTGTGTGTGTGTGTGTATTATGAGTTCAGTTTATTATTTTCAAACCCACCGGGTTGGTCTAGTGGTGAACGCGTCTTCCCAAATCAGCTGATTTGGGAAGACACGTTCAAGTTCTAGTAAAGTCAGTTATTTTTACACGGATTTGAATACTAGATCATGGATATCGGTGTTCTTTGGCGATTGGGTTTCAATTAACCACACACCTCAGAAATGGTCGAACTGAGATTGTATAAGAATACACTTCATTTACGCTCATACATATCATCTTCATTCATCCTCTGAAATATTATCTGAACGGTAATTACCTTAGGGTAAACAGGCCAAAAAGAAAGTATATTATTTTCGTAGCTCAAGCATTGTTAGAAAACGTTAAAAAATGGAGAAAATCATTGTTTTCAGAAAGACTTGTACTGTTTAAAAGAGGCGATCATCTTTTACCAGTAATATTACTGTGAATTTAAATCTTAGCTGCTTGCGTAGAAAGAAATTGATTTTATTGGTCAATGCGCCTACCAATACTCCAGCCCAGAACGTTAATTTAGTAAATCAATTATAAATCGTACTTTTTTTGTGACTGTTTTTACGTTAATTCGGTTTTATGCACATTAACTTCTAATCACAAATACTGATAATGCTAATAAAATTTTAATTTTAAAAGTATTTTATAGACATAACTTTTTTAAATTATTATTAAAATATAATTTTTCAGCAATTGTAATAAATAAATAAAAAATAACTTCATTAGCTTCTTTTTTATATGTATTCTGTATTCTATACCAAATTTTAGTATTTTATTTCGTTGTAAACAAAGTACATTAATTAACTTGGAGTAGCTTAACATATATCGTTTTTTTTTTAAAGATTCTACCATAAATCCTTTTTTTCTTAGTTTTCTTAAAATGAAACTATCAGTGTTGTTTCAGTACCATATTTAAAATTTAATCCTAATTTTTTTAATATTACCTTTTCGAATAATTGATATAGACATATATCCAATCTAATATACAAATCCGAAAGTTTGTGGCGATTTTGTCCGTTTGTAACATCATCATCCAAGAACCAATCGACTGATTGCTTTCAAATTTTCAGGATATGTTTGTGTTATCCCGGGGAAGGTTTTAAACCATAGATCAAGCCTCGAGCTCCCTTGGGGATGAAGTTGTGAATTTTTCCTCTTGAATGACTATACCGTTTAATTTCGTTTTTCGTCATAGAAATAATAGACTATGCGTTTTATAACTATCCGATTTTCAGCTTTCTACCTTGATCCCTTTCCTAGATATAAGGTATTCTATAGGAAAGGTAAGGGAAACAAAAAGGGATATGTTAGTCTACAGCAAAAGCGTATCAGAGGTTTTCTATCAGCAACGAGGGAACCGTTGAGGGAACAGTCCAGGAGTACAGGGGGCTAAGCCCGTGGGTAGTAATGTATATAATAAAATTAATTAATAGCATCTATTTATTTTTTGTATGAAATATATATTTTCTTAAAATATTTCACAACATTTAAAATATAGTTCATCTTATATGTTTGGGCATTATTCTTTATATAAGAGTGTGAATAAATAATTTTTTCCGAATTATTTGTTTTGAATTTTTTTTTTTGAAAATGAAAATTTATACTTGGAATGTTTTACTTTTTTTATACACAAAACGAGTATTTACTTATATAGATTATATTTTTATCTGTATTTTCCAAAGTTATTATTATTATATTTATTTAATATGTATATATATATATATATATATATATATATATATATATATATGTTTTTCCCCCCTTATTAACATGTAATTAAGGTACTGCTTATTCAGTTATTCCTAAATACGAACATGTTTATGAATTCCACTTTTATAGTAAAAATTAAAACTTCACATATAATTTACAAATTTTTTTTATTAGAGTTATTTGTTTATTTGTTTTAAAAGTAAAAAATGAACTATTTTAAGTTTTTATAATGCTAAATGACTATGCAAGTTTATTACCACGGTTGATTGGCAGCAAATGTCTTATCGGGTGAGTCGACCTTGTCTTTTGCCTCAAGGCAATGGCACTATCTCGAGCGAAGCAGTTCTAATATATATATATTCTAATGCGGTTAAATAAATTTTTTTTTTAAGTTCTAGAAGTTTTTATTATTGGTTTAAAAACTATTACTTAATATTATTATTACAATTTTAATTTGCTTAATTCATATAATATAGATAATTCATTATTTATAAATAAAGAAATACAGTTCGATTTTTTTGTTATTATTTATTAATTAATGCTTAAATTATGAAATTTAAATGTGTGCGCGCGCGAGCGTGTATTTTTTAATACATTTAATTTTATTTATATATATATATATGTGTGTGTGTGTGTATTTTTTAATACACAATTTTATTTACGAAAAATCTGATGTGAACACTGCATGACTTCCTTGTACGCCTACTAAATTACATATACACATTTTTTTAAATGAAAAGTACTTAAAATTTTATTTCATTAATAAATTTTGATATTTTTTTTCATATTTTTCATTTTTATTTTTATTATTGAATTATTATTTATTGTAAAGATTTTTTACAATTAGATGTTAATAATTATTAATAAATCAATATGTTTAAATTTTAAAAAATAAGGAAGTAAAAATAAAAAAAAAAGGAAATGAAGTCTAATTCAAGTCAATGTGCCTCCCCCTTGTAAGATGCAAATATTTCATTAATTAACATTTTTTGTGGCTATAACTCTGGAACCAATGAAAATAAATAACACTTATGATATATTGTTGAAAAGCTCTCAATGGGGGCTAATTACTGCAGTTAAGAAAAAGTCCAAAATCTAATTTTTTTATTTTTTATTTTAGGCTTTTTTAGACACTTTAGTTTCAGTCGATTGCAGTCAAAAAGAAAGGTACACAACTAGATTTTACAACAGTCCTAAATCCAGATTTCAACATTCTACGGCTAATCGTTTTTTAGTCAGGGTGCGAGATACATACGCACGTGTAGATGTCACGCTGAATGTAGTCAAAATGGATATTTCCGTTGAAATTTGAAAAGCGAAATTTTTTGTGATCACAATACTTCCTTTTATTCGTACAAGGAAATAAAAATTGTTAAATAAGTATGTTATTACTAGTTTTATTCAGAAAGTGGATTAATAAGTTGTTTAATTGATGCTTTTGCCTCGTTATATTCGGATGAAATAAAAAATTATACTCAAAAGTTTTAACATTTTATTATAAATTATTTTATTAAAATTTATTTTTTTCGTATAAAAATAACCTTTTTTATATTATTTTTTATTATTAAAAAAAGTAAAAAGAAACCTTTTAATAGTAATCTTTTTATCTACTATTTATCTAATTATTACCTCTTTCGTATTATGCAATAAAAGAATAATATTGTAATTATGTATTAGATTAAAAAAAAATTTCTAAAGATGGTAGAGCTATATTCAATTTGATTGGTTCACGCCAGCTTACATCTTCTTGATAAGGAGGTACCTAATTCACTGTTTCCATAATTTCTTAAAAAACGGAAAGAATTAAAATTTATAAATTAAGGGTTAGCAGATTTTATATAATTTAATTTTATCAATTTATTCACCTATCTTAATATTTAAGGAAAATCCATCCTGCATGTACCACTCGTTTTCTAATTGAAACCCTTTTGCAAGAAGCTGAGGAACAAAATTATTACGCAGCATGTTTAGGTAACGTTCACTGTTGATTGTATGTTAAAAAAAAATGATCCTATTACCCCGTCACTTGAGAAAGCGGCCCATACCGTAATTCTTAGAGCGTGATGCATCTTTTCATGAAGGACGTGTTGATTTTCGGAAGCCCAAAAAAACGCACTTCTTTTTTATTAGCAACCCCCGTCTAAGTAACAATATGCCTCATCTGAAAACCAAACATGTTCAACAATACTTCTTGGTTCACAGCCCATTCAGCGATTGTCATGCTTTGATATTTGTTGTCAACGGTTAATTTAGGCAACACTGTTATTTTGTAGTTTAGGCAACTCGGGTACAAATGCAAAATAGTTTTTAAGATTCGCTGCACGGATCGCCTAGAAATTGCAAGTTGTGCTACTGCTTTTCCTGTTGATATGACCGGGCTCCTCAGTAACGCTACTTTGACAGCTTCGACATTCTGTGGAGAACGAGAATTGGCAGGACGTTCGCGTTTACTCTCAAATACTGAATCATCACTATTAAATTTTTCGTAAAGTCTACGTATTGTTTTAGATGAGAACGACCGCCGAGTTTGAAAATGTGCAGGAAACCGTCTTTGTATAAGCACCTCAATTTTCGTTTCATTAAAAAACAAAAGTCTTTATGCGCTGTTCAACAGTCAGTCTTTCTTTGTCAGCCACTTTAGAAAGATACGCAAACAGCGCAGTTGGAAAGAGAGGAAAGAAATATTCATGAACCGCTCTCGCTTCTGTTAATATAAAACACATTAATAATGATTAACCTGAACAATTATTGGCAAAAAAAAAATGTTGGATCATCTCGTGCGCCACTCTGTAGGCTATATAATAATATACACGCATCTAGGTAGGAACAGGATGCTCTCAGCAGAAGAGCGAAATGGGTGCCAGAGAGGTTCATATGGATCAAAGGAACCGCTCCTTCTAGATAAAACCATAAGCAATGATGCTACAGAGAAGAGGAAGAAGTTGGTGGAGGTCTGGATCGGCTACAAGAAAGCCTTCGACAGTGTGCCTCACGACAGGATCCTGAGAGTCTTGGAGTTGTTGAAGATCGATCCAAGATCATCAGATTATGCCAAGAAAATATGAGACAATGGAGAACTCGGCTATTAATAATCAGTCAGACCGGCACCACAAGAACGATCTTCACACGGAGGGGTATATTTCAAGGCGACTCATTGGCACCTCTGCTTTTTTGCTTGACGGAAAAAAAAAATAGTATATCTAAATAATATAATTATTATTATTATTTATACGTTTTTTATGCAATTTCAATGTATCAGCTCAAGTGGAATATAAAATAAAATAATCATTAAAAAACAAAAATCCTGATTACTAATTGTACACATCGTAGAATAATTACGATAAACGATGAAAAAGTAGTTAAACAACAAGTTTTTCTACCTTTTCTTACAGGTATTTTTTTTAGGATACAGAAGTTAGTCAGCGGTATGAAATCTAATATTACCTCTTCATTTTACATTGTAGGCGATTCCTTATAGGCTGTATGAGATGATGATTTTAATGACCTTCACTTTGTTAAGATTAACAGGCAACTAATTATTTTATTTAGCATATTTTTTTTGTTTCCATAACTTTACCATTCAATATAACTACACCATTCATGTATATCATTATATATACTATTCAATATAGATATGATAATGGTATAAGTTTTAAAACTTATACCAGTAACCAGTATGCCAATAAATTAACTTTCTATTTAAGTGTTTTGTTAAGTGTTAAAACAGCGATGTAATACAATAGATTCCGGCAATATATAGCGCGCAGACAGGCGCTAGCCGCGATGCATTCTTTTTTTCTTTTACTGAGCGTATTTTTCGCTTATATTCTCGAGAACGATGAATCTTTCGAAAAAATTACAAAAATCGAAAAATGTTTATTTTTTATAGTTTTATGGAATACGCAATTATAATTTAAAAATAGCGTATTTTTAAAAATTTTTCCTCCCAATGTAGCGTTCCCCATTTTTGGTTAAGATAATAAAGATAGATTAGGTTACTTCCAGACCGAAGATATGCTAATACCCAAAGGTTGGTTGTAATTGGTTGGATGTGTGAAGCTGTAGAAGGCCATAAGAGGCTGTTATGCATAAGTTAACAAACATTTACCACTCCTCCTTTGTACGTTGTCGGGTAGAAAAGACAAGAATATTTATTTACCTGTTAATTATAATTATTTTTTTAAGAGAAAAGGTATTAATTTCCTTGCAATTTTATTACACATACACATTACAAAAGAACTTTAAAGGGTTATTGTTGAACAAATCAACATCTACGACAGAAAATCATAACTTATTTAATAAATTTCAAGCAGATTTTTCTAAGTCTATTCTATAATTGATAATTTTGATATTTGATTATTGATATTTGATAAAATTGATAATTCACTTTAACTTAGTAGTTATAAAACAAAATTAAGCATTAAGCGGCGAAGAATATTTGTTTTTTTTTTGTAACTGTTTACTGCGTTTAATCTTGCCGACCGGTAAGCGTTATTTTTTAAAAATAATATTACAAAGATTTTTCAAAATTTTTAAAAACTTGCTTTATACTTTTAAGTCATACTTCAATCAGATTATTATCGTACATTGTATGAGTTTAATTTGTAGGTTAATTTGGATTTCAAAAGATAACATCATATATTGAAATTTCTAATGTATTTATAAAATATCAAACAAATTTTCAATCGAACATAATAAGTAACGAAATACTGAAGTTTTTATAGTGAAATTTTTATTTTATTTACGTAGTTAAATTATTAATTAAGGAGCTTTGTCTCAACATACTGCCCGCCAAAAATCATCTGTTTATACATATATGAGTGATGACGAAATGTTGTCAAATTCGAAACCACAAAAACTCCCGTACCAAGCTTTTGTAAATTTTTTTTATGTGAACGGCTATCGGATTTATCGTCTGCGACCCCAAAAACCGGCATAGCCGTTTTTCAGATTTTGCATTTTTTTACACCCGTACCCTTAATTTACTCCTAAACAAAATTTTAATTATTTTCATAGGAAAGATTTTTTCGAAATTGCTAAAGGTGAGAAGGTCACTTCTTACCCATGTTTCATGTTTAACTTCTATTAAACATGAAATAATGTAGGTTGGCCGTTCATAACCGTTATAAACTGCGATACCGAAAATTTATTATAAAGCAAAACGACAAACATTAGATCGAGTAAAATTTCTTAATGTCATATCTTACTTATTCATTAAGTTGATGTTATTTTTTGTTATATTTACTTGACCATTTCAATATAAGACTTACACATTTGTGCGAAAGTAAATAATATGTTATAAAATTATATATTAATTATGAATAAAATTATGATTTTTTTATGTTATCCATCGGCCAACCTTTCTTCTTTCCTTTTCTGTTTAGCCTCTGGTACCACCGTAAGGTATTATTTTAGAGGATGAGTGAGGACGATATGTATGAATGTAAATGAAGTGTAGTCTTATATAGAGTCTCAGGTCGACCATTCCTGAGATATGTGGTTAATTGAAACCCAACCACCAAAGAACACCACGATTTAGTATTCAAATCCGTATAAAGGTTTTACTAGGATTTGAACCTTAGAACACTCGACTTCAAAATCAGCTAATTTGCGATGACCAAACCACCGGGTTGGTCTAGGGGTGTACCTAAATTAATTTTACTGTAATTTAATTTTTTTTTTATATTCTAGTATGTTATGCCAAACTCGATGTAATCTATTCTTTTTAATTTTCAATTTGTTTTTTTTTTTAAATAAATATGTTTTGTTATTCTACCTTGCTTATCTATATTATATTATAGATAATGGAAAAAAAAATTGTTTAAATTATTGTTTGTTAATGTAGAACATGCTAAATAATTTGCAGTGAAATAAAATGTCAAGAAATTTTTCATATCAAATTTTCTCTTTATTTGTTGCATGTTTTAGATACCCTTTAACATGTGTTCAACTAATATTTATATTGTTTGGTCAGCTAATTTGCATAGTGGTTAGCATGCTGGTTCCTAGAACAGTTGGTTTTGGGTTCGATTCCAGGTTAGAATCTACTATCTTTTATTCTATCATTTCATTTATCTTATTTTTCTAATTAAGATCTTTATGTAACATGTCTGAGGTCATAATAAGATACTAAATTGGAAAAGAAAAACGGATTCTAAGAAATGTACTAAGAAGTAAAAAGTAATAATAGCTGTACAAGTATTCATTTCTGTCGAAAAACTGTGAGTATTATAATGAAATCATTCGATTAATTTAAACAATAACGATCACAAAAAATATTTAATTGTCTATGTAGGTCAAGTAATTTTTTGTTAACAAATCTTCCGTTTAATTAATACTGTAAAAATTTACTTCATGAATATTAAAAAAACTTCTTGAAAAAATTAAAAAGGATCATGAAAATCGGTGCATGTGATAATCAATTGCTTGACTTAATATATACAGTATATATGCTAGGAAGGTTGTATATAAACCAAATGTAGTTTAAAAAAAAAAAAAAAATCTGATGTGGACAACAAGTGACTTCCTTGTACGCCTATTAAATTACATTTACAAATTTTTTTAAAATGAAAAGTGCATAAAATTTTATTTCATTAAAAACTTTTTTATATATTTTTTTAATTATTATTGAATTATTATTAATCGTACATTTTTTTTACAATTAGAGGTTAATAATTATTAATAAGTCTATATATTCAAATTAAAAAAAAAGTTTAAAAAAAGGAGATGAAGGCACATCGGTTCGGTGTAACTTCCCCTAAGATCCAAATATTTCATTAATTAAACTTTTATTTGGCTATAACTTTGGAACCAATGAAAATAAGTATCATTTATGACATATCGTTGAAATGTTCTCAGTTAGGGCTTATTACTGTGGTAGAGAAAAAATCCAAATTCCAAAATCCAAATTTGTTTGGATTTTGAGTTGTTTTGGACACTTTTGGTTCAGTCGATTGCAATCAAAAGAGGAGGTGCAGAACTAGATGTTACAACAGTCCTAAATCGAAAATTTCAACATTTAACTGCCAATCGTTTTTGAGTTATGCATGGATACATATATACAGACGTCACGCTGAAACTAGTCAAAATGGATTCAGGGATGGTCAAAATGGATATTTCCGTTGAAATCTGGAAACCGAAATTTTTCGCGATTACAATTCTTTCTTTATTTCGTACAAGGAAGTAAAAAAGATAGCTTCAGTAATAAAAATATGTTATCATCTAATCGTTATATGAACTAGGACGTATTTTTTGTTATATTTGTGAGAATATGACTCTTTTTAGCAAAAAAAGATAGACAAGAAAGGAGATAAGGAAATAAAGCAGAATTTTAAAATAAAAACAGTTAATGAAGTACAAAATGAATAAATTAAAAACGAAAAAACTTGTATCAAGTTTTTATGAAGTTTTGTTATTATGTCAGTGATTCATATTAATATATTTTATAGTAAAATTAATTTAATAATGGCAATAAAATATTGGTATAAATAAAACAAGTATTTAAAAATGTAGGTTGCCGTAAAAATATATTGGTAGTAGAAAATATATAAATATTAATTATATATGTATATATTAATTATGTTTAAATATTAGAAATAAGTAATGGAAATGTGCATCAGAACAGTCAAGTGATTAATTTTTTTCTATTTTAATTAGGTATTTTGAATTTTATTCTGAAGTGTTTACAGCGAGTTTATAGATCTTAATGCTTTTATTAGATTTATGAAGAGGTATTTTAGATTGTTATTTGTTGTAACAATAAAAAAGTACTCGAAATTTAGAAAAAAATAAACCTATATACAGTATTATTAAGATTGTTCAATTTATTAATAATATTAAAGTAATAGTTTTTTGAATTTTTTTATTGTTGTCTAAGAGTCAGATTATTATTGAAGTGCCAAAAGATAAGTTGAATTGAATTACATTGATAGAAGATTAAAGTCGACGTAAAGAATCAGCTGTTTCTGTTTTACTTGAACGCACTTGAAGGTCATTAATAAAAACTACCTTATGTATTGCAAGAGAATAGCGGCTTGAATGACGTCAAGGTCAAAACCTAACACAGTACTATTAAGAAGCAATAATTGCAGTAAATTTTTTTTTTTATTTACTCAGTTATAATAAAATATAATTCAAATTTCAAAAAATTTGAAAAGAATATTTTTATAACTCAGAAATCATTATTAAATATTTTTCAATACACTAATAACAATTGTAATAAATATATCTTCTAAATTTATTTTACAGTTATTTAAAAAATAATTTTTAATCATTTAGAATATGTTCTTATACTAATGAAGCTATGTTTTTTTTTTTATAGTTTCATTGTTTAATGGTTATTTTTAATTATTATACACGTTTTCTTATTCAGCTCATCAAAACGAACATATAGTCTTTTTTCATAAATTAAAAAAAAAGAATGACATTTTTTATAGTTATTACTTGCATATGGCTGATAACAGAAAATTTAAAATTGTCATTTTAAATTCGTTCAACTTTAATGAGAACAATGAGAAAATATTGGTTATCAGAGAGTTAATAGATTTATTAGAACATTTTTTTTTTTTTGCATTTAATGTGAGCATAAATTCGAGTAAGGTTAAAATTTATCAGAAAGAGTCTTTTTAATATTTTTACAGTTTTTTAAAAGAAAAATTTCAGTTACGAAATAAAATTTCACATTTTAATAGATAAGTGATTTAAAAATGAAACATTCTTTAGACGTTTTACTTAATTATGAAGTAAATTATTAAGCTTGTAAACTAACTCTTTGTTAGACATATATGCGATTAGTAAGCGTAGAAGTGTAAATTAATAGAATCGAACATGCTAGTAAATTATTTTTATCCTACAAATATACATAGCCATCATTTGAAACTCCTAATACGATCGATTTTATGCTCAAACGTTAAAAATAGTGGAGGTGGTTTCTTGATTAAGTCGTAAAATGTATAATCCAAAGATCATATATTTTAGCAGTTATTAAATATATTTCACCAGTATATACTACTATACAGGACAGGGTGTTTCTAAAATTGTGGGCTGGCTATACTTTTATTCTACTTGTAAAACTAAACAAAAAAATATCCTTAGGAAAAATGGCAATTTCTTCTTCGTTCACTTCCTGTCTGCCATTTTGTTATTTTTATGTAATAATTTATATCTCAAGTTCTGATTAACGAATCACATTAATATTTGTTAAACGTTTTGGTAACAAAGTTTTAAAATTATCAGGACTTAAAATTCCTTCGGAAATTACAAAAGGACGGCCATGTTTATTTTTCAATCCGTTATATCTCCTAAAATATTAGTTTTATCAAAGTTTATGTTATTTACTAAAACATTAATCTTTCTATTTTGAATAAAATGACATTTTAATTTTTAAATCGGTTAAGTAGCCGAGTTATGGCAGAAAATTGATGTAATTATGTATCTGTTTTCATGTCCACCAGTTTACGTTCAATTCGATGAAATATTAATTGTTTTTATTTATTGTTAATTCTGCTATTGTAAATTAGTATCAAATTAAGTAATAATTACGATACAAAATTAATGTGATTCGTCTATCCGAACTTGAGATATAAATTATTATGTACAACTAACAAAATGGCGGGCAGGGGGAGAACGAAAGAGAAATTTTCATTTTTCCTAAGGATATTTTTTGTTTAGCTTTACAAGTAGAATCCGAAAAAGTATATCCAGCCCAGCATTTTAGAAGCCCCCCTGTATATATAGCCAGTGGTCTATGCTCTTTGAACCGCTCTCTGTTCGTTAAATTCGTGCTTGCGGGAGTAATAATGATGAATAAAAATTAAAGCCTGTTCAGTTTATAAAAAATATTAGTATATTGCAATTTCTTCAGAGTATCATTTGGTCAGTGCAGGGCCCTAAACTTTGAATGATTTGAAGAATGCAGGTTTCAATATAAAATAAAGTCTTCCTCTCAGTAATAGTAGTTATAGTTGGTTATCCGCCCTTCTTACGCGTAAAAATTTATTTTGCCCGGTTCTTAGCGTTACCCAACGAACACCAGTACAAGGTAACCGTACTCCGTTTCTCATTTTAAAAAAAATTGTTTTCTGTGTTTATTAATCAAGTAACTGGAACCAGGTGCAGCCAATCGCGTCGCCATACATTGGCAGTCAGTAGCTGTGTTGCTGCTTGAGCCGCCGCACTGTACACCGTCGCATCCCTTAAAAAATTTCAAAATTCAAAAATACCCGAAAATTTGTTTTAGATATTTATTTGAAGAGTATTGGCAAGCCCAAATTTACTGAATATTTTTCGTTTAATACGGTCGGTAATGGGGAAAATTTGCAATCATTGTTCAAAATTCTTCACTCCTTTTCAAGGTCGAATTCCAGAAAATCTAGAAATTGGTTTTTAGATATTCATATGAAGATTACACACACCAAAAAATCAAGTTGATATCTACATTTGTTACCGAGAAACTAAAAAAAATATGGTAAAATGTAATGTATCCCTATTTTAACCATTTAAACTCGAGAATATTAAAAAAATCATTTTTAGTGGGAGATTTCACTGTAAGAAGAACGTATATACAAATTTTCATTAATTTATCTTCAATAGTTTATGCTGGACATTGATTATGATTTAGTCAGGACACCTTGTTTTATAAGTACAGATTTATATTAAAAAAATGAAATCCATTCGTTTATTTTTAGACCAGATGTCGACTACTTAAATCGTAAGCTAAGTAATATATAATGTATATAATGTCTGAACTTGCAGTTCGGTGTACTCCGTTCACACTCTCTCTGGTGATGGCGCGGTGAATATTAGAGCAGTGATTCGCCCTCTTTCTTCTTGTTTATATCCCTTTGCATGTACTGCATTTAGAAGATTGAAGGTCAGTTTCTATCTCATTGTATGATATGTAATAATCAGTAAAATGAGATGTAACTTAAGTGTTTTTTTTAGTTTTTTTTATAAACAGGTAGTATATAATAAATGATAACAGCGTGAACAAAAAATGCTTCCAGCGTGTTTAGCTTCTGTGGTAATATGTTTAATTAATGTTGGTATTTTTTTTTAAATCGTTGGATTTTTTATTTTTACATCATATCATTCAATTATGTTATATTCTGAAATGATTTAGTGCTCTGAAACGTCAGGTTTTACGGAATATTATCTTATTAAAACTTTCCTGTAAGCCTTAAGTATGTCTATAAAATTTTTTATTTATAATTTTGAAGTGAAACTTTAATATTTAATTAACATGTAACCTTGGTGGTGGATTTTTTAAAAATTATCTTTTCACTGGAAAGGTTCAAATTCCAGTCAGAATCGTAACATCAGATTTGCTAACAGATTCGAACTTATATTCGCAAAGTTCATATTCGTGTAACTGATCACCCTAGTGAATCTGGTAAATTAATAATGTAACTGTTAAACAGTTTGGTTTACGGTCGGATTTGTGCCCTGATTTTAGGTTTGTTGCGGTGAGATCGAAATTTATTACATATATTACGGATTAAAAAAAAATTAATAACTTCAATAAAAGGAGAGATACGCGAATTCTATGTTTTCTCGTGTTTGTGAGTTTACGTGTAGATATTTTTTTTTTTAAATTAGGTACAATATGTAAAACTTGAACGTTAAATATTCTTTAATATTTATCTTAAATTAGGTTATCTCAGTAAATACAGTGTGCAGTAAAGTAATAGAAATAATTTTCATTTCTTGCCGCTTTGATTTAATTTTCATTTATTAAACGTTAGAAATCACTAGTAATTTTTGTAAAAATTTAATTATGTTTTAATTTACTCGTATTTACGAATTTACTTCTTTTAATGGAAAATGAGCGAGGAAAACGCTAATAAAGAACTAACATCAGTGTAAGAGTTTTCGCTCAGCTTTTTCCAATTTAATGTGATTTGAATCCCACTGAACTTGCTTCTAAAGAAACTACCATAAAATTTGTCCATAAATAAATAAATTCAGAGTCGTTTGAAATAGAGATATATAATAGATTAGATATCTAATAGAAATATATATCTACTAATATCTTCTTTCTTTTCCTGTTTAGCCTCCGGTTTACCTTTCAGACAATACTTCAGGGGATGAATGAGGATGATATGTATGCGTGTAAATGAAGTGTAAGTCTTGTACAATCTCAGTTTGACCGTTCCTGTGATGTGTGGTTAATTGAAGTCCAGCCACCACAGAACACCGGTATCCACGATCTAGTATTCAAATCCGTGTAAAAATGATTGACTTTACTAAGACTTGAACGCTGGAACTCTCGACTTCCAAATCAGTTGATTTGGGAAGACGTGTTCACCACTAGACCAACCCGGTGGGTGTATCCACTAATATCTAGTTAAGTTCTCGTGTAAATTTGGCCTGGTTAAGTAGCATATTAGGTTTTATAAATAAAATACGGTTTAATTTTAGTTTTAAAAATTATAAACTATGCAACCAGAAACTTAATTTTCTAAAAAAAGAAGAAAAAAATTGTGTACAGTTGCATGTTTAAAATTTAAATTAGTTGTGTATTCGTTAACGCTATTTTTATATAATAAATTTCACGTCTTCATGCATTACGTTATGGTTGGAAACAACTAAGACGTAAAGTTTGTTTTTTTTTTCAAAGGAACGCTAATTCATTATCTTTTCTCCATCCTGTTAGTTGTTTAGTATATATATATGCATTTAATGCATGGTTTTTCATAAATAAAATAATACGATGAAAATATTTCAATTCATAGAAAATTTTAAAATTTATAAACATGTTTTAAAGGATAATTTAATGAATATCATGTAATAAAATGTAGGTCTACATTGTCCGTGATAGTAATAATGCGCTTCCTGCATTTGTTATATATTCTCATGGGGACCAAGGTTAGAATCCGCTATTGTCATTGGGGGTTTTTCTTGAGCGGAATCGGTTAACGCAGTTGCCACAGTCAAGGATTTTCGCTGGACCACTAAGTTTTTATTTTAATATTACAATGCCATGGCCAATCGACCATCTAATCCTTTAAATGTCCTTACTTTAATTATTTATTATTTTATTGTAATTATTATAGTTAATGAATCAAATAAATTTAATTAACTCAGATTATTTGTTATAAATTTAAATCTTTATATATTTAAATTAATAGGCAGATAAATCAGACGCTTTAATAATTTTATGGCTCGCTTAAGAATACGGCTTGATTGTTAAACCTGTGGTCTACATCTGGATTTCTCCTCCCGAAGCTTAAAATCATCGGATTTCATTTTGTGACAAGTAGAATTTACAGAGTTCGTGAGTTATTCAGAACAAAAATAATGAATTGGGAACACTTAACAGGGTTGTGAATGAGTACAATGTGTATATATCTTAACAAAAAAAATCTATTATAAAATGAAATAATAAATTTTACTGCATTATTTGAACACAAAAAAAAATTTAACTTAGTCATCCAACTTGAAGATTCTGTACTTGTCTCCTTTACAAATTATTGTAATCAAAAATATTTTACTTTTTCCCATTATTCTTCGTACGATAATTGAAAAACTTTCACACTTCAGGAGTCTTCACTAAAATTTTCTTTTCTCTCAAAAAAAGTATGACGAGTTTTGGTAAGGGTCTTATGAACGAAAATCACGAACTTTTAACACCTTTAAGGTAGAGATTGGTTTTGGATCAAATTTTTGTTTCAACATTTTCTTAATTTATGTTTTATTCAAGAAAATCTGGTTTTGGAATTTGTATTTCCTTCTTCATAGAAAAATCATTCTAATATTGACCGTTAAATTCTCTTCTTTTGCATTTTATGAATTTTTGCAAAGGGTTGAATTACCCTGGTTTTATTATTACTAAAGGGATATTTTTTGTTTGTGAAGGGAAATTTAATATTATATTGAATTAGGATTATGATAATTTCAGTTGATTGTCAAAATCATATGGTTTGAAATTTTTTGTAATTGGTTCGCTTTGCTCGCCCTGAGCGAAGCGAGCCAGGGGTCCGCCTCCTGGACCCTCGATGCGTTTGTATCCTCATGTTTGTGAGAATCTTAAGTATTTTGCAGACATTCATTAAAGAAAAAATAATAGAAATTTTACTTAATTATATTTCTGTTGCCATGGTGACATAAATAAATATATATATGTACCATGGTTCTTGATACATCGTTAGTATGAAAATGTAAAAAAAATAATAAGTATAATAAATGTTAATGTAAACAACATACTGTTTATAGCACACACTACAATTTATTATGCAGTTCAATTTTTTTCTGCTAGAAGCATCACGTGGTCCGCTCTGCGCCCATAGCAGCTAAAATAAAAATGTAAGCAATTACAATAAACGAACCAACGCACCATGTGTTTTTATTGGAAAAATTTATGGTTTTTATCTAATTTCGTTTAGGGTTTAAGTAATTTTTAAAAATTTCTAGGTTTTTAAAAATTAACAAAAAAATTTAATGTTGATAATCAATGCATGAATGTATTTATATTCCGAATATTGAAACAGAATTCAGGTTAGGTGAAATAAATGAAACTGAGTTATAAAGCAGAGAATGTGTATAGAACAAATAACTAGGTTCAAAGATAAAGGGAAATAACCAGGAAATGAAGATGAAAGAGACTCTGATAATTCATATGTGGGCACATGAAAGCTAATGGTAATGAACTAGCTTTAAAACATTTTTAAAAGGTTAGATGTCTGTTATTGTCCATACTCAAATATTTTATTTTTTAAAACATTTATACTTCTTAGAAACCGTATAAAATACAAGATTGAAATTGTTTTTTTTTTTTATATTGTAGACATCTACAGTTAACATTTTTTAAAAGCATTTTATAAAATAAAAAAATATTAAAAGTCTATTTTATTACATAAATGTGTCATAATTTGTAATTGAAGACTAAAACTTTACTGACATTCAGAAAAATATAACTGGATGTATCTTTCAGTTGCAAATATTCTACCTTAGAAATTTAAACGTGCATGATATTTAAACGTGTTCACAAAAGACTTAAAACTTAAGTCTTTTGTGAACACTTGTACATTTGTTTGTTTATTAACAGCTGTAATGGTTTCAAATCATCCTTTACATGATTAAATTCATGTAAAATAAACACATGTAAGGAGTTACGCTAAAAATAAATGTGTTTATTGAAATAAATTTGATAGCAACACTTAAACATCGTTTTAAGATTTTTACTTATACACCTAGATGGCAATTTCTTCACTTAAAAAATCATTGTATTACTAGACACTGTTGTAAATATATCTGTTAAAAAAAATAAAATGAAAAAAAAATCGCAATAGTGTCTGAACCCCTCCCCCCCCACTTGGGCTGTCAACAGCCCAATGAGATGACAATGATATGTATGACATGTAAATGAGGTCTTATACAGACCATTATAAAAATGTGTGGTTAATTGAACCCCAACCTACAAAATACACCAATATCCACTGTCTAGTATTCAAATTCATACAAAAACAATTAGCTTTTGCTAGGATTTAAACCTCAGAACCTTTGACTTGGAAAATCAGCTGTTAAACAACTGATTTTTAAACTACTGATTTGGGATTATGAGTTAACCACTAGATCATCCCCTTTGGCTGATTTAAACTTTTCAAAGATTCTTTGAACATTGCTTTCCAATTTATCATTAGAAAAACACTGTCTAAAATACATGTATGTAAATGTTTCACAAGTTTTTGCTGATAAGCCATTTGTTTCTTAATTAAGCTTCATTTTTTGTTGTACGTAATATAATAAAAAACAAATACTTCCTCTATTTTATATAATGAATATTTTGTTGTAATATTTTTTATAAGGAATTACTTGAATAAATAGTTTAAATTTAGTATATAACTTCTTTTTGCTGAAGAAGTTATTCATTCACTCAGGAAATGTTTTTTTTTAATTTCCTGATAAACTTTTTATGTAATAAGAGGTCATTGAAATTATCTGCTGGAAGAATATGCAACTTGAATTTGTATTAAATAACATAATTTATTTATAGTTTAAACATTTTTTTCTTTATCTTTAGTCATTTTTAGTCTGTTTTTGTGTTTTATAAAATGAAGCCATTTTTTGAATTTCTACCATCCTGAAAAGTAATTTTAAATTAAAAATCTTAAATATGGGTTATTACAGGTTAATATATATATATATATATATATATATATACACCCCCCCCCCCCCCGCTGAACACACACACACACAGAGACACGCTCGCAATCAGGACCATTTTGAATTACTGTGATTATGCATTTAACTGCATATGAATTTGCGTCATAGCATCATCAAATGATGTCATTACAGTAGATCAGTAATAATGATAACATGTTGATATTTTAAAGGTCATGGTTTGATTCCCAACTAGTACTTGTTAATTTTTTTTCTTTAATAATTAAAATAATTTATCTCACGTCAGTTCAAAGCATAATCTAAGAATAATGTAAGAATTGTCTACATTTGATATGATTAGTGTTTAAGCTGAATTTTTTGATATTAATATTTGCTAGAAAAAAAAGATTTTTTGTTAGTAATAAATAGATTTCATGGCTGTTAAAAGGAAATTAATTATTATAACATATAAGTAAACTCTGAAAAAAATTGATGTAAATAGTGTACAAAATTTGTAAAGTAAATCTTTTGTAAATTAGTACTAAATTTATACAAATTTAAATATTATTAATCAGCATGTTAATAGTATTTTCTTTTTATATAAGAATATGTTGGATGGGTTGCTAAATGGTGAATCTTTTCTATACAGATGTATGGTTCAATAATGCTATAGGATGCAGATTCAGATTCCACTTTAAATGTTATTTATTTTTATTAGAATTATGCTCTCAAATTACCCATTCTGTTTTTTATTTAATGGGATCCAGTAAATGACATTGGCTCTGAATTCACTGGTTTGTTACAGACAAGACAACTGTTGAATTTCAAATTAATTTTACAGCCTGTTATGAGGGATATGCTGAACAATTCATAATATAAAATACAATGAAATAAAAAATGACTGTTATTTTTTTGATGCTTACTAAAATCTTTTATTGAAAATTTGCTAAATTTGATTATTCATTAGATAATTAGTAAATAATTTTAAACCTATAAGCTTGTTTGAGATTGAAATTCAGAAATTTTACAATGAAAATCAGGGATTCTAACTTTATTCTGCTTTAAGGGTTAGCAGATGGGATGAACATCCATAATGATTCAAATTAGAGAGTTAAATAAGTGCTGTCCACATAAATTATTTTGCAAATTTTAAATTATTTTGTGAGATTAATTTATTAATTAGTTATTTTTCTATAAAATAATAATAAAAGCGAATAAATATAGTGAGAACATTTTATGCAGTTATTGTACAACTGTAAAGAAATCAAAATCATGATGCTTTATGTTAATGAACTTATCAATGTAATTATGGAAAGTGCCATAAACATAAAGTTGTTGGTGACACAACACAAAAGCTTATTTATTTAAATAAAAGTGAATAAGATATTTTTTTCATATTGAATTACCATCTTTACTATCCAATATAAACTGTGGTACACGAAAAAAAGGTAGAAAAGTATAAAAAGTACGGCAACAGTGATCCTAACCTTACGTTTCTTAAAAATAAAGCACGATCATGTAACCATGATATCAAGTTTAAATGTAAAAGTGATGTATTCAGATATATCAATTAATCAGAATCAGATTTACGCAGATTTTTATGCAGCAGAAGGTAATATTAATCAAGATAAAATGTTATTTAAGTATATTTCTACCAGTGTTCCTAAGAGAAAAAGGTCAAAAGATGGTACAAAACCTAAGACAGTTTTATTAATTTACTTTTTAAAACTAAAAAACTGGGAATGATAACAGTTTGTAAGAAGTTTTTTTTTGTTTTGCTTTGGGTCTACGAGCTTCTAAAATTCTAGAGTTTGTAAAGTTATCAATTTCTCATGTTCCTAACGAAATCCATGGTGGTGATAGAAAGTTTAAAAAATTTGAACCTGATAAAGAAAATGTAAAAAAAAATTTAAACAATTTGCCTGCTTGTGAATTTCATTACAATAAAAATAAAAGAATTTATTAACTTAAGATTTGAATGTTGCAAAGTTATAAAAAAAGTATAACTCCAATCAGAGTGAAGATGTAAAGGTTACATTCCCATTTTTTTTTATAAATTATATACACTGCATTTAACATTGGATTTAATAATCCAGCATCTGGCACATGCTCTTTTTGTGCTCATTTAATGAATGAACTTATGTCGAAAAAAGCTATTAGCAAAACCAGTTTGAATTTAACAGGGATCAAATTAAGAATTCATAAATTGCATGCCAGTACTTTTTACGACTTGATGAAAGACGCACAAAATAATGAAAGTTGTGCTTCTTTTACTTTTGATCTACAAGTTCATCCTTTGCCTAAAACAAACATCCAAGAGGCCTTTTATACTCATCAAATTTCATTTTATTCATTTTGTTGTGTAGACATAGGTTCTAGGAATCCAATATTTTATATTTGGACTGAAAACCAATCAAGCAGAGGAGCCACTGAGATAGGGTCAGCTCTCCCACAGCATTCATTTTACGAGGTGCTACCCAAAAGTTTGGGGAATTTGAATTTCGCGCGCGAACAATTGCTGGTACGACTTGCTAAACAAACAACCCACAGCTGTCAAGCTGTCTACTGAAAAATTACAATTTCTGGAGAGTCAAGTTTTTAAAGAAGCTCCTTATATATATTATGTGTGTGTGTGTGTGTGTTTCTGGTTTACTGGCTGATATACAATTTATAAATAAAACTGTTGTGTCCTTGATTTCTCTCTTGTTCTCTTACTTTTCCTAGTAGTATGTTTACCATGAAATTATTATCTATTTAAATTGACCAATAAATTTGCATTTTCTTTCATTTATTATTATTATAAAAATTTTTTTTTGCCTACTCTTAAAAATCTTCTTTTTTGTTATTATAATGGATCATGGGATTTTTTCATTTTATTCCATTTGCTTACAGTTTTCTTTTATTACATTTTCAAATAATATCTACCATATTTATATATTGTACTGAGGCACTTTTGTTTTTAGAATTTAATTAATCTCTTTTTAGTTTATTCTGATAAACTCATGTTTATTAGTAGCATCTTTTTGTTGTTGAGTTCTCCTTTACATTAAAGACAAAGAGATTTTACTATTCTGCAAGGATTTAGTTATTATTTCTTAAATTGTATCTATCAAATATCTCTCACAGTTTCTATCCAAATAGTGTTGAACTTTATTAATCACTATTGCTACATTTATTTTAGTTACAGTACTGCATTTGTACAGGATTGTTAGCTGTTTACTATACTTTAATGTGGCAGGTCACTAAAAAAGTAGAAAATAAAAGACCAGTAAAATAAGTGATTGGTCATAAATGCCTGTGTACCTTTTAGATTTTGACACACCTTCTATTTTCCCAACTTATTCCTGTTCATATCATCCATGGAGACTCACCCCATAAATTTTAATTTTGACCTTACCATATATTCCTATAATAAAAAATCAACAACTTCTATCATCTTTCAGCAAATATTTTACCAATCTCTCTCCAAGACAAACCCAGGTGCGGTAGTATACATAAATGAATCAAAACGGAATACTGCTTGATGCACATTTGTTGTTAATGGCAAAACCTGTTTGGTCAGCCTAGTATTATATTGTCTTCACTGCTGAACTGTACACCATCAATAAGGTTTTGGATATCATTAACCCAAAATACTGATAACAAGGTGACTGGACTGCTACAGAAGATAATAAATTCCAACACATCAACGATATTGTGCTGCCATGGGGCTCATCTTGCAGAAAAATTTGCTGAGAGGAAGTGGTTCTCTGATAATTTTGGTTAGGACATACTAGAACTACCCTTGGTTATCTGATGTGATTGGAAAACTCACATCTGTGCGTATAATGTAACTGCTGCTTGACTGTGCACAGCACTTGTGAGTTGCATGAGTTATGTAGCTTGTGTCATAAATTTAAATTCGTCAAATCCTGGGCAATGAAAAGGAGGTTTTAGATTGGGTGTTGTTATTTCTACGAAGTATTAGTATGTTTCAGAGAATTTAATATTAGTTCTTTAATATTTTATTTCTTTAATCTTTTGTTATCCAAGAAGGGGCTCTTTACACTCCTCTCAGACTACATTAAATTTTATTTATGTTTAGTTTTTTATATTTTCTATGTTTGGATTTATTTTTAAATAAATATATCTTATTTTTAAGATTACGACTGATATTAGTTTTAAGTAATAGTTTACCTATGATATTTGTTGAATATTTTTGTTTTTTAATATTTTTAGTTTTGGGCTGGTTTAAATTTTTTGTTGTTGTTATAATTGTTTGTTCTGGGTGATGCTAACACAAAACCAGAAAGTATTTTTTGCCCTCAAAGAAAAAGTTCATACATTTTTGATAACAGTGTATTGGATATAATCTTAATAATATTATATATATATTCTCATTTAAGTTGAATCCATTTTCATAGTTTGCTAATGTTTTAAAGAAAAAAAAATGTTTGGGTTTGATTGTTGAAACATTTTAAATAAAGATTATTAAATGCAGTACTAATGATATTTTATTGAAGAATGTACTCTGTAGAGATAATTGATGAAAAATGTGAGAAAATGCTTCCCTCTTGCAATCTTGTTTTTCCCCTTGTAAATAATTGATTAAATATTTCTTATTTTCATCTTAATTAAAAAATATATGCATCAATGGTTACTGTAATATTATTTTTAATAGATTAATGTTTAATTATATTACTAACTTTTTTAATGAAATGAAAACAAAGTTTGTTTTTTTTTTAATTTTATAAAACTGATTAATTTATAAACTTCTTTTTTATTTACAAGATTACTTTGTTTAGGTAAAGCTAGTCTACAAGGAGATATTAGTTAATGCTAATTCAGTTTTACTCTTAATTTTGTTCAATATACTGCTTTTTTCATCTTGCTTCATTGTTAATTAATCTCCAACCCCTAAAAAATTATAGTATAATAAAGCAATAATACAATAGTCATATTTGTCTAATTTTCACAGTATTATTTGTTGTAGATTGCTATGCTCCATCTATTAATTAAAATAAAATTTATAATAAAGTAAATTATATTTATAGATCTATCTACAAGTGTGATAGGTTATTTAAAAAAGATAAGTATCAGAGATGTGGTGTCATATACAAATTGATGTAGTTTTGTCATTTAAAAACAGGAAGTACCCATTTTTAAGTCCAAGTAAAGTTTTTTTTAATATTTGATTACCTTTGGTAGAATTGAGAATTAAGTTACTAGTATATTTTAATTGTTAAGGCAAATTAATGACACTTAACCTATAA
This sequence comes from Lycorma delicatula, assembly GCF_047948215.1. Lineage (NCBI taxonomy): Eukaryota > Metazoa > Arthropoda > Insecta > Hemiptera > Fulgoridae > Lycorma > Lycorma delicatula. The sequence goes on along the minus strand of NC_134462.1, from coordinate 41,253,582 downwards.
ATGGTTGGCCATAGACTGAAGAAGACCAATTCTTCATTTAAACACTGTCTTCTGTGAGATTTATAAAAAATAAAAAAGTCAAATTGTTTACTGAATAAAAGTGACAGAATTTACATTCTATTTTTCAAAATACATATATATATATATTTTTAATATGTATGTTGTAATCTATTCAGCTAGTGAACAATAAGCAGCCCTCACAGCCCATTGAGGTGTAGTCTTGTGTAGACTCAGGCTGACCATTCCTGAGATTTGTGGTTAATTAAATCCCAACCAAAGTATTCACTGTCTAGTATTCAAATATGTGTAAAAACAAACTAACTTTTACTAGGATTTGAACCTCAGAACCTTCGACTTCAACTGTTAAACAATTGATTTGCAATGACATTTAACCACTAGGCCAGCCCGGTGGGCTGACAAAATTCATATTTAAAAAATTTTTCAAAATTAGATTTTCTAAAGAATTTTTTTTTTTCAAAAATAATGTGTTCTTGCAAAGAGGATTAAATTCCTTAAGATGCAGAGTCCTTTGAGATGTTCCATTTTTGTGAAAACTAATAGTTTGATAACACTCTTAATATAGCAAGGAATTGTAACTTAGAAAATTCAACAGGTTGAAGATAAAGTGTCACAAGAATAAGCTACATTTAATAAACTGGTTTCCGTTTACAACATTAGTTAAGAAACACTGCATAATTTTCCTGCATTGTTGTTAATACAAGAAAATAATAAAAATATATAAACAAATAATTTTAGGTATTATCTACAGAATATGTTTCTGCGTATGCATAAAAATCGTGTTTGTTGTAAATAAAAATTTAGATCAGTTGTAGAATATTTGATCTTAACTTCCCTTTCTTAATCGACAGATAATTAGTTTTAGGATCCTCACTGTGTTTAAAACAAGTATGGTAGCCACAGTTTAATTGGATGTCCGATTTGAAATGGATTATATATTATTATATAATAATATAATATAATAATATAGTATAATATTATATTATATTTCCTGTTTTCTCCTTACAAACAACCTTTGTGTCACACTGCTCATAAGTCAATTTACTTTAAAAATATGTATCTATAAGAATGTATTTTGGTACCAGGATATATTTTTAGAAAGAGTTTATTAAGCTGTTTTTCTGTATTATTTATTATAATATTATTCATTAATATCATTATTATTAGTATATTATTAAAACAATTTCTTTTTATATTGGTTAACATATTTGTTTTTTTTTTTTTTTTGTAGGGAAATCATGCGGAAAAGAAATTGTACCAACAGAGAAAAAAGATGAAAATGAATTATGGAGTAATGTGGAAGCTCAAGCAGCATTCCTCGGGCCTAATTTATGGGAAAAGACACTACCATATGACACAGACTTAAAGGTAAATATATTAAACAAAACTTTTTATTTAAGTATAAAGCAACTGATTTATAACTATTGTTTGTTAAAAAAAGGCTAAAAAACAACTGAAACTTACAAAATTCAGTTGTTCCCTTAGTCTATATGAATTGATATATTAGTAGTTTTTTTAAAAATATATTTTTAATTTTAAAGTGCTATTTAGGAAAATGAAGGAATTTCCCCACAAATTTGAGTAGAATGGAAGAATTGCTCGCAAGTATGAGAAAAATTGAAGAATTTCTTCCAAATTTGAGAAAAATTATAGAATTTCTTGCAAATATGAGGAAAATTGAAGATTTCTTTTAAATTTGAGAAATTTTTGAGAATTAGAATATTGTATTAAGTAGAATAATATTGGATTAGTATTAGAATTAGTATAAGCATGATTGGATTTGAATATTTTAAATCTATAGGCTTAAAAAATTGGTTAAGAAAGAAGTATGCTAAATCTTGATGAAAACTGAAAAACTAACTGTTTAAGACACTAGATAAAAAAATAATGAATTCTGTTGAATGTAGTGGAAGGAATTAAATATGAAATTTAAGGTAGTCAATTAATGTAACTAAATGTTACTGTTGCCATTTAAGATTTTTGAGTTGGGGTAGAAGTAGCAGAAATGGTGGGTTCCACCCATTTGAAAATAATTTTAAAAATGCTGCCTCCGAGAGTGGTATACATGCCTGCAAACAGAAATATGATCGAACTGATAGCTGTAATAATAAATTAGGTAACTTTTCAAATGATCACCAGGTATAACAGACTATATAATCTGGATTTGATGCGACATATACAGTCTGGAACAGAAAAAATTAGTGTAATTCAGCATTAAGCTGATTTTAATTTTCCAGTTTTTATTTAAAAGTACAATATTCAAGCACATTAATACTATCATTAATACTATCTAGAAACATTTTTAGATTACAAAAGATCTTTTTCATCTGAATTACTTATTAAAAGATTAATAAAATGAATGTGCGTTTACAGGGAAGTAATGGAAATGAATATCCTGAGTGGAAATGAATCCTCTTTCTGATATTATGTATTTGTATGTCAGTCTGCTCGTTTTTAATGATTAAATTGAGTGTGTAGTATATATAAGGAAGTTATTTATGTATTTCTGTACATTACCTTTTCCTCTCAGTTAAATTGTTATTGAAATTCCTTAAATTAATCTGAATTAAGAAAAAGTCGAAATAATACATTCCGGATTAATAATTTGTTTCCTGTACATACTCTTAATGGTAAAATTTTGATATTCTGACTCATAAAGATTGCAAATTTTTATTATTTTTTGATTAAAGCTGGATTTGCTTTTGAAATTTCACAATTCAATGAAAGTCAGTGACAATTTAATTAAAAGGGCACTTGTTTGCTCATTCTCATTGCATGTTAGCTCATATGATACCTATTTTATATACAACTCGTTTTTGATCATTTATTTTTAAATTTAGTTTGTAATAATTTTCGGTTTAACAATACTATAAAAATTCTTTTTTTCTTTGTATATATATATATATATATCCCTCATTTTCTAACATGTTTTTCATGACTTTCTCATATATTAATTTTATATTCTCTACATATAGTTCTTTGTTACCCCTTTTAGACTCAAATTAAACCCACTGGGTTGGTCTAGTGGTTAATTCATCATTGCAAATCAGCTAATTTCAAAGTTGAGCTCTAAGGTTCAAATCCTAGGAAAGACAGTTAGTTACTCTTATGTTGGACTCGAATACTAACCCACTAGGTTGGTCTAGTGGTGAATGCATCTTTCCAAATCAGATGATTTGGAAGTTGAGAGTTCCAGTGTTCAAGTCCTAGTAAAGAAAGTTATTTTTACACAAATTTGAATATTAGATCGTGGATACCGGTGTTCTTTGGTGGTTGGGTTTCAATTAACCACACATCTCACGAATGGTTGAACTGAGACTGTACAAGACTACACTTCATTTACACTCATATATATCATCCTCATTCATCCTCTGAAGTATTATCTGAATGGTAATTACTGGAGGCTAAACAAGAAAAAGAAAGACAAAGGATTCGAATACTAGATCTTGGATATTGGTGTTCTTTGGTGGTTGGGTTTCAATTAATCTCAGTAATGTTTGACCTGAGACTGTACAAGAGTACACTTCATTTAGATTTATACATATCATCCTCTGAAGTAATACCTTACGGTGGTTCTGGAGGCTAAACAAAAGAAAAGAGAAACTCAATAAATGAAGAATGTTTTCTCTTTTCTTTTACCCTTTGCTAATAGTTAGGTTGTAAATAATTATTACAGAAAATACTTTCCAATCTGTCAAATTATTTTTGATACTGTCAAACTAATTACTGTCTGCAAGAAAAATTTCCTCATTTATTTTGGTTTACTTTTAATGTCTTTATTTATTCCATCTCTTCATAATTTTACTGCTTAAATATCAAAATTCTCTAATCTCCGGTACATATAATATGTTCTCTACCTTAGTACTAATTTTTTCTCTCATTTTTTTATTTTGTTTACTTACTCCAATAAATGTGTCCATACTGTTCAGTTTGTCTTTTAACTTATTTTTAGTAATAGCCAAAAGAATCTAATTTGAAATTATCTTCCAGGCTAAATTATCTTGATGAGTAGATCATATATTTTCGTTTTCCAACTCCTCATTATCTTTGATCCCTTTCTAAATGTTCAACATATGCAGGTCTACCCCTACCAGTTCTCCATGTTAAGGATGCTAGAAACTGTAGAGATAGTGCATTTTAGGTAATAGGTAACGGAAACTGTACCTTACCTGGTCTTTTTTCTTTTCATTTCTAATCGAAATCTATTCTTGAAACACAAGTCTACTAAATGTATGTACTTATTAACTTTAAAAAACTGAAACAGCTAGACAAGGAATGTATGGAGAGTATATATAAAAATCTGTGATGTTTTATAATATTTATTATACTGCAGTTAGGGTGTTATATATAATATCAATTTGCATTATTATTATAAACAAGTATTAATATTTTTTTTAGAAAGTATAGAGAAAATAAACCTAAGTATGTAGGAAATAAACAGTATAATTATTTTTGTTTCATCTTTACATTGAAAGAAGAGTACTTCTGACATTGTTATTCGGTTTAAATAGTATCTAATAAGCCTTGTGTAAAGCATTTACCCTAATTTGAGCATGAATAATACTTCCATTGAGACTGTAGAAAATGCTACTTGAAAATACTAATCTCATTATAAGCTAGTATCATTGTATTTAAAACATGACTATTGTAAAGTCTCTACTATCTGAATTTCTAATTTAATTAATTCTGAAAATTTCTTTTGCAGTATGTAGATTTGGATGAGTTTCTATCAGAAAATGGTATCCCAGTGGAAAATGGCTTGGCAGTGGCTAATGGACAGACAACAACAGCAACTCCTAATCTCAAAACGGAGCCTGGACGTGTTTCTCCAAGTAGCAGCACACAAACTTCACTCCTGATGACCACCAAGAGAGAGCGATCACCCACACCTAGTGAACCAATGAGTCCACTTGCTATCAACCCTCCCTCACCAGCAGATTCCAGTTAGTATTATAGTTTTATTTATTTTTTGTTCATTTAAAACTGTACAATTTTTAAATATTACTGTTTCGTGAAATTAATAATGAAATTTTTTTGTGCTCATTTTTCGTAGATTTTTGGGACTAGGTTGTAAGGATTTGGCAGAATTATTTTATATATAGAAAAAAATTATAAAGAACATTTTATGCTAAGTTGTAAACATTTTTTATGTAGATAGGGGATGTTTTTCATGATCCCAATCTTTTTAAGGAACAATAGTATGTAAAATTATATCATATATGAAATGTCATACCTGAATGAGGTTTGGGTTTTGAATAATCCAGATGAAACCGTGATATTTTACCATTACTATATGGTGGAAATACAAACCATATATCAAACATAAAAGTTTTAATATTTTTTAGAAAGTCACATTACTTAAAAATGAAAATTTACTTATTAAGATGCATTTTTACTCCAAGATATTAAGTACTTGTCCCTAAGAGCTGTGAGGTGCTTTCTATCTCTAATGGAGAACTCCATATTTGTTTACGGTTCTTTTCATTGACATGAGTAGTATTTAATTATATAAGTAGTATTTAAAAATAAATGTTTCATATAAATTTGAGTTGTTGAGGTCCTGGAGTACATACCCCATGTGCAGTCATGGATATAAATAAATTGTGTGCGTGCTTTATTTAATTATTATTTAAGTAATGCCAGCAAAAATATTGTTAACATAAATTAATTTATCTTATTAGATTATATAAAAATATAGAAAGAAAGTTTTAAGTATTATGAACACATTCATATGTATGTGTATGTGTTGTTTGTTTTGTAGTGGAGATCTAATTTCATTTATGATTTAAATAATAAAGCGTAATATCAATATATTATTATTGTAACAAGTGTTGGTGTCATATGTATAAAATCTTCTTTTAGTTATCACATGAAAACAAGTTTTATAAAGCTGAGGTTATCTTCCTCCTTCTTTCTACCATTCATTTATCCTTCACTAAGTACAAGGCAAGCAGGAAAAGTACTGCTTGCTATATGTAAATAAAATTGCGGCTGATAGCTTTTTTTTTTATTTTATTGGTAATATCAGTACAGGTCACTTATACATTATACAGATTATGGAAATAAAAAATTAAAATAATTTTAATAGTTTTTATATGTTAGTGTATTTTTTCTCTTTGTCAATATTAATATTTCTTTTAGTAATGTAAATTTAAATTTATCATGAAACAGTTAATTTAGTTCTTTAAAATATTAATAGTGTCATTTTATTCCTAAATTTTCCATGGTCATTAATTAATTATGTAGACTTGAATTTTTATTTTAATTAGTCTGTTTCAATTTCTTTAAAGTTTGGTTCAAATGAATTATTACTGCTGGTCATATCTGCCATTTTATTTTGCTTTTTTTAATGATTTTTTTTAAACAAAACATAGGGAAATCTTGAAGGTTTATTTGTTTATATATTATTAGCTATTGTTAAATTTGTTGATTTTTTTTAATCTTTTTTCATATTAAGAAAGCAGACTAGATCAAATTAAAGCTTGGATGATGATAATAAACACAGAGTGGTATGATATTTTATTATTGGATTTCTGATAAAAATGTGAAATGGTGTGTATATATATAAATAAATATTTATATATATATATATATATATATAAATAAATATTTATATATATATATAAATAAATATTTATATATATATATACATAAAATGATGTTGTAAAATAAATATTGTCTAAAATGCAGATAAAATGAAATATAATACTGGTTTAAAAATAAAATTTTAATTATAAAAAGGAGTGTTTTTTTAAGCTTAACATAAGAACATAATTCAGTGTTTTATTATTAAAATTAAGAAAATATTATATCATGATAGTGTTTAAACTTAATCATTGAAGGAACACAAATTAGGTAGCTTTCTTTTATGGGCATTAAGACATAAGCTTTAGATTGCTGAATGCTGTAATCTGCATCGTGTTGTCTTCCTTTACTTTTCAAGTCTCAATTCTTAGTTCTGATTATAACTTTACATTTCTGATTAATACTTTCTTGTTAATGTTGATGCAACATGTTTCCTTTATAAATATAACTGTGAATCTATAAACAAGTTATTTATAAAATCATTAAGTTTTATTGTGAATTGTTTTCTTAAACAAGCTGATCTTTGATTGATTTGTTGTTTATTACAGCCTTGTCTTTTGCATCATCAAGTCGAGATTTTGATCCTAGAACGAGGGCTTTCTCTGATGAAGAACTAAAACCCCAACCAATGGTGAAGAAGTCAAGGAAGCAGGTGAGGATTACCACTGTGAGTTACATAAAATGTTTTACATGTATGATTAGGAAATTATTATTGATAAATTAATTAATAATTTATTTATTTATTAGTAAACACCAGTAAACATTTTAATAAAATTACTGAAACTAGAAGAGAAGTAGTTTTTCATTAGTATTAGTAATTATTTTAATTAAACTATATCATTGAATATAACATTCCTTCCAATTTCATATTAAAAAAATGAGTTTATTTATTTTAGTCCCTGATTGTTTTATCTTCCTTTTTATTTATATTTTAATTTCTTCTATTTATAGTTTCTTTAAACAAAATTTCCTACTGCACATATTATAAACTAATCTACTTATTCTTTGTTTTATAATTTTATATTATTTTTATTTAGCACTCTTATTTTATTTTGTTACACTTTCTAGCATTTCTAATTGAACTATTCTCAAGCTTCTCATATGAACTCTTTCTGAAAAATATTCCAATAAAACTTTTCATTAAAAAAATACTCTGTGAAGTATAATTAGTATTGTGAACCCATAAAATGATTAATCTGTTAAATAACAGAACATTATTCTCCCTTACCATTTTTACAAACTATGATTAAAGTGGCTTTTGAAATATCAGTTAAAAATTATGAAAAGTCTTATGAATCATCAGACTTAAAAATTGAAGGATTTACTAAAAACCTTGCTTACACATCTTTTTTTTGTACAGGGGTCACTCAAATATAAATCAAACTTTTATCTTCCTGGCTTGCATATGAACATAACTGGGGTGGTACAAAGAGATATTAAAAGTAGAAATATGGGAAAGGAATGGATGTTCCAGCAATTATGACATATGTATTTCTTATTAGTAGCATTATATCAGAGAAAGAGGTTCCAATATCAGTTGTACAATATATTATCATAGAGTTTTCTCAAATGAGGGTATCAAACCCTACAAAATTTTAACTAGATTGCATACACACATTGGGGATTTGATTTTTTTAAGTATCCAAGTATGACTGTACCAGCAAATTTAAAGGAGGACATGAAGCTGTATAAAATGAGAGTAACAATGGGTGTTCAATGACAAATATGACAGATAGCAATATTCAATCGATCCATGATCTCATTGAAGATGATTGGCATTGTTAATGACATTGCTTTGGAAGTGGGTTTCAGTCATCGAAGTATCTATTCCATTACAATAAATCGTCTTGGGTTTCACAAAATCTGTGAGATGAGTTCCAAGACTTTTGGTTCAAAATCAGAATCAGACTCAACAGGAAATTTGTTAAAGACTCCTGAATCAGTTTTGATGAAAGAGAAATAATGTTTTGCTTCAGATAGTCAGGTTTTGTGAGCTTGGTTTCACAACTACATTCCTGGGTTGAAATCAGTGATTATGGAGATCATAGTAGTGAAGAGACTTGCTCTGTTTAGGCAAAACTATGTCTGTTGGCTCTGAAAGTCTTTTAACTGTCTTTTGGGACTGGAACTGGTATTGCTTGTTGAATTCCTTCATGAACATTGCACTGTGAATTGCTGTGTATTATTGTCAGCTCTTTGACAAAGTGAAAGTTGCCTACAGGAACAAAGACATCATTATCAGTCAGAAATGTGATTTTCCTTCGTGATAACATCAGGCGTCGTACAATGTGGATAAAATGAACAAAATAAAGAAAATAAATGGAAAAAGTTGACAAAATTTATTGGGAAACCTTACAACTCCATACAGTCCAAATTTGTCATAGTGGAATACCTTTTTGCTTGGGCTATTGAAGGAGGCACAAGAATATTGTTTCCAGAGTGACAACAAAGTTCAATTAGTTGAAATGTGAAGTTTTTAAGAAGGGATCAAGAACAAGCTCTCCACTTCTTGGGAACAATATATAGAACTTCAAGGACCCTATATAGAAATGCAGTAGATATGTTCTCTGTTTTTATTCTAATAAATATTAAAAACAAAAGTCTGGTTTATATTTGATTGACAATTATACTCATATTATAAAAGTATTATGATTACAAATCCACTTATTATAATTGACATGTAGATCATTGTACCAACTGTCTTAATTTCAAGTTATCTAACTAATGTTGGAAATCATTCATTATAACCAGTTTTTATCTAGTAAAAGAAGTTTAGGGGGCTGTTACTCTACATAATGTTCAGTAATATAGCGTTCTGTATAGTAACTATAAATTATATAATAATTGTCCAAGGAAGTGGTCTCAGCTACATAACAGACTGCATTATCAGGTTAAAAATATATTTACAAATCTTTTAAACTTTTTAAATTGGTTTTCATTTCTATAGGGGTTTTTCACATTAACCTCCCATTTATATAAATTTGCACTAGAGTAATGGTATTTTATGGAGCTACATTGTTCAATATGATTATTGTTCTTATTCCTTATCAATAATCATTATCATTTATAGAAAACCATTTTAGTTTTTTGATAGAGATGTATTTATGTTGTATGAGTATTTATTAAATGAAACAATATTCTAAATTTTTTGAATCGACTATCTTAAATAAAAACAAATAATTTTAATTTGTAATAAGTCTTTTTCAATAGAATATTTGAAATAAAGAACAAAATTAAACTTTCTTGATCATTTTTATGTCAATTATGTGAGAGCAATGAATAATTTTTTTTAAGTAAATTCATAGTAAAAAACAAAACATTCTGTACAATTGCTAGATTGTTAAATAAAATTAAAAATTGTATTAGTATCTTTTTTATTATCTCATATCCCATATGTTATCAATTTCATTGCCGAGTATTTGTCTTGCTCCATCTTGAGGCACTGATTTATTGTAAGTGCTACAACACTTCAAGTTTTACAAAAAACTCAACATGTAATATATATTAAAATAAACTGTCCATTAAATATGCATCATTATTAAATCTTTGGTCAAAGGAATAAAATTATTTAAAAAACTCACTAGTAAATGAACAGCACATCAGTTAAATAAACATAAATCATTTACTTAAACCATTTCTTACTGAACATAACTGAGTTCACCAACCATGCTAACTAAATTATGCATTTTTCCTTTAAAAATTATTTTATTCATTTGACTATATTTTTAATAATGTTTTGCATATTAATGTTAATCTATTTTAATGTACCTATATGTTTAATTTTTTTATGTAATGCAAAGTTATGTAGCATTTAATGTAGATTAATAATTGATGCCTGAAGAAGCAGCAAAACAAATCTTAAGTTCCAGAACTGGTAATAGAATAAGAAAAATTGGCCTGGAGGGCTACAAATTAGGTAATGATAATTTTTATTGCTTAATACAAACATTTTTGTAATATGATTTTTTTCTATAATTTATTTTAATAGTTTCTTATAAAAATTTGTTGTATGTAAATTTGTTTTGTATTTATTTTAATTAAAAATTGTAGAGAAAGAAGTTTCAATTTACAAAATATATGAAAACTTTTTATACAACAAATGTTATGATTACCCATTTCCTTAAATCGTTACACACCAGTAGCAAATTCTATAACTTTACCCTGTGAGTTATTTTATTAAACATTTAAAACTTAAACAAGATGTAAATAAAAATGTGCTTCTTCTGTATTGGCATCTGTAGCAAGATTAGCATATAAAGGAGATTTATTTATGTGAATCTCCTTTATGCATAAAGGATCCTTTTAATCTTTTTGGCAAATGAATTTTTTTTTAATTTAAATTAGAACTAAATTATTAACATGTAGAAAATTTTATCCATTTCTTAGAACAAAAAAATTGTTTTTCTATAGATGAATTTTTTCTCATTTTCGAATATTCAAATATGCTTCAATCAAATTTGCTTAAGTTAGTGCTTGAATGGTATGTACATAGCTGCTTCAGCACTGAACTTACCTTGTTTGAATATGGACATAAACATTAAGGTTAATTTGTAGAATTATTTCTGTGAAGGTTTTCTGAATAAGCAAAATGGTAGAAAATGATTTTACATGGGTTGCATCAAATTTTTTGGAATATTAAAAAAATTATTAGTAAAATGTAAGGGAAACATATTTGTATTTCAATTTAGCTTTTGTTTAATATATATAGAGTGAAATTTTTATTAAATGGTGGAGTAATGAGAACAGTTACAGCAATATTTCCTCAAATAAAAATTTTAACATATTTTATAGTAGAATTAAACGAGTAGGAATGATTGGATATAACAAAAAATTTATTTGTTAAGATTTCCTAAATTTAATGGAGAGTCAGTTTTTCATTGCTTAATCCAATCAGACTTAGCACAAAATTTGTGCTAAACTAATCTTGTTTTAATTATTACTTTCAGGAATGCAAAAAGTTAATTGCAGTTAAGCTAGATGTTAGTCATAATATAATGTTAATTAATTAATCCTTCTTATATAGTATTTGAAATTAAATGCTTGCCTTATCCCTGTATCTCTTCTCCATGCCGATGGTTCAGGAGATAATCAGCTAATCTTACTCTTTCGAGTGTATATTTTTATTCAGTTTTGAAGAACAGTTTTACTTTCTTTTAATATTTTATTAAATACTAATCATTGAAAAAGTTGTTACACATGTAAGAAAATACAATCACCTTAAAATTTTTGAAGAATATTAACTTAACGAAAATTATTTACGGATTAAAATTATTAATTTTAAATTATAATGTACTTAGTAGTATCATGTATATTCAAATATTAGGCATAATTGTGTATTTTGTATAAAATTATTGGTCCAGAACTTTAGTATACAAGAATATAGCCTTTATTTTTATTTTTATATTTATACATAATTATTTTGATGATTATGTAATTTGATATCCCTTGTATCAGTTAATAGTATTCAGCTTATGCATCTCCTAGTGGTGGATTCATAGAAATCATCCATCTCCAAGGCTGTAATGCTGTTTGGAAGTCATCATCATTTTGTCTCTCTCTAACTTGTAAACTGGTAACCCTGCATGATAAAATTTTATTAACCATTCATTGTACTGCACTTCATTTTTTGTATAATTTTAAAATCATTTGTTTTTTGTTTTTAATATTAGTAGCATTTTTTCATTATGTATAGAATTATTGTTATTATTTATATTATATATTATTATTTTTAATTGATGATTATTATTTAATAGTCTTTTTAATAAAATGTCAAAATTTTAAAAATGAGACTTAGTTACTTTTTCATTGTATATAAACATATTATTCAATTTTTCTATCCAACTTAATTAAACAGTGATATACTTATTATTTTATCACTTGTTTATTTATTACATACCAACAAGTCAGTATGTATTTTAGATCCTTTCTGACCAATCCTGTTATAAAAAATAATATTTTATGTTTGAACTAATCCTTCTAATCTTTTCAGCAAATGAGTCTCTTTCTTATTTGAATTAGAAATAAATTATTAGCATGTAGAAAATTTTAATCATTTGGAACAACAGAAATAAGTTTTCTATAGATGATTTTTTTTCAGATTTAGAATATTCAATATTTTTGTACACATTAAGAAATTAAAAAAAAATCCCCTTTTAGCAGATCTATTCTATGTAATAGAACCATACTGAACTGATTTTACATATCTGTGTTCTGGGATTCAGGAAATAGATAATAAGTTAATATGGTCGACCTCCATGTCGGAGTTGTAGTATATCAGGCTTTCATCTGCAGGTCCTAGGTTCGGATCCCAGTCAGGCATAACATTTTTCATGCTCTACAAAATTTCCATTTCATATTCCCATGCACAAGTTTCAAGTTTATTTGGTGAATTAGCAAAAAAAATTGCAAAAGATTTGAATTTAAATTGTATAGATCAGTGTTGCATCAAGATTTTAAAGATGACACATTTTTATGGTGTCATTATGTTTGTAAAATCTGTAGGATTTGGCAAAAAGATAAAAAATTATTCCAGTAGTTAATTTATTAATCAAGATTGCAGCAGAATATATTTATTATAATATAATGTGAAGAAATTAAAAAATTAAATTAAAATTAAAATTTAACAATTTAAAAACAAAAAATTAAGTATTTTTGAAAAATATGACCGTAAAGTTTCTTTGAAAAATAATAAATATTATTTTGTGGGTAATGTAATCTTTTTTATGTAGTGATACAGCTTAGTGATACGGCTTATGAGTGATACAGTAGTAAAATATAGCAACAATCTATTGTTTAAATTTTACTATTCTTTTTTCTACAGAGTTGAAATTATGTACATATTACAGTGTTATAACATCAGAAAGTTGTCCATTAATCTCTTTTATCCTAACTGTTCTAGTTTCTCATGTTGTTATAAATTATGTAAAGCCCTGTGAAGTACATGAAACACCAGAGTTGCATTTTCCTTGCTTTTTTTGGATGTAATGATGTTCATTACACAGGTGGTCACTGTTATGAACCAAGTGAAAATTTCATCTGCATTAGCTCCTTTTTATGTGAGTTTTAGGTGAGCTTGGCTTACTGATGTATAACATTATATTCATCTCAATGCATACAACAGAAAACTATTTTTTTCATATTCCTTGATAATCCTGGCCTGGAATGGTAAAATATTCATGGGAATGGTAGTCATTTTTGAAAGAGTCTTAATTTTTCATGTCAACTTTTCTTCTAGTCTCCAGACGGGGTTCCCTGCTTTCCCACAACACCCTATTTGTCGATGAACCAGTGATAGAGATATTTATTTTTCTATACTTCTCCATCATTATTGGGTTCCAGTATATTGGATTGTAAACTGTATTGTTACCACCTGATGATTACGAAAACAAACACCCAGACTAATTTCCTAGAAATTTAAGGGCGTAAAATGAAAACTGAATGTCAGTGGCCAAATTCATTTCTAATAAACATCTTCCTATTGATTACTGAAGCCATCTATCAGTTTCTGAGTGCAGTTTCATTATGTGTTTTTGTGGGCAATGGTTGTAACAGTTGATGCTATTTAAAATATTTATATATCTTCTGAAATGATTTTAAAAAAATGTAAAAATGAAACTAAGATACAAAAAACTATCCATTTTGTATGCTAGTTAACCATTCAAAGAATGTTGTTTAACTTTGCTTATCTATGAGGAGCCCACTGGACTGGTCTATTAGTTTACTCATCATCACAAATCAGCTGATTTTGAAGTCAAGAGTTTTAAGGTTCAAATTCTAGTAAAGGCAGTTATTTACTTTTATATGGATTTGAATATTAGATCATGGATACCGGTGCTCTTTGATGAGTGGGTTTCAATTAACCACACATCTCAGGAATGGTCAACCTGAGACTGTACAAGACTACACTTCACTTACATTCATAAATATCATCCTCTGAAGTAATACTTTACGGTGGTTCTGAAGGCTAAACAGAAAAAGAGAGGTTATCGAGAACCTACTAATGTTACTTAATAATTTTGATGCTAATATTTTTTTACACATTTTATTTTTCATAATATTGTTATCTAAGACAGTTCTGGAATTGTGAAATCATCTTAGGGAGTTCTCTAATACTCTAATTTTTAAGACAGAAGTACCTTAACTATATCATGTTTATTAATTAATTTTTCATTCCATATTATCCATCAGTTATTGTTATTGCAATATTTTTCTATCTCTCTATCCTTTCCTCATTAAATAATATTTAGATAACAACTTATTTACTTATTTTTAGTTATTTGCCTCCACGATTTATTTAATATTGACATTTTCAGCTCTTATCAAGAGTTAGTGTACATATAAACATCTTATTGACAACAGTATATGGTAGAGATGACTAGGAAAAATGAAAATCCAAATATTATGTAGTAGTTAGAAAAATGGAAGGTTACTCTATATATTATATTTTAATCCCCATTACACTTTGTTTTATGATCACCAGGATTACTAATGATTTTATAATTATATTATTCAGATTTGTATTTGTATTTTTGTTATATCTTTTTACTTTTTTCTGTTGTTTTTTCATAGTTTCATTATGAAATATAAGTTCTGTACCATGTGATTAAGTAGTTCTTCCAGATCTTGAAATTTGCTTTCTTTTTCCACTTTTTTAAAATTTATTTTACTTTTTGCTTGGATTTTCTTGCTTATTATTATCAAATCCTTTAAAATTGTGACGTGCACTATCCTGAATAGTGTTGTTTTGTACACAGTGGTTGATAATATTGATTGTTTTTCAAAGCACCATTTATTTTGTTTTAGATTATTTTATTGTTTTACTCTATTCGTTTTCTTTCATTTTATTCACATTGCCTTTAAAACTTTCCTTTTTTTGGCATACAAACTATGCATGTGAATATGTACAAAGAAAAATTACACATTATTTTTATGTAAGTTTGCTTGTTATGAGGAAGCGTACTTTGATGTTTATAACATAGTTTTTTTATCAAAGTATTTGAATTAGGATCTTTATTAAACATATTGTTTATTAATTTTATATCTGTAGTATTAAATTTTTTAATGTTTCTAATCTTACTTTTCTTTCTGTTATAAGAATTATTTTTATTCATTGTCATCATCTTATAGGTTTTTGTACAAGTTTTTATTGTTTTGGACCATAAATTAACTTCTACTTTTAATACACTTGCTGCAAAGTAGAAGTTGAGCTAAGTAGAATATCCTCAGTTCTGCTTTACGTATTACAATTTTGTCTTTTCGCATTGTAATTAACCTCTGTTGTTTTCTTCTAATACCAAATTAATTAATCTAAAATGTTTTGTTGTATTTCTTTACTTCAGCATCCACATGACGATGCCCTATTAGAGATATCATATTTAAGAAGCAATTTTGTGTTAACAAAAGTTTTTTAACACAAAATTACTGCGGAAAAATAGCGTGCGGCTTAGGTTCAAAGTATTAGGTCTACAGGTCACGTAAAAAAATGTATTAATAAACAATACAACATTTTGAAATGTACCTTGTGAAAACAATAATTGACTCCATTTTGCACTGATAACATGAAGAACTACTCATCAGTTTTTTCATATAGTTCTTGCTCTCAGATGATACTTGCCATTTTGCGCGTCGTTTTCAGTATTGCTCATCGAGTTTGAAATGGAGATGACTTTGAAACTCTTGGTGACCATTTTGTGTGGTATGAGTTTCCATGACTCCATGGAGCCATGATCTACTCGCAGAATTGAGATAATAAAGCTTTCTTCAAACATCCAGTTAGAGTCAGTTCCATCAATCTGCATCTTCAGTCACATTAGAAATGTCACAAATGATCCTTAAAAGCCCTATTAATGGAAATGAATAGTGGTTGTAACATACCAGTACTCTGGTATCTCTGATACCAGATACTCTGGTATCACAACCACATCATACTTCTCTTGTTGCAACTTCTTTACCTTTTCTATTAAATGGCTTCATGAACTGTCTAAGACTAGCGTGGGTGGACCTTTGACATAACAGTGCACCTGGATGCTGTCTTCAACCAATTCATGTATAATTCTTCAGTTATTCACCCTTTCTCTTGCACCTTACCAATATTCCTGGCATCTTCTTAAGTACAATATTACATTTAAAAATTATGTAAACTGGGAGTACATGCTCGTTAGCAGTGATACATAGCATTACAGTATATTGCTATTTTTCTGTTCCTGAAGTTCTCATGTGCACTGTTTTTTCACCAGCTTGTTCATTGTTGTTTCACCTGGCATGTTGAAGAATACAGGATTTAATTTGCATTCCCAGTTGCCCCCCTTGCTGTAGTTGTGTCTTCTATGACTTCAGAACATGTCTTTGAATCATAAGGTCATTTCGTGCCACAAAGCGCTTTGCCCAGTCATAACTGGCTTTAAATTCACTGAGGAATTCCCATGCCATTTGATAATTGACATCTTTTAACTGTAACATTTTCACAGACACAGGAAATCCATCTGCCCATATTTTCTGACATATTCCAGCAGATTGGTTTCTACTTTCAGGTATTTCGTCTTCTTCCCACAAAAAGATTGTTGACTTTGGAATGTTTTTCAAGAGCATCTTTCATTCCAGTTCATCTTCACATATTTTTCTCAGCAACATTGAACTTCCTCCCAGCTGCTTGGTTTACATTTTCTTGCAGACAGTGCACCTCTTGCAACTTAAATTTCCAACTGCAACTTGTTCTTATGTGGTCCATGTTTCACTGCTTCGTAGGTGAACAGTCAACTAAAAGAGTATTCACAGTACTGGTAGGAGTGCTCTTCTTCTCCTTTGTCTTGTGCAGCACTGCTACCTGGCAGGCAGTTTAAGCTCTTCAGCATTAATCCTTGTGTTTTTGCGGAGGGTTACCATTATGTGGACAATGCAGATCTTAGGAATGTTTAATGTTCTCAAGTTTCTTGATACTACCGTCTCTGTTTTGGTCTCGATGAAATTCTAAGAAAATTATTTTTTGCTAAAATTATCATCTGAGAAAGTGGGTGCTGCTTATACATTCATGTGTCCTACATGCACATAAATACAGTACTGTAAATGTACACTTTAACTCATGTAAAAAACATTTACATTACGTTTTTGAAATATAAACTGAATTCTTTTATGAAAAACAATTGTCAAGCTCGGCAAAGATTTGAACTTAGAATCTTTATGTGAAATATGATAAAAGATTTTGTCACAAATTTTTATTTCAGTTTATCCTCAAACATCTTCATTTTGAGATTTATTAATATACATTAATTATTATCATTGTTCTTTGAAACTTTATTTCACAAGCTTTTGTTTTTTCACTTTCTTGGTTTTTCTAAGCTTGACTGAAATATTTCTTTCGATTCCAATATTTATATTTGACAATAATAAATCTATTTTTTTGCATGAAAGTAAGTTTGCTTTTGATATCTTCCTTACTGTTTTAGTCCTTAAAAAAAAAAAAATCAGCTACTCGTACAACTGGTACACTTCTATCCTAGTACTCAAGTTAACTTTCAAAACAATATTTAGTTACCCTTATAGAAATGTCTTGCCATTGTTTTACTTATTTATTTTTAATTTGCAGCTATAAACCATTAATTCGATTTTGAAACTTATTTGTAGTTTAGAACAAAAGAACAGTATCATAGAAAATGTTAATGTAGTTGTTTGTTGTATTAGATTGCTATTCCAGTATTAAAATTTTCTTTATTTAATTTTTTACTACTTCGATGTAATAATTAAAGAAAAATATGGTTAGGACCATATAGTTAGGACTTTGTCTTGCTCCTGCTTTCTGTAGGACAGTTTGATTTTTTTTAGCAGGTGCTTGTTTTGGTTACCTTATGCCTTTTTAGTTTAAATTTGTTACATGTTTGTACAAGTTGTGGTCAAGAGCAAATTTATCTGGCAATTTTAGACATGTAATTTTTTTCTTTTTTTTTTTAACAAAAGTATACTTTAAATACATTTATACCTCATAGTTATTATATCCAGAAATAGGTGAAAGAGTGTCAATTAATTTCCTTTTAATAAATAAAAATAAATTTTTTAACATGATGTCTTATTTATTCAGGGTGGCAACAATAGGTTGATCGCCAGTTACAGTCCTGCTTTTTTTTTGTGATAAAGAGAAATTATAGTTGCTATGAAATATGTTTTTGATTTGGGGGGTTTTTAATTTTGGTCTCTCACAAAAATGATATTTAAGAAATGTATAAATTTACTTGATTTAGTTGTTTTCAGAATTCTTTCCAGTAGAATTCAGTAACTCCTTACTATTTTTAAAAAGTTTGTGTATAGTAATTCTGGCCTTACAGTTTTCAGTTGCCAAAAATTCTTTAAAAGGTGGCTTTATAAAAATAGAGCAAGTAAATAATAACCACACAGCTAATGGAGTTGGTGTTAAAAATGTTTTTTAAGACATCTTATTAAAAATGATTTAAATATAATCTTTTTTTTTTTTAATTTTTCTCTAATATGGCCTATACATAATGTATTATATTGGTTTTATGCAGAATGTATTCTGTATAGGTCACATTTACTTATATCTTTTTTTGAATTAATCATCTAGAGACTATTATTTTTTTCTGATTACTATTTCTTTATATTTCCTTTCTTTCCTAATCTTGATGTAAATTATTTTTCAACTTTTTAGTATAATGGGACAAAAGTTTTAGTTTATTACTCATCTTCTTTTGGAATGAAGGTTATTTGTTTAAGTTTGTTGCTTAACAATGTGAGATATTGTAATGTTACTGGTAGTTCTAGAATTCAAAAAGATTTTTAAAATTTATTTTTCTAACTCATTTAAAAATGCTCATTTAAATTATATCCCTTAATCAAAAGATAGGGAAATTAATATATTATTTTACAGTTATTTTTACTAAAGTACTAATAGCATAGAAATTAGAGAACAAGGTATATTTTCTTTAGTTTAATTCTAAATATTTCACTGTGGATATTAAATATGTTATAATCCAAAGAGAAATTAACTGATCATTAAATTAAATTATTACCTGACATTTCTTCATCATATCAGAATAAGTACACAGTGTGTCTTGAAAAGATTTTTTTTTGTGACTGATTTGGTTAAATTTCATGTAAACCAGTTTTAAACATACATTCTTTACATATATTTGTTTTTATCATTCATTTTTTTTATTGTATACAAATAGAATGATTGTCTTTAAAAATAAAACTGTGAATTTTAAACTCTTCATTTAATTTTAAATAATCTGATATTATTATTTTATCTATGACTCAGGTTGTATCCATCCAGTAAATTATTAGAATGGTTGTTCTATAATAACTTGTATAAAATGAATTATAGAGAAATTTTTTCAACTTCCATGAAATTAACTTCACAATCCTATTAATTTGAGGAAAAACTGAAATGTTGTGCTGCTTGAGCTATTGTAGCGTCTGAAAATTTTTCAGATGTTATGTTTTATTGTTGTAGTTAATTTACTGATGGATATTGTTATTATTTTTTTAACAAGTTAGTTGTTTGGCTTGTTTAAAACTTGTTAAATTTTGAATTTCTAGTCATTGAAGGTTTAGTATAGTGACAGTATAGTGAATCTTTGGACTTACAACCAAAATCATGAGTTTTATAATTTCTTCTTAATGACCTGCTTGAAGGAACATATATTTCTATTATCTAAATGATGAAAATTATATGTTTACAGGTATTCTAACATATTCTTGAAGAATTGTTATCAGTATATAACTATAAATAGTCTTCATTTTCAGTAATCGTCCTCATTTTATTTTCCAGTTTCCAATAATGAAAACATTTCAGTTGTAATAATAATTACTACTAATCTCAGCTTACTGTATCAGTAGTGATAGTTATGTGAAGAAAATTTACTAACTTATTGAAAACTAGATAGTTTAAAATTATGTTTGCATGCAACAAAAGAGGCAAAATTTTATTATATCTTTGTGACTCGTTTTGGTATCAGTATGAAATTTCAGCAAATTTTGTAGATTAATAAAATATAATTCCAGTCATATAAATTCTCTTCATGAGATACACTGTACTATGACAAAGGTGAAACTTTTAGATTTAACGTAATTTATATACTAAAAATGTTTACATTAATTTTTCCTAAATTAAGATATTTCATATGTGCGAAACATTTTGGAATCATTAAGTTTGTTAATATTGCTTAATTTGCTAATTCTTGTAACAAATTTGCTTTCATGTTAAAATTATTTACAAAAGTATATGATTTTATGACGCTTTAATAAAACCTTATTTTTGTAGATTACATTAGTGTGTAGGACTTGAAACCAGTGTGAATAGTAAGACTTAATTTTTGTGATTTTAGAAAAGGAAAGAAATTATGATTTTAGATAACATTTTCATTATTGACTAAAGAAAAAATACAATAAATATATATATCACCTTAAATGCAAGAAGTGTTCTAGTGAATAATCATTTCAAAATCAAGATCATTGTTCTAAAATGAATTTCTTATATAAATTATCTGTTAAACTTATTAACTATTGTATAAAAAAAAAATTACTAAATTTACTGTATTTCATTCTTTTCTTGAATTTCATAATTACAATAAAATTAAAGAATGTTCTGCTACTATCACATTGTTTATAGTTCAGTTGTTTTATTTTAAACCAATGTCAGAATTATACGATGCATCATTCTTTTGTCAAAATCAGCTTTAGTGAACATTATGTATTTTTTAAATTGATACTTTATTAAATTAACATGTATTTTTGATTGCTTCTTAGAAGTTATTATTTATAACTATTCTCAATTTTTTTTATTGTTAGATAAATTATTTAGTATAATTAATATTTTTTAATTTTGTTACCAGTTTGTACCAGATGGACTGAAGGATGAAAAATATTGGGCAAGACGTCGAAAGAATAATATGGCAGCAAAGAGATCAAGAGATGCTCGCAGACTAAAAGAAAATCAGATTGCTCTTAGAGCAGGTTTTCTTGAGAAAGAAGTAAGTGAAACTGTAAATACAGTTTTGTTCTCCAGGATAAGTGTGATAAAAATTATACATAATTGTTAATTTCTTTAACAATAAACTGAATATATACATAATTGACTGTTACTACATCCATTGTCTTTTCTAAATAAAAATACACTGTACTATCTTATATAAATAAAAACTCAAAAAAAAAAAAAAATTATCTAATAAAAATGTTTTTAATATAAATTTTAAGCAAAAAACAAAACAAGGTGTAACATACATGCTCATCAATTCAAAGCTATTCTAGAAAGAAGATTTTGAGGAGGAGAAATAGGCTTAAAATTTGAAACAATTTTTTTCAGCTGTTTTTTTAAAGCGTTGCAAAGATAAAATAAAATTTGAAATAATTTAAAATGAGTTTAAAATTCATTGAAAATATTAGTGAATAAATCATTTGTTATAAAATACCACCTGATTCATTATGTAGATACACTGTGATATCAAGAAATATTTAACAATGACAGCGAACAACTGATTGTTAAATCTTTCTATTTGCAATAAAATACAATTTCTTTATTACCTAAAAATGTTTTATAAGTGTTATTAGGCCTAGTTTTTATTCAATAAGCACACCAGGAATTAGAGTCCATAAACAGAGCTCTCTCTTCTTAAAACCATGTAAATATCAAGGTTGCAATAACTCAATGAGGTCCTTATATCCATATTGTGAATATAATGATATCTTGCAGGAACCTATTGAAAACAACTGGAGAAAAATAACTAGGATAAGAAAAAGTATGAGTGGTGATAAAGGGCAATTGACCCTCAGAGGCATCTCTGAGGGTCAATTGAAGTAGCAAAACACCAAGTGAAGTATCTCATGTCTCCTCCATGTTGTAGGCACTTCTCCATAATCACTGGGAGATCAGCGTATTGTCATTCTGGTGGAAGTAGCATATTAGTAATCAATGATTTTGTTAAAATGTACACTACAATAATTTTTTTTTTCTGAGCCACCTGAGGTTAAGCTCGAATTTTCATAAACAAAACCCTTACACACTTCTGTAACTTGTGGAAGTATCCAACTGCCTGATCCATTTACCGGACTTCTAATAGGTAGCAGTACAATTTTATATAATAGTTAACTTGTGGAAGCTGAAGTAAAAATTTCATACAATGATGACATACCATCTTATAATTTTACCTAGAAAAAATGTCTTAGGAGAATTATATATTTTAATTAATTTCCTTGATAGCAGTCTTAAAAATTTCAACGTTGTAACAAATTTAGTATCTACAAATTTAATATTTTTCATTTGTTTCAGAACCTTGGTTTAAGACAAGAAATGGAGCGGCTTAAGAAAGAAAATCTAGCGCTACGAGACCGGCTCTCTGAGTTTACAGACATTTAGAGCATCTTATTTTCCAAAAAAGAGATTTATAATGTTAAATAAAAAAACTTTTATTGTGCCTCTTGTGAAAAATAATTGTTTTTTGCACAGTTTTAGAATCTCAGTTGTATTCTGGTTAGTGTCAAGAAGACGGGGCGCTTTTACAGTAGATTCTACTCTTTTCCTTTATTTCATTTTTTTTTTCTTATGTAGTATAAAAAATCTATAGTTGGTTAATAATGTTCCAGTTAATAATTGTAATTAATTATAAATTATATTCAATTACAGTTTTTAATGATGTTTTGTAATTCTTTGAAAAATACAGTAAATAGAGTATTTATGATCGTGTGTTTTTTTTTTTTTAATTTGATTCTAGGCAACCGTTATAAAAAAGAAGTTTATTAACCAAAGTTAATAAGAAAAAAGAGAGAATCTTATAAATCAGACAATTTATTAATATAAATTGTCTGATTTATAAGATTACCTTACTTATTTAGTTTTATCTGAAAAAATAAAAAAATAAATAAAAGTAATTACTGTTTTATAATAATTATTATTTACAGTTTCATAAGAAATCTAGAATTTAATATTATAATAATATTATTATTATTGTTTTCAATGTTTACCCATACTGAAAACATATTTTAAATCTTAAGAATAGGATAATCTAATTAATGTTAAGATTTTGTAAAATAATTTTAAAATACTCTTAGCAGTTATTAATTATTGTTAGTTTTTAAATAATTTTATTATGGGATTAAGATTTAATATTGTTAATATATTTTATTACTGTTTTTATTTTTTAATTAAGTAGGTATATATTTTAGAATAGCTGTTTATTTTATTTTATTTTATTTTTTTTTTAGAAGAAGAAATATTTTTAGGTTTCAGAGCAAAATATTGTTTGTTTTGAAATAATGTGCAGTATTTGTTTTTATTTTTTGTCCATTCATGTTTAGAAATAATATATATATATATTTTTTTTTGTTTAATAAGATTATTTTTTAATACTAATTTGCTTTTAGCACACTGAACACAAACTAAAATAATAAATTTCACATTTAAAGTTTTTTTGTTATTATTTAAATAAAAAATTGATATATAAAAATGAAATTTGTTTTTAAGCATGTGCTGTTAAAAAAAAAATTGCATGATTATTATTAGTTGTATTTTTATATATATGATATTCATATTTGAATATGATCATCTATTTATAATTCATTGTTATTTTCTGCATTTTTGTTATTTATTAAATTATTTTTGATAATACATTGATTACATTTTTCTTTTATTTAATAGATTCATTTTTATTAAAATTTTATTGTAATTATATATAAGAATAACAAGTTCATCTTCTGCTGTAAATTTTGCAATATTACTTCTTTTCTAATATTTATTAAAATCTATCGATTTTATTTATAATGTTTTTATATTTGATGAGTTATTTTTTAAATTCTTGCAAAAGTATCTTTTGTTTTAGAGTAATGGATTTTAAGAGGAGAAATTCTTTTCCCAGAGTTTGTATATGTAGAACAAGAAGTACTAATATTAGGGTTTTCTTTATAATACTAAAACTAAGGATCTATCTTGATGAAAATTTTCAAGGTCAAAAGGAAACTATTTTTTTGTTTCCGGAATCATCAATTTTAATTTTTTTGAAACTAACTACTTATGACTTATATAGTGCCTGTGCTAAATAAAATTTAGCTAAGTAAAAAAAATTACTGTAAAACAAAGAAACTTAAAACTAAAAAAGTAAACTCTTTTTTAATGTAATAATGAGAGTTGTAAGCAAGTAAGAGCCTTACTAAATAGTTAAAATACCTGTATTAAATCATTACCACAAATAAAAATTAAATAATCATGTCCATAATTAATAATTAATACAAAGTATTTTTACGTAATTGATACAAGTTATTTTTATAGAAAATTAATTTTTTTTAAATATTCTTACACATTTATTGTTTATCATTTTCCTTAATATAGGAAATTAACACGTGATCATTCACTTACTTCTTTCTAAAATTAATATTGTTATAACTTAAAATGTAATCTTTTTTTCTCTTGATATCTTTTATTTTATTTTTGTTAATTAGAATAGAAGAAACTTAAAACATTAGTTTTTATGTTTCTTTATACTAGTCCAGTAAGTTGGCCATCATTATTTTAATTCAGAAAATGCCTTCACTTTTTCCTAATTTTACAATAAAGCAGTGTTTGTATTTTAAATTAATTTAAACAGTCATATGGTCAGGAAAATGTCTTATTTTCCTAACATTTTCAAATGACCCAAAGATTTAAATTGATCAGGTATGAGTGTAGCCATACAAATGATTCTTATCATAAATAAAACATAAGTATAAACAATTTTTTCAAATATATCCAAATCCATGAAAACAGGATGAT
Source organism: Lycorma delicatula (assembly GCF_047948215.1). Taxonomy (NCBI): domain Eukaryota; kingdom Metazoa; phylum Arthropoda; class Insecta; order Hemiptera; family Fulgoridae; genus Lycorma; species Lycorma delicatula. The sequence continues at coordinate 41,228,237 of NC_134462.1, read as the reverse complement.
TTTTTTATTTGTCCAGGTTAAAACTTTGAAATCAAGACACTTTCTAGGGAAAGTGTCTTAATTTCAAACTTACATCCTAATGTAAGTTTCATTATATTTTAGGGATACGAAACAAATTTTACCATGTTTCTTTTCTTCATGATCTCAGCATGAAAGAATTTAAAACTACAGTTTTTAAGTTATTAAAAACGATTATCAGTTGTTTAATTTATTTAAAATTTAACTTTTTTGGTATTATTTTTTTTACCTTTTTTTGGTTGGTTTTATTCTACTTTGAATTGCCTCAAATGGATGTTATCTTGCAATGACAATTCAGAAATTACTAAGTTAACATAAATATTAGATCAACTTATTGCAACATTATTTTCCTTATAAATAATAATTTATCATACTTTTTAATGAAGTTTCTTAGATATTATATTAGTAGATTGCTTTTTTCTTCTTCAGCAGAACTTCTTACTGACTAAGAAAGAAATTGAGTAGTTGAAGTACTTAAATGAACAATTCAAATGTAGTATTTCATGAACATCTGTTTAAAAAGCAGGTATAAAATGTATGAATTTAAGCATAAACCTTCCATCAATGTTTTGAAACATACTTGATTTTTCCTAGTATATTGTATTATGATAAATATTAATATTTTTTTTTTAGAATCTTCAATTCCTTTAGATTTTCTAGAGTTAGAATACTAACTCTACATAAGTATGTAGAGTTAACTGGGCTGATCAGAATGAGATATCTAGAAAAAATTATGAAAAAATAAACTAAAATATAAAAATAATAATTAACTATCTACAGGATGCTGAACATATAATTAATTAATGATTGATATTCAATTTTTACAATTTAAATAGTATTAAATAGACATTACAATTAAAGTGGTGTTGTAATTTGTTATTTATATAACAGTTAATTAAAACCTAATAATGTGTTAATTAAATAATCATCTTTAAAGTTGTTATCTATAAAACAGTACCATTATATATTTAGTCGATTAATTACTGCTACTTAAAATAAAACCTTTTATTTAATTTTTATTAGAACTTAAAGGAATAAAAAAAAGTATGCACAAGTTCATTTATTCAAATTCTAGTAGTAAATGTTTCATTAGTTGAAGAGAACAAAAAAAATCTGTGAAATTTTTTACAACCACCTTTTTCTTTCCTGTCAAGCTAGACTGACAGAAGAATTAAAAGTCTTTTTATTATATTAATTTTTTTTTATATCTGGCAACTAAAAATTACTGAGGATATAATGAATTAAGATATAAAACAAATAAAAATATGATATCCCCTTTACTCTAGCTAATTATTTATATATATATTCAGATAGATAAAGATCTTTTGAATATATATATTCAAAAGATGTTTTGAAGCTATTTGATTCCCCTTTTATGAAACTGAAATATTTAATGCTTTCAAACTATTATGATTAAAATGGAATTTTAATACTCTTTTAATGGAATCCACTCATACTCACAAATTCAAAATAGACTGTAAACGACACATTTTTGTGTTGAATTCTGCTTTAGTCTTTAGATGTAACAACTCATTTTTTTTCTTCATAAAACCATATTTTAACAGTAGAGATCCATCTCTAACAGCAGATGTATGTAGAAGTATCTGTATTTCAACAGCACAGGTAGGTAATCTCTGTGACAGTTGTAGCATCGCTATCTTTCATCTGGAAGGTTCCGAGTTCAAAGCTCAGTCTGGGTTGATTTCTGCCCAAGCTGAGTTCTGGTCATGCTGGGCATGTTTTCATATGCTATAAAACTCATCTTTCAAATGGAAATTGTAGCTGGGTGTCAGTCTATAATTGTGAGTGTAAATAATTGAATAAGTTTTTAAAAATATTAGCAGTCTCTTAATCATTTATTTACTTTTCTATTTTTTCAAAGTTAACATGGGCTCTGATTTGTTCACAACATTAAAAATTATAAAGAAATAATTTTTTACAGCTCAAAAAAAAAATTCACTATTAAGAGTGAATTTAAGAATGTTTTCTATTTAATATTGTGGATAGAATATGGGAGTCATGGTTTTTTTACAGACAACCTGGCCAGTGGATCTTTTATGTAAAATTATAATATGAATTTTAATCATCCTAAAATTTTTTAGTCTCACTTGTAATAAAGGAGTTGTATTATTTTTTTAAACATTAAAAATTACATTTGTTTTGGTTTACTTCACAATGAATTGTCTATTTTTTTTTTTTGTTATTATTTTTATACTTCTTTATAGTCTGTGTTTATTACTTGTTTGACAGTATAAAGGTAAGTTTCAATTTTTATTATTAATTGTTTATAATTAAAAGAAAAAAAGAATTTTTTTTACTATATTTAAAATCAATTTTATTTACTTTATTCATGTTAAAGTCATACATGTCACTAGTAAAGCTGTGTAAAAATAGACATGCAAAAGATTACAATATTGATAATGGATTGTAACTCACCAAAAATATCTAAATAAAAGAATAAGAGTGCCAAATTCTTTTCACAAATTGAATGTAACATTTTTGACTGTATTAAATAAAAAAATAAATTGAAATACTAAATGTAAAACTGTACGTAATACTAAAATACTAAATTGAATTTTAATAAATACTGACTGAATCGTAGATTACGTCAGTCAACTCTTAAATCGTCAGAATTCGATCTTCTACAAGCAGCTTAGAAATCAGAAAAGAAGTAGATTTGTTAAAATCACTAAAGTCAAATATAGATTTTCAGTAAATAAACCACCCCCCAAAAAAAAATATTGTGCCCTACAGCAATTATAAGTTTAATTTACAACACCTGGATTCAGAATTTTATCTTTGTAATTGTCCAATATCTTTATTAGTATCAATGCTAATGGGCAGTCTAAGCTAACTTGCTTTACTTGAAATATGATTAACCTTTTTTTCAAAATAAGATCTAGATATTAAAATATATAGCCTACAAATTGTTGCAAATATTGCTTTTAAATTAAAATAATTCTAATTGTTTATTGAGAAAGTAGGCAACCTATGTACTTATTTTGTATCATATCATAGCTATACATGTAGTGTATAATTATTTTTTAAGTTATATACATATGTAATATACATTACTGTTACTATTTGCTTACATATTTTATAATGCACTAAGATTTTATTTTATACTTAACAGAATAATTAACTGGGATTATAAAACAAAATAAATATATGTTTTTTATTTATATATAGTTACCTGTTATGATTATGAATATATTTTTGTTTACCATTTGTGAATAAATTATTCTGCTAATTTAAAAGAAAAAGGTTATAAATCATTTGCTACAACATTTTATATTCTATTTATTTATTTTTAATGAGTTAAGTAATATCGTATAACTTAGGATTTATAAAATTATCATGTTTTTTTTATTTTTATAAGTTATCTACTAGAAGTTTAGATTGATGGACAACATCATAAGCAATATTCTTACAAGAATAGCCATTAGATAAAATTGATGGCTTGTTTGAGCTGTATATTTCTGCCAATTTGACCACTTATATATTTGGAACCTCAGGCACTATTGTGACTTAATATTTTAATGTAACTGATTTGTCTGGCATCTTATTTCCATTAGTTACTTTATGATACAATTATGTGAAAATGTTAATGTATAAAGATAAATGTGAAGCTGCCTATTTAGTATGAAGCATACTAAATATTCCTGTTACAGCAGGAATCTGATATTTTGGTTCAGTCAGGACGTTTGAATGTCCAACTTGTTAAAAGTTAATAATTTTTTGATTATAGAAACCATTGACTACATGGATTATTACTTTAAATGTAACACATATAGCTATAACAACCGATTTACTGAGTAAATAATTAATAATCGGCTCTAGATTGTTGTCCCTGTTTTAAGTTTCCTTGCATCAGGCTATTTAACATTTCTTAATCGTACATATGTAATACTTTTGGTTACAATTCTTCACAAGTCCAAGGGGACTTCCTTTTTATTAATAGTTTGGTCTCTGTCTCATACACTTGTCTCAGTAATCCTTGATGTAACCCATTCTGTTTACAATCTTGCTAACAATATGCTTCTGTTTTTTAATACAATGCTTCTTTCAGTTAACTTGAAGATTAATCTGCAAGGGATATGATAGGTAATTGTACCTTTACATTTAAGTTTATACCACCTGTATTCTGCTGCTCATTTTATTATTTTTAAAATTTTTAGAATTTTTTAAGCACCGGTGAAAATATTATATTTTTACTAAATTTTTTAACAAATAGTTTTACATACTTTACAAATAAAATTGTTACAGATATTTGCATTTACATCAGCACATTCCATCAATTTCTGCAGTACCCTGTTGGTTTCTATTCAACAAAATATCTTCTTTAAAAACAAAGTTAATCTAATTTCATTTGATTCCTCTTTTTGTTTATTCTGTTCTTCAATTTTTCTAGCCCATGTTTTTTTCCTCGGCTGCTTTTCTAACTTATTGGTATAGAAGTTTCCAGGTTTTAAACAGTTCACCATATTTTAAGGTGCATGTCTGTAAAACATTATAAAATAAAACTGAGAGTTTTGGTAATAATTTTCTTCAGTATATATATTCTCGGTTTGTGTTTTTAACTTTTACATTAAAAGTTGAGTTTTTGTGCTTTTGACAATTTATCAAATTAAATAACATTTAAAAATCATTGTGTATGTTTATATTTTTTCCTTTTTTTTTTTACGTTTATATAATAAAAAAAGTTGTTTAGCAAAATTTTAATATATGGATTATTATTTTTTAATTATATCAGATTATTTTTAATTAAAGTTGTGATTCACCATGCAATAATTATAACAAACAACATATCAATATTAAACTTTTATTTTTTATGTAAAAATTCATTTCTAGGTTTTTTGAAGTGATTCTTTATTTCTTACAACTTCTTCATAAGTTAGCCTCACCAAAAACAGAAATACATTTTTCTTTAATAAGATATTTAAAATATTTTCAGTTAAATTGTTTAATTGTGAAAAGAACTGGTAGTATGATACATAACATCCATATTGTAGTTTTTTATGATGGTTTGCAGTCAATTCTTAGGGCCCACAAATACCTTAATGTAATTTAATTTATGTATTAAAATAATCATAAATAGTTAATATTGATGAAAGGAATAAAATTATTTACAATTTCTCTGTGTCTTACTATTAAATTTATGTTTGCGTGTCTTAGTTTTTTTTTAATTTCATACTTTATATGAATTATTTTATTAATATGAAGTGTGTATATTAAATTATATGTTATTAAAAAATAAATAAAATATTAGTAAGTGTTTGAAAACTGTTTAAAAAAATAAAAAATAAATACTGGATGTGTATTTTCAGCGTTAAATGTCGTCAGTGGAAAAGAAGGAATTTATAAAAATATGGATTCAAATTGTTGTTACTATCTGTGGCAGAATGATAGTGATATAGTGAATGATAGAATGTAGTGAACCTTCTGTCAACCTTCAGAAGGTTCTGTATTTGGATGCTGATCATATATGCCGTCTTTTACACAATGGAAAAATTTATTTATTTAGTATTTTATTAATAATATATATATATATATATAAAACTAGCTAAAAATGTTTTTACCTTATTTCTGTGCTTTATTTTAATGCTTATGTGGTGAATTATCTACTAGAGAAATGAAGATATAAAAAAATTAAGATTGAACAGTTAAAAATGGCTAAATTTTATTATTTTTTTTTTGTATAGATATATTAGTTTTTAAATTCAATTAGAAATAAATTATTCATTAGCGTTATTCATAAGTACTGGTAATTTTTGGAATTAAACAATTTTATATACTTTTTTTATATGATTATTAAAATTATTAAGTTCACCCATATAATATACATTAACATACCTTATTTACTTGCGTAATTCACTTCATCACATAAGTTATGCACCTGAATTTTTAAAAAATATTCAAAAACAAAATATCCAGTCAAATAAATATAATTTTCTTACTGATTATCACTTTTTAATTTCATTATAAATCTTTGTAAAATTGTTTCCTCACATAAATCACGCACTTACTCTTATATAAAAAATGTTGGTCAAAAAAGTTCTTTAATTATGCGAGTAAATGCAGAATTAAAGATAAAAATTGTTTAATAACTGATAACTGATGTAGTGATTAGCATACTGACTTCTAAACCAGTCCGTCTTGGCTTTGATTCTAAGTAATGGTCTGACATTTTTTCACTTATCATTTCATCCATATCATCTTCCTTGTAAAAATTACATAAATAAGTAATAAAAGCATGTTCAAGCGATATTATAACTAAATAAAAATAACAATTAAAATGCACATTTACTATTAGATTGATATCTTTTCCAAATGGTTTTGAGACATTTCTCTTTGCTAGTTTTTTTTTTCATTAAATGTTAAAAAATGTCAATTTTTTGTATAAATATCATGTTTTATGTTTATTAATTTCTATTTATTTTTATTGTTTTTAAAAGATTTTGTAGTAACACTTTATTTTTATTTGATTTTTTAAAACTTGACTTCTAAACAATTGTTAAAACATCAGTCAACAAAAAAAATTCTAATAAGTAAATAGTCTGTAAACTTTAAAAAAATATAATTTAAGTTAATTAAAACAATATGTTATGTAAATGTAAATGAGCTATTAAATTGATGTGTTTTGTAACATATTTGCACAATTATTATTATTATTATTCAAAAAATATGTTTTTATTTTTTCGTTTATCATTTCAGATTCTTCTGTTTGATTTAAGATTAATAAATAAACATAATTTATGTAATATTATTTTATAAAGTTTACCGATTGCATTTAAAAGGCAGCTTAAATGTATGTATTATTAGTTTTATATAAATAATATGTAAGCGTTATATGTTCTGAAGTTGAATATTAAATAAAATGTTAGATGTTTTTAAAAATTATGTTAGCTTTTCATTTGTTTTGGTTATATTTTATGATTTATTTAATATATTTTCTCCAGTTTAGCAATTGAAATATTTACATTTTTATTTATTTTTTTTTTTTTTATTAAATAAAGCACTGACTAAATTTTGACTAGATATTGATTTTTATAAAAAAAAACTGTTTTTTACTTTTATTTTATTTAATTATTTTTTATATTGCACTAACAAAAAATTCAATAAACTGAAGTATCTGTTCCAAATTCACATTAAAGCTTCTTGCAGTGAATTAAATTATTAAAAAAATCAGTTTTAAAAATTAATTCTCATTTCTTATAAATAGGTGTGTGGACATTAAATGTTTTGTAGCAACCAATATTATAATTTATTTCAGAAATAAAATTATATTAAAAAAAGTAAATATAATCTAAATGTGATTAGAATTCAAATAAGTAATATTATTGTGATTTAAATTCATTGTTAAAAAATGATTACTTAAAAAAAAAAAAATATATATATATATATATATATATATATAATAACAAAATTGTGTTTTATTGTAAAGTAACTTTAGCAATGTCGTTTAAAAAGTTATTTAAAATAAAGAAACTTTTATATTGGTTAAATTTTGTTTTTAATATAACATGTATCCTTGATGGGATGAAGAAAAAACATACAGATAAATGTGAATTTCATCATAAATTTGGTTGCAATTTAATATATATATACTCTCTACCTGAATGTGAATGTGCTTCTTTATTCACTTTTATAATGACAACAAAAAGCATAAATGCTATTAAAAATCCTAACAAAATATTTCTCATTTAAACCTAAATTAAAGGTGTAAATGTAAAAGTAAACCTAGGTTTAAATGGTGAACTCACAAGGTGAGTTTAAACCTAACAAACTATAACAAACTGCAAGTTGCACTCGACTTATGCAACAATTGGTTCCATAGATAGGGTGGAGAAAGTCACATGATATTACCATGAGAAGGAATAATTGCCCTGCAATTCAAATGGACAATACTCTCATCTCTGATGCATACACTATAAGGTACCTAGGGTTTTATCTCGATTGTCGGTTGATCTAGAAGGATCATGGCAGAGAGAAGAGGAGACAACTGAGTGCTAAACTTGCATGAATGTACTGGTGGCTTTGCATGCTGTCTCATTTGTCCTCGATGAATAAATTGATGCTCTAAAAGATTTTCCTGAAACCAACAACATGGAGGTGTGGTGCACAAGTATAGGGAACTATATGTAATACTAATGTTGAAGTCATACTACAGTTTCAAAACTGAAATTCCATTTATGGTGCTTTATGGTAAACTTTATTTTAAATTTACTAGAGATTTACTAGAAACATAAGAAATAAGCATAAATGAAAAAATTACACACACACACACACACACACCTTACCTATATATATATATATTCATATATAAAAATGTAAAAATATATATACAGTACACCCTTAATTTACACGTAATTTTTTTACACGATTTCAGTTATACGCGTTTGGATAAGTTAGGACAATTATTTCCGAATACACGATTTTGTTAATACAAGGTCACACGGTCATTATCATAGTTTTTTAAAAAAACCAATGCGTACATACTTTGATTACGAGATTAAATATCCGCACATACATCCAATACCAACAGGAAATGACTAGAGTCATTGTAATGAACAGTGTATGTGTGTATTTGTGTGTGTTCAATCTGTGCGAGAATTTACTTCTAATTATGGTAATTGGCAGACAACGAGCATGAGAATTCAAAATATACAAAAAAGAAAAAGACAGCTGCCGTTGCCGACGATGTAGACGTAAAGTAATTTCTGACAATCTCGATGTAAGTAAAACTGACATGAAAGAATCGGCGTCCTAATTTCATTGTGTATGCTATTGATGGACGTTTATTTGACAAAGAGTTATTGTTGTTCATACATTGTCGTTACCATGTTGTATTTCACATGAGTTATGAACCTTTTTTTATGGCTTCCAATCTGTGGCCAAGTTGTTTACTGATCTCTCTTCATCTGATGACATATAAATTTGGACGCGCAGCTGAACTTGTTAAACATCTGGTGGTGATGTGCTTCCACTTTGGAAATGAAAGCCATAATTGAGAGTTGTATACAAGGAAGTTGACTTGTGTTAACTGCAGATGTCTCAAAAAAACCAAAATTTCTCTGTAAATAATAAGTTTTGAGGGTGTTTAGGCGATTCGGCGTATCAATGTCTCGAACTTGAAAAATAAACCAAGTACTCACAGAGACACTTCCCAGAGCAACCTCTGGTTGTTCAGTGATGAGCAAACTTTGCCGCAGAAGTGAATCAAACTCCTGCACTAACAATAACTGACCAACAAGTTTAATCTGTGCAATGTGTGTTCAATCTTTGAGTGTGTGTGTGTTCAATCTATTCGAGAATTTAATCCTAATTATGGTAATTGGCTAATACCTAGCTTGAGAATTCGAAATATACAAAAAAAAAGAAGAAGACAGCTGCGGTTGCCGACGATGTAGACATAAAGCTATTTTTGACAACCTCGATGCAAGTAAAACCGTCATGAAAGAATCGGTGTCCTAATGTCATCGTGAATGATGTTGATGTAGTTTATTTGAGGAAGAGTTATTGTCATTCATACGTCAGGGGAATATTCAAAAGGCAGACATGGCCTTCAAGGTTGATTGTTAACTGTTGTTCAAGATCGTGAGGCGCAAGGCAGAGCATTACCATGTTGTATTTCACGTGAGTTATGAACCTTTTTATGGCTTCCAATCTGTGGCCAGGTTGTTTACTGATTTCTCTTCATTTGAGGCCATATAATATGTAGATATTTATCGTTGTAACAAGTGCTCCAAATTTGGAAGCACAGCTTAACTTGTTAAACATCTGGTGGTAATGTGCTTCCACTTTGGGGATGAAAGACATCATCGGGAGGAGTATACAATGAAGTCGACTTGTATTAACTGCAGACTCGAAAGAACCAAAATTTTTCTGTAAATAGTAAGTATTGAGAGTGTTTGGGCGATTTGGCGTATCGATGTCTAGAACACAAAAAATACAAGTACTCACAGGGAAAATATTACCGGTGGGTGTGAATTTTGTGCCCGCAACGAAGTAGATCCTTCTAAAGGCGCAGACAAATTATCATACAGCCGTAACTTACCACATTAATTGTAAAGCCTGTGTAATCAGTCGAGTAAGCGGTCAAAATTACATAGTTGTACTGTTTGATGAAAGGTTGCATTTTATCAAACCGAGCAGTGTGCTGTGTCCCTTATTGTGAGTGATGGAATTTGATTCATTTCTGCGGCTGAGGTTGCTTAGCGGGTGTCGCATCTAACAATCAATCAGTCATCAACCAATATGTAGCTGTAACTGGTGATATGAGGAAAAATAAATTAAGGTTTTTGAAGTAAATAAAATGGTCTTTTGTCCTTCTTTGTTTTATTTGGCTATTTTATTTCATTTAATAGTTATGAGCAACTGTGGATTACATTTCAGCCACCTCTCATTTGTTTAACCTATTTTGTTATTTCTTTCTTTCTCATACCTTTGTTTGCTGGTCTGAATTTATAATTTCTACTGGTTAATCGATCACTACATTATACAATGATCCATTTCAAAACAGGGATTGATTTTCAACATAATCTTAAATTTTATTAGGAGTACAATTTTTTATGATGTTAACCCTAAAACTGGAAACTATTATATAATCTCAGAAACCCAGTGCCTGCTCCATAAGTGGACATGACATATTTATGTTCAATGCTTGCTTATTCATTCTCATATTTTGAACTGGCATGTTTTTCAGTTCTTTTTTAGGCCCAATGTACCTGATATGTGGCCAAATATATGCAACCACATTTTTGGTTCACTCATGTAAGCCTGACATGGAATGCTTGTTGTACATAAACACAGTGTAATTTTTGGTAGACCCAAATCAGTAGTTACAGCACTATCATACATACAGTATCTTACAGACCTTTAAAATTATCTACTCGTTAATCATTTCTTATATAATTTCTCACAACAGTAGTGGTCCAAATTCACCAGTTTTCCATCTTGCAACAAAGAATACAAGTGATTTAGTGCTATGTGCTGATTTGTTTAAGTGGATGTTTATTTACTCTGAACCATTTGTATATATATATACTTTTTTATTGAATATTTTTTATCATAGTTAAGGTGTAAGTTGACAAAAAGTATGAGAACATTTGTTTTTCCAAGTTTAAGTATTGAATTAAAATCTAAAACCATGAATTAATTAAATTTTGAAGTTTTGATTACATTAGAACAGTTAAATTGTAACTTTAATGAGCCAGAGGCTACTTAACAATTTGTAATGAATTAGTAAGTTTTACCTTTGAAAAGACTGAAAACCTTTTTTTTTTGTTCTGAAGAATTAAATTCACTACTTATAAAATGGATTCCTATAGGGTACGTACTACTAAATTATATTGCAATATTAAATTAATTCTAGCCAATATGTAACAAAAAAAATTAACTATAAAGATTATGATTGAGTCAATTATAATTTTATTAAACATTTACATTATTATAAAATTATTTCTGTTCAAATTACAACTTCTCTCTTGCATATTACAAATAATTATATAATGCTAATAATTTATATAAAACAAGTTACATTCAATTTGTACAAACTAAAAATTATTTTTATCCTAACTTATACACATTTAAATACATTATATACATATTTTTATGACTATTATTTTAGTTGTAAAATTTTTACAGCTTAATTGGAAAAAGGTTTCGGATAATTTTTAATCAGAATATACTAAGTCCTGACTAAACTTTGCAACAACATAAATCACATGGTAATGGACTCTGAAGATAAAATGGATGTACATACAAACTAACTAGTGAATTTTTAAGAAAATAAATTAATAGTTTTATAATAGCACAAAATTTTCTAACAGGAAATTAACATAAATAAATTTTTAATGTGTAAGATCGAAATTAATTGAATCCCAACCACCAATGAACACCAGTATCCATGATATAGTATTCAAATCCTAATAAAAAGAACTACTTTTACTAGGATTTGAACATAAGAACCCTTGACTTTGACATCAGTTGATTTACAATTTTTAGTTTTACCACTAGACCAACCCAAAGTGTGTCTTATTTTATGACTTTTAACAATTTTCTTCTTGGCAAATAATGATAGCAATTACTATTTTAAAAATAAAACTGATGGTTTTTATCATAATATTTTCTTAAGTAGTTAAAGAACACATCAAAGAAATCATTCAGATACATTTTTTTATATTGCACCAACTAAATGGTATATTTATTTATTGCACCAAATAATATGAAAAGAATTTCATAATTAGTAAAATGACCAAGCTGTATAATTAAATAACTAAGATACTATACTTATTACAACAAAAAATTCCATTTGTAAATTGTTTTCTTCTGGATTTCACATTTTAACATTTGTTAGTTGTAATAACAGAGTTATTTTAAATAAAGCAATTTACTGGCATTTTTAAAGGCAATTATGATATGCAGTTAGGAATTTATGGAGAGTTGGTATAATAAAACTTTACAAATAGACTATCAGTTGGTGCTGCTGTCTTAACATTGAATATGAGCATAAAAAACAGTAATAATTACTGTGACAAATGTTGAAGGGGCAATTGAAATTGTATGTTACATCGTACTTTGTTATAGGCCACTTGACATAAAATACAAATTACATCTGAAAATGATAATCATTTTCAAGAATAACAAGATCTAATTTCAGAAAGCGTAGTAAAGGAAGTGAAGAGTAAAGAGGTTATCTTTTACATCAAGTTCAATACACTGTGGCATATCATCATACAAGTCTGTCAGAAAGCAGTTGATATCCAGACCTACAATACCCTCAGTCTATTCACTATAAGAACTGTGCAATAAGTATCAGTACTTGAGGGAAAAGCAACTCTGTTTATTGTCGTCTGTAGCTCAGATGATTTACAAGCATCTAATCATAAAAAAGACTGAAACAAATACTGTAATTGGCAAATCAATGTACCTCTTTCTATCAAAAAAAAACAACAAATTATTCAAACTGCTTTGACTCAGTATAGAAAATTTTTACTTCATTAAAAGGTAAATATAAAAATATATTGTGTTCTAGTATATACAAACGAACAGTCTTACCTTCATATTACCAAGCCTCTGTTCAATCAATCCTGAACTACAAGTTATTTAATGAGATCTTTAGCTACTGGGTCAAGATGTCTTGGCCATTCTATTTTACCAGCTAATATTTTTTCATAAATTCCAAATCGATTATCATCAAAAAATGGTGGATATCCAGCAAGTATTCATATATTAACACCCCTGCAAAGTAAATAACAAAATAATAAAACAAAAAAAAATATCTATTATAAAAATAATTTTTATTTTTATGCAATTAAAGTAAAAAACAGGTACTTTTATATACCACATACTTATCATTTAAATATTACTCTGAATTCTTACTGAATAATTATAATTTGAAATAAAAGATAATTTCAAGCAAAAATTATTCTGACCACGCAAAAAATATTGTTTTTTAAAAATCAAATTTCATTAATTAATTACAGTGAAACTTTGAATATATTTAGTACTAGAGTCAGAAAAAAACATCCAGTATTTTAAGCAGCATACGATCAATTTATTACAGCTTTAAAAAGTGAAACACCTTCGATCCTTATCATATCTATCATTAAACCAGACACATCTCATTATTTTTTTATATCTGTAACTCTTAATATCTAATATCTCTTAATATCATAAGAATTATAATCAATACAATTCTTATGATTATTCGTTGTTTAATGAAAGAAATCAGACTGGTAAGAGTTTTGTAACAGATTTTTATATTTTTTATACCAATGTTTATTCCAATCAATAAACAAATTCTCATTATAAATTTTTTAATTATTTTTAGTCTTATATTTGTACAAAAAAATAAATTCATAACGAAATAAAACAATACATAAATATTTAGCTGACTTATTTTTAAATACTAAAGTAAAAAAAATTAAATATAATTATTACCTTGAAATGTAGGTATTTCTTGTTTTCTGCATTTTTATAATTGTTCTTACTAGCGCGACAATCCTTTATTCAGTAGAACTTTTACACTATCATAATACAAATAACTAAAGTAAAAAATTACAAAGTTATACAGCACTTCACTCCCTACTGCATGTTTTTGTCTTCTGAAGAAACTTTCGCTTCCAAAATTGATGATGACACGTTCAATTTGTTCCAGAGGTCCTTGCAGCTTGCGATACTCAACTTCGCTTTTTTAACACCTTTGCAACATTTTTACCTATTCCTTGACTGAGAGTTTGACAAAGTGAACCTTTTGACAAATTTCCATTGTTGTAGCTGTTGTAAATTGTACTTTTTCGGCTGCGATTCGGTTCTTCACCCGTACCCATATCTTCTCAATGGGATTAAAATCGGGATGATATGGGGATAGGTGTAAAACAGGGAAAACCCACCTTCCTCCGATATCTTGTATGTTTTCAGAATTATTTTTTTTTTTTTAATTGTCTCATACAACTGAACTTTCGTTAAATTTTGACTGGGTTCACACTCAGTCAATCATTGATTTTTTGTTGATGTTGAATTTTGTGCTCAGCTTTTTTCAGAATTGTGATAAGAAGCATTATATAAAATAATGACACTGTTTACTGGAAAATTAGGCATTAATTTTTCTCTTATCCACTTTAAATACATGTTGCAGTTTATCTGAGAATGGTAATCACCTGAGGAACGTTTGGCTTTCCATACTGTCAAGCAGTTGGGAACAAATCCCATTTCACCACCAGTGTGGATAACTATTATTCTTTCTTCTTTTGAAATTGGCACAGCAAAACACTCTGATGCATTTGAAGGCTGCCAACATTTCTGTTGGCAATGAGAACTTAAAATATAAGTCTCATCGATGTAGAAGATTGGTCTTCCTTCAACTCTATATTCTTCAACTTTATTCAAATACACAAACCATTTGTATTGAATATCATGTTTTTCAATAAGAATTGCCTTGTTATTTTTGATTCTCTTCCATTTGAAGTCCATGCTTAACAAAAGTATTCGTAAGCTACTCTTTTGCCCGTTAAATACCTCATAACTTTTTAGTTCTGCGGTAAGTTTCCTTAGAGAAGGCAAGCAGTCCTCGATTAAGTAAAATTTTAACACTTAATGTCGTGTAGCATTCCGATCAAAACTGTCCGGGTTTGTCACTTCCTTTTTGCATTTTATTCCTGTGCGAGAACTGAATTTATTTTCCGAACCTGTTTCACTAGTAATTCAATAAACTGTTCTTTTTGAGACTCCTGTAACAGACGCAACACATTCTACAACTTTTTTGGGGTCACTAACAAACATTCCAACTGCAACTTCTCCTGTCTTGTAGTTAAAAACATCATATATAATTTCTTTCCCTTGGCAGTGAATGTCCAGAAACAATGGGTTAAAGGCATACTGGCTTTAATCGAGTAGTATTATAAATCCTTGCTCATTAAGCAAGAAGATATACAGCTATGCTGTTCATCAGATCTGTGCCAATTCGGCTTGGACAACATAATAATAACAGCATAATGATAAATTTATAAACTAACTGGTTGGAAAAATAATACTGACGGATGTAAAGTTATTGAATGTCTTGGGAAAAATTGATTAAAAGCTTGTTATTGCACACTTATTTTTCATTCGCTTTGACATTATTTTTATCAGTAACAAAGCTTATGGAGTGTAATAAAGTAGTGAAGTGTCTTAGCTTGTTAGACGAATAAGTTTGACATTTTTTAAGAATTTTTTCTTGTAAATTGTTTTAATTTTTCTTTTATTGTTACCAAATGACTTATGAATAAGTGTTGCAGATCATCTTGTGTAGGTCTTATTATTTCTGTGGACTACTGGTGGTCATTGCTGGGACTTGATGAAAATAGTGAAGTATACGATGTTGTAATAGATAAAATTCATCAGCGGTCGGCAGATAGGATTCTTGCTGGTTGTTTAGCAAATGGAGGGCTATATATAAAACTTGGACAAGGAATTGTATCTGTGGATCATGTTCTACCAAAAGAATATACAACAACCCTCAAGGTGAATTTTTATTTAATTTTAAATACATATTTAGTCAGTTAGAAGTATACTCTAAAGACTTCTTGTTCTTCCCCCAGAAATCTTTTTTTATTTTTAAAATGTAATCCTAATATATGTATATTGCAGATAACAGTACATAACTTTACATGGATTAATATTATTAAGAATGTGGAATATTTAATTGAAACAATCCTTTTGTATTTTTATCATCATTTTAGCTATTTGAAAAAAAATTAACATTGAATTACATTTCTAATCATGTAGTAACTGTTTTCGCTATCAACTGATTTACATTAATCAGTGATATTATTGAAGCCTCCTATGTGCTTTAAAATTTCTTTTTTGATACAGATTGAATAATTTGGAATTCAAAATTGATAAAAAAAGATACATTCATTTCTACTGAATGAATGCACCTCTCTTTTGTAAATACAATTTTTATGATATAAAATTTATATTAAAATAGGTTATTTGAAAATTTGTTGACGATGTTAACATAAAAGACCACCATGCACCTGTTTGAGTTTGCCTGTTTCAGCGCTGAACAGTCAAAAATTATTATGGATTATTGTTATTAATTAAGGGAATCCTAGTCAAATTATTAGTTTAGCTTAAGACTCTCTGGTGACTGTCTTGTCACATTTGTAGAATTTAAATGTCTTTGTTTTTTAATGATGATCTATTTTATTCATTCATATTAATTTTTTTAGTTCTATGTTCTGTGATAAGTTACTTCAGTAGCAAGAGACTGAAAAGGCTGAAACTTTAACAGATCCAAAGAAAAACATTTGAGAATAATCTCCAGTTCAAAATGGACCTTCTTTTAAAAATGTGTATATTGTTCAGTAAAAATTTGTTTACTATTTATTTTTTTACATACAAACAAATCTTTTTAGAGATATAATACTGGAATTGTACTTTATTACTTCTGTTATTGGATAGTATTATGGTTTTTTCTGATTGTTAAATATTTTTATTGTATAATTTGTAATTTGAAGATTTAATTTGCTTTTATAGGCTTTACAAGATAAGGCATTAGTTCGGAAAAGTGGTGAAGTTTATCAACTTTTTATGGAAGATTTTGGCAAACCACATACTGAAATATTTGAGACATTTGATGAAAACCCAGTAGCAGCAGCTAGTCTTGCTCAGGTATGGTTTTTTATATGTTACTACTTTGTTTTTAAGAATTATGCCGAGTGGTCTTAAATATAAGTAATAATACTGATTTTTATTGTGTATAGATACGATGAAAAATATGTATACTATATGTAAAATTAGGACAAAATTTCAGAGATTCTTAAGAAAGCTCTAGGGATCCTGGAAGTTCAATCTTAAGTCAATTTTATTTATGATTTATATAATAAATAAAATAAATTTTATATGATAATAGTATAATTACCTCTTTATTTATGATTAATATAAATGAAGAAGTAATTATGGTGATATTATAAAGGGGTATTCCATTTTAATTTAACAAATTTTCAAAACATTTGGTATATGATAACTACCCACCTTGTAGTGGCCAAAAAATATTTTTTTATATTTAAAAAAAATTTTTTTCTTGAGTGATAGACTATTTTCTAACTCACCAACAGATAAAAACAGCCATTTTTTCACTTTTTTCATCTATAACATTCTTATTTTACATCATACAGAGATCAAAAAGGTTTTTTTTAGAAAGAATAAAGATGGAACTTCATCTTAGTATACTCGCAATTCATTTTGTTACATAATGAAATCTTGTAACGTTTACTGAAGTTACGTCTAAAATGTGTTTTTTTTTTTTCACATTTTGGGACTAAAATAAATAATGAAGAGCCTAGGATAACAGGCCTGTTTTTTACCTTTTAACTCTTAGGTATTAGTAGTACTTTTAAAAAAAAATTTTAACTGTTACCATGTGTCCATTAAAAAGTGGTCACCAAATCGTAAGATTTTGAAAATCTCATTTTTGGGGTCCAAAAACCACATGTGGGACATGTGGAAAAAATCTGTACAGCAGTAAGTATTTTTTATATATTTTAAAACCGTATAAAAATTATTTTGTTACTCAAAACGGTTGATGAGTAATGAAACCATCAAAACCGCTAAAAAAACTTCCCTCTAATTGTGAACAGTATATGCAAAAAATTCACAGCATGTATTTTTTCCGATAATGTTGTAGGCCTGCTATACAAAATATTTTGATATGTCTATAATGAGATAGTTTATATTCTAGATGGTTTGTTACTTAAAGTATGACTCATATACAAAAACTCATGTTTAAACATGAAAGTGAATTGACATGCATAGACGTAAATGTTTGCGTAATCCTAAATGTAAACATTGTAGAAGGCTCACTTACTGTTTTGATTTCAATGTGATATGTTGTATTGTTGCTAGTGTTATTACTGTGATTAGGTAATGTACACTTATTTATAAAGTAATTTTATTAGCAGTGAACTTCTCTTTTATGTAATATCTTTTATTTTTAATTTTATTATTTAGAGAAATTT
Organism: Lycorma delicatula; assembly: GCF_047948215.1. NCBI lineage: Eukaryota > Metazoa > Arthropoda > Insecta > Hemiptera > Fulgoridae > Lycorma > Lycorma delicatula. Next base: position 41,209,716 of record NC_134462.1, on the reverse strand, counting down.
TTATTTTAGCTGTAGAAAAAGTAGGATAAGACAATGTGAGGTGCAATTGGTAGTTTTATAATTTTTACTAACTGTATTGTTATTGTAAGAAACCTTGAATTTTATAAAAACGGATTATGGAGTGTTCAGTTGGCATTCACACTGAAACAGTATGTTACAAATTGACTTATAATAATTCTTCAGTTTTGCATGATATTTTAGAGTTTACTGATCAGCAAATAATATTGGTATCTTGAAGAAGTGGATGTACCGAAACAAAAGTATCTGTACTTTTCATAAAACTGAATATTTATATAAATATTTTCATATTAATGGGAAAAATTACTCTGACCCATTTAGCTGTCACACTAAACCGGTTAAGAAATCTCTTTGTGAAATATCTTTGACACTTTCAACAATCAATCCAAATTTAAAATTAATTCCAGGCAGAGCTTTGTGTACAAAATGCTTAAACAAAATACAAAAACCAAAAGATGATGCAGAGAGTGAACTGGAATGTCAAGATATATTTGAGCCACAACAATGTGTTATAGTCAAGTCAGTGAATAAAGCTTGTTCAGTACTTGGCTTTTCCCTTGTTAAGCTTCAGAAATTATCGAGCAGAGCAAAGGAACCAATTTTATAAAATAAAGTTACAAAAACAGCCGAGTCAGTTACCAGTAAATTAAACAAACAATTCCTTTGATTTAAATATTTCTACAGAAGAAACTAGTTTAGTACCACTAAATTCTGCTGATTTAGGTAGGGAATGTGAAGAATTATCATTAAAATAAAGGCTAAAATCAAATGGTTACATCAACCCAGGAAAAAATTAAAATTTTAAGTTTATTGCCAAGCAACTGGAACATTCAAAAAATTGAAAATTAGTTTAGTATTAGTATTATTTAGCCTGTCAATCCAAACAATTAGTAAAAACAAGTGGAATTTTGCCAAAAATTGGCAAAAGGAAACCCAATCACATAATTGATGAATATGTTATTAAATGTGTCCCAAGATTTTTATCAGAATGATGAGCACAGCCAAATGATGCCAGGTAAGAAGGATTGTGTCTCTGTAAGATAAGCTGATGGGAAGAAAATTAATATTCAGAAAAGGCTTACCTTATGTAACTTAATAGAATTGTACACAGCCCTCAAAGAAAAACATAATTTAAAAATTGGTTTTTCAAAATTTGCTGATTTAAGATCTAAATTTTATGTTCTGGCTGGTGGGTCATCATCACACAGAGGGAGTACCACACTCTGTTGTGTGTGTGTGTGTGTGTGTGTGTGTGTGTGTGTGTGTGTGTGTGTGTGTGTGTGTGTGTGTGTGTGTGTGTGTGTGTGTGTGCGTGTGTGTGTGTCACTTAACCAAAATGTAAAACCCATGTTATCTGCTCTCAAAATGAAATCTGATAATAAAATTCTCCTTTCAACCATGGTATGTGATATTGAAAATGAAACTTGCATGCTGCCACAGTGTGAAAAATGTCCAGGCGCTGAAGAAGTGCTCAGATTACTGTAAGAAAGCTGGAATGATTTTGATTTTGAAATTATTTTCAAACAGTGGTTTTCTGTTAACCATTGTGAACTAACTATTCAAATTCTTCCATTTCAAGAGTACGTAAACTTTACTGAAAATTTAAATAATCTAAAAAGGCATCATTTTGTAGCAAAGAAACAAGCTAATTTCCTCAGCATTAAAAAGGAAAACTTGTTGGAGGGTGAATGCATTGTAATGGGAGACTTTCAGAATTTTCCTTTTGTGATACAGGATGAAGTCCAGTCATATCACTGGTCAAAAACTTATCCCACAGTACATTGATTTCTCATATATTTTAAAAAAAGAAGGAAAATTACAAAGCCAAAGCTACTCTGTGATTAGTGAGTACTTGAAGCTCAATACTACATCGTTCTTCTGCTTCCAAAAGTAAGTTATAAATAAAGTAAAAACACTGTTACCACAAGTTAAACAATTTTTACATTTTTTTGATGGCTCCTCAGCGCAGTATAAAATCAAAAAAACTCATAAATTTGTGCTACTATCAAGAAGATTTTGAAATCACAGCTGAATGGTATTTTCTTGCCTCATACCATGGAAAAGGACCATGTGATGGTACTGGTGGAACTGTAAAAAGGACTGTGACTAAAGCAAGCCCTCAAAGGACAGTCGACAATCAAATTGGTTCACCTTCTGAAATGTACAATTATTGCAAAGGCAATGTTAAAAATATAACATTTATTTTCTGCTCTAATAAAGATGTACAAGAGACTGAAGAATACCTCAGTTCTCATTATCAGGTAATCACAACAGTCCCAGAAACAAGAACCTTTCACAGTTGTTGACTTGTTCCAACAAGTCATAAATGTATTCTAAAAGTCCAAGCGACCTCTAAACATCAAACATTTATGTTAGTATCGGTACACAAGGACATTAGAGTTTCTGATTGCTTTGTTGGTTTACCAAAGCCAAAACGTAAAAATTATGTCTGCTGCGTATTAGATAATAAGTGTTGGTTAGGCGAAATCATTGAAGTCAAAATACATGAAAATGAAGAGGAATATCGAATACACTTTTTCCATCCGCAGGGTCCTGGTACTTTGTTCAAGAAATCATTGAGTGATAATCAAACATGGGTTCCGCTGGAAAATATTTTAAAGATTTTCACCCCTTCAGAGCTTTTTCTATCAACTACTCGAAGACATCACATTACAACAAAGATGAATGAGGACTTTAAGTTCTACTCAATAAAAAAATGGCAGGAGCACTAAGTTATATTAGTTAAGTTTGTTATCAAAAAGTGCAAGATTTCTTCATAACTTCCATTAGCAGGAATAAAATAAGGTAAAAGTGAATTGAAAACTTGTTAATATATTTGAATTGTTTATCATTTTGTAATTATTATTTATCATTCTGTAATTGACTATTAATTAATTAAAAATTTATTCATTCTAATGAGTTTAGTTGTAATTTTTATTATCTTAAAAGAAATACATAACATCATATTTTTGGATATGTTGTTTACAGTTAGAAGAAATTGTGTTTTTAGCGGTTTTGTTGGCTTCATTATTCGTCAACCCCTTTGAGTAACAAAATAAATTTTATGTGGTTTTCAAGTGCATAAAAAGTACTTAACTGCTGTAAACATTTCAGATTTTTGCCACCTGTCCCATCTGTCCCACAGATTTTGGTGCCCAAAAATGAGACATTTACAAAAACTTATAGTGGCCATTTTTTTTAATGAAGGGCACTCGGTAACAGTTAATTTTTTTTTTTTATAAGAACTACTAATACCTAAGAGTTAAAAGGTAAAAACAGGCCTGTTGTCCTAAGTTCTTCATTATTTATTTTAGGGCCATAGTTTGAAAAAAACAACAATTTGTAAACATAAATCAAGTAAACATTACAAGATTTAGTTATGTAACAGAATGAATTTTGAGTGCACTAAGGTGAAGTTCCATCTTTATTCTTTCCAAAAAGCCGTGTTTGACCCTAGTACAATGTAAAATAAGATTGCTACAGCTCATGAGGAAAATGGCCGTTTTTACCTGTTGGCAAGTTAGAAAATAGTATAGACTATTTTCTAACTTGAGAAATATTTTTTTTTAAATATAAAATTACAAATATGATCAAATTCAAAAATAGTTTTATTATAACTAATAAATAGTTTTATTAAATCAAAAATTAAAATGAAATTCCCCTTAAGTGATCAGAAGTAAAAAAATACTGAAGATAATTTTTTTTTTTTAGAAATAGGTTGTAATTGTGGAAAAATTTGAATGTTCATTCATATATATACCTCTACCAGAAAACATACAATGAAATGTATTGTACTGCTACTTGTAAAAGAATATTTATATTAGAAATTAGAAGAACCAAATTCTTTTAAGCTATGGATAAAAAGGTTTTCACAATTTTAAAAGCATAAAAAATTCATTTAGATAACTTACAAATTCGGTTGAGGTCTCATTTCATAGCAAAACACACCAAGTTTTGACTCACAAAGTTCATTAGTACCGAACTTGGCTACCAGTGTTGTTAAAAATGATACATTTACTGGTGCAGAATGTACTTGCTGTGTGTTTTCATTTTACGATTTGCAGTCACCAGATGCAGTTCAATCTAATTTTCTTAGAGAGTATGGTAGAGATCCTCCTAGTAGGCATACAATTTACTTGTGGCACCAAACCTTTGTTTAGACATTTTGTTCTGTTAAACATAAAAAATCACCAGTATGCCCACGCATCCTTGAAGCTGCTGTGGAACAACTCGAAGAACGCTTTGCACGTAGTTCAAAGAAATCAACTCGACATGCATCACGTGAGACTGGCATTCCACAAACGAGTGTTTGGCACATATTATGTAAATGATTGCTCTTGAAGCCATACAAACTAACCGTGGTTCAACACATTACAGATGACAATAAAGTTGCTCAGCTACAGTTTTGTGTGTAAATGATGGATAGAATTGCAGACAGCAATACATTTTTAGAGTATGTAATTTTTAGTGATGCATTTCATGTCAGTGGCAAGGTGTACACCCATACTGCTGAATATTGGGTAGTGAAAATTCTCATGAAACTTTGCAGCACATTCAATGATAATCCTAAGGTCAATGTATTTTGTGCCATAAGCAAACAGACTATGGCCTGTTTTCCAGGAGCAACTGTAAACGCCTATTGTTTATCTTGACATGTTTCAAAATTTTCTTATTCCTCAGTTAGATGATGACCAAGATGGATGCCATTACTATCAGCAAGATGGGGTACCACCAGCTAGAAGTCAGAAATTTTCTTGATACTTGATTCCCAGGTTGGTGGATTGGTCACGAAGGTCTAATTGCTAGGTCACCTCTCTCAGATTTGACTTCGCTAAATTTTTTCTTGTGCGGTTACATTAAATATCGAGTTTATGTACTACCTTTGCCTGCTGATCTTGTTGAGCTAAAGCCTTGAATTAACGCTGCAGCTGCAGAGGTAATGCCCAACTTGGTTACAATCTGGAATGAAATTGACTTCGGGTGGGATGTATGTGGTATTACAACTGGAAGCTATATATCGAATCAAATTGAATGTTGGGTGAGAAAGTTGATGTGTTTTTCTATGAAATAAGACCCTCAACCGAATGTGTAAGTTATCTCAATAAATTTTTATATGCTTTTAAAATTGTGAAATCCCAGTACTTTCAGGTACTAGTAACCCATATTTATGAGTGTGTAATACCGAAATGGGATTATGTATACAATATAAAAGACAAGCAGTCTGTTAATATTAGGTAGTTTAATTGAATTGCATGTTACTCTGATTGTTTTGCAGGTATTTAAAGCAAAAACAAGAGATGGTCAGGAAGTTGCTGTTAAAGCTCAATATATAGATCTTCAAGATAGATTTAATGGTGATGTCTTAACTCTCCAATTATTGCTGAAGTTTGCCGGTTGGCTATTCCCAAAATTTGATTTTGAGTGGGTGCTTAATGTAAGTGAAAATTGCAGCAGATTTAGTTTTAATTATAATCCTTTTACAAAATCTAAAATCATAATATTGTGAATTTTCATTTTTGTTGTGAAATGAAAATTCACAATATTATGATTGTAATTAGTTGGTGGTAGTTATCCATAAACTTTTAAAAGTTAACATCTTTCTTCATCCATTTATGTACTTGTAAATGATTCAACTGGCCTGGTTTACAATACCCTTAATAAAGCAGAAACCTTTAAAGTTTCTGATTCAGAAAGCCTTTTCACCTTTTTTAGAATATGTATCTTCTTAAAGTATTCATGAAAGAAAATTTTTTATGAATGAAATTTTTTGTTGTATCAATGCGATATCTCATTGCTAATTTCACTGGGTACACCTTAAATTCAAGTACACAACACATTACATTTCCTTCTAGTAATATAAAATTAAAAATAAATCATTACACTGTATAAAATAGGCTATTTCCAGCCTTTACATGGTTCTGAAATGCTGTTTAGAAATGGTAGAATTCTTTAGAAACAGATGAAACCCATCATAAATAATATATTCCATCAGATTGTTAAATAAAATTCATCTTGTGTTCTGCTATTAAGAGGACTTAGTAGTTATTTGTGTTCTGCTATTTCAAGTTACTCTGATGACAATAGAATGAATACTCTATATTGCAGTGATATACTAAAATTTAATCATTTGAACATACTTAAATATGTTATTGATTATTATTACACAAATCACACAATATGTGCAATTTATACATTTTTTAGTGGTATATCATATTGGAAAAATTGAATTGTTTTTGTATATATATATTTTTTCATTTTAATATTTTCGTTTGAGTTTTGTTTTGAATTAAATTTTGTAGTCCATTATTGCTATTAATTTTTAATAAAATGCCTGGAAATAAATACCGGACACTACTATGTATAAGAATAATAGTAGATTACTTTTTATTAACATTTTAATAAAAAAATAACACAAAAAACATTACAAATATGCACTGTAATAAGAAATATAAATTTCTTCCAATAATTTGAATATTTAAATAGAAAAACAAAAAGAAGTAAATAATGATTGCTGACGGTAACAAAATTAATTTTGTCGTATGGGAATATGAAAAGGATGTCTATTTTAAAGCCAGTTATTCAAGTTCAACCCTTATATTTAAGTTGTGTGAGTTTTGGGAAAAAAGAAATTCTAAAGCATCAATGAAAGGCTAATACTTTAAAAAATCTGATGTACACACCACATGACTTCCATGTACATCTGTTAAATTACATGTACAAATTTTTCTAAAATGAAAAGTACATAAAATTTTATTTCATTAATAACTTCTGGTATTTTTACATATTTTTATTTTTAATTGTTATTTTTGAATTATTATCTATTGTAAAATGTTTTTTATAATGAAGAGGTTATAATAATTATGAATAAATCAATGTATTTAAATTAAAAAACAAAAAAAGTTTAAAATAAAGGAGATTAAGTCGGATTTGAACTGATTTGCCTTCCCCTTGTAAGATCCAAATATGTAATTTATTAAAATTTTATTTGGCTGTAACTCTTGAGCCAATGAAAATAAATACTACTTATGATATATCATTGAAAAGCTCTCAATGATTACTGCAATGTATTACTGCAATTAACAATCCAAATTTTTGGATTTCAGGCATCCAAATGTTTTGGATTTTGAGTACAGATGTCACACTGAAACTAGTCAAAATGGATTCAGGGATGGTCAAAATGGATATTTTTGTTGAAATCTGAAAATCAAAATTTTTTGTGATCACAATACTTCCTTTACTTTGTACAAGGAATTAAAAATAACCCCACATAGTTAGTTTAATTTTGATTATTTATAAGATTTCTTAAAATTATTTTATTTTGTTTGTTTATTACATTTTTTTATGTAAAAAATAAAATGAAATAAATGTTTAAGAAAATTGTGAATAATGTTTAAAAATATTTGTTTTTATTTATCTTTTTTTGTTTGGGTTTAGGAACTTAGAAGTACTCTAGAACAAGAGTTGGATTTTCTTAATGAAGCAAAAAATTCTGAGCGTTGTGCTAATGATTTAAAGCATTTCCCATTCGTTCATGTGCCTAAAGTTTATTGGGATTTATCTTCAAAGGTAAGTGTGTGTGTGTGTGTGTGTGTGTGTTTCTTTTTGAAAAGTCAAATAATTCGTTAATATATTGGCCACTGTGCTAAACTAAATTTAATATTAACCAATCCACAAAAATACAGTAAACAGATAACTTAAACATAAATTAATACCAAAATTCTAATTTCATTGGATCCCACATCTTCAGTTGGTATTCAATTCTATAATTACATTAAAATGACTTGGTTTTTAACAATTTAGAAATTGCTGAAATTGTTCCTGTTTATAATCTTGAAGTTTGTTATGGACTAACACGTAACTGCACTGGGCAGTACTCCGCTGTTTGTTCACAACAAACTTCAAAATTACATGCAGTAACAATTTCAGCAGTACTTGAGATTTGATCAAAGAATACATGGAATTTTAGTTTTTCTCAGAAATCTTTATTTATCCATCAATATTAATTTTGTCACCTTCAAAGTACTTCTTTTCAGATATAATACTTCGAACATTGGAGAAAATGTACTTCTGGACCACAATTTCTAATATGGTGTTTAGCTCTTTCAGCGATTCTATCTTTATTTCTTCAATATTGCCAAAATATTGTCATTCACATTTCTTTTCAGCTTGGGGAATAGGAAGAAATCACAGGGAGTCATGTCCGGCAAATAAAGAGACAGGCATCATAATGGTGTTGTTTTTTGCCAAAAATTCACAAACAAGCAATGTAGTGCGAGCAGGTGCATTATTGTGGTGCACTTGCCGTGATTGTTTTGCCACAAATCTGGTCATTTCCTTCAGAAGGCTTCTCACAAACAGCATACATCTTCCAGGTAGTAATTTTTATTTCCTTTCTAATAGTGATTTGACAATTGTTCATTATCATTTTCTTTACTTTTTCAACATTGTCATCAGTTGATGAGCTGGTATGTCCAGGGCGCTCATAATATTTAACGTCTTCATGGGCCACTTGCAAACATTTTCTTAATTCATAGAAGAATTGTCAAAAGCAATTTTCAACATTTCCAATGCAGTGCTGCGCTTTATTCTTTTCTTAAAGTAAAAATTTAATGGAAATTCTTTGTTCCATTTTTACCACAAGTTAAAACTCACCGGCCATACCAAAACATGTGTAACCATTACAACAGCCAACAATAAACTAAGCATCCAATATGGCTACCAATGTAAACATACGTTAGGAACAAGTATATCAACATAAAAAAAAATTTGTGACAGACTTATACAGCCTGGGAAATTTAAAAATCCATGTATTTTTTTTAATCAAACCTTGTGTATTTATATATGAATAATTATGAACAGATAGTATATTTTGTGAGTAACTAAATATTATGAACATTGTTTTAGGTAAATAAAAATTATGAACAGATTGTATTGAGAGAAAAGCATAATGAATAAAATGTCTGATTTTATTTAATTAGGACTACATGTTAAATGGTTTTGTAATACTGAGCAATGTGGTTTATCACACGTAATGATCTATTTTATTAGAAAAAGTTTCAATAATCTTTTCCTTAACTACATTATTCCATTTTTTCTAATAAAATAGATCATTACGTGTGATAAACCACATTGCTCAGTATTACAAAACCGTTTAAAATGTAGTCCTAATTAAATAAAATCAGACATTTTATTCATTATGCTTTTCTCTCAATAAAATCTGTTCATAATTTTTATTTACCTAAAACAATGTTCATAATATTTAGTTACTCACAAAATATACTATCTGTTCATAATTATTCATATATAAATACACAAGGTTTGATTAAAAAAAATACATGGAATTTTTTAATTTCCCAGGCTGTATAAGTTACATCTCAGTAGTTTAGGTTGACTGATTCTGTTACTTTCACATGCAAGCACAGTTATTGTTTAATGCATATAATTATGTTCTGTAAACTGTCACTTATGTATGTGTCATGGCATGCTGATGATCAGTAATTAAAAATTTTATTGAGTCTATTATTGGTGTTTCTATATCATTTGTAATGCTTCACATCATTATTCAGTTAAGTGAAAGAAAGTTTTTCAATCTGTGTTATCCTGTTACTCCATACAGTACGATACAGTTTTATAGTTAATTTTTATAACATTTATTTTCATTAATCCATTTCCCTCCAAATATGAAATCAAGTGTCATTGGGTCTCCAATTTTTTGATCACTTATTTCCCTGTCAGCTATTAATTAAATTTATGGTTGATTTATGTATATGATAAAATTGCTTATATCCATAACATTAATTTTTTTACAAAAATCTTCATTTAATCAAAAAATAGTACTACAACATGTTAATTATGATAATTTTGGAAAATTATTATGGTAAATTTAGAAAAATTAAAGTCATTTGACAGATTTCACAATGACTGAAAAAACAGCATGAACGTTAGGAGTAGGCCTACCTTGGGACTGCACCGGGTTGGTCTAGTGGTGAACTTGTCATCGCAGATCAGCTGATTTCAAAGTCAAGGATTCTAAGGTTCAAATCCTGGTAAAGATAATTACCTTTATATGTTTTATACAGATTTGAATACTAGATCATGGATACCAATCTTCTTTTGGTGGACGGGTTTCGATTAACTTCACATCTCAGGAATGGTTGACCTGAGACTGTACAAGACTACACTTCATTTACATTCATGCACATCATCCTCATTCATCCTCTGAAGTAATACCGTATGGTGGTTCGGGAGGCTAAACAGAAAAAGAAAGGCTTACCTGGAGTTCACCTATTTCATCATCACTACCTTCATTTTCACTACAATTGTCCAAAATAGCATTTTCTTGATGACTGTCTTCAAAATTATAATCAGGATCTTCATTACTATTATCATTGAACTCATTTTCAATGTTAGAATCAATTGAAAACCTACTAGAATGACTGGTAGGTGCCATGTTGACTCACGGAATACACAACCTCACATCAAGAGTGTAATTAAGTGTAAAACAATCTATTTTCGATTCTGTCAATATTGAATGTCTATAATACATGGGTTTTATGATCTTGCAAACAGATCAGTTCATTTTTTAATCTGTGCGTAGCCGCGGTTAGTTTAAAAATGTCGAGCCATACTCAACAAAGGAATGTTACATGTAAATTTTATTGTCAAGTTTTACTCTACAAAGGAGCAGTACTGGTAAATTACAGTGCTGAACTGTATTTGACAAAAGAGTTCAGAGGGTTAATTTTTAATTTACCCTGTGTTTTTGTGCCATTCGGGTTTTAACAATGAGTGATTCTGTTGTGAAACATAAACCGGGAAAATCCTTAAGTAGTTAAAAAAAAAAAAGAAATAATCAGCAACGTGTATATAACCTTAAAACAAGATAATCCTAAAACTGCAGTCAGAGACATTGTCTGGAAAGCAAGTAGTGCAATAGGTGTTAGCAAAAGAACAATTTTTAATATAATAAATAAACACAAAACATTAAATTAAGTAAACATGTTAGCCGTAAAAAAACTCAAATGCATATGAAAACAATTGAAAAATTGGATGATTTTACTAAAACCACTATTAGAAAAAGAGTTCATTCAGTTTATTTCAATAACAAGCTTCCTATCTTGAACAAATTATTAAATGCCATGAATACTGATTCTGAACTGTCAAATTTTTCTAGAAGTACATTACATCATGTTTTAAAATCAATGTATTTTCGTTTCCAGAAAAAATAATTCTTTAATAACTGAACACGAAGATATTATTTCTTGGTATAGGGAATATTTAAGAGAAATTAAGCGATTTTGCGAAGGCAGTTTATTATCTAGATGAAACTTAGGTTAATGTGAGACATGTATGCGTGGATAAAAAAATAAACTTTACAAAAGACGCTTTTAGGGAAGTTTTTCACAACTGAAGTGAAAACTCCGGCTAGAAAAGGTAAATGATTAATATTAATGCATGTAGGAAGTGAAAATGGGTTTTTGAACAGTGGTTTATGGTTATTTGAATCCAGATCTTCCTAAGAGTATCACAGTGAAATGAATAGTGATAATTTTATGCAGTGGTTTAAAAAAAATTGTTAACATTGTTGTTAAATGATCTTTCACAGTAATGGATAATGCACTGTACCATTGCCTGAAAACTAAAAAAAATTCCAAACTGTTCCACCTTAAAATTGGAAATTTCATAAGGGTTAAAATAGAAAAAGATTGTGCATACCAAAGACTTGTCAAAAGTAGAACTTATAAGATTAGTAAAATCAGTTAAACAAAAATATTTTCATTATAAAGTAGATGAAATATCAAAACAAAAAAATTGTGTTGCGTTGCATCTTCCTCAATACCATTACAATTTTCACCTGATTAAATTGATATGGGCACAAGTCAAAGGTTACATTGGGAGTAATAACACAACATTTAAGTGAAGTAAAAAATTTATTGATAAAAGGTGTTAATAGAGAAGATGCTAATATTTGGAAAAATTGTATTCAACATGTAATTAAAGAAGAAAAAAGCACCGGAAGCCAACTGTTTGTGTGAAAATAATATTGAAGGTATTGTGATAAATTTGTGACAACAGTTCAACAAACAGCTTATTGGGTTTTGAATAAATACATTGAGGTAGCAAATACTTTTTTCTGTTGTACTTGTTGAAATTTTAATATAGCGGTAATGTAGTTTTTTTAAATTCTTATTTTTAAGATAAATATATCATTTTATCAAATTTTCTTATTTTCATATTACAAGTTAGTAGATTTCACGAGAAAGCTACCTATTGTGATGGGTACCACGGTTCGACTTCCAGAAAATTTTGACATATCTTCATGCTTCATATCCCTGAGATCCCAAAACCACCATCAGTTCAAAAGTTTATATATACATTTATATATATCAAAGACCAAAGTATAAAAAGTTTACCACCAAGAGTACAGAATTCAAAAATGCATCTTACCTTCTGCTTGTTATATAAAAGAGCTTTCAAAGGTTTCCCTCAGCATCAGTTAATAAAACATATTCTTTTTAAAAATCACACATTAAAAATTTAAAACTTAAAATTATAAACATATAAAAATATGTAGTTATAAAAGTTAAAAAGATTAAAAGTTTTTATTATATGTCTATAAATATATTTTGCTTTCTTGTAAACTTGATAACTGCGTAATTTTGCACCAGTCACTTTCAAATTGATATATAAAATATAACAATCCAAAATTTCAGTCAAGTTCATTAATGGGTGGAAACCATGGGAGTGGAAATGGGGGGGAGGTCTTTTTCGAAAAATATCACTATAATTTTCTTATTAAGTAAAATATTTATTCGTTTAAAGTTCCTACTATCTTTGGATAAGGGCCTAAAACTTATATAAGTAAAGTTTTTTGATATCGCCAACCATTGGCTCAGGAGTGGAAAAAATGGGGTTTCGAAGACAAAAAACTTCATACCTCCCTTAGTAGGCACTGTATCAAATCGGTTTAAAGCGGTCCTTAGTCCTGTAAACATTACCTAAAAATTTTGTTGGAAACAATTTTTGATATGACCAACCCTTTAGGTAAGGGATGACCAAAATATTGCTGGAATTGTAAGAAGATGGAGCTTGTATGCAGAACATGTGAAACTTTTTTCACATGCAACCATTGTTATATTGAGAAAATTTTAAGTTTTTTTTAACTTTAATGTGGAAATCTTTTTTATCCCGTACTTAGCACTAGTGAAATCTACCTCCACCTTCTGGCGTGCGGAAAGAGATTTTTTTTACTTCATTTTTATATTAAAAGTAAAGAGATGTGTTTTTTTCTCAGTTGGACCTAAATTAGATTAAATTAGAATCATCATACTGTTATGTTTTGGTTTGGGCTTGCTTTCATGAAACAAATTATAGTTAATAACAAACCTAACAATTCATGTATGTAAATTGCTTATTAATTTAATATTTATAAGTTCTCGAAAACTTGACTACAATTCAAACAATTTATATACACACAGAATAGATTATTGTTTAAGGTTAATAATCTTGACTCATATTTATCCTAAATTTACAGTTATTCATTAAAAAAGAAGTCTGTGGACACATCCAATTTTTAGAGTAAAATATTGCTTACTCGTCTGATAGACGTGAACCATTCCAACGATGTCATAAATAAATGTGAAGAAAAAAGAACAAATTGTTAAATATTGCTAATTCTATTAATTTCTTCTTAATGTAATGTTACTAATATAGCACTAGGGGGCTGTGCCTTCTTGCCGCTTCACAGCCAGCATTTAAGCATTTTTTTACAATGTCATAATATAGGGAGAACCAATATTCATTCATATTTTGATTCAGAGTTACAGAAAAATTTTGGGCGAGACCTCATTAGGTGTGACTTGATTATCCAAGTGTTTTAAGCCATTGCCCGTTCCAGTAGATCTATTAGGTCTTGAATTATTGTAGATTTTGCGTTTCCAGCATTTTTCTTACCATTTTATAATATAGGGAGGATTAAGTATTTTATGCCGCTGTTCTTACGAAGATTTTATCATGGTTTCTCCTGATGCATCCAAGCAAATGCTGGAGCAGTTCCTTTCATTTTATATCGGTCTAAATAATTTTTATTAAATAATAAAAACATTACAATACCAAAGAAAACAAAATGAAGCAAAATAATGACAAAAAATTCAACTAACGACTGTATAATAAATTGTATTGTGTACTATTAACAGTAAAATTATTTACATTAACATTTATTCTATAGTTATTTATTTTTATAAAATGTTTTTTTTTAACAAAACGTAAAAAAAATAATTATAGTAAATGTTAATGTAAACAACATACTGTTTATAATATACAATACAATTTAGCGTACTAATGAGTTTGCTAATTTGTTGCATTTTGCCAAGAAGTGCTTCATTCAAAATAAAAATGTGAGCATATTTAGTAAACAAACCAATGCACCGTGTTTCTTGCTATAAGGGATAATTAAAGTCTCCTTATATGCTAAACTATTTTAAAGCAAATGAAATAACTTTTTTTGTTACAGAGAATTCTAACAACAGAATTTGTAAATGGAATTAAAATAAATGACAAAGATGAATTATTGAAAAATGGATTTTCACTTGCTGACATTGATTTAAAATTATTTCGTACGTTTGCTGAACAAATATTTCATACTGGTTTTGTTCATGCCGATCCTCATGCAGGAAATGGTTAGTAATAATTTAATATACATATTTCAGATATGTTATGGGTAATTAGATTAAATTTATAGCTGCAGTTTTATGAATGTATGTGTGTGTGTATGTGTGTACACACGTGCATGTGTAAATAAACCACCTAGTATATTATCTTAATATTCCATACTAGGTGGTTTATTTAATAGAATTTACAATAGAAATGAAACTAGTAAATCTGTTAATTATCGTGTAACTGTTAAAATTACATGTAACTCCCTATCTAAATAATTACTTTGCTTAACCATAAACCTGAAGAATCTTGCAAAACTTTCTAATTAAACTGTATAACTGCAAATAACCACTTATTTTTTATAACATCTTTTAAAAAAGTTGTGTTAGAACACTGAAATTGTACTTTTAAGAAAAAAAGTTGAAAGAAATTGTACTTTTATATCTAATTTACCATAATTCCTAAAGATTTTCTTTTAATAAGTTGACCTATAACAGTAGTCCCTAAAAAGAATAAGGTTTAATATGATTTTAACAAAAATTTTTTTCCGTGTAGGTATATGTAAGATGTAACTTTTGAAATGTAATAACAGATTCTGCAGCCTACATGATTAAAAACAATACCTGAGTGAAGCTAAGTTACTATAATAATCTTGTAAGTTGTAAGTTTATAATAATATTGCATCACAGTTGGATTCTTGTATTTAGATCAGTTATGTCCAACTCAAAATTGTTACCGGTATGTTACCAGGAATGTGATGTGAGCTGCGCGTCACATAGACAAGATGGATAAATGGTTGGCCACCTGTTATAAGTAAATTGTTTAACCTTCTCCCATCACAATGATCCATGCTTGATTAGCGCTCCGCGAAAATATGTTGGTATCTGATTGCCTCCCTTCATAGTCATAGCTGATGTTCTTTAAGAATTTTAAAGTAGTTAGGAGACAGAAAATAATTATTTGGTTTTTTTTTAATGAATTATATATTTTTACTTTTATGTTTTGCAGTTCTGGTTCGTAAAGATAAATATAATAAGGCACAGCTTATAATACTTGATCATGGTCTTTATGAAACTGTTCCTGCTAATGTACGTAAATCTTTATGTTCCCTTTGGAAGTCAATTATATTGAACAATCATTGCGATATGAAGAAGTATTCTTTAGAACTTGGAGTAGCCGGTAAGTATTCTTTTTTTGTCATCTTTCTGCGTAATATACTTTAAATATTATTATATATAAAATGTATGAAGCATATTTATTAATTGAATTTTTTTAACAGTGAGAAATATTTTCTATACTTTTTTTAATTCATAATTTTTTAATGTTTTAGTCAGGTTATTCTCTGATTGTCAAACATACAATTTCATATTAACAGTGAATGATTTTGATTGGTCAGTTTTGCTAGGCACTGGAAAATTTGTGACTGTCCTTTCTTGATAATTATTGAACTTAATAAGTGTAGAACTGTAAGCATACTTATTTAATATTTTGATGTAGGCTTTTTCTTAGTTCTCTTATTTTAATTCCATTACTTAGTAGTAAATTTTTCTGTTCGTTTGTGATTTTTAGATTGCTAGCTGAAAATAAATTTGGGAAAAGTGTCCATATTCTTTACGTTTATTTAAAGTTATTGAAAGAATAATGTATCAAAACAATTTGAATATGTACTTTAGTATAGAATAATATCAGTAGATAATAAAACATGTAAGCCATGTTTTAGCATCACTAAGTCTATTACTTTCATAGCAGTGTTGTTCCTGCCGTAATAAAATCATGCTGTTGAAAAAAACTTGATTTTGCTTTCTTAATTTTAACATGTTATTTTTTCCCCCTTTATATGTTTCTTCTTATCTGCTTCTATGTAAAAAAAAAATATGTTTATAGGATTATTTAAAGTTTATTATAAAGTTTTATAAAGTATTATAAAGTTATTTAAATATATAGGAGTACTTAAAGAATTGCTTATTTACTAAGCTTGTGAAAACAAAGATTGGTGGAATCTGTTTAAGTGATTATATCGTGAATGAAATTTGTTACTATTTGTTAGTGGACCCTAATTCAGTCTGGTGGCAAAGTTTACTTCATGTAGATATTTTGGAGTGTTTTAATTGTTATTTTATTGAAAAATATTTGGTTTACTATTAAAGTACATTCTATATTTCAGATCAGTTTATTGTTGATCTTTATACATCCATTGCACTAGGATTGAAAGTTTGCCTTTTAAATTATATTGGTAGAATTGGGAATTAAAATTTGAACTAGGGAAAAAATGGATTTGTATAGGGATAATAAAAATTATAATTTCAGATTATGTGATAGTAATTGTGATGTAATATGTTGTTAATATTTTGAATAATTGCTGCAAATAGATGAGATTCAATGAAGTTTATCAATTTTTACTTTCCTGTCTAGATAGCACTGCAGCTCAAGAAGGGAAAGTAATGTAATCGGTTCGATGTGAGCATATGCGGTTTTCCCCAGAGCTTGACTTTTTAAGACCTAAGGAACCTAAAAAAAACCATCTGGAACTTTTCCAGATGTTAAACCAGATGTATGTACGTGTGTACAGTGTTGGCCTCTAAATCACTTTATATTTTACTGACCCAGTTTTGATTAAACTTTGTCAGATTGCTTCTATATATGGGGCATTAATGACATTAAATTTTTAACTTAAAAAGTCAAGGGAATGAGGCTGTAGAGCAAGGTCACCCTCCGTATCTTGAGATTTTTCCTAATTAAGGTCATATATTTTTAGGTATATTTGTGTAATGATTAAAATATAACAATATTTGAAAAAAATTTTTTGAAAAATCACACTCATTCCAAAAAGAAGGCTCTAAACTTTGAAGCTTTGTTGTGATCGATCAGTATGATGGATGTTTCATTGTGGTTTCTTTTATTGTCATCTAATTACACATATAAATTAATCTTTACTAATTTGAGAGCCTCACACCTTACAAAGCAGCTGGACCCAACCAAAAGCCATGCATTTTTCTTCTTTCCCATTTTTATTGTTATCAAAACTGCTTTAAAAAAAGATTTTTTATAAAATTGAACTTTGACTCCCGTTTTGGGGTTCGCACAAAAAGTAACAAACATAGTCGTGTGTGGTATCAGTTTATACATTTTCAAGGGCACTAAAAACAATTTTAATATTTAAAGTTGTTGAAATAGAAGCTTTTTTTCAATATGTCATTAATGTGTTAATTATATTTTATTTATAAGTAGTGGTGTGATGGGAAAGTCCTACAACTTTATTGTCAGTTTTTTCATTTATCCACGTACATACATTTTTAATATCACACTCATCTGAATGTCTGTTAATAAAAGCTACATTGTTTTGCCTCGCTTATACTCTGCCAGATAAAATTTAAACACAACTGACTGATGGATGTTCTGGAATTGTATGTGAACTCCATATACATGCTTGTGAACACTACACATACACATACATGTGCATTGTAGAGTTATTTGTGTTACATATTCTGTTTTTTTTAATTTATTGATTTTTCTAGAATGTGAAATGTTTTTCAAGTTATTTTTGACAAGGTATGCCAGTGTTTTTGAATTGTATGGATTGAAGCTGTATAAATATCATGAAAACTTTATTACATATGGAATGTTGATATAAGTGGCTTTGTTTAAATGTATATTTTGTTTTGTGCTTAGTTATTTATCAGAACTTATCCTTTATGAAAGTAATTGTGAACGTAGCATTCACAACGTTCTCGCAAAGTTCTTTTATCATCTAGTCTGCTTCTATCCATCTTAACATTTTTAGTGTTGTTTATATATTAACTTAAATGTGTATTCTGCTTCTGTTTCCTCGTTCATATATGTGAATGTAACTTTTTTTTTAAGGTGAGATTTTATTAATTATTTTTTTGTAAATTTGTTACAGATTTTTACTATTATTCATATTTATCTTATTTCAGATTAAATAAACATTTTTAGAGATTTATTTGTATAATTCCGCTTTTTTAGTAACTTTTTTTTTGATAAAAAATTTCTTTTTTTACAATTTTTATTTATTAAATTGATATTTTTTTTATAAGTATTATTGTCTTTATGGTTTCATTAAAAATATCTTTTGAACTTTTTAAATGAAATAGTATTTTTTTACTATATTAATTTTTGTTTGTGAAATAAAAAAGAAATATTTCCACTGTTAGAGGGAAATCATACACATTTTCGGTAATTGGGGAAATGGATGTTTTCCAGAATCTGATTATCGTCTGTTTTGCATTGCACTCGTTCAGCGATACATTCCTGATCCTAAACAGAAAGGCCTTGATGCATTCAAGCTGTTTTTCGCCAAAAGAGGTCCTGCTCGTGCTATGCAGGCACTTCCAAAAAAAGAAAAAGAAATGTTACATCAGAATATGGTGGATATTCATGAAAGGATGTTAGTGGTTTTCAGAGCAATACCAAGCAAACTAATGCTTGTAACTAGGTACTATTGAAATTTATTTGTTTTTAAAGCTCTATGTATACAACATTAATTTATAATATTTTTATTATACAAATTTTTAATTTAATATCCTATTATAATTAATTTTAACAGCCCTATTATATTTCGTAATGTAGCAAAAGAAATATAATGATTATCATAGATTAGGTAGAATTTTGTTTCCTTTGTTCATCCTCATTTTTACAGTCTCCAGTCATTTATTCCTGTAGCTCTATTGTTTGTGATATTAACATACTGTAGTTATTGGGTTTGAATTTTTTTTAATGTTTCATTTCATTCATTTAATTTTCCTTTGTGTCAGATTAGCATGGATGGTCGGTTAAGTGCTTGTCCTCCCTTGTGGAAAATTATTAGTTTACGGCCAGGCTGAATAAGCTCTATTTTAAAGCTAAATGGTTCCTTGATATTGCTCCCTCCTTGGTCACTATTCTGTTATATGGTTCTAATCTATAATACATCCTTGCCTGGTGTTCTATGGATGTAATAACCTACAAGTATACTCATTAAAAGAAATTTGCCTGCAGCATTATATATCTGATGACTTGAGGATATCTAATGGATTAAGTCAGTCTAATTTTCCTAATTAATAAATGATGGTTCTTTATCTTTTATTGTAACATTAAAGAAGTACATGACTATTTATAGTTAATGTACTTCATGTATTATCAAACATAATTTTATACTCTCCACAAAAAAAGTATTTCTACTGGTCTTTGGGTTAAAATAGTACCAGTTCACTGGGACAAAATTGATGAAAACCTGGATAAATCAGAGACTGTCAGAAGAACATTTTAACAATATGGAAGTAGAAAAAGTATATTAAAAACAGAAATGTTACGTAAGTTTGTTTAGTTATATAAATATTGAGTGTTGTAAATGCAGTACACAAATCCTTTATCTATAGTTGTAGTATTATGGGTTTAATTTATCCATGATTTACTATAGTTCTAAAGTAATGGGTAATGAAGTATTCAAAATGTTTATTCTTGTAATGCCTAATATTATACTTATATGTAGGACAGGTTAGTGAAAAAGATCACTTGTGAATATGCAGACTATTGTAGACGTTCTTATCAATAGATGTAATTTGGGATAAAAATGTACAATTTGTTTCTGTATAGCATTTAAAAACTTTTTATTTGATTTAATGATATAAAGATATGATGTAATAACCATGGAAATCATGTTTTACAATGTGTGATCAAAACTACTTTCTTATTTTTGTAAACAGTGAAGTACAGTGAAATATTATGTACATATTTGTTTGCTTATTCATTTCCATTATTTCTACCATGTGTTGTTTGTATTTTTTCCATGACTGATTATTTTTTCAACTTGTTGATTAGGCACATGTTCTATTTCCAAATAAAAAGAAAAAAACAAGAGGCAGTGGATTTGTGCAAAGTTATTCTAAAAATTAGCTAGTCGTTCAGATAAATCTGTAGCAAGTTATATTGACTTTATTAATAAAGAATTATTTTGTGTGGGCATTCATTATTGTTAAAAACATGTTAGGAATGATTATGGAAACGACAAGAATAGTGAACATTCTGGTAGTTCTACAATGAAAAAATTGAAGAAATGCAGGTTAATCAAAAGAACAGTATTATTAGGAGATAGCTTGTTGAAGTATTAAAAACATTGTTATAGACTTATAAAGTAGTTGTATCTTCCACTGCAATTACTATATCTTACATTGAATTACTGAAAACTAATAACAATGTATAAGTCTCTGAAATGACCATAATAGTGCTGGCTGTGATGATGATTGTGTTGCAAGAAGTAAATGCATTGTGTGTCACCACATTGCGTATTAATTACCTAAAAATATCATCTAATCTACTTCTTCAGACACTAAATTAACTCCTTAAAGGTTCTTTTTTTTAATAGAAAACCTTGTTATTATGCCCATAAATTTTCACCAAAACCTTTGTCATTATGCCCTTTTTTAAATATTTATGTTCTTTGTGTTTAATTAGAAGGAATTGATATATTTTAAGATCTTATTTAGATACTTTTACTATCTTAAATGTAAAAATAAAATATATGTACTACTTACTCAACATGATGATAAGGACTGAAGGTTTATTAAAATAGTTTATACAACACATTTTACTACTAACACATTAGATTAGATAACACTCAGAAGTTTCTTTATAAGTCTACCACTAATAATAAATAAAAGTTTATTTTTATAGTACACAAGATAATAATGAAAGTTAGGTTATAACAAACAATAACACTACTATTATTTTGTGTCGCAATCACTCCACTAATCCGAACACCAACAAGTAAAGAAGTGAAAATATATTAAATAGTTGTTCATCTATCACCTAGGTGATAGATGTATGTGAACAATTTTTATGTTTTTTTGTGTTTTATATTTTCTTAACTACTGATAAATTTATTTTAAGGATATGTTTTTAATAATTGTCCATTGTACCCATTTTGATAATGTTTGGCAAAATTTCAGAAATGGTTTATGTTTTTAAGTTCTTTGTATTGTAAGTCCCATTGTTCTTTCAAGGTTTTAATTTTCTATGACAAGTTTGTTTTTCATAATAATCAGTTCGACCAGACTGGTCTTTTGACTTTGTCACTATTACAGATCAGAGTGAGAAAGGTATTTTTAACTTAGAACAACGACTAATGACCATATTAGTCAATGCACGCATCCAAAAAAGTAATATTAAAAAAATTAATTATGTATTATTTAGTAGTAGAAAACACTAAGAGGAATGTGTTGGCAGGACTGTTTTAATATCTGTTCTGTTTTTAAAATAGCTGATGAACATTTTTAACTTCTAGTTTCTACATTCATTAAGTTATAGCATGATGAAAATATAGAAAATGTTGTAAGACTTGCTGTATTTGTCTGACAAGAGAAAAATTTTCCATTTTTGTTGTAATTTCAATCAGTAGTTCTACTTTTTGTAGGTCTATAAAGGATAGATAATATTTTTTTATATTTATCACATTTATTACTCAATTCATCATATTTTGGAAATTTCATGTTTTATATCTCTCATATCGCATTTATCATATTTTTCGCTCAAAAACTAAAAAGTTTTGAGTGTAAGTTTGAGGGTTTAATGAGGGCTCTTAGAACATAAACATGTAAAAAAAGTGAAACAATAAATTACATCATTACACGTAATATTTACAATTCAAGTACAATAGTATCAATACCAGGTGAAGGTGCATTTTCAAGGAGAGCAACAGATCGGATTATATTCTGATGAGAAATACTAAGCAATACTAGATATTCATTCCTAGTAGCACATTGTGTTTGTTGTTGGCATTCTATTTGTTTCAGTGCTACTTTTTGACCTGTACCACTATCACGAGCCTCTTCAATGCAACTGTTACGACCTCTGCCAAAAAATTAAATAACCTAACTATAAATAAAGAGTAAAAGAATATAGTTTTTACTAGATTATAACTTAAAGTATCCACTTAGTTCAGGAAATATCAAGATTTAAATATCACATTTAAGGAAATATCAAAAGCTTACTCTTAATTGTTAACTCTTAAATAATTGTTAGTTGATTGACAATGAAAAAAAATAAAAGTTTCATGTTTGAGTATTATGAGATTATATAATTGAAATATTATGAAAAAATTGCATTCTTAGATAAAAAATTCCAAGAATCAAATAGGATTACTGGCAACGATGACAAGAGAGAGACATAACTTAAATAATAAAATTGAAGGTATTGGGGTGCTCGGCTTCGAGTTACAATAATAAATTAAATAATTATGGGATAAACAAACTAGAGGTAAATATTCTGATTATGAATTATGGAGAGTCAAAGAAGTAAAGTGTCACCAATGGAGATATAAAACAAAATCAAACAGCAACAGTAGGTTGGATATTGTTATAAGTAATATTCTCCAATTCTTGATATACTTTGGTTTTTAAAACTAAGTAGTTGATATTTTTAAAATCAATACTCATTTTTAAAATTTTAACTTAAGATGAACACTGCATTAATAATGTTACATACAGTTGTGTATTAATATTTTTAAATGATTTTTGTATTCTAATTTAAAAATATACGATATAATAAGGGTTTAACCATATTATTTAAAGTTCAAATTTTCATACATTACAGCTTCATGCATTTTATAAATAAACAAATCCATATTAGTTTATAAAAAAAAAAATAAAAAATTAAATAACAATTGTAAAATAAAATCCATGATCAGCAGAACCATGAAAGCTAATTAAACCATAAAAAGGAATTCTATATTACTTTTTTAATAAAATACCAGTGACTATGTTTGGTTGCTTTTCATACTTTTCAAAATTTTCTGTAAGCAGGCAGGAATTTTACATTCAGATGCTTATCTAAAGCAAATTTACGGAAGATAAGTAATTCTATAAAATAAATAATTTATTTTTAATTTAAATAAGTAAAAATAGACTGGTAGGCAGGTTAATTAAAACTAAATAACATTTATAATTTAGGAAATTGTGGTTACCAAGTTTACATAAAATTGCATTGTTTGAGCACTCAATATCAATTGCATCTAATAAGAAGTGGCAAAGCAAGCTGGTTTAAGCCTGATCATTGGAAATTATAAGAATGGATTGGTTTTACAAATAACAAGAGAATCCTATATTTCTACAGTCAAAATTATTCCACTATTAAATTTTTTAAACCTTCCTTGAAATTTTTAACACCTATAAATGTTACAATGCATATCTTACTTTAGTCTTCTGACAATAATTTTAAAGATCCATTTTTAATACTTTGAATATAAAGTTTTAAATTGTAATTAAAAGTGTATTACATGCATGTTGGTAGTTATTCTGGTGTCAGACTTGTGATGATTGACTAGTAATGGTAAGCTGGAGCTTGGAACTGTAATTAGAAGTAAGAAAAGGAAATCTTTTTAAGTTAAGCTGCAGAAGAAGGTTCCTAAGATTATGATATAGGATTTCATACAAACAGCAGGCATAAGTAATAATTAGTAGGTAAATCAATCCAAACTCTGAGTATAAGTTAAACAAACATCACAGTAATCTACTACTAACAAGCTGTATGTTTCTGTAAACAATTTTCCAAATTTTACATAAAATTTCACTTTAACATGTCGTTCATATAAATTACTCATTGTAAAAATGGAAAAACGATCTAAACAATATTTAAATGGTTACAGTATATGAACTCCATAACATGCATTGAAACTCTTAAAGGAATATGCTGTTTAATTTCACCATACAGTGGTACCAACCTCGCATGACAGTAAAATTCATGTAGTCATGCAACTCAAATTTTGTATACTATAGTTTGATCTTGTAAGACAAAAACAAATCAGTAAAGGTGAATAAAATTCCTTATTAATTACTGCAAAAAGTAACCCTTATACCAAAGTGTGTAATACTATTTTCTTTAAGAAAATTCAAGCATTTATCAACTGAGTAAAAAGTACTTGAAGAATTGCTATATCAACAGTTTCATTTTAACTGCTTTATTGTTTGTAACAAGTGTGACCAGGGAAAAAATAAATAAATGACAAAATACTTACCTGAGAAGGATATAAAGAACAACAACTGCACTCCATATATCAGCTGCATTTGAAACTTGTGGAGGAAAATGTAATAACTCAGGGGCAGTAAATTCTAAATCTTTTGTAACTCAATATAAACAATGTTTATCTTTATTACAATCAGCAGAACCAAAATCAACAATCTTCAGAAGCGGATTATTTTCATTCTCTGAAATTTCCACCATCAGATTCTCAGGCTAAAACAAACAATTTTTTTTGTTTTAAATTTCATTTAATATATAAAATAAAATAATAATAAGTCCTTCACTTTTTTTAGTTTACTTTTTGTTTCATTGGAGTTTCACCGTTTCTGGATGAATCTGTTGAGGAAACTACTGCCCATATTCTAAATCAAGATTTTAGTTTTCCTGAGGAATATTTTTCTCATATAACTGAAAGTGCTAAAGAATTGATTTGTAGTATTCTTACTTTAGATATACCAACTCGATTAACCCCTTTGGAATCATTGCAATCTTCCTGGATTAAGCAAGTAAGTATTGAATTATAAATTAATTAATGAACAAATAGAGTAAATATTCTTTGATATCTACTCTACCTCGCTATGATGGAATAATAGCATCCACCTTTTTGACCGAGTTTCTATAATTTGCAGATGAAAATATAAAAAGTTCCAAGTTTAAATCCCAATATTTTTCATACATATAATATAAAATTTCTGTTTCATATCCCCATTTTAAAGCTTATGTGTTAAATTAATGTTGTACAAAACAAATGATGAAGCTTGTTTCAAACCTTTCTGTGGGTTTCTGTGGAAAGGTTTCTGTGAAAGTCTTCCCTGGTTTCATGCAAAATTTTACATTGTATTGTTGCTCCCAAAAAACCCACATTACAAAAATTGTTGCTAACACAAACATATTGTGTTCAAATAACAATAACACGAAAACTAAACAGATATCAACAATCCAAGAACATGTAGTTTCAGAGGTTATGCTGCCAATTGCATGTGACTAAATATCTGTGTTGGCACGTAACTAAAAACGTTGGTTATTTTTTTAACAGACATCGTTCAAAAACTCTCTTCAGCACATGCTGAAGAACTTGCTGTGCAGCAATAAGCTCTGCCATGTAAACAATGGGCATATCTGGCAGTTTCCATGTATCAGCTTCACCATTTGTGTAAATAGAGCTTCCAACACCATATTCAATTTTAGAATAATCAGTATAAATTTTGATATATCCTTCATTGCTATTGATGACTGATGAAAATTCCTATTGAATGATCACTGCTAGTTTCTCTTTTTTTTCATAAGAAAGATCTAATCTTGTTCTTGTAGTGGTAAAAGCCATGGTGTACTTCTCTAGTAGAAAATACTAATGTATTCGTTAAAGCAATTCCATGTTTTGTTGCTAACTCACAATACTGTTTTCTGGCTGGTCTAAAATAGGTAGTGCGATGTAGCTAAAGGATTCCTGTTAAAATGTTTATAAGTGGGTAGGAAAGGCC
Source organism: Lycorma delicatula (assembly GCF_047948215.1). Taxonomy (NCBI): domain Eukaryota; kingdom Metazoa; phylum Arthropoda; class Insecta; order Hemiptera; family Fulgoridae; genus Lycorma; species Lycorma delicatula. The sequence goes on along the minus strand of NC_134462.1, from coordinate 41,183,551 downwards.
CACACAGTAAGTTCTGTCTTCTTAATGTAATGGCTTCAGCCATTAAACTAGTTACCAGGTTTGTATGGAAAGCACCTATGACATATCTGATTCCATTGTTATATACATTCTTAATCAAACTTTGATTGAACCATTGCTTTATATAGGAGCAGTAATATTTATTTTTCTGAGCCCCAATTGATGTCAATAAACATTTAGGGCTTTCTTGCATTTAACGCTAAAATCCTATATGTGTAATTTCAAGGTAAGGGTTTTTTATATAATAATAGACCAAAAAAGTATATGTTATCTTTGTACCAAATTGAATGATCATTGGTCAAAATAGGACTATGATGAGGAGTTCTCTTCCTGCAGAAGGGTTACATAGTAAAACGTTCTCCAGTGAAGATTTGAATTTTTTTACTCTTTGCAACTTCATTGAGGGCATTTATCATTGCTTGCAATTTATACTTCACCATAACAGTTACTACAACTGCAGATCATCAATGAAGATGCTTCTGCTGATTTCTCCTGGAAAGGCTAATGTAACTGACGGCAATCATAAACAAGGTACTGCTCAACAACGAGCCTCTTGATATGCCGAATTATAAGTATAAATGCTAAATCTTTACAGGAGCTGTAAATCTAGATCTCTACTGAGCTGTTGTTCGATATAGGAAAGTTAGAACATAACTTTTCCAACACTCTTCCTCAGAGATCTAGTCAATCCAACCCGCATACAGGGTTGTGTGCATCGAAGTCCCCCATTATTTGTATGGGTAGAGGAAACTGAGCGATTAATTCCATTATGTCTTCTTCCTTCTTGTAATCTTTACAAGTGCTTCATTCTGATTATGACTGCTTGCGGATTTGTGTTTATTTCAACCGCTTCAGTGGTAGCTCTAGATCTAATCGACACTAACATGGCTACTTCACCACCAACTCTTATATATGGCGGTTGATCTCATGAATATTATATCTTCTTAAGTTGAAATTTACATCTTTGTGGTAATGTGTTTCTTGCAGACATATACAAATTAGTTCCACATCATGTACCAAGATTATGAACCAAGATTATATACATAAAAATGATATAATATTTAATACTATATATATATATATATATATATATATATATATATATATATTACTATATTATTATTTGGGAATTTTTCTTTATTTTTTCAAAAATTTTCATGATATATTGTGTCATCAGGTGAATATACTTGATAATTGATGGATGTTTGTTTTATAGTGCAGAACAAGAACAATGTCATTCTTTACTCAGTCACAAATTAAGATTACTATTTATCAAGATTATTGCTAAATTATAAATGAATAAATTAATTAATGAACAAATAGAGTAAACATTTCTGTCATCAGACTGATTAATACAACTGATGATGGAAAATCAATCTGATATTTAAGAATAATAAATCTTATTGTTATTATTAAACATCTAGTATTGATTTAATGTAATCAATATTATATTTGTAATCATAGTTATATTTTTCTTTAGACATGTTTTAAAACAAGGAACTTTTATATGTTATGTTAGTTATTTACCATAAATATGTATTTAACTGAAGATGATCTTATAAATCCGACTAGATTATTAGTAAACACTGCTCTTCATTATATATATATATCTCAATTTTTGATATCTTTATTTCAGGATTTGTCAAATGTTACAATTCAAACTGCTATTTTCAAACATTTTATTCAACGACGTCAACGACATGGATTAACACAGCATATTTTTCTCTCTTTAAATAATTAAATGAATCAATAAATGTATACTAATTAATAACTACTATAAAAAAATTGTAAATATGTATTTATGTAGCTATATTTTGTGTATATAAAATAGTTTTTTCATTTAATTTTTATTTATTTTACCAATATTTTTACCAAATACTTTTTATCTTAAATTCAAGATTTTCTGGCCTTTCAATCTAACTGTAAATTAAATTTTTTACAGTTAGGTAGGAGTTTAACTGTAAAACTGCAGAACCTGTAGAAACTGTGGTAACTGTTTAAACTGCAGTTAATTTACAGTTCTGCTGTATCACAGCAGACTCTAATTATATTCATACATTGAGATATATCCATGCATTGCAATAATTTTTAAGTCTTTTTTCTCACTGATTTCTTTATGATAGTTATAAATAAATAAATATATATATATATAGTTTTTTTTTTGAAGGTTATAAATATATTTATTCAAGCTTTCATTTCCTGTCTTTCATTTTGCAAAACATGTTGATTTGTGACCAATGTTTTATTTTTATAAATGTATATTAAAAAAGTTGTTTTGACAATTTGATAGCTTTATCAAATGTACTTTTACTACAAATAAATTTTTCTTACCATGATTCAATAAACAGATCAAACAAAAAAATAATGAATAAATTTGCCTTTTATAATATTTTTCTTTTGATTTAAAATTTACTAATCAGATATATGAAATTAGTTTGCATGTTTGTCTTTATGTCTTTTGTTTTTTATTACTTAAAAATAATGACAGTACTTACTATTACTCTCATAATAATGATATAATATAGTACATATTGTCAGTATACTATATTTAATATTATATCATACTGCTACAATATTAAATAAATATGACATCAGAATTTATTTCTTATAATAAAGAATTATTTACAGAAATAAGTTTTTTTACTTGTGTATAAACTGAAATCTCTTTATAAAACTTTTAAAAATAAATTATAGGGAAATTTTTACAGTAAGTTGTGCAGCAAGTAATATATAGTATAAAAAAGAAACAAACAGATGAAGACAGATTATGTCAGATGAGGGCAAGTATCAGATTATGTATTCACATAAATTAGAGAGAATACATAAAGAGGTTTTTGTTCAAACTAGTTTGAACAAAGATCATTGTTTATCAACTTTTTTATACACAATTTTACATAATTATATTCTGCTTTTACACAATTTTTTTACATTACCAAAAATAAATTTGCCAAACTATTTAGGTGGGAAATCCATGAACGACATGGTCCAAGCTTAACAGATATTACATTACTTCCCTAATAAAGGAATGATGCATATCATTTACTGTTATTGGTTAATAATGAAAAAAATGCAGTCTGTCGTGTTTTTTGATGGATTGTTTCTTTAGTGAATTGTTTTAATAAATTTAAACAAAATTACTCAATGATATGTGTTACTATGTGATATGTATAATAATACATTATATATATATATATATATCACATCAGGAGAATGTTCTACTCCACAAAATAAAAAACAGAGCTGCCCCAGAATTTGCCTGGATGGATCAAGGGAAACCACATTAAAATCTAGATCAGAGCAATACCACAAAGTACAAGTGGCACAAGTACTAATAGCAAAAAAAAAAGGTAGAAATGGTTGAATTCCATATTAACAATTAAAAATAATAAATACATGAAATAACAGGGAATTAAATGTATGAAATTATCCACTAAAATAACTACCAAATAAATAACAATCCAATCGTTAATGAAAATAATTTGAGCTTATATTATTTTTACACATATTCAACAGGATAAAAAAAATTCAGATTTAAAAAAAATTATTTTGATTACTTATTTTTTATAGAGATAACTAATTGAGGAGGTCAGCATACTGCAACAGTTGTTCCAAAATTGACTTTTGTCTACAATCAAAATTAACCAATTAGTATATGCAGCCTCTCTAGTAAATTTGTGTATACCTAAATGCTGTTATTCAGTTTAATGTGAATACATGTTTTTTATTTGAGGACATGTAAATACAAAAAAAATTACAGTTGATGATAAAACATGGAATAACAATGTAGTTCCTGCAAATTGACTGGGTAGTAAGGTTAGTATTCATTGCAGGACACATTGCCACCAAGATAGTGGGTTGCTCATTCTTTATGAACACTCCTTCTGCTCACAAAGGGAAGGACTAATTCCTTCCCTTTGTGAGCAGAAGGAGTGTTAACTATGAGTATAACTATCCTTCCCTTTGGATAGTTATACAGAATGAAAGTAGTATTCATTATTGGTCAATAATTCTACATTACAAGTAAGATACATGATGTACAAATTGACTTTCCTGTAGATCATAACATGCCATCTCCAAAAGAAAGACTGAGAGTATGAGTATGAGTAGAGGAGGCTTACACTTTCCTAAGATAGATCCTTGTCCATTCCCAGAATTCTGTGGTGTATAGTAGAACCGAAAAAAAACTACAAAGGCCAGTAGAAAAGTTTTAATGATTTTACTTTTTTATAATCCTTTGAAACCAGTCTTCAAAATACTCTGCCATGTTTCATTGAAGATCTGGGCACACTCATCATCCCAAGCCCTTAGGAGGTTATCATCACTCGTAAAATGCCTTCCTTTCAGTCTGTTCTATTCCAGTGCTCCCCAAATACTCGGAGCAAACTTTGGAGCTCTGCACTGGAGCAATATCATCATGATGAAGAAACCATGTCTCTATCCTTGAGTTTAGATGCAGCATCTTACAGCTGGGACAACTCTAGGCATCTAAAGTTGTCCCAGTTCTAAGATATACAACTTCAGGCTTATAAACCGCAGGCTTTCCTTGATAAACAACTTCTCTCTAACTATCCTCTGAGTTTCCAACAAAACGTGCTTTAAAATTCATCTCACACTAAAAAATATGGTCATCAGTCTCTTCCTCACTGATCTGGATTTTTGAACAGCCATAGGGAGGAGTCTCCCCATCATCAAATGTGATTGTACTAAGGTGATTTTTAACACTAGTTAAAAAGTTTTACAGCAGAAATTGAAAACTGTGGTTGGTTATGAAATTATAATATTTAATTATTATTTAAGTTAATTATAATATTATTATAAATAATAATACATAAAAAAAGAATTTTAAAAATTTAAAACTAATTTATTACCGAATGCTCACACAATACGTATAGCATTGCAGCTGATCAATTATTGTCAAGTTGCATCTTCACCCATTCATATATATATATATATGAATGTGTAATATATGTATGTGTGTGCATAAATAAAAGGCACAATCTTTTCAGCCAACCATTCATATTTTAATCTACTTATTTATGGTAGTATAAAAAAACACAAATTAAAAATTATCCAACAAAACTAATAATAACTTATTTAATTCATCATTTGTAAAAAAAAAATTTTTCATTGTTTGTTTATAGCGGCATCAAGTGAAACTAAGTGTTCAATAAGTATTTTAAATAGCAAATATTGGATAGCAAATATTGAAACAGGAACATGACAATTAAACTAGTTTCACTGCACACACAATATTCTGGAAGTGATCTCATGTATGCAAAACTGTTAAATTGAGTTCTTCCTACCACTATCACAGGGAAACCTCAACAGTCTTTTGGTGTATTTCTTCCAGTTGAGAAAACCCTTACATCTGAACCCAGATTTAATTGATAATGAATAGTCCTGAACATTGGGAAATATGGAAGTCAGTGATTTATGGACCAATCTACATTTCACGTTTCACAGTTCTGCTGAGAGGAGCCAAATAGGTGGGTGTGACTTAGCTTTGTGTGCCCAATCCTTAGCCACGTTAGGATGACTTGGTGGTGTCTTCTGTTATTTGGGATAAAAGGTAGATTCTTTCCCGGATGCCATGGGCAGACACATCCTGACCCTGATTGGAATGACACCCACCATGTGATGTTTCTGGCCGCCACGCCACCCCTTTTGTACTTAGCCCTCATGGCTTTACTGGAGGTCATCTCCAAAAACCTTAGCGGTATACATACTGCAGTCTCAATGTACTTCTAGCAAAGGTGGACACGTAGAAACAAAACACATCTCAGTTAGTCTTAAAGAAGACTGAATCTGCAAAGATTCAGTTGATTTTAGGTAATTGCAGTCTTGAGTGAAGGAACTGAAATCACCTACACCTACCCAAGAAGGTAAAAAGTGTGTCTGACACATGAACTAAAACTAAAACTTAAACCATAATGTAAATAGTAAAGAGTTAACAAAAACAAAGAAACAATAACAATAAAAAAAGAGACAAAGGAAGCTCAGACAGGACTAAACCTTTTCTGCTATCCTTTCTTTTGTTAGATAAACCATGAATTCCTCAACTACAAACCATTATCGCAGTTATGATAAAAATTCACTGCCCAAACATTTTCACTCGACAAATGATCTCATACACTTCTCATATTTCATGCACTCATATAGCATATGAAAATCGTCATCTAACACCCCTCACTGCAGGCATAAAACCGTATCAACCAGGCCTAATCTCACCAGCTTGCACCGAAAAGCCTCGTGTCCTGAAAGAAACTGTGTGACATACTTGTTTGGGGAAATCCAAGAAGCACGCCGCAAACACCTAGTATCTGGGAAGAGATCATGCGTATACCGCCCGTCTTCTATCACATCCCATCTAGCTTGCCATAAATCAAATCATGCTGCTCGATTTTCAGGATCTTTTCGGAAGTCAACTCATCCAACATCCTAGCAGCATAACGTCTATGCAGCAAGAATTCCTAGCATCAACAATATGGATTGGTTTCACTCCCGCAATCACCCAGATCGCCTCTCATGAAATGGTTCGGTAACCAACCATTACCATCAGCAACATAAGTCATTGGATCCTCAGTAAAATATTCTGCAACTTTGAAGACTGCAAAATATAGACTCGCTAGGTGAAGCTTGGTTCGAGATATTTCGGAAAATTTTATTTATATATAGAATTAACTTATATTACTAAGATATATTAGTTTCCAGAAATGAAGAAAGTCTGCAAAATATGGACTCGCTAGGTGAAAATGGGGTGCCGATTCTTTGGTTCGAATACAAAGGTGTGATAGTAACATGAAACTGGTACTCAGCTAAATCTCCCAGTACATTCTGTACCAGGTACACAAACTAAGCAGTATTAAATTCAGTGTACAGAATCAGTGCAATGAACAACTATTTGCATTGTGATTGGATGGTTTGGTTTGCTTACAGTTCTAATTTTTAAAAACAAAACCAAACCGATTCTGTTTTAGTTCAGTTAGAGTTGAACCTAATTCATATACAACTGCATTTGCTTTCTTCCCACTACTTTAATCCTATTGTACTCATTGTCATCTTTTAATCAGCACATGAAAAACTAGCATTATAAAAAGCTGTGCCCATAGACTAAACATCATTTAATCAAAGAGGCACCATGACTAGGCAAGCACATGTCTGAACTGTATTGTTTGATAAAATGGAAGTGTCAGTACAGTTAATGAGCTAAGAGAATTTAATACAATTGAACCTTGAAACATTGCAAACTGGAACAAACTGATAGAAACAGAACCTTTGGATTTTGTTTCTGTCAGGACAAACAGAAAGAGGCTGTTTATATAAAAATTAAAAACGTTTTCCTCTTGCTAGGTATTTTGGCACCAGTTATTTAGTTTCTACTACTTTGTATCAGAAACATTCAAGTACCTGTTTCTGTTTGTATCAGGAACAGATAAGTGTCTCGATCTATATGTGCGATTATTTACATGATGGATATTGCTACTTCAACTGTTACACTAATTTTACAGAAAAAACAATTCAAATGACTTATCATTACTTTGATTACATTAAACAAGTATCTGATTAATTATTGAAATTAATCAAATAGAATCTAAAATATTGTTATATTTGAGATGTTATTAAGTAGCGCCTTTCAGTAATTTCTATTCCCTCAACACTTTGATTTAGGAGTTGTGTGTTGGCCAGTTAACTATGCCCATCCACAACTACCTTTCAGTACAAGGTAACTTTTCATGTGGAAAATGTGAATTTTCCTACTTTCAAATTTTGATATTAAAATATGCGCAGCAAGAACAACATAACTTAGCCTGTGAAACAAATTTATGAATGAAAGACTTTAAACCACCAGTTGACTCAACAGTCATATTACATAGTCAACTTTTTACTTTTTTTTATGTTGATGGAGGGGAAAGCTCTGCCAGCCACCATCTGCCTGTACAGACGGTAATGTCGTACTCTCAATGACTAAAATCCCTTCTCCTTAATACAGCGATACATCGATACGCCGACTGGCCGCCTCACAGCCTTTGAGGAGCATCGTCGTGGACTTATCCGAGCTAATGGACGACTTATGTTGATGACCCTTTTGCTTGATTATCCTGCATGCTTGAGCGGCTTGAAATTCAACCTTCTTCCAAGAGCTTCTCTTGTCCAGCAGGAGACCATCATCAGCATAAGAAACGGTGCCACACCAGCTGAACAACCTCGGCCTCAGAAGTGAATCAAACTCCACCACTCACAATAACTGACCAACACATTACCCTGCGGGCAACCACTTTACAGTATCTTCCCAAACTCATGGTTGTCCATGTATTTGTTCAAACTAAAAAAACCAGACGCTCGTCACCATACCTTCTTAGGTGGGCAACCCACCAGTTACATTGCATACCGCAACTTATGTTGTGCGAAAAAACCAACCTATTAATTCACCGCCATCATCATTGAAGCCACTATGCCACAAAAGAGACTTAGCATTCACATCCGCACAAACAATGAATCGACTGCCACCTGAGAAACGTAGGATTTTATACCAGACCTCAAAATGAGATCAGCAGTGTCTCTATAATGAAAATATGAACTTGAAAAATACAGTTGTAAGTTCTGATCATCCGCACAGACAACAAAGTGATGATCGTTTGCACTGGGCCAACAGCAGTAGTTAAAAATCTAGAATATATAAGCCCATATTTTCATTAATATTTGATGATGGTATTATTAATAGTATAGTATTTAAAACAAACTTTTATGCCCAGAAATCTGGTATAAGGTACACTCCCACCAATTTTGCTGAAATAAAAACCTTTCTTGGGATCAATCTATTGATGGGAATCAAGAAATCACCTGGCTACAGAGATTATTAGAGTAGTGCATTGATAACTTTGGATGGTTACTAAGTAATCTGCAAATAAATGACAATAGTACTATGTCAATTTGTACTTTCTCAGTTACGATAAACTGTACAACGTAAGGCCTTATTTAGACAGTCTGGAAGAAAATACTAAAAAATGCTTCTTGCCACCAGCTACTGTGTCTGTTGATGATTAAGTTTAAAGTTAAATCCAGCATTAAACAGTATTTACCAAACAAGCCTATAAAAAGGGGGTATAAGGTGTCTCTCCTGGCTGACACAACAGGGTTGATTTTGGCATTTACACTGGAAAAGTTGGAAATATAGTAGTAAAAAATTAGGGGAACAAGTGATTTTAAGAATGATATCTCAGTTATGCAATAAATTTCAAACTGTCTGTTTTGACAACTATTTCAATAGTTTAGATTCTATGGAATTAAGAAGGGATGACATTTTAGTTTGTGAATTGTTAATAAAATAAGAGCAGGAGAAATTTGGCAAAATTTGTAAATGAAAAATGTCTCCATGAGGATGAGTTTGATTGGTGGAAATGAAATGATTTATTAGTAGTATTGTGGAAAGACAAAAGATGTGTTTGTGTCTTATAAAATTTTCACAATGCTGCTGATATTGAAACAGTCCCTAGGTGGGATCGAGATGGTGTTGTTTCGGAAGTATCATGTCCAAAAACATTAAAGATTATAATTTAAACATGAATTTGGTTGACAAATCTGATCAACCGAAGTTAGCGTATGAAATAGATTGTAAAAGCCACAAGCGGTGGCATTATACATTTTTTCACTTCTTAGATGCCAGTGTGGTCAATGCTTAAATATTATATACAAAAATCTGTAAAACCAAAAAAAATCCTAAAAGACTTCTGTCATGAGGTCATTGATGGTCTTATAAGTAACAAGTTAATTGAATTGTTAACAAAGTGATCTGCTGCTTTACCATCAACTGAAATTAAACACACTAAACCTAATATTTCTTCACAACTAAATTCATCAGCTCATCAACCAGAAAGAAGCACTAGAAGATTTTGTGCTTTGTGTAGTGCAAAGGACAAATCTATACAAAGTGACTGGGCATGTAGTACTTGAAATGTTGCATTATGTGGGAAAAAATAAAGACTCCTAACAAACATATCATACTAATAAAGTATCATATTGTAGGAAGACTGGTAGAGCGGGCATGAATAATTATGAAAGTAGTAGAAAATATAATTGGAGGAATCCAGAAAGGAACCCTTTTTGTAAAATATGGGTTCGTTTAATAATCGTCTTTTGTTATACTGCTTACTGACACACAATGTCACGGTACATGGTAGAACACCTGTTCTACCGAGGTGAATCAGTTCTGTCCAGCGAGATGTTGTGACATCAGTTCAGCAAACAGAGGCTGCGAGTTGTGTCAGTTCGGCAGAGTTCTGCGAACCAGTCCAGCGAGAGCATTCTGTGGGGAAGACAGTAAGGGAGCGAATTCCAGTTGAATTAAGTTCGATATGATTAAGGTGATGCCATGAGTAATTCCAGTAAACAAGAAATACTATTGGTGAGATACTGTAAAACTGTAAGTACAACAAATAATGTACCAAATTTCATTCTCAACTGTTAAGGTAGACTGCAATGGTATTTGCAAGTGAACTTTATAGGATTAATTAATACAAGACTAGTGGTTAAAAAGAGTTAAGACTAGCGGTTTCTTTTGTAAACGGGTTTGTATTATAGTTTTCTATTTATCTATTTGGAATAAATTCCTAATGATTATTTTTTTAAACTCTGTCTTGTGTGTAATCTCTATCTACTACTGACATTTATAGCTATTTGATGTGTAATATTATTATTGTTATTCTTCGTTGATTACGTTATGTATTATGCTCTGTTTATGTCATGATTATGTTATGTATTACTTATTATGTATGACTTGTTTTTTATTAACATGTAATGTTATCATCTACTGCTGTTTATTATTACTATTATTTCCTATTGATGATTGTGGTTATATGATTAATATTTGTTTGTTTACTATTTTTTATTAACTGTTTTATTATTGTCACTTATTATTATTGATTTGTCTGGTTATAATTATGAAAATTTTAAATCAATAATCTGAAACTATACAATCATTCTAAACTGTCAATCTCTCAATATCCTGATTGAGCTGCAAACACACGACAATTTGTATAAATTTTCATTAATTAAATTTTTTTTTATTATGTTGCTTTGTAATTATATTAATGATAGGCTATAACATTTTAAATATTAATTGCATTAGGTATTTTACTATACCTAATGTATTAGGTATAGTATTAATAAGCCATTTTGCTTTATTACTTTACAGATTTATTTAGGTAAGTAAATAGTTTTACAAGAAATATGATAGAGGGGTTGTCCCTTATAAACTGTCTGTGTTCATAGTAGTTTTTAGGTTTTGACTATGCTTGTTTTTTACTTTACAAATTATAATAATGATATTAAACAGTTTGTTACTGAACATTTTTATTTTATTGTGTGTACTGAAATTTATTTGTTGATGAACAAATTAGTTTTATGAAGATATAAAAATTACTTTTATGGCATAGTGATCTAAAATGTGAACCTCTTGCTAGCTAATAAATAATTATTCATTTATTTTTTCCTAGTATATTTGTGGTTACTTGGTTAGAAATACTAATAAATTTGGGCAAAATTAACAAAAATATTTCTGTGCTGGTAAGGTCTGTTAATGTTATGACCAATGCATTCCCGAAAGAGTTAAATAATCAAAGTGTAAGACTACAGTACAATCTTTTAGTTACTTAAAATAGAACTGCAGTCTAACCTAACAATACCTGTTACTTTTTTCTTAAGTAACTGACATACAGTACAATGAATTACCCAAACTATTAAAATTTGAGGCAAGAGTTGTTCACCACCTGACTGCAGATGAACAAGAGACATTGTTTTCATATTATGTAAACCAAAACTCTCAAAAACCTCTTACAAAAGACAAAATTCATAGTTCATTTTTGTCACTGTGTATTTTTCTGGTACCTCAAAACGGCAGAAGAATTAATTCACCACAGCCTCTGCTAATGACGATGATTCTTGGTTTGGTAAAGCATAGAATTCTGGTCATTTAATCTATGGCTATTAACAATTGCTTACTTCCTATGTTGGTAACCGAGAAAGGTCTGGAAATATTGATGGCAACATGCTCAAATAGTGTTCTCCCATTGCACTGTTGCATGTGGTCTTGGCTGCTGTCTGGGTCCTTGACTAGCTCTACACATGATACACAACTTACATCAATTCTGAACGTCGCCTGGTAAATAGAGTTATTAAATTTTCAATATTTATTTGTTGCACACCCTAAAAAAAAAAAAAATGTTTGGGAGAACAAGTTGTAGGACACACTGTTTTCCATTGATGAACAGCCATTCCTGGTAGAGGACACCATCCTTTCCCTACCAGAGAATTCTATTGTGCTCAATAACCACTGTACAGCTGGCTTCAATCGCTGATCTTCTCTCATTTTGGATTTTCTTCAGTCTCTTTCTCACTTAAACTTGGATTGATATCTTCATCTCTTAATTTTGTTTCTCTCACTTCTTCTTTCTGCCAGTCTGTTGCTGCTATAGTAGTGATTCGACCTAGTTGACATTACAGGGACATCTGGAAAGAGGTGCTGCATTTGAATGTTTCCTCCCAGACCAATACTCTGCTTTGAAGTTATATTTTTGACAGTTTCTACCCATCTGCTGTTTCTCTTTTTATTCAGCACTTTCTCTTCTGAATTTTTAGGAGTTGTGCAGATTGCAGGTTCACATTCCCAGATGGGTTCTTCTCGACAAAGTCTGTTCAGTAGTTGGGAGGTTTACCATCTGGAAGAGAACCTTCCTTGTAAATGGTGCACAGCCAATTCGTACTTTGTTGCTGGACAATGTACTATCAGATTCTATATACTTCTGCCACCATTCTAAGAGGATTTGACCATTTAGTTATTGCCACCTTCTCGCTCCGTACGTGTATCATCTCATCTTTCAGTGGTATTACTCTTTTACGTGGTTTTCTTTCCGGACTCTACATCACTACTTCTTCATATCCACCAGTTGCAGGAGATATCGTTCGACATCTACAGTAGCGCATTTTGTAGACCTATATTTGATGTATAAGTTGAATGATGTCATTTCATGTCAAGCCAAACATGTCAGTGAGTCAAGTAATGTGTAATTCAATGTAATGAAATTTTCTTCGGTACGAGTTCGGCTCTTGGTATGACTTGTTACTTTAGTTGTGGTAGTGGTTTTATCATACACATATTATAAAGATTGTTTCATAAGTGATGCTGTAAACCTAGTGAAAAACTTTTATGACATAACAACTTTTGGTATTATTTCATTGAACATCAAGATTTGTTAAGTTGTGTGCGTGTTGTTTTATTGCACTTCATGGTGAAACAACTTTATCATGTATTTTAAGTAATTAAGTATTTATAAATTAAAACTTAATTATTTTCATAATTAAGAGTTTCTGTAATATTTCAGTTTACTTCATTAAAACATTTTGAATTTTACAATGAACAAAAATTGGCCTTGTAAACGTTTTCCAAATATTTTTTGTTACGCTCACAGAGAATTCAACGAAAACCAGTACAAAATCTGCTTACAAACATTACTTTAACTGTCCCTTGGGAGACCAAGATAAATCCTGGGCTCCACATGTAGCATGCATCAAGTGCTTCGTTAAACTAACCCAGTGGTTAAAAGGAAAAAAAGAGCATTTGCCTTTTGGCGAACCTGTGATTTGGTGAGAGCCTACTAACCATTATGATGACTGCTATTTTTGCTTCATTTTTGAACAAATTTTTCAGTTCAAACAATAAAAGCAGTATTCCATAGCCAAATTTTAGTTCAGCTATGAGACCAGTACTTCATGGTTTTTATTTACTGATTCCGATTACTCCAAGTTCTTGGAAAGAAATTTCTGATTCCACAGAAGCCTCAACTGATGAATTCTCAACTATAATAGATATTACATTCCAGTAAAATCAGACATTGAACCTCACCTCATCATACAGCAGAACTGAGCAACCTTTGTGACTTGTATTTGTTGAAATAACATGCAGAACTCCTAAGTTCATATCTTAAAGAATTGAATTTATCAAACAAGGATACTAAAATTTCAGTACTGTATATAGAAATCGAAATGAACATTTACTGAAATACTTTAAAAGAGATGGTTTAATTTGTTCCTGCCATGATGTTAAGAGGCTAATGTCTTTACTGGACATTGAATATGTTTTTCACAATTGGTGTTTAATTATATTCATCAAAAAGGAGCTTAAAGACAGTGTTGTATAACTCAAATAAGTTTTCTTCTAGACCAGTAGTATATGCTGTAGGAATGAAAGAAACATATGAAAGTATGTAAACAATTTTAAAACCTATTAAGTATGATGAACACTCATGGCGAATCATTACTGACCTGAAAGTGATAGGGCTTTTTCTCGGTCTCCAGAGTGGCTTTACAAAATAATATGTGTTTCTTGTGTTTGTGAGATAGTTGGGCTACAGATAAGCACTGTGGAGTTAAAGACTGATAAAAAAGAAATCAGTTTACCCCAGGAAAGGAAAATTTTGTCAATATTCCCCTTGTTGAAGCAGATCGTATTATTTTACCACCTCTACATGTAAAACTAGGCCCGATGAAGAATTTTTGTTACATAAATATGAAGATGACGTTAAAAATTTTGCTGAGATTTTTTCACAATTAAGTGAAGACAAATTAAAAGAGGGAATATTCATTGGGCCACAAATAAGAAAATAAATTTGTGAAAATGTATCTGACAGCAAACTGAATCCTAAACAACTAGCACCATGTTAAGTCGCTCAAAGATGTCATTGCTGGTTTTCTTGGAAACAAACACCATGATCAGCTTATAAAATGAACTCTTAGTGAACTACAGAGATTTAGGCTGCGGAGTCATTGAAAATCCATTTTTTACATTCTCATTTGTATTTTTTCCCTTTAAACTCGGGTGACATCAGCAACAAACAAGAAGAAAGGTTCCACCAAGATATATTGCAGGTGGAACAAAGCAGATGGGATGAATCTACTGCTGAATGATAAAAAGAGAAGACTTCACTGAACACAAAAGGAAAATAATAAAAAAATAAATTAAGTAAGATAAATGTAAATGTTTAAAATGGTAGGAATTTTAGTTGTAATTATTATTATTTTTGTATTCTATTATTTAAAAGGTTTCTTAATATTTTAAAGGCTCATAACTAAAAATCTTATGGTGATGAAGAAAAACTGATTTCATTTTAAGATTCAGCATAAAAATACATTCTACTTTTTCACATTCAGCATAATTCACCTACTTTTATCTCGGTTGCAAATTTTTTTTTGTGTCGTGTTATTAGAAATTAATTATATCTCTGATTTGATGGAACTTTAAATATACAGAGTGTTCCAGGTCGTATAGCTGAATTTCAGGAACTAATTAAGGACATCAAAATGAGCTAAGAAATGCATATCGACATAAGTCCTAATTTACTTTGTTTTTGTTCTGGATGCCATTTTGTGATTTTCAACAAAAAAACTATTTCTCAGGATTGGGGAAACCTACTTTAATTAAATTTGTTAATTCCAAGACCTTTTTATTTGTTAAATAAAAAATGTTGATAATGTTACCTTCAAAAATTTAAAAATGGTGGCCATCTTAATTTTTTAATCTTCAATAACTTTGTAATTTTATTTGTTTGATCAAATTTTTATGTTTACAAAATTTATTAAGCACTTTATTTTTAACAAAATGACTTCTCATTTGTAAAAATCCTTTCGACAAAGAATCACGTTATTGGAGACAATTAATCTGGCAATATGCTTGTGCACTATAATGCAAGGTGATAATTTTTATTAATTTACTATTATTTATTACAATTAGTAGAGTAAATAAAAACTGGTAAAAAATTATCAACCCTGTATAACAGATTCAAATGAAATAATAAATGTTTCATTAGTTATTAAAAATGCATTGCACTCAATATAAACTTTAGAATTTACCTATAACCCTTAAATTTATCTTGTACTGGTCTCACTTTTGATTGTATTAAACTTATTATTTAATATTGGAATAAAATAATAGTTGTCTCTAGGGCATTACACCCAAAATGCATCTTGCAGAAGTTGTGTAGTTGTGACTACTTTGGAGCAAATCTTGCAAGGAGTGTTTTAATGTGGTGTGAGCATGACATATCCAATAGGGTGAGCATCACAAACACAACTACTGTAGGAAGTTGCAACTTCTGAAGGATCTATCTTATACATAATGTTTTTGCAATGACTAACTCACTTGTTTCATTAAATTAAAACAAATATTTTACATTTCATGAAAATTATGATACTACAATCTAAAATTACTATTATTATGCAATGTCCAAAGACATAATGCTTTTGCAGTGACTATTGTCAATTTTATTATTCTAGTTTGACTTAATATATGTTTCATCAAAATTGGAGGTTTAGACTATTGTAAACACCATTACCTTGAAATTAAAATATATCCAGTTATAACATTACAGATAAACATTTCCAATTACAGCAGTAAACAGTACATTCTTACTATAAAAAAATTACATATGTAATTAAAGAAGCTCCAAATTACATAAATTATTTACGTAAGCGTATGATTACGATTAAACTGGTATGTATAATAAATAAACAGTTCTTCCTTTTATTGTGCCATCCTTGAACAAAGGTTGGCTGCCATTATTTGTATCTTATTCATAGCAATAACTCTTAATAACTGATTTGATGTGCAATTAAACCATTTTATAAAGTTGCACAACCAGAATATTCTTTGTCTTCTGATTCCTTGCTTTTTGTTGATCTTTCCTTGCATAATCACTCTCAGAAGTCTATAATGCTGTCCTCTAATCATATATCACAATATTCAAATTTGGGTACTTTTATAATAGTTATTAATTATCTTTTTGTTGACATTATATGCAAAACCTCTTCATTCATGACCCTTTACCATGATATGGTTACAAGTCTGTCTAGGCTATTTGTAACATTTCTGGGTAACCAAATCTCAGAGGCTTACAGTCTTTGGATTATTAAGGGTAGATATGTCGTTTCCATAGAGGAGAATATATATAAAAAATGAATATGAAAACATATAAATGTATTGTATTATCCTTGCCTTTATTTTTTCGATATTATCCTTGTTTGTGTTAATCCACGTCCCTTGATATCTATATTTATATACTCGCTTGATGTAGGTAATGTATATTTTTAACAAACAATTAAACTGGTAGAGAGAAATTGCATCATAGTTGATTTAAACATTTATCAAATTTGGTAATTATCACTAGTTTTATAAACAATGATTTATAAATTGAATAACAGATTAGATGGACTGACAACTTATTTACCTAAAAATGTGTAAAATTTCCAAAAGATGGTAATAAATTGGTAGTAATGAAATAAAAAATTGCATAAAATATAATATTTATTATTAATTTTTATTATCATTATTCATTGTTTTATCTTAGGAAAATAAGAATTAACCTATTTCTTTTTTGTATTTTAAATTAATTTACAGATTGCTAACATTAGGTATTATAAAATGCCAATAGTATGCCAAACTGTCTATCATTCTAAATTTCAGTGATGTACAGAAACTACTGGATTAATTGAACACTGATACTGGCAATTAACCTTACTTTATTACCTCCAGTTTCCAAGAAGTTACTTCTTGAAACATTACTTCTTCAAACATTCTTGGAATAAGCTGCATCAGTTTGTAAGAGATGCAGCTTATTCTCTTACTGAGGAGAGACTATTGTTCTGCACATTATTTTAAATTTGTGTATAGGTATAACTCAACATGTATTTGACAAATGGAAGGTTATACATTTTTATTAGAAACAAACACATAAGCTGTGTTTCATAATTATAATGGTTGTAGGTGACCTGACCTAAATAACAAGTAACTTCAAAAAGGAAAGAGTAGGACCTTTCTACGGTGACAGTAGAAGTAAGTAAATTATCTGCCAGAAATAGAAGTAACCTTACATTTGCCACATTAATAAGTTTATATTTCAAATTATTCGTAACATTTTTTATTTATTCCTACTAACGAAAGCTGTTTCAGTTTCAGATGAAACAGTTCAGTGAAACTGAAACGGCAACCACATTTAAGTATTTTTTAAAACATGTAATGCATACGCTACTATGATTTCCTTTTAATCACATAAATCATAAAATAAAGAATTTTATTAATCTTTCCAAAACTACAACATACACAAGCACAGATTTCTTAAAGCCAGATTTCTAAACAAAATGATAATTGCTATTTTCAATATTAATACAATTTATTACTCATTAGTGTAATAAATAATAAATTATGTACAATTTAACGTAAAATAGATGCTGTTAGTCAATTATAAAACCAAACACAAGAAAAAATAATTGTAAATTACAGAGATATCAATCTAATGAAACATACATACTTTTTACAATTGTAATAGTTGGAAAAAGTTGGAATAACACTGTAAAGACATAGGTTTCACAAAAAGTAATTTCACAACTTTACCATTTAAAGGACATTATAATAATTTTATTTCATGGATAAAAATATTACACAAGAATGGTTATAAATGATCATGCTTGTTGAGTAAATTATAATAATGCAGAGAAAATTTATTCTAAAATTTTTCTTCCGCTATCACATATTTAAAAAGGATTAATTATGTTAATAAAATATAAAATTTTATTTTCAAAACAAACGTTTTTTAAAATTAAAAATTATTCTAAAGTGGCAAAAATACTGATATAATAATTAATGGAAAATATAAAATTAATAAGGTCTAATAAACGTAGGACATACAGCAAAAAGGAAATCTTTGAAAAGTAATAATATCACAGGAAATACATGGTGACTAACTTTGATCAACATTATTTATATGTGTATGTGAAGGAGACAATGAACCTATCAAAATTTATACGCAATAAAAATATTAGTAAATCAAAATTTCTGTTAATTCACAAATTTTTTATATGTAACCATTACTTCCTGTTTTAAGGAAGTATGCACCACTTAGTGAAATAAAAATGTTTAAATATTGAAAGAAAATGATCAATGAGCAGTAAAAATTTGATTGCACTACCACTATGATATTTTACTCATTAAAACGATATCTGGGTGGCTAACAGTTAATGTAATGAAGATGTTGAATAAGAAGTTCAATCATGGCTGAAACAGCAACCCTTCTCTAAACAACTAGTCATAATTGTTATCAATCTTCATGGAATTTACTTTAATTTACAAAATTATTTTCAAGTAACTATTTTGCTGAATAAGTTTTTAACAGTCATTTGTGACTTGCTTACCGACACTCACATAATAGTAATTTAAACAGAATTAATCTTAACAGATATACTTTGTACTAAACTATTAAAAACGTTATGTAATAAACACTTGGATTTAAAATATGTATAATGTGAAATTTATGTAATTTTACTTTTGAAAATTTTAATTTATTTTAAACAAACATGTAGGAATCACAGTACATTACACATAAAAGTATTGTTTTTTTCTGTTATTTAAGCATCGTAAAGTCTTTAATAATTTTTTATTAAAATAACGACCGATTGCCAATAAAAAACTATTGCAATAATGAATCATATGATGCATATGCAGTAGCATTAGGAATTGAAGCTACTTGTCAGCAATCTGTTGTTGTTTGCCTTATTGTTATCTGTGATTAATTATGGCTGCAAAAATAAACAATCCTGCTGGTTGTGAAATCCCTAGTGTGATTCAATTTCTCAACACAAAAGATCATAATGCTTTCAAATCACTGTGAATTGTGTGAAATTCACATATGCATTGCATGTAAAAGGTAATATACTTTACTCCCTTGCTGTGTTTATTTTTTAATGACCTACCATCCCTTTCTTTTGAAATACACCTCAAAAGATTACAACTTAAAGGCTTGTACAAAATGTTCTACATATGTCTGATGCAACTGTAATTTTTTTAACATGCAACCAAAATTTCTAGTACTTAATATCTCTTAAAGAAGTTATGAACAGTGATATTGCACTACTGGGAAAAAAGTGAATATAGAGATTGTTTTTACAAGTAATTTATAATGATTTCTACAATTAATTTCAGGGCAAATTAAAATTAAAAATGGAAATATGGTATGAGTCTGATAGGTAAACTGTTCTCAGTCTGTTAAAACAGGTCTTACCAGTCAGAATTTTATATGCCCCAGACACAGTAAATTTTATCAGAAAAAAAAAACAGTAAATATTAATTTATGAATAAAGCGGATTTAAAAAACAAAAACAAACGATATGCTTACATTCACTAGTAGCACTCAGCAACAGATAAATAACAGATAACAAAATCATGCAAAAAGCACATGTAACAAGCCAAAAATTATTATACATCTGCATTATTACATCTATATAAAAGAGTGTAAAAATATAATCTATGTGATTTATTAGTAATAAAATATAATTTTATTAAACGCTAACAAATATTATTAATAAACAATATTACAGTACCTAAAAATAACTTAGCAGGTGAGGTAAGACATGAGCCTTAGGAAACATGAATAAAGGAATTGCAATTAAAAGAAATGACAGCAAACAGTTGCTGCTATACAATGAAGTCTACTACTCATGTCTAACCTTGATTGTTATAATTACTATAAATACATAAAAATTATTGTGCTCCGTGTATTTAATAAACATTACAATGTATCTAAGATTTGTTGCAAATTAAAAAGAAAGTCCATCATAATACAAATAAATAATAAAAGATAAATGAAATATTCTGAAAAATTTCTTTGTGTGTCAACATATTAAAAATGATTTAACGTTTTTCTCTCCATCAGATGATCCAGCTGTTTAATAAACGATTCCTCTTCTAAAAGCGAAGCTTTTGTAAAAGACATTCGCAAATGTGTTGGTATAGCTGTTCTATCTGTAAAAAAAAATTAAAAAATTTTAATCTAATATAAATGTATTTACGCAACAAACTTATTAAAAGAAATCATTAAATAAAATTTTAACATAAAAGATCTGAAATATTGTTAATTTTTTTTATTTTATTTTTACGTCAAAATCCAATTTATAGCATAGTTTTAAACCAATGGGTATTATTTACAAAAATGTGATGACTTTTTTTCAAGGATTCACTAATGAGAATGTTATCTTTGTTCACGTTAGCAACTGGCAACTTATAATAAATCTAATTCAAATGCAGAACTGAATTTTAGTGTTGAATTGAAAATTACAAAAGCAACTGGCAATACAGAAATTTTTATAACTTTTCACTCAGATTTATTTAATCCCTTAAATAATACATTTGCATTGTAAATTAAAGCGGAACAGTTGTAAAATAGTATTTTTACGCATCCATATTAATATTTTTGTACTTTGAACCTTAACATTTTGTTGTAGTTATAGTCCCATTAAAAGCACTACAATTATTTTATACTAGCTTTATATTGCATATCTGAGAGGTATTTGGAGGGATAGAGAAATGGGGTTCTACATATTTAAAAAAAAAACCTGCATTATGGTGGGCTTTAAATTCCACAAATTTAAGAAAAATTAAAGAGTTTCTTGCAAAGTTGAGAATTTTAAAGAATTTCTCAAAAATTTACAAAAAATTAAAAAGTTTCTTGCAAATTTGAGAATAATTTAAAAATTTCTCACAAAATTGCGAAAAATTTGTCTGCCATCTTGAATATAACTTAATTTATTTAAATAGTAAGGTGAACATATAACATATGATTGTGATTTAAAATTTGACAAGAGTAACAATGGTGAAACCTGTTTTTCTGTTAATGACTTGATTATCAAGTTATAAGTATTCAAAGTTACAATGACAGAAATATCATGTTAGCAATAAAACAAGGTAAAACGCACTGCATGAACAATTTTATTGCATTTTACATTCAATAAAATGTTTTTACACTATTTTTTTTTACACCATTTAAAATTTATTTTGCTTTATACCTTATGAATGATTATACATACAATTATAAAATTTAAATACTGAACAGATGAAATGTAAGATGCAAGTGCGATAGATGAAAATAATTACATTACACTAAAACAAAAATAATTATAAAGGATTATAATTGTAAAAAAAATAAAAATCTGTAAAATTATAAAGGTTTTAATATAACCAATATTAAGTACAATAAAAAAAAATTAGTACCTTGATAAAAAAAGGCCACTGGTATTATTAATAGGTCGTTCAGCTAAAGCCAGCCACACAACAGTATCAGCACCTTGTTTAGGTGTTCTCAACCTATCTTTCATTTGATTATAAAATTCTGGCATCGATTCTTTCATGCCATCTGTATCTACCCAACCAGGATGCATTGAAGCACAAAATATATTTGGATATTCTCTTGAATAAATTTCAGCAAGTACAACCTGCAATAAAAAATAAATAGTAGTAAACTCACAGTACGAATGAACTGTACTATACATCTTGCATCTTCACTACAAATCTAATAAGTCCCCTGAGAACAAGAAAAGGCAGAGATTCTCTTACCAATATATGGATGTGATATCTGTTATATTAGGTCATCTTACAAAAAACCTTTGTTGTCAGCAGGAAGGAGTATGTGCAGGGTTCACTTCACATTTTATTGCTTCACTGTTCAGATTGACTACCTATTAATATTCACTCAAAGATAAGCAGCTAATAACTATAATGTTTAGTTTTCTTTTTACATTATACAGTTACCATCATCAGTTTTTGATAACTACAATCTGCTTTACTCTCGAGTTGTCAATGGAATAATGGAATGAGATGGAAGTACCTTCATTGTGAGTATAAAGAGGGAGGGAGAAAAGTAAATATATATTTTTGAAATAAAATTAGTAAATATGATTGTGTTGAATTCTAGCAAATACAACTAACAACTACAAGCTGTGAAAATGCTTGGTTTTCTGCACTTAAAATTTAAACAGTGCAAGTTGTACAAAGTAGGCTAGAAGGTCCTCAGATTGGCAAAGCTTTACATAATATTATGGACGTAACATGGACACATATTTTACATAAATATATCATAACGTATGCTTAATTTACATTATTTTTACGGTATAGAAAATAAGAAGCGCAAAATAATTTAATATAAAAATCTGTACTTATTATAACTTATCATTAATTTGTGAATATTACCATTACTGTAATTATGAAACTAAAAAGTAAGAAAATAAATAAAATAAACATAAAAGCCGATGTTAACTTACAGACTATGTTTTGAATTTTATTTAATAGAATTTTTTTTAAATAGTATACCAGCTCCAAAATATATGGCACCACGGTCAATATGTAGAATGGCTTGGAAGCCGTGAAAGCAGGTGTCATCTAGCTTCTTGACCCTTTATAAAAATCTGAAAATAAAAATGTTAATTATCACTCAAGATACTCACTTAATATACTCCTGAGTTCTTAAAATAACTAAGAATTTTTGGAGTTGTTGAAAATTAAATCCTTAATAAAATAAGATTTCTTGATGGATCATTTGTATTTTTAAACGATCAGTTATTTAAAAAGTAGGTGCAACTTTTGTCTTACTAATTAAAAATTATTATCATAAGGAATTAACATACCACAACCTTAATATCATCCCGCTACTTTACTTTAAGTGTATTCTAAGTTTTAGTCGATAAGACTGTTAAGACTGAATTAAATTTATAAAATTATCTGAAATATTTAAAATAAAAATAACCTGGACAGTTTTTGATGATTGAATATCATCATCATTATGACTTTGCACTTAAATTTTTTTAGAAGTCCAATAATCTGGCACAGTCAGGATTTCAGCAACACTGGATTACTAGACTGCATCTAGTAATAAAGTTAGTATTAAGAAAAATTATCCTAAATACAAACACGGTTTATTTATTATGAACGTAATTTAACAAAAAATTTTGATAAATGAAAATAATAATAAAAAAAAGTAGGTTAAAACGCTATATTTCTTTCACAATGCTTACAATAAACAATACATTTTTGTTTATTATTTAATGTGGATTCCATAACATTTTTTTTATTTGCCATCAGTACTGATGATGCAACAGAACTTGAAGTTGATAATATATAATGCTTGAATTACATTGTTTGAAGCCCATTTGAGTAATGTTTGAATGACCATCGACTTTCTACTCTTTTTCTTTAAATTAGTCATTACAAAAAATATAAAGATTTGTTATTTTTGCAATGTTTAGTGATTACAGCGATTTTATGAACTTATTTAACGCATCCAGAACCAATCCTTAGTTATGTTATCTTCTTCATTATTACTTTCCATTTCTTTTGCAGAGTGAAAGTTTAACACATTTTTAATTATAACCTAATCGGTTACGTCTTTGACAATAGGCTCATCTTTGTTAATACACAGCTGTATACAGCAGCTCAGACTCGTGATAAATCGCTAAAATTCATTAGACACCTCTTGAACATCCACTGTAGAGTCCAAATGTCACGTGTAATTTCCAAAGTGGTTTCCTAAAAGAAGCTTTAGGAGGGAAAAATTCAATAATGAGTCAAGCATTGTGTGCAATTTGTTGCCGGGGCAGCCATCTTGTTTTTTTGATGAGGGGATCATGAAGCTACCTATCTGATGGAGAAAATGTATTTCTGTTGAAGGAAACTATATAGAAAAATAAAGTAGTCTATTTGCAATTTTATTTATATCAATAAAGATATGTAAACAAATTCCGGTTTATATTTGAGTGACCCTTGTAGATATATTTTACTGAACGTTTCAGAAAAAGAGTATGCAAGGTTCTTGCTTCAGTTAGGTGATAAATAAAAAGAAATTATGAATCGTGCGTAATATTACACGGATACTTCAACCATACATATTCTACTAACTACATAAGCGCCTAAAAACATATTCTCTTGTTTTTTCTCCATAAATTTCTTTTGTATTACTATAACTGTTTTTGATCCGTAAATTAGCAAATCGGTTTTAATGAATTCTAAAGAACATCAAATTTGATTATTTACTTTTAAATCTTTTAGAGACAAAATTACAGATTTTGCCAGGATAGTCAACATGAGCAACAGGGAATCTAAGGGTATTCTATTTTTACCCGTTTCTAACAATTAATTAAAATTTCCCCTAATTTCTTAAATCTTTTATACTCTATTTTATAACATTCAATATGATACCTTCAATCACAAAATAAACTATGTTAATAATTGATAATTATGCTCCTAAAGATGTATTCATGTTTGTCAGTCTGCAGGCCATGTTGCATAAATGAATAAGTATGGCACAATCCCCAGTTATGCTTGTTTCCTTTAATATATCTATTAAACTATTTCCTTTAATGCATTTGCTACAATAAACAATATTCAAACATTCTTCATAAAACAACGGGAATAATATAGGATTTAAGTAAAAGTTTCTAAGGTCATCATAAATTAAATCTACTTTTACTTCAAAAGTAGCTTGAGTGGTTCTTGAGATTTTTCAATTTTAAGTTAGTAATAATTGAATTTAATATAATTACAGGGTTATTTATCAATGTACAGATTTTATAGTTCAGAAAAAAAAACAGTAATGACGGTCATTTTTTGACTAATTATTTCTCAATGCAGCTTAACTGGCCAAAATTCATACAGCAATTATAGATCTAAAATAAAGTTTATCAAAAGTTTTAATATACAAAAAATAAAACTTACTTCACTAAGAATGGCCCAATTATCACTTTCAGAATGTACGGTTAACCTCAATTCTGAAACTGCTCCAAGTTTTTGACTAACAACACCTTCTGCAATACCTCTTGAATCGAATTTACCTTAAAAAAAAAATTAACCGGTTTATAAAATAGATTAATGTGTAATAATTATATTTTCTTATTACCTCTTCAAAAACTAATACATTAATTCAGACTGAAAAAATTAAAAAGTTCTAAAATACTAAAATAATGTAATGTAAAATATTAAAAAAATGTAAAAAATACAAATTCGATCAATTAGTATAATCTCACTGTTAAGAAGTCACATCAGATTCACAACTAAACTTATAGACTGTTGAAGTATTTTTTATATTCCTCATAAAGCATTTACTACAGAGATGCTTATGACTAAAAAATCTTGGAACGATTAGAAATCGGGGAGGAAATTATTTTATTTATTAACAACAAAATGATAAATAAATCTTTATAAAGGGCATTTTAATTAAAATGATTTCTAGATTCAACGGATAAGCAATGATATATAGTGTAGTTTAATAAAAAAATCAGCTATTAGTTTTTGAGTATTTCTAGTTCACCTGAATCTATAGATGCAAAGAATTTAATGCAAATGGAATTTGCATTTGACAATGAACCCTTAGACTCTGGTAGTAGTAGTAGTAACTACTGCTTGAATATAAGTTCTGAGCGGATGAAGTATAAACAGGCACGAAAGGACACAAATGTGTAACATATTACTTATGCTAGTACTAATTGCATCAAAAGAATTAGTCAATTTTTGAGAAATAGCAAACATATTAGTGCATTTCAGTCAACTAATAGAAATTATCGCTACAAATACAGCTTAAGTAAAACATTACTAACACAAACATGATCGGGTAATTCCATAAAGAATTACTATAACTATTTAGAGCTTAAATCGGAATGTCAAATCCATTTCAAGAGGCTTTAACAAGATAAATATTACTAAATCAATAAATTACTAAATATTATTAAATATCTGCAAATTATAATAGTCGATTTCTTCAAATTAATCAAACCGTTATAAAAATTTAGTTACCAAAAAATAAAAACGAATTTTTGTTATTTTTAGAGAATCTAACTTACCTATTTTACAGCGCCCATTTCATGCCATTTTATTATTATTATCATTATCATCAATTCTGTAAAGCAGCCAACATCTTTTTTTTACTTGATGAACAGCAATTTGGTCTCATAAGAAAAATTGACTGTACAGCCTCCAATTATTTTAGTTCATAGAATATCATTAAACTCACACACGAGTAAGTTAGTTTCACGCAGTCACCATATGAACCTTTTTTTTCACGATTACAAATCATAAACTTGATAGAAAAATAACAGAGGCAGACACTAGCCAAAGTGAAATTCTTATTTATTATTCTCAAATAAAATCCAGGAAAAGTATATTATGTATTGTATTGCAACAAAAAAAAGTTAATTAATTTGTTGCTCTATATTATTTATCCAGTACTTCTTCTTATAACAGCTCTGAGATAGAAGAGGTATAAAAAAAAGAAGGTCCTTCATTTGACATTACACATCTTAATTGTGAACAAATATTGATATCAGCTAAGTGCATATCAATAATATTGATAAGCACTGATTTGCAGCAGTATATTTAACTCATAAGGACATGCGGTCAGCTTAAAATATTGTTTACTGATGCCCTTTTGCAGAGGGGAAGTGATCTCTACTTTAAACTTAAAATGACAGCCTCCAATCCAATCTGGAGCCTTTTCCAAGAAAACTCAATTTAAAATTGTTTGAGTGATTATAACAATTTATTTGCATACCTACAATCACAGCAGTGACAGCAGTTTTGTGGCAAATATTTGAGTCTTATAATCTAGAGTTCTTAAGTTCAAGTCTCCTTGAAATTTTTTTTAAACTTTTATTCTTTTCTTACTCACACTAACGGAAAAGATTTCTTATTATATAGAATTTATAAGAATCTAGCAAAAAAAATAAGAACTTGATGTACCTGATCATCATTTTATTTTTTATTTGAGACTCAATTATCCTAAAATTTTTTATGAGAATAACAAATAAATTTATTTTAATTTTTCAGTATGCCTGTTACAATCCATAGTATGATAATTTAAAAGAATACTAGTAAAATATAAATATTTTCAGATTGTAACAGGAAAACTAAAAATATAAATAAATTTATTTATTTTAATTTTTTTCAAATTTTATAACAAAATCTGTAAGGTTAATAATTGTTGCATTCAAATAAAATAATAATCAGTAAACGAGAAATTCACATATTTTTTCAGATTCTTATAAATACCACAGTAAAATTCCAATTATCCGGACTGATCTTTGCAAGGCAAAATCTAGGTAATTAGAAATCTGGATAACTGAAAAATTAAAAAAAGGGTTAATCATACATTCTGGGCATATCACTCACGTGCATAACGGGCATCATACTTAAAGAAACAAAAATGTAAAAAAATAAAAGTATTTCAGTAAAATTAAAAAGATACTTCAGAACTCAAAATCATATACGAATTGAAAAAAGTAAATTAAAAGACCCACTAAAAACAAAGGTAGATAGAAATACATTTGTTGCTGAAAACTTTATTTGAACAGTATTTTAGATTTTTATAATAGTCTATTAATTTATTTTAGATTGCCTAGTGCAGATGTAAGTGGTCCAAATAGTCAGACATCTGGAAAATCGGCATTCGGATAATCATCATCCTACTATATATATATAAAAAAAATCATCTGCATCGGTGTATATGTAAGAAAAGGTAAATGTTAAAACGATAACATGGAGACTCACTCAAGCCCTCTACATTATGAGACTAGAATGCTCACCACTCGACTGCTGATACCGCTATAATTGTAAATATTCAAATAAGTTACTTGAACCTCACAAAAATCTTTAAATGGAATTTATTCAGAACGGGGCTGACTTGGAAGTTGCCTTTGGATTTAAAGTAAGGATCCCTCTCCTTCTACCATCCTGCAAAAGCGCATCAATAAACTCTGTAGTAAGCCGACTGCCTGCCCTTGTCAGTGAAGAAGAAAGGAGCTATGATGCCAGGAAAGTAAGTGTTTTAACACTTCAGTCCTCGCTTTTTACATAAGCTGAACACGGAATTCTTGCTATTTTATGTTGTTAGGCGTGACAATATTTTTCAAGCAATATCCCAGAAATCTTTACCAGAATGAAAATATTGTTCATACTGCACCGCCTATAAGATAAGATGTTAATAATTATCTTTTTTATTTTATTTTTAATTACAGTTCTCTCTACAAATCAGATCCTTCAAATTTTAAATACAAACATATTTAAATCAAAAAAGAAGAAAGTATATAAAAACATACCGATTATCACATAACCGTCACTTGTCATGTTCTCTGAAGCTTCAGATAGCGGAACAAGTTTTGGTAGAACCTCTAAAACCTATCAGATAGATGCTCAGCATTTCCACTTCTAAATAAATAACCTAAACAGAAAAAATATCATAAGTTAAATTTATACTAATTATTTCTTCATAATTTTTTATGAATCTGCATAATAATCGGTGACTTTAACTTAAACCTACTTTCCAATCTAAAATAGCATTCCTTCTGGTAAACCTTCTGGTAAAAACAATCGTTTAAATTTTGTACAAATGTGAATGCTGGTGTTTTTGTGATTTTGAGTCAACCTTCTTAGAACCCATCTCAAAAACATCCTGTGGTATTTCAGTTTATAGCTGAATGATAAGTACAGATATGCCCGCTATAAATTTCAGCAATTTACCAAATTTCAATGCATCTGTTCTTGCAAATACGATTATTAATGTAATTCTGCAAAACAGCAGTTGAAATTTCCACCAGTCTTCTACTG
Organism: Lycorma delicatula; assembly: GCF_047948215.1. Lineage (NCBI taxonomy): Eukaryota > Metazoa > Arthropoda > Insecta > Hemiptera > Fulgoridae > Lycorma > Lycorma delicatula. The sequence continues at coordinate 41,154,078 of NC_134462.1, read as the reverse complement.
TCATGGAAATCTGTGACACTTGTTCAGCTCTATTTAAACTGTTTGATTTTTTCCGTACTATTTTAACATCCGTGAGTGAATTTCAACCGGTTTTACATCTTCAAAAAATAAAAATCTTATAACAGTACACGTTTCAAGAGGAGAGAAACAAAACATATGAATTACTGTGACTGGTTTCTCAAAAACATTGTCGATGGACAGACAGACCAGATGCTGTATTTCATATTAGATGAGGCACGGCATTTCTGGTCATGCTATTTCACACAACACTGGCTACTGGATGACTGAAAATCTTCAATAGGTATTTGAGGTCCACTTCACGATGAGAAAATTGGTGTACGGTATACCATTTCTGGTAATAAGAGAGCGAGCCCAATATATTTTGACCAGACTGTCAATTCAGAGGCGCACTGTATAATTATCAAAGAATTCTACTCTTAGTTAACAGGTCATGAAAAATAGTGTGGCTTCTTTCAACAAGACAAAGCAACATCTTGCATATTAAACCAATATTGCACATTGAAATGGCTTTTACAAATGATGAACAGTCAGCAGAAGGCTGCTTCTGCATTCCCCAGATTTATCTAGCGAGTTCTTTGGGGCTATTTGAAGGATAGAGTTTACGAATCAAATCCCCGATCGACGAGATTGAAATGCAAGTAACCGTATAGCTCAGGCAAAGACACGATAGGGATATTAAATATATAAGCGGTAATGCAGATAGATTCTAGCACCTTGGAACAATACTGTGAATCAAATGATCAAGAAGAATTTGACATACAGTAATGCGGCGGTTATCAAAAGGGTGCATTTAAGGACCACCAGAAGACATGAGGAATCCACGCATTAACCTGCCCAAATGCAGATGACTGACACCTTCTTCATAGCGACTGTCTTGCACCGACTATTTCCAAGGTAATATTCTAGATTTAATATAATGTAAATTATTATGAAATTAAATCTATGTATCCTATTAGTTGAAATTGAACAAAGCGTATAATTAAAATGAATAACATTATTCTCAAAAATCGGTTAGTTACGATCTTCTTTGATGCATTAGCCGCTAAGAAATTTCATTACAGAAACTTCTCTTTCTTTTTTACTCTCTTTCTCATTAAAAATCTAAAGGAAAACTAAAGAAAAACCTTTTTTGCCTTTTTAATATAACTATACAACCACATGAAACAAAAAAAAAGATTTAAAGCTATGGCCTGTTGTCAAACCAACAGATTTGACAAAATATGAATAAAAACAAAACAATCGGATAATGAAATTTAGATAATCTAATAATTATATTATTGTTCTTTATTAATTTATTCATCTGATATTTTTTATTCCATTCTACTTTAATAAATTAAAACCAGAGTATGTCGGTAATAATGCTTAATAATTATGTCGCTAAAAAGTAAAAGGTAAATTTTTTCCGTACAATGGATTTAAAAACGCCTTAAAACTTAGCTAAAAAACTTACTTTTAATTTTTGAACTTTTCCTTTTAAAGAAGATTGTGTCCCAATATGTTGGAATAAAAAAGGTTTGCAGTGAACCCAGAGTTCATCTTTTGCTCTCCAACACGCTACCTGTACAGAAAAATGAAATAAAAATTCTTTACTAATAAAAAAAACCCGGTGACAAAGTTTTATACTTTCCTGGCATCGGTTCTTATTACTACATTGTGGGGAAATAAATATACGTGAAAAAAGTTTAAAGAGTCGATATTTTAATTGAAAATTTAATAAATCCAGTTAAAAAATATGCTATAAATAAATCGATAGCTTTTCTTTAGAAAGAGTGAGAATTTGGGGGCAAAATTCTTTTTAAATGGTTGAGACACATTCACACATTTACTGAGCTTAAAATGAAGCAGAATTATGTTTTGATTATGTCAGAAAATTTTGAGAAAATTGATCCCAAAGAAACTATCTACCCCCCCCCACCCCGGAGATATTGATCCGATAGAAGATATTGTATGTATATCCACGTGTACATATGTACATACAAATGTTACCCCCCACTTTTTTTGTCGTTTTTTTGGGGTCCCTAGCTCATGGAACATCAAGAAATACAAAAAAAACCCATACCCCATTTTTGACTGATTACCATATTTTCCTTCTTGTAGCATAGCTCTTAGCTATGATCCCAGGAAATTAAAAACAATCCTGTAACAAAAGACTTGTGAAATCTTACTGATGTCGTATTTATTGTACATTATTCAATATTATCTTCTTCTTTAAAAGTGTACATGTATCTCACTTTTTTTATTATCAAATCCATTACTGATTCTAGAACTATTTTTGCTATTTATACAGGAATTATACATGATGAAGACTATAGTGTCAATGATAAGATATGTCATCACGGTTATGGCAACATCAACAATATTAATATAATTAACAAACTATTTAAAACTTTTACATTATGCACAATAAATACCCAAAATTTTAACCGTTAAATCAAAATCTTAATTATATAAAATTGTATCTTTAATCTTACAGAATGAACTACTATCGACGAGGTTAAGTGCTAAAAAATTTGGATGTTCATTAGCCTTTGTTGATTGATTTGAGTGTTATTTTCTGCCTGTACTAGCATTGTTACTCTAGCATTTGTAGTTGATACATTTCAGAGTACCTCCATTCTCTTAACTACTTTTAGCACTGAGTCTTCCTGAGATGGGATCATCAAATAAATATCACTCCCACTAACCATCCGTACTGTCATGGTCTATTCTACTTTGTCCCTCCTGCTCTAATAGTCATATAATTTCTTGAAACTAATCCTGATTCTTCATTTTAACAATTTTAAATTTTTATAAAAAAATTTCATCAGATTGAGTGTTTATTTGTACATTAATTATCCGACTGATCTTTAAATTTCAGCTTGAATATTTCCATGTCTTCTAGAATATTTAAAAGTTTTCCTTTAGCTGCGTGTAATATTTTAAAGGATTTTTATCATTTCACTGGTAATATGTCCTTTTTGTACCAAATGTGTTGCATTATTTGATTCTTTTTTCCATATTTATATGATTTTATACTTCATTAAATCCTGTTTTAAACTGTCATCTCATTTGTCCTATAATAGTTTCTTTCTTCTATATTATTTCTAAATTTACTCGTGATGGTATTATTTGTGGTAAATATTTTATTTATATTTATTTTAAAAAAATACTTTATATTTTACTTTCCTGTAAATTTTGCTCAATTTTGTTTCTCTTCTTCTGGCCTTCTGTTGTACCTTTTTTTGCTTTTTTATCTTTCAAAATAGTTTTCTTATTATTCCTTTTTCATAATCATTACTCACTCTTATTTGTAAGATACCTATTTCTTTTTTTTTATTACACTTTACTTGACGATAAACTGATTACCCTTTATTGATAATTTGAACTGAATTTGATTATTTCCTGCATAACAGTAATCGTTTTAAGATCTTGATATACTTGTTGCTGATGTGCATTAGACACTTTTGTGAGCGTTTTTGGTTTCAAATGCTTAATTATTTCGTTTAGATTTAAGTCCAAGTAACCAATAAATTTTTTGTAGACTTAGATGTATGCTCCTTTTTAGATAGTATATGCTTCTTCATGTACTGGTGATGGTCAAGAAAAAATCCTATGTACATAATCTTGGAATAAAGTGATGTCAACAAAACTTACTGGTGAGTATTCCTGTATAGGAAGTTGTTCCTAGATACTGTAAACGTGACATAAGTAGACCTGACTAACTGACCTTCACCCTCCATTTATCTAACCGCTTTCAAAGACTATTTAAAAAATTTACAGTTTCTTCGAGGTAACACGTGGATTTCTATAAACAAGAATGGCTATCAGTTTAAAGCAAATCTGCAGTGTACATTTAGTACAATATTGGGCCAAGAACACTTCCTTGTTGAATACTGGATTTTATATCGTACAAATCTGTGAGAACATCTTAAATCTAGTTTAAAACAGCTTACTTCCAGGTATAGAACTATCTATAAAACATTATGGTAAGTCTTTCTTCTTTTTACATTTTAAAATAATGCCGCACCTCATCAAACATCCAGATACACAGACAAAACAGTTCCTTTGATTCAAAAATAATGTTGTCCGATCTGACAACATGGAAAAACTTGCTGTATGACTGTCCTTTCATAAAATCAAAGAAAAATGATTTCAGCTTCTGAAGAACAGTTAAACACTTTAAGCAATACTGGAAGGAGAATAATGGATGAGATTTCACACCACATAAATATTTACCAGCTTATGAATCATAATAATTATGCTATTTTCAAAAGTCTGGAGAAATGTCTGATTCATAAAATGATGTTGAAAATAACTGTAACTAAAAAATAGATTTATTTTTATAAATATTTAAAAATATATATTATGTAAATATATATATTTAAAAATATAAAATTAGATTGTAATGTTTCTAATACGTTCTTCTGGTGATGCACTTTCAGAACTTCTCATGGACTAAAACGTTTCACTGGCAGAGACACCTTAGGAAGGAAATTTGTTTTTGTTATTGCCTTCTGTACTATTTGAGACTGATAAAATTGAAATACTTAAGGGTGATGTTCCGCAAATAACCTCACTTCAGAAATTACATCAATGTTGCTATATTTAAAAAATATCCTGTTCTTGTTTTCCTCCTAACAAGCTGTTTGCATCTTACAGTGAAATTAGTAATGAATGCCCTGATTCACTTGCTGGAAATAATTTTCGCAAGATCAATTATGTGATCCATCATCTATTCAATAATATGTCAAATCTGTAAAACATTTGTTAGGTAGCAGTCCTAACATTGCCAGAATTTGATCATGACTTTGTTCTGTGTTATTAATAGTATTTTGATAATAAAAATAACAGTCAGCCAACTTATATCAGATGTTCAACTGTGTTGAGTTTAGCAGCATAACTGTCTGCTTACACAAATGTATGTATTAGGTGAAATTAAATTGAGCTTACCATATTTTTTTGGGTCCGACCCAGGACATATTTTTGAAATAACTTAAAAGTCTTAGCAGTTTACTGAAACATTAAACTTTATTTATTCAGTTGTATTTTTTACTAGACATAACAATTTTTTTTCAGAAAAGATTTCTTTTAATTACATCATAAAATTCATAACAAGAAAATTCTGAATTAATTTTAACATTTAGCAGATGGTTAGCAGTAGATACTGATAGTCTACCCCTTTCTACAGACCAAATTTTCCCCGTAATTGAAAAAACTCTCTCAACTGGAGTAGATGTCCCACGCAAAGACATCACAAACATAAAATATCGGTCTTCCAAAACACCTTAAAATTTGCATTCCACTTTTCTTCAATAATATCTGGTATTTGTCAGAAATTGAACCACAACCTACCGTTTGGTTTTTTAATTACTGGTTCAACAAATAGGTTATCAATATTTATGGAATCTTCTTTTATAATTTCATTAACAACTTGTGTACTCTTTTCTAAATCAGACCAGCCAATTTCAGTTCATAAATTTATCCACTGAAACTTACTAACTTTATCAAAACTGGTTCTCCACAACTCTAGTACTGGATACTAGAATTATAACAATTGTCTACGCTCGACAAGAATATTTGTTCCTGAACATCATTTTCTTTTAGAGTGCATAGCAATTCTATGGTAGAAGATGGTATAAATTTGTGGGTTTTTCTTTCCTGAAGTCGACAAATTAGTTCAGAATATGTCTGAAATGCTTCTGTTGCATAAAATTAGCTTCCAATTTCAGAACTATATTATTAAATAACTGTAGATTATTGTATAAAAATTTCAAAATCAGTCGCTTTCTAGATTTTCAAAAAAATCAAATAATAATTTTGGCCATTTTTCACAAGGTAAGTATGATTTTAGGCCATCAAAAATGGAAAGAATTTTTTCTATTGCAGGTAACAAACTAATGAACCTTGTGCTGCTATGAGATAATACTTTTTTGTAATCCATTTCTATAAATTCATAAAACTCTTTAAGTTTCGTTATTCTTACTGTATAAATGTGAAACTATTTATACATTTTTAAAATAACTTTTATGTCCAGGGGGAGAGAATCACATGTTGTTTGTACTGAATTGTGTACAATGCGGGCTGAACAACCGGTTCCTAAAATAGGTCTATCTAAATCACTTTGATCTTTTCTGAACACATTTTCATTCCTCTTTCTCTTCACACCACCAAAATTACTGTTAGTGTTATCAGCAGTATAATAAACCAAATCATTAACTACATACCGCATTCAAAACTCATTACAGATTATAAAATTCTTATACATATATCTCTTAAATGTAAGAACCGAATTAAAACTGTTCAACAAAACAGATTTGTACTAACAGAATCTTTTTTCAAGTTGCAGGCCTTTGAATAAATCATATGATCTAACGACCAGTCAACAGCTTTATCACTGTAGAACATAAAGAAAAACTGTACAAGCCATGGCAGTTCCACATATCTGAACATTTTACCTGAAAAATAAATGGTTGAAAAATTATTAATTTCTAAAAAAGATACTTAAATACAAACAGTAACTTATATGATGATCAAACGATTAACTGTTGCAATGTCATTTGTCAAAAGTAATTAACAGTTTAAACTACACTTATTTTTAATGATGCAAGCAATTACTTTTAAATAACCAAAAATAAACAGACGATGATAAAGTAATACTTCAAAACACAAAACAAAATATATTTAATTAAAGTTAGAGCTGTTTTAATTATAAAAGGATTACATGGTGCATTGCATTTTCCATATATAATAAGTAATATATAAAAATATACGAGAATATTATTCAACGAGGCTAACATACTAACCTACAAGTGAATCGACCTTAGTCACATGAACTTAAGAGGAATTCCTGGAAATTAAAATCATTATTTCTAATCGTATTACTTACATCATTTTGGGAGCACAATTTACTCCTACGATGAATAACTAATTAATTAAAAAATAATATAGAATCGTTAATTCACCCTGCCATAACAGCTTTTAGCAGTATAAGTTTTGTAGTTTTTATTTTCAATTTTTTAAGTAACAAAGTGAGAGTTACTCAACTTTTGAACGCTAATGTCATATTAGCTACTGAATAAAATTTAATCGAAATAATTAGATATATTTAAATCTATCCCTAAGTACTTAGATAGATAAATACTTAAATTGAATTGAAAAATTATGATATATTTTTTAGACTTGATATGTTATTCGCTTTCAATTTTTTTAAATAAAATTTTCTCAAAGTGTAATTTGATTGTAATAATTTTACCACTATTCGTACAAATTACCGATTTTTAACAGGGTTTTACAGGAAAAACTGTGAGGCAACTGTAATCATAAAAATAAATAAAAATTACTTTAATTTTATTGTGCAGTGTAAATTATCATTTTAATTTTTCTGCACCAATGAAATAGCTGTTTTTTTTTAAAAATGTTTTTATAAATGGAGTAACCGTTACAAATTGTCTCACATTTTATCACTTATCACACCACGTTTATTACATGATGCATGCATTTTCAATTATGTTTATGGTTGTAAATAGATATGTCAGAGTTGTCTCCTTCAACTGTTGAATTATATCGATTTCAGTTAAGTGACTTCCTTATATTTTCCTAATCTCTGCGATGTTCAAAGCGGTTAAAACTCTTTTTTATTCTTCAACACATATACAATACTACTTTATTTACATGAACAATTTTAAGAATGAAATTTTATAGTAAAGTTAATAATCTTCATTTACAAATAAACACAATGTAAAAGTTTGAAATTTATTTTTTAAATTTCATCTAAATAATTACTAGGCTAGATAACATCTAAATAACATTACTAGGCTAGATTTTGTATGCTGTACATTAAAGTTGCTTCTAAAATAGCAGGAAAAAGTGCACATTTGTTCACTACATAGAGAATACAGTACCCATCACAGGAAATCAAACACGATTGAGTCATCCACATTAATTGAGTAATGTACGCAATAGAATTATCGGAAAAGGCAAATATACCAATTTATTCCTAACCTAATTATATTAATGCTTAGTAATAGATTTTAGAATTCTGATCTGTCAGATATTAATGGAAAATTAATTTTTTTTTTAATTTTTCAAGCGATAATTGTTATACTGAATCGTACAAAGTACAATGTATTTTGTGACAATTTTATCATATTATGTGAGTTCTTTTCCAATATAATGTACATTTTTATCAAGCAAACACGTTATAAATCTGTTATGGTTTTCCATAAATGCTAACAAGTATGCAAATGTTAACTATACCGTGTTTGTAAAACAAAATATTAGGTCTATTTTTTGTTAATGAACATGATAGTATAAGATATTATTGAACTATTGCTAAGAATTGAAATAAGCAAAGCCGATAAACAAAACATATAAAAGTTTCTTAAGTTTGACAATGCTTACGTTCCTAAACAAAATCTATCCAAGAAATGATTAATAATCAAACGATAAAATATGTAATAAATATTCATTTTTAAAAATTAAATAACTAAAATTTTACGGGCTTCTTAATAAAAGGTTAACGCTCATTAAGCATTTAACATTAAACAAAAGTTTTATTAGTGATACGATCAGATGTATCATGAAAAAAGCTCATTTTTTATCGAACAAAAAAATTATATAGTTTCAGCCAAAAAAATTTGAAAAAATATTTGTTTAGAGTAAGAGCTACATAAATACCTGACCGCCGGTATATATTAAGCAAAAAATTAAATTACAAATAATTCATCTGAAAAACTTAATTGCTCTGTCTTACCAATAAATCCAAGCTGACAAAAATCTAAGATGAACCGACTCTGTTTATTAGCGATACGATCATAAGCTGCTATTTTCATAGTTGTTATAAAGTGTGGTTTAGCTAAAATGTCGTCTTCTAGTTGAACATAAAAAACCGCTTTAGGCTGAGAATACATCATTAAGTATGCAAAATCTAAATTCTGTTTACTACGCCAACAAACTCTCTCTGGAGGATCACCTAATGTTATCCTCAGTCTAGACTTATCTGGATAATAGGCTGGTGAAGGAGAAATCACTTTTAATACTCCTGAATTAAGTTCATCCTAAAAACTAAATACGAAATCGTGATATGTTAAAATATTTTAATTTTAGGCAGAAAAACAAAATTCTTGTGGAGATGAAAAGAAAATAATTCATTCCAAATTTGAGAGTAGATTACTTATACAAGACGTATCTTGTTAATTAAAATATCAAAAATATTTTCTTTTAATATGAAATTAAACTACGCTGAAAATATTCATAATTTCAATTAACTATACAGTAGCCAACATGTAACGGCGAGCTTGGATGATCAGCCCGCACATCACTGCTATACTATTATTCTCTGAAATATTGGCATAACGTGATTAATCATCTCTTAGTAGCATAAACATGAAGCATGATATGTTGAGTAGCAATCGTCACCGCTCTAAGCTCGTCGTAACTTGGTGGCAACTATAACCTTCTCCTTCTTATATGCCAGGATTAACAAATCTGTCATTTAATACGGTACGATTTAAATAAATTTCTTCACATATACAAGATAAATATACAATTATGTAAATTAAATTTGAAAAAAAAATCGGTAAATTTAAGATATCTAAAAAACATGTTTAAAATGGGTGTGATTTAATGCAAGTTAAGTTCAAACAAAGTAAAAATTTTAACTGATTTACAAGGGTGGAAGTAGATAAAGAAAAACAACCAAAAAGCTATTGAAAAACATTGGTATTCTAAAATTTAAAAAGCTTAAAAAATAGCATTTAAAATATTAAATAAAGCAAAAATTTAAGATATTTTACATTTTACAACGAAATTGAATTCCAATTTCCTAAAGGCATAGTGCAATAAAGCATTAAGATTATGGTACAGCCAGTTTAATTTACAATCGGCAAACAATTAACTAGTAATCATATTGTATTAATTCACATTCAACAGAAATTCTCCTGATAATTTTGATCAGAACTGACTGATCAGAAGCCTAATGAAGAGAAAATAAAGCAAATAGTTACAATACATGAGCTGAAAGTTTCCCCTTGCGGACTGTTGCATCTAGTGTACTAGTTAGTTGTGTTTGTATTTTTTATACAAATGTGTCATGTTAGCCGGATGATGTAATTTAGATAGATAACAAACCTTGTTCACCCATGCTGCCTAAGCCAGCTGACAGATCGGTTAACAAAGTTAGAGTCAAACCTTCAGCGCACTTAATGTACAGAAAAACAATAAGGGTTTGGAAAGGAAAGAAGACACAAGGGTCATAATCGGGTTAATTATTAACTGCTGTGAGAGGTTTATGACTTAGAAAGGCATAAAGAAATAAGTGTATTATTAAAGATACAGATAAAATGCCTTCAATCATGTCAAACTAATGAAAATAATAAAAAGCCAGAGAACAAATTGAAAGATAGAAGATGTAATTATTGCACCTGAATCAGAAAAGTGTTATAAAATCAGGGTATGCACTTTTTTAATACATTAAATTCAACATGCATAAGTTTGAAAGTAAGATTTCTTCTTCTGATGTGTATTTATCTTAGATTTTTATAATCTGTAAAATCTAATTTATTATTTTTACAATATAATTTAACCAAAATAATAAATGAAAAATAACATTTACATTTTTTTTCTTTTTTGTAAAATGGTTATGATAGATTTCTCTAATATTATGTACATGGATAGGAAGATATCAGTAGTAAGCAGAAATACTTTACTTGGGCTCTCAGAGAATACTTAAATAATTACATTATCAGAAAGAGAAAGCAGTAAAAATTAAATGAAAGCCAAGAAACATTCATTTTTATGTATCTAGATTACACCTAACATTCAACGCCCTCACAGATTACTTTTTTAAAAATAATTGGCTCACACATATGATTATTTTGCCATGTAAAATGAAATATTTAATAACTTGGTTTACATAAAAATAATAAGATACACAGATTTCAATTTAACAAAGAATGTATGTATGATCACAACATAAAGGAAAACTAAAATCTAAAAGTAATACAGGTAAGAAAACTAGAACAGAACATCCTCATTTGTATAGAAAACAAATGTTACTAAGATTTTCTTGAAAAATATTTTGTCATTATTAGTACAGTGTATCAGATAGATTATATCACGATTAAGCAAATTTTTAGAAATCACTCATAGACTGCTTTGCAGTCGATGAGTGATTTCTAAATTATGCTTTCTTTATTACGCTTGTCTGCTCTGGAGCAGACACTGAAAGCGACCATAATTTTGTGGTAAGAAAATGTAGATTGGGGTTTAAACACCTGAATAATAGGTGTCAGATGAATCTGTGGAATTTAGAGAAGCATCAGAAAGAGGAAGTAAAGAAGATTATTGAGGAGGACATCGCAAGAGGTATTACTAAAAATAAGGTAGAAAATGTTGAAGAAGAATGGGAGAATGTTAAAAAGGAAACTCTTAGATCAGCAGAAGCGAACTTAGGCAGAACAAAGAGAACTAGTAGAAAACCTTGGATATCAGAGGATATATTACAGCTGATGGATAAATATAGAAAATATAATAATGCTAGTGATAAAGAAAGAAAAAGTAACTATTGACAATTAACAAATAATATAAACGGGAAGTGCAAACTAGCAAAAGAGGAGATTAAAGGAAAGCGTTCAGAAGAGGAAAGAGAAATGAACATTGGTAAAATAAAAGGAGCATACAGGAAAGTTAAGGAAAATTTTGTGGTATGTAAATTAAGATCTAATCTAATCTAACCACTCACCAGTAAACAGTCTTTTTAGATGTCATTTAAAAGCAATTAATTACGTAAAATTAAACAAAAAAAAAAAATTGTGGTGATTTGAGATAAATTCCAATAACAGTCCTCCTTCAATATGTAAAAATAATTGGGAAATGTAAATAAGTAAAGGACATGTTAAAGGCTGCTTAAAGCATGTAGTTGCAATGTGCTGAGCAATGGGTCACTACTACTTAACCATCTTCCTGTTTTCTGTGGAGCATTGTATATTAGATTACAAAATAAATAATTTACAAATTTACAATTTTCAGTGTATCTGAAAATTAAACATCTTTATTTGGTAACAAAAATGCTTCTTTGAATTTTTTTGCAATTCTTGTTGATTTCTTCTAAAAATTCCTGACTTTTCCTTAGGAAAAGATTCCTTGACGTCACGATGTATTTAGAAAATTAATTTTGAATTATGAGTTGGGAAATAGAAAAAAAAGATGGTTGTGGAAATAAATGAACTGGAGAAAAGAGAAAGAAAATTAGTCAAAGCATAAAAAAAAAATGCTGAAAGAAATTATCTTTAACAATTTAATTATCAACAAAAAATAAAGTAAGATTACAATAATTACATAAAATAATAAGTAATATAGACAGTGTATAAACACACACAGTAATAACTATTTGACCATTAAACGTAGAAATATGACATTTTTTATATAATGCCACCACACCTCAAACCCCTGTGGTTGGGACACTAAAAATGTTAAACTGAAAGGGTAAGATTACACATCGTTTTTAAAACACAAGAGATAAATCATATTTTATCTTTTATTTATGTTACATGTTAAAAAATTCAAACCTAAAACCTGATTGTATACACACATCTACTACTCGTCACAATGTAGGTTACTTGCATCTGATCACATAGCGAAAAGAATAGTGTAGTGTATGTTTTAAATAAAAATCAACCTGTTTTCTGTGGAACATTGTTTATTAGATTACAAAATAAATAATTTACAATGCATACCTTAAAATTAATTGACAATATTAATATTTAAGTGGATATTAAAGTTTAGACTTCACACTGTACAATTCCAGCCTCTGCATAATACCTTGGTTATGTAACTGTATACATTAAGTAATTGCCAATACACAAATTGAACACTTCTTTTATTCACCTTTAATTTACATACTGAATTATAATGCTTTACAATAAATAAAGCCTAACAATATTTAATTAAGCTGGTTCAGTATATAATAAATGAATCTTAACAAACACATTATAAAATTAAACTAAGTCATTCTGAAATTTTTTACATTGTGAAGAAAATAATATTTATTAACACATAAAAACACAATTTATAATATTATAAACATATTTCTAAAACTGAATCGATTGCACTTTTTATTACTACAATAACATATTCTATTTCTCCAAGAAAATTATTTTCTAAAAAATTAAGAAAAAATATTTTTATATAACAATTACATAAACTTGCGATAGTAAAATTTTAGCAAATTATTTTTTGAGAGCTATTAAAATTCCAAACACCCGAAGAAAAGCTGTAATGTTAGAACCTTTTTTTTTGTTCTTTTCGAAAGAATGGCAAGTAGACTGCCGTTCCTGTGGCTATTCATACTTTATGTAAAAAAGGAGAAAAAAGAGAAGTTAATAGTCGCAGAGGAAGTTCTCTTCTTTCAGTAATCTTTTAAATCTTAAAAAAGTTGTAGAAAATAGAATAGAAGAGAAGACATCGATAAACAATTTGGAGAGTATATTAGAGTTGTATAGAAATGGAAGACCTTGGCAGAACAAGTAGCTTGTGTAAAAATGGTAATCTTAGTTAGAATGGTGATATATAACAATTATACAATTACATCTTTACATTTTAAAAAGGTATATTATTCTGCTGGGGAAAAAATTTCCAATGCTTTTTCTACAGTTAAAATTATTTGGAATTGTCGGAACAATTAAAATCAAAAAAGGGCGTAAGATAACAAGACGCTACAGTTAAAATTATTTGGAATTGTCGGAACAATTAAAATCAAAAAAAGGGCGTAAGATAACAAGACGTTGACTCTGAGCGATTTTAATTGTGTTCTAGGTAGTCGTAAAAGAATGGAGGAAAACATTGAAACTTAATGTGGTAGAAACAAAACGTTTAGGTTACAAAAAGGACAATCCAGGAATAGATTAATTCCAACGAAAAAACAAATGTCTCACAAAAAATTTCTTAAAGAAATGTAACAAAGAATTTTTTTAGGGAGGTTTTTACCTTGTTGAGTAAAAAAATTTAACATTTTTTTACACTTTCTGACAGTATATATTTTCAAAAATATTTCTATTTTCAAGCATCAATTCATATTTGCAAAGATATAACTTAAAATAGTAGAGATCCAGATAGAATTTCAGAACACAGCAAGTGACTTGGCATCAAATCTCCATCCTGTATTGATTAGGTTTGCAGTTCTTATCCATTCGAAACACTTTTTATACTGTTAACAGAATATATTTGAGAATGTAATACTACAATCATGATTTGATTACGGACTTATATTTGAAAATTCAATCCCCTCACAGGTTACTTCTATAACTATCTTATCAGAAAGAGAAAGCCGATAAATATTTAACCAATGAAGAGAAACATTCATTCTTCCGTATCTCAGATTATACCTAACATTCAACGCTCCCACAGATTACTTCAATAACTACATTATAAGAAAGAGAAATCCAATAAAAATTTAACCAATGACAAGAAAAATTCACCATTCAACGCCCACACAGATTTTTTCTATAACTTTCTTATCAAAGAGGTAAAGCCGAGAAAAATTTAATCAATGACATGAAACGTTCACTCTTCTGTATCTAAGATTACACCAAACATCTAACGCCTTCACAGATTACTTTTATAAATATCATAAAAGAGAGCGAAAGCCGATAAAAATTTAACCAGTGACCAGAAACATTCACTCTTCCGTATCTCAGATTACACCTAACATTCAATGCCTTTACAGATTACTTCAATTACTACCTTATCAGAAAGAGAAAGCCTGTAGTTTTTTTTGGTGTTTACTGTCACAGTAAATAGCTTAATCGCTTCATATATTGACTGCCAACACTGTAGGATTTACAAATCCTTTTGTAGGTACTTAAATTGTGAGTTGGTTATGTATAGAGTTTCACTATTGTTTAAAACTCTTGTAATTCACTTAGCATGTTTATTTTATTTTAAATACGCACAATATGAAATTTAATTCATTACCTAAAGATGATTTTTATTTTTGTGGTATAGTACCTTTTTCAGTTTGGATTTTTAAGATAACAGCCAATAAATTTTTTCTTTCATTTAACTACTATTAGTGTAAGGTCATACACACAATAGGCACAGATTTACAAATTACTTTATACAGTCCACTAATATTGAGAAGAATCGTAAAATATACTTTATTGACAGGACAAAAGTCAGTTAAATTTATCAAATGAATTTAGTTCATAGTAAATAATAATAATAACAATAGAATAATTCACTCGATGGAATAAATGATAGATTTGCATAAAATTTGTGTAATAATTTATTTTATTTAATGGAATTTACAACTACATACATACAGACGTTTCGTTACCTCTTTTATAACCATTGAATTGTGCACAGTGATTAATAGTTTGCAGTATCATTATAACAACATTTATATTATACTAGTACATGCAATTTTACCCATCATGCCTGATAAAGGTATTTGAGGTTCTTTATAGATTGTTGGTGTATGTCTTTCTGTCATACCATTGTGGATCTTGAAGTTCAAAACTCTCAGTTTCCATTTCCTGAACAAACATTCTTTATTTAACAAACTTCTTGTTCATTAATATTTTATTAAGCGACTTGCAAAAATAAAAATGATACAGTATTTGAATCTTTGAGGAAGAGCCTGCAGTTACAAATGAAGTTTTTAAAAGAAATTATTAATGAAATATCTTTAATCCACTCCATGTTAGTATTATTACTTTTGGTACTTAAAAAACAGTTGACAATTTGGTCAATCTCTAGATTTTTCTGTTCCATGCAAATCTATCTGCATAGATTCGTTAAAATGTTTTCCTACTTCCATAAATGTAACTTTCTGTACGAGGTTAAAACAAAACGTAACTCATAAATCCATACAAAATTTTTCATATTTAAAATTATTATAAATGATTTCGCTTAAATAAATCGTTTACGCCATGGAAATGGCACACAGCAAGGTTGACATTATTTACATCAATCTTCTTATAATTAAATTCTCTACAATTTATGTTTAAAAAATGTATGATTTATCGCCAATTTAACAACGTTATTGTACGTCAAATGTAAAAAAATGTGTTTTTGACCCTATTTTTGGCGTTTTACACGGGATATCTTAGAAACTAAGAGAGATACAGTTCTGGGATCTATGTTTTTAGATATCCCAGGTCAAAAACCATAAGAAACAATTGAATTTGCCCCTAAATTGACCTTCCCAGAATTTCAGAAAGCCTTCATTTACCCGGAGGAACTGAAACTCAGGCGAAATCTTTCACTCTGTATAACTCGCTGACGAAGCATTTTCAGACCTATGTTTATATGAACTTTTTTCTTATTTTTATTTAGCCTTTAGAATGAGTAGTCAAAGTATTGTCCTATCCTCCTGAGTCACCTGTATATACTTATATTTAGTTAATGTAACAGTCACACATTCTTATTATTAATGAAATAAGTCATTATAAATTCATATCGATAACAAAGTATAAGTTCATATTGAATACAGTAATTTTGACAATACAAAACATTATAATTTACTTTATAAACAAAAATAATTACTAAAAAAATAATGTAAAACTTAAAACGACAAGTAGGTTACTCTTATAAGAGAACAACTGATAATAAATAATTTACAAAACACAAAGTAAAATGAAATTTAAGATATATAAATGTCAATGCATTACATTGTAAAAATACTTTAAATAAGATGTACAAATGTACATATCCACCACAAAAAAATTAGTGCACAGTTTTAAATATAATGTCCCTCATCATCGACATCAAATTTGAACTACAGATATGTTTTAGTAAAAAATTTCTGCCGTTAAATATATTCTTATTGAAATAAAGAATATAGACTAAAATGGTAACAAAATATATTGAAAAATAACTTTAAACATTAAACAAATTTTCGTTCTAGGTGTAGTGCAAATCAATATTCTTTAAACATCTTAAAGCCACAGAATTCTTTAATCTTAAATAAAGCTGTAGAAATTTACAATTTAAAAATTTTCAATAATTTGGATCGCTTGCCAAGAAATGAATTTTAAAACAAATACATCTTTCAGTCTCTATTATAAATAAATAATTACATGCACTGTAATAAATACAAGGTTTACTTACGTTCTGACTACAGATACAGATTTAAACTTAAAAAATTAAGAATTTCAATGTAAATTTTCATCGTAAAACAGAATTTGAAAGAATCTTTATTTATATTCAATTTTTAAAAAATTTGTACTGGCCAAAAGCCAATAATATTTTAAATAAATTAATAAAGTTTTTAAAATAAAATTTAATTTAACCCCATATTACTTTATGTGAACATATTTTTATAACTGCCATGGAAAACCAGGAAATGAAAGATAAAAATTTATATTCACCAGTAAACAAATGATAAAAAAAAATTTAATTTAATTATAAAATTTAACTAATCTTTAAAGATTTGCAAATAGATTTAGACAAAATTTCCTGATCAAAACCGCGCTAAAGAATGGGGAATCCAAGTATAATTACAACTTTTGGTTGATTTATTAAGAAGTATGTATATAAAAAGATATTTAATAGAGTTAAAAACCTGAGAGGAAATTACTAGAAAAGGAATAAATTCAATCAAGTAGTTTAACAGGTACGACGCATCAACAATATGATATTATATGTTCTGTCATAGTAGAAAAAGAAACAACTATTAGTAATACTGATCTGTAAAGCGGATCGCTTCTAAACTTCTGTTTGCAGATCAAAAGGTTATAATTTAAAAACAAAGGATGAATAATCATCATCGCATAAATTAAGTGCATCGGAGAAGATATACACATGAAGGTATCAGAAGAAAAAACAAAGTTAGTCTATCTTACAGAACTAATGTACATTATCAGCCCATCATTAAAATGCACAATTAATTCATAAACTAGTTTTTTTTTTGTGCTAATACCATTTTAATAAATACACGATATTGTAGTATATGAGAAAGAAGCTTATATTATGCTTCCATTACATTAATTTCTAATAGTGATCTATAAAAGTTTCTCAAAAAAATTATTTAAAATAAAATATATAATTAGCACTAGAAGAAGGAAGATGAAATATATTGTGGTTTTCTGATAATAAATCAGATATTTATTATCTACCTGATAAATCTGACAATGAAGACAGTTCGTTTGAAAACTTATTTGTCAGTTGTTAAGACTCTTATTTCAGGATTAACCCTGACTTTGCAATAGTTTTAATTTATAACCGAGCTATTTACACAACCCCTTTCCAAAACTAAATTTAAAAAATCTTATATATTGCACATACGTGTGTATGTATGCATTGTATTTCATTGTTTTAATGAAGATATAGCTTGCAGTATGATGGAGTGTGGGGCGAGGTTTTTATTTATAAAATACTACTAGTATAGCGACAGTGTGATGTTACATTTCATTTTTTATGGGTATGCCTGCAACTGCTCAGTCTTCAGATCAAAGACCGATCATTTTGAGATTGAAGAAAAACAGGTAAACTACAACTGCACCTACAGTTTTTCTAATTTACCATTATATATTTATTTAAGGTATAATAATTTTGAAGTTGTATTTAGGTTATCCAATTTAAAGAAGTTACTTATAAATTTTAAGTAGCACCGTTACAATGTCATACAAATTATAAAAATTGAAGTTTAATGTTAATAAAGCAGTTGTCTACAATAATGAAGCATAAGTAATGCTGGTAAGATGCGTACTAAACTTAAGAATTATGGTGTAGGTAGCCAGTGTTGTTTTCCCAATATATAATATCAGATAAATCTGTATTCAGTAAAAAAAAAAAAAAAACATTAGCAGAGTTTGATACAGTAGTAGTAGTAGTAGTTCATAAAGTAGTTGCAACAGAATCAGGGAATACTGCTGCGGTTATTGAAAATTCAGCCCCACAAGCACAGCCATTGAACCTAATGATTCTGACATTCTAAGTAAAAATGATAATATAAATGCGTTATGATCATTAATGTAGTCCGGCATAATAAAAAAAACAAGACAAATAAAAATTATAAATGTGGATTTTTTATTCATATCCTAGACAATCTAAACTTAAATATAATAAAAAACTCCCTTTCAGCGCGCCGGAAGGCGGTGGTAGTTTAAGTAGTGCAAAGTAGGGGATAAAAAAATTTCTACCCTAAAGTTACAAACAACAATGATTGCATCTTCTTACAATTCCAGCAACATCCCTTTCATTTTGGCCATATCAAAAATAGCTTCAAAGATTTTAGGTAACGTTTAGAGGAATAACGACAACTTTAAACCGATTCGATACTGTGCCTATTAAGGGAAATGATTTTTTCCCTTTTTTCCTTTTAAGGGAAATGATGTTTTCTTTGTGACCCCATTTTTTCCATCCCCTGGGCCGATGGTCGGGAATATCAAAAAACTTTACTTAGATAAGTTTTAGGCCCTTATCCAAAGAATAGTATGAAATGAATTTGATATTTTACTTAATAAGAAAGTTATAGCGATATTGGTTTTTTTTTTAAAAAGCCCCGCCGCCACCCATTTCCACCTTCATCGTCTGATTTTGCCCATGTTCACAAGAAAGTGAAATACATAAATATCGATATGCTAAAGATTAAAGTATAAACAGTTTACCACTAAGTGTACAGAATTCAATAATGCTTCTTACCTTATGCTTATTGTTTTTTTGTAATAGTGCTTTCAAGGATTTCCCTCATCATCGGTTATAAAATTAAAAAAAAATTGTTATGCAGCTAGGTAGTCACACATACAGTACTGTACTCAATTTTTTTTTTAATTTTATAATATTTAATATGACTACATATTTTTACATGTTTACAATTTTATTCTGAATTTAATGTGCGATTTTTAAAAACTGATGATGAGGGGAACCCTTGAAAGCACTATTATGAAAAATCAATAAGCATAAGGTAAGAAGCATTATTGAATTCTGTATACTTAGTGGTAAACTGTTTATACTTTTTGTCTTTGGTGTAATTAGTAAAGGAGGGAATATGGACAAATACAATAACAAAAGAATTGGTTTTGCTAATATATATATATATATATATATATATATACACTTGTTGAACTTTTACCCATTACAATAGGTAGCTTTCTTACGAAATCTACCTAAATATAAGATTCAGATAATAAGATTTTTTCCAACTACTTGTCCTGTTCAAACAGACTATTTTTGAATAGTGTTGTATTCTAATGTTGCGTGAATAGTAGACCTTGATCATTTTGTTTTGAACTTAAGTGAACTCTTAAACAAAATTTAATTAATAAAGTGAAAATTGAATTTAAAAAAAAAATTTTAGTTCACAATGTTTTTTACTCATTAAAAAAAAAAATTATAACTTTTTAAACCGATAAACTGACAACCCCTTGTGTCTTTCTGCATAATTTACAGCCAAAAACACCAGGTAAGAATCTTTATTGGTTATTGAGAAAACCGGTCAATTGTGTAAAAATATAGTTTAGAGAAAACTAAAAAAGTACATTACATATAATGCAAGTTGCATATATTACATGTACGCAAACTAACCGTATTTTTAGATTTAAAGGTAAAAGTTATTTCAAATGTCTGTCTTTATAAAACTTTACAAACCTCTTTACAGAGTTTACACTTGAAACAAACAAAGGAAAATTTCTCTCCATAAAAGTGAAATTTCCCGACTCGACAAAGAAATATTTTTGAACTAAAAAAGTTGCAAAAAACTAAATAATTATAAAAAAAAAATTGAAAAATGCTTCCAATGAAATATTTCTTCAAAAAAATCAAAAAATTTTTTAGTCAACACATTTTATAAGAAATAGGATATTTGTATGACCACAAATAAACAAAATGACAAACAGAAGTAGTAGAAGAGGGCATTAATTTACTCCACCATATAGAAACTCAACTTAAGAGTATTTAAAAATGGGGTTTACTGTAGAGATCTAGTAGATGCGACTCCTCTATAACAGTTAGCAATTTATGTAGCCGCTTAAATAAAATTATGATTTACCACAATATTTTATCAAAAACTTCCAGTTTCAAATACAAAATTATTTAAACCGCTGAAACTTAACGTAACAATGGAAATTAAGAAAACAGACATTCATTAGCGGAAATCAGCTAAAATAAAAAAAATAAAATAAAAAATCTGTACAATTGATAACTGGAAAAGTGAGAATACAAACTGAAAATCTAGAAATATTTGAAATAACACAAGGTGTAAGGCAAGGATGCACACTTATAACTTATAAGGTGCTTTTTAACTTAGCCATATTACAAATTAGAATAATGTCTTGTTAAGGTATAGTAATTAAAAGAGTTTTCTTATAGATCAGTTGGCTTTCTCCACTCATTACAGCAACACTCACATTATTAAATTATTCACTCGTAGCAATTCTTTAACACGTTCAATTATTACAATCTTGATGCGTTTTATATTCAAATTAAATTCAACCTCAACTATAAGTGTACATTTGTAATTTAAACATTTTCAACGGCTATCATCAGACAACATATTTTCTCAAGTTTTTACATTTTTGTGAAAGTGTAATAATTTTTTAATTGTTTGTTTACAATTCAATTATTTAGACATCAAACACCATTAAAAATTGCAATCCTTGAATGATTCAAGGGAAGGTGCTAACCGTTTTTGGTACTCCAAACCAGATACTAAATGTAAAACCCAATACGACTAATAGAAGATTGTGTTAATTTTTGTATATGTGAGCATTAGACAATAGCTATGTAATTGGATGTCAGACTAAACATTGTCGAGTGTCAGCTGTTTACTTGACGTCGCATAACATCCCTATCAACATACCGGCGAACAAGTATTATCAAGCATTGTAGCTGCTGAAGTCATTTATTAACATATCAAAAACTATACACCTCAGTAAAGATCACTCACTGTTCAACTGTATACCTGCATGGTTCTTCACGACACTGATACAGTGTCTAATTAAAAAACACTGAGCATAGAATGTACAAAAAAAAACTATTGATATTCAGTCATATATTACCAGTGTTTTGAAAGCAAATGAAAATACTTTTAAAAGAAGATCAATTTCTAGTGTGAGATGCAGAGAATGATCTCAAATGTATACCGCATAAAATGATCCGATATATAAAATCCTTACTAATTTAAAACTGTGGGATGAGACTAAAAAAAAAAAAATCAATAATTATACTGATGCAGTTTTTTTTTTGTAGCGTGAAAAAGCTTTCGCATTATTGAATAAATATATTCAGAACAAATATATTACAGAGGCGTTATGCACGGATGTCCTCTCTGATGTAAATTAACATATGTGTATAACAAACATTGGTATAACCAAAGATGAGGGTGAATAAGTTGCTACTTTACAGCAGCTACCATTTAATGTAATATAGCAAGTGGAATATTTTCGAATTGTTGGAAGGAACTTCTACTTATATAATAAAAAAAGAGTAAAATTATATTAATATCATGTTTCCATATTTTATTGCTTCTGTTCTTTAGAATCCTTATTATAACTACTGAATCAAGTTTCCAAACAACAAAAGTATATTAAATGTAAAACATCATGTAATTGACAAAGCTGTTGGGATTGAGTTTTGCATCACATCTAAAGGAAATTAAACACATGAATGATTGACAAAATGATTCTTTTTGCAATATTATCCAGTATCTCTGTCGCAGTGTAAGAGTCTTAAGTGTTTAGAGTTGACAATTAGATTAGACGTAAATAATCCAAACATGGATCTAGTGAACTAAGCTTACTTTGCTTATCAATGACCTCATTCTTTATCTCACTGAAATACATGGATTGTGATTGACATATGAAAAAGTACAGAGTATGTGATCTAACTCCTTAGTAGTTAAAAGTACTAAAATTATATTCAGATGGTTTAGATTTAATATGGTGAATGGTGTATGGTGTATGAATATAATAATAAGGCCAATGAGTCCTAGAGGATCACAGACACCTGCTGCGATGGAAAGAGTATTCCTTTAAGTATAAATGTTCAAATTGTTAGAATGAATTGTTAGAAGATGATTAGAATTACAAATCAGACATTGATTATAATTAAATTTTGAATAAATAAAATTATTTTCTTTGTATTGTTTATCAGCATTTATATTAAAATGATTAGTACAGGATTTAGTTCCAATGTTGTATCGCTGTCCCTTGGAAAAATGTCTTGAGATGTCTTGCTGCTGGATTTGCATTAATATTCTCAAGTATCTGCCTTATAAATTCAAGAAATTCTATGAAATCTTATGACTTCAACGTTTCTCCTTCCGTAATCTGGAAGTATTGTACTCTTAACTTTGATGTTAACAACCGAACAATAATAAATTCATGTGTATTAATTGGATTATTCATTGCTTCAAGAGCACTGAAATATGAAATATCCAATAATTCTCAGTTAATGGAATTTAGTTGTAAAATACAATCTGCATTATGAGAAACACCTTATTTTAATAGATCTAGTGCAATTGTATAATTTTCATTCGTAATTTGTAAATTTTTAATGATAGCTAATGTTTCATCCTGTCGCCAGTCAAGAACATTAGCTCTGAAAAACTGTTAATCGGTTATAGTTGCGTTTACTTAGTTTCTATCTAATGGTCAAATGCTTAAAATTATCTATTACACACTGTAATTTACATTCAAAACTGCATAAATCTGCAAACTGCTCCTGAACATAAAAATTTGTCTTCCAGTATTATTTGTCTTCCAGAAAATTTGCATTTTCCAGTATTCTTTAGACACAAGAGCAGTTTTTTGCACATTACTGGAGATAAATACTATTTTTCTGCAGCCTGATGACCTTTCTTTCCTGCTGCAAGAATTTGGCATCTAACAATTGTCATAAAAATTGACTTTTACTCACTTATGATTGATCCTGTGTTGGAGAAGGTTTTCTTTCACAGCCACATTTTCCTTTCCTTTGAGATGAAAATTAACCAGTTTCTTTAAATTGTTTTAGAACCAGTGTCTCTATGATCAGTAGAAATAGCAAAAATTGGGCGAGAATTAAGACAAACCTCAATCTGTATCAACACTGTATAAAGTTCCTCTACGTTGAGAATTCTTTTTCCTATACACAATGTATGATATTTGACACTTTTGACTGCACTTTCCCACAAACTAATTCCTTGTGAAGTAGAAAAGGTTTGAATATTTGTTTTAAATTTGTCTGATCTTAAAAGTTGATTCAAAATCTTTCTAACAGAATGAAAGTTAAACTAACTGTAAATGAATAGCCTTAGTGGCTGCTAAACATAAAAGCGCTATGCAAGCCTTACTCAATGTTTTAGATCTCTGCCTGCCATGACGAATTATAATTGGGCCACTATAATCTACTGCACAAGAGAATGTTCTGGAAGGAATCACTACCAGGCAGTAATTGACAAAGCTGTTGGGATTGAGTTTTGCATCACATCATAAGCAAATTAAACACACGACAATTGACGAAATGATTCTTTTTGCATTATTGTCCAGTATCTCTGTTGCAGTATAAGAGTCTTATAGTTCATAGTTGACAGTTAGATTAGATTAGAACTAAATCATCCAAAAATGGATCTAGTGAATTAAATTTACTTCGCTTATCAATAACCTGATTCTTTATCCCATTGAAATACATGGATTGTGATTGACATATAAAAAAGTAAAGCGTATGATCTAACTCCTTAGTAGTTAAAAGTACTAAAATTACATTCGGACGGTTTGGATTTAATATGGTGAATGAATCTGAAACAGAAACTAAATGTTTCTGTTTGTATGTAAAGATGAAAATCTTTGTGTTCAACCATATACAATATTAGATAACATGATGAAGTAAATATAGTTTTACGCCTTTCTAATAAGCATTCAGAATTTAAATTATCATCACTGAACGTAATATTGTGATCAGTTGGCTAATGAGAAGAAGACAAATAGCCAAGGAAGACCACACCACCATAGTGACATATCAAGTAACCTGCTTGGTGAAAAAGCTCTAGACAATGTGTCTGCTGGATTATCAGAGAATTTGATGTAATACCAATTGGTAATTGAATTGTTTCGTTGAATGTCTGAAACTATTACCTATAAGTACTTTCCCAATTCAAAGAATGTCCATGAATGCAACAAAGTCCTATGATTGAATCAGAGTATAAGTGTATCTCATCAAAGTGTATAACGCAGTTATACAACCTTCACAAATAAAATGTGAAAATAGTAAACAACCACAGAGTTCAAGTCTGGGTAATATGATTTGTTTCAAGGGGCTAACTTTCATTTAGAACAGTAACTTAGATGTAATTACATGGTTGGAGTATGAGTGTGTATATAAATATAACATCCATATAGCCATTAATACAGGCATCAGAAAACCCATGTAATTTAATAGAATGAATTTTTCTATCTTTATTAAACCTAATGGATTAACTTATCGTATATGACTATTAGATATAATTGATTATATAGTGAAAGCCACTGTATTAATGGTTTGGGTAATATTTTGTCCCAGTCAACTTGAGTTGTCATAATGACTGCATAAACTGTTTGTATGAAAACATAATACGGCCAATGAGTCCTAGAGGATCACAGACACCTGCTGGGATGGAATGAGTATTCCTTTTAGTATAAATTTTAAATCTGTTAACGAGTGATTTGGAAATTTAGTGAATCTGACTTTTTGTTGGATGAATTATGATTAGACGTTGAAGTGCCGCAATTGTTAGAATACCACATGCAAAGTGACAAACCATCCTGTTGTAATAATTTGGAGATATCGTTCTTTAATTGAATAACTCCATTTAGGTTATCTGAACCGGTAATGAGATGAGAAACATAGAAATCGTTTTTAATAGCAAACAAACAGTAAGAATATATCCTAATTTGGTTTCTTGGAGAAATTTTCAAATTAATTTTGTAGGGTAACAAAATTTAAGGAAAATTGTGCTCCAATAAGGACATCAATTTATATTTGATATATTAAATTCAGGATCTGCAAAAAAAAACAGATTATGAGGCAAATTAAAATACGATATTATCAAAGGTAGATGTCAGTAGGCTACCTGTTATTTTTTGTTAAATCAGCATATTGCAATTTGAGTGAAAAATTTGACACATTTGACAAATTTTCCTTTCCTTTGAGATGAAAATTAACCAGTTTCTTTAAATTGTTTTAAAATAGCATTCACTGCCACTTGACCAACACGACACACAGATGCTATCTGTCATGTCCAATTGATATGCTTAGAGAGAAACAATTGCCAAACTCAATATAAAAGTTTTTTATTTCAATAATTGTTACTACAATAATGAAGCTAATCGATTAATGCCAGTTTACTTCTGGAAAATAATCTGACTTTGTGGAATGATGTAATCAAATTTATCTTTCACAAAATGGATAATACATGGGAATCAGAAATTATATAAAGAAGTAAAGTTTCATATTTGAAATTATAGCAATATTTTTTCAAAATATCTATCACCATAATATTTTAAGTTATTCAATTAGTCTTTTATATTGAAATTACTGACTCAACTTAAGTATAACATGTTAACTAAATACCTTCAGAGTTTTCTTAAAGAAAGTAAACATGAATATAATTTCAAATCTGCATCAATATTTTAATTCTGAATTAAGTTAAGAAAAGTTTAATTTAATCTTAGAACTTTTAAAGATATATTCAATCTTTTCTTATAGTATCTTTTTTTGTAGTATTTAAGTAACTGCTACAACTTTTTAATAACACGATGCTTGTGATGTTTTAAAACCCAAATAATTTTCATTAAATTATCTGTAAAACTCAATGAAAATTTCATTATATTCAAAAAATAATTCTTAACTTCTGGCTGGAAAATCAAAAATGCCACTAAATCATAAAGATAAATTCATTAAACTTTAAAAACAGTTTAAACTTTTAACCTTTTTTTTCTTTCTGTAAACTATCATCATATGTAATGATACTTTATATTGACAGTTTCACATACCCTAATCCTTTTAATAAATATTCTTATTTTTTACCAATTACTTTAAGTTCATTCACGAAACATTTCATACATGTTTCTAATGTTTCCTTGTCCATAAGAGAAAGGATTACAATAGTGTGGTTTTCTAATCCTGAACAGGTTTGTATTATTTACACCCTCTATTTTTTTAGTTGATAGATTTGTGTGTGAATTTATTATAATCGATCTTATAAGAGAATAGGTAAGTATGAAAGCAAAGAATAGGTATTATTATTATTATTGTTATTAGTACTTTTGTAAATAATAAATCATGAGATAAATTTCATTACTCTTGTTATAAAAAACAAAATGCAATTTCACTAACCTTTTTTTATGAAACATTTCATTTTAAATTTTGTTTCACTAAGGAGAATAATAAATGAAGTTTCTTACACCCAAGTTACTTAAATATTGATAAATTTTTATGCCTGTAAAACACAAAGAAAAGTTAAATCAGAATGATTGGACTTTAAAAGTAAAATAATCTTAAATGCTAAATATATTCAACTATTTTAAGCAAGCAAATTAATCCGAAAGCAGATGTTTTTTTAATAAGAAATTAACTTTATATTGATACAAAATCATAGCTGTACATTTTGTGAATATCTAATTAATATGTTTTTCTTTATTCTTAATCACTTAACATACACGATTTAGCATCCATGCAACAAGTATACCAAACATTTACTTGATTTCTTCATGAAACCATAACATTACTGATTAATTAGGTCAGTTTTTGCTTTCAGAGTCGTTTTTTTTACTATTGCCTAAAGATTTTCATTTGTGTTGTGTGGGATTGCTTGGCCACAAGAACACTTTAATGTTTCATTCTTTGAAAACATTTTCTATTTTTTTGGCAGAATGGTATGGTGCTAAATCTCGTTGCAACACTCCACTGCCTTACAGGAATTGGTTTTGAAATTGTGTCACAACCCTTTCTCTCAAAATCTTTATAAATCTGTTCGAAGCATTTACCATTGATAGAATAACATTTTTATAACAGAATTGAAAACACTTTAAATAAATTTACTTTTAACATCTTCTTAAGAACTGATCTACTTACATCCAATATGAAAATGAACCTGGAGTCCTAGACAGCCAGTGTCTCTTATCAGTGGAAATAGCAAAAATTGGACAAGAATTAAGACAAACCTCAATCTGTATCAATATTGGATAAAATTCCTCTATGTTGAGAATTGTTTTTCCTATTACACTTGACTGCACTTTTTCACAAACTAATTCCTTATAACGTAGAAAAGGTTTGAATATTTGTTTTAAATATGTCTGATCTTAAAAGGTGATACAAGTTGTACAAAATGTTTCTAACAGAATGAAAGTTAGCAGAGTTATCAGAAAATATATTAGTAATCTACTGCACAAGAGATGTTCAGGAAGGAATCACTCTACCTGGTGGTAATTGACAAAGCTGTTGGGATTAAGTTTTGCACCACATCTAATGCAAATTAAACACATGAAAGATTAATGAAATTATTCTTTTGGCACTATTATCCAGTATCTCTTGTCGCAATGAATGATCTGTTCAGTGTAAGTCTTAAGTGTTCAAAGTTGACAATTAATTTCAGAACGTTCACACTCAAGATGTAAAACAATAGGATGTTTAACATGATTGTAGGAGAGAACATTGAAGTCTGCCTCCTACACAGATTAGACTTAAATCATCTAAAAATCTAGTGAACTAAGCTTACTTTGTTTATCAATGACCTGATTCTTTATCTCATATAAAAAAGTAAAAAGTATGATCTAACTCCTTAGTAATTAAAAGTACTAAAATTAAATTCAGACGGTTCGGATTTAATATGGTGAATGAATCTGAAACAGAAACTTAATGTTCATAATAAAGTATGTAAAGATGAAAATCTTTGTGTTCAACCATATACAATATTAGATATACATGAAGTAAATATAGTTTTACGCCTTTCTAATAAGCATTCAGAATTTAAATTATCATCACTGAACGTAATATTGTGATCAGTTGGCTAATGAGAAGAAGACAAATAGCCAAGGGAGACCACACCACCATAGTGACATATCAAGTAACCTGCTTGGTGAAAAAGGTCTAGACAATATGTCTGCTGGATTATCAGAGAATTTGATGTAATACAAACTGGTAATTAAAGTGTTTCATTGAATGTCAGACACTATTACCTATAAATACTTTCCAATTTGAAGAATGTCCATGAATACAACAAGGTGCTACGATTGAATCAGAGTATAAGTGTATCTCATCAAAGTGTATAATGCAGTTATACAACCTTCACAAATAAACGTGAAAATAGTAAACAACCACAGAGTTCAAGTATGGGTGGTAATATGATTTGTTTCAAGGGGTTAATTTTGATTTAGAAAAATAAATTAGGTGTAATTACATGGTTGGGGTATAAAGTGCATATATAAATATAAAACCACAGCCATTAATATAGACATCAGAAAATCCATGTAATTTAATGGAATGAATTTTACTATTATTATTAAACTTAATGGATCTACTTATGTTTAAATGACTATTAGATGTGATTGATTATACAGTGAAAACCATTATATAAATGGTTTGGGTAATATTTTGTCACAGTCAACTTTGAGTTGACTGATAATATAATACGGCGAATGAGTCCTAGAGGTCACAGACACCTGCTGTGATTTTAAAATTTAAAAATTGCTAGAATGAGTAATTTGGAAATTTAGTGAATCTGACTTTTTGTTCATTAGAACTCTTACAAGTACATATGTTGTCTTCTTGATTAGATGGTATGGCTGAATTATGATTACACGTAGAAGTACTGCAATTGTTAGAATACCACATATGAAGTGAAAAACCATACTGTTGTAATAATTTGGAGATATCGTTCTTTAATGGAATAACTCCATTTTGGTTATCTGAACTGGTAATGAGATCATCTACATAGAAATCAATTTTTAATAGCAAACAAACGTAAGAATACATCCTAATTTGGTTTCTTGGAGAACAGGATAACTTATCATAGTGAATCATTTGATTTCGAAGTCAACAGTTCTAAGATTCAAACCCTAGTAAAGGCAGTTACTTTTTTACGGATTTCAATACTAGATTGTGGATACCGTGTTCTTTGATGGTTGGGTTTCAATTAAACACACATCTCAGGAATAGTTGATGTGAGATTGTACAAGACTACACTTCATTTACATTCATACATATCATCCTCTGAAGTAATACCTTACAGTAGTTCCAGAAGCTAAACAGAAAAAGAGAGTTCTATTATCAGATTTGATAGCATGGATATTGTTATTTTTTTTAAAAAGGGACTATTTTTGGAAAAGAATGCACATTCATAAATATAAACTCAAGGATAACTAAAAATATTTCATTTTCTAAATATCAATCTACACGATTCATATTTATTGTCGCCAAACAATTTTCTAACAGCCTATTTATGCATTTTGAGAATTTGTTTTAACTTTTTAGGGAAACCGTAAAGAGGTTTACTATACTTTAAAATTCAATATACATAAGTATAGTACATATTTAATAATTGTCAAGCGTAAAGTTTTATAAAATACTTCATACGTGTTTACTTTGCCGTTTTTAATAAATTATCAAACGATTTAAAAAATCTTAGCGCCGATTTATTTAAAATACAGACGGTTCAAAGAGCGACACAATCTTACGGAAGAATGTTTTCTTCTTTAGTTGCAAGTTTAATCAGGTAAAACGGGTTACAAAATGCAGCAGAATATATTCGTCGCCTCCCGATACATTAGATGTGCCAGTTACGCCCAGACCCAGAACGCCTTCACGGAAAAGTAGTTCTCCATCAAGCGGCAGAATCAAGAGACAGGGAATCCGATAGACGCAGCCAAAAGCGTTCGACCGAAAACGGTAGCATCAGAAAAGTCGATCGACGTGAAAGCTTTATATTCTGTTAGTGCCAAGAAATCTGTGCTACGTCTATCTAACCGTTTTGATCTTTTTTGATAACGCCCGCACGGCATCGAGCAAGCGTTTAAAGATGCGTTCACGCAGAATTGCTGTCGTTCACGAGTCGTTACCTGAAGACACTGGAAAAGGTGTAGCTTTCTGTCAGCGGTTCACGTCATAACTCGGACGGGGATGAATTCGACGATCGGTTTCGATCCGACGAGGCACGGTTCCAGCAATACGGAACTACCATGAACGTACAGAATTTACGCATCTCGCGTACGGAAATCCACATCGGTGCACTAGTCTCCTCTCCGCGGACAAAAAATGGGAGTTTCGCGTGCAATATCAGCAGTCGAAACTTCATACATTCTTTCCGGCACTGTGAAATATGAGCGCTACATACAGACGGAGCAACAATTTGTAAACACTACCTGCAGACCGGATAGATTACACGTGGTTTTAATAGGACAATGCTACGGCTCATATAGCCGACTTTCTTGTATCGGTGTTTTCGTGGACAATAGATTTCGAAGGGATTGTGGCCCCCTCGGTCTCCTGATTTATCCTTTCCTGACTTTTTCTTGTGGGGGGATACCTTAAGGATGCCGCTTACAAAACTCATCCTCACAGCGTTCCTGAATAGCAGAGTGAAATTAAACGATGTGTCGCGAAACACATTTTTTAAAACGATGTTTTAAACGAAAAATATCTATTTTTCGAAGCGAATGAATTATCAACCCCTCGAATTACAAAACGGTTTATTTCAGTATAATTTTCTTCAATCTAATGTTTTAAGTAGATTTCAAAAGATAGCTACGTATTGTAATGGATACAATGATTTGATTTCAGGAAAATTTCGACATATCTTGGCGTTTCACAGCCTCAGACCCCAAAACCAGCGTCAACTCAAAAGTTTATAATTTTTTTTTTGTCTTCGTCATTTGACTGGTTTGATGCAGCTCTCCAAGATTCCCTATCTAGTGCTAGTCGTTTCATTTCAGTATACCCTCTACATCCTACATCCCTCACAATTTGTTTTACATATTCCAAACGTGGCCTGCCTACACAATTTTTTCCTTCTACCTGTCCTTCCAATATTAAAGCGACTATTCCAGGATGCCTTAGTATGTGGCCTATAAGTCTGTCTCTTCTTTTAATGGCCTATAAGTCTGTCTATTCTTTTAATATATATATATATATATATTTCAATTTCTTGGGAACACGATAACTGCCGTAATTTTTCAAATTGTTCCTTAAAAATAACCCGTCAGAAAATCTCGGTCTAGTTCGTTAACGGCCAAAATCGGATCATGGGACTGGAAATGGGGGAGGGCCTTTCGAAAAAACAAAATATCGCTGAAACTGTCTTATTAAGTAAAATATCGAAAAGTTTTTACTATTCTTTGGATAAGGATTTTTTTAAACTTATCTAAGTAAAGCTTTATGATATTATTTAATTTTATATTATTTTAATTTTTTTACTGATGCCTTTCCCTCAAAAATTATTGCATACCAGCGCGAAGCCGACTAAACTATAGCTGATATTCGCCCTGAATTTGGTCTTTTTACTCTGTTCATCGCATCGAACGGTTATATCGTGTCATAATAAACGTAAAGAAATCAACTTTATATGTTATCACTTATATATCTTGCACGACTTGTATAACACAGAAGTCACAGATCAGGAATTTATAATGTAATATCTTATTATGAATTGAAGGATGCTAAACAAATCAAACGGTGCAGGCTGCTCTCGATGACTGTTATTCGTCTGAATGAAAATGCATAATCTTACCCTGTAGGCCACTTAAAGACTTTAGTTGTCAGTTCAAGTTGGAGATTTTTATTGTCCGGACAATAAAAGGAATTTATAAGAATTTATAACAATTATAGGAATTTATAATGTAATAACTTGTTCAAACGCTTCTTCATTCTGTTTAGCGCTGGTAAAGAAGCAATTGATGAAAGACACGATGATATCGTCGTTTCCAACTTGTAATTCTGTGTTTTGTAATTCATTTTTTGTGAGCAAGCGAACAGTGAAACTAAAATCGGTAGATGATAATCTCATGTTCATACTAATATTATGAGCGCGACATGACGCCAGAAAATCAGAGAGAAGTGAGCCATACAGATTCAGATGATATTATTGAACTGAAAAACGATTGTCGCAACATTTCGGGAACAAAAGAATCTAATAACAGAATTGATGGAGCTTGGGACTGCAGCGATATCAGAATCTTATTATGAATTGAAGGATGCTAAACAAATCAAACGGTGCAGGCTGCTCTCGATGGCTGTTATTCGTCTGAATGAAAATGCATAATCTTACCCTGTAGGCCACTTAAAGACTTTAGTTGTCGGTTCAAGTTGGAGATTTTTATTGTCCGGACATGCTTGAATACCTTCTCTTTATTAAGATAAAGATTTGTCTGTTAATCGGTATAATGAACTAACAAGGTGCTCAGAAATAGACGGGTGGTGGATTTCAAAATTCATTTCTACAAAAGTCGGTGTTGCGGTGCAACAAGACTCTCGGGTCCACCCGAGAGTGGAAAGCGACTAGACGAAAGTTTAGTGCAGATATGTTTGTAAGATATAGCGATCCAAATAACAAAATATTTAGACAACGTTTTTTTTTTTTATTACCAGAAATCATGAACATGCTACATTTGTCTATACATTGAGGAGAAAGGACTTTTCACGATAGCTTTAGATTTTTACTAAAGTAAAACTTGCCGGTTTTAACCGTTTGTCCTAACATCGCATAAGAAGAGCCGAACAATTTTTTGTAATTAAGAATTACATTAAACCCGATTGAAGTTTAGATATTTATTTTAAAACACGATAGATAATCGCAGCCGATACGATAATTTTTTTTATTTCTAACTGCTTAAGAAGAAATTGTAGTTTGAAAAAAGTCAATAAAATATTTATAGACATTTATACATGTCCATTTGCTCATTTGCCTTAAACAAAGGATCGAATGCGACAAGATACGAGATACAAGTCCCGCAAAACGGCATTGCCGTTCTCAAGAAAAAAGCATTTCACGCCGGGCATAATAAGGAAAGCGAGGGCTGAAGCGATTACCCGTTGTCTTCTACCCAGAGTAGGCCACCCCACTAAAGCGCAGGAAATCTTTCACCTGTACAAGCAACACCTTCACTCTGTTCAACACTGGGACCGGTCGCGTATGTAAATCAATATTCTTTATTCGAATACATTAAAGAACGGCTACTTTCAATGACGAATGAGTGTTCTTCACATGTCGAAACAGTCGATCCACTGAAAAATTCATAATAAAACATGTTTTAACCGCAAACACCACGATTAATTTTAAATTTATGATGACGATGTAGGTCATCATTACTTTCAGCGATATGTGTGTATATCGTCGATCGTTATTTAATATACGCAACGATCTTTATTTACAATTCAACCTTTAAAATTATTGTTGATTTTCGTAATCTAATAGCTATTCGGTTAACGGTGTAAATTTATAACGGCGATCTGCATCGATCAGTCATCATTACTTTCAAAGAAAGCGGATGATTTTTAATTTTTTATAGTTGTAATAGCTTACTATCGACAGCCGATGTTATTTTGTTTATATTATACATAAGAAACGAGATCGCTCAGACATTATTTTGTTAAATAAATAAAATGGCGTACCTCGAAAACGGCGTGCCCTACGGCATTTTTAACACCATTTTAAAATTCTTAACCCGAAAGGAATTTTTCCATCGCCCGGATCGATCGGCCCTAATCCCACGCGTCTAGCGGCTACCGTTCTCGGAATAATAGCGCGAGCGAAATTCGCCCCCGCAGAATTGCAGGACCAAAATATTTCATATAAAGTAATTTTTTAATAGTAAATAGCAATCTTTACCGACAATATTTTCAAGCTTAGTGATTTTTTTAACGCGTATAAATAAGGAATTTAAATCTTCACTTACACTGACTTAAATAATTATTTTTTTTATTATTATGAGCGATAGAGGGAGAATTATTTTGAATCGCCGGCACTTTTTTCTCCCACCTGGCAACCTTTATACTACATATTACACATCAAATGAAAAATGACCTCGGAAGCCGAGTCGAATCGGAACGGCATATTTTTTCACGTATCGATAGGCCTAACGGTTGCCGAGTTATTGGCGGTAAAAATCGGCAAAAAAGCTCCCTTAGCCTAGAAAAACGCCCTTACCGCGTCGAAGCGATTTTTCCAAAATCGTTGTCGTCACAGTTAAAACGTCGAAGAAAACCCAAAAAATACTAGATTTTCTGCTGAATTTTTTGACGGCAGGCACGTTTTTGTCGCCCGACGAGGGTTCGGGCAGTTAAGTTTTGAAAAACGGCCTTAAGGGCTGATTTATAAAAAAATCGTAAACGAACGAACCGAGCGTCAGAGTAAGAGAAGGAAGCTACGCAGTAGGTAAAGTCGGCTCGGAAATCCGATTTTTCAACTATAAATGGATTATCTCTAACCGTTATCGGTATAGAACAGTGCCGTTAACTGAACCAAAACCGATAGTAGGATCGAGTTGAAAATACGGTAGACTGTTGAAAGCGATCGGTCGGCCGGTTTTTCGGAAATTCAAGTACGAAATCCGATTTCACGTTGTCTCAGGCGAAATGCAAACTTACAGCGTTTCCGTATACCCGACATATGCATTATGACGGAAAGAAACCGTTCACGACTAAAAACGAGATTCGCCCAAGATAGGGTCAGGAATGATGAACTAAAAAAGAATTCTCAGCCGGCAAGACAAACAGCCTCGCTCTCTCAGAGAGAGAGAGAGAGAGAGCAAGTGTGTGTGTGCTTTTTTGTGTGTCTTGTGTGTGTACATTAAATAGTCAATTGTCAATGTCTCTCTGTCTATCTGTGTCTATGCGTGCATTATACATATATATATATATATATATATATATAGTGTACATATGTACTCTGTTGTCATATTCACTCACTCTCTCTCTCTCTCTGTGTGTTTGTGTGCGCGCGTATTTCTATTGTAAATATGCTTACTGTAAACTTAGTAATCGGGAGTGTGTGCGTTGGTGTGAGGTTGATGGTATGTTGCCGGGCTAGACGCACATTCTTACTCTGTTATTATTGGCGCGGAGGGGATAACGTGATGCGCACTGCTGCTCTGCGCACCTCGCTGCAGACCGCTTAGCAACCGCAGCCCCTAACAACCGCCTCCCTTGTAATCTCCAGCTGTTCCATTGAAACGGCTTTTCTATAATTACCACCCTTTTCTGTTAATGTAATAAGATTAAATAATATTTAAATTAAATTATCATAATTCCCTATACGTAATCTACAGTATCTTATTATAATAAATAAATAAAAATATACATATAATCCTCATTCATCCTCTGAAGTATTATCTGAACGGTAATTACCGGAGGCTAAAACACGAAAAAGAAAGTATACATAATAACATATGTTTTGCATCAAAAATTACCGATTATTATATATATATACTAGGACATCATTAGTCGTAATAAAATATATATGTAAAAATAATCCATAAATAAAAAATAGCATTATTTTATGTGAAGTTGCAAAACCGGCAACGAGTTAAGTGTAATCTAAGATACTGAAGAGCGAATCTCTGTTATCATAGGCTTAATTTTTATCGAATTTCCTATTCTGATTAGAAAAGTACTGAAGGAATTTGTGAGGGCGGTGTATAGTAACGCTTTACCGGACTATGACGGATGATAAAGAAAAAAAAATTGACACACACACATACGCACGCACAGTGTTAAGATGGTCGAAGTATACTAATAAATTTCATTTTTCTCCCGCGCAACTTATATACAACATTTTTCACAGGCTGCAGTACGTAGTTGCTGTAGCCGAATGGTCTAAGGCGTCAATCAGCCCTGTCTCACCGTAGCACAGTTCGGATCTTGGTAAACTCCTTTTTTTTTTTTTAACTTTAAAATTATTTATTTATTTAATTCAAACCAGCAGCTGCTCACCAGCGGTAACAAACTTTGAATTAATTATTATAAATAATATTTAAAACGAAAATATTACCCAAGTTGACGCCCCTGCGGAATTACAAACTCCCGCCAAGGGAATAGGGAA
The DNA here is from genome assembly GCF_047948215.1 of Lycorma delicatula. Classification (NCBI taxonomy): domain Eukaryota; kingdom Metazoa; phylum Arthropoda; class Insecta; order Hemiptera; family Fulgoridae; genus Lycorma; species Lycorma delicatula. The sequence goes on along the minus strand of NC_134462.1, from coordinate 41,117,096 downwards.
TTTCCAACAGGGATTTCCTAATAAATTACATACTTACATTTTTACATTTTTAAAAGTACATAAAATTTTGTTTCATTATTAACTTGTTATTGTTTTTTTTACAATCGGAGGTTAATAATTATTAATAAATCAATATATTTAAATTGAAAGTAAAAGGAGATGACGTCTGATTCGAACCGATATGCCTTCCCTTGTAAGATCCAAATATTTCATTAATTAACATTTTATTGAGTTATAACTCTGGAACCGATAAAAATAAGTACCGCTTATAATATATCGTCGAAAAGCTCTCAACGACGGCTTACTGCGATTAAGAAAAAGTCAAAAATACTTATTTTTGATCGGTTCCAATGTTATAGCCAAATAAAATATTAATTAATGAAATATTTGGATCTTACAAGGGGAAGGCACCTAGGTTCGAATCAGACTTCATCTGGTTTTTTTAACTTTTTTTTTAAATTTAAATATATCGATTTATTAATAATTATTAATCCCTAATTGTAAAAAAAATGTTTACGATAAATAATAATTCAAAAAGAATATAAAAAATTATTAGTAAAATAAAATTTTATGTACTTTTAAAAATGCGTATATGTAATTTAATAGGCGTACAAGGAAGTCATGTGGGATCCACATCAGATTTTTATCACAGCTGTAAATAAATGTAAAACTTACAGTACCTCAAGAGTTAATTGTAAGCTGCAAAAACAAACGATTAGCAGATTTCTGCCTGCCAGTACTAATACGGATTACTTGTGAAAAGCAGAAATCTATAAACTGATGTTTAAAAAAAATCTGATTTCATAAGTTAAAAATACGCCTTTACTTCAAAGACTAGCAAAGCAGCGCTAATTTCGATGGCGGATCAGGAAAATATTTTTGTTGTGGTAGAGGAGAAAATAAGTTTGTGTTAACTACGGATTTGCTTTTATTTGATATTTTGTATTAACTGTGGATTTCATACTGCTGGATAGTCTTCATTCGCCTGCAAAGCAAATTTGTTAAGTTTTATCAACAGAGTAAATACTCACATTTGCGGATGATAGCATAACAGACCAAATTTTTTTTGAGAATATTTAGTCTATTTTACATTAAAAACTTAAGATATAAATGTATTAATTTCCAATTATTAAAGAAAAAAATCAATACAAAAATTCAATGACCTTCAAGATCTGGCAATAGGGAAGATCATATATTTATCAATTTTGAACTGCTAGCAAAATTTAGAAATATACGTAGGCTCATCTCCTCGGTAGAGCTTTTATAGAGTTGCTTTTTTCTACCTCTTATCCTTTCTATTTGCGTAAAAAGATTCCGGTATAAAAAAATATCGGTAAGCGAATCGTTATTCTTTAACGGTACAATTTTAAACTATATTACAAACAAATCCGGTCACGGAATCAAGCAGTTCAGTAGATAAATTTATACTGTTAACTGAAACGAGTAATTTTACAACAAAACCGCATTTAAAAACAAAAAGTCACAATACCGGTTAAGCGTTTTTTGTGTTACTTTAAAAAATTATTTCTGTGGACTACGTAATCGTAACTGAATTTCATTTTCTATAGATTACTTTTTCAAAAAAAAAAGCCAGTCGATATAAAAATAATTTTTTATTTGATCGGTAAAAAAAGGCACAGGTCAGGCCTAATAATATAAGATAATCGCTACGATGAACGTAATGAATTTTGTAGCGTGAGAAAACTGCTGACCAAGACTTGTATCTGGAAACTCCAGATAAAAGGCAGACGCTACCGTTGGCGGTTAAGATAATAATGAATTTAAAATAAGATAACATTGATTGTTGACCGATGAAAAAGCGATACGTACAGGTTAACAGAAAAGGTAAGCGCTTAAGGATAAAAGAAGTGTTACGAGATATAAAAGTCGGATGAAGAAGATGAGAAAGGCAGTTGACCGGTGTGAGACGCGACAGGCTTAATGAATGTGAAGATGGAAGTAAAATCTCGGTTAAATATTTAATTTAAGAAACTTTTAATAACTGGAAAACCGTGAAAGATATAACTCGCCGAAGAAAATAATGAACCTCGCTAAAGAGACGTATAAATGTCAAGTCATTCACCCAGGAAAGTCGACCGAGAGATTTAGAGTAAATACAGGACAGATAGCACTGAGTACTGCAATTTTGCATACTTCCAACGGCAACTGATGATTTACTGACGTAGGCGACTTAATATAAAAACAGAAGTAAAAGGTGGGGTTCATTGAAGAAAATTTAGAATCTGGACTTGCCACCAGTCTAGTACGTAATTTTGTTAATGTGACACAGACAAAATAAGTCAGTTTAGAAAAGGATTCCAGCAAGTACAGCTACCGTATGATTAATTGAAGATAAATCTAAATCTTTTTGTGTATAAATTTAGTTAGCCGACTGAAAACAAGATGTCCCAGTAAATTAGTACTCTATTATTTGCAAACGATTTGGAACGGTTATCAAGAATTCAGGTCGTGTAGTGTTTGCGAATGACTAAACGTTTTTGAACCGAATCGTTATGCTTTGAGAAGGTCTAAATGGTATATTTAATCGGTGAATTTAAAGCGATCTACATATGAACAAGAGGAACTGTAATTCTCTTTTCACTCGTTAAAAGAATCTTCCTTATTGTATTCGTACAACAAAAAAAATCGTTCTAAATCTTGTCATTAATGCAAGAGATTTTGATTTTTTTTTAAATTAATTTCATTACTGATTTACAGATGTGCAGTTTTCAACAAAAGGACGGGGTCCTTTTTTGTAAGGAAAGATACATTAGCATACTTTTATAACACCCCCTTGTACAAAATGGGATCGTATATAGCTCTGGGATTTAAAAATCCATATCATCATCAAGTCACTGTCATACAGTGTGTCCGCCATCGGTCTCAAATTTGCTTCAGGCATGACTCCGATGTTTTCCATTGTACCCCCTGTTTCCCCAAGTATTCAATGTTGGAGGCGATGCAAACTTTCTTTTTCAAATGCAGTAGCCTTCGCGATGAAAATCGGTGCAGTTGCAGCGGCTGTCAATGTGGTCTTTTTTGCCTCTTATTTGTTGAAAAAGAAAAAGAAAGGAAGATTTGGCAGAAAGTGATAAATAAATTTTCAAACAGAGTTAAGAAAGGTAAGTAATTTTATTAAAATACGGCATATGAATTGCCGGAGTTAACGAACCGCTCAGTAAACTGATGTTTTGAAATATATCGTATGTGCAGCCAAGTCATGAGCTTCAATTCAGAAGGTATAAATAAAAAGTAATTGACGACATTTATGTACACACTGCGCAAGATGCAGAAAATTTAAGGCTGTTTTAATTTGTATTATTTAAAAATGCAATGACAACGTAAGACTGGTTTTTCAAAATAAAAGTATTTAATTGTATTTAAAATAAATTGAAAGAAATGCAAAAGATACTTTATCTACACTTTTACTGTTGTAGTTGTTATTACAAGGAAACATTGTGTCGGAGTCTTCTTTGATCTTCAGAATGCTTTCGATATGACCTGGCGACATGGAGTAATTCTCCAGATACATGAATGGGGCATTCGTGGCAATCTGCCAGTTTTACTCAGCAACTATATGAACGACCGTACTTTCCAAGTACGCGTCAACAATGAATATTCATCTGAAAGAAGATTGGGAAATGGCATACCACAAGGTTCACCGTTGAGCGGTACCTTGTTTACGATCGCCATTAATAAATTGATATTAGCCATTCCAGTAGAAATCAGCAAAAGCTGATGATTTGGCAATTGTGTATGCCAGCAACAAGACTGCTTTGGTGAAATACAAATTACAACGAGCGAATGACGCTCTAAATGAAGTTGCAACGAATAATGGATTCCAATTTTCCCCAGAAAAAAAGTGCTGTGTACACTTCTGTAGGAAGAGAATTCCTCACCAAAGTCCTATTTTGACAATCGACAATAATCCAATACGATATAAGGACAATGTGAGATTTTTAGGACTGGTATTGGATAAATCCCTTACGGGGAGATTACATATACAGGACTTGAGTGATAGGTGCAAAAAAGCCTTAAACATTATAAATTGTTTATCGAACATCAGTTTGGGCTCGGATAAAGAAATATTATTGAGACTATACAAGGCATTGGTACAATCTAAACTAGACTACGGATGTATTGTATATTCATCCGCTAGGAAGTCGCATTTAATAAAGTTAGACGTAATTCATAATAGCGGAATAAGATATGCGACAGGCGCTTTCCGCACAAGTCCGGCGACTAGCCTAATGTCCGAAGCCGGAATAATGCCACTACATTATATAAGAGAGATCCTTTTGTTAAGATATGCAGCAAATATATAGGCTTTTCCTGCCCATATAAATAAAAAACTTTTTAACAACCGTCCTTTGGCTGCATTATATGAACATCGTGCTACCTATTCCAGACCGGCCGGAATTAGGTACCACGAATTAAGAAGAAAACACGAAATTGCAATTCCGGATACATTAGCAATTTCTACGATACCGCCATAGCTCTTGCCAGCGGTAAATACGACGTTGGATCTCTCTCAGGAAGAAATAAAAAGGAAGCCAGCAGTGATCATCCGACAGGAATTTTTAGCAGCCGTCAGTAGCTACAAAGAACATATTAGAATTTATACTGACGGTACTAAAACCGAACGTGGTGTTGGATGCTCCATATATGTAAATGGAGAAGCCCACTTTTGGAAACTGCCAGATATGGCAAGTGTCTATACGGCAGAACCTACTGCCATACAGCAAGCTCTTCGGTACACAGAACACTATTGCGAAGAGAGAATGCTAATATGTTCCGATCCTTTAAGTGCACTTGTTGCAATTCGGAACAAGAACATTAAGAATGTCCTAATTGCAAACATTCTGTCCATTTTGTACGTTCTAAATCAACGAGAACAGCAATGTGTATTTGTATGGATTCCAGGACATGCTTGTATTGCAGGTAATGAAAGCGCAGACGAAGCTGCCAGAAAGGCAACAGTATGCGATGTTTTGGATGCAATTTCTGTAAGGGTGGCAGATGTCAAAAACTATCTAACATAATAAGAAACAAGTGGAATACTGATTGGAGAAGTTTAAATACAAAATTTAACTCGTTCAAAACTTCCCCGTATAAATAGAAAACGACATGAAGTCGACTCGCCGAGAACAAGTGGCTGTGACCAGACTTAGAATCGATCACACGCGAGTAACAAATTTATATCTGTTAACCGGCGAAGAGAAACCGATGTGCGGTATTTGTAATAAAACACTTACAATTAAGCATCTAATGGAATAGTGTACCATGTATGAGGACCTCAGAAAGAGGTTCCGGCTAAGAAATGATATTGCTGCTGATTTGGATAATGGAAATGAAGGAAAAATATTTGCTTATTTAAACGCCAGTGGACTTCTTAAAAATGTGTAAAAGTAGAAAATTTAAAGCTGCGTTAAACAAACTCTAAGGGGTAGTTTTATATATATAAGGGAGTCTCGAAGCGTGGCACGTATAATGACAGAGGTAGCCCTCTTGCCTAGGCCGCCCTGGCTCGCCTGCATGCAAGAGCAGGGAGTCAGGGTGTGTCCAACTATGGAACGGGGGACCCTCAAGGGTGGACTGAGGGCACGAGGTTATTGGGTAAGCGCAATGCATGCCTGTAGTCAAGTAGGTCTGGACCGGGAAGGGCAGCCTCCCTGTCGAGGGGCTTTTGGCCCTCCCGAAGAGGTGGTCAGATTGTTCTTATGGCGCAGGACCCTGAAGGGTTACGTCCTACGGGACTTTTATAGGGGGGAAGTCAACTGCCACGGCATCCTGAGGCGACTGATATGCTGCTTAACGGCGGTTCTGGTCGCCCCGAGGGTGCTTAAATAAATAAATAAACGAGACAGGTAGAATGAGATAATGGTACTGTAAAGACTTGTATCTTCCATTTACGTTCTTTGAGATATTATCTCAAATTTTATGATCGGGGCTCTTTACATCCCATAAGTGTTATTTGTTTGTTGTTTTTAGATTAATGTTACGTGTACTTTCTGCTTTTAAATAAAAATGTAACGGCCCTTTACACCCTTACATATGATGTCCCTGACATTGGTGATACTAACCTCTTTTTAAGAATGTGACAAGGGCAACGACCTTAGCAGTTGATGCCCGTAAAAAAAAAAATAATAGTAATAATAACAAAAACTTACAAATTAGAAGCAAACTTATCAGTCTACCTAAAAAGAACTTTTCTTCGTTATCAGTTATTAGAATACTATCTCTGGCAATAAATGTATCCCAATCATTATCAGTTTTAACAAACAATGAAATTAATAATCGTCATTGATAGTAACTGATGATGAATCCACGGATTAAAAAAGCTTTTTTTTATTAACTCATGTTTGCATTATGGTTGCTTTTTATTTTTTGTTGTTTATGGTGATAATATGTAATTCAAAATTCGTACCACTATGTATGTCACTTTTGAAACAATCTGTGAAAAAATCAAGTTACTGTCATTTTGAATACATTGTTATAGCATGAAGTTTTTATTTTACGATAAAAGTTTTGTTTTTAACGCCTTTAAAAGGATGTGTTCAACTGCCATTCTTTCCATTTAATTTTTGATTTGCATTCTCCCGTGGTTGCTAGGTGTAATATTAAATTGCTGCATTTCACTTTTCTTGGTGATGTTATTTAAAGTTCCCTTACCTTATTAACACTCCTGATATATATTACAGCATGCAAATGACTTTTTTTGTTCATTTCCAGATATGAACTCATATTAGGAACATATTTTTATCTTATCAGTACAAATTCTATAAGATAACACTTAAATAACATGTTTGGAATATTTATATCAGTAATTCTCTGTTCTCACAAAACTACACACACAGTAGAATAAAAAAATTCCCAGAATTGCTTCATACAGCTTATAACAGTAATTGAAATAAGGTAATTTTTAATTTTCCCGTTGGCTGCACTCACATGTCTTAATAATAAAAATATTAAAAGTTTTCTGGTTTACTTACAACACTATCAAACCTATATATTTTTTTTTTATACCATCTATGTACAGTGAAAAATGTCAGCAACTGAACGGCGCACATATCAAATTCTGTATTTTACTCAAAAGAAAAAAAATCACCATCAGGAACATTAAGACCGCTTGAACAAGCATATGTGAATCAGTAACGAAGAAAACAGCAGATTACAATTTCTGTAAGTATTTAAGAGATGGTTGTATACTATTGCTTAAATTACATTAGTAGCAGATATCCAATCTACCACGAAAATACTGAGCGTGTCAAAATGTTGTTTGAAATGATAGAAAAAACCGTCGAGGAAATAACATCCATAGTCTGAAGTTATCCCAGCGTTCTACATAACGGTCTGAACTCGCATCATATTTGTCAACACATCATTCCAAAAATGTTATCTGCAAATTAGAAGTAAGTTGTTGAAGGCTTTTTTGATCGGCAGGATATCGTTCAATACAAATACATTCCTGAATTTGAAGGGAACAATACCGATAAGGAAATCTACTTCATTATGCTTTTTTGATTGCAGTAGAGAGTTAGAAAGAATTTAACTTGAAGAATAGGAAATAAAGGATTGTTTTATATCGCACGATAATGCAACAGTACATATCCACGCTCGTCATAATACCTGGCACGAGACTACGTACTAACTGTGGAGCATCCATCGTAGTTTTTTGACTTGGCACCTGCTTATTTTTTATTTGTTTCCTCGCTTAAAAATGTTCTGAAGAAGAAAGATATGAAAATGCCGATGACATGATGGCTGATGCGATGAAAAATGCGGGTGCATCTGAAAATGGATTCTAGAAATGTTTCCAAGTTTATAAAAACCGGCAAGAGGGTGCAGTAACAGAAGGAAACCGCTTTGAAAAAATGTATTATATAACTTAATTACTTGTGTTTTATGTTAATCTTTCTTTTTTACCTTTTTATTCTGACAATTGTCTGGTGTTTTTAATATTATAATAGTTTAAGCGCTTCATTTGATAGAGCGGTAAATATGTTTGAAAAATAGAAAAATATATATACATAGTTATTAAAGATTTCACGGCAATCTATCGGGAGATGATTCTATAGACAATATAAAAAAATTCGTATAAACATAGGTCAGAAAACAGGTTGTAAGCAACTTTTGGCTCGCAAAATATTTAGTCCAGCTTTCTCCTTTCTCTATGAAATTAAACAGAACTAAAATTCTTGGGTATAAATCAAGGGATAAATTTGGTGCTTATTATAGTTTTTGATGTAAAAAAATAAAATAAAAATGGTCCCAGACCTATCTCTCACTCAGGTTTTTAAAAAAACACAAAATGTTTTGTTGGAAAATACACTTTTTTAGGTTTGGAATAAAGTAACTTTGTTATTTCCCGATAAACAAAACAAAATTCTACTTAACTTTGTAGAGAATTTAATTGTGAGAAAAATGATATAAATAAAAATGAAAACAAATAAGACATTTTTTATTATTTTTGGATAATATAAAAGATTTAAACTAAAGAAAATTTAAGTTTCCCAAATAAAAAATATATTATCAGATCTCTAAAAAAATAGACTCAATAACTGTGCGACTTTTAAAATTATGATGATTAGTTAATCATCAATTAGTGTAAACATTACACTAATAACATAATAGAATAAGGAGTAAGGCAGTGTATAAACGCATACAGTAATAACTATTCGGCCATTACATATGGAAAAATGAAATTTTTATAAATGCTACAATTCATAACAATCTATTTTTTGATATGAGGCCACCATACTCAAACCCCCGTGGTTGGGACACTAAAAAGTTTAAATGGAAAGGGTAAGATTACACGACATTTTTAAAAAACATAGTAAAACATTTCAAAATACAAAAGATACTGATAAATCGTATTTTATCTTTTATAAAACAGACAGACTGAAAATATTTGCAGGCGCTTACAAATAATCTATATTTAACTTATTTTGAATTTTCAGAACCGTTAAAATCAAACATAAGGTAATGAGGCTTTTGACACTTTTAATCGTATAAAGAATACAATTAAAAGATGGTAATCATAAAAGCACGGAGGAAAACATTGATACCTGGATAAGTTTCTAATTAAAATCATTCTCTCAAATTTTAATTAAAATATTGGTAAAAGAATTGTTCAGATCACGTCAGTGGTTGTTGAGTTAGGATAATCTGCACACGCGCGTGCCCACACACACATGTGTATATATATATGGTTATTAGGAAAGTTATTAGGAAGAAATATGGCCGGTTTATGTACATTAGCAAAGAATGATATGAAGCAACTATAAAAAAAAAAAAACTGTAACCGGAAGAGAGACATTAAAGCAATGTATCATCTCTTTTTATAGTAGACAAAATAGACAGCTGTCCAGTGTAATATTAAAAACAAGTCAAGGTTAAATGTTTTCGTATCTCACGTACATGTGCCATACGTTTTAATATATATATATAATATATCTGTATAGAGAAAGAGAGAGAGAGAGAGAGAGAGAGAAGTGAGAGCGCTGTTTCTCGACATAAAGGATTTATTACATATAACTAAGAAATCTGTTCTCTTATTTTATTTCGTCCCTTTCGATGAAATTATGTCTATGCGATCTAATTGTGTGTCATTCTGCTTCAATACAAACACACGCACGCGCGTAAGCAAAGCAAATAAAATGTTTAGACAGCAGAGTTTAAAGGAAAGGACTATTATAATAATTTTAATACTATACGAATATAATTTTATAAATGTGTCTTGATTAAATGTTTTTAAAAATTTCGCATTTCCAAGCGTACAACGTAGAAGGGATAAAATATTAAAAACCGCTAATTTTAATTAATTTACTCTTATTATTTTTTATTAACAATATTTATTACGTTTAATTGAGGAAACAAAAACAAGCAAAAGTTATCACCTTGCATTACGGTGCAAATGTGTACGTATATCGGGTTACTTGTTTGCAATAACTCGATTGTTTGTCAACGGAGTTTTAAAAATGGGGTATCATTTTGTTCAAAATAAAATCCTTAATAAATCTTTTAATAATTAAACATTTTATCAAACAAATAATTACAGACATTGAAGAATAAATAATTAAAATAGCCTCCGTTTTGGAATTTTTGACGTGACGTTTTCAGAATATTTTATTTTTTAGAATAAAAAATTAAGTTTTCTAAATTTAATTAATGCAGGTTTACCCGCTCCTGAAAAATAAATTTTTTGTTGAAAATCACAGAGTGGCGTCCAGAAGGCAAACAAGGCAATATAGGACTTGTGTCGACATGAACGTTTTTGCTCCTTTTGGCGCCACTGAATCGGTTCTGGAGTTCGGCGATTACGTCCCGCAGCACCGTACGTATGATCTAATTATAAATATAATAGAGAGCTGTATATTTGTTATTTCAGTAGCCGATAAAAAATGAACTGACCTGTGCTCATAATTAATTTACGAATTTTTATATTCCACTGAATATTTTACATTCAATTTATACCGACGTGAATACATTTTTTCAAATAAAATACATTTAACTAATTATAAAATCGATTTTAAACTAAAAAAATAATAATAATAATAATTAAAAAACCGGTAAAATAATTAATAATGAATCTTAATTCTAATATATTTAAATTATATGTAATGTTTATAAAATATAATTTGAAGACAAAAATTATAAAAAAAAAACGATATAACAAATAAACCGTTTTTAGAATCATTTACAGAAATGTTGAAAATGAAATAATATAAGTAAATATATATATATATATATATATATATATATATATATATATATATATATTCAGACACATTAGGAAAAAAATAATTACCTACTTTGAAGTAAAATATCAAGGAAATTTTTAAATAAATAGCAAAAAATTAAAATTCTTTACTGTTGAAAAATATAAATAAAAGAAAAAAAAATTAACCACAATTCTATTATATTGACGGCATTTTTTTCTTTAGTTCCCGATAACCGCAAAATTACTGAACCGGTCTTAAAAAAATTTTACCTTAAGTTTCTAATGACACCTGGAAAGTTAACCGCAGTTAAAATCTCATCTATCTCACTACTATGTAAATCGTAAAATAAAAAAGCTTATAAATAAAAATGTCGTTGTCTATGTTAATATCGACTGCGTCAGAAAACAATTATGTTTTTTACTAAATTTAATTCATCGTCTATAAAATATTATTTTATATTGATATCATAATATAGGTAAAAATAAATTAATTTAAAATAAAATTATAGGAAATGACGACTGTGACCGTTTACAAATTTACGACTGTACAGAGTAAGACTGAATATTTTTAGTTCCCGAACTAAAAATTTATATCAGGGTAAGCCATACCCGTAATCGGCATAGATTCGACTTTCAATAACGCCTACGTCACAAATAGAAAAAAACTTGTAGGGCTACTAAAATTTAAAATCGCAGGCAACGTAAAATCTACGCAAGAACGTTCTCAAAGACTTGAAATGCAACGCATACGCTCGGCTCAAAATCAAATGCAAGCTTTGAGAAATATATTAAGTTTAAATTGGTTTTTGAGTTCTTGAATAACTTCAACGTCGTTCTGAACGCATTAAAAATTTGAATTCGGGAATCTGAATCTTACCTAATATTTGACTTTATCAGGAAATTTGAACGGCGATAAATCTTGAGATCAACAGCCCACACATAATTACTAAGAAACTATTCCAAATTTTTCAAGTTCTCTACGCATACAAATAAAATTTGAACATGATGAATCTTTTAAGGAAACAGTAATACTTATAAAATATTCTGACGAAGCAGATACGTCCGTGAAAATACTAACATCGAAGAAAAAGAGTAAATTTGAATACTTTTAACTTCGGAGTCAAGAAATACGAGAAAAAAGTACGGGATGGTGGCTAGCTACTAAAATAATATTACATTTCAGATATATATTTGAATATTTGAGTCGAGCCAATATTTTTCTTTAATATATATATCTCAGTTCAGTTAAACGTATCGCTAATTTTAAAGTTATTTTTGCTGTTGATTTGCAGAAAGGGAATTCAGTAACTTTTACAGGCACTTAAATTATGAATTTCTTTTTTCTTTTTCCCTGTTTAGCCTCCGGTAACTACCGTTTAGATAATTCTACAGAGGATGAATGAGGATGATATGTATGAGTGTAAATGAAATGTAGTCTTGTACAATCTCAGTTCGACCGTTCCTGAGATGTGTGGTTAATTGAAACCCAACCGTCAAAGAACACCGGTATCCACGATCTAGTATTCAAATCCGTATATAAGTAACCGCCTTTACCAGGACTTGAACGCTGGAACTCTTGACTTCCACGCCGGTAAGAGTCCGCAGACGACGAAGTCGACCAACTACGTTTACGGTTCTAAACGTGACCTGACCTAAAAGCGAAGTAAAAACGGGGGGAAAAATTAAAAAATAAGCACGAAAACATTATATTTCAGTTCAATTAGATTTACAACAAAGAATACTTTCAAAATGTACCTCGAATTTTGTCAGACAATTTATTTTTTCATTTGACAACCGCCGCGAGACTCGCTATATGTCATTTTTTTCATTTTTTAAGGTGACTTTACAATCGCGCCGTTATATAGCAGTACTTGATAGTACTAGATAGCGTACAAAAACTTGACAATGTACTGGAAAAAATAAAATTTAAAAGTAGATATACTACAGCTTGTTTTAATAGTAAATGCTGTTACTTTAATGAAAGTACTGAAGGTGAAACAATTTTTTATAATTCCAATCGCTTCTTTAAAAAAAAGTATAAGTTTACGAGAGATTATACAAATTTTATTAAAAAAGGAAAAATACGGTATGAAGTGTCAACAAAAGAAATTGGCCGAGAAAATCAATAAATGTATATTGTTCTAGAAAGGCGATCAATTTTAATAATGAACCCGTTAGATAATAATAGTAATTCGGAAAAATAATAAAAGAATAATGTTAACAAAACGCAGTGACATCGCAAAAAAATTACAATTTTATTGTAAACCGTACGGTAAGAATCTCGCAGATACCATTTCTTCCGCTCAAAAAAGAAAAATTTCTGTAATATAAATAAAACTGTTTTTAACAAAACGATACCGATATCAAAAAAGGTAAGACGCTACATTTCTATTATCAAAATCTGTTATTAATTTAGAATTTTGTTTTAAAAAAAAGTTAAATATTTGTAATAGACAACAGATATACACAATAGATAACAAACAATGTTTAAGCGTTCTATATAATAAGCAAAAAATAGAACAATTTGTTACAAAACCCTTACCGGCCCGATTTTATTTATTAAACAACGAATAATACATATCCCATTTTGAGAAATTATACAATCAATATCGGTATCGTTTTGTTAAAAACAATTTTATTTATATTTCAGAAATTTTTGTTTTTTTAGGCGGAAGAAATGGTATCTGCGAGACTCTTACCGTACGGTTCATAATTTAATTGTTTTTTTTCGTATTTTGCTTTTACTCAGTGTTCATTAACGGTATTTATTTTTGTATTTTGTTGTACAATTTAATATTTTTATATTGTACTTTTGTAGACCTACAAAGCTCAAAAGAATATTAGGTTTTGGAATAGGAAATTAAAAAAAAAATCACTTAACCTATATAAACGAGAAAAAAAAATCGTACACATCTCTAATATGAACAGAAATAAACATTTCGTCATAAAAATATTTACTTTAAAACAACAGAAATTTCATTGTCATATGACATTAAAACTCTTACGTAAAATTAATTACGATTAAAATCCTTTACTATCACGAGAACTATGGCTGTCACTTTCATCTACATTCGGTATAAAAGGTTGTACGTCACTCAGTAATGACATATTCCTCAAGTGCTGCTCGTGGAGTTTTTCGGCACGATTAATATACTTTTTCCAGCCTCAAACGGTAATATTTTTTTAACGCGTTTAATACCGATTCTTTTACGTCTTTAACCGTAAACCTTTTTACGTTTGATGCCATCTCTTTCTTTCTTTTTCCTGTTTAGCCTCCGGTAACTACCGTTTAGATAATACTTCAGAGGGTGATATGTATGAGTGTGAATGAAGTGTAGTCTTGTACATTCTCAGTTCGACTGTTCCTGAGATGTGTGGTTAATTGAAACCCGACCACCAAAGAACACCGGTATCTACGATCTACTGTTCAAATCCGTATAAAAATAACTGGCTTTACTAGGACTTGAACGCTGGAACTATCGACTTCGAATTTTGTAATCTTGCCGGTTTTTTCCTAGGTCGATAATAAAAACAACTCATTAACTAGAAAGCTTGTTTGTAAATCTGAATAAAAAACGGAAAACTCTATAGCATGTGAAATATACTGTATTTAATCAGGATTTGAATCAGGGACCTCCCAGGGTCCTGCCGTGAATATCATCGGTTTGGTATTTGCTTCATGTATTCTGGTCGTTGCGATCGTCTTTGCGAAGGTTTTTACCTTCGATATTTACTTACGATCTAAATTACCGATTCTGGGAACCTTAAACGGAAAGTCGACCGTTTTTGCTCAAAAATTACTATCGGCTTCTTTCATCGATTTATTTTATATAGTTTTCTTTCGCATTTAGTCAAACGAGGTTAATTTTCAATTCATTTTTATAACGCAATTTAAAAACTATATTTTTGGCTTACTTGTTTTCTTATTGCCAATGTTTGTGCCCGCGCCACCTTACATCCTTTCTAGTTTATTTAAAACGATTTCAAAATATTTTCTTGGATGGTGATTTTGAGGGTGGGAGAGCAGACAAAAGTAATAATGTACAGTTTTTTTGAAGCTTTTAAACTTATTTCTTGAATCACTACTTTTTCACTACATAAGAATAAATAACCGGTGTTAGGAAAGTATTAAAACAGCCTGACACCGGTCACAAGCAGCAACTTGAAACGCATTCTCAATAATACCAAACAAAACCTACCAGGTTTACGTAGGAAACCTCAGGAGTGAAGCGGTTTCCTGTTTCCTTCTTCGTTAAGCTGAACGAACAGCTTCTCCTGCATACCTGCATTGAACTAAGTTGCAGGTGATATTCAGTTCTGCAAATGACATCTCTCCGTTCTCGCTATGATCGCAGATGTAGTGAATGAACGTCATTACTATCAGAAAAATTATTATCCGAATGACGGTTCTTGTACCTCATATGTTCCAAATTTTTTCAATGCCACAAAAAATACTGTAATAGATTATAAAAATTTTAAAGATGCTGTAATTTATTATAATTGCGACTAAAAATAATGAAACGCAATAAATCCACGACTGAAAAGCATTTTTCTCGGTCGTAAAATTACATTTCCTTTTTTAATATTTATTTTATTTAAACATATATTCGGATATAACAAAAAACAGAATGTAGTTTGTAAAAAAATATTCAAAATTTATTTATTTATTCCACAATTTCTTTTCTACAAAGAAAAAAAAATTAATTATTATTCATTAAGTAAATAAAGATAATTCCAACGTAATAGAATTTTCAGTCGTCATTCAAAAGCGATACGGCAAGAATTTATTACGCGTTTAATCTTTGAGTTCGTTAATAACAATTAGATTTTGCTGAAACAAATATTCGTAATTAAATAAAAATATATTTAGCGCTGTAACAGATTTATTCATCGGGCACTTAAGACGAAGTTACAAATATAAGAATAGCGATAAACACATTATTTGGAATACAATTACAAAACTGATGTAACTAAATTAAAAATCATCCGTCGATTTTAGAAACGTAGAAAAAACTCTTTATCGCAAACAAATATTATTTACTGAATTACTTCAAGAACATTTTTACCCCTCAAATAACACCTTTAATTCGATTACGAATTTTTTTATTTTTTATTTTTAATGAAATTTGGCAAATAATTAGATAATTTGGGGGTTAGGTAACAGGAAAACCTAAAAAGTTCAGTTATCCGTTTCCATAACAGAAGTTATAGTTTATTCTTATATTTTGCCTATGTACATTTATATTTTCATCGTTTCTATTTCCACTCTTAAAGACTTATTTGAAAATCTTATATAAATACAATCGGTGTAGAGATAAAATATTACATTTAACAAATGAAGGAAAAATATGTTGCAAAAATTTCTTTCTCGCTGTTAAACATATATATTTCTGATACTTTTCCGTTTCTCCCTCCCACCCAAAACGTTTGCAAGTATTTCACTTGGAAATAACTCAGAATAGCAGGAAATATTGATACTATGAATATCCGGATTGGAGAAATAACCCGATAACACGCTAACAAATTGCTGTTTTGTACCACCGGTCGTTTAAAACATTCCCCGCATCCTCGTAAAAATATAAGCGTTATCGTATATAATTAATTAAAAATATAATCTAACCAAATTTAACCTACGCTCGCTAACCTCGATTAATTAACAGTAATTTTTTGATCGTTTAAATAATAAATAATTACGATAATTATTGAATTTGTTATTTAAATACTCAAAAGATTACTGTTAATAATTAGTAAGGTTAGCGAGCGAAGCGAGTGTAGGTTAATTTTAGTTAGATTATATTTATAACGTAAACCTGGTTATTGTCAATATCAATATTTTTTATTATTTTGAGTTATTTCCACGTGAAAAACACACAAACTTTTGGGGGGAGGGAAAACGAAAAAGTACCAAATTTCTTCGATAAATAAAATTGTAACAATATCGGTAATTTAAAATCGACAAAATAAATACCACTCGGACAACTAATACTGTACGTATTGAAGCCTGGAATTAATGAAACCGAACCGGCTATAAAATTAAGGATGGACAATGAAGTCGCAAATAACGTAATTATCTTGACGTTTTTAAGATGTGGTTTTAACACGATCGATCCAGGTTTGTAAGCTGCCGGTCTGCTAATCAAAGATGTATGTAGAATCGACCTTTTCTATATATACAAATATTACGGAATCTGACCCTGGCACGATACGATTACCACACCTTCAGTATTTAGAATATGTTATTTGCTTTATATTACTAAATATAATAAATTTTGTCCCACCGCTTAAAACCATGCGATTC
Organism: Lycorma delicatula; assembly: GCF_047948215.1. Taxonomy (NCBI): domain Eukaryota; kingdom Metazoa; phylum Arthropoda; class Insecta; order Hemiptera; family Fulgoridae; genus Lycorma; species Lycorma delicatula. The sequence continues at coordinate 41,100,075 of NC_134462.1, read as the reverse complement.
AAATTTAATGAAAATCTTAATTTACCCCTCTTTTATCTTATCCGCTTTGTTTGACAATTCATTTAGCGAGCAGGCTTCATAGCGTAACGCAATATCATCTCCAAACATCTCAAATTTGACACAAATTATTAATAAAAAGTAGCGGTATCGGGAACGGATACTGTTTCTAATCTGTCGAACTCCAGAAGCCTCAAGCCTAAGCGGGCTGATACGAGCGCAAAAAAATAGACATCGAAGCAGAGTAAAACGATTGTCCGTATCAAAACCTTAGTTATAACGACAAACAACGCTGCTGCAACTTTTTTTATCGTTAATATTACAATAAACAACGGTTGGAAATTCTAAAAGAGTATCCTCTACCGATACCTTTTTAAAATCTGAACGTATTACGGTTAATTCAGTAACAGAAAGAATCTATTTTATATCATATACAGAATTTAAATAAATAATATCGATAAAATTTCATTATACTGATGCGTTTGTAAAAACGAACGATTTCATCGTTTCAGTTAATTTTTTAATAAAGTAAATAAATACTTATTGTCAATAATTAGGCCGATTGTTAGAATAATTCAAATTTAAAAAAAAAATCATCTCGAGTCGATATATTTCTAATAAAATGTTTATTAATCGATCCTAAATATGTGCTTTTTATATGTCTAATGTCACTAATAGCATTACACTTGCGCCGGTACCGGTGTGTGCATGATGTAATAAATATATTAATGTCTATATATTTCGGTCGTACAAGAATAAATTACCAGAAAAGATTACGGATCGATAGCTATACGGCCCTGCCGTTGAATCGTCTAAAGAAACTCGATCCGATCCGTAATATAGGAATTTGCTACAGGAACCTTCCTCACGAGTCCGATCGACGGTATTTTGTCAGAAGCCTGAGTCGTGCAGTTAAAATTAAATTTTAACGTTTACCGAAAACAACGCGAACGTTCGGATAAATGGACGGGAGAAGTCGGTTAACCGAGAATTGTATAATTAAAATCCCTATAATAATTAGGTGTTTTAATGCGATTTGAAATAAGAAGATTATACAGCAAAATAAACCGGCTTCCCTCTTTTTATTGTACTCGTACTTAAAATAAGTTTCTTTATTTTGTATTCTTACAAAGCAAATTTTTATCTATAACTAACGGACCCGGCGTCCTTCGCTACAGTTAAATTTGTTTGTACGAATTAAATAAAGTTTTGTATTACGTTTGACAAATTATATTACGAAAATAATAAAACGTATAATATTAATTTTCTTTGTTTCTTCTTATGAAACCCGGAATGTTTACTACAGTTCAAACCACATCGTTCTCACTACTATATAAATCGTAAAAAATATATATAAATAAGCAACCTAAAACTTCTTTAGTAAATTTAATAACGTTGTATATATCGAGATAAATCTACATCGATTGTCATTGTCTAAATCCATTGAAGTTCATAAAGCGACAAAAATAATTTCTGCTTAAATTAGTACAAACCGATTTGAATGGTATTTTGTAAAAAAAGTTAGGATATTTGGTCGGTTCATTTGATTTTACAGTTCCCGTTTATTCTGTTAATAAATTAACATACTACCCCGCCATCACGTTATTTAAAAATAAAATATTACTTAAATTACTTACCGAGTCGGGTACAAAAATCATTTTCTATATTGCTTTTTATTTATATAAAATACTCGTATGACGAAAGATAAATTATAACTAGAAATAACTGCCTAAGCAAATACGATATCCTTCGAAACAGTTTTAAATAGGCGACAGCTAGGCGGTAAATAATGCACACACCAATTACGCAACATAGACTGTTATTCTCTTCCTTTTTGGTTTCATCACTCGTAATTGCAATACACAAAGATAGCCCGCACTTTTTTACTATCTTTGTTTTAAAAACATTTTAATTTGTTTTAATGTGTTTTTTTTATTTTTACTTGTAGTTCTATATTAACGTTGAATTATCGGGTTTAAACCTTCAAGTAAATATTTCATTATCTTATACTTTTAAAGTATTTTCAATTGTAATATATTTAAAACGGTATTATTTATTTAATAAATAAGTTTTGCAGGCTGGTCTAGCAGTTAGGTTATTCTTGCCTTTTCCAATGTTTGCATTCCAATCTCCAATATTTGCACCTCTAACACTTTTCTCCAATCTTTGAAAAAATTTAATACATCCTTTCTCTCCGAAGGTAATACCGGTATACAAAGTTTAAATTTCAAATTTTTACCGGGGAACTTAAACAAAAAACGTTTCGCAAAAGATTTTTTATCGAGATTATAAATTAACAAAACCCAAAATATTTTCATATTTTCCATTCCCCAAAATTTTATTATTTATACGATATAAGTATGTACATTTTAGCTATATTTTGCTTAAAAAAAGGGGTATAGGAGTTTGTTACATTTATATTTTGTACATCAATAGGGCTTTCAGACTGTACCGTAAAAAACCTTTTACCCGTACTGTGGTAAGAAAAAATAATACTATTTTAATTAAAAAAAAAAAAAAATTAATTTAAACTCATCTTTCGAGTTACCCGTTACATTTAAAACGTAAAAATCTTAAAATTTGATCTTTGTATTTTTTTTATTCTGTAATTTTGACTGTTAACGTACAACATGAAACCAAGCATCACGGCTGAAAAACACCTTGCCTAGAACAGAAGTGACATTTCGAATGAAACTTCTAAATCGCCGGCAATACTGCATTCGTTTCTCCTTATCCGGTTGTTGAAGCCGATGACTTACGTTAATCCGGTACGGATGCGATTTTATAATTTTAGTAGCCTTATGAACACTTCCGTAAGATAGCGCGATCCGGCTAGAAAGTTCTGGAAGAAACGTTTTTGGAGAACGAACAAGTGTTTCATTTATCGTCTGCAGACTGTCGTCAGTTAAAACAGTCGGACCGCTTGTACGCTTACGGTCGTGCGCGCTAGGTGTATCCCGAAAACGATTAATAAACGACATATAGAGGATCTGTTTGGCGCATCAGCACCTGGAAAAACATTTTAAAAATCTTCTTGACGTTTCGCGTACGATACCGTTTCGCAGGAACTCCCAACAATAAAGGCGCGTTGTTCTTGCGTAAAAGAGATTGCTGCTCGGACTAAACAAACTGCTTTTTGCCACACCGACTGTTGCCCGTAGGCGTAATCTACATGTGCTACCGAACATTATTCTGTCGCACAAAAAATTATCCAAATTAAAATATCTTTTACATTCCTACAAAGCAGAACAATTTGGGTTGCGCGACTTTACCGTCACCTGTAGATGAAAGTTTGCTCTCTGTATTCCTTTCTGCCGACCGAAACGCTCTTTGTTACTTGATCGATTACATTTGTTACTGATTACAGGTTTGACTGCCGTCCAAAAAAAGCATCACCTTCCCGCGCCGATACAATTTTTTCAGGCCTCCGTCTATACAAAGTTTCGTCTCCTTTGGGTGATACGTCGACTATCTTGTAATCCACCTTGCGCTTTTTTTTTACAATACGGAAGCTTATCGGTGACATTGTTATGAACTTTACCGACACTTAGTCGTACTATTTCGGCTATAATCTGAACTGTAACTCTCGGAAATCTTAGATGAAAGAATTTTTACCGTTTTGAAGGCTGAAGTTGACACTTCAATAGGTCGCCCGCAACGGTGGCCGTCAATCATTCAGTTCGACTGTATTTAAATTTTTCTATCCGCTTGTAAAAATTTCAGCGGTTCGTACAACTTTGACTGTATTGTTTGATCGTACGAGATTAAATTTTAACTTATTTTTCACCTAAGGAAAGTAAAAAAAAACAGATCGCTGCATTCGGTTCAACTAATTCGCTAACTTCAAGAGAATTCGCCATGGTAAAATGAGATTTTGAGATTATAAAGAAAACAATTTTATTCAAACGGTTGGCAAAAGCCATCTCATGGTTACCGACTTTTATTCTTTTTGTGTTTAGCTTCCGGAATCACCGTCAGGATTACTTCTGAGGATGATATGTACGCGTGTAAATGAAGTGTAGTGTTGTACAGTCTCGGGTCGACCGTTTCTGAAATGTGTGGTTAATTGAAACCCGACCGTCAAAGAACACCGATATTCACGATCTAGTATTCAAACCTGCATAAAAGGAACCGCCTTTACTAGAATTTGAACACTGGAACTCTCGACCCTTCGAAATCAGCTGATTTTCTAAGACGCGTTCACCACTAAACCGACCCGGAGAGTAGGGTTACCGACTCAACTGTTCTTAAGGTATCGTAACCCTCTGACACTGTTTTGTGTCCACAGCTGTTTACGTTTTTGATAATTAAATGACCGTCGATTCTATCAGTTTTTTATATTTAAAATTTCATTGAAAAAGACAAAATGGTGGACAGAGAAGAAAATATATCGAGGTAAGCGATTTTTCCGCATTTTTTTTTTTAATTTGTTTTGATATTCTAAATTAGTCCCTTAAGTTTGTCCAACCCCTTCCTGGGATATTTTGTATTTATATTCCTTACGTAAAAACGATAAAAAAATTCATATAAACATACAACGGGGGAAAGGCTTTGTTTTTTTAGCAAAAATATCGTCCGATTTCTCACTTTAAAGATCAAATAATACTCCATAGTAAAACTTAATAAATATAAATTACCGAATAAAATAATGTAATCTTAAGATGAGAAATTGAACTTCATCGGACTTTGAATGAACGTCCGACGGACGGACGATATTACATAAGGAGTAATTCAACTAATGTTGAAAATAAACGTCGTAACCCTTATGAGCGTGAAGTAAATTTATAAATAAAAGTTAAAAAAACAAGCGTGATACAAACGATATTAAGAATAATTAATCGGCATAAAATATCATAAAAAGTAAAAAATTTATCTAAAACTTTTCCACTATAATACAACATTATTAAAGAAATTATTTTAAAATTAGTTTTTGAAAATTAAATAAAACGTTCTACCATTATTTTTTTAAATATTTTTTAACATCACCGCCATATTTCTTTTTTCTCATTATTTTTAAATCCTTGTTACCGATTTACACGCTGCATATTTTAACAATAATTTTAATATTTAAATCTCACCGTTATCCTAGTTTCGATTAAAACAATTTTTATGAACGATATAATAGTTATTTAACTTTCTTTCTTTCTTTTATAAATCTTTCGAAATTTTTTATTCTTTTATTAATTTTAATTAGTTTTCTAATGATGACCTAATACAACAAAAATGTTTTAAGTAAATTATTTGCACTTTAATTTTTTTTTTAGTAATTCATTGTTTATTTTGTATATGTGTGCGCGCGTAAGCGAAAATTCATTCGAGTTTATTATTAAAAAATAATTTAAGATAAAAAAAACAAAACAGACCAAAGATTGTAGGTATTTCAACAACATCGACTTAAGAAATCGATAATAAAAAATAACGTGTACATTTTAAAATGTATGGTTTTTTTCACAATAATTAATCTTAACACGATAAAACAAGTGTTAATTGACGTATTTATATGTATTAGCGTATTATGATTAATTTCAAACTATAATTTATATCAACAAAGTTTATTCTTTGTTCGACAAACTTTTTAATCGTTGAAAAATTAAGTTTTTACATCGCGTTCAGCATGATAGCTGTCGTTTGTAGTAGCGAGATTTTACTGCAGCGTGTGCGATTGCGTTAGCGATATAATCCACCGGGTTACTCAATTTATTAGTCCCCCCACCGTTATTTATATAATGTCCACCGGGTCGGGCTAACGGTTAACTCGTCATCGCAGATCAGCCGATTTCGACGTCGAGAGTTCTAAGGTTCAAATTCCAGTAAAGACTAGTTACTTTTATACGGATTTGAACGCTAGGTGTAGACCAGAGGTTCCCAAACTTATTTTTCTCATAGACCGCTTTCAAAATGTTGCCGGTTCCGGCGGACCCCCTGCAGCTAATTTCTACCGTATTTCCACCCGACGGAAAATGTGAAGATTAGATCTAACTATGAAAATTTGCGTTACGGCTGAGTTCCACGAACTAACAGCTTCCGAAAAAAAAGTGAGAATCGATCGGTTAAGTTTTGATCGACTGTGCTGTGAGTGGATGTCAAAAAAGTAAAGTTGGCCGATCAAAAATAAATGCTTCCATCCGACTTTTCATTTTTGACATCTACTCACAGCACAAGAAAGCAATAAATTCTCACTTATTTTATTTAGAAAACTTCCCGTTCAGAGTGGTAAAAAGCAAAAGAAAAATAGTATATTTTTTTGTGTCGCATTTATTCAAATATGTAATCATTACGCTATTAATTATTACTGTTATCGTATTGCAATGTAATATTTTAAAATTGTCGTAATATAATTAAAATTAAACATTAATAACGTAATGTAACTTCTACAATGACGATCACAAAATATTTACAATTTTAATAAAAAAACAGTAGTTCGAAGGCCAATGATAAAATAAAACAATAATTTATAAAATATGCTGACAGACAAGCTAAGAGAAATAAATATTAGAGGTAATTATTTTTTCGTTTAATTTTTTGGGGATGACATCAAGTAAAAGCGTCTCTCAGTCAGACTTTGCGATGATGGAGAGAGGGGAAGGGGGTTTAAGAAACGCAGGTGGCTTCCTTTGCTCTGATTGGCTACCGTTGGACAGTACAGTATCACGCGATCTAAACTTGCTTACATGTGTGCGTGCGTACGTGTGTGTATTGTTGTCGTCGAGTAACAAAATTAATATCCATATTTCTTATATAGACGTTCGATATAATTAAATTAAATCAAGATTTGTCCATCATTTTATATCTATTATTACATTTTATTTAAAATAATAATTAATCTCCCTTAATTTTAATATTTAAAAAAAAATATATTACGATTAAATTTATCAGTTTTGTAAAGTAATTTACAAAAAAAAAAGATTCTAATATTACATAATAACAGATAACATTTTTCCAGTTTTATTTACAATTCGACCGACATTCAGTTCGTCACTTACTTTTATTTCAAATTTTAATAAAGCGTATAAAAAAGGCAATTCTAACCGAAATTTGAACACAGAAGTTTCTGTCTACCTATACTACCTGCAATTCTGGTATCTTTTGCCATAATGTTATACATTACTATTATTTTTGTTTTTACTCTTTATTCTAGTAAATACAAGTTTAAAATTATAATTTATTACCGATAAATTTCAAACATTTTAAAATACGAAATTTAATATTTCACAAGCGAATAAAAACGAAATACTAAATACCGTAAGAATTTGGTAAGAAAACATACTTATTTACAGAATAAGATTATCAGAATAAGAGTCGCTCTTGTAAAGTAATCTAACATCACAGCCTCTCTTTAACCTCACTCTGTCCCTGAGAGAGCGAAAATTCTCTAAACCCTCTCTCTCTCATTCTCTCTGTGGGTGCATGTGCGCGCGTAAATTTTGAGGGGTATAAAGATCGTTTAATTTCTTACCGAAGATGCACTATAGTGCATAATAATTTCGTTATCGGATCTAACTTCTGAAGGGCGCTTTCAATTTCCAACCTCCAGGATATTTATGCCTAACCGTAGTTCTGTTAAATATTATAAGGAATAAATATAGCCAAATCAAATTTAATTCGAATCTCTGACATATTTTTTTTATATATGTGTATCGATTCTATGAAATTATTTCGTAAGTACAAAAATTATATTTCTCACTGTAACAGGAGAGTAATCCCGTCTAAATTTTTTAAACGTGCAAGTTGATCGTCGCATCGAATTTACAAACTTTATTAAGACTTTTAGTGAAGAAATTATTTTATCATAAATAATGTTTTTAAAAAGATAATTTTATAAAATGTAAACTATATATTTTATATTTGCGTATTTTTACTTTATATTTTAATCTGTGTAATCAAATATATATATATACACAAGATGATTTAGGAGGAAAGAGAAATAATTTAGGAACCGATTTTAGAGTTTGAAATTAAGAAGGGTTCAAACAAACATATGTCCGAAAACAGTTTGTAATCGAGTTACGGCTAGCAAATTCTTTAAAAAGAATTAGGAAGAAACCGTTTCCCGTTAGATTCTTTACTTAGCTAACATATGTTGTCGCGTAACAAAGTACTAATCTACTGAAACGGAAATGATGTTCAGTCGTACAAATGACACCTTCACTTCTTTCACCTCAACGAAGGCTGTATATACCGAACATCATTACTATCAGAGAAAGCAATTCTTATTGGTACCTCCTATACAAGAGACGGTTTATATTTATCACAATCGCAAGAAAGAATGCGAGAATTAATGGATTCTTTCTTCAGGAAACGATGAATTATACACAGACTCCAGTCTGTGTGGAATGTATAGTAATTAAGTCTATATCAGATAGTTATTCTACCGATATAATTATTTATTTCTTAAAAGCACTTTTACAAAATTAATAACAAAATTTATCGTAATCATTTTTTTTTCATAAAATAATCAACAGTTTTGTAAAAAAAAATCGAACTAGCGAGTTACAAATTAAACATTTTAATTGCTTGAAAAAAGCGTATTATTTTTACGATTAAATCCAGTATAAACTTTTCCTGATACTTTTGTTAATGATTTTTTCTGTACCGCTGCCTATCTACTTTTGAAGTATTGTGTCTGGTTACATGAAAACAGTCTGGTTTAATTAGAGTGGATTTGTTCTTCTTTTTTTTAGTATTTTTGTAAATAAATAAAAAAAATTAATTACAATATCTTACAAAATAATAATCTTTATAATTGTACAATTTATTAAAATATTGTAGTGGCATGAACTTGATCGATATTATTTTTCTAGGTTAAAACGCAATATTATTTTATAAACTGCAAATATTGTACACAAATATATAATACGAAAGGTAAAGTAGATAGATGGGTGGAATATATTGAAGAGTTATACGGAGGAAATGAATTAGAAAATGGTGTTATAGAGGAAGAAGAGGAAGTTGAGAAGGATGAAATGGGAGAAACAATATTGAGATCTGAATTTAAGAGAGCATTAAAAGATTTAAATGGCAGAAAGGCTCCTGAAATAGACGGAATTCATAAAAAAATTTTTAATTCAAAAATGTATGAAATTAAAAGTAATGTGCTAATTTTTTTTTTTCAGTTTATACAGTGGCTTTTTCCCCAAATTAACTCAGATTATATAAGAAAGTCTAAAGAACTATTTTTTTTTTTTAAATTTGAAACAAATCTGTGCAATAAATTCTGAGAAAATGTTCCTTATCTTAACATTACATTAAATAGGGATTTTGCCTCCCCTTAACAATTTGTACTGCTCTAACATATGACAATATATTGATGAGAAACAATTTATTATTATACAGATTATTATTATTATTATTTATACAAATAATACATAACATATCCAATACAGTAAAACCTGGCTGTCACTTGTTTTGAATATACGAGTAAATATGTGTGCGTGTGTTTTTTACATAATAAAGTTATTTTCTAAACATTTGAGTTTTTCCTAATCATAATTGTTATGGACCACTTATATGAATCACAAGTCACTCTCAATTAGGAAATAGCAATCTTTAGTTGGTGAATTAAATAAATTATATATATTTTACAAATATGTGTAGTATTGCCTTGGGATTATTTAATATTTACTTTTAATGAGTCACATGAATTTATATCCATTCATAAAATGCTGTAATATCCATAGTATTCAGAATGCTGTACTATAAGTTATAAACAAGTATGAGTTTGTAGACATTAAGAATATTTTAATTAGACAACATTTTTGAGTATGCTATTCTGATTTGATGTGAAAAAGTTATTTTTTTTTTTTTACAAAAATTTAAAATAGTAGTTACAGTACGCTGCAATATTGTGAAGAATTCTCTACAGATGATGAAATGTGATTAGAGAATGAACAATATTCAAATAATTAGATACTTAGAAAAGATACAAACTTTAAGATATTTAGAGAAAATATTTTAAATAAAAAACTTCTGATTTTTTTTTTTTATCCAAAAACCTCTTTTAACATTACTACATACATGCGTAATCTTACTTCTTTTTAGTTTCCAGTGGTTAATTATTACTGCTTCATTATTACCAGTTATATCTAACAACAGATTTCTTTTCCCTTTATCTAAATATTTCTCATTTAATTTCTGATTATTTACAAGGCTCTCCCATCGGTTTACTCCATAAACTTCATTCAATTGAAGTATGTCTCCGGCCTGAAAAAATATATTAAAATAATAACATGAAATCGGGTTTTAATCAAGATATCACAGCTGATCTAATAATGAGGGAAGTAAAAACAATATGAATAGGTAAGACAAGACTTGTGTAGAAAAAAATACTTTCATTTAAAATAAATTTGCTTGAGTAAATACTGAATTTTTAAGTTTGACAATTTATCTTTATCATTTTGAGCTCAAGGAAACATTTTTTAGTTGCAAATATATTAAAATTTGCATAATCAAGTCAATTTAAAATTCAATCTGTGAATTGAATGTATGAGTAGTTAAAATTTTACATTAAAGTGTTCCACAGTACTTAAATATTTTTTTATATTAAACTATGTTTACACACATTACATAATAGGTATTACAATACCATAAATATGAAGACTGAAGTCAGTAAAATATCTTACATATTTTTATGACCCAGAAATGGAATGGATCGCAAGAATGGCGCAAGAGTTTCAATATTTCTCCCTACAAATCACAGAGCCTGGACAATGGCTCCTGCTGCTGGATCTTTCTATTATCGGGTGGGTTTCACGGGTTATTTAGTGGTGGTAATAAATTTTAAGTTTTATTTATGAATGGACTTGGTGATATGCGTTCCTATTTGCATGGACCGGCATGAAAATTATTTACCGGGTCTGACTGTGGGAGACTAAGCTTTTGAGCCTCATACTCCTGGCATGATTTCCCTTCAGTCCGTTCGCTCAAGTCCTTTTGGTGCTAATGCCTTTTGGGCTAGCAGGAATATGCCTATTGGGGCCCTAATTATTTGGAGGAAGCAATGCACCCCCTTCTCCCACATTATTTGGAGGTGGTCGCATGTGTTGATTGAATTAAATTGTAAGTTTTGAGGACGGTGGGTAAGAGGATTATAGATCTTCCATCTACTTTTGTGGCTGCCCTTCATGCTGTTTCTCTGCATGACCCGTACACATCCATTCACAGCATATTGCACAAAATTAAAATACCCATCTAGTGATAGAAAACATACAATACATTTTACTTCACAAATATACATAGAAAAGTCGGCAACATTGTTTATATTGCTTTTAGAAAATTTTACTATAGTCTAACAATATACAGTGATACATACTGGAACATGTAAATAATTTTTTTGTATTATTGCACTAAATATTTTAGAACAAGAGACTGAATACATGGAACTATACGTAACAAAAACATTTTTTGTAAATCTCATAAAACCAGACGCACATACACAACCGCTAATCATAATATGGAAATTTTATAAATAATAAGTAATAAATTGCATTCAGATGAAAAAAATTATTTTTACAAATAATTTACCGTATATGAGTAATTCATAAATATTTATTTATATTTCTATACGCTGTGACAAAATGAAATTTGATATTACAATATGAAATGTACTAACTCTATGAAAAACAATATGTTAAACAAATAAATCATAAATGTTTGATAACATCACACTATCATAGTGAAATGATTTTTTCTTAACAGTTTTAGGATGGTCACAATTGTAACCACAAAATTCTGCAACAAAAAAGTGCTGATAATTAATGTTGAAAGGTCTCTTTAATTTAAAAAAGGAGTCGATTTAAATTTTTGCTTTCCCTGTTTGTAGTTGAACTGAATAATTATAAAGTGTTACAAAAGGGAAAGTGTACAGAGTCGATTTAACAACACTGAGTTTTTACAGATCTTGAAATTTCATGACCTTTATCTTCTCTAACAAAAAACAATAATTTTAGATAGAATAATTCTACAAAAAAAAGATGTATGTGTATGTTGGCCTGTTTTTGCCAAATATTTACAGATTAAATGATCTGAATGAAAATTTGGCAGGGTGATTTCTGGATATTAAGTATTGTTACCCGTTTAATTTTGATCACAATTGGCCAACGATACTCATGTGAACCATAGCTCAAATTTTTCTCAAAGAATAGGTAATTACTTTCACATTATTTAATTCTACTTAGCTGAAATATTTTCTAGACGTATTCAATGTTATGCAGATTCAAATTTTTTTTCATCTGTAGATTATCTACTAATTACATAATTTCATTACATTATTATGTGTCACTTTGGTTATGTATTAGGGCAATTTTATCAGGAGGGATAATAATCCTAATTTTTACTTTCCTATCTAAATAATGATATAGCAGAGAGCTATTGCTCTAGAAGCTAAAGTATTGTGCACGATTCAGTTTGGCACATGCGATTTTAACATTTTGACACCTGAGATACCCAAAAAACCACATGGAAATTTTCCAAATGTTAGTGTTCATATGTATGTGTTTGATGTAGGCCTCTAAAACACCTTATATCTCCAGAACTATTGGACTAATTTTGACCAAACTTGGTCAGATTACTTCTGCTTATGGGGCATTGATGCCATTAAATTTTCAAATTAAAATGTCAAGGCGATGAGGCTGTATAGCAAGGTCACCCTCTGTATCTCAAAATTTTACCTAATTAAAATCATATTTTTCTTAGGTATATTTGTTAATTTAAAAATAACTATATTTGCAAAAAAACTTTTTGAAAAGTTGCACACCCACACCAAAAAATGCTGTTATAGTTGTCTGCTATGTTGTGACGTCACAGTCGAGCATAGAATTAAATAAATGAATAATGTTTAAAGTGTATAAAAGTAACTCAGTCTGGCTGGGTCTCAAATTCAATCGCCTTGTCAACTCAGTACCTGGTGCGATAAGCCTTGTGATTACATCAGTCTGCTAACCATACAAGCGAAATTTATTCTATGTAAGTTGTGAAGTTACATTAGTTTAGTTAGTTCCAACCGTCATTGCTACTACCACCACACCTGTGTGAATTAATTACAGTATGTGCGCACGCTTTAGTTAGAATCATCGAATTAAATAAACAAAAAAATATATTTAAATATTTGGGAATTAAGTTTGGGTGTATGTGTGTATTAGCCGTGCATCAGAAACAACTCACAATTGTAGAACTTTCCTGGAACGCAGCTTTAGGTGTGTGATGGGAAGGTCCAACAACTGTGTAGTCAGCTTATTTACTTTTTGTTAGTTATTTTGCTTGATTTTCAGACCGGATAAATCAATTTTTACAAAATTTTGAATAGTGACTTCCGAATAACAGACTGTTGAATGAATTCTTTTTTATTTTGGTTGGAACTAGTCAAGGAAGTTGGGAGATACGGTCATCTTGGGTTCCGTATCTCAAAATTGTGTTAAAGCAGTTGAATATTTTTTTTTTAATATAATTCTTTATTTTCATGTTTATATTCTCTAAATGTTCCACTTAATTTTCTTCCTAAGCAAGTCTGTCAAGGTGAGAACCTTCTGTGGCTTGATGAGTTGCATTTCTGGGGTTTGCCAGGAGAGTGATTCAGCTCTGCCAGTTTTTATGTAGACATTGTTGGTTAACATATTTAGAAATAATTTAAATCTGCTCCCGCATTATTTTATTGAATAACGGTAGAAATATTAACAAATAAACCTATATACCTACACATGAATCTTAAACTGTGGTTTTCACAACCAGGAAATGTGAGGAAATATAAACTTAGGAAAAGTAAGAAATTTTTAGAAAAAAATCAGTAAAGTTAAAAAATTGCAGAACATTTCAGTGAATGGCATTTTCAGTAGTGATTTTTCCATTAACAAATCTCTTTTTGTTGAGGATTTACACAAAGAGACAGTAATTCATCAAAGAAAAGTTTTTATGCGATTGCAAATGCCGGGGACAAGGAGAATGTTTTCATTACTAAAAAAATACTCACTGCAGTGAGAAGCTCTAGAAAATGATATGGAGAATATCTTGTAGAAAAAAACTTCTCTCAAGATGAACAAAATAGAGCCCTGATAAGGAAAATGCAAGCAGAAATCAAAATACTGGAAGAAGAAAGGAAAAAGTTGAGTTCTACAATCTTGGCAGAAGAACGGATATCTGCCAAAATTTAACCTTTAGAAAAAGTCAAACCATTAGGTACCTAAAGATATTGAAGAAAACTTTCCCTGTGTTTTATACATACATAATAATACGTATGTAATGAGAACTCTTATTATTATTTTTTTTATTTTTTGGTATAAGTTAGAATAATAAAATATTTGTATAGTAAATGCTAATAACCTTTGTTTTCTGTATAAAATAAGTGTTCTGTTCTAGTATTCTTTTCTGTAATAATTTTAGTTACAGTGACTTTAGTTTTCCTTTAAGTTGTGATCGTGCATTTATTTTTTGTTAAATTAAATTTTTGTTTCTTTCATTTGCATGCAAACCAAGTTATTAAATATTGTTTTTTAGTTTATTTTGCAAATTAATGTAGGCTAGATTTTGTGAAGAAATTCTATGCAATCTTAGCTGCGAGCCAATTATTTTTAAAAGTTGCTTTAGTTAATTTTTTTTAATCTGTATTACGTTTAGGTTACTACACTGTTCATTTTTATGCAAGGAACTTATTAAATATTGATGGTTTTTTTTTGTACTTTGCAATGTAATTTACTAAAGCATTTTTCACAAAAAATAGCCTAATTTTAAATGCGAAAAAATTAATTAAAATATAAACTTTAAAAATGAATGTAATAATAATAAGTAATTAAAAAAGGCGTCAGTTGGCCAGCTATGGGGTTGTCACGAGGCTGCAAAAAAATAAAATATGTATATATTTTACAGAGTAAATGGCAATAGCATAACATTACGAGATAGGGAATTTTTATAAAATTGGTCAGAAAAAAGTAATTTTAAAATTAAGATTCTCAAACATAAAAAAAAATTTCTTCAGATAAAGACCACACTGGATATTTTACATCATCTTTGGTATTATATATTGAATAATTTCTTTCTTAGTTTACATGCAGCTGCAAATAATGCAGGAAGCCAGTCGACCGTATGAAACAAATTTTTATATATAGAAGACAGTTTTGATAATGACCATATTGCAGCTACCGTTCAAAGTCCACCATCATGTAAAGACCCTTTCTTCTCAAACAAGAACTACTCATTTTTTCTATGTTTACATTTACATAAAAATAAATCTTTTATTCAGACTGTATTATTGAAAAATGGAACAAACTAAAGCTAGAAAGAAATGGCCTATTTGAATTCGATTTAAATTGCGATAAAAAAAATTCCTAAAGGTTTATGCACGTATGGACTGAAAAAATATTTTGTAAGTTAATTACTTTAACAACGAACTATTATTTAATTTCTTTACATAAAACTAATTCTTTACCAATATCGCGCGCGCGCAACACACACGTAATCTCATTCGATAGATTTAATAATTTTTTCTTAATGTTTCCTTTCCCCTTATATTTATGACCGTTATTACGAAAAATACATTGACGTTGCGTAATTTCTTTGTAATAAGAATTTAGAAAAAAATCACACGGATATGTTATAATTTAATAAATGAAATAAAAGGTTTTCTTTTATTTAATAATAAAAAAAATACATTTTGACGCATTAGGTCATCGTAAATAATTTATGGCTAACAACTACGCGTTTTTGTGTTTTTTTTTTTTTTTGCTTCATCTGAAAACAAGCTATCATTCTTTTGATTATATTTTAAACTAACTTTACCCATCGTACGTATATGTTATAAGGAGCTCTATAGATTATCAACTATTAGTGAAGTGAATAAAAACCAGTATTTACTTTTACTTGCAATTATACAAGTGTTTACTTGCAGTTCTGTGAATAAACAACGGTAAACCAAATACTTGACAAGTATTCTCTTTACTTGTAAAATAGGGAAGTGAATAACCTTTACTTATCAAGCATTTACTTGTAACTACACGCAATTACTGATTCCGGTCAGACTTTACTTAAAACGAGTGAATAAAATCCTAAGTTCGGAAGAGTATTCAAGTATTTACCGGTAGAATTTCAAGGTAGCTATTTAGTAACCTTATCAAACTTTCTAGATTAACTTTTTAGATAGGGAATCTTGGAGAGCTGCATCAAACCAGTCAAATGACTGAAGACAAAAAAAAAATCAAACTTTCATTTAATTTTTTATACTTGGTATGGCTGCCTTTGTCAATATTCGTTAACCAAAAACTTACAAAGAAAGGCGAATATTGAGTCCAAGAAGATATGAAGAACTAATTCGTTTTACAAAAGAATCAGATGAATTTTTGACGAACGCTTTTTTGGAAGAAAGTAATGAAAAGCGAGGAGGTGCTCTGTCATCGCAACAGAAGATGGAAGTATTTTTGCGGTACTTATCAGACCCTGGATTTCAAAACGGTGTCAGTGAAGACTTCGGGATTCACCGTTCTACAGTATGCAAAACTTTCGATTAAGTTCTGAATAAAATAAACGAAAAGGCATCTGAGTGGATTCGCTTCCCACAGAATGCTCATGAGTTAAATGAAGCCAAGAGAAAATGGGGTTCTCGCTTTAAAATGCCGAGCGTAATAGGTGCTGTGGATTGCACGCACTTAGAAATAAATACGTCACTTTATTTGAGTTCTATAAATATCTTTTCTGACAAATGATATCGGTAAACGTGTAACACATAACGATTCGTAATGAATAAGAGTTTACAGTAAAAATGGGTTTTTGTCAATATGAATAGCCTTTTGAGTGGTGGGAATTTTTATAAAACGTAGTTTTCTGAATCTACGTTCACTTATACTAACATATGTTACTAATCTGTGATTTATGACACGGGTTTTTCATCATATTTTGATGAAAACTGATGCTTACGGTTTTTTGAGACTCACAAGACCCCAGTACTGGAACATTATGAGGAAAGGGGCACGACAATAAACAGTGCGCGTTACAGTGAAATGCTTACTGTCAAGCTGAAGCCTGCGATTCGAAGCAAACGCCGAGGACTGCTGTCGAAAGTTTTTGTGTTGTTGCACGACAATGCCCGTCCACATACTGCTGCCCGCACTGATGAAACGCTCCAGAAACTCAACTTTGAAGTACCGGCTCATCCTACGTACAGTCCTGATCTTGCCCCTTCTGATTACCACTTGTTTCGTCCTCTCAAAGAGGCATTAATTTTTTTTTGTTTTTTGAGGACAAAAAACGTCTATGTGTTATCATTTTTTTATGAAAAAAAATAAAATAAATTAAAAACTAATCTAACGGAGGTAGTAAAACTTAAAACTAATATCACGGGTAAACACAAAAGTAAATATAATTTAACAAGGTCCGAGATGGGTGCAAAACTCCCATTCTCGGATAACAAAAAGACAAAAATATAAAACCGCTAACATAAAACTTAGAACTAGGTTAAAAACTAAAATAGTAAAATTAAATAAAACTTAAAACTAATATAAAATTATATAATAAAAAATTAAAACTGAGTTAAAAGCAAAAATTAAAACTGTGAAATAAAACTTAAAACTATTATATTTACAGAATTACAACTAATAACACTAAAATCTTACAACTTAAAAAAAAAACAAATAAAATTTGAGAAATTCCGATAGGGAGTGTAAAAGACTCCCTACTCGGATAACAAAATCAGAACACAGAACCAACACATATAAGTTCTTTCATTGACAACAAATGCACAATCAACTGTATCGTTTTGTTTCCATCCATCAATGTATACCACCGCGTCTGGGTTCATCTTGGAGAGAACACACTGAAATATTTGCTGGAAGACAATAAATAGTGTTGATTGTTTATTGTATGTCGTAAGGTCAAAAGTAAAATTTATAAGGTTTATTCCCCGCGGTGGATATGAGCAAGGATACGTTGGAAAGAATGACAGTGTGTCAACATTTATATGCTGCAGTAGACGTCGGGTACGAACACCTACTGATGCAGTACAATGTGGATGGTCCTCGTACTTTCTTAAATTAGGATTTCAAAAGAACGAGTCAAAAGCCGGGTGATTTGGCTGTCCTTTGAGACGAGCAAAATAAGATAATAAAAGCTGGTTTCGTCTATCCCGAAGTGATGGTTCACCACAGTCTACAAGATTTTGGGATTTCTGTGCCAAAAACTTCGTTTTGGGCACAGAAATCCCAAAATTCTACACACCCATCCAGCCGTAACCGGTCGTCAAAGCAGCCCCCTCCCGTTCCGCAAGCCGCGGCCGCAAACCACCACGAACCAACAGGAGACAGTCATCGGCGAAAGCACGAGCCGCGAACCTTTTCGGGAATGTCAGCCAAAGAAATCCGTCAAATACCAAACTACAGAGCAGAGAACCGAGAACGAAACCCTGCAGGATTCCCCCGATGAGGACCTTCCACAGAGAGCAGCGCATCTCCAAACAGAGCCGCACGGTTAGACAAATAGTTTCAAACTACGGCCTGCAGGGCACAGTACCATTGCGGTCCTCCTACCGATAGAGGATACAACTCAAATACAAAGAAGGAAATGACGCCTCAATGTCAAAAAAAATTGCCAAACACATCCACAGTCGGCGCCTTCCACTTCGGCGTCTGTGCATTCAAGATGCAATCCTCGGTGAATCCACCTTCATGAAGCCATACTGGCCTCGACTAAAAAGATATCTCACATCGATGTATCCCCAGAGCCGCCCCTTAACCAGCCCCCCGAAGCAACCCGCCGAAAACCATCAAGAAGCCGACAACCGCCGACCGAACCAGAACCCCTTCCCGGCTCCAAAAGCACCCTCACCAAAGCCACTTCCCGACAAGGGGAAAGAAGCCCAAACCAAGGCACCCAGAGAACCGCCCGCCAAGAGCTCCCCATGACAAGCAAAAGGCGACAGAAGACATCCGGGTCAAGCCAGCCAACACCCGGCCACCCCCAGCGCCATTCGCGAAAACAGACGGTCCACAATCACGGGACCCACACCCCGCACGCCAGGGACGGCGTCCCACCCTCCCCGACGCCGACCACCACTCCATCTTTCCGAGCATCCGGAAACAGAGCATCCAGGAACGCCCGGTAAGTCGCCTCAGACGTCAACGTATCGTCCCGACCACCAAACTCGAGCGAAAACCGGATTGCACGTGCAATGGCTTGGGCCCATAACATGATTTCGCGAGCTGCCAGGGGTTGCGCTGCAACTCGCGCATGGAATCTCTCCGAAACACGAGTGTGGTTTCCTTGATGGCTCGTAGGTCTTCACTGCGGACGCGCCGGTAGATACGTAGGACCTCAGCGCGCACGTCATCAACGATAATCCCCGTTAGGGGGCTACGCTTGGGCCTACCTACGATCTACCCTTGCGCCCAGCACGCTTAGGTCAGAGGACCACCATCTTTTTCCGGGCCGCCGTCTGCGATCAACAGACGGCCTCCCAAAAGCGAAGGTCATGACGGGTACAGGCACTCTCTAATCAGCGGACTGACTACGATGATGGGACCGTCCATTAGCCTTGGCCGCCGTAGGACCCTATCGCAGCCAGTCTTGATGGCCCAGCTGAATTTTTCAGCCATCAATTCCACCTGCTCACTGTGTTCTATGCGACATTACAACCCCTGTAAGGCAGCCGCCAAGCCCATGCAATTGCGCGCACCGTCCAGCCCTCGGCGCGGGCCAGGCGGTCGTGACCACACGCCAACATCCGTGGCGACTCACCAGGAGAACCCGGACAATCTGCCTCCAGGCGCTCCGGAAGATGAAGCAGTAGTCGGGGCCAGGGCGGGCGAGACCCCATCACGAGCGAGCAAGCCGCAGATCTTGTGACCACAGACCGAGTGCCCTCCCGAATGGCACCGAGAAAGGACCAGGCACCGACCAACGAGCCCCGGACACCCTCCACCACCCGCCGCCCGTCACAAGAGAGCCGCCCGGCAGGCAGCTCTCAAGGCGCCCCAGTCGGAGCGGCTATCCGACTTGCAGGAAGATGGCTTTGGTGACTCCCAAAACCAGGAAACGACTCTAGTTAGGTCGACAGTCATCAGTCTCGAGATGGCCATCGGCAAGCCCCCCGAGAGGCTATCCGTGGAACGGCTCCGGGAATGCATCGATGTTAGATGTCTTTTTAGTTGAGGCCAGTATGGCTTCATGAAGGGGGATTCACTGAGGATTCCATCTTGAATGCACTTGCCGAAGTGAAAGGCGCCGACTGTGGATGTGTTTGGCAATTTTTTTTGGCATGTTGGGGTCATTTCTTTCTTTGTATTGGAGTTCTATCCTCTGTTGGTTGGAGGACCGCAACGGTCCTGTGCCCTGCAGGCCGTAGTGCGAGACTATTTGTCTAACCGTGCGACTCTGTTTGGAGATGCGCTGCTGTCTGTGAAAGGGTCCGGGTCGTACTGGCCTATCCGTATTATACGTAAAGTAATTTAGAATAGTCAGTTGTTTGTTCGCGTACAGTAACGACCCGGACAACAGTATCACGTCTATTAGTAGATACTCGGCCTGGCGGCAACGTTCTGCCGTCTTGCCTACTACTGAATTGGCGTTCGACTGTAGCAGTCTGAGAGTTTGCCTAACCATACCTAGATAGCATGTCAGACTCTATGATGGACTGAATACCACGTCCTTCAGAGAATTTGCTTGGCACAGGCGAGGAATATTGCTAGAATTTCCAGTAGGACATCCTTAATTGTCACTTGTGACAAGAAATCCGTACCGGAACTCTCCTTCGGGAGTGCGGTTATATTTATTTTGCCGCTGGAGGGGCCGGGAGTCATTAACGCATTTTGGTGGGGCGTGGGGCTTCTCGGACCTCTTATTTGCTATAGTTTTTGTGTAACTTTACTAAATAGCTGAATAAGTGGGAAACCACAATATACGCCTTTTTCAGATTTTAGAAAAATCTGATCTATGATCTGATCACAGATCTATGAAAAGATCGTTAAGGACCACTCACACATTGTTTACTCTTGCATAATGCAAAGGCATTACAAGTAAATTTAAGAAATCTGTTTCATATTATACTCTTCCTTCAGTTATGAGAGCCTATTCCAAATGAAGAGGCGTTAACTTTTCCAATTCTACCAGAAACATGCAGTTTGGAAGAAAATGTTGGTGATGAAGACATAGTGACTTAGAAATTAACGAAAAAGAACAGGATCCAAATTCCCAAGATGAGAGCACTGAATCTCACAAATTACTGAACCAGAACCTTAATGATCTGTTTCGTCATGTTAATTTGTTTTAAATGTAATCTCAGAGTTCCTGACTTCAAAATTAGAAAGCTTTAACCTTTAATACAGTGGCACTCAAATATGTTTTCCTTTACTAAGCAGCAAGAATTTCGGCACCTGTTCTCCTTACACGATAAAAGTGTTCTCCAATGATTTAAATTCCTCACTGGAATTACTATAGCAGCGTCACAATCCTTCAGAATTCAGACTGCATATAGATCCCTCTGAAAATGTTTGAAAACCATCCTCCTTCACATTGGAAATAAGAAAACATCAATTCTCCTTTCCTCTTTAGCACAAATGAAGAAGACATATGACAGTATGAAATTTTTACTTGTGTTGATACAGATGAAAGTTATTCATGGGCGTATATGTAGAGACCTAAGGGTGATAGCAATTTTTTCTTAAGGCTGCATCTATCAGTTATACAAAGTACTTTGGTTTATTACACAAGCAGGACAATAGAAACAGAAAAACTATTACATTAAAACTAAAAAACCGGCCCAAGAGCTGAGCAGAAAAATATTATTTGTGAATTTTGTAAATCTAAAGAATGTCTACCTTCCACCATTACATATAAAACTTGCTTTGATGAAAAATTTTATAAAATAATAAAAAAATAAAGGTTTTACTACAATATATGGAAGGACACTTCCATTGTAGTTCTTCTTTTTTTTATAATTAAATGAACGTTGTGTTACCTGCAACAAAAGAAAAAAACAGTACTATATGTGACGATGATAATAACTCCTTTTTTCAACTTACTATGTTTTGGTTATGCTAGCAATTAATACATTCGTAACGTAGATATTGTACTCATATTTTTATTATGAAATACGAGGTCTGATAGTACTCATTACCATTCTTCAGCTGTAGGTTAGCTTTTTATGCAGACACTTGGGAGAAAATCACTCAAATTCAAGGACATAATATTTCTAAAGATTACCATAATCTTAAGCCGGACCTAGCAGGCATTCAGCCAAAACCTAGAGATCACTAGCAGGAAGAAAGGAATGAAGAATAAAGGAAAAGAGTAGAAGTTAGAAAAGGATGATCTAAAGAGGACTGCAAACGATTCCACTCGAAAGAATGTATCTACATCTTTTCTACACAGTGCGTATCAATTTTACTAGTAATCCATTAGATTAGGGCTTCTTCATGTAGGATATAAGTAGATAATTACTGATACGGAATACCTGTAGAATTACTGCGCAGTGCAGGTGAAGAAGCGATTGATAGATTGTACAAACTGGTGTGTAATATTTATAAAAAAGGAAAGTTCCGTAAGACTTCAAAAAGACTTTGGTATCAAAGTTATGATACCAAAGAAAGCAGAGGCAGATAAATGTGAAGAACAATTAGTTTAACTAGTCACGCATCAAAAATCTTAACTAGAATTCTATACAGAAGAATTGAGAGGAGAGTGGAGGAAGTGTTAGGAGAAGACCAATTTGGTTTCAGAAAAAGTATATGGACAAGAGAAGCAATTTTAGGCCTCAGATTATTAGTGGAAGGAAGATTAAAGTAAAACAAACCGACATACTGGGCGTTTATAGATCTAGAAAAGGCATTCGATAACGTAGACTGGAATAAAATGTTTGGCATTTTAAAAAAATTAGGGTTCAAATACAGAGATAGAAGAACAATTGCTAACATTTACAGGAACCAAACAACAACAGTAATAATTGAAGAACATAAGAAGCTGTAATAAGAAAGGGAGTCCGACAAGGATGTTTCTAATTCCCGTTACTTTTTAATCTTTACATGGAACTAGCAGTTAATGATGTAAAAGAACAATTTAGATTTGGAGTAACAGTACAAGGTGAAAAGATAAAGAAGCTACGATTTGCTGATGATATAGTAATTCTAGCCGAGAGTAAAAAGGATTTAGAAGAAACAATGAACGACATAGATGAAGTCCTACGCAAGAACTATCACATGAAAATAAACAAGAACAAAACGAAAGTAATTAAATGTAGTAGAAATAACAAAGATGGACCCCTGAATGTGAAAATAGGAGGAGAAAAGATTATGGAGGTAGAAGAATTTTGTTATTTGGGAGGTAGAATTACTAAAGATGGATGAAGCAGGAGCGATATAAAATGCCGAATAGCACAAGCTAATAGAGCCTTCAGTAAGAAATATAATTTGTTTACATCAAGAATTAATTTAAATGTGAGGAAAAGATTTTTGAAAGTCTATGTTTGGAGTGTCGCTTTATATGGAAGTGAAACTTGGACAATCGGAGTATCTGAGAAGAAAAGATTAGAAGCTTTTGAAATGCGGTGCTATAGGAGAATGTTAAAAATCAGATGGTTGGATAAAGTGACAAATGAAGACGTATTGCGGCAAATAGATGAAGAAACAAGCATTTGGAAAAATATACCTAAAAGAAGAGACAGACTTATGGGCCACATACTAAGGCATCCTGGAATAGTAGCTTTAATATTGGAAGGAAAAAATTGTGTAGGCAGGCCACGTTTGGAATATGTAAAACAAATTGTTAGGGATGCAAGATGTAGGGGGTATACTGAAATGAAAAGACTAGCACTAGATAGGGAATCTTGGAGAGCTGCATCAAACCAGTCAAATGACTGAAAACAAAGCGATTCGGGCACGATATTTTACTTCCAAACAGATTACAAAAAGATAAGACTCGGAGCAAGCAAAGCAAGCAGAGGTACATGTAGGACTGTAATTTACATTAAAATAAAAAACATATTAGCATCAACATTAAATTACTAAAATTAAACATTTTGTGTTAAAAGGAAAGATCCCGACTTATTATCTATTCCATTCATATTTTGTTGAGTTCAAGTGGCAAAATTTTGCAAAGGACCTGGATATAGCTATTCTTTGTACTTCATCAATAAATTAATTACAACCAAATTTTTACCCCTGTTTCTTGGAATAACTGAGGTTTTTATATATATTTCATCTAGAAAAAAAATATATATATATAAATATGTATATTTATAACTTAAATGTAACTTATTTGCCTCTTGATTGGGTAGAATTAAATATAATATCAATACATATTTTACTTAATAATATTATCTTTATTAATCTCACGGGTTAACCAATCAACTATACATACCTATAAATTAAATTCACTATGTTTCACTTGTAATTCTTTAATCTTCCTCTGGTGACAAATACACATTCATACACAATCATACAAAATTCTCTTACATAATAAAAAATTAAATGGTCTACCAATCCTAGATAACAATATTTTATCCCCACCTTTGTTGTAATAGATCCCCCTACATATATATATGATTCATCTTATCTTTAGATAATTATATGTATCTCTTCATATAACCTGATTGCTATTTCTTTATATAAAGGAAATACAAACTACTATATATATATATATATATATATATATATATATATATATATAGTAGTGGAGCTTTGCTGGTTGAAGCACAAACTTTCATGAGTTGAATTAATGAACTGTGAGTCTTTATTACTGTGTGGGTTGATTTTGAACTAAATGATTTTATTCAATCGAATGAATAATATTACAAAAATAATAAAATTAAATTTACATTATATAAAATAATATTAAATAAATTTAAGAAATTTTGTTTAACAATAATGGGCTTCCCGTAGAGATCGCCTATGAGGTTGGAGTTGTAAGGTACCTCGTTGGAGGCTAGACTGATCATCACCATCAACTAATAATAAATGGGGTGCTCCTGTGGCGCTGTTTTGAGAGCACCTTCAATGTGCTCTCCACTGTCACGACATATTTAATTTCTAACTTGTTCAGTACAAACAAATAACATACCCTGTACTACATCAGAGCATATCATATTCCCTAAGCGCTCAGTAAAAATCTGAATAACACATCATTAACTATGTCATAGCATATTTTGTTTTCTAATTTTGCAGCAAAAATAAATAATACATCCTGAATGTATTACTACTTAATCAATTCCTTGCCCAAATCCTACTTGTTCGACAAAAAATTAAATACAGCATGCAATACGATAGCTTACAAGATATGCTGCTAAATCAACAAGAAGCTTGATAATGCATCCGTAACTGTGTCAAAGCATATCGCATTTGCTGCCTCATCAATAAAAGTAGTTAGTACACCCTGCCTGTACTATGTGAGAGCAATATAACATTTTCTCTCCTTCAGTAAAATCATAAATAATATATAAATTATTTATATAACAGTTACCACTTACCGACAATCTTTAATAGTAATGTTCCAGCGCTTTCAGATTATTAATCCATCCTCAGGAACAATGATGTTATACTTTATTTACGTCATATATCATTAATTATACTGAATTGAATTTTATAAAACTTTGAATATTTGTTTGATTAATATTATTCAAACATATATTAAACAATAATTTTAATTCTCAGGTCGGTAATACTGCTTCATACTAATAAACATAACAATTGAGACCTTCATACTGACATGATGCATAATGTTGACTTTATTTTACCTTTTGACGATCGATTGTTATAATTACATTTTTATAAAATTTAATTTAGTATAATTAATGACATGTAAAGTAAATAATTATAAAGCATAACACATCATTGTTCATGAGGATAGATTAATAATCTGAAAGCGCTGGAACATTACTATTAAAGATTGTCGGTAAGTGGTAACTGTTATATAAATAATATATATATTAATACCAACGGGTCTTGCTTAATAAAATTCATATAAATAATAAACTCTGTACTAAACCTAAGTGAGCTTATTACATTTCATACTTTTTTTGTAAAAAGAGTATATTATATCAGAGTATATTATAAATAATATACTCTGCAATATGTCAGAGAATAAATAGGATGTACTTGCTGCTTGAACTGCAAGATTTGAAAGAATAAATCCTGTAATTTGCCAGAGCATACCGTACTTCCTTCCTACTTCTTCAAAAAAGTTAAAAGAAAAATTAAATACTATTTAATTTTTCTTTTCACTGTGTCAAAATATAACATGTCGATTACCAAAAAATGTTAGTAATATACTTTGTACGATATCTAACCGCAAGACAATTTTAACTTGTTTAATAAAACCCTACATAATAACCCTGCACTGTGAAAAACTAACTGATTTACCAACGACAAAGAAAACAGAACTCAAAGTAAGTAACTTTCAGAACCACTCAGGCTAAAATCAGAATTCAATTACTAAGCGAATTTGCAAGCAAATTGATCTTCAAATTTCTTATGAAAAAAAACTAATTGATTTTCCAAAGAAAAAGAAAAAAGAACTAAATTCCTTAAAATTTCTGACAACAAAGTAAGTAGAGTACAAAAATGATTTGCTATTCAGTACCCGCTATATATGTATTGTTACAAAACTTAAAATCAAAACAATTCTCATAGGGTCATTTAAAAGAATAAAGTATTTTGTTTTTTAGTTCTCAAAACTCATTGCAGTTCCTATATAAAATTTAATTTTATAAAAATAACGCCGCCATATTGGTTAATCAAGCTAATGCAAAATGCATTATATTTTTACTAAATAAAATGTATGTCTGAAAATTATTATTAAATAAAATTAAATGTTAGAATAGACCTTAATAAAATATAAAAATCATCCTACATATCAATAACTCTTACAAAATATAACAGTTTAAGAATCCTGATAATAAGCTTTATAAAATTATCCGATTACATTTTCAACTCGTTTAACTAAAATGTAATAACTTATCTTTAATTAAGTATTATTAGCTTAAAAAAAAAATTACCAAATCTATGTTTCATATATATATATAAGAGTAATAAAGTTATTACTTACTTTAAATAACGTCCTAAATTGTGTTCAACAGTTATTTTTCTAGAATATTCTATAAAAAAAAGTTCATCATTATAAACCCACGTACAAACACCAAAACGTTAACGACGAAATTGAAATTGAGATCGGTAGATGGCATCATAAATACTTTAAAAGAAATTATTCATCATTTTACATATAAGAAATTTAATAATAATAAAAAAATTATATAGCTTGAAACACACACGTTTTGCCACTGTTTGTTCAAAAAATATTTATGATAATTAATAAATAAACAGAATAAAATTGTTTCTAAATCTTATTAAGAGATTGAAAAATGTATATACATTTTTAATTATGATGTGTTTACAACAAATTATTCCTCGAATTAAGGTTATTTTAAGTCAGCTAAAAATGTTTAATATCAAACAAAATTTTGAATAAATTTTTGAACAAATAATAAATTTTTGAATTTCACTCATTAAATTGCCGTTCAATAAATCTTAATAAAAACAAACTTGGTTTTGTTTTTCTAGGTTAAAAAATTTAATCACTATCTTCCGTACAACTTAATCTTGAATTCTTAATATTTAAAAATGCATTCACAAAATATACAAATTATTATAGTTAATTTTTCCTAAAAAGAGTGTGTGTGTGTGTGTGTGTTAAACTTTTAAAACTGAGTAATAAAAAGTCCTATTCTATATCGTAGCAGAATTGAAACTGTAAAACGGTTAAAAGTTAAACCTTCAACAGGCAGCAATTCCTCCCTCTTCCCTCTCCATGTCTAACCGATGTATCCTTTTTCTCCTCTGCGTTCATTGCACGTATATCTTATATAACACTTTTTGCCCTTGAAAATTAACTAAGCATTTTTCATTACCTCCACAATGTGGAAACCGGTAAAGAAAATACCTCCTGTTTAAATAATATACCTCAATGCTATATTAATGTTTTTTTCTAAGAGTAAAACGTTCTAATATTTTATCCGAGGCTACTCTTCCATTTAAAACAAAAAAAAGCTACTTTAACACAATAAATTAATCTATAAAATTTAAAATAAACTGTAACCTATCTTATATCATGCGGTCTAATTTTACGATTCAGCGATACGGTCTTCTTATAATGAAAAAAAGGAATCCTAATAAAATTGATTCAATCGTCTAATTTATTTGTTTCAGACTAAATAAAAATAAGATAAAAATAGAAGCAGAAATGATATCGCTACAGATAGAAATAATTACGTGAGGCCAAGATTTGAAATTTTTGTCCGATTTATTAAAAAATATTTTTTTTAAAACTATTTTTAAAATAATACAGAACTGACCGAACTGTTTTGAATCAAGTTCGGACAAAATACAGACGGAAATTTAAACACGGTTGAAAAAATAAAGCACGATAATATTTTGAACAAACTGTTATTTTAGTAGAAGTTTCTTTTATACGCATCGAATGTAAGGGCAACCAATGCTAAAACTGCTAGAAAATCTTTCTAAATGGAAATAATTGTTTCTCGATAAGGAAAACTAATCGAAGATAATTTCCCAATTTCGTATTACTGATAATAACCGAAACCTTATCGACCAGTGATTCCCAAACGGTATGCTGCGGCCTCTTTATAGGGGCGCTTCGAAATATTGTAAAACCTCCATTACAAAGATGCTTAACAAATATTAATGCGATTCGCCTATCCGAACCTGAGATAAATTTTTGATATAAGAATAACAAAACGGTGGACAGGATCGAGAACGAAGGAGAAAGTGTCTCCTTCGTTCGAAGGAGCAAATTGAAATTAATTTTTATCGCAGAATTCTTCAATTCTACGATGAATCGTATTCATTTAAAAAGGATAGTTTAATTTATCATAAAGAAATGAATTTGTTATTTTGATTATATTTTTTGAGTTGACAAATGGAAATCGTACTCATACTTCAGCAATATTTCCACTGTTCTGTCTTATACGAACGAGTTGAGTTACTTATAATCTAAATATATTTGATAAGATAGGAAGTAGTGGGGCTACTGCTGTCCATAGATATTACCTCCCATCCATAGATAGATAGATAGATTCATGTATTTTGTAGAGGAAATTCCTCTGGTAATCCTGAGAAAAGTTTTTTTTATAACTTATGTGAACGGAAAATTATTTAGTCTAAATAAACGATTTGAAGGGTTGTAGAGTGATTTAATGTGATTCTTTTATTTAAAGGATTTTGCGCAAAACTCGTTTATTAATTTGTTTTACATATCATTTCTATTTCTTCTGACTGTACGCAAAATATCTCCTACACTAATATTACTTATTAAGAGCAATATTTTCTACGAATGTAATGATGTTTAATAATTAGACAATCCATTTGGCGATCGTAATAAACATTTTGAATCGGTATATCGATATATAAAATATATATTCGTCTTTTGTGAAGACAGGAAAATATTTCATTTCTCATTCTATAATTCCTAGTAAGCCTGAAAAAAGGATTTCTTATTGAAATTTTTTTTGTATTTGTTCGTACAAGAGTTATGTATATAAGATAATACGTACTGTAAAGTAAAACTCTTTGTATAATTACACTGCCGCTTGCTAAACAAAAAAGAAATTTCAGTTAAAACTGACAGTGTAGTCAAAACAAAAATACAGACGCTATTATATGTAATGTTTTCAAGGTCAATAGCATATAAAAAAAACTATATAACAAATTACTTGTACGTGACCACTGTTCATACTTATTTGATACTAGCAGAAGCGGCAATGCTTTATATATAAATATATATATATAGAGAGAGAGAGAGAGATATTGATTGAGAGAGAGTTTAAATGAACGCAATTGAAAATTTGATAAAAAAAAATTAAAAAACTGAACTTCACAAATTTTACCTTTCACTTATTCTCCTTCCCCTTTTCCCTTTCCAACTTTCTCCTTTCACCGATTTCCCTCACCCCTCTCACAGTTTCCTTTTATAACGTCAAGTCAATGCCTCTCCCATTATTTGATGTCATACCTTATCGGACCTTCCTCTTCCTGTTTATTTGTTGTTATTCACAGTATTTATCTTTTAATTTTATTATAATATAAAAATATATACCGTATTTATTCGAGTACCCCTCGCCACATAATAAGCCCCGCGCCACGATTTTCCGGACCGAAAAGCTAAAAAAAAAATCGAGTACATACCGGTATTTTAAAGTGCAATAGATATGATAAAAAAATACGAAAATATTCAGAAAGTAAAGCGTTTAATTTGTTCATTTAAATTACAATATTAATATTACATTCATAATTAATTACCGTAAGTACTAGTTTAGTTCAGAATCAGTAGGCCAGTAAAACGAAAAGAAAGTACCACGATGAAAAAGATAATTCAATTCGCTTTTTAATATGGGGTTTTATTTGTAATTAATCACCGTCACTGTCAATGGTTGTAGAAGAGTTACCGGTAGTCTCGACGCCGCTCTGCCAAAGGTAAATCGTCTTTACTACAATCAAGTTCATTACATTCCGCATTTTTTACTAATTCCGTGGAAATACGTTATCCAAACACAAATCCGGTTAAAATCTGGGCTTTTGATTCCTCCTGTAGGCGTAAGAAAGAAATTTTCTTACGCTAAATCTTTTCTAAGATTTATCATGTATTTGTGAAAACGTAATATTTGTTGTTCATAAGCGTCTGGAAATCGTTGAGAAACGGTCGTCTTTCGTCTTATTGACATATCATTTCGTGAAAAAAAAACGTGTTATCCATCCACGGTCGCTTTAAAATCAACTTTATTCAACGATTTAGCGATTTCACGAGCATACGATCGACACAATTCTGTCGTGACAGCATAACCGCATTTCCTTTTTTCCATAAAGCCCTACAATTTTTTTCTACGTCTGTGTATTTTGGTTTTAAACCACGAAAAGCCCTTTTATTACCGGCGCCTTTCACCAGAAGTCGTTTCTTCGTACGCAAGTCTCGAATGCAGTTTTCATCTACGTCAAATTTTCTTCCTACCGCCCGATTTCCAATTTTTTCAGCCTCTTCTATAACGCGCAGTTTTTCATTTACCGTAAAAGATGGTAGACGCTGTCCTTTTGTACTCATTTAAATGCCGTAATTAAAATAAATCACCGTATTAAACTTTACAACATAAACTAAACAGATAAAATGCACATAACCACATATACAAACAGTACAACGACTATGGCGAATAGACAAGACGACGATGGGTAACCGATACTGTAACTGTAGCGTCATTAGAACCGGATGCAGCCTATACAGAATGAATCGGTTTTATAAAAATACCGTAACTTCGTTCCTATCGATAATATGAACAGTATGTTAATAATTAAGGATGTATTCTGTATAAGCGGCATCCGGTATTGATAAACGAAAGGCTAATGTAACAATATTTATGCGATTTAATTTAGGTACTTGTAAGAAAGCCACGCACCCTTATTTTTTCTCTCAGATTCCAAGAAAAAAAGTGCGGGGGGTACTCGAATAAATACGGTATATACTTACTACAGAATTGTTTAAATGGACAAATTTCTTACTCGATAAAATTTAATTTACTCCATTTACAGGTTTATTTATCGTTTGTTCTTTTAATTTCATTTCTTTTATTTCTATTTCTGATCATTTCTTTTTGATACCAGTTATTTTTCTGCTATATGAAAAAATATTGTACTCTTTTTGACGTGAAACGTCTTTAAAATCACACTGAAACATACGGGTACCAGAACAGAAATTTGTAGCGTAACGAAAAGGACTATATCGTCCTGCCTTAATAACTCCCTAACTATTAGTCTCAAGCGGTGTCATTTTATAACTTACACGGTCAGCTCACCGATACAGCTTTGAGTTTGTATCACTGGCTAGCGGATTGGCGGGGAGGAGGCACAGCGCAGATCGGGTAAAACCGGCGCTTTTGCTCATTTTCATTCAGTGTAGGTCACGACTTAGACGTAATCGCGAGGTGTTTCGTGTATTTGCGTTTACAATCGGTGGAGATACATCGATTTAAGTAATAATAAGTGTATTTTAAACAATATTTACGCGTAAAAAATTAAATTAAACTCTTAACAAAGTATGAAGATTCAATATGTCAGCCTCAGCCCGCGCAAAACTCAGTCGGAAATATAAATTACGCATATCGTTGGAAAAGGGGAGGTTATGGGCCACGTACAGGTATCCAGATGTCCGATCCCGAGCGAGCGAGACTGTTTCGGAAGCGTCGCAAAACTGCACGGCGCGCTCGGCGAATTACGCCGACGGCGCGAGAACCTGTACCATCGCTTATTATGCCTTATGTCTCTTATTTCTCATATCACAGACCGATGTTGAACAAAATTGACGTCGAATATTAGTCGAAATAAATATCGTGTACCATTTATTGTCTGTTTTACGTTAAAATTAAATTTAGTACGCGATCAACGTTTTGTTTTTATTTCGATCCGATACACTAAAAGTTACTTGCCGATGAACAGACCGACCAATTTATCTGTAAAGTCGGCCAAATGAAGGAACTAAAATTCTCCTTCGGAGACTTTCAGTTTTGTTAAAAAAGATATGACTGCGGCTCTCCCATTTAACTCTAGCTCGAAGGAACTTCGTTCAAGGTCTATAACGTTTCACGTTAACGTTATAGACGGCTGTGCGTCCCGATACAGTCTCACACGACTTTTTATATGCCGATTTCTTTAACGGTAATTTACGTAGTCCATCTATCGTGAATCTAAAAGCCGCTAATTTATTCTCCATCGGGCGATTCGAATCGTAAACTACGATGTTATCTGTATAAGTTTCGTTTCTATAAATTTCAAATTCTAGATTATTAATATTTGTTTTATATTTTTAGATCTTATATCTATTATACTAGTTATAAAAACGGCTATAAATACAAATAATATACTGAAAAAGATTTTAATAGTAACACGGAAGAAAAAGATATATATATAACAGTAATGGTATATACATAATAAAATGCAAATGCGATGCGACATATACTGGACAAACAGGAAAAAGATTGAAATTAAGATATGACGAACACGTGAGATATTTCAAAAATCAAAAAACGATTCTAATTATACAACGCGTTTAGTAGAAAAAGGACATAGAAGAATCGATAAAACTAATTCTCAAAAGCGTTAAACCAAGAACATCGATCGTTTAAGAGAATTTAGAAATCTTTAAATTAAAAGTAACAACTAAACGAAAAGACGGATGACCTTTTTAACAACCTTAATTTATTGAAAAGAGGAAATAGATAAACATAATTAAAACCGTTAATAACAAATAAAGAAGAAGAAGGCCAGATGACGTCAAATAAAGGGAGGGACGTTGACTATACGCTATATAAAGATTAACAGAATTTTAAAACTATTAGTGCAGTAAGTTTTGATAATGAAGTTATTCCAAAACGCGTCGACATCTATTAAAGAAAGGTAAACGGTACTCAAAATAGTAATATAGTGATCTTAGCGGAAAATATAGCGCTAATTTTTATCTTAATAACAACAATAAAATAATTAATTAATAAAAATGCACAATTATTATTACACGTCGTGACAAGCACTAATAAAAAAAATTTAGGTTTAAAAAATGCGAATTAACCGCTAAACCCGCCCGGTGGGCTGAGCAAACGTAGATTATGTTTGGCTTAAATTTAATACTTCCTTGTACGAAGTAAAGTAAGTATGGCGAAAAATGTCGGTTTTCAGATATCAACGGAAATATCCATTTTTATCATCCTTGAATCTATTTTGACTAGTTTCGGCGTGACGTCTGTACGTACGTATAACTCAAAACCGATTAACCGTAAGATATTGAAATTTTGGATTTAGGACTGTTGTAGCATCAAGTTGTGCATCTCCCCTTTTGATTTCAATCGACTGGACCAAAAGCGTCCACAAAAACCAAAATCAAAGAATTTGGATTTGGACCGCAGTAATAAGTCCCCATTAAGAGATTTCAACGTTATATTATAAGCGGTACTTATTTTTATCGGTTCCGGAATTAGAGCCGAATAAAATTTTAATTAATGAAACATTTGGATCTTACAAAGGGAAGGCGCATCGGTTCGAATCCAACTTCATCTCCTTTTTAACTTTTTTTATATAAATATAATAATTTATTAATAATTATTAATCTGATTGTAAAAACTTATTACGATAAATAATAACAAAAAAAAAAATATGGGAAAAATCAGAAGTTATTTGGGAAATAAAATTTTACGTATTAATTAAAAAATGTGTATAAGTAATTTAATAGGCGTACAAGAAAGTCATGTGTTCACATCAGATTTTTTATGAGGGTTTCTCGTAATCTATTTATTTACCTACAGATTTTTTTTTTTTTAATTTTTAGTATCGTTTTGATCCCACCAGAGCTTATGTGTTTTTGTTGACGTATACCGGCTTAGGTCGGAATAAATAAATATTTTCGATTTTTCAACGATATATTGGTACGTGTTGACATTTCCCGGAGAACGTCCACAATTTGCCAGATATCGGTCTTTCACGGTGACGCATACGTTATATTTGACATAACCCCAAAAATAACCTAAAGGAGACAGATCTGTAGACCTGGTCCAAATTTTAACTGAAGACTTTAGGAATGAAGATATTTAACAAAATTTTTAATTATATATAGCTCTCCACTTGTTTCTATCTCCTAGTATCCCTCGATTTAAAACATGAACCGTTTTTATACTTAATTATCATCCTTTTTCTTTTTTTCTTTTTTCTGGTTAGCCTCCGGTAACTACCGTTTAGATAATTCTTCAGAGGATGATATGTATGAGTGTAAATGAAGTGTAGTCTTATACATTCCCAGTTCGACCGTTCATCAAAAAATCAAAATCAACCGAAATCAAAAAAATGTGTAGTACACTTGTTGAATCAATGCCAAATTTTGTACGTGAAGTGATAAAGAATAAAGGAGAATATAATAGTTACTAGATATTACAATTTGTATAGGTATAATTTTTTTCTAAATAAAATTAATTTTTATTAAATAACATCTGCGTTCAGATTAATTTGCATGCTTCTGTAATTCATTATTTCCCAAACAGATAAGTACATCATTTGCTACTTTACGTTATGTATAGTATATGGTACATGAGAAGTAACTAAGGTAGAAGCAGAAGTAGTAAGAATTTTTTTTGTTGAGAGTTATGGTATCAGATGTTGCATTAAACATAATCTACAAATAAATGGGTTTGATAAGTTGATGTATAGTTCTATATTACACGTCAACCTGTATATTTGAAAATGTGTATACGTAAGAGAGAAACCACTTCTTACCATATATTCCTTAAAAATTATCAAGAATAAAGTAATTATTTTAATTGATTACAAACTTTTTTGGGAGTCATGTAAGGTAATTTACAACAATTAGGTTATGTCATTTAATGTACATAAAATAAACATTAAATTCTCTAATTTTTAAATGAACAAATTCACAGGAGCCTTTATCGAATTTTATTTGATTGTTAATACGATACACAACTGCTTAGAATTAAATCGTTTGGATAAGTTTAGTTTAAAAAAAAAAAAACGTATGTATTTGTTAAACATATATGTTTAGTGTAATAAAATTATAACATATAATTTTTGTGTAATAAAAAAAAAACACGAAGAATTCTGAAGTATCCTATTATAAATTATTTGTTACATTGTATAATAATTATAAAACAAAATTAAATATTTGATGAATATTTTGAAATGACTGCCTAAATTTACCAAGCCTGTAACAAACAACAAGACCCAACCCTAGCTTTGAATTCATTGAAAATAATGCAACTTTACACAATGGCGTAAACAAACATTAACACTGGAGTGTATTCTTAGTAATCTTTCATTTCTTAGAATTTTTATTATAGCTGAAGCCTTTGTCTATGAAATATTTTATTCAATTCTCTAGTAGTTACACATTAGCATATATGCTGAATGTTAATAAATAATTATTGAAATAAATATTCAATAATAATAGTTAATAATAGAAATCAAATGAAAATATAAAATATTAATTGTGTAAAATAAAAATTGTTTTTTAAAAACAATAATTGTTAAACAAAAGATTTAATTTAAAAATATTAATTAGTGAGGGGGGTCTAAAACAAGTACCATATGGCCACAAAACATAATTATTAATTATATTAATACATTGTACAGAAGCTTCCCCATAAAGAGAGAAAATGAATATAGAATTTAGAAGACAAACAGGTTCTTTCTAGAAAAGAACTTAAAAGTGTAGAAGCTATGCAAAATGGACATTATCATACTTGAACAATCAAAAGGATAAGTCAGATATTGGTATTGCAAGTTAAGAGATAAAAAATACTGCCGAGGACCAGCATGGTGACAGTTTTTCAAGTTTAATTCAGTGTGCAATAAAAGTGATCACAATGTGCAGGAGCAGTTAGAATAAGTGTTTGGTAACAAACAAGTGAAGAATGTCCACCAGTATTCCATTTTGGACAGTGGTTGAATTCTATTCATTTACAAAGTGTAGTGTAATTCTTTTGTAAACACTAAAAGTGAATAATACTTGACTTTAGTGAATTGTTGATTTTTCAATTTTTACTTACTGTTAATTCCATATTAGTTTCTATTAATTTTAAAGTGTATAGTAAATCATAATTGTATTTTAGAATTCATAATTTAATGATTATTACTTAGTGTTTAATACGAATTGCTATTTTGTATAAGTTATTTAAGAGTAATAAATTCTCTCATGTGCTATCCCCCAATATCCTTGTTGAACCATGAGCATGTGATAATATCATAAAATATAATTAGATTGTATATATAATTGTATTTAAATTACACGTATAACACATTTAATAATTTTACTGACAGCTCATCACTCCATAACTTTTCAATTCTACATATGCTTGTACAACTTTCAACTTTAGGACTGTTGCTTCTACTATAACCTCTTCTACTTCATTCTGAATTTATAAACAGACTAACTGGCTTTTTATTTTAATAATATAGAATAGATCCTGTGCAGATATTTCTTTCTTTAAGTATCTCTACCTCTCTGCATAATACTCTGCCATCTTTTCTGGCCAGTTCATTAGTCTGTACTCTTCCTCCATTTACCACTCATTACTGCTTTTACTTTTTTATACTTTAATATGTATAATTCTTTTCTTTCACTGTCTGAGCAACATTAATCTGCCAGCCACTTTTGCATTTTATATCTCTTTAATTCATCATTCAATTTTTATTGAGCCTACCTTCCTCATCCTTCACATTTATCTTCTTACCTCCATTTATTTTCTCTCGATCATTGCCTTCTTCCCTTAATTAGTCACTGTTTTATTCCTAGTATTTATTTTACAAGCATGATTGATTTTCCTAGATTTTGTTTACAATAAAACCTTCCTATTTCACATGCGGATAATTTAGAATTCTTACTATTTTGAACAATTCCCCCTCTTTAATCAGACTAAAATCAAAATTAAACTGAAGAAAAACGAATATATTTCGTTACTTCATATTAAAAACACACCAGAGAATTACTCTGGACACAATAAAAACTATTGCCCAATTTATCTCTTAGCCGCACATCAATCACAGCACAGTTAAATACCGTTGATATACACAAATATTTACACTTGTACTTTTGCAACACCTTAAGAATTAATCATCACATACTAAACTTTTTTTTGTATGCAGTATATATTATAGTGTAGTATTACAACATAACTTAAAATGTTTGATTGAGTGTACTATTCAAAATTAGAGCTTTTTTTTTTAATGTTACTTTCTGACTTTAATGTCATAATAAACAGGTGATATTAGTAATAGATTTTTCTTCAGCTTAATTTGTCACAAAATAAGCTAAATTATGTTCATAATAAAATTTCATAAAAATTTCTATTTGAAATTTTTTCAACTCTATATGTTTCAAAACTTGTTATTTTGAGTAATATTTCCCAATATTCATTCATGTATTTTTTTTTTCAACTAATGTTAAAAGTAACCGTACTTTAACTCATGCATTCACTACGTTTTGTATTGATTTTTTTATATACTGTTAGTTAGTTAACTCCTTGAGTAAGAAGTATGAGACTTTGAGATTATAATGGCATGTGAAATCATAAAAAATTACACAGAGTTGAAGTTGAAAATAGAAGTATTACAACCTCTTGTTCAAATCCACTGAATTACTAAAAATATTTATTCTACGTTGGTAGCAGCATTATCCCCTTGTACTTCAGGTTGTCTGTCCTCAAAGTCTGAATAAGTTTTACAAATTAAGAATTTCAATAATTTGGAATGGCTTTCCTACCTAACACTGTAAATAAATAAGGTTTAAATTCTTAGTATGAACACTCTGAATTTTAGCTTAGGTACTTACGTATTAACGCCACCGCAGCTACAGCTTTATTTAAAAACAAAGTAGTCAATCGGATTTCAGTGGAAAATGGTCCGAAACAGAATATAAATGGTTATTTATATTTATTTATTTTATAAATATAATTTAACCAAACTTGACCTATGCTCGCTAACCTTGACTAATTAACACCGTAATGTTTTGAGTATTTATTTAATAAATTCAGTAATAATTGCAATTTGATTATTTAAATAATAAATAATTTTAATTACTGAATTTATTAAATAAATACTCAAAAAATTACGGTGTTAATTAGTCAAGGTTAGTGTGCAAAGCGAGCGTAGGTTAAGTTTGGTTAAATTATATTTATAAAATAAATATTTATTTATGTTAAACTCTACATCAGCCCATTTTCCACCGAAATCCAATTGACTACTTTGTTTTTAAATAAAGCTGTAGCTGCGGTGGCGTTAATATGTAAGTACCTTAGCTTATGTTAATCCAGGTTTCTTGTTAATGTTTTTAAATTTGTGTTCATTTACATAGTCAATACACAATTTTACCTCTTATAATTTCCATGCTTAGATTTTTCTTTTATGGCTTTTAAGTATCTATTATGTGGACATTTTATTCTCTTTAAGGCAATCAATAAGCCTTTTTCTTTCATTATATATGCTCTGGCCACACTTTTCCACTACTTAATCAGTACCTATACTGCAAGCATTTATATTACCCATTAGATTATATTCCCTATTTTAAAAGTTTAAATTTTGTAAACATTAGTTTACAGTTCTTCTAATGAATATATACTCCCATATCTTCCCAGAATAGGAACAAATTGTTATTACAAACTGTTGTTAAAAAAATTGTTTATAACATTTTTAAGCACACTGTTAATGACAAAAACATATATAAAAATAATGAATAGGAACTGCATTAAAGATGATAACAATGAATTATTAGAATCGGTTAAAATTAGCTTCTGAAGTTGTACTATCAATTTATGGAAAGATTACACTAGCCTAGACAAAAATTTGGAACTGAAAAGGGGGGTGTTCCATATAGTATTTTATAAGCTGAATATAGATTCCGAAACAACCCATCACGTAACATTAACCCAACACGGTACAACCCCTTAAATTTATTTTTTCCATCATTCACAGAATAAACAATACAAATAAGTTAGTACTTCCGTATTTTTGCTTATTCAAATCTGATTTATATTGTGATGCAATGCTGTAGACCTATATCTGACTCATAACAGTCAAATGATGTCATTTCATGTCAAGCCAGTCATGTAGAGACATGTACAAGTCAAGTAATAAGTAATTCAACGTAATGAAATTTTCTTCAGAATGAATTCAGCTATTAGTATGACTTGCTGTGTTGTTTAGTTGTGGTAGTGGTTTTTATCACACACACACGTTACAAAGATTGTTTCATAAGCGGTGACATAAATTTAGTGAAAGATTTATATGACAAAACAACTTTTTGTATTATTTTATTGAACATAAACATTTGACTGTCCCTTGGGAGACAAGATAAATCCTGGGCTCCACATGTAGCAATCATTAATTGCTAAGTTAAACTAACCCAGTGGTTAAAGAAAAGCATTTAAGGAAAGAAAGAGCATTTGCCTTTTGGTGTACCTGATTTGGCAATGAAGAAGATTGTTACTGAAGATTCCTACTAACCATTATGATGACTACTATTTTTCTGCAACAAATGCAACTGGTTTCAATTCCAACAATAAAATCAGTATTGAATACCCAAATCTTCATTCAGCTTTGAGACCAGTACTTCATGGTGTTGATTTACAGATTCAGATTGCTCCAATTTCTTGGTAAGAAATTTCTGATTCCCTACAACGCTCAGTCGATGAATAATCAACTTCAATAGATATTAATTACATTCCAGAAGAATCAAATACTGAACTCTCACTTTATCACACAAGCAGAACTGAGCAACCTAGACTTGTATTTGCAGAGAATTCTTGTATTTATGAGATGAATCTGTGATTCATCTCATGAATCTGAGAAGTTTCTCAATATTTTAAAAGATCATAACTAAAAATCTGAGGGTGATAAAAGAAAAACTGATTTCATTTTAAGATTCAGCATAAAAAACACATTCTTATTCACCTACTTTTATCTCAGTTCTAAATTTTTTTTACAGTTGACCTGTATTATTAGTGGTAAAAGAAAAACCAGTATAAACCTAAAAATGGAAAAGGTCAAAATACTAAGCTGCAAGTTGAATTTTAACACACTCAGGCAAAGTAATACTACTGCCACATAGTGTAATATATTTTTTCTTCTACACATAACTGGCTTAGAAACTTTTTTTTCACAATCAGGAAATTTAGAAAATCATATTTCTTAAAGTAGAACCTGCCTTTCATACCAAGCAATGTGAGAGTTTGACCAACATAGTACTTGCTTAGGTTTCAAATTTAGAAAGGCTAAAAATGTTTATTTACAGAAAGAGTAAATTTAAATTACAGAAAAGACTTTTTAATGGTGTCTTTTCTATTAAAAATGTGTAAAGTGTATTTACGATGATAGATTAAATTTACTCCACAACTGAAATAAATCTTTTGCAGGTCTAATGACTGTTCTAAATAAGTTAAGCTTTAAATTACTAAACATATTTAATTTAATATTGAAGGAGTAGGCCACCTACAAGAGACTCAGCAATAATTCTGTTTTAGCAATTCATAAAACAAAATTATATTTATGATGTTATTCAATTGTTAAGAAATGTAAATATTGTTAGAGTAATTACGTTTTAGTACATGTTATCACGACAAATTAAAGATCACAATACAAAAATTAAATAAACCTCTTGTGATTCCCTTAACAAAATACAACATAAACAGCCTACCTGTGCCATTAAAACTTCACCAAATGACTCAAAATATTCTCTCAACTGCTGTTCAGAAGTTTTCCACGGCAATCCAAGAATAATCAAATCTGTGCACTTCATTTTTGTTTCCGTCCTTTTTGTTTTTGCTGTAGAATTTTCCAAATGGTCATCAGACTTTCTTTTGTTTTCTGAAAAGCATAAATAAAGTATCCGATAATAAATTTTTTTTAATAAGATCATTCTTATGCTCTGGGCAACTGATTAAAATGCATTCATAAATTTTGTGACAAGTAGGCTACATAAAAAAGGGGTGTAAGCATGAGTAAATTAATGTCCATGTCAATACAATTATTTGAATTTTATGACCAACTATAATTACGTTAAGTTAAATTTTACTTTGCATTGCTCATATCTTTGTAATAAGCAGAACAAGAAAAGGACATTTTCATACCACTTCTAAGGATGTGTGTATCCAAGCAATTTTCAAAATTTCAATGTTCTAATATATTGTATGTGTACTGGAATAAAAAAAAATTATTGTTAAAGCGACATTATTTCAAGTTTTCTTTAATTTTATGTATTTCTTTTTTTTTCCAATATATTGTTTTATTTACAAATATTTAATTTTAATTAACAATAAAACAAATACAGAGCAAGTAATAAAATAAATATACTAACACCATACAGAAGAGCTTTAAAGAAAAGGATACAACAAATCTTGAAA
Organism: Lycorma delicatula; assembly: GCF_047948215.1. NCBI lineage: Eukaryota > Metazoa > Arthropoda > Insecta > Hemiptera > Fulgoridae > Lycorma > Lycorma delicatula. Next base: position 41,058,182 of record NC_134462.1, on the reverse strand, counting down.
TAGAATTTTTTAATGGATATATACAATTTAAGTTAATAAAAACTTATGACTAAAATTGGAAAATTTTGATGAACACAAAGTATCATTTATGTTAGCTGACAAACTAGGGAGGTGTTTTCTGTTTTCTCCCACAATGTTTTTTTTTTTTTTACTTTACATATTAGTAATTTTGCTCATGCTATAATTATATGCTTACAATTATAAATATAATCTAACCAAACTTAGCCTACGCGTGCTAACTTGACTAACGTGCATGGGTTAAGTTTTTGGTTGACCCACCAGGTTGGTCTAGTGGTGAACGCGTCTACGCAAATCAGCTTATTTGGAAGTTGAGAATTACAGCATTTAAGTCCTGGTGAAGGCAGTTACTTTCATACAGATTTGAATACTAGATCGTGAATATCAGTGATGGTTGGGTTTCAATTAACCACACATTTCAGAAATGGTCAACCTGAGACTGTACTAGACTGCACTTTACTTACAATCTTAGATATCATCCTCATTTATCATCTGAAGTAATATCAGACGGTAATTCCCAGAGGGCAAACAGGAAAAAGAAAGTTAGGTTTGGTTAATTATAATTCCTCTGCAAATACCTCCAAATACTGTATAATTATAACACAAGCAATTACTAATACGTAATATAAAAAAAACAATCGTGGGGGAAAGCAGAAAAGACCCCAAACTAGAGCTTCAAAAATAAATATAGGGAAAAAATCTTAAATTACAGGCATGAGAGAATATTCTAATTAGGACATAATGAAAATAATAGAAAAAATCAGCTTGTATGATCTGCTTATTCTGAGTAGTATATATGAACAACCACATAATAAAGTCCAGTCCCATGACACATTGAACCTTCTACATTATGAAACCAACTACACTAAGAAAATAAATTGCAATAGTAGTGGCTTCTTTAAAAAAAAAACAAAGTCTTTACATACTAATGATAAATTTGTCCATAAAACAATTTATGCAACAGTTTCAATAAATCAAACTCAAATTAAAATAACACAAGAAATAAAAAGGGTGATAAAAGTTTCCAATGATAAAATCTAAAAAATAAGCAGTGACAGTAATAGCTAAACTTCATAATGAAAAAAGGGAATATTCAGAATAAACAACGAAGAATCTCCACAATTGTACTATCTGCAAAAAAACTTCTGCCAATCTATACTTGAAAGACGATCAACATTTTACAAATTACAGAACTGGATCTGCTGGACTCAAAGCATGTTTTCATTGAAAAGGCAGTCCATAATACATAATTATTTATCAGTAATAAATATCTAACATCCAGTTACATGTAGCATAAAGAAATTAGTGGTTATGAGACTAATCAGATTACTTTAAACTTAAATTAAAATTTCCCTTCACACTGAAGCAAGTAACATTTAATCTGACAAGATAAAACCATCATTTCCTTGATAACAAAACTTACTACAAGAGTAGACAGACATTTACAAAAACCAAGAATCTTTGTCTGTATTTTCAGAAGTTAAATCATGCAGGGGTAGAAAAATAATAAATCTACCAAAAATTTACAATATACTAATTTCTGCCAATTTTGTTGCTAAAAAAATTTCTTTAAAATATTACAGTGAAATTTTTAAAACTTCCTTATTTAAACTTAATTTGACACTTCAAACCAACTACTTAATTTGTTACAGCTGGAGATGTTTTTATTTCAAAAAAATATGAATTTAATTTTTTCTCATGAGATAAACTTTACCTCACCTGAAAGGTACAAAACTCAATATGTCAGTTGGTGATGTTTTGGGCAGTAGGTAGGTAGGTAGTTGTGAGGGAAATTCCACTATATTTACATTACTGTTTGCACTAGAATAGGGACTCATATGCGATTCCTAGGGTTAAAATGGCAATTAAGGAAGGAAATCATCAAATGTTTAAAACAAATTATGATGTCACATCATTTTAAAATAGTTTCACTTTTTTTTTAACTTTAAAGAATTTTGTTGCTGGCACATAGGTATATCCCAAATATCTGTTCTTTTGTTCCTACATTTACTTAAGATTTTATTCCAGTAATTTTTAAAGATTTTCCATATTTATGCAGGTGTTTGAAAAGTTTCAATTAATTCAAATCAGTTACCATAAAATCCATTTTCAAGTTCATAAATGTAAAATGATAAATTGATTATGTTTTTCTTTTTTAACAGCTTTCAGTGCAAAGTATAACTGAAAATTACTATAATTTAATTAATAGGTAATAATCTGAGTTTGAGCAATTTAAAAAAAACCTTATCTTGCCATCTAGAATTTTTTGGTTCTTACCTTAAAGGTGATTTCAAGACTACCTATAGATCACCATTAGATTAAATTGAAATGGTTGTGGGAAAGGTTAGGTTAGGTTAGTCAAATTTAATGTCTACAAAACATACGAGAATGTAACTTAGATGAACATATATTACTTGAAAAGATTGTTAATGTGAACAATTTGTGTTCTTTCAATAACTGTTTAAGTAGAGAGAAAAATAATAAGTCTGGACACCCAAAACCAAAGAAAAGAATGAAAGTTAAGCCTGGGAAGAGCATAACTGCTAGCGGCTTAAATAAATGTGTGAAGGAGAAATAAAATGAAATAGGAAAAAAGCATCCTGTAACAGGGAAAAAATATGTATTAAAAAAAGACAAAACTAAGGAGAGAAAAAAGGAACAATTAAATGAAAGTATTTCTCAAACATGGAGTTTCATTATGACACAACTTTGATAACTTTGCTAAATCAGTAGAACAAGACAGTCAAGCAACTATATGACAATAGTTTTAACTAGGAGATTGGAGCTTAGATAAAATATGCAGCTAAAAAACATGTTCACACATTATGCAGGCCTAATTTGTGAAGTTAATGAAGAAAAGTTTATGGATTGTATATTATATCCATATTCTTTCCAGCAATAATCTTTAGCCTAATGAAGATGATGTTGACATACTTGACACTGACATGTAATAAATCTATTGAATTAAGTGAACTTATGCATATTAAGTGTTCACAGAAGCTGACAATAATTTTGTTTCATGATAAACAAAACTATGATACATTAAATAGCATTAGAGCCAAATCCACTTTAATGACTCATAAAAATTATCCATTTCTGAACAAAAACTAAATTTCATCTAAAACTAAATATTAAAATATATCAGAGAAAATGTAACACCAGAATATAAATACGATTGTCTAAACCTAAATAACCTAAGACAATAGCCCTATTTCGTTGACAATTTCAATGAAATCGTTTAGGCTGTTAAAAACTGATATGAACAAAACAATTTGATAAATAATACTAAAGAGCTGAATAAAAAGAATGTAAAGCAGTTTCATTCTAAAATTGTAAGGTTTTACAACTATGTTCCAATACAAATACAAAAATAAAAGTAATTTCAGAATTTAATTATATTATCTGAGGACAAAATAGAAAAACCGATTATCACAGTGCCACAATTATTTCAATAAACTCTATCAAAATTTCTAAACAGAATGTCATTTAGTAGGAACATATTTTCGAAGAATTTATTAAATCTACCAAACTAATCATGTGATATACAAATCATAAATACTGGGATTACTATTCAAATAAGATGAGTAGAAAGAAAAAGGTTACATACAGGTGATAACGCATGAAAAATGTCAGTGATTGTGTCTAGACGCATACACAAGCCGCCTAAATACAAACAGGATAAGACACAAATCCTAAAAAAAAATTATCTTAACTATCGCAATACTATAATTTCTCTCCTGAATTGTTTTTTATAAGTTATTAAATTGTTTAAACAATTAAATCATAGTTTTAAAATCAATGTTTCATTACATCGGCTTAAAACCTACATTTGTGATTATTACACAACACGAGAGAAAACTTTTCACGGTTAACAAAAAAAATTTATTTAGCAACTACATGAAAATATACTCAATTCGGTTGTAGTAATGGTAAATTGCTTACCTTTTGGGAAAACGCAGTAAAAAACGTTATTTCCCCAACCATCATCAGGAGGATGCAATCGGCCATCTACTAGTCTCACACCACGCATAGTACGCGACTCTGGATTTCTGTATTTCAAACCACACGTACCAGGAAACTGAGCAGAAAGCGTCGACAGTAATAAAGTACCATCATCCTCCGAAGGTTCCTATGGTTCCTCGCCTTCATCTTCAGCAACTTGCAAATAAGAACTCATTTTCATCAATTACGTTTTACACGATACCCACGCTATGCCAGAAACAAGAAATAAAAGTTCTCCTACACATCTTTATAAGCTTAAAGCAACTATTAGTATCAATTCATTCCACTAAATCGTTATTCTTAGTTTAAACTAACATTCAAGTAGACAAATTTCACAGTTCCCATCTATCTAACGTACAACACAGTCACTCCACACTACACTATAACAACATTGCGGATTCATCAATGATACAAGGAGGAAGTTAATGTTACACAGGTGTGTTGCCTGTGGAATTATATTTCACTGTGAAAAATATTGCACATTGAATTAACTTTAACTGAAGCGTTAATATTCTATTAATTAACAAACCGATATTACAGATACAGATAAATATACATAATGAACCTCAAATTTCACAATTTTCATACCTTTTTAAACAAATATTATAAATATAAAAATTATATCGAGTAAACTCATAAATATCCAGTGATATCTGTATAACATAAAAGTAACAAGCACTTACACATTACAATGTGGACGAGTGTAAGTTATATGCTTAACATACGCTTGAGAAATATATCAGGAATTGGCAGATACTCAAAATGTTTAATTTTACTTACTTAAATTAAAGTACCAACAAAATTGATTGTACAGTTACTACTTTATTGGAACTGCCATTAATATTGATGTCATTTTATAACAGATTTAATTAATCGCATTCAGCCGATATGTAGAACTTTCGATTGCCAGCCGGCAAAATCGTTTATAATAAAATAAAAAATTACACGATTAATGTCATATTAATTCTAAGTCACCAGCTAGTAATGATGAAATGGTATATTCCATCATGCAAACGTATTACTTTGCTCAGTCAGCTAAGTAATTACTGGCAAAATTATTAATGTATATCTTGGCACAACGCATTTTATAGAGTCAACAATATTTAAGTGCTGCTTATCTAAATATAAATTTCATTGGCAACACCTTTCTTTTATTATAATAGATACACCTTAGTTTATAATAGATACACCTTAGTTTAGTAGGACTCATTTTATGACCAAATTAGCGGAGTTTTCACAAAAAGTCTGTGATCATCAATATCTCAACATCAAGATGATGGATCAATTTTCACTTGTTTTTGTTTTTTCACTCCTGATATGATCTTTCAGAATTACTGCAAAAATCTTCTCCAAAATACTATCTTGATTGACTTCATTTGTACCACCATTCACCAATATCTTTGCATTAATTGTCTACACCAATGAACTACATAATATGGAACTTCCATCATGTTTTTAAAAGTTATTATTATAATTTATTTTTCTTTATAAGACCCAATATCCAAAGTATGGACTACAGTTTCATTATTGATATCCTTCCCTTACTGATTTTGATGGCAATGTTTTTCTCATAATAGAACTAGCTTTTTGTAAAATATTTGCAACAAACTTAGGAAAAACTGGGTCCAATTCTCCAACTTGTACGTGATCCAAATTATGCAATCTGTAAAAAATTGAATCAGCTTTCTTAAACTTGGATTCAGACCCCAATAATTATTTAAATAGTTCAAATCATGATAATCAGTTTGTTTTTCCAATGGCTATGAACTGAATAATAGCTACTAAAATACTTTCACCCAAACATTTCTTTTGGTTGGAGTGGATTATCATAAAAAGTCATAAACTTGTGAGTAATTCTTGTTTATTCATTCTCATTTAACAAATTTCTCGTTACATGTTGAATGTTTTCCTACCTTGCTTTAAGCAAGGTAGGAAACCATTTCCAGGCATCATTTCATTAGCAAATCATTTCCAGGCAGGACACTTTATAAATATGTAGCTTATCCATCACTTTCTTAACATAGCTCTCAACTGCTTAAAATTCTTTAACTCCTTTCAGCATTATGCTTTGCGTCCTCTGGATAGAACATATCTTCCAAGCCTAACATATTTAACATCTCCTTGCATTCTTCATCAAAGCACAGGCAAGGGAAATGCACCGTGGTCAGGAGTCTCTTTCTCATTGCAATCAAGGCAGTTATCTGTGTGGTCCAGACTGTATTTATACAGATACGTCCTGAAACCGCCATGACCCGCCAGGAACTGTGTTAAACTGTATCCCAACAAGCCACTGGTCCTCCTACACCAACTCCCGACATCAGTTATAAAGCGATGGATCCACTGACTTTAATCGCTCAGTCCCACTGTTCCTGCCAAGTCTCCATTAATTCTTCTATTATCTGGGATGTTATACGCTTTTTGTCTCTTAATGGCAGGGGCCTCTGCTCCCAGAGCCTCTTGTTCCGTAAAATAACCAAATCTATCACCATTGCACCAGCCAGGACTTCAGCTGCCTCCTTAGAGACTGTCCTATATGCTGCTATAATTATAATTGTTATAACAACATTGTCTATGAACCAACTCTAGTCTTCCACGATATTTTACAAATCTCATTACATCAGTCTAAAAGCTCCTCCCTGTACAGCATTGTAGCATATGTCATTCTTGCTAATAATCTCCTCTAATGTGTAGTCAGTCCACCAGTATTAGGTAGGAGCCCGGCTATTAATCTCACAGCCTTCTCGACTATATTAGCTACCTCTACTGCTTTTGTACTAAATCTTAACCTGGTATCTATCCATATGCCAAGGTGGTGCTTTATTGCCACCCTCGACACTATTCTCCTAACCTCTAATATTACTTTAAGGATCAGTCTCTTCTTAGCTGTGGAGATCGCTACCACCTCTGCCTTATCTGGAGCTAATATCAGTCCCACCCCTGCCATCCAATCTTTTATTATCATGTATGCTTCTCTTATTTTGTCAATGACCTCTCTCTTTTTATTCACATTCATTTGGTCCAAGTACCGACCCCTAAGACACTCCTCTATGAAAGTTCCACAGAACTGTTTCTTCTGACACCCGGCACTTAAGCCTGCGCCCCAATAAATAGGAACGAACCATTCATTGCAAATACAAAGGCACTTCATGTTCCTCCAAGGCCTGCATTATGGCGACGTGAGAAATAAATGCAGTTAAGTGCATTTCTCACATCTAGAGTGACAAGGGCAGAGATTCCTTGCCGTTCCCCTCTTGCAGCTCTACCAGCCACTTCACACACCGCCACCACAGCATCGAGAACGGGCCTTCCCCTGCAAAAGAAAAAACTGACTAGCCGAGAGCCCACCCCCCTCCTCGTCTGTGCTAGAGCATACGCTCCCGTATCTTACCCAGCACATCTATCATTACCAGCGGCCAGTAAGAAGAAGGGAGTGCCGGATCTCTTCCAGGTTTCACGACAAGCACCAGTCACTGGTGCTTCCATATCTCGGGGAATACGCCTTCCATCAGAGGAAACTGTTGTAAGCCTTAAGAAAAACTTCTGGCTCAGCCCAAACCGCCACCTTGACCAATGAATTTAGCAGCCAGTCCGGACCCGGATCCTTAGCCAGAAGTAATCATGTTGATGCCTCCAAAAGTTTTAAAGTGAAAGGAGGAGGGCGCTCCTGTTCACTCCTCTCATTAATCCTAAGCTCCTCTCCTTCAGGAAAGAGCCCATCTATTATATTGTGAATCTCCTGAGTAACAGGGGATTAGGGCTCCCCCCTTACCAGTATGTTGTAAGGCCTGCCCCATGGATCCATTTCACTTCCAAAATTAGTTTCTTTCATGTCCTCTTCTTAGCTTCTCGGATGCATCTAACAAGATTCTTTTTGCATTCACGATATCTATCTTTAAGGATGTCTCTAAGGGCAGGGAGGTACATTCTCGGCATGAGTTTCCTAGTCCTGTGGCATGCCTTCCTCTTTTCTGCAATTTCAGGGGTCCATCAGTATACTGGTGAGTGCCCCTTTCTGGAATACCTTCGCAGTAGACTGGCACACACTGCCTCAATTGAATCCACTAAACAAGATGCCTTCTTGTGTGTTGTGCATCCTTTGCTGACTCTTCTGAGGTCAAGTACCTGTGTAAAAGCACCAGGATCCAGGTTTTTGGTGCTCTAACCAATGAATGTTGGAGGGCCTTCTCCACCAAATTCTTCCTCCATTATTGTCGTTATGACTGGCTGATGGTCACTACCAGAGAACCCCTCCCACACCTGCCAATTACCAATACACATGGTCAGCTCTGAAGTCACAAATGTTAACAATAGATCCTGTGCACCCCGCCTGATTGTAAAAACATCTCAGTATTCGGACAGATAAGGTCCAGCACTGCAGCTGTTTCCATTAATGTTCTTCTACAACTGTCAGTCCTTACAGATCCCCAATGCATGGACCTCGCGTTGAAATCTCCCACGATTAGGCCTTTGCTACACTTACAACTTGGCTACACTTACGAGTATAAATTCTAGTACAAAATTATCTTTTTACATACATGGTTTGATACATAGTAATATACATAGTACATTACATACATAGTACATAGTAATTTATGGCTTTTCTGTTTTAAAAAAAAAAGTCATGAGAATAATAGATGGTACTCACCAATCAGGCAGCAAAGTGAACATTGACTTACTAAATCTGAGATAAAATTTGTAATGAATGTCTGTGAAACAAGTGCATGTAACTTTAGTTCTTGTGCACAGATCTATTAACTTAAAAGCTGAGCAGCAGAGTGAATTATAAAATATTTACTTGTTTAATCAGTAATAAATGGTGTTGTTTAGCAGTAACCTTTTGGTTACAAGAGGTTATTTTTCAAGTAGTCTGGAATGAAGTATTTTATACACCTTCCAATTCTATGAACATATGTTCTCATAATAAAAACTCATAACTTGTAAGTAAATAGATCTTTTTAATTAGCAAAATATTAGCAGTAGAAAAACAAATACAATGCCTAATGAACAATGTATAACAAACTGTAACAGAAAGAGAACCATTAATTTAATGCTTTATGCTTAATGTTTATGTCAAACTTAGGGAGCTGCTATTTGAATATTGCTATTCATTATAAACCAACCACTGAGGAGAATAGAATGAAAGTACCACCTAAAAATTAATTAGTTATAAAACTAATCGTCAAGTGAAATAAGGTGGTGCTGGGTTGACCTCTTCTTTTCTCATTTCGCTGATAAGCATGGGCTGGAATGAAAGTCTTTTTTTTAAATATGGCTATGAATTATGTCAAGAGCAAGATATGTGTAATGTAAATTGAAAAAAGAAATACAAATATAGTAGAAAAAAGTATTTAGAAAATTGTAGTAAGCTTTTCTGCAGGTATTTAACAATCTAAACATTATCCTCTTCGCTGATATCGTTTTGGGTAGGCCACATCAAAATTTCATTATAGAAAGTGTTTTGTTCAGTTGAGACAAGCATAATAAAAATTTGTTAATTTTTACTGTAACCCATGGTTAGGGTTAACCAACCCAATTGGTCTAGTGGTGAATTCATTCTCACAAATCAGCTGATTCTGAAGTCGAGAATTCTAAAATTAAATCCTAATAAAGGCAGTTACTTTTATATGGATTTTAATACTAGATCTTGGATACCAGTGTTCTTTGGTGGTTGGGTTTCAATAACCCACACATCTCAGGAACGGTTGACCTGAGATTGTACAAGACTATACTTCATTTACATTCATACATATCATCCTCTGAAGTAATACTTTACAGTGATTCCAGAGGCTAAACAGAAAAAAGAAAGGTTGGTGTTCAATTACCACACATCTCAGGAATGGTTGGCCTGAGACTGTACAAGACTACATCTCATTTATATGTCATACATATCATCCTCATCTCATTGTGCCATGGCAACAATGGCAACACCATGGGGTTGCTTATTGTTTACAAGTTGAACAGATTGCAATGGGCAAATTAGGAATAGAAAATAAAACCTTTACTTTAGTGTAAGTTGTACTAATTGTACCAGCTGTAACAGCCTGTAGTTTGGCTGTTGGATTGTTGTCTTGTAGTTTGCTTTATTGTAAAAAAAAAAAAACAGTTCAATAAGACATTAAAAATTCACTTGCTTAACAAATTCCATGATTCTTTCTGTAAAATTTGAGATAAAATAAACAACATATTTTTAAAGAAAACTTCTATTGATCCCTTAATTATGGGAATGTTTCTATGAAAACATACTTGATAAAATCAACATCACTACTTTTTGAAAATATATATTAATTTCGTATAATTAGTCAATTTAACTAAATAACTAATTGTACTTTTATACTAATTTCACTTTATTCATGCATTTCATCATAATCTTCTGTGAATTTTAATGGTAAGGCTAAGAGATATGATCATATTTAACCAATTTTTTTATAAATTTGTAAACTTTGCTCTTTTTTTATTTTTTTGATATTTAATAACAAAAGGTCTTGCAATTTGGTATCCCTATGGTTTTGTGTGAATCATATAAGATCACTTAACCGATTGTTATTTCTGTTTAAATAATTTGTCTGGAATTTCTAAGAAGTCTAAACATACTGTATTCTATCCTTCATTGCAATTTTATTCAGACTTGAACCTCACAGAAACCTATTCCAGTTTCCAAGGTTGCTGAAAACTTGCTTCATGAAAACAGTGATGAAGAAGCAGACATTATGGAAAAAGCAATCGTGATTCAGACTTTGAATTACAATCCAGTGAGTCCAACAAGTAATTATGTTAAAATAAGAACAAGTTCATGAACCTGAGGAATTTACTCCTCCACATACAGCTTAAAAGCATATCTGCTTTACAATAGTAATAAATATCCTTCTACATCAATCTGTTACAGAATTAATATGAAAGAAATGTATGATGTTATAAACACTGTTATTGAAAAAGTGAATTATAAAAAGCATAGTTGGATACACAAAATATTGTTTTTTCTATTTGCGAATGGGACAGCCAAGCTTGAGATCAGCATTCTGTAGTGTAAACAGTGGAAGAAACAAAAACTTAACTACTGGTGAAAAAAAAACAAAACATTATGTGTCTCTAGTTAAACCAGGAAAAATATTTTTGTTACCCTTCACATCAAGCTGAGATTGAAAAAAAAGTGTTGAAAAAGCTATGAAGAAGGAGTGTCAAGGATTCTTGTTCATAAAGCAGAAATTTCCAAAAATAAATATTGAAGAAGGAATTTTTCTTGGCCCACAAATAACAGAACTAGTTAGAAATGAAATGTTTAACTCTGTGTAAACCAATGTAAAACTCACTGCTTGGACAGAGTTTAAACCTTTGTACTCGATTGTGTTGTTTATAAAATGTCTTCTGGGGTCTGGTGGCCAGTAGTACTGGCCGTCACCATTTCTCTATCAGCTGGGAATTATTTGCACAGGTATGATTCTCCTGGCTCGATTGCCCAACAGTACTGGCCATGTTAAAATCATTCGAATGCTCAGATGGCCAGCAGGACTGACCAAACAAATGTTCCTGTTTTTTATTTTAGTAATTTTAATTTGTCTGTTTTGTGCTGAATCATAACGGCCAACTCTTGAACTTAATAGACACTTCAGTTTCCCACCTGTTGTTACATCCTGCTGAGACATTAGTTGGTTTTAAAACCTTTATTGTAATTGATGATTGCATTCCACTGGTCTTATCTAAAGTATTGTAACATGCAAAGAGTGTATGTAATACAACAAAGTTTTCTTGCATATTTAGTCTTTCATTAATTTTAGTTCCTTGTATGAAGTAAAGAAAGTATTGTGATTGTAAAGAATTTCAGATTTCAACGGAATATATATTTTGACCATCCCTAAATCCATTTTGACTAGTTTCAGGATCATGTCTATACATATGAACATATCTCACATAACTCAAAAATTATTAACTGCGGGATGTTGAATTTTGGATTTAGGACTGTTGTTACATCTAGTTGTGCACTCCCCTTTTGATTGCAATCGACTGAACCAAAAAGTCCCCAATAAAGCCCAAAATCCCCAAAAATTTGGATTTAGAACTTTTTCTTAACTGCAGAAATAAGCCCTCATTGAGAGTTTTTCAATGATAGGTCATAAGTGGTACTTATTTTCATTGGTTTTGGAGTTATAACCAAATAAAGTTTTAAATAATGAAATATTTTGATCTTACAAGGGAAGGCACATTAGTTCAAATCAGACTTCATCTCCTTTTTTTTAATTTAAATAATATTGATTTATTAATCATTATTAACCAGTGATTGTAAAAACATTCTTATAATAAATAAAAATTCAATAATAACAATAAAAAAAAATATATGAAAAGAAATCAGAAATTATTAGTGAAATAAAATTTTATGTACTTTTAAAAATCTGTATATGTAATTTAAAATGCATTATTATATATGTGTCTTTGTAACAGATGTGGTGAAACATCTGATTATTTAAAAATTAATTGAAAATTATAATTTAGAATTGCATTATTTTTGTATTTTCTAGTTTAATTTTATTTAATTACTCTGGAATTTCTGTTAAAGTTTATCTATATTAAATTTAATTACAGAGAGATTGAAAAAAAGATCCTCACAAGAACAACATATACACTGAAGCATACATGCCCGATCTTTAATAAATTGCTAAAAAATTACTCCTCTGATATTGTCAGACAATATTCTCCCTAAGTCGGAGTTTTGCTCTTTGGTTTTATATAATTCTTCTGATCTTAATTTGTGTACACACTCTCTACTTTTCAAATTTTGTTTCTCTTTATATTCATCTTAATCTACATTCTTTTAATCTCTTTATTATTTCCTTAGTCTTAACATTTTCTTCCTCTTTATATTTATTATCTTCTCTTAATATTTTTATTCTTTCTTTGGTTTTAAGATTTTCTTCCTCTTCATATTCATCATCTTGTTTTTTTGAGATATATTTCTTCATGTTATCTTTCTTTTTCCTGTATGATTGTTTCTTTTTTGTTTTTGATTATTCACCAAATAATCCAATAATAAAAACTAAATATTTTACACCATAAGGTCGAAACTAACATTTGTGACCAGTATACAGGCGTCACTAAACAGAATAGTTTAATTATTATTAACTTTTATTTAAACGATACACCAGAACTCTGAACCTTTTCTTAATCAGCAACTCACAAAGATACAATAACACTGATCTGAGTAATACAAGTAATAAAGGGACTTTTACTCCAACCTAATCTTTCAAGTAAGAGTGTTAAATTAATAATAGTATAAATACTTGATATTAATAAAAACTAATATTTCAGCAGTTGTGTAACTGTCCACTTTATTAAAAAATTGAAGGATCGTATTTCACTTTCAAATGAAATAAGTTTAAATGAAGTGCACCAAAAAATATGTATATGTAATTTAATAGGCGTACCAGGAACTCATGTTGTGTTCACATCAGATTTTTTAATCTGTTATAATGGGTGATCATGACAATTTAGAATCAGATGATATTAGAGAATTATTGTATGAAGCGGACAAAAATGACATTGAAAGTAATGCGATTTAAATCACAGAAGTGGAATAGATTGTAATGTACAAGAACTTTTTGAAAATATTGTCATTGAAGAAGCTGGCTACGAGGAAAATAATAACAGTGCAGATTTAGAAGAGGAATCGAGTGATACTGATGTACAAGTGAGAGATGAAAGTGTGACTGAGAAAGCAGCAAGTGAAGGTGACAGGAATGAAAATGGTTGGCGAGAATAATCAATAAATGATACTGATTTTAAAAAATTTAAACGGTTAAATAATAGAGGTTATAAACTTCCAGCCAGTCAAAATCGCACAACACCTATAGATTATTTTCCGGTTTTTTTCACAGATGAATTATTATCAGAAATAATTAAAGAGATTAATAGATACGCTAAAGAAAACAATTTAAAAAAAATACTCTTTTAAGGAAAAAATTTATGTGATGGAAATGGAAAGACGTATCACTCCCTGAATTCAAAGCTCTGGAGAAGTAAGAAATGTTGATTTGCACCTAGATGAAACATTTAGAGAGTTTTATTTACCTAATAAAAAAATGAGTATCGATAATAGCACAGTGAGCTTTAAAAATTAAATTTTGTTTAAATTATACAAAAAGGGCAAGCGAATTAAATGGGGAGATAAAAATATTTGTACTTTCTGAAGCTAGTACAGGGTACATTTGTGCCTTAGAACCGTACTTTGGAAAGGTAAGTACAGATCATATGGAACGCTATCCTGGCATGGGATAAGACTTAGTTGTCATAACCCGTGTAGTCTTGAATCTTGTAAATAAATTAAAACAAATATATGGTTACATAGAGGGACTTCATGTGTTCACTTATTGATGGTACATCAATTTAGATCTGGCTAAGGTACTTCATATGAAAGTACACTTAACTGGAATGATAATGAGAAATAGAAAGGGCTTACCAGACCAGGTACGGCCAAGGAGGACAAATAATAAAAATGGATAAGATAAGAAGAAAAACATTAATATGGTGAAATTAAAAAAAGGTGAGATTATCATGTTTAGGAAAGAAAATAAATATTTCCTTTTTTTTGGAAAGACTGTAATGACGTCACAATGTTGGGTATGCTATACAGCAACACCACCAAAACAGTTAGGTGTATGATTAAAAATGGAGTAACACAAAATGTAGAAAAACCAACAGTGGCATGTAAATATAACAAATCGATGGGAGAAGTCAACATTTCTGACCATTACATTTCATCAAACATGTTTACCAGAAAATCATTGAAGTGGTGGAGGAAAGTTTTTTTCTGGTTGTTAGAAACTGGTATTATGAATGCGTTTCTACTTTACAATTTGAATCAAGGCAAAAGAAATTTGCGACAACGTATATTTAGAAAAGAATTAATAAAACAAGTGATTGGTAATTTCAGAAATTTTAACAAACGAGAGCGACCATCAGATGACAATCAGACGATGAAAGGTTAGAACTTTCGACATGTAAGTTGGCACAAAAAACTACTAGCATTCAGCAAACATTTGGCATGTACTAAGCCGACTGTTAACACTGTCAACCAAAAATTTACATACGATGCTATTTAATTAAAACTAGCTAGTGTCCCAATTAATATTATTATTTTAAAGTACTTAAATAATTTTTTCTTCTCACTTTATTGTTGTAGCTCGCAAATTCCAAAGTTGCCGTCGGTAGATTATAAAGAGCTCTTGTCCGATTCTGAATTCACATTTATCACAGAATTGTCGACAAGCACATCATATAAATGTTCATCTTTTTTTCTACGTTGAGAATATGCTCGCAGACATTGGTCCACTCAGCTTCAGACACTTTATGAAATTCCTCTTCAGCTAACTTAAGAACATCCGACATGTTAAAAATTGTATTTATTTTAGCTAGTTGCCCTTTCACTTAACTGCTTCGGCAAGAAACCCCTCACACCCAGTAGTACGGGCTGCTGGGTGTCTGGTTACAGATTTTCCCTCCTCCGACGTAAAAAAAAAAAAAAGCTTAAACTAAACGCACCAGTGGCAAGATGAAGAAAAGAGTGGTGTACAGCATCCAGTATTTTAAGCACATTAAATGATCAACGAGCAGGTAATAGACTGTTTAATACATACAAACTGTGAACATGGTGAAATTTTATGCAATTGTGTGTACTGCGGGAATATCGACCAACAGTGGTGGTTTACACAATGATGTAAACCAGCCAGGTTTATATGACAAGCACATAAAGAATAATAACGCACTGAAGAGTAGGTGATACAACCATAATTCAAACGTGACCAAACTAAAGAATAATAAAAACGTAACATATATGATCGGTTGCTCTCCACTTGGTGTTGCTAAGGATTCGTAGCATATTTAGAATTTTTAACCATCTCGCGTTTAGTTGTTTTATGTGTTGAACCACGTAAGACAACTGTTGAATCTAAAAATTTAACGTCAGGAGAGATAGTAATTGGCTCTCTCAATGGAGAAGGACTGTGGAGTGAAAGGGTCTCCTAGACGAGAAAAGACTATTCATTTTGTTTTCTCGGATGAAACGCTCGTCAAGGAGATAGGTCGGTAGTCTGAAGAGCACGCTTTGTTTCTACCACGTATAAGTATTGGTACGACAATTGCTTCCGACCAGATTGATGGGGTGACTTGCACGAAGAAAAAATCATTATATATACGCAATAGATGACGAAGGGCCGAATTGTGAAGGTTTGAAATTATGCTGAAAATAATGTTATCCGGACCAGGGGAACTGTCATGGGAGTTTTTTTTAATGCGTGCGACAATTAGTTGAATGTAAAGGGTATATTTATTTCGTCGACCGACTCACCAATTTTTAACGCTAATATTTCCATTCGTATCTTATAGCTCTAAAATTCGTTAGTATATGATTAGGGACACCTACCGAAAACAATCAGCCTGGTTAGTTGCGAATGCAGATGACGTAGAGTTCTCCTTCATGAATAAGGCCGAGGATAGACTGTTTGTGAGGTCCGCAAATTTTTTTTTTTTTTTTTTGACTCTCCTCCCCTGGGCCGGTCCGACTGGTTGGTATTGCGCCACCCAGGGGAGTGCCTGTTGTACTCAAATGGGCCTTCCCACCTACCGGCTGTATGTCCGGCATGGCAGGTCGACCCACCGGTCAGTTCTTTTGAGTCTATTGATATGCCCATCTATATATATCGCCACGCCATACCGTGATTGTCTTGACGTGACGATTGGGTCTTTTCTTTGATCTTTCCAATCAAGAAAACCCTTGGAGTCCCCAGTGGCTCATCGAAACTGGCACACCTCAGCATGCCAGTCCTCACCACTGGGGCTATCCGCCCTTCCCTATACTAAGATCAGAACCCCAATCTCCTCTCATCCTCATTTTTCTGCGTTAATATTTTCTTAATAGCTGAATCAACCCTCTTCCATCTTCATTCTGCAACATGTGATTAATTAATCTGCCGTTACCATCAGATGATAGATCGATGTCTACTAATTCTTCTCTCCATTTATGGCAGTCAGTAAATGTGTGCTCAACATCATCTTCGCGATTGCAATACATACATTCCGTCGATGCTCTTCTACCGATTCTGTGCAAGTAAAAATTAAAGTTGCCATGCCCTGTAAAGTATTGTGACAGGTGAAAATTCACTTCCCCATGCTTCCTATATATCCAGCTTTTAATATCGGGGATGAGTCTCTTTGTTCTACCTCCAGGGTCATTCTCATTCCACCTGTCCTGCCACTTCACGAATCAAGGCAGCGGCTAATGGCCGCTGCCTTTCAACTCCCTGGTCTCTTTCAACTCTTAAAAGTGCCAATAAATCAATTGGTGGGACTCCAGCGAGCACACACAAATGAAATTGAACAACTGTTCACAACAATTAATCAGGATCTCTAAAAAAAATTGAAACTATTGGAACAGTGTAAGGAATATATATCACAAAATACAATCATATTTTTAAAAAAAATTATTGAGCAATAAAGATTCATAAAAAAAAAATTATGTTCATTTTAAATGAACTACTTGTCAAGTGAAGTTGAAAATGGTAAGTGGTCCTCATTGACCATATAAATGAATTTAAAAATGTTTCTGTTAACCTAATTTTGGGTAAAGCAATTGTACCTGCACGTAATAAAAATAAAATATTAAAAACAAATTAAAAATTTGCATGTGGGCACTGTAAAATTTAAGCTTAAGGAGTGCATACAAACATTATTTTTAACATAAAAAAAAATTTGTTTTGAACTCTTAAAATATGAGAGAATAATATTCAAAAATTGATAGAAATCAAAAATGGTCATTCAACTATTTAATTTTAGATGGGTGATTGATTTGGAATGACCTGAACAAAAGAAATGGTTCAAGAAGTTAATTTAGCTGCTTGTGAATATTTGCTTTTATATCCAGCTTCTAAAATATGAAAGTTAAATAAGACATCACCTCATTCAGAGTTAAACAAGAAAACAGAAACATTTATTACAATAAAATGAAAATTATAATCCTTTTTGAACTATACAAAATGAAAAAAATTAAATCGCTTAAAAAATATTATCTGTTGAATGTGAAAAAAATTGAATTCTGTTGGAAACGTGTGTGATAGCTAGCAAAGAAGAGATCAAAATCATTGTCGTTGCCTAACTCTTGATCTAAAAAGAAAATCTGTTAAGTGTTTAACAGAATACTTAGTAAAATTAACTAGAGAAGCGATGAAAACACAAAACATATTTCCAGACCTAGTAAATGATCAAACTGAATCATCAGCTTTAAATTACCTACGTGAATTTTATCATAATGTCAATTAAAAAAGTAGATTATGCCCTTGTAAAAAAGTCTGCTTATCAGTGTTTGGAAAAGTACAGATAAAAGAGACTTATTATGTTCATTTTAAATGGACTATTTGTCAACTTATAACAGAAACAACCTGACAATAAGATTGGTAGGTCAGCTTTCTGTGCTAAGACCTAATTGGTGTATGCATTCTGATACAATTAGAACTCAGTGTATCTGTTTGCAAAACTGATCAGAAAGTGAAATTAATGATTGAGGGATAAAAGCTTAATGCTGATTATTAAGAATTTACTAGATATATTTGTTTGTGACTGAAAGTAATAAATATATGTTTGATAAATGTCGGTCCTGCTTGGGAAAAGACTTCCAACCTAAAATTTTACACATTGAAAGTGACATTCCAGAAGAAATAACTTTCAAACAATGGGTTACCACTGACCAACTCATAGAGAGTTTGTACTGTGATGAATTTTTTCAGGATTTGGTTGAAAAAATTTTAATTTCATCGTCATTGATGAGTTTTTCGATCAAGTTTTAAAACTAGAAAAGAAATAAGATACTTGTAAGAAAATTACACTAATTAGGTCTTACTGATTCATCCTCATATCCCAACAGAGATTTGGTGATACATGTATTCAAAGTCTACGGTGTTAACTGATTACAGTACTTCATTTGTTCTTGTGTCTGATACATTTTCATTTCAAAACAATTAAGTCATAAACTGTATTTGTAATGGCAAATAGTGGATTGAGAAAATAAAGGATAGAAATTAAAAAAACAGAGACTTGGGATGAACTTTTTTCATCCCAAGTACCTTATTCCAGACCAATCCACTGGGTTGGTCTGGAATCTTGTAGAGCTGCATAGAACCAGTCTCCCTCTCTCTCTCTCTCACACACTCTCTCTCTCTCTCTCTATATATATATATATATAGAGAGAGAGAGAGAGAGAGAGAGATTTACAAGATTTCTTCTTTTTTTTTAATTTTTTTTTGAGAGAGACAGCTCTACAAGATTCACTATCTAGTGTAAATTGTTTCATTTTAGTAAACAGCTTACATTGTAGATCCCTAACAATTTGTTTTACATAGTCTAAAAGTGCCCTACTTGCCTAATATGTTATTTAAGTCCATTGACTGGTTCTATGCAGCTCTACAAGATTCACTATCTAGTGTCAATTGTTTCCTTTTAGTAAACAGCTGACATTGTAGATCCCTAACAATTTGTTTTACATAGTCTAAAAGCGCCCTACTTGCCTAATATGTTATTTAAGTCCATTGACTGGTTCTATGCAGCTCTACAAGATTCACTATCTACTGTCAATTGTTTCATTTTAGTAAACAGCTTACATTGTAGATCCCTAACAATTTGTTTTACATAGTCTAAAAGTGCCCTACTTGCCTAATAAGTTATTTAAGTCCATTGACTGGTTCTATGCAGCTCTTATATATATATATATATATATATATATATATAGAGAGAGAGAGAGAGAGAGAGAGTGTGAGAGAGAGAGAGAGAGAGAGAGAGAGAGGGAGACTGGTTCTATGCAGCTCTACAAGATTCACTATCTAGTGTCAATTGTTTCATTTTAGTAAACAGCTTACATTTTAGATCCCTAACAATTTGTTTTACATAGTCTAAAAGTGCCCTACTTGCCTAATATGTTATTTAAGTCCATTGACTGGTTCTATGCAGCTCTACAAGATTCACTATCTAGTGTCAATTGTTTCATTTTAGTAAACAGCTTACATTGTAGATCCCTAAGAATTTGTTTTACATAGTCTAAAAGTGCCCTACTTGCCTAATATGTTATTTAAGTCCATTGACTGGTTCTATGCAGCTCTACAAGATTCACTATCTAGCGTCAATTGTTTCATTTTAGTAAACAGCTGACATTGTTTCAAATGTTTATTGGGTGAAATAATGTTGTGTCCTGGGTCAGAAATGGAATGAAACGCCTATAAACGAAACGATTTTGACTGGCGAAAAATTTTTTTTTGGGGGGTTTTGGGTTTTCTGGATTCAGGAACAGAAGACATCGGATGCCCGGATCAGTGGAGATCCGCAGCGGTTTTACTCAAAATCGAAAAGGAGAAAAACTGTTGTTTACTGTTTAACACTGTTAGTACTTCAAGTTTGATTGTCAACTGTTGTTCAAGATGGTTAGGCGCCAGGCAGAGCGTTAGCATGTTGTCTTTCACGTGAGTTATGAACCTTTTTATGGTCCAATCTGCGGCCAGGTTGTTTACTGATTACTCTTCATGCGAGGCCATACAATATGTAGATATTTTCGTTGTAACAAGTGCTCCAAATTTGGACGCGCAGCTGAACTTGTTAAACATCTGGTGGTAATGTGCTTCCATGTTGGGGATGAAAGACATAATCTGGAGGATAATACAGTAAATTTGACTTATGTTAACTGCAGATGTCTCGAAAGGACCAAAATTTCTCTGTAAATAGTAAGTATTGAGGGTGTTTGGGCGATTCGGCGTATCGATGTCTCGAAAAAGAAAAATACACCAAGTACTGACACAGACACCTTACAGAGCAACCTCAGGTTCATCACTGATGAGCAACCTTAGCTGCAGAGGTAAATCAAATTCCTGCACTAACAATAACTGACTAACAAGTTAAATCTGTGGAATGTGTGTGTATGTGTGTATTTGTGTATGTTGATTATATTTTGCTTAATGGTATTGCATGATGTTGTGGAAATAATTGAAATAAAATATTGCCACTCAAAATGTTTTAAGATGTAAATGCTCAATATTGTGCTAGCATTCGTATTTCCATACTGCTAAGTTATAGTTTTATAACTGTAGCCTAGGAGATATAAATTATTATTACAACTTAGGAAACAGAACACAAAATAAAAGTTAAAATTAAAGGAATTTGATCCCAAAGATTGTCCTCAATAAATAAATTGTAGTTTTAAGATATCTTAATTTATCTTTTTATTATTAGCTTTTAATTTAATTTTTTTTTTTTGTAAATGTATGTACAATTTTTTATGATGTTAACCCTAAAACTGGAAACTATTATGTAATCTCAGAAACCAAGTGCCTGCTCCATAAGTGGACATGACATATTAATGTTCAATGGTTGCTTATTCATTCTCATATTTTGAACTGGTGTGTTTTTCAGTTCTTTTTTTGGCCCAATGTACCTGATATGTGGCCAAATATATGCAACCACATTTTTGGTTCACTTATGTAAGCCTGACATGGAATGCTTGTTGTACATAAACACAAAGTAATTTTTGGTAGACCCAAATCAGTAGTTACAGCACTATGTAGTGCTTCACATGTAGTGAAGTTATCAGACTAAATTTCTTCATAACACATGTATACAGAAATATCCTTTTTATTAACAAATTAATGAACTTTTTAAAATGTTATTTCTGTTTTGTTTCTGATACTATTTTATACAGGTTATCATAATAATATTTTTCCACCTCGTTCTTTGATTTTGAAACTGAAGGTAAATTTAGAAGAGACTATAGAATTAAACATGTCAAGCTTATCATGTGACTTTTTTTAATATCTTTTTATTTATAGTTGCATCAACAATAGCGGCTGGAATGTAACATTAAGTGTACCGGTAAACATGTATTCTAGAACAGACCCAGGTTGAACATACCTGAGATGTATGGTTAATTGAATCCCAACCACCAATGAACAACGGTATCAACGATATAGTATTCAAATCCTAATAAAAAGAACTACTTTTACTAGGATTTGAACCTAAGAACCCTTGACTTTGACATCAGCTGATTTACAATTTTTAGTTTTACCATTAGACCAACCCAAAGGTTTAGCATGTGTCTTATTTTATGACTTTTAACAATTTTCTTCTTGGTAAATAATGATTGCACCTACTATTTTAAAAATAAAACTGACGGTTTTTATCATAATATTCCCTTATGTTGTTAAAGAACACATCAAAGAAATCATTCAGATATATTTTTATATTGCATCAACTAAATGGCATATTTATTTATTGCACCAAATAATATGAAAAGAATTTCAAATTTACTAAAATGATCAAGCTGTATAATTAAATAACTAAATGTTATACTTATTACAACAAAAAATTCCATTTGTAAATTGTTTTCTTTTGGATTTCAGTTTAACATTTGTTAGTTGTAATAACAGAGTTATTTTAAATAAAGCAATTTACTGGAATTTTTAAAGGCAATTTTGATATGCGGTTAGGAATTTATGGAGAGTTGGTATAATAAAACTTTACAAATAGACTATCAGTTGGTGCTGCTGTCTTAACATTGAATATGAGCTTAAAATACAGTAATTATTACTGTGACAAATGTGGAAGGAGCAATACAAATTGTAGTTTACATGTACTTTGTTACAGGCCACTTGACATAAAATACATTTTACATCTGAAAATGATAATCATTTTCATGAATAACAAGATCCCATTTCAGAATGCTTAGTAAAGGAAGTGAAGAGTAAAGAGGTTATCTTTTACATCAAGTTCAATACACTGTGGCATATCATCATACTAGTCTGTCAGAAAGCTGTTGATATCCAGTCCTACAATACTCTCACTCTATTCACTATAAGAACTGACTGTGCAATAAGTATCAGTACTTGAAGGAAAAGCAACTCTGTTTATTGTCGCCTGTAGCTCAGATGATTTACAAGCATCTAATCATAAAAAAAGACTGAAACAAATACTGTAATTGGCAAATCAATGTACCTCTTTCTATAAAAAAAAAAAACAAATTATTCACACTGCTTTGACTCAGAATAGAAAATTTTTACTTCATTAAAAGGTAAATATAAAAATATATTGTGTTATAGTATATACAAACAGTCTTACCTTCATATTACCAAGCCTCTGTTCTATCGATCCTGAACTAGAAGTATTTTAATGAGATATTTAGCTACTGGGTCAAGATGTCTTGGCCATTCTATTTTACCAGCTAATATTTTTTCATAAATGTCAAATCGATTATCATCAAAAAATGGTGGATATCCAGCAAGTAGTCATATATTAACACCCCCTGCAAAGTAAATAAGAAAAAAAAACAAACAAAAATATCTATTATAAAAATAATTTTTAATTTCATGCAATTAAGGCAAAAAACAGGTACTTTTATATACCACATACTTATCATTTAAATATTACTCTGAATTCTTACTGAATAATTATTATTTGAAATAAAAGATAATTCAAGCAACAATTATTCTGACCACGCAAAAAATATTGTTTTTTAAAATCTAATTTTATTAAATAATTACAGTGAAACTTTGAATATGTTTAGTACTGGAGTCAGAAAAAAACATCCAATATTTTAAGCAGCATACGATCAATTTATTACAGCTTTAAAAAGTGAAACACCTTCGATCCTTATCATATCTATCATTAAACCACACACATCTCATTATTTTTTTATGATTAGATGCTTGTGAATCATGTGAGCTACAGGAGACAATAAACAGAGTTGCTTTCCCTCCAAATACTGATACTTATTACACAGTCAGTACCTATAGTGAATAGAGTGAGGATATTGTAGGACTGAATATCAACTGCTTTCTGACAGAATTGTATGATGATATGCCACAGTGTATTGAACTTGATATAGAAGACCTCCTTACTCAACACTTCTTTTACTAAGTTTTCTGAAATAGAATCTTGCATTCTTGAATATGGTTATCATTTTCAGAAGTAAGTTGTACTTTATGTCAAGAAGCCTCTAACAAAGTATGATGCAAAATACAATCTGTGATTGCCCCTTCAACATTTGTCACAGTAATTATTAATGTTTTTTAAGCTCGTATTCAATGTTAAGTAAGCAGCACCAACTGGTAGTCTACTTGTAAAATTTTATTATACCAACTCTCCACAAATGCCTAATTGCATATCAAAATTACCTTTTGGAGATGCGAGAATTCACCAGAAAATGCAGGAATGTCACTGTTAAATAAATCTTTTATTTCACCGAATCACACTACCTGTATGTCCGAGACAACAACCCTCCAGGATTCCCATCGATCCGAGCCTACGCTAGCTTCTGACCCAAAATCAAAAAACCCAAAATTTCCGCACCGCAAAAAATCTTCGCCAGGCCAAATCATTTCGTTTCTAGATGTTTCAAATGTTTATTGGGTGAAATAATGTTGTGTCTTGGGTCAGAAATGGAATGAAACGCCTATAAACGAAACGATTTTGACTGGCGAAAAATTTTTTTTGGGGGTTTTGGGTTTTCTGGATTCAGGAACAGAAGAAATCGGATGCCCGGATCAGTGGAGATCCGCAGCGGTTTTACTCAAAATCGAAAAGGAGAAAAACTGTTGTTTACTGTTTAACACTGTTAGTACTTCAAGTTTGATTTTCAACTGTTGTTCAAGATGGTTAGGCGCCAGGCAGAGCGTTAGCATGTTGTCTTTCACGTGAGTTATGAACCTTTTTATGGTTCCAATCTGCGGCCAGGTTGTTTACTGATTACTCTTCATGCGAGGCCATACAATATGTAGATATTTTCGTTGTAACAAGTGCTCCAAATTTGGACGCGCAGCTGAACTTGTTAAACATCTGGTGGTAATGTGCTTCCACGTTGGGGATGAAAGACATAATCGGAAGGATAATACAGTGAATTTGACTTGTGTTAACTGCAGATGTCTCGAAAGGACCAAAATTTCTCTGTAAATAGTAAGTATTGAGGGGGTTTGGGCAATTCAGCATGTCGATGTCTCGAACAAGAAAAATACACCAAGTACTGACACAGACACCTTACAGAGCAACCTCAGGTTCATCACTGATGAGCAACCTTAGCTGCAGAGGTAAATCAAATTCCTGCACTAACAATAACTGACTAACAAGTTAAATCTGTGGAATGTGTGTGTATGTGTGTATTTGTGTGTGTTGATTATATTTTGCTTAATGGTATTGCATGATGTTGTGGAAATAATTGAAATAAAATATTGCCACTCAAAATGTTTTAAGATGTAAATGCTCAATATTGTGCTAGCATTCGTATTTCCATACTGCTAAGTTATAGTTTTATAACTGTAGCCTAGGAGATATAAATTATTATTACAACTTAGGAAACAGAACACAAAATAAAAGTTAAAATTAAGGGAATTTGATCCCAAAGATTGTACTTAATAAATAATTTGTAATTTTAAGATATCTTAATTTATCTTTTTATTAGTAGCTTTTAATTTTTTTGTAAATGTATGTTTTTTGTAAATTATAATAAATGTTTATATATATATAATGCACCTGTTAATATGGGCCAAAAAATAATTGATTATAAATGATTGTTATAAACTGAAGCTGGCAGTAGTGAGATAAGGGTATACTAACATAAAAAAATCATCAGATTATTAAAAAACTACATAATAATAGATTACTCACATTAATATGTGCATACAATGGTGAAAAAAAAAAAAATGGTATGATACTTACCATATATTAAACATAATAATATAATATAATATAATAATAATGATATTAATAATAATATAATTCTAAACTATTTAAAATGTACACAAAAATATTACTTTATATTCAATGATCAAGATTTTTTAATGAAATATTGTACTTTTGAAAATGCTTTTGGGAAAATTTAAGATAATAACAAAACGTTGCTCACGCTATTTATGTTAGGTTTATTTGTTTAATTTATAGTTCATAATAAAGAATTATATATATATATATTTTAAAAACATATATAATATATATGGAGATTTATATAGGAGATTTAACTTGAGGAGGACATCGCAAGAGGTCTGAGTAAAAAAGATAAGGTAGAAAATGTAGAAGAAGAATGGGAGAATGTTAAAAAGGAAATTCTTAAATCAGCAGAAGCAAACTTAGGCGGAATAAAGAGAACTGGTAGAAAACCTTGGGTTTCAGACGATATATTGCAGCTGATAGATGAACGTAGAAAATATAAGAATGCTAGTGATGAAGAAAGTAAAAGGAACTATCGGCAATTAAGAAATGCTATAAACAGGAAGTGCAAACTGGCGAAAGAAGAGTGGATTAAAGAAAAGTGTTCAGAAGTGGAAAGAGAAATGAACATTGGTAAAATAGACGGAGCATACAGGAAAGTTAAGGAAAATTTTGAGGTACATAAATTAAAATCTAATAATGTGTTAAACAAAGATGGTACACCAATATATAATACGAAAGGTAAAGTCGATAGATGGGTGGAATATATTGAAGAGTTATACGGAGGAAATGAATTAGAAAATGGTGTTATAGAGGAAGAAGAGGAAGTTGAGGAGGATGAAATGGGAGAAACAATACTGAGATCTGAATTTAAGAGAGCATTAAAAGATTTAAATGGCAGAAAGGCTCCTGGAATAGACGGAATACCTGTAGAATTACTGCGCAGTGCAGGTGAGGAAGCGATTGATAGATTATACAAACTGGTGTGTAATATTTATGAAAATGGGGAATTTCCATCAGACTTCAAAAAAAGTGTTATAGTTATGATACCAAAGAAAGCAGGGACAGATAAATGTGAAGAATACAGAACAATTAGTTTAACTAGTCATGCATCAAAAATCTTAACTAGAATTTTATACAGAAGAATTGAGAGGAGAGTGGAAGAAGTGTTAGGAGAAGACCAATTTGGTTTCAGGAAAAGTATAGGGACAAGGGAAGCAATTTTAGGCCTCAGATTAATAGTGGAAGGAAGATTAAAGAAAAACAAACCAACATACTTGGCGTTTATAGACCTAGAAAAGGCTTTCGATAACGTAGACTGGAATAAAATGTTGAGCATTTTAAAAAAATTAGGGTTCAAATACAGAGATAGAAGAACAATTGCTAACATGTACAGGAACCAAACAGCAACAATAACAATTGAAGAACATAAGAAAGAAGCCCTAATAAGAAAGGGAGTCCGACAAGGATGTTCCCTATCGCCGTTACTTTTTAATCTTTACATAGAACTAGCAGTTAATGATGTTAAAGAACAATTTAGATTCGGAGTAACAGTACAAGGTGAAAAGATAAAGATGCTACGATTTGCTGATGATATAGTGATTCTAGCCGAGAGTAAAAAGGATTTAGAAGAAACAATGAACGGCATAGATGAAGTCCTACGCAAAAACTATCGCATGAAAATAAACAAGAACAAAACAAAAGTAATGAAATGTAGTAGAAATAACAAAGATGGACCACTGAATGTGAAAATAGGAGGAGAAAAGATTATGGGGGTAGAAGAATTTTGTTATTTGGGAAGTAAAATTACTAAAGACGGACGAAGCAGGAGCGATATAAAATGCCGAATAGCACAAGCTAAACGAGCCTTCAGTAAGAAATATAATTTGTTTACATCAAAAATGAATTTAAATGTCAGGAAAAGATTTTTGAAAGTGTATGTTTGGAGTGTCGCTTTATATGGAAGTGAAACTTGGACAATCGGAGTATCTGAGAAGAAAAGATTAGAAGCTTTTGAAATGTGGTGCTATAGGAGAATGTTAAAAATCAGATGGGTGGATAAAGTGACAAATGAAGAGGTATTGCGGCAAATAGATGAAGAAAGTAGCATTTGGAAAAATATAGTTAAAAGAAGAAACAGACTTATAGGCCACATACTAAGGCATCCTGGAATAGTCGCTTTAATATTGGAAGGACAGGTAGAAGGGAAAAATTGTGTAGGCAGGCCACGTTTGGAGTATGTAAAACAAATTGTTGGGGATGTAGGATGTAGAGGGTATACTGAAATGAAACGACTAGCACTAGATAGGGAATCTTGGAGAGCTGCATCAAACCAGTCAAATGACTGAAGACAAAAAAAAATATTTTATATATATATATATAAAAATATAGTGTTTATGTCATTATATGATCCTAACCAAGATAATACTATAAATTTTATTTTACATATTATTTTTCTTTTCATTCATTTAGATAGTTTTAACATAAATTACATAGGACTTTCAAATTTATTGCATTCCTACTCAAAAAACCTTTAGTTGAGCATTTCACCATATTTTTACATTAATTTTCAAGCAGATTTTAATGTTCCATTGACTTATAATATAAAACTTATTTCCTATAACACCTCAAGAAGCGTAATGTGTTAATTATACCTCATGACTATATTTGGGTATCCTTTTGTACCCATGAGACTTCCCTCTATAACCATTTTAATGAAAAAAATTACTTTTCTCAATCAAGTGAATGATAGCGGGTATTTATGAGACAAAATGAGATGGCAGACAGTTGACATCATTTGCTATAAGTTGAAAAATCAAAATTATTTTTAAACTCATAGAAGGTGAAACTCATCGTTATGTTATCTAATAAAATTAATCCCAAAATCCATTTCATACTTACTGCTGATTTTAAGTTTTTCACCATGGAATCTCATGAAAAAAAAAGCTACAAAGAAATTTAAATCTTCCCCTTGATTTTACAGTCCATTAAAAATAATGGGATATTTGAAATCCCTGTCAGGCATTTTCTTAAAAATAATAACCCCCAATTTTTATAGGATTTTCAGATACAGTAGCGGAAAGTCTTGCACCTTGGGTCGATTTTTATTTATTTTTTTTATCAAAATAATAATATAGAAGTAATAATACAGAGTTATCATAAAAGAATGGTGCGGTTTCAGTAATTCAGAGGAAGATTGTAGGGAAATTTCTAGATGTTATATTGGTATCCCTGAAAGCCTCCAACCCAAAAGTTTGTTTATCAGCAGTTGTAACCACAACGTCAGTTCTTGTATTGTTGCGGTGAGTTTAATGAGTTACTATGTTCTCGGATAAAGACAAAGCAAAGTGTGTTTTATTGATGGCTGAATTAAAATCCGTAATTTTTGTTCAACGTGCGTTTCGACGTGAATTCGGAAGAGATCCACCACACAAAAATAACATAACACGTTGGTTCAAACAATTCGAAGAAACTGAATCGGTTAAGAAACAGAAACAGCCGGTAGACCAAGTGTACCAGACGGAACGGTTGAACTAATTAGACAATCGGCAATTAGAAGTCCTGGGAAGTCCATACCCCGTCGAAGCGTCGAATTAGGTATTCCAAAATCAACAGTTCACAAAGTTTTACATAAAAAACTGAAATTACACGCTTATAAAATCCAGATACTGCAGGAATTGAAACCCGATGATGGTGTAAAACGTTACAATTTCGCTGTTGAAATGTTGGATAGAATAAGTGAAAACGAATCATTTTTAGACGATATCATTTTTACAGACGAAGCTACATTCCATGTGAATGGATGTGTTAACAGACACAATTCACGAATATGGGGCTCTGAAAACCCACACGCAATTATTGAGAAACAACGCGATTCGCCTAAAGTTAATATTTGGTGTGGTGTGATGAAAAATCGTGCAATAGAGCCTTTCTTCTTTGCTGAAAAAACAATTAATGGAGTTCTGTATCTTGACATGTTAACCAATTATTACTTCATTTCCAACAAGATGGTGCTCCCCCGCACTTCAATGCATTGGTCACGGACGCTTTGAACGAAAGATTTGGAGATCGATGGATAGGACGGCAAGGACCTATACTTGCCGGCCTATATTTGTCTGGACTCCAAGGAGTCCAGACCTGACACCTTGGGATTTTTTCTTGTGGGGGTACATCAAAAGCGTTGTTTATACACAAAAAATTCGCGACCTAAACCACTTAAAAAACAGGATTAATGAAGCAATGACAACTATTAAGGAAGGTTAACTAATGTTTGGAGAGAAGTTGAGTATCGTTTGGACATTTGTCGAGCGACTAAGGGCGCACATATTGAAATTTATTAATTGTGTAAAAAAATGTTTGAGACGACAAATTTGAAAAATAAAAAACACAAACTGTAAGTAATTCTGTTTTAATTTAAACCACGTTCAAAACCGCACAATTCTTTTATGATAACTCTGTATAGAATAATGTATAATAATAATAATAATAATGAAATTAAGTCAGAATTTTGGTTGTTGATTTAGTGTTGTAAAACTTTTAAGACAAAAAAAAAGATTAGTTTTTAAAAGTTAACCAAAATAATAAAACATAATATAGAACAAATTAGAATATATAATTTCATAATAAACACAATAATAAAAGAATAAAATTATAATACAGTGTATTCGGTTCAATTTATATATATAGGATACATGTTGTCGATAAGTACAACTGGTATGTAGGTATAAAACTGTTGTGATTAGGGGAAAATATTCAAGAATAAAAATGTCTTAAAATTATACAATGTTTACGAAAATCTTTCAATATTTGAAAGATTACTGTGATTCAATCATGCCAGTAAGGGTATTAAGTATTTTTAATACGCCAAAAATCGTGGGAGTTCCCTGTTTAAAGTTTCTCATATTTACTTGTGTATTAGATCCCAGTAGTAGCATACATATAATGAACATTTTTTACACACACATATATATATATATATATATATAGTCTGTGTTTGTGTATCTGTATGTTACGCAGTAAAAATGTTATATTATGCTGGAATAAATTTATAAAACTTATTATTATGAATCTAACATATTCATAATTTATTAGAAATAGTTATTAAAATTAATCAAAATTATTAGAATTAATTTCAAGATCACTAAATAATTATGCAAATATAAATAAGTAATTATTTAAAAATTTAAATTGGATTACCGGAAAGTCTTCATTTAAATAATATGAATATAATACCGCAAAACAAATAATTCATGTAAAATAATTAGAAAAATCAAACCGAATGTTATTCATTAATAAACATAGTCTGAATATTACATTTTTAACTTTCTTAACTATTTTAATTTTCATTAATAAGGTATCAAACTTTCGTCTAACTTATGATTGACAATGCAATTAAAAAATTGTAAAAATAAAAAAATCGTATAGCTTATGTAGAGAAAGGAATCCCACTATCAGAAATGTTCTTTGCTTGTCTTTTATAATAAAAAAAATATAAAACCAAAACTACCAAAAAATCAACCAAGAATATTTTGGAATATTTTTAAATTTTGTTTCAAGAAGCAACCAAAAATATTAATTAAAAAGAATTAAAAAACTCACAACAAAACTAAAAGATCCAGTAAAACACACTGCTCCAATCCAACCAAGAGCCAAGCATCGGTGGTGGAATAAAGACTGTGACATCGCAGTAGAGAAAAGGCACCAAAGTTGGACACACACCAATGTGACCAATCAGAGGGGTCTTACTTGAATCTAACAAAACAAAGAAAAGAAAACCACAAAACAATAAGATACAGTAAGAAATAATTCCAAAAAGACCTACTAAAACAAATCAAAACGATTCATATAATACAAGGGAACACTATAGAATGTTTAAAACATTAAGACAAAAATATGAACCACCAATTCTAAACCTAAGAGATGAAGATGGCAAACCCTCACATGTCTACGATCTTTTACAGTAAATGAAAAACTGCGCGTTATAGAAGAGGCTGGAAAAATTGGAAATCGGGCGGCAGGAAGAAAATTTGACGTAGATGAAAGCTTCATTCGAGACTGGCGTAAGAAGAAACAACTTCTGGTGAAAGGCACTGGCATTGGTAATAAAAGGGCTTTTCGTGGCTTAAAACCAAAATACACAGACGTAGAAAAAAAATTGTATGACTTTGTTATGGAAAAAAGGAAATGCGGTTATGCTGTCACGACAGAAATGTGTTAATCATATGCTCGTGAAATCGCTAAATCAATGAATAAAGTTGATTTTAAAGCAAGCCGTGGATGGATAACACGATTGTTTGCACGAAATTGTCAATAAGACGAAAGACGACCATTTCTCAACGACTTCCAGAACAAAAAATATTACATTTTCACAAATACATAATAAATCTTAGAAAAGATAAAGGCTATTTGCCTTCTCAAATAGGAAATGCTGATCAAACCCCCATGTATTTTGAAATGCCATTAACAAAACCGTAAACAAAAAAGGTGAAAAAAGTATTAAGATTCGCACTGGTGGTAATGAAAAACAAAGGTGTAATGTTATGCTTTTGCATTACTTCTGATGGATCAAAATTACCTCCGTACATTGTTTTTAAAAGAAAAACACTTCCTGCCGTACAGGTAAATGGAGTTTATATCAGATTGGATGGATGAAACCTTAATTTTAGATTGGATCAGGTGTGTATGGCAAAAGCGATCAGGAGATTTACTTAATAAAAAAAATACCGGTATGCTAGTAATGGATAGTTATCGGGGGCATACGACTGATAAAGTGAAAGACATTTTAAAAAAGGGTATGACAGACCAAGTAATAATTCCAGGCGGATTGACATCTCTATTGCAACCACTAGATGCCTGCATTAATAAACCGTTCAAATTTGCATTAAAACAACTGTAAAGTAAATGGATGGCTGATGAAAATTTCTTTCTCACGCCTACAGGAAGAATCAAACGCTCATATTTTAGCCATATTTGTGTTTGGATAAAAGATGCTTGGGAAGGTATTTCCACGGAATTAGTAAGGAAAAGTTTAAAAAAATGCGGAATATCTAATGAACTTGATGGTAGTGAAGACGATCACCTGTGGCAGAGCGACGTGGAGACTACCGGTAACTCTTCTACAGACATTGACAGTGACAGTGTTTAATTAAAAATAAAATCCCATATTAAAAAGTGTATTGAAATGATCCTTTTCAACATGATACTTTCTTTTCATTTTACTGGCCTACTGATTCTGAACTAAACTAGTACTTACGGAAATTAATTATTAATGTAATATTAAAACTGTAATTTAAATGAACGAATTAAATGCTTTACTTTCTGAATATTTTCGTATTTACGTATTTTTTAATCATATCTGTTGCACTTTAAAATACCGGTATATACTCGATTTTTTTTATTTTCGGTCCGGAAAATCGAGGTGCGGGGCTTATTCGGGGGCGGGGGTACTCGAATAAATACGGTAACTTATATAATGTACAACAAAATACCATACAATAAACAATATAATTATATAAAAACACTAAGAGGAATAAAACCAAAAATACAGAAATTAAATTATTTAATAAACACTGTTAGAATCACAGTCATCATTTACAGAAAAATCCTTCAAGTATCTCATTAGAATAGAAACAAAGTTACCCAAATCCTTATCAAGCATTAACAATAATCGACTAGTTGTATTATATAGACCTCTCCTAAAGAGAACTCTATTAGCAAGAATTAATTTGAAATTTAAATATTACTCATCAAAGAATGTCTAGTTATATAGGAATGATTATAATAGAATATAAATAAAGCTGCAATTTTATAAACAAATAATAACGCATTTTTAACATATAAATTTTTAAGGCTATCAACTTTAAACAAAGAGAGCCAGGTACCTCGGTGTCTAGCTCGACAGAACGAGGGGGTTCATGGCACACGTGGAAGAGGTGTGCAAGAAGGCTCGAAGGGTCACTTCGGCGGTAACTAGATTGATGACGAATTTCGGGGACCTAGAACCTTTAAGAGGAAAGTTATAGCGGCCACAGTGACCTCCGTCATGATGTACGCGGCACCGGTATGGTACGGAGCCCTTACGATTTAGCGCAACAGGCAAAGTATGTACAGTACATATCGGAGACTGGCTCTGAGGGTAATTCAAGCGTACAGGTCGGTGTCCCTCGAGGCGGTCCTGGTGATCGCAGGAATGGGGAACCTATGGATCTCCTGGTGGAAGAACGGTTAGCTATACACGAAGGCTGGGATTCCACGGAAGCTAGGAGGGACTTGGTGGATAAATGGCAAGAGAGGTGGGACGATGAGGAGATTGGAAGGTGGTCGAATCGTCTAATACCATCCATAAGGACATGGATTAACAGGTGACATGGGGAGGTAGATTTCTGGACAGTCCAGTGGTTTCGGACCATGGATCGTTTGGGGATTACCTCTATGCTAAAGGACGACGTGCATCGACGATGTGCAGGTATTGTGAGGGTACGGACGATACTGAGCATACCTTTCTGCAGTGTCCAAGATGGGAGGCAGAAAGGCCATTCGATGAGAACGTATCACCTGAGGAGGTGATAGCAATGATGATGGAGTCGAAGAATGATTGAAGTAGATGTTCAACTTGATTTTGAAGAGTACTCTCGAAGAAGTTTGAGGAGGAAGAAGAATAAAATTGGTTTGCTTGGCATTTCTCCCGCCACCAAACCATTCAGTTGCTCTAAAGCATAAGATCGAATATCTGTACAACAAACGACTACTGAGCCTCGGACAGTTTAGCGACCAGTGTCCTAAACAGCTCCTAGAGATTACCTAACAGCCTGAGCGGAATAAGCGCGGTTCCATACACCACCGGCTTACGTGTCCCAACCGCTCACTTATCATATATTTGCTAAAATGGTAGGCGCACCCCGTCAACTACTAAAAATATATATGACAAACAGAAATTAAAATTTATTTCGTCTAGAGCGAAATTTGCTGCCACGCCTAGGTCGCTGAATGCTAGCAAGTACCTATCCAACATATTAAAGCGCTTGGAGCCTTATTTGGCTTCCCATAGCAGTGCGGTAGGATTCTTTTCCCTTAGGTAAACTACTGACGTCAGTTGAACAGAGCAACCGCATCAAGAAATTCCCACACGATCCAACAATTCGGCTCTCCCGCTTATGAATGGCCAATTTTCCCCTTGACCTCTAAGTTTCAGGTGGCCCGGTGTCTGCTCCCCCCCCCCCCGAGAGCAGGGCAGACAAACATCAGGTGTTCATCTGACTGGGCCTCCCCGCAGACGCAAAGCTCATCAGCTGCCAGGCGGAACCAAAACAGATATTGGTTTAAATTAACATGGTTGATGAGCACCTGGGCATCCGTTGCCCTTAAAAACGTGTTCGAGGCATACCATCCCCCCAGACTGTACAAATAAATTTATACAAATTTAATTTATTTATTAAATTTATCCTTGTATAAATTTATACAAGGATCTTCCCTTAGTCGTGGTGTGCCATTCCAGCTTCCATGCATCCATTGCGAGGCTCTGAAGCCTCTTCCGCAAGGGGGAAATGGGAAACTGAACGGAATTTAGACCCGGTGCATTGTTATCACCGTTCCGCTCCGGTATTGGCCCAGCTCGAAACCGCATCCCAAATACCTCGGTCTTCTGACCTCTTCGCAATTTCTACATGGCTGCCCGAACTTTCACCGCTAAATCGATTGGGAGAGCCTTTCCCAATACGGTGGTAGCCTCGTAGGAGGTTGTTTTCAAAGCACCAGTGCATAGAATTAAGGGTCTGCGCTGGGCACTCCTTAAATTTTAAAGAAGTGCTCTATTCATATCCAAGCTATGCGCCCAAACGGGCACCGCGTAAGAGGTCATGCTTTCAAAGACACCTCGGTACACCATGTACAGTTGACGTCACTGAGTGCCTCTGGAGGGACGCTGGATGCCCTCATGGAAAGTGCCCGTAGACACGAGCGGTGGAGACGTATACCTGAGGATAGTACCGTTGCCACGTCGTGGGTGGGGGAGGGTTTTTAGTAGGTCCCTGTTGCGGCAGGAAACCCCGCAACCCCAGCAGTACGGACTGCTGGGCGTCTGGTTGCAGATTTTCCTTCCTTCTATGTAAAACAAAAAAAAATACATAGATTTAAGTTAGAGATACAGATGAGACAAAACCTCTCCTAGTTCAAGGCTAGGAGCTCTATAAATAATTGTTAAGTCTACGATATTACCAGGTTAATTAAAATTAATAAATACATAATTACAACCTTGAATAACGTTCGTCTGTTTGTATGAAACGATAAAACATGTAAATCGTTTCTAATATAAACACTTAACGTTTATTCATAACGTTTATATCCATAACGTTTATTCAGACTTGTCTGAAATATATCAGAATCGGACAACACAATGATTCATTCCATGTCACAACAAAAATTATAATATCAAATCTAATTTTAATATCGTCTGCAAAAAACAGAAACCGGTCTAAATGACAATCTATGCTTTTGACATTACAACAAATAAATTTCCAGATCACCCAACCCAAAGCAATTGTCCTTAATCTGGATAGTCTCAGTGTTATAATTAGGTTCGTGTGGTGTCGCTGAGACCCTCATATGGGGAAACACAGCGTGCGACTGTCCTGCTACCCCCGGGAGACGCTAAAAGTTTGCTTGGAATGGGAAGATTAAAATTTTGTTGGCATCTTGCTGGATAGAGGGACGAGGGAGGAACACAAGGTGCTTCCGGTGCTGAGAAACGGGGAATGTCGCCAACAAATGCAAAGGCCCGGACCGCAGAGGACTCTGCTTTAATGGCCGAGGAGAGGGATACAGAATAGAATGATGCACGAATGCAGAATGTCTCTTCTGCAAGGCGGTTGGACACCGGACCGGAGGCCGGAACTGCACACATCATACATGCAGTATGGAGATGCCACATCTCCATCGGCTGATGGACACCGATGGAGATGTGGCGATCGGGAATTACTCGAACCGCTTCGCGGTGACCTTCATAGCATGGAATAAAGGCCTCGTCTCACTCGTCCTAACAGACTGCGCTCTAATAGTCGGATACATCTCCACGAACTGCGACTTCGACAGATACTTAGAGACGCTGGAAGGATCGATTCGTAGAACTGATAAACCAGTCGTAGTGGCAAGGGACTTCAACGCTGAGTGCTGCGAACTAGGAGGGAACCGATCAACAAGCAGAGGATACCGTCTGGCGGCGCTACTGAACTCAAACGGGCTAATAGTACTAATAGTACACCCAAGGCGCCCACACTTTCACCGGGCGCGACCTGGGCTCCGTTCTGGATATAACAGCTATGACAGACACGCTGAAACGACACGGTCCAACATGTAAGATCCTAGAACATGAATTTCTCAGTGATCATCTTGCGATACTCTTTACACTAAACCTTTGGGCAAGTCGACAACCACCATAAAAAAAAGAGCGATCCAGACGATACGGGTCGGCCCGTATTGTCTGGATTGCTCCTTTCTGGTAAAGCTCATTGAGAGTTTTTCAACGATATATCATTTGTGGTACTTATTTTCATTGGTTCCAGAGTTACAGCCAAATAAATTTTAATTAATGAAAAATATTTGGAGCTTACAAGGGGAAGGCACATCGGTTCGAATCTGACTTCATTTCTTTTTCTTTTTTTTAATTTAAATATATATATATATATATATATATATATATATATATATATATATATATATATATATTGATTTATTAATAATTATTAACCTCGGATTTAAAAAAAATTACAATAAATAATAATTCAATAAATCTACTTCAATAGATCTACGGATCTACTTTAAAAACACGCCTCATTTTTTATGATCACTATTGTTTAGTATTGGATTATTACACTGTAATGACACTTGACGAAATTACAGTTAGATTTTCAAAATATTTTCTCTTGAAAATTTATAAAATATTAATGATATATATATATATATATATATATATATATATATATATATATATATATATATATATATATATATATATAATAGTTTATACTCAAAAGCATTTTCTTACATAAGTTTTTTATATTTATTACGATTTCCCGTCTTAAATTTCTTGAAATTCATAAAGACAGAATTTTTGTAGGCCTATCTATATTTTTAATAAAAATAAAAGTATAATAAAAATTTGTTGATCTTAAAAACCAATTACAAAAAAAAATTATTTTTCAGTTTTCTTTCGATTTTTACTTTTGTTAAAATCGGCGTCAAATTAAAGATAAGTAAATTGCAATTTATTTTTTAATTTGATATCTATCGACTTCTAATAATTAAAATTTTAATAACTGAAAAAATTAATTAATTCGGATTTATTATTTTTAAGTTAATTTTATTATCAATAACATTATTAAAAGAATGAGTTTCTAATCTTTTTTCATCAGTGTCAGTATATTCACCTTAAAATAACTTTAATCTTGGTTTATTACACGACATACGTTGTTTGTGAGAGAAAGTAAATTTAATATATTAAGAGAAAGATAATTCGGTATTACTAATTTAACAGAGCCGATGAAAGTAGTAAAATCTTGTCAGTCTTAAGTAAAAGAAGGGGGAAAATAGATTTAGTGGAGGGAGAAATAAGAGAGAAAGATGTGGGGAGTTTTATAAAGTAATAGTAATATGTTAAACAGGCCTATCTGAGCAGCCTTTTGCTTATTAGAAGACTAGTGGCAGAAAAAAAAGTTCTAGTAAAGGTGGCCTATACAGAGGAAAGGAAATAGTTTACTATATCCAACACAGGATGTTGTCGTTGTTACTACTACAACGATTGAATAAGAGAGAGTTTGTGTTTTATTATTACAGACAGCAGCAGTCACTTACTAACGCCACCTGAGATTGAACATAGCATTTCGTTACAATTCTAAAAAGAGAGAAACATAAATTTATCGCTTAGCATCATTAATTTTTTTTCATTCATAATTTTAGTGAATTGTAGTGTACGTGATTAAACCTGGATTCCGGAATATTAATGTGATAAATATCTGCTATTCTAAGGGTAAGATTTTTTTTTTTTATTAAATTATTTTATTAATTATACTTTTTATACTATTAAATAAACTGTAGATTTAGAATTTTTATTTAATACATAACATTTTATTTCATTAATTTTTATTTTTGTTATTACTTACATGAATTGGTTTTAACTCGCTTTCTATTATTTACTGTTGTATTCAAATTTTTCAATCCTCTGCATACTTTTTTCATGGCTATTATTATTTAATAAAAATAAATTAAATATACGCTAAACAAAAAATAATATAAATAAGATATTCTGCAATAAAAAAAGAATTCTTACGCAGTTCTATGCAAAAAGATAGACGATAGTTATATTTTGTTTGAAAAGGTATCAATCTTTATAATTAATTTTTTTTTTTTATATACTAAAATATACTTTCTGTTTATAACAGAATTAAATTATTATAACCGTAATTTAATGAAATAATTATTTTTTTTTTAATTTTATAAAATAAATACGATGTTTGAAACGATTTATCCAAATAATTGTTTATAAATTTGTTTTAATAAATTAACAGTAATTTGCAATTATCTATTGGAAATACTTTAACATTTATAAAAAAATTTCAATATTCGGATTTGCAGCATCATAACGAACCACGCTCTTAACTTGCACCACTCGAATTTTTTCGACATTAAATAAAGCGTAAATCAGGAATAACTCAACCAATCTTCATCAATGTTTCATATGCACAACTTGAGATACACTACCACAGCATACCTAAAGTTTTAAGAAAATTGATCTTGTAGTTTTGGAGATTTTCGAGCCACATTTTATACACAGGCATATGTGTAAATATATATATATATATATATATATATATATATATATATATATTTATTTATTATTATTATATAAAGACGAAGAGGATTTTTGTTTGTTCGGGATAAACAAAATAACTACTCGACTAATCCCAACCAAATTTTCCCATGCTTCTCGGCATAACTGAAAAGATTTTTAGATATATTTTGTCTTGAAAAATCTCGAAGAACCAACTGATTGAAATTTTATGACACATTCGTATTATACCAAGGAAGGTTTTAAGCCACTGACCGAGGCCCTAGCTTCCTTGAAGGTTAAAATATTAAAAATATTCGTTTTTTCCTCACTCCCAAGGAGGGTGAAGTTAAGTTTAAGATATTAATTAAGGAAAAAAATTAATCCGTTTACTTCATTATTATATTCCCGTCTCCATGGCAAAGAAATAAGTTATGAATTTTTTGTCGTCTAAAGTTTGTGTACTTTAGTTATCGTAGCTAATATTATTCTACCTTTTGTAATTTAGTTTCTTTTTCAGGTTTTTATAAAGCCTAAATATTTTAATTGTTATTTATCAGCATTATTCTCACAATCATGAGGATAACGAACAGTGCGGGTGTCGAGGGGCGGAGCCCTCTTGGTAGACGGGAATGGCGACCGAAGCGAGCTCTGCGGGTATCCATGGCGCCTCCCCCTACAACAGGGAATGACGAGCGAAGCAAGCTCTGTGGCCCTGGGCTAGGCCCCGAGTTGGCTGCGGGATTCGTCTGAACCGACCTGGGCCAGGTTCTGGCTAGACGAACCGGCTAGTATATATATTTAGAAATATATAGAAATTCCAGTTTAAGGGAATGGTATTTTCGTAATCCCCATCCCTCAAAACGTAAAAAAAAAATCATTTTCAACCCCCACTACCACCAGGCGACCGGAAGTAATACCGTACTTTTCTTCGAAAAGAAAGTAATACTTTCTTTTCTTAGAAAAGTCGGTAAAATTCAATATTATTTTCAATCACAAATAATATATAGTTTTACATCATTCTTTGCCTACGTGTAATGTAACAAAAAGATACAAAATGTATAAATTAAAAAAAATAATAATAATAATTTGACTTTGAAAACACCTCTTAATTAATTTATTTAAATTTTAAAGTCCTTACTTCTCATTTATAAAAAACAAATAAATGCTTAATTGCATTTTTCAGTTAAAATTAAATTTATATTATTATAAATACCCAAATAAAACAGCTATTTATTTATTGTAATTCACTAATAGTGATACTAATAATATTACTCAAGAGGAAACGAAAATAATTTCGTTACTGAAATCGTAGTTTTTTTTACTAACCTGATGGATATACGCGTTGACGACAGAAATTTGGATGTATAATTATTAATTAATAACGGATTTAAAAGTTTAAAAGACTAAGATTTAAAAAAATAACCAAATCAGTATCCAATCAATATACTCTAGATACACCTCCATCTCTTCACTAAATTATAAAAAATGTAAAGAATTTTCTTTAATATGTTTATAATGATAATTTTAGCATCCATCTGTTAATAATATACAATTGTTACAATCAAAATTAAACATTTAAACAATTAAAATCAAACAACAATTAAATAATTAAAATCGACAATACGTTTTAATTTACAACCAATAAACTACTTATTTTGCTTTATTGTAATATTTAATAATTAGGCTACTTTATATATAAATAAAAGAAAGTTCGTTTACATAGCTTGTCAAAGTTTGAAAAAAAAAAAAAGGCTGGGTACCTTGCATCGTTATCCTGTTTAAAACAGCATACACATAAATTTCAGAATAGTTGAAACAATTAGATCGATTCTTTAACCTCTACATTTATTAAAATTTAGGTGTAAATTTTATTTGGATATTTCCGTTAATGGAAGAGGTTAAATTATTTTTTATTTACTTGCAGATGGGTGCAGACGAAAAATATCTTCCACGGATATATCCGTGGCCATAATAGCCGATTTCGGTTGCGGGGTAGTGTCTCGGCCTTTAATCTGGTGGTTCCGGTTCGAATCCCAGTCAGGGATAGCATTTTTCGTACGCTACAAATTTCCATTTTCACATTCCCACGGAAAATTTTCTTTGTAAGCTTCTACGGTGAATTAATTCACAAGTAAAAGAAATAAAATTGGAAAAATTTCTGTAGAAGGCAATTTTAAAAAGGGGGGGCCCTTCTTTAAACATAATAAGTTTTTGTTGTATTTAATTTAAGCGCAGGGGATGCATTGTTTTTTTTGTTAATTTTTGAATTGAAAATTTTTTTTTAAAAGGATTTCTCACATATCATAGAGAACAATCTAGAAAAAATCTTCAAAGAATGAACATTATATAAAGTAAAATTTCAACTAAATTTCATGGGAAATATTTTGAAAATGATTCTCGATTTACGGAAACAGAATTTTCTCCGATTTACACGCTGAGAATAGATTTTTAGTAAAAAATATTTTTGCTGGCAAGAATTAAAGAATTAAAACTTTTGCTGGATATTTTTAACCTGTAGTTCCTTTTCAAATAATATATAATAACTAATGTATGATGGAGTGACTCGTACGTAATTCGACTAGTACAAAATAAATTTTTATTTTATTTCGTATTTTTCAGAATCCATTCTTCCCATATTATTTCCTAAATAAAAAATACATTAAATAAGACTGCTAAGTCACTCGTGTTTTTTTAATATTACACTTTGTAAAGGCTGAAACTTACTTTTTCAAACTTGTAG
The DNA here is from genome assembly GCF_047948215.1 of Lycorma delicatula. NCBI lineage: Eukaryota > Metazoa > Arthropoda > Insecta > Hemiptera > Fulgoridae > Lycorma > Lycorma delicatula. Next base: position 41,015,898 of record NC_134462.1, on the reverse strand, counting down.
GATGAATTACTTTATACGTACGTCGTAACACTGATCAAACGCTAATCTTAATCTTCCATCGTTCACAGGATTATTGCTCAACTACTGATGAATAGTTTTTTGGCTATAATTGATCAGGATAAATTATCCAAAAAAAAATTATATATATATATAAACGGTTAAATTCCGTCATATGTCCGTACATTTAATAGTTTTTTTATACATTTATTATCATTGTAAATATTATATCTATATTTAGGATTAGATAAAAACTGCTAAATACAAGTTATTTCACATCGTTATAACTAGTTTGAACAGAAATTAACATTTTATGTAATTATTAAACCAAAAAACTTACACACATATCATTGTGGCGATCGGGTAAGTCCTGGTGTCTTAAAATATATACTTAAATGGATTGGTGTCTACCGAACCAGAAGGCTTTTCCCCTCTCATAAATTCACACAGATAACCGTCTAACATTTGTAAGTGACTCCCGTAATTTTGCCTAAAAAAAAATTTCGCAACGCCCCACGTTCTTTCAACTGTATTAATGTATGCGCCTAATACGTGATATGAACCGTTTGATATGGCTGACAGTACAATGACGTATAATTTTTATTCATGTTCCTTACACCATTGTATGATAACCATTGGTCTTAAATTATATGAGTTTCAGATGCAATGTGATTAACAGTAATAAGCAGCAAACAATCCCCTGTTCTATTTTTCTACAGCAAACAAAAAACACTCACCCGTTTCAAAGTAAATGTCTCCAAAACTCCATCGTTGTTTGGGAACCCAGCCAACATTACATTTACGTTTTGCAAACAAGGATTGATCTATTTTGACAGTTAATCTATTCCATTACTTTGGGTTTTTCTAAAATTTTAACAGCACACATTTATCGCAAATAGTTACACCAATCCACAACTGTGTTTTTGTTTAATCAAGACATAGAGGTAAAAAGCGTGCAACTGTTCACGTTTGCAATACATAATATTCACCATCTCGTAGCTCCAACTGTAAATAAACAATACTTTTCCATAAGGTAATCTTGAGTGATTTAACAAGGAATTAGATCGTAATTGAATATCTTGCCTCAACTCACTTTTATTGCAACGCCACCTTTCTCGACTTTCAGCTAAACTTAATGTCATGCTGTGGCCATTATTACATGATTTCTCCGTCTGAAATAAATAAATACACCATTCTTTACATTTATGCAAATCGTTCAAGTACCAGGAACCTCGATAGATTTAAAAAAAATCACAAACTGAACACTATAGTTCAATGAAGCTAATGAACTGACCGACGATAATAGACCCCGTTTAACTAACCAGCATACTTAAGCTGGTTATTATTATTATTATACACATTTGCATCGATATAAATGTATAGATAACATTTTAAAAGATTTCCGAGCTTATAACTGAATTTGATCTAACAAAAAAAAAACATTTTAAAGATTTAAAAAAAAATTAAGTAAGACATTTATTTTAATTTTTTTAATTTTTAATGTCTGTTCCAAATTTCTTTTCAGTAGAAATAATTTTATGAGTGAGAAAATGGAAGGAAAATAACCAGGAGAAAAATAGAGCCCTGATTTCGAAATTTAAAAGTCACTTGATTTGGATAAAAGGTGTTTAAAATGAAATTTTCTTAAAATTTATTTCTGTTAATGTTTTGATATAGCAAAATTACCAAAAAGGAGTCTTATGATTTTAAAATGAAAGAGCACCTCTCCCACAAGCGCTTTTTATACGCTACGTAACCCACCATTTTTCTGATAATCATACATTTAAACCGTGACGATTCAATTCAAATCGGAGCCATAGTTCTTAAATTATAGAGTAGTAAAACGGCTATAAAAATTTTGAAAAATAATATAATTTATTACAGTATACATTTTACATATATTACACATTGGTAATATATATGATATAATTATTTCACCTTTATTAAATAAGATTAATAGTTAAACATTTAATTTAACAGACTTATACCACTTAATTCAATTAATCGTAATTAATACGCGCACGTACACACACACATACTGAGAGAGAGAGAGAGAGAGGCACGCACGTTTGTAAAAAGGTAATGCAACTAAGTTATATTATTTACATATATACGATGACAGTTTACATCAAGGACTATTCTTCATTATTAACCATTAAATAACTGCTATAAAAGGACTAATCGCTATTTTTTTTGGAAGGGGAAATACGACTGTAGAAATTAAAATAAAAGTGCTAGGGAAAAATTAAGGAAGAGAATAACTAAAAATGTGTACTATATTAAAACTTCCATTACATATATACTAGTATTAACTGACACCAGTTTGCTCGTATATTGTATCTCTACTATACTGTATACTATATCGTATACTGTATCTTGCTCGTATCAACATTTTATCATCAATTTTTTAAATTTTCTATTATACTTGTTAAAATATTAAAATAAGAATAAGAAAAATTATGATTTATAAACTATTTTTATTTCCTTGAACGAAATAAAGGAAGTATTGTGATCACGAAAAATTTCGGTTTCCATATTTCAAAGGAAATATCCATTTTGACCATTCCTGATCCATTTTGACTAGTTTCGGCGTGACATCTGTACGTACGTTTATACGAGTATGTATGTACGTAGATATATTTCGTATATATCACACGTAACTCAAAAACGATTAGCCGTAGGTTGTTAAAATTTTGGATTTGTAACATCTAGTTGTGCACATCCCCTTTTGACTGCGATCGACTGAATAAAACGTGCCCAAAAAAACCAAAAACCCAAAAAATTTTGAACATTTCTTAACTGCAGTAATAAGCCCTCATTGAGAAATTTTCAACTATATATCATAAGTGATACTTTTCATTGTTTCCAAAGTTATAGCCAAATAAAATTTTAATTAATGAAATTTGGATCTTAGCGGAAGGCACATCGGTTCGAATCAGAGTTCGCTTTCATTTTTTTTATTTAAATATATTGATTTATTAAAAATTATTAAATTCTCATTGCAAGAAAAAAATTATGATGGATAATATTCAATAACAAAAAAAAATATCAAAAGTTTTAATGAAATAAAATTTTATGTACTTTTCATTTTAAAAAAAATAATAAATGTAATTTAATAGGCGTACAAGGAAGTCATGTGTTGTTCATATCAAATTTTTATTAATGATTTAACTTTAATTGTGATAATTAAATTTTAAAAACTTTAAAAAAAATTATTAAAAACTTTCATTATATACATAGTAATAAGCTCGCTTGCTTCGCCTAAAGATTTAAGCTTTGATTCTCAGCTGGGGTTAGGAAAACTTATAATTAATCCAAACCAACATAGTAGTCATTAATGATGCAGTAATCCATGAAATTAAGAAAAATGTCTAGTATGAACCCAATGGTTAAAAATTCCGAATGATATTTTGTATAAGAACAGGCTCAAAACATTTCTTTGCTCCTAAAATTTCACTTACCTAAATTTATTGTGCTTAATATAGAGTTTTATATTATTCAAATTTGTATCTTGCATTTCTTTAAAAGAAAGAATAAAAAATTGGAGAATAAACCAAAAAATAACTATTTTAAGAAAGGAAATGAAATCCCCGTACCAAATAAAAAATCATTTTTTGTTTAACTTAATTTGTACGACCAATCTATAAGCATGTTAATAAGTCCATAAGAATTAACAAGTCCATAAGAGATTGCGATATTTTCTATCATAAAAAACTCTTGAAAAAATAACTAATTTTAAAAAGAAAGTAACTTCAAGTGATACAAACCTTTTATGGTCTCTTTACAGAGTGTCAATGTGTATAAGAATATGTATTCATTCGTAGAGAAATTCTGTTTTAGAAATTCTGATAATCTTTCTTGAATAGGCCTACTCAGTGTTACAATATTATGAGGTCTTTACAATCAAGATTTCTAAAATGGCAGTCGACGATGAAAATTTCTTTAATCGAGAAGTGATTTTATTCAAAGCTGTGGTGGCTAGTAGCTAAAATTAGTCGAGGTGCTGCTTCAGAAAACTTTTTCTGGGCCTTTTCAAGACTATGGTTAAAGTTTTCTGTAAAATAAATGAACCGAAAAAGAAATGAATCAAGTAGAATAGCTGGAAGCAGGATAATAATTCAATTCTACATCTTATCGCATTCAAGAATATGGTACACGGTTTTTAAGCAAAAAACGGTTTATGCTTAAAAACCGTATTCGGTTTAACCGAATAAATAATAAAATGTCAATACAGATAATATTTTTTAGAATTATTAGATAGTAACTTAATAAAATGTCCGCTTAAAAACACTATAGTCCAATGGTGCTTAATTTAAATTTCTATGTAAATAGAATATCGAAAACTCAGAAACAGGGCGAAATCATTCGCATTTCGACACTCGCTAACGAAGCGTTTCTGAACCTATGTTTATTACGATTTTTCTTCTAAATTTTCCCCAGCAGAACATGTCCTGAAAGTCTGTTACATTCTTTGTGATTCATTCTGTATATAACATTAATAATCCCCACCTGCTGAGTTGAAACAGCATATAAATCAGTTAATCTGTTGTTTAGACTATTTGACTTTGTTCTTTTTATCGGTGTGGTTTATGTAGAGCGAAGTATACGCAGCACAAATCAAAGTTGCTTTCTTTAAGACTGATAATGTTCAATATATAATCAATCCCTGTTTTGAACAGAATAAAGCAATATGACTCAATAATACCTGCATTTTGTTGGACTTGGTATTCTGATACGCAACCATTGGCTCAATAAAGAAATAAATCGGAACCCACGCCGTCCTCACTTTTTTTTAGAAGTGACTCGTGATTCTTCTCAGATCACCTAAACTGTTACGGTTATGGCACTTAACAAGCATACGTAATAATATAACAATACTCAAGAAAATTACAGCATTATATATATCGTTTAGATTTACTTTAGTAATAATGTAATTCAGTAATTAATGATAGCTACATCTACGATTAAAAATTGATAAATTTGTATTAATTATTATTAAATCGTGTAAACAGTATTATAGTAAAGGAATAATAATAATTGATCATTATTCATAATAATTTTAAACTTCCTTTGAATATTTACTCCCGAATTTAATACGCAATTTGATTAGAAGACAAAGTTTTACGTGATGAGTTTCTGAGGATGTGTGCATAGGCAATGTTCATTACCGGTCCATCGCTAGAGGTCTTTAGATTTGTCTTTCACTGTAATTATCATGTCGGAGCCTATTGTTATTTTTAAAAAAAACACTATAATAAAAAAACAAATGATCAGTGACGGCTCGTAGATAAAATTAGTGAGGATGCTGCTCCAGAATTTTTTTTTCTGGGCCTTTTCAAGGCCATGGTTAAAGTTTCCTGTAAACTAAACAGTATAACTGTACACGGTATAACCGTAAACCATACGTACGGTACAACCGTATATGGTACTCGGTTTCACCGAATAAATAATAAAATTTCAATACAGATAATATTTTTTAGTATTATTACATAGCCGGCCTCCGTGGCACAAGTGGTAGCATCTCGGCCTTTCATCTAGAAATCCGGGGTCCAAACCCCGTCAGGCATGGCATTTTCACACACGCTATAAATCATTTATCTCATCCTCTGAAGCAATGCCTAACGTTGGTCCCGGAGGTTAAAAAAAAAGTATTACTAGATAATAACTTAATAAAATATCCGCTTAAAAACACTATAGTCCAATGGTGCTTAATTTATATTTCTATGTGCACAGAAACAAATCCATAATCAATTTTTACTAATTACTTTCTATTTCGCCTTTCCAGCGTGTTTTTGGACAGATTTAGCAATCAAAGAGCCCTTGCTGTCCGCCATCTTCTGATCACTACTGAAAAAACAACTAAACCACTTTCATATTCCTTCCACCGACTAAAATATAAAAGGGAACGAACAAGGAACGTTCCGTACACACGAGGAGTAAAAAAAAAACCGGAGGAGTAAATCTTCCACCGGTAAGCCAGGGTAAACACTGCGGGAGTGACAGTTCTCTCTCTCTCTCTCTCCCACGCGGCCTTGCGTGCAGCTTCCTATATGTGCATGCGCACAACAGCCAAACACCACGCCGCTGGAACTGTGAGGCGCACAGTGCCATATAAAGATTTTTGTATCTTTTCCATAAACTGGGGGATGGCTACTAACATTAAGATTAAGGATATATATTGTACAAATATAAAGAAAGAATTAAATAAAAAAAGGTTCATTATATTAAATGTTATCGATAATATTGAGTGAAAATAGGGAGTGCTGCAGTTCCATAGTGACTATACGCGAGACGCCACTGATTCAAAGTGAAAATTACTGCCAGCTACAAATGTGTACAGAAATTTAATACTCGACAAAACTTATTAAAAATGCATATTACAATTTTGAGTACGATCAAAATCGAATTCTTAATTCTTTTTTAAAAATTTGATTTTAAAATTTATAAAGAAATATTATTTTTCCAAAAATTTTCGACAAATTAGTAAAGATTCAGTTAATAAAAATTTTGAATTGATTAAAATTATTTGAACTCTAGAATTAGCAATTAAAATTCCGAAAACGTCAATTTTATTTTTCCGGTTTTGTACCACAAGGAGAACCTTAATGAATTAATTAATTGCAATTTAACAAAGAATAAATTTATTTAATATAAAACTATACGATGACAAATAAAATCAGTTGAAAAATAAAATAATATCATAATCAATACGTGACAATATTTGAATAAACTTATATTTATGGAAAATTTTTATTACACCATATTAATTATTAAAATGTTTAACAAAACATTAGCTTATAACAATATCCACTCCAACGAAATACAACATTTATTTATGTATTATTTATCAATCTTGTTTATGTTTTTCATAAAATACTGCACATTTTTATTTTCTCGAAACATACAACAACCAACAATACATTTTACTAGATTTAATTGTCATACAGATATTCAATTTTCATATTTCAAAAGTCGTTTAAAAAACATTGAATTTTTTTTAGATAAATATTTTCCAAAAATATTGACATTTATTTAACTAATTATAATATCAACACCTAAAAGATGGGAATCTATACTGTATTCATTCAGTTAGTCTGCAAAGTGATAAACAAACGTTGCGTTTGTGTGAGAGATCGTCATGATTCTGCTCGATCACGTCCCGTGTATCAGTGCCGATTCACAACGCGGCCATATCTACGTATAACATTTGTTGCTATATAATTAACCATTTAGTATTGATGTAATCAAACGTTTATGTCTTCTCAGTTCTATTAAAACCCTTGATCTTTTCATACAATCATTATTTTGTTATCGTGTTCAATTTTTGTGTTTCTGTTATTAATTCTAATGTTACTTAAAGTTAATAAAATGCAATCTTTTTAAGTTTATTGGAACGTGAGTGTATAGCATTTCTAGATTTGTGTCCGTACGATTTGAGTTATACCATTATTGACATCGTGTCTGATACCGATTCAGCTGATAAATAGTGTACAATTATTGATATCCCCATCCAAATAAAAGGCCGCGAAAAAGGCCCTTCAGTTGTACTGAAAAATAAATAATTTTAAATGCTTACAAAAGCGAATTACAGAGTAATCCAACGGCGTTGATTTCGGATGTGCTTAATAAAAATGCTAACATAAGTGGAAGTTGTGCTGCTTCATTGTACAAAGTGATTCGCGAGTATTAATCTAATGAATTGTGATTTCCCTTATCATTCAAGTAAAAAGAAAAAAATTTCAGCCTTGTCTTGCAAAAAGAAAATGATATCAAAATGTGGCTTAGTTCAAAAGAAGTGATTTTTGAAGAGGATGAACTTAAGGCACAATCATTGCAAAGGATTTCGCGTATTAAAAGTAATTTTAATCTGCGTAAAATTGATGAGCTTTGATTACCTCCCTGTGAACTCAATTCAGTTGAGTTAATTTGGGGAAAATAAAAATTTACGTAGAGTTAGAAAATACTACTTTTAAAATATCTGATGTTAAAAATTTATGCCTAAAAGCCATTAATAAAACGGGCCAACAGTAAAATAAAACATATAACGGATATTGTTGAACCAAATTATTGAGATTTGGATAACATAATAGAAAACAAAATTGAGCCTGTTATTGTATTCCTTAATACGACAGCAATACGGATTTGTCGCAAACAGATGACGATAACTGAAGTGAATTTATTATTTATTATCAAAGAAATTTTATCTAAAATATTAGCTATTAAAATATTATTATAACTCTTAAAAAACTCAAGGAAACTATGTAACAAAGAATTTTAATGAATAAAATACTCATGAGTTATCAAATTTGCCGAACAAGGTAAGAAAGACTTTACCGATCATTTAACATGTCTTAATTTATTTAAATTTAAAATGTATGTATAATTTTTATAAAATATAAAAGCGCGTGGTTACTGAATATTAACGTCGCGTAGTTTCTTTCACATGAATTTACACCAGATGTGTGTGAATCGGCCGCTTGAACACTCGTACACGCAGTTTGTTTACTTCAACTCTATAACGTAACTCAGTGGTTTCCAAACTTTTCCGAGTCGCGGGGCCCTTTTTTCAATTAAAATTGTTCTATGGCTCCCTAAACAAATAAAAGTATGACTACTCGTAAGTAACAGATAAAAAGTAAAATTCGTACAATTTCATTATTTTTTTACTTTATTAACATTAAACTAATAATTATAAATGTCTTGGTTCAATTAATTATAAGCTTTTACAATATTTCGCGGTGCCCCTGTGAAGAGGCTGTGGCTCCCGGGGGCGCCGCAGCGCACAGTTTGGGAATCACTGAGCTAACTGAATTAGGTATAGGAAAAGTGTCCCTTATTAGTAAGTGATTTTCTTACTGAAAATCGGTGAAACATTTCTTGAAGTTTATACATTATAATAAAAAAAATCTAAGAAAATAAAATTTGAAATAAATATTTTTGGTAACAACTACTGGAATTCTGATCGCAGTTCTCATGCCGATTTCTTTTTTGATCATAGTTTATATGACTAGTTTAAAGCATGTATTTATGCGATTCTATTTTCTACTAATAAATAAATAAAACATTTATTTTAAGGGATTATAAAAACACATTATAAAGATATCAGGAATGGATAGATACGTTTCACCGCAGATAAAAAAAGAAATTATCTCAGCATTTGCCCGGAAAAATCAAGGAAAACCATTGTAAAAAACCTTGATCAAATCAGCGTCACAAAATATTCAATTAATTATAAAATAAAAAAATTATGTGTTTAACTACAAAATAAATTAGAATTCAAAAGACGTGATGCAAATTATTTGAGTATATACTTATCTAAACTTTGAACTGGATGCCAGAAAATTCAGGAAAAATTGATTTTTAAAAAAAGTTTAATTAGTATTATTTAAAATTCATAACAGAATAATTATGTTTCTTTTACAAGAAGATATTTTAAGTGCATTTTAAAAACAAATTAGTGGAAAGATTTACCTTAAATTTTACTACCGAATTAACTAATGTTGGATTCGATAATATGTGATCCAGAAAACTTCTTTTTATAAGATTTTTCCTCAAAACATCTTGTACTATAATTCGTCTTCAGATTTTTTTTATCAATCCGCCTAATTTTCAATACTATTCTCCTGTAATATTATAATTTTAAACCCTGCTTTCTCTTTTGTTTTCTTATTATTTATTTTCACTGCCATAAAGCACAGTAATACATAAAAAGATAGAAAGGGATAATATATTAAAGATAGAAAGGGATTACAGAATTAAAGATACAGATTAAAAAGAAAGGGATATTATATTTTGTAACACAAATAATTTAATTGATTATAATAAAAATAGAATGAAGAAAAACGTTTCAAGTTATTAACTATGTGAAAAAAATCTGCCGTTTTCCGTAGCACAGTGGTAACGTATCGGCCATTCATCTAGATATTCCCGGGTTCGATATCCCGGTCAAACAAGACATTTTTTAAACGCTTCAAAATTTCCATTTTCATATTCCCACGTACAAGCTTCATTTTATAAAAGTTAGATGAAACCATAATTCATGATTACATCAAAACAAGACAAGCAAAAATGTCTTAGCTTATAAATGTGGCTGTAAATGTTAACGAACGCCAGTAACCTACATCAAGTTGCCAACGCCATCTATTAAATTATTTACTGAAATCAGCATTACGAGTACAAGTTAGCTCATATTAACACATATCAGCTTTTTTTTGCATTCTCAGATGTTTTGGAACTATTAGACTATAATTAAATATTTTACAATCTAACCCAGAATCAAAATGTTTTTAAAATTAAGAAAATAAAAATTAAACAGAAAATAACTGATTTAAAAAAACTAATACGAATTGCCATTGATTTTACTAAACATTTTTCAATCTAAAATATAATAATTATTTTGCTGAATAATAAAAAACAAATATTATATATTAATTATAATTATATAATAAAATTTCTATATATATATAAATGGTAAGTTCGTTTGTGTACGGCTTCAAAAACTCAAAATGTTCTGCACCGATTGAGTTCAAATTTTAGCACGATATATAACCCGCATCAAAGATTTCATCTATTTTTAATTTGGAAATTAAAAATTAATCCAAGTTTAGGAAAACCAATCAGATCAATGCAAGATGGCCGCTATCAAACACAACGACCAAATTTCTTTGAATTATATTTAACAGCTAAAACATCTGTATTTTATTAAAAAAAATAAAACACCAAAACAAAAAGAAAAGCCACCAAGAAGGATGACTTACAGTAAATAAATTAAAACACCCAACTTTCTTATAGCCCAGATAGACTTAAGACTATGCAAACAAAAAAAGTCGAAATAACCAAATACACAGAAAATAATATCCCTACATAATGACCAAAAAATCCCTTATTTTTTACGTATATATGACCAAACAATCGTTTTTTGGTCATTTAGCGTTCTTTGCTATGTAAAAGCAAAGAAAAAAATTCACAAATAGTAACACTGAAACCACACAACTAAGTATTCGTTTTTTTTTTGTTTTTTCTAACCTCCGAAACCACCGTTATGCATTGCTTCAGATGATGATATGAATGATTTATAGCGTATGAAAATGCCATGCCTGACCGGGATTCCAACTCGGAACCACCGGATTAAAGTCCGAGACGTTACCACTCGCGCCACGGAGGCCGGCAAACATATTCGTTAGGAGCCGAATAAAAACACGACTTACCAATATGGCGTTGTGTGTCAAACCAATTTTATACGGACTATAATTACTTTTAATACGCGAAACCCTTTGCAATGATTGAACATTAACTTAAACCTCTTCAAAAATTATTCCTTTTGAACTAAAATACATTTTGATATCATTGTTTTTCTATAACACGGCTGGAATTCTTTTCGTTTAATGATAAGAAGCGTTGTCGAAGACAATAACCGAATTCTCTTCCAAAGGACATAATACACCGCTTAACTATTTCTAAAGAATTCAAATTCGTGTAATTTTTTTACGAATCGTGTTTTTATCAAAATCTCACCTTTTTCTCAATTGACCTGCGGGGTTTTGTTTTCTTTGGAGACCGTAATTCATTAGTAGATTCATACTCGAGAATCACGTTGTACACTGAAGCAGCACAACTTCTACTTACGTTAGCAGTTTATTAACATCTGAAATCAACGCCGTTTGATTATTCTGTAATTTGTAAGCATTACTCTCCTTTTGTAAGCATTTAGAATGATGTGTTTTTTCGCAGCACACAAATCTTTATATATAAAAATGTTAAGTTCGTTTGTGTACGCTTCAAAAACCCAAAATTTTCTGCTCCGATTCTTTATATATAAAAATGTTAAGTTCGTTTGTGTACGCTTCAAAAACTCAAAATGTTTTGCACCGATTGAGCTCAAATTTTAGCACGTTATATAAACCGCATCAAAGATTGTTTTCATCTATTTTTCGCATCAGTCACATACCTGCGACCGCGAGAAAACAGTTTTTTTAACGGTCAGCTGTGTACCAGTGACCGCGCTATCTACCGGAAGCGAGGGGAACACTCGCCGATAAAACGCCCGCTTGCAGAACATGTCCGGAGATATAATGCTCCAACTATAGACGAAGTAGCAATTGTCATAGTCGGAGATCAGTTCCAACCTAGAGATATTGTTCTCCATCGAAGAAACGATCAATTGATAAACGTCGCAGAAACTTCGCTGTGCCACAGCGAAGCGTGGCAGGGCAGTTAGTATATATATACTAACTAGTATATTTATATAAAATTCATATTTTTATTTTGTAACATACTGAGTACACAAATAATTTTTGTTTTAAAAGAATAAATAAAATTTTGATAAAGAGAGAAACATTATAAAATATCTTAAAAACTAATTAGTTAGTACTTTTGATTTTAAAAAATCATCAGTAGATAGATATAAAATATATAGATATAGATATATTACAAAATAACAGAAAAAAGGTGATTTTTTTTTTTTTTTTAATTGGAAATTGAAAAGTATAAACCAGTCCACATATGAACAATTCCGGGTTTAAACTTAATTTTATAAATTCAAGTAGATATTGTTTTCTAGTATCCTGTAAGTGTGTTGTTTAATTTATTTATGACCTGTTTTTTTATTTATTTATCTGTATTAATTATTACGCCACATAATCGTAGAAAAGTGGTAGCATCTCAGTTCATCATCCGGTTTCGGGTTCGTGTCTCGGTCAAGCATGGAGAATTTCACACATTGCAAAATTCGCTAACATCCTTCATAATAACTATTATTTGGCATCAGATTGTTGTGTTTTTATAAAAAACTATCTAGCTATTAAACAAAATATCATTTTTTTACAAGATCCTTGAGTTTTTTCTTTGCCAATTATTTCAATAATTGTTTAGTATTCCTTATCCTTTTTATGTGTGAAAGAATAAAACCATATGATTACTGACGTTAATATGTGAACAGGAAAAACTTAAGAAGTACTAAATAACGTTTTAATTGGTTTTTTTAAATTTATACAATAAAATACGTAACTATAATCTGTTCCCTCGAAACAATGAATAGATGGGTTGAATGTTTATAATTGAACTGAAATGAAGAACGCCCAACAGCAATTAAGTTCTGTATGTTCTGTTTTATTCTGGTTCTAACCTTAACGCTATCAATGTTGATAGTGAAATTAATTTTTATGTAGCGTGTAAAAGAATGCAATGCCTGATCGGAACTTGAACTCAGAACCTTCAGATGATAGGCAGAGACGCTACCATTCTACCACAGAGATCGGCAATTTTAAAAGTCATTTTGTTTTGATTTTTTTCACTTATATTAATTTAAATAACTTATTAGGATATAATTAAATAAAAAAGCAACTTTCAATAATTTTTTTTTTTTATAAAAATAAGGATAATTCTTAGCTAATTGTAAAATATTACATAGTAAAAAAAAAAAATGATATATTCTATGGAATGAAATTTTATTTGATAAAGAACAATACTTTTTTATTATACATCAGCGATTTAGCAGTAGATGTAATAACGATAGCAAATCCCGATAAAAATAAATTTTTTTTTTTAATCGGTTGAAAAATAAACATTTCTTTAAGACTTTTAAGAATCATTTACGAATAAATATAGCTACTATTTTCCTTTCTTCTCTACTACTGGACAAATCTTCACAAGCTTTATTACTGGATCCTCTAAATACTGTAACCGAATAGAGAACCGGCGTCTGCAGCATTAGGATCGGAGACAGCTCCAGCAACAAAACTTCCATCAACAATGCCGCCACGTTTGATTAGCACACATAAAAATAAGATAAAGTCAAAAAAAAAAAATAATTGAAACTATATTAATTACATAAAATAATTAGGCAATAAATTTTTTTATGTGTCCCTGAGCAAAATATTTTTTCTCTTTTAATCCTTCGGTGTATTTTAAAGTATAAAAGTTTCTAGAAAAAATATATGTACGCATAATTGGTTACATTAAAGCAAGAATGCAAAGATTAAAAATAACGTAAATTAAACGAACATATTTATTGAAGAATGGTTATGAGTCCATTGAAATAAGTTTTTTTTGGGAGGGGGAGGGTCATAAGTTACTATTTGAGTGGATTGATGCAATTCTCTGTCCTGTTTTTATCTTTTAATTTCAGCATATTTTCATATTATTTTCTATTATTACGTGGATTAGCCCTATGTATTTCATTTTTTGTCTTCCAGTAATCTACAATTTTTAATCATCTACACACTCCTCAATTATCAAAATAAATAAGTTTGGGGGTCTTAATAAACGGCTAATTAACACAGTTCATCGCTATAAAATTCTGCCACTAATTTCTACACTTTCCCATTTGTCTTCTTTGTTACCACTTAATCAATCCATCTAATTTTCAACATTGTCCTGTTACATCTCATTTAAAGAGATTAATCTTTTTATTTTTGCTTTTCTTACTGTTTATTATTCGTTAGTATTTAGGACTATATTTCACATAAATATTTTCAAGAATTTCTTGAAATTTCCCTTGTTTGTTCCAATCTGCTTTTGAAGTTTTCCTTGCTTCCGCCCGAATAAAATAAATCTATAACTTCTGCTATGTTAAAAAAATCTGTTAGATAAAATAGACCAAACCTCATAAGTATCTCGTTTTATCTATTGCGCTGAGGAAAAGTTTTATTGATAGTTATGAGTGACCTTTTTCTTTTCGTTCATTTATTTTTGCTATGACAACTGTAATAGCTTTTATTTAGTTATCCTAAAAGTATAATAATTTATTCTTTTCGTTGTTATTCAAGTATAAAACAAAGGAAAAACGATATCTCCGGATAGCTTCATTGATCAGATCAATGAAAATGAAAATTTACAATCACGTGCGTGTGTACCTCTTAAGTTTCAAATTTCCATATCCATATCCAGTAAGCGTTTAATCAAAATCCTAATTTATCTCCGGGAAGGAAGCGCTCAAAGTAAAAGAAATGAATAAGAAAGGGACAATTAGCTGCAAAAAGGCCGTGGTCGAGATACGTCTAAGAAATGTTTTGAGGCACTGTTCATGCAGTGACATTCATTCAACATACATAATCCATTATTAACCGATTAATGCTGGATGTTACCTTTACATACTAATACGGTAGTTTGCATATAACTTATAACAGTTCAAATATACGCCGAAAAAAACTACTTTTTCTCTAGATATATAAAGAGCCAGGTGAAAACAGGTTCAGGTTTCCTTAATGAAAGTCTTGTCCATCTTCACAATTATGGTACCAATGTTAATCTAGTTGATCAACAAATCGTTAATCATAGGATCCTATACCTGAAGAATTTGAGCAATAATAAAATAAGTCGCTTTGCAAACCTGGTGAAATTGGAAGATTAAATTTAAGAAATCTTTTTATCTTTCAGAATATCTCAAAATCAAAATTGTATGGTAATCCAAGACTTAAAAGAATGAACTTAAATGGAGATAAAAATAAAAACGACGCTAAGTTGAAGAATGCAACAAAGCATTTTCTCTGTTACGGATTACCAATTCCGTCTTTACAAAGTGTTCCCTTTTATTTTAATATGAATCAAGGCAATTAATATTAAAATTGAATCGGTGACTACAAATTGAAAAGAAAGGATGCAATAAATATTAAAAATTTATCTTTAAATGGTTTTTTCTCAATATTTCAGTAAATAAATGAATTTTAAACATTGTTATTTTTATTCACATCGATTTGCACAAGGATGAATTGCAATTTTTTTCCCATTTGTTATGGTTGTAAATTAAAGAAAATTACGTATAAGCTTCTCATGATCAAAAAACTTACCTTATTAACGCATGTAAGAAATACATATTACAGGGTTACGTAACAATATTATCAATGAAAAACGTTGTAAAACCTAGTTATTAACAAAAATAATTAAAATAAATTAAAAAATCGTTAAAAATAAAGTTAAATATAGCCAAAATCATTTAAAAATAACAGAAGGCAAAAGAACGGAAGACTTCAGTAATAATTTGGATAAAGTAACTATTTTTCGTTTATTTTTCTCAACATTTAAATTCGTTATAATCGAACAAACAATCAAACTAATTTAATAATTTGTTACTATTTTGTGGTAACTATGCTGAGAGCATAATTCCAGTATAATATATCTAACACCGTTACACAACGGTTAATATACATGCCTAAGAATTAAAAAAAAAGAAAATTTTCCGATACATGAATATTGATTAATTTAGCACAAAGCTATTTTGATAGGCTTTTTCATGGACTTCTTTTAATTTTCAATGTTTTCGTATCAAAACATTTATATATTCAGGGTGATCAACTCAAGATGGCACGACATCTCAGGAACTAAAAGTATTATGAGATTTAAATAGGGAACGTTCCCTAGATTTTCCCTACATTAAAAATACAGCATTACCATTCTTGAAATCTTCCTTTTTCCAATAAGACAGCTTTATTATATCAGATGGGATCTTCATTTTTGGCTAGAAAATAATATTTTAACACATTTTTATTACTGGATATTTTTCTCTAAACTCAGCCGTTACAGACCTCTAGTTTTATTTATTTGGAAGGGAAAATTACTACAGAATTCCAGTGTCAATTATAACAAATTTTCAAAACGGCCAACATAATTTAAAATGCAGGAAGTTGCTCTCCTGCAAAAAAAACAATAACAGCTTTTGGCAATGTGTTGTGGTGATTTTTGTACAAACTTTTGACTACCTCAACTGTTATTTCTTCCACAGAAGCACACCGAAATGTGTACAACCGGTTTTTCACGTATCCCCACATCCCAACCCCGTAGGGGGAAGACACCCACCTTGTGACGTTACCGGTCGCCACATTACCCCCTCCGTTACAAGCTCTGAGGAGCTTTACCGGAGGTCGTCTTTAGATCCTCTAACTTATTACATCTCACAGTCATCAGCCAGGCCTCGGTCAGGATGCCATCGATATAAATGCCTCGGCAGACATTTGATCAGTAAAATACACATCAAATTTCGCCATCACGTAGGTCTCAAACGGACATCTTCACATCTAACCTAACATGACGTATCCCTACAAAAAGTAATCTTAGGGGCAAAGGTCTGGGATTTCTCGCTACTCTATTAATAATTCTTTAGTTAGCAATCCATCTGCTTTGGAAATGAGTATTTAAAAATTCTTTTATCTCGCCATAGTTGCGTGCTGGAGCACCGTCTTAGGGAAATACATTTGCATTTGCAAATATAAAGGTAAGTTATCAATAGATGGCAGTAAAACATCTACCAGCAATTGACGGTATCGAACTCCCATGAGTAGATTTCCCTCGTAGAAATGTACAGCCAAAATTTGATTTCTGATGAAGGCGCACCAGAAATTTATGGAAAATCTAACTTGATTATGCTTTCTTTGACGATGAATGAATTTTCTTTTGACCAGTATGGTATTTTTTTGATTGTGCACTCCCATTATTAGAGAAATTCAACATACCAAATAATATTAGACAAAAAAAATTAGGACAATTTACAACCTGTTCTGCAATCTAGCTCCTGAATTCAAGCCTTCCTCTTTCATCTCCACGCATTATAGTGTGAAGAACCATACATCTATATGCATATTCGGAAGCAACTATGCTTCCGAAACACACTTTTTATTAAGCCATAAGATACAGATAATAATTGCCCTACTTCCCTTATAGAAGATATATAATATGCTTCAAAGAAGGCAAGAATATCGGTCTCAAGATTTTCAGTAACAACTTTGACAATGTTGTTTTTATTTTTTTTTAAATGTCCGATTACTTCGTAGATTTCCAACTAAACTTTCAAATATTTTACAGGTGGATGTCTTATCATGATATTCTGTACGTATGTTTTTTTCGCTAATGTTGAATTCCTGTTGATTAAAAAATAAATTTCCAGCATGTCAACTTTTTCGTTTATATTAAAATATAACTGCATTATTAAAATAAAAATTATACCGAGAACTGATAAATAAACATTTGAAAGAAATAACTAACTCAAAGAGTATTAGTAACTATTTAAATATTAACAAGTATTAAAAACTAAGAGTACTTTGTTAAAAACTTTGCTATCACAAAATAAAGAGTATTGAACTTGAGAATTCAAACAACTAATAAAGACAACACTTTAACCATCAATGAGTGTACTGTTAAATTTGAAAAATGTTTCAACAATGTAAAAAAATCTGATGTGGACACCACATGATTTCCTTGTATGTCTATTAAATTACATATATTTTTTATGTTATTACTGAAATATTATCCATCGTAAATTTTTTTAACAATGAGAGGTTAATAATTATTAAAAAATCAATATATTTAAATAAAAAAAAGTTAAAAAAAAAAAGAGATGAAGTCTGATTTGGAGCCGATGTGCCTTCCCTTAAGATCCAAATATTTCATTAATTAAAATTTTATTTGGCTATAACTTTGGAACCAATTAAAATAAGTACCTATTATGAGATATATCGTTGAAAAGCTGTCAATGAAGGCTTATTACTGCAGTGTCCTAAATCCAACATTTTTGGATTTGGGTTTTTTTTGGATACATTTGGTTCAGTCGATTGCAATCAAAAGGGAAGGTGCACAACTAGATGTTACAACAGTTCTAAATCAAAAATTTCAACATTCTACGGCAAATCGTTTTTGAGTTGTGCGAGATACATACGTACGTACAGACGTCACGCTGAAACTAGTCAAAATGGATTTAAGGATGGTCAAAATGGATATTTCCGTTGAAATCTAAAAATCGAAACTTTTCGCGATAACAATATTTCCTTGTATTTAAAAACAACTCATAATTATTTACTACTAAAATTATATTATTTTTGCTAGTTTACAATAGTCATCGCCAGCATCTCCGTAACGGTTGCATTTAGAGAAAAATACCCAAGAATAAAAACGTATTAAAATACTATTTTCTAGCCAAAAATGAAATAAAGCCATGAAGTTTTTACATTTGAAATAATGAAGCTACCATGCTGAAAAAAAGGCGAAGATTTCATAAATGGTAATACTGTATTTTTAATGTAGGGAGAAATCTGGGAAAGCTTCGCATTCAAAGTTTCTCATAAAAGTGAAATGTTGTTTCTAAGATACCAATGGTGGCCATCTTGAGTTGATCACCACACTGTATATAATATAGTAAAATAAATGTATTAATATTTTGACAGCAGTTACAAGATGATAACCTATAAAAATAATTCAAAATCACAGAAAAAAAAAACAAAAAAATCAATCACTAGAAGAAAAAAAAAAAAAACAAATTCAAAATCAAGCACTGGTTTTATTTATTAACGAGATCGTTTGATTGAATTCTGTATATTTGACTAACCATCAAACAACAACGTAAACTCATTGTGTATGTTTGCATTGTATAATTAATCAAATGTGCCTTCAATTACTTTAAAGATAAATTGTAACATAATTCTATTACAAGAAAGACTTACTAAATCGATAAAATATTCCAATACATTGTAAGTTTATTATAGAAGTACAAGTAAATAGCTATTGCATTGTTTCATTCATTTACAGCGCAAGATTTTGACACCGCTACTGAATAATTCACATCTTACATAATGCGACTACCTTCGCATATAAAATGATATATTTTAATAACAGGATAGTTAAATCACACGTAGTCCATTTTAGTATATATATATATACACTCATACGAATCCTGGAGAGTGCGATTATCGATATCTATTAACTAATTTGTAAACTGTTTATAAGACTAATTTTATTTGAAAAACCATTATTTTGTGTAATTTTAGTCAATAAAAAATTTAAAAAAATAATAATACAAAAAATAAAACGTTTTACTAAATAATTAAATAAAAACAAGTCAGAGATCAACTAATTCCGCTGAAAAAAACCTTTCAAAAGTAAACGGAATGTTTCTTGGGGAGGTAGGAACCCTCCCCAAAATAAATTCCTGGGGGATTATTGGTTATACGGTTATTATTTTTAAATACTGATAATTTTTTTTTAAATTTAAGTTAAGAATTTTTCTTATTTTATTATCAACAAAGTGTAAAAAGTTGTATAAATTTTCACAACTCTAGTAAAAAAATATATTTTATATATTACAATCGTGAAACACAATTGACCCCTTTACTAAATTAAGTAAAGATTGGAAGATAGAGTTTCAGTATTTTGAAAGTGAATCGGGAAAAGTTTATTTTTATGTTTTTAATACGAAAGAGGAATACTAAGAAAAATCATTTAATTCCTCATGATCGTAAATCTAGGCAAAGGATTTCACAAATGCTGAATAAACTTAAAATCAATAATTATTTTATAATTTATTAGTTCCAAATGTATTTGGAAGCTAAGTGACAAATAAATTTGACAAGAAAAGAAACCGGGATTCAAAGTATTCCATCATATAATAATATGAATTAAATTATGAATATGAATTATTAATAATTGTTGAATTCTCTCCAAGTTTTATACGAGATTACGATGACTTTTACTGTTTATTACCTCAAAAGATATCTAGTCTATCTTTTCATAATTTTCATTACAGGAAAGTATGTTAGGATGTTTAATGAATGTAAAAGTCTAACGAAACAGTTTCTATGACGTCCTGTTTGCAGTGAAATCGTTTGTAATAACATTTGATTATGTTGATTACGTGCGGTATTTGTAAGGCGTGTGCAGTATATCGTTGCGTATTCACTACCGTAAACTAGTAAGGCAATACTAACAATCTTAGAATGACTCGCCTGCGATGAGCTACGTTACAAAGTTTTTGCCGAATCATATTAAAAATTATAATAGCTAGTTTGAGCATTTAAGTCTTTTACGAAAAATAAATATAGAAATTTACAACCTCATAAAAACTGTTTAAATTAAACAATTTTTAAATTTAATTTCGGAATAAAATTATAATTATTAATTTTCAATTAATGATCTTTTCAATACTTTCAACACAGATTTAATTTTTCATATGAATTTCCAATTAGATTTACATAGAAAATTCAAATTAAATTTAAATTATCAGTTCACATTTAATAGTTTATTATTATGTAATTTTTTCTCTCTATCAAACATGATTATTTCTGATAAATTATGGATGTATGTTAAGTGGAATATGCAAATATTTGTAAGCAATGGTACACCTGAAATCGATGTTACGTTTGTAGAAATAAAAAACATTTTTTAAAATGTCAGGGAAAGTGAGGTGTGAAATGGTTTTTCATTATCTTCTATAATCAGCCGAATATACTGTTGCATAGTAACATGGAAAGCCTACTGAAATGTAGCTGTTAACAAGTAATTCAGCTCTAAATATAACGGACCGGAATAAAAGGATAACGGATCTCTAATCATTGCAGAACCTGGACTACAATTCCTTGCTGTTGGATCTTTGTTACTACTGGGCGAGCGGTTATTTGATTATTTAGTGTCGGTTATAAATCTATTTTCTTTATATAAGGAATTGTGGTTTGCATTCCGATCCTTGCAAATCATTTTGAGATATTATTACTTGGGCTATCCTTGGGAGCAATGTAATTGCGTCTATCTCCCAGCGCAGTTTCTTTTCAGCCCGTCCACTTAAGACCTGTCGGTGCGAGTTCCTTTCGTTCTAGCAGGAATGCACCTAATGGGGCCCTAGTTATTGGAGGATGTAATGCATTTTCTTTGCTGGAGAGAGTCGCATGTGCTAACGAAAGACCAAAGTTATAACTTGGAGGAAAGAAGTATGGTTGGTGAATTTAGGTTTTGTAGATGCGTCTTCGTTTTCGCCGTCTTCTTTAACTTGTATCGGTCGAATCAGGGCTGGGTCGGGTTCGATATCGCGGTGTGCAGTTCCTTCTTCTTTAGTTTGCCGTATCTTCGGTTGTATATTATTATAGACAGTAACCTTAGAAAGATCTCTGACACCTGAAAAGGCCAACACTGGAGAAAATGTAGGATTCTTCGCTCTTCCGTCGGGCGACTGATTGGCTACTTCTTCCATCGTCTTCTCCATCTTCTAACGGTTCTTCATCATCTTTACTAAATACGATAAAGAATTTTTTAGTGACTTACAATTCATAAAGCAGGACATTCGTGAAAGTGAGGGTGGATCGATCACCTTGCGTGCGGTATATATAACGAGAAGCAAGAAACAACAATCACTCATTTTCTTCTAGACACACCTAGGTTAAATATGATACGTTAATTCTAAAATCGTAGGAATTGACTCTATAAATAAATAAAATTAGTCTCACGAAAAGAAAAGTACTACTTGAATCTCATTTTATATGAGTAACAGTCATTAAATGGCTGTTTTTGTCCGAGACAAATAGTTTGAAGTTACAAATTATCGCCTTTCTAAGAAAGGGAGGCAATTTATACTTCCTTATCAACACTACAATATGTATAACTTCTTTCAAATTCACTTATTATTTACACTTTTATTAATGTTGTCATATAATAAATCATCACAAAGTGAGAAAAATTGTTTTATAAAAATCACTGGGCCAAAATTAGTTTAAAAAAAACTGATTTAACTGGTTAAAAAAAATTATGGATTAAAATACTATTTAGGAAATAATATTGATTTGCTTTAAGATATATGTTTTAAATTTTGAATTATTTTACTTAGAATTGTTAATTAATTAAAAAACTAAAGAAAATTAAAATTAGGACACTCATAATTAAGTAATAAAGATTGATTTTTTTTTAAACCGATAATATTATAACAGTTAACAGTGTTATTACAAATATTAAACTGGCAAATAGATTAATCTATAACTGTATTCTTTTAATGAATAGGATGAATAATTCAATTGATGATTGATAACATTGTTATAACTATACTGAGAAACAAAAATTAAATAGTGAAGCATCAAAACACTTGTAAGTAAGTGAGCATGATAAACTACAAACTTAATATTTTGCAATTGTACAAATCCCAATCTATCTTTTCACTTTCCAAATGTTTAATAAAGAACTGAAAATTTGAATAGTTTTGTACAAAAATTTTACATTTATAATTTATTTGCTTAAATTACTTTATGATATAGATTAAAATTAATTTCTCTTACTGGGTAACAAAAGTACTGAATTATCAAAATACACTATTTTTATACTTGCTAAAATTTATTTTGTATTCAAGATCCCTTTAAAATCCTTTTTGTATAATTTTTGACAACAATTATAATTTTTATGTTAAAAACTTTTAAACAAGAAAATCTTTGTGATCTTTATTGATCCTGGGCATAATTTGTCAAGAAATCTAAATTGAACCAAAAGAGAAATGTAGAAATTTTTTTATATACAAGATCATTACAATGTCTGCACAACAGTATTATTACCAAACAAACTGCACAATAGTAGTACCAAACAAACATGCACTGATACACCTGTATGATGTGTTAACCTACAGTAGATTAATAATTATTTCCGTTAACCTTCTTTTTATTCTACTTAAACATTTTAAAAATCTTTTCTTTTACTGTTCATATTTCCTAAGGAATTTGTAAAAAATGTCATAATTAAGTGAACATAAATAAATTTTATTGAAATTTTTAACTATCAGATCTGGAGTTCCATAAACTAAGCAAGCAATAAATTATTGTAGAAAAGATGTATAATCTATTATTATTTTAAACTGTTTACATGTCGTATTTTATTTACAGTAATAATAGGTCTACTTTTATAATCAGATATTTACCTTAATCTTTTCCTCAAAAGACAGATTGATAACAGTCTTCACTTCATAAATGTTCAAACAAGTCTTATCTCTCTACTTTTCTGAACACACTCGCAAAACACATTTCATAATCCAAAATACTTCTTCAAAAGTTTGGTGAATCAGTCAACTATTGAAATCAAAATCTCTAGTGACATATCTTTTTGAGTTTGGACATGCCTACACCATTTCAATTGAGTTGAATACAAAATAATTTGGTAAAAACATAAAACAGAATGATTGCTTTCAATACAGAGTCTACTTTTTAATGGGAAAGTAGATTGGTGTTGTAATTTTATGAGTGGATCAGCCTTCTTTGGAACATAGGGTGAGGAAGTAATAATGCAATATTATTTTCTTACATCATTTTTCATTAACTACTGTAGCTGAAGGTGCAAGTGATAAAATTTGATGTCAAGTAAAACAACATGCTTAACCTACTGAATTTCTTGCTAATATTTAAGAGACGCCAATATTTAAATAGCCACTTGTCAAAAAGATCAATGTTCGTGCCATGATAAGTGGCCAAAGAATTTTGATGACCTTCGCAAAAATAAAAAGTCAATCAGTCAGTCAGTTTTAGCTGGAAGTTGATTATGAATCACTCACGATATATTGTCTTCAGCAGTCTTCTCAACCATAGAACATTATAATTTGTATTTTGTGAGCAACAGGTGAAATTTAAGCAGGTCCTTCTCCATGATCACGATTATTAATGTCATGCTTTGTTAAGATAACAACTTAGATATTAAGCCTACACTTACGAATTGCTCATTTATGTAGATACAGTATTGTTGGTGGATTCGTGATATTTCACTGACCCTACAAAAGCATAATACAGCAATTTCAGAACTCTAACAGGGCAATATTTTTTAAATAATAGAATTTATTTATACAAACACGTAATTGCTTTTTGAAATGGTAATATGGACATTCCAGGACAGTCTACTGTCCAAAGTAATGCCAGGTATATCACAGATATAGCATGTGAAATGTTCTCACATGATCAACCAGAATTCACATTACATCCCCACAAGTGATATTTAATACTTCCAACATTTTCTGTCATACTTTGCAAACTGATGTTCAAGTAATTTGTCTTATTTACATTTATTCAAAGAAATTAAATTACATTCATCACAAGCCAACATCTTATGACCCTTAGGTCAGCCTCCATGTCATTTTTAATTCCAGACTGAGAGGATGACACATAACAAAGTGCTGTACCATCTGCAAAGGTGGTCATGTGTCCTTGAAAGAAGCCTCAACATAAATCTTTAATATATACAAGAAACAGCACCGGCCCAAGTACAGAACCTTGGAGAACCCCATAAATTGCCTCGCCCACTTCACTAAGTACATTATTGATTCTAATTTTCTGGTATCGACCAACAAAAATAGGAAAGAAAATAAGAATTTACAAAATGAAAAATTTTAAAACCAACAAAAAAGGCTTAATAGTTTGAAAAATAACTTATGTCCCAAGCAGTTCAAATGGACTACTTTTAGTTTCTATACAAATTATAAATAATATCTTCAAACATATAAGATATAAGTGAATGAGGAGGAAGTACAAACAAAAACCATTTTTATTAAATCAGGTGTGTTGTATACAATTCAAATATTAAACACTGTTACATAAATTTAATATTACAACTGTAACAATTGTAAGCAACCTGAAATGAATCATTAGTTACTAACAGAAAATTATGATTACTTTTAAGAACAAAAAAAGAACATGATTACTAGGAGTAAAATGGTTTGCCTTCTTCTGCTGTGGTATTATTATAACGTCATATATCAGCAAGCCAAGCCCATACAAACATGTGATATTCGGGTCTACAGTTAAGTAGCTGCTTTATTCTATCCATCAGAACATGGATATATTTTTACTGTTGAAATTAAGGAATTATAACAGAAAAAAAGTAAAAACTTGAAAAATGAAGAAGAAATTACGAAATCATTATACTTGAATTTTCATTAAAAAAAAAAAACTAAATAATATTAAACAAAAGCTGTTTTTAGTCTCCATATACTTTAAATAATTTTAGAAAAAATAAAATATTTATATATTCTTTTATATACATTTACAGAATTAAATAAGTAAAGACAACTGATCACAGTTTTTGAGGAAGTATTATGTAAAATATTATAACAGTAAAAAAAGGTGAATTTCAAGTTTTGTTTTTTGGTTGAATAATACTAAATAATTAAAAGCAGATATGTAATCAGGCGAAAGTTGTAGTTTAAAATGTTTTCAATTTAGTTTTTTTAATTTTAAAATTTTAGTTGTTGATTTGTTTTAATAGAATTACAATATAATGAATTACATTTTAAATTTAATTATGTAATTATTTTTTAATCTTATTTTAAATGTAAGTTTTTTTATCTAGTCAGATTTATCATATAATACAATCATTACTTACATAACTTTTATTGGTGTTACAGTATACAATTACATCAGGTTAAATGAGATTAAGTGTCTTCGTTATTATAAACTAGTAAGATCAGTATATTAGGCAATATTCTATTCTGTAATAATTAGGTAAAAGGAAGGATTTTCAAGAAACAACTTGTACTTGAGAAAATAAAACTAACCTTTATGTTGTAGTCCTAATTACATTACTTAGATGGAAATTACCTCACTTGTATAATAATTTACCCACTCTGAAGAAAAAAAAGAGTAAAGCAATAGACAACTGCTAATCCAGAACTCCTTTTGGAGGTAATTCATCAAAGATTTCAGGGAAAGGGGTTCTGTAGTGCCATCTTTTTACAGAAATGATTTTATCATTTGCTTGCCTAATTGTAACAGACATCAGCCACCATCTTTATAAATCTATTTTTTTGAGATTTTCAAATTTTGGCAAGGACTTTGACAAAAGCATTCAAAAGTCAAAAGATAATTTTCGGTTAAAAATATAATATTCTTGGTTTTATTTTTATATCAACAAAATATTTCACAAAAACTCAGTATTTAACTGATCTTTATTGAATTACACTGATTAAATTATAATTTTTTAACTTTTAAAATTATTCCACATACTTATGATTTTACATTATACATGAAGACGTAATATATAATAGTAAGTAGATGTAGAATCCATCAGTAATGGCCTCTGCCTTATGTAACATTCCTCCTGAACAAGTATTAAGTTTTAAATTCTTGGGATGATGATTGTGATTACTCCTAAAAAATAACGAGAATAGAAAAAGTTAAAAGTCAGAAATCTTGAGATATGAATCTATCTCAAGAGATGAGATTTTTCATGAAGTTGTACTCGAATAGCTGGATACAGGGCTAGTTACGAGGATATAGCAATACTAGGAATGACTAATGTAATAAGAGTTCCAAGAAGTATCAAGTTCCACAACTGTATTAATATTTCAAGGGAAAATCATGGGAAACTAAGATCTAGGTAAATGGAAAATTTTTTTGTCTAAGAATTTAAGGGAATGTTTACAGAGACAATGAGTTTTTTCTTTATTCTAGTTATTCGTAAACAAATTCTTCAGGCATTGGCTTCTACATCCTCAGATGTTTGCCAATATTCAGTAATACATGAGGTAAATGAAGAATATTTTGCAAAATGCTATTGTAGGCTGTAAAAATAAATGAAATACATTCAACTTAGAAAATATGTGGGCAGTGTAAATGAAATATTAATAATATTAAATGGGAGATTTCCAGTATATCTGATATTTGCAAACAGACAGATTCAAGAAACAGCCATAATCTTATAAGAATCTTATAAATCTAAAAGAAGCCTTTATTGAATATCTCATGAATGCTAATGGAATAACCATAATATTTACGATGCTGACATATGGTAAAATGATTTTATCAATTAGTTAAAAACATTTTTTCATTCATGTGAGATTAGATCACCTAGTGATATAAGGATAGTTTTGTAAAATTTATGTCAAACAACCTTTGCTGCAATTTCTTTGTGTATAAAAAATAGAAGTCAATTTTGTTTGTTCAACATTAAATAAAATATTAAATTTTATTTTATATATATGTTTATAATAAAGGTTCTGGTGAGCAATGATTAATCCTTTGAATCTGCTAGTGGGTGTATTTTTGTAGAAGAGCATCAAGCATTGTAAATCTTTTACCAATGAGAAACTAAAATTACCAAGTCCAAAATTGCTAATCATTCACTTTCTTTGAAACTGCAGGACTTAGTTCAGATCCAGTTATAAGTAACATTATTTTTAATCAGGTTTAAATATCCAGCTCACCAGGTTGGTCTAGTGGTGAACGCATCTTCCCAAATCAGCTGATTTGGAAGTTGAGAGTTTCAGCATTCAAGTCCTAGTAAAGTCAGTTATTTTTGCACAAATTTGAATACTAGATTGTGGATACCGGTGTTCTTTGGTAGTTGGATTTCAATTAACCACACATCACAGGAATGGTCGAACTGAGACTGTACAAGGCTACACTTCATTTACACTCATACATATCATCCTCATTCATCCTCTGAAGTATTATCTGAATGGTAATTACCAGAGGCTAAACAGGAAAAGAAAGTAAGATTTGAATATCTGCTGGCCTCTGTGGCGCAAGTGGTAGCGTCCCAGCCTTTCATCTGGAGGTCCCGAGTTTGAATCCCAGTCAGGCATAACACATGCTACAAATCATTCCTCTCATCCTCTGAAGCAATACCTAACAGTGGTCCTGGAAGTTAAAAAAAAAATAATGGTTTAAATATTTACATCATTAGTGCATAGGCATAGGATTATAATAATAACACTATATTAGGAAATATCAGTATGAAATTACAAAAACCAAGCTAATAAAAATACAAAACTGTGTAGACACATTTGCGTATATGCAGTTAATTAAAAAAAATTATACCTTATATATCTATAAAAAATAAAGAACAATGATTCATGAAAAATTTAAAAGGAAATTTTATCATTTAAAGACTATTAACTAAAGTAATCTTTAGTTAAGTGTAATGAACAGTTTTTAATTAACTTACAGGAGTTAACACAGTAATGTTATTGCATTATTTTTTATATATAATGTTAATGTTTATTATTAGAGAAATTATTTACAAATTACTTCCTATTAGGGAATGATCTCTAATTTATAACAAAATAATTAGTAATAAAAAGAAACAATGATAAAAAAAATTATTAATTATTAAAAAACTAATCTGTTTTATTATAACGATAATTAATTATTCATTATAATGAAAATTTCCTTTATTTCATAAAATGCAGAAATTCTAAAAAAATGTATAAGTATTTTTTACTATATGCTAATGACTTTAAATTTTTATCCTTCTGTAAATTATTTAAAAAAAATTCTTAGTATTAAATTTTGAATTTAATTCACAGAAGTTCAGGAAGATGGTTAACTGATAACAAAACCAAATGGTTTGGTTCATAACATCAAGAAGATAGAATGTTTAAGAAATTAGTACAATAAGGCTAGGCTCTATCAGTTTTCTCAACTGGTCAATCATAAAATAAATTCTGTAAAATATAGAGATAAAATATTAGGATTAATTACAAAATTTCAATGGATCAATGTATGTAAAAGCAATGTAATTAAAACATCCCAAACCAGCATTAGAGAGCTGGTAATACCCAAAAATGCTACATACACAAGAAACGGTGTATTGGAGAGCTTGCTTATCTGTACTGTTAAGCATCTCAGCTTAGGTCTTTTGTTCAGTCATCAGATAGGAAACAACCCTTGGGCAATCCCATAGATATATTCATCTTCGAAAGTCATTGAAATCCAAAGACACAGTAATACCACATACATACCATTAATCCAGTCAGTTAGCCAAAGGATCAAGATAATAGTGTGTGTAAGAAGTGTGATTATTTAAATAGAATCCTTGAAATGAAACATGCAGTCCATCAAAAGGAATTTTCAAGGCAATGAGTTTCCATCTTATCCACATCTCTCAGATGAAAACTTGTTCTATATTTCTCAGTAAAGTTACATCAGTCGCTCAGAAGATTGATGTAACTTTACTTGGGATAATAGCAGGAGATTCATTACTGACTAATGATTTTGCATTAATCAAGTCAAATGAAAAATAGCTTTTATGGAATTTTAAAATTGCTGCAGAAAGGTTCAAGTTTCCTTATGAAAAACCCTTTCCTTGGAATATGGGGCATATGAACAACTAAAAGTAATAAAAACATAAAATTCTTACCAAAATTAAATGAAATATATTTGAATTTATATTTATATTTTCAAATTTTATTTGAATTTATATATATATATATATATTTTTTTTTTAATATAAGCTTGTGCATGGGATATGGAAATGGAATTTTGTAGTGTACAAAAAGAAAAATTGCATGCTTGACCTGGATGGATCCTGGGTCCTCTGGATAAAAGCCGAGATGCTACCTTAAGCCTTGGAGATGGGCAAATCAGCCCAACTTGACTTCTCTCTTTTGGATATCATTTGTGACCAGCTTTGGATATTAATCATAAAACGTTTATGGTTGTGATAAATTCAGATAACAAATATGAATATTTTTGCATCTTCAATTTTCAAAATATAAAAGAATTACTATGGAATTTTTTCAAAATATTGCAGCATTTTTTTGTTGAGTGATTTTGGGTTACAATCTACCTCGGGTTTTTGAATTTTGTAGTAGCCCTACTTAACACATTTTATATCATTATTTGGCTTTTATGTTTTGTTTCATATGAAATAATGTGGAGAAATGTAATAAACATACTTGCCCACTGAGCTGGTCTAGAAGTAAACTCCTCATCGAAAATCAGTTGTTTAACAGTTGCTTTCTGAATTCAAAGATTCTGAGGTTCAAATCCGGGTAAAAGTTAATTGCTTTTTTCGGGATTTGAATCCCAGTGTGTGGTTCAATTAACCAAACGTAGTTGAACAGATTACAATGCACACTTTAGGAAATAAAAAATGTACAATTAGCCATTCAACATCAATTTTGGGCAGGGTGTTTCTGATTCTCATTTTATGTTAATTTTTTGGTGATACGGGAATAATTAACTGACATAATAATGACATAGACTAATTTTGCAGGAAAACCATCATTATGATTTTTTTTAAATTAAATTTTTCAGGATTTTAAGGAACTATATAAACTCAAAAATAAGTAATAATAAACTTAAAAATAAATAATGTCCTTTGAATAAACTTTGATTGACAAAATAAGTAAGACGCAAATCAATTAAAGCAATGTAATTTCATTTAGTTATATAATTTTTAACTAATTTCTTTAAATGTATTGTTGAACTGGTTTTAGTTATCATTATGAGCAACCTTTATGAATAATTTCTTTTATTATAATGTCAACTAATCAAAAGCAAGAGATATTATTAAGATAATTATAAAGGTAAAAAAATGCCTGCCAGTTGAGAACTGAAGTAAACTAGTTGGTCTTCTATTGTTAATTTTGTTTCATATAGATTTACCAAGATATTACAATAGCATAAATAGTTTGTTTGTACAAAGACACAACATTAACAAGAATATTTTTCAAGAGCATTTATTTTTAGATGCTGGCAGATACCCAATTTAATTATAATTTTTTATGATAATATTAACGATTAAGAATAAGTTTTACTTGATCCATTTTAGCATCTAACACAAAATGTGTTTATAAGAATTACTGAGTGATCAGTTCATATAATAATAATAATGGAGGTAAGATAATTGATGCACTTAATTCTGCCGGGTATCAATAGGATCTCATTAGTGAATTAATCTTTGAAAAGTTAATTTCTAACCATTTGATGGAAAAAAAAAACACTTTTTTATTAAACCCTATACCTTTCTTTGTTATTCTTGAGTTTATAATTTATTTAAAGAAAACCTATAGGAAATACAGCAAATTATCCACAAAGAATATTGTTTACTTGGTTTTCATTTATGTAGTAAAATTTCAACATTCCATAACTTTAAGAGATTAAATAAAAATTAACATGATGGTCAGGTTCAAAAACATATCATTAAAAAAGATGCTATTTTGGCTTTCATGGTAATTCTTTTCAATTAACTGAGTGATTAACAAAACCATTATAGGGTATAAAAATTATCAAAAAGAAGAGAATTATATTAAGATTTCAGTTTATTGTTAGAGAAATATATATTTTACCACCTTAATATTTATTTAATGTTTTGTTTTATTTTATTCTTAATTTCAAATTTAATCATAAACCCAAAACTACTGTAAATTGTATAACGTCATTTATTAATAGATTTCTGTCAAATTATAGTTATTATAGGACAAGCTTAAATAATAGCAATTAAATGAAAGCTATTTAATATTACAACTGAGAATGTAGATGAAGACAACGTATTATATTAATGTTGAATAACCATTATTATAAAGCAAGCTATTACATTTTAAATAGCAAGTAAATAAAACCCATCAATTTAAAAACGTAAGAACCTGGCTAGTGAATGAGATGTAATTTTTTGTAGAGAAATTGTTATGAGTGTTAAATAAATTGATGTTATTATAAAAATATTCTAACATTAGATTCATTATGACTGGTTCTTCAAGTTAACAGTGTATAAATTAACATCAAGAAGTAATAAAACTATCAAGATCTAATAAGAAATGAGGTATTTAACAATGCTTCCTTATCAGATGATTTCTTCATGACAAATCATTTTTTTAAAAGTTCTTGACTTCTTGAATTCAAGAACATTATAGTAATACCACAGTATGGCAATGACAATGAATTGCAATATTATAAAAGGTTAATGACTGAAGTATAAAGGAAGAAATTCATATACAGTGACCTTGAAGGTTTTACCGATTTTAAAGCAGTAATACCGTGTTGGCTATTTTATAAATTAATTAATAAATTCACTAAATAATTCAAATTTTAAGTAAAAGAAAGAAAAAAGTAAAAACTTAAAAATTAGTTTTTACATCAACTTTATTTTTATACATTTGTAAACAAAAAACAGACAATAAATTTGTTTTATGTTTTAATCCAGTAGCAAGCAGTTTTTTAAAAAAAAACCTTATAATAATATTAAAAATTAATGTACACAAAGAAAAATGTTTTAAAATCCTTATGGTGAGGTATTAATTTTTAATATAATTTTTTACTGGTTCATGGAATTGGCCAATATCTCTTAAATTATTTCTAACACCTCTATAATGTTGCCTAGGCTTTTTTTTTTATTGTAGCTGATATTACCATCAGAAATCTAAAACCAGCCTTCAATGTATGAATGTATCAATACAAAAACAACAAATTAACAGTAACAGTAAATAGATAAAATTGAATAATTATAAAAAAAAGTATGCAGAATGGTTGCAGTTCCTAATTAAAGTCTAGCATACACTTCACCATGCCTGTCTGATGGGAGGGGGAACCTCCCCCACTTTAAATGGAGCTCAACACTAAGAGAAAGGTATTTTATCAGCAGGAGACCCGTACAAGACTCACAAATGGTTAATGAAAAGGCCAAACTCTATCCCAGTGGAACCCAATCCCCCACTGTGTGAGTCAGAGTTACTCCGTCGATTATTGTCAACCAACCACACAACTCTGACCCAACCCCATGCTACCCACATGGCATATTACCCAGTCCTGGCTTGTAAAGGCATAAAACAAAGACCAAAAATCACAGTCAGGTTGAAATATTAAACAATAAAATGGTGCAAAGCCCACCACAATTTAAAAGTGCAACCTTCCTACCTTTTGTAAATGATACGAGCCACTA
This sequence comes from Lycorma delicatula, assembly GCF_047948215.1. Classification (NCBI taxonomy): domain Eukaryota; kingdom Metazoa; phylum Arthropoda; class Insecta; order Hemiptera; family Fulgoridae; genus Lycorma; species Lycorma delicatula. The sequence goes on along the minus strand of NC_134462.1, from coordinate 40,982,538 downwards.
GTATCTCCCAGGATCAAAACCTCAATCAGCTGATACAATGAACATTCTGACACTAATACTATGTCACTAAGGAACCAACAGCCAATAATGGTACCAATACTTACGGGCATGGCTTCACTTACTCTCTGTAAAGTAGAATAACATCAAAGGCCAACAGAAGATGTAAATTATAAAAAATTAAATGCATATCAGTTAAATTACAAATTTAAAACATTCATTCAATAGTTGATAAATAGTTTTAGTAAAAAAAATAATTTTATAACACATAAATGTATAAATGTTTATAGTAGTTTACTGCATGAAATATTTACTAGACTGAAAGGGAATGTATTTTTTATTCTTAATGAAAGGATTAACCACATATAACAGAGAAAGCCCTTGAATTTTGCGTAAAATTTCAACATATAAAAATGATGCAATATTACAACCGGCTTTCTCTTCTATATCTAGATTTAAAAAATTGGTTAGTTGAATCACAACAACATAATAACAGTAATGTAGCTGTTTTATTATTACTACATAATAATAATATGCTGTGCTCATAAAGTGTACTCTTATTCTTTATCTCTATTTTTCTGTGTTAAGTTTTAGATTTATCAATTTATTTTTTTACCAATATCTTAATGTTACATACAAAATTGTGAATTGAATTTGTTTTTTGTGGTTGACTTATCTGTACATTCTCACAACATACAAGAATAACTGAACATTCATGTTAATGAAAGTATGATGAGTTTACACTAACCATAACTGAAAATATGCAGCTATATCACAATAGGTTTTTCTATATTTAACTTGCTGAAGGTGCATTTTCACAAAAATATCAATAAAATTTTCAAAATTTAAAAAAAATATATATATTTTTAAATTTTCTGCATGAGTTCTCACATTCCTCTGGCTAAAAATTGTGTGCCAATTATTTATTCAAGTTGATTTTGGATAATATGTTTATTTTTTTTATTGTAGAACTGGAAATTCAACTAGACATATTTAAGAAGGATATTTTGAGGAGGGGGAATTATTTATTTTAAAATAACTGCTGCAGAGAGGGAAATACAGTAAAAACCAAGAGAAAAGAAGTAGAAAGTTTATACTTAGTTTTATAATTTATTTTTATTTATACGAACTATGATGCTAATTTCACTTGCAGTATTATATAATATTTTTTATAAAAAAATTACCAAATATAGAATGCGTTTTTTAAACAATAAATAAAGAATTTTAAAGAATTTAACAGGATTATATTCCAAATAATCTAGGTATGAGATTTTGTAATATTTAACAATTTATTTCCATATTTATAATTAAATAATGAGATATTAAAATATATCTTGTGATGATAGGATACACAAAATATATTTTGAAAAGATTTTTGGTAATTCCTAAAATCAAAATGTACACTTATTTTATATTCATGCTTAGTTTAACACAGCTACTAGTTAGGATAACCATTTGTTTTGTGAAAAGTTTAACTATTTTTCAATTACTTTTTTATATCACTACACTATTTTATTTTTATATTATTACACACTATTTTTCAACCTGTTTTATTTTATTTATAGATTCTTAAAAACAATAATGAAAACGATCGATGTACTGGTTTGTATGTATTTTACAGCCAATACCTCTATGCGTTCATTGGTGGACCATCCGCAAACTAAAACAACAATTATGGTGAAACACCCGTTACAGCACACAGTAAAAAGTATCGTAACCTTAAAAATAGTAACATCAAAGAGGCGCAAGTAGTGGCAGAAATATGAACTAATGGAGATGGCCAAACCTGGCCATCAATTAAAGTCAATCTCAATTGTCAAACGTTATTTTTATATGAAAAAGACCGCTTTTGGAACAAATGAACAATTTCTAGGATGCACATTAGTAAAGACTTTGTGATTAAATAATAAAACAAGATTATGAAAGATATAAATGAAGATTAGATGACAGCCGGTTTTGGAACTATACAAGTCATCTAAGGAAAAAAATTTACTCGTATAATGCTTTATTATAATTAGCACCATATATCTCTTTGCCGATGAGTTTAAAACTGTCTTCATAATAATACAAATTTGAGGATGGCCTTATTTTATTTCCGTACTAGCAGACCAGGCAATGCTTCGCTATTGCTAGATTTTAAATGAACACAATTGAAAGTTTGATAAAACATTAACAAAGTGAACATAACGGAACTGCACAAAATTTAACCTTTCCTTTTCCCCTTTACCCATTTTTCATTTTTAACATATTTCCGTCCCTTCCCATTTATCATTCCCTTATTTCCCTTTCCATTCCCTTTTCCCCTTCTTTCCTTTTAACTTTTTCGATTTTTCCCCAATTTCCTTTTAAGATTTTTCCCTTTCTCCCTTTTTCCCCGCGCGTAAATCGGTCCAGTAGTTTTTCAGTCTACAGCGGACACACATCTCGGAAACATTGAAATGGAATCGTAAAATATTTAGTATAGCGTGTGTTGCTTTTACGTCCAACAAGTAGCGGCGCGTTTTTTAAAAAAAAAAGCATGTGTCACATCTTAGGTATATAAAAACACGCGTATTCGAATGCAACGTTGTGTCAAAATTTCAAATTAATCGGTGAAGAAGATTTAAGATTTTGAACAAACAAACATTTGTTTGTTTGTTTACTTGTTTATTTATATAGATTATTTTTATTTATTTATAATTAATTTATACTTTTATTTATTTATACTTATATTTAAAACGAAGAAAAACGATTAAAAAAATAAACCTTTAATCTTTTATTATTTTTCAATCTAACTCGAATTTATTCCCGTGTGAAACGCACGAAAAAAATTCTGTAAATATAATTAATATTTTTATGTAATTAGTATTCCTTTCTTACACTATACGCCCATATTAATTGCTGCATAATAACTAAATTTTCTCAATGAGAAAATAAGACCATATTTGGATTAACGATTTTCCAGTTGGCCATTTTTTTCAGTAAATAGCGTTTTTTAATCAGGAATGGATTTTTTTAAAGTATCACACTAGGAATTTAGATTTAAAAATTTAATGGAGTAGGGAATAGTTTTTGAAAAAAAAAAATTGTCCTATGCTATATCAAAGACCACAACTAACTAATCATTATCGTAAATATTACTGAATGTCAATAAAAATAGAGCACTCCAAGTGCAATTCAAATGGAATGGATGCTATTATTTGTATTGTTTTTCCTTTTTAACAAGTGGTAAGTTTTTGTAAATTGCAAAGGAAGCATCATATTTTACCACAGAGTACTAATGGATCAAGCGTTGAGAAGAGAATAATAGTTTACTCAACTGGGATCATACGTCAAATACATGAACAAAATATTATAAATCTTAGCGATATATAAAGGACACAAGAAAAGTTTTGCGATACAATTTTTTATAATTTTTCAAAATAATTTTCACCACACATTATACCTTCATTCTTCGAAAGCAGTCTTAAAAGAAACTGTCACGTGTGTTGGAGATCTGGACACAATCGTCGTCCCAAGCCCCTTAGTTTTACATCATCGCTCGTAAAATGCCTCCCTTTCAGTCAGCGCGAAGTCACATGGGGTGAGGTCAGAATTGGAGACAGGGTGCTCTAACAGTTTTATTTCAGTGCTGGCCAAATACTCAAAATAAACTTTGGAGCGGTGCGCTGGAACGTTATCATGGTAAAGAAGCCATATGTCCATCCTTGAGTTTAGGCGCAGCTTCTTGAGAGCTTCAACAACTTCAGGCAGGCATTCCTCAGTATACCACTTCCCTGTCTTCTGGGTTTCCTACAAAACTTGCTCTAAAACTTCTATCACACTGAAAAATACGGCCACCATTCTATACTTCACTGATCTGGATTTTCGAACAACCACGGGGTATCCTCAACTTCGAACATCCATGCTTTGTTCTGAGCCTTGGTCGGGATACACCATAAAAGTAGAGCCAAGTTTCGTCACTTGTCACAATACTGTTATTGTAACAAGTGACGAAACTTGTGACCATCGTAAACAGTTACGATGGTATTTCATACCACCAAGAAACACGATGTACCACCTAAATGACGTTTAAGTTAAATTTGTACCCTTAGTGTACAAATTTTTCTAACTGGAAGGTGATCTCGCAGAAGAGCAGACCCTCGATGCATTCGTATCCTCATGTTTGCAAGAATATAAAGTATTTTACGTAATATTTAGTATTACGTTTCTAATATTTAATATTAGTATTCATTAAAGAAAAAAATATTACTAATTTTACTTCATAACGTTTTTGCCACCATGGCAAAAAAAATTAAGTAAAAGGATTAAAAGATTAATAATATATATGTATATATATATATATATAATCTAGCATCCCCGTTGCGGCTTCGCTCGCTATATATGTTTGCTTGCCTTTCCCGTCGCAGTCAATTGTTTTTTTATTTTATGTTTTTTAGTTAAGTAACCCAGAGGTTGGTGCAGCCAGTCGTGTCACATATACAGTAATATATGGTAGGGGCTGTATAATATAATATATGGTAGGGGCTGTGTTGGTAGAGTCATTGTCGCACTTCTTAAAAAATTAAAACCCAGTAAAACCCGAACACGGTTTTTTAGATATTTTGTCGCAGAGGTTCATCACGCTGTTCTCGAAATTCTTGTCTACGGATTTCTGCTGTTCTGATTCGCTGAGCTGCGTTTCTTGCTGCAATTTGTTCTTCCGATTCATGAGCTCTCTTAACGCGCATGCGTTGTGCATCTTTGCTACACGCATTGTTAAGGTTAGATTTTTCCGCGGCATTATACTGAATTTGAAAAAAATTCATAATATTTATTATTTAAATAAATAAATTAGATCAAAATTAATTAACAATTAAGAAATAAAAAAATCAAAATAAAATATAAAAAAAAATAAAAAGCAAGCACACGTTTTTGAGGAGGTATTTAGATTAATAGACAAAAAAAGTTATCTATTAAGTTTTATGTTATTATTATTTTTCTGTTAAAAATTATAATAATATCCAAACGATACACTGCACAATTATAACACAATACACAGTACACTTATAAAAATCATTCACGAAAAATTAAAATAGTACAGTTACGTCGTGAACATAAACAAATATGACGTGGAATAGAATGTATTACCTAGAAATCAAAACAATGCCACCTATCGGATGTCTACGCAACCTAGTTGTCAAACGATGTTAGAGAGTTGTATCGATGAATTAATTTACACCGCCATCCATTAGGAATTCTTAGAACTAACCAATAAATACACACTATTGTCGTATAATAAACATTTAATTTGCAATAACAAATATTGAGGTCAATAATTGAGATAAAAATTATACTATCTTTTAAGTTAGACCAAATTACAGGTAGTTACGAAATTTGATCACAATCGGTTCAGTAGTTTCGGAGTTTATCCCGAACATACATCGTGACACGAGATTTTTTATATACCAAAGATCTTATACACACACATATATATATATAATCACGAAGCTTGATGCTTCTATACTTATTTATTATTATAAAAGATTTTTTTTTTTTTTAACTTATGTTTACAATAGATTTTTTTAACAAAATGTAAGTAATTAGTATAATAAATGTTAATGTAAACAACGTACTGTTTATAGAATACAATGCAATTTTATTATATAGTTGTTAGTTTAATTTTTCCCGCTGGATGGTAGCGCTCGACAACGGCTGTGCGTAGCCGCCCGGCGCACTACGTGGTCCGCTTTGCGCCAATAGAAGCTTAAATAAAACTGTGATTACATACTACAAACAAACAAATCAACGCACTACCTGTTTTTATTGCAAACAACTGATGTTTAAAACTAAGAAAAAAGCGGGCCTACAGCCCGCCGCGAAAATGTTACATGATTTATGTTTCACTACACATGATTTTGTTAAATGTTTCTGCCAACTGGAATTAAAGTCCATGAATTTAGCGTACTAACAACAACAAAAGGTTCAAAAGTTCTGAACATTTTTAGCTGTTTTTTGAGTTATGATTTTTTTTAACACAGTTCTAACCTCAACGTTTTCCTTTTTTACCACCAAAATGCAAGTATAATTTTAGATAAATCATTTGTATAAAGAAGTAAAAATCGTTCGAATGAATGAATCGTTCGTGCGCTACGCGCAGCTGCCCGGCGTACCACGTGGTCCGCTCTGCGCCAATAGCAGCTAATATAAAAATGTGAGCACATACATCAGACAAACAAGCAAAGTCATGCACCATCCATTTTTGCAGAGTTATAAGACGCTCTTCTAATGTGAAAAGTTTATCTTACTTTTAAAATGAGTTAAAATTTTATCTTACTTTTGATTGGATGTTAAATATCGTTCAGCTTTTAATAAAATTTTCTTTAAGAAAAATAATTAGTAAAATTAATTTTAAATCAATCAATAACACAATAAATAAAGTACCTGTTTTCACAGAGCAGGAGATGAAATCTGGCAGAAAATTGTCATACATTTTCATTCATAAGTTTATAATTTGTTAACCGATTTTCAAAATTAAAATGTCATTTTGTTCACAATAAAATACTTAACGTTTTGGCAAAAAAATTGATAAAACTGAGGATTATCAAGATATAAAGGAAAAATTTATATGGCCGTAATTTTTAATTTTTTGAACGGGTTTATACTACAATTTTTTATTTATTAGACAACGTTGATATAAATGTGTACGTATTACTGTGATTTATAAACAGAAGGAAAACAAAATGGAAAATCAACACTTTTCATAGGACATTTTTTGTTATTTTGATACGTAGTATCCGAAAATGTTGAGCTGGCTGTACAGCCAGCTCAACATTTACGTACATTCTATTTATATTCGTACGTCACCAGGTTTCTACAAATGGTATATATTACTTAGCAAATCTCATAATTAAGTTACTCATTTGAAATTTTTTTTCATCCTTGAAAATATCAAATTATTAAAATGTACGATTTAAAGAAAAGAAAAAAAAAATGAGTAGAGAAAAGTAAAAAACGAATTTTATAAGGCTGTTTTTAACGACTTTTATTTTTTTGCATCTAATCTTGAATTAAACTATTGCAACTTCTGTATTCGAAAGCAAGCTCTGTATTAAGAGTTATTAATACTCAGTTATTGGTAACTCAGCGCACCAATGTCTAAATAGATTATTTAGGTTATAGTTTTTTTTTTATCGAGATAATGTTGTTTACTTATTATAACAATGCACTACTTCTAACCTAGTTAAAAAAGCACCTTAAACGAATTTTGTCGTAAATTCATAGTTAATTTTATATACCATAAAAGAAAAAAAAAAAGAAAAAGAAATACGTTTCGCTTATTATTTTACACGCATTCATTATTCTATCTGTATTATGCAAATGTACCTTCTTTAATACAAATTCAATGACAAGTTACAACATTAAAAAACATACATAGCATTGCATGTATATACATAAAGTACCAATTTATCTTTTCTACCGCCTTCATCACTCCTTTCACTTAGTTTATATTTCATTCATAATCTTTTAATATATGCATACTTAGCATACAACAAATTACCTATGTACAAATATTTTTACTCGTACAAGAAAAACTGTTATTTCTTTGTAAATTTAAATTCACAATTACAGTCTCTGTTTTATGTTTTTTATGTTTACTCTTAACTAATTTTATTTTATAAAAAGACCTTCATTGATGATAGCTGATATGCAATAGCATCACACTTCATTATTATCGAATTATAATCACGACGATTTGTGATTTGAATATAAATAAATGTTTAACGTTAATAAATAGTTTTTAAACTTTCATTTTAAAGATAATTTAAAATATGAATTTATCTATATTAAGCTTTTAAAGAATATTTTTAATGAATTTTCTGGTGCAAAGGCGCTAAACATAAAGAAAAAAAAACAGTATAGAAATAAAAATATCAATTTTGATCAAGGTATGTTGAAATTCTGTATCGAAATTTTCTTAAAAAAGAAAACAAGCTGACACAACACAGTAGTTGTAAGACTTTCCCGTCACGCGGCTTTTTTCTTATGAACAGCTTACAGACAATTTAATTTAAAATATTTTTTAAAAAACTTAATTCAATGATTCTAACTAAAGCGCCCGCGTATAACGAATTTTACTCGCCCGGGTGTGCGGTATTAGCGGCCACTTTAAATTTTTACGGTTAAAATATTACTCAATTATTTAATTCTACCGCCCACCTGTAACGTCACAACATAGCAGATACTACAGTAGCTGTACGACAGTGCTACACAAGCGCTTTTTGTGGTGAGAGGGGGTACTAATGACGCAGTGTGCCCACTTAGCCAGTAGTTTATTCAGAACATTTTTTTGTGGTGGAGGGGTTGCGATTTTGCAAAACTTTTTCGCAAAATAGTACTATCCATATATATATAAAAACTATCCATATATAAAACTGTGCCAAACAAAAATAAGACCTTATTAAGCGAAATGTCAAGATAATGAGGGTGACCTTGCTCTACAGCCTCACCTCCTTGACTGTTTAAATTGAAAATTTAATGGCATCAATGACCCATATGTAGAAGTAATCTGATCAATTTTGGTCAAAATCGGTCGAGTGGTTCTAGAAATGTAAGGTGATTTCGAGAACAACACCGAACATACATACGTACATCCGGAGAATTTCCATGAGTTTTGGGTTCCTTAGATGGTAAAACGTAACGATCTGATGAAAACTGCGTATGCCCAAATTGGAACAATACTTTCCCTTCTAAAGATATAGCTCTGCTATAGCGCTAGACGGGAAAAATACAAATATGGCATATATTGATCCATATTAAAATAAATAATCGGTGCAGTGTCATTCTATATCATATTTAATATCGTAAGTACATTACAGTATTTACTTTAATACTTTTTCATATGTTTATATTTTTAAGTAATTAACATATACTTTAATTACATGTAGATTTTACTTTACCGGGTAATTGAATATAGCTAGAGTAGCTATATTAAACAGGAAAGTAACCTGGTGATCATGTCAAAAATGGGGTATCGGTTTTTTTTGTGCAAATCTTTACATTTTAGAATCCACTAGTCCATTGAGAATAATATAACATATGTACTATTATGGATACGTGCATATATTACGTATGTGTAACAACCTGGTTTTGCCCTTGTATCTCAGGACTGACAAAACTGACTTTCTTTAAATTTAATTCAAATATTTCTATACATGGGCCACTGATCATATTAAGTTTTTTTTTAATTCGTTAAGGAGGAGTGAGGATATCACGAAAAACCCAATTTTGATTTTGATCAGAGGCATTTTAAAGAAAACTTTATTAAAGCAAATTTGTTACCTAAAATTTATATTATAAATAACACAAAAAACGAGTGCGTCAGTGCGTGGACATGAATACGGAAGCGAGCTTCTTACGCAGTCAGTCACGTAGCTAGGATTTTTTCCGGGGGGGGGGGGTTAAGGGGGCTGATGATGATAAAATAATAACGAAAATCATCTTATAATGAAACAGTTTTTAAAATTTTATTGCGTTTGAAAAATATAAAACATATGGTTAGATTTAGTAAATAATTTACGCAAATAAGAATTATAATGTTAGTATATAATTTTTTTCATAATCCACATTTATACTTCACCCTCACACATTTCTGCAATAAAAGTTATGAATTATTAGAAAGCTAGTCGTCGATTTTTCTTTCTCACTATAATATCTAAAATTTCATCAGGATAAACAGTAATATCTCTATGCACTGACAAAGAAACTAACGAACTTAATCTTCCATCCCCTGACTTGTTATACGCAATCGTTTTCACTCATTTCATTGTGGAGAATGAGTGTTCATTAGCATATATTGTTACCGGAAGAGTCGCTAAAACTTGCAAGAGATAATGGATATTCGAAAAATATTCTTTATTGGAGCGATCCAATACTACTCCGCTTGGAGGACAGTTTCAGAACATTTATTATCATAATACATCGCTAAGATTTTTAGTTCATCCACTTTAACAGGATAACTGAAACTGGCAAAAGAACTTGAACATTTTTTAAGAAAATAGCATTGTCATTGAATTTACTTTCCAAATGCTATTTCAATGAATCGATGCCCGAATAAAACAAGATACTCGGTGGTACAGCTACTTCTGTCGACGTTTTCTCCTACAAGTCGTTTTTACTTCCTTGTATGTAGTAAAGAAAGTATTGTGATAGCGAAAAATTTCGGTTTTCAGATTTCAACGGAAATATCCATTTTGACCATCCCTGAATCCATTTTCATAATTGTGCACCTTCCCTTTTGATTACAATCGCTGGACCAAGTGTCCAAAAAAATCCAAAAAAAATATATTTTGGACTTTTTGTTAACTGCAGTAATAAGCCCTAATTGAAAGCTTTTCGACGATAAATCATAAGTGGTACTTATTTTCTATGGTTCCAGAGCTATAAACAAATAAAATTTTAATTAATGAAATATTTGGATCATACAAGGGGAAGGCACATCGATTCAAATCTTACTTCATCTCCTTTTTTTGTTAATTTAAATATATTGATTTATTAATAATTATTAACCTCTGATTGTAAAAAAAAATTTACGATAAATAATAATTCAATAACAATAAAAAAAGAAAATATGAAAATATATCAGAAGTTATCAATAAAATAAAATTTTATGTACTTTCCATTTTAAAAAAAATGTGTATATGTAATTTAATAGGCGTACAAGGAAGTCATGTGGTGTCCACTCAGATTTTTTTTATTCTCATATGGTCCATACACTCTCACTCTTTTTAGCACATCAATTGCATGAGATTACTGCGAAAAAAGTTATTTTATCAACAAATCTCATACTGTTTATGTTAAACTGTTTTAATGATAAAGTCCAATAATTGTCAGACGATGGGGGCTATAGCCCCCCTGCTCGCTACGTGCGTGACAATATTATATGAATACTAATGGTGCAAAATAACGTATACGCAATATACACAAATAATACATTTCTTTATTAACAAGAAATAGGAACAACAACGAAATACACGTTATAAAAAATATTTATTTACATAAAACATAGAAAAATTTTAACATAACATTGAAGTTTAATCATCGCATTGTATCATAATAATTATTGGTTTGTTTATTATACGCAAAAGCTGTGTATAAGAGTGAGAGAAACAGTGTGTACCTACCGAACACGCGTGTTGGTATCTATATATATATATATAAAACACGCGGTAAGCATAGTGGGGGAAACAGCTAGCGAGAGACGGTGTTACGTGACGCTCGTTTTTCTCAGTTGCCTCCTCATCCCGAAGCCTTCATTAAAACGCTTCGCTTCAGAAATTAACCCTCACCTTTTAAAACTGAAACATACGTTTTCTTGTTACTTTACCCTGTCACCGTTCCATTTAGATATTTTCCAAACATTTTTTGAAAGTTTATACTTAATATATAGACATATCAAGAAGAATCACAATTTTTTTTTACAATTATGGACCTCGGACCTAAAATGCAGCAAAACGTTTTTAAAGCTTTTCGAAAATGTTCTTTTTTTATTTTAGCTTTTATTGTTTAGAGAAAACTCTACTCAAGCAAATTTGATTAAGGTTATCTTATAAAATGTTTTTCTTAAAGTTTACTCTTCACTTCTAAAAAAAAAGCTGACAACACAATTGTAGGACTTTCACGCCACGTGGCTTTTTTTCTGATGCAGGGCTAGGACAAACATAAACATAAAACTTAATTTAAAATGTTTATCATTTATTTAAATGTTATAGTTTTTGTTAATTTAATTCAATGATTCCAACTAAAGCGGGTGTGCCACTCACCTGTGACGTTACAACATGGAAGACGACTACAGCAGCTGTATGTCAGTGCTATACTAGCGCTCCTTGTGGTGAGAGCGGTTACTAATTACACACTATACCCACTACTTTATTTAGAACATTTTTTGGGGTAGGTGCGATTTTGCAAAATCTTTTTTTTGGAAATATAATTTTTTTAATTGTTTACAAATGTGCCTAAAAAAATAAGACCTTAATTAGGAGAAATCTGGAGGTCCTGATGGTGATCTTGCTCTTCAGCCTCACCAACCTGACCTTTCAAGTTGAAAATTTAATGGCATCAATGCCCCACATATGCATATTCTGCTAAGTTTGGTGAAAAGCGATCGAGTAGTTTTGGAGATTTGAGATGATTTAGGGTGCGACATCTAACACCAAACACTCACAGATACATACGAAATTCCATCCGGTTTTTTAGGTTCCTTAGATTACAAAACGTAAAGTTCTGGTAAAATCCACATATGCCCAAATTAGGCTGATTACCATACTCTCCTTAACTAATGTTAGGCAGCAAAGTAAATATATATATATTTTTAGCAAATTTTATTAAGCTTAAACTACATATGAATATTTGTGGAAAAGTTTTCTTAAAATATTCTTCACCTCACAAAAAATATAAATTTTGATTTTTGGCTCTACATCTTAATCATAGCCAGGAAAGTTATGCAATACTTTGCCAGCTTTTTTTAATTCTATAATTAATTGTACCCACTCCTGAGGTGATTTATATAATTTATTATTATTGTATGCCGATCAGAAAAAAAAAAATTTATTTATTTATTCTATAACATAATTGTATGTTGTATAAATGTCGAGTTTTTTTTTTTGAGAACTGATAAAGAAACCGTATAAAATCAAAAAGGATGCAAATATATTAACCACAAAATAACAATTTCATACATAAAATATAATAATAGTTATTGAATTCAACACACTTTAATAATGTTAAATTTACAAAACTTTAAACAGAAAAAAAAGAGGTGCCATAAGTAACAGTGCCACTTTGATCATCACTAACAATGGAGCTAGAAGTTGTATACTTGTAGTTCTTTTAAAAGCAAATTTTCTATAGGATAAATACTTAGAAAGCGAGCAGTTTTCTTCACACTTTTTCTTCATTTATCTATAACCATTTTTCATACAATTTTTATCAATAAATGGTGCAACAATGATGCCTGACACAGGTTTGTAGCCTATATAACAAAAGACTTTAGAAATTACATCTCATCAGATGAAATTTAAAAAAATTTCCTGTGTGACTAATTTTAATCAAACTGTATAAAATACTATTTATAAAAAATGTCTACGGCATTTTACAGTTATTAATAAAGAAAAGAAAAATAACCAATAAAAATCACTCTTCTTAACAGTTAGAGACATATATAGCAGAAGAAATTTAAATAAAAATAATAATTTTCATTTTAGAGGTCACATTTATTTTTCAGTATAGCAACACAGACGGGTATATGCTACATAACCCCATAAAACTTTTTAATTAAACCTATGCGAGGTTTTACTACCCAAAATGTATTGAAAAAATGCTTTATGCTATTAGTTTCCTTTAATTACGATGTAAGATGAAATTGGGCAGTAATTACCTAAATTTTAATTATTTCTATTTTAATATTCTGTCAGCCAAAGCTGCTTTATCTCATTCAAAAACTGAATGGATTGATATTTTCCTGCCTTTTTTGTCAAATAAATGCATATAAAGTAAGTTTCTGTTTGTATTATGTTCTTTCTGATTGCTTAATTTTATTGAGCCCACAAAAACTCAACAATCATAGAAGAATAGCAGCTATTTTATCGATTACTGCTTATAAAAAACATTCTCTTTTCAACAAATCGGCTCAAAAACCTGTTGGATATAAAAGCCCTACATTTTAAAAAGTTTTTGAAAACCCACGATTCTAAATTTCAACTGTTTTGTTTACTCATTTCCTATTATTTTCCTTGAAATTTTAATAAAGGATCACTGAAAACCAATTTCACATACTAACTTAATGAACAACATGACATACACAGCAAAACAAATGTTATTAATAAGAAAAGCAGCAATGCACAAAAGTTTGTAGAAATAAAATTCAATTTATTAACAATTTAAATAAAAAAAAGATAATGAAATTCTAATGAGATAAAAGTAATATTTTATTTTGATATAAAATATTTTTAAAACTTCTCCATTCATATATCAGAAGTTAGAGATTGCATAATGCAAACAAGCAAATAAAACTGTCATAAATAAAAACAAGAATAAATTAAAAAAATATTTCTTTCAACATTTCAATTTTTTTATATTGCAGCTTAAACTTAGGTAAGAGAAAAACCCCCAACTTTTTAATTCAAGGGGTTCAGAAACTCAGCATAAAAAAATAAAATTTCTGTTCCCTATATATAAAAAAAAATAAATTCAAAAGCTTGTAATATTTAATTGCGATAACATTATTTATTGCTGAAAATTAATACATTTATACATCAAGTGTGTCCCAACATTTTTTTTTTTCAATAGGGCTAAAATTTTTTCCTTGTGTCTTGTGTTCTAAATAAATTATTACCAAGTACCCTTTATCAAGCAGAGTGTTTAGATAAGATGGGAAATTTCAGAGATGGAAACCCTCTGACCAACCATTTTCACTGAATTTCCAAACTTTTAACTATCTATTTAAATGAAATGACACAAAACTGAAAAAAAAAAATCTAAAGAACAAGAGAAAAAATTTGATTTGATCATAACATTATTTTTGATTTAACATTATAGTAGTTTTCAAAAAGTAAAAACAAAAATTAATTTTTGGCAGGCAAAACCAAACAATTCCCAATTTCTTCTTGAGTGTAAGAGATCAGTTAGCGAGGTGTTAAAAATGCTGATTCTATTTATTATCAATAAATATGAAAAATATCCATCAACTGCATCCATATTCCTTTATCACACAAATTTTTTTCCAATGATTCTCAAAAGGAGGATAAAATAATCAGGAGATTTAAATGAACATGATCCAAAACAAACAAAAAATTGAATAAAGTAAAAAAAAAAATTATAATACAGAAGTTAAAAATAGAGAATGGTTTAATTTTATCTAATTAAAATTTATTGATAAGATGTAAACAAAGATTAACTATCTTGTAAAACCTATTATAAACTTCATATTTAGTAGTACATTATGTAAATAAAAGCATAAATACAGGTGTGTAAAATGGACTCTTGCTGTGTTTTATTTGTAATTTCTAACAGGTACAGTCTTTCATTTTTATTTAATCAATTATTTTTAACTAGCAATAAAACCTGTTGTAAAAAAAGCTAAAGGGTACTAGATTACACAGTACATTATAGTTTGGCCAATATATACTATTTTCTTTGATAGAAAATGCATAACCTACAAGTGGCATACATAATTTCTAGTATCATTACTTAAATTTAATTTTCAGATAATTAACCTAATAATCCAGTATATGAGAGGAGTTTTTAGTTTTATAATTAAGTTTTAGAAACTGATTTTATCACAATACTAGTGAAGATAATTAAAAAGTCATTTTGCACGGTGAACCAACAGAATTCCAAGTATTGAATTTTAATATCTTAGAATACAACTGACTGAATATGATTCATACGATATGATTCCTGTATATAACTGGAAAGTCATACTTTTAAATTCTTTCTCTCTCTCTCTTTCTCTGTGTGTGTATGTGTATATAATATAAAAATTAGTAATCACAAAAACTAAATCAATAAGTAAATCAAAGAAACTAAGAGTTGATAATTTTTGCTAGCAAATTAATCAGAAGATATTTCTTCCATGTAAAGCCCTGTCTCTTGGTCAAAAAGTAATATTAATTTATTTTTCTAAATTAGAGATTCATGTAAAGGGAAACAAGAAATACAACAGCCACTAACTGAATAGCATTCTTAGAGAGAAAATATGTTCACAATTAAATCAACCAGTCTGTGTGATAAAAAAATTGGAAATGTCACATGTAGGTCTTAATTACCTGAGTTTCAGTGGTATTGACATGCCAATGTGCTATGTTGTGTTTGAAAAGAAATGGCAAACCGTTTCAATCCTTATTTTTTAAAGTAATTGTGGCATGAGATTCTAGTATTCATGATGACTATTTCAATTTTGACAGCAACTTGTGTCTCACCAGCGTTTATAATGTTTTTAGTTATAATAATATATACACATGTACATATTGAAGTTAAGTGACTGGGACAAAATAATAAGAAATGTGGATCTACAAGAAACCAATTAAACAATTGATAATGATAAAAAAAGAAATTCAAGTCTTTGCAAGGATCTGGTATGTTACTTACTGTAAGAAAATATATTTTTTTCATAAATTACTGTTAACATTTCTTAACATTAATTTTCTCATATTACCTTGTGTAGTTTATTTTGATCAACAAATACAAATCAAATTCAAAAGTTTTAACCAAAATGAATAATTTATTCACATCACGTTACAGACAGTGTGTTACTACACAAATATAGAAAGGAACTGTCCCTCTATTTTACTGAAGAAATCAAAGAAAATTGTGGTGAAGATTACATATTACAGTATTATCATAAATATATATTGACTATAAAAATAAAATTCGGTAGCTAAAGTACATACTGAAAAATAAAAATAATAAATGTATAAAATAATTATAAAAAAAGTATTTAATTATTTAAATTTAAAATAAAATTAATTAAAGTAACAAAATTATTTCATTTGTATTAATTTAAAAAAAAATCTGATGTGGACACCACATGACTTCCTTGTACGTCTATTAAATTACATACACACATTTTTGTTGCACTTCATTTAAGCTAATTTTATTTGAAAGTGAGATACAATCCTGTTAATAACAGTAGACAGTTACACAATTGCTAAAATATTAGTTTTTATTAACATCAAATATTTATACAATTATTAATTCAACAATATTATCTGAAATATTGTGTTAAGAGTGAAAGTCCCCTGACTACTCTTTAAATAAATTATTTACCAAATTATCCAATAATAAAAACAGATTATTCTACATCATAAGGTCAAAATTAATTTTTGTAACTAATATACAGGAGTTCACTATACGGATTTAATTATTATTAACTTTTATTTATGACACACCAGAAATCTTTTGCATATTATACACTTAAAATTGAATACAATTGAAAAATGTATTTTATTTTTCTGTCAAATAATTAAATAAAATGATTTTTTAAAAATAAATATAGAATTTTTATAAGAATTTGCTAAGAAAATCCAAAAACAATACGATTCTAAATTATAATTTTCAATTAATATTAAATAATCAGATAATTCACCAAATCGATTTCATATACACATACGTAATGCCTATTAAATTACATTTACACATTTTTTTAAAATACATAAAATTTTATTTCACTAATCATTTTTTTCATTTTTTTTATTACTGAATTATTATTTATTTTAAAAACTTTTTACAATCACGGGTTAATAATTTTTATTAAATCAATATATTTAAATTTAAAAAAAAATAACAAAAGGAGATGAAGTCTGATTCGAACTGATGTGCCTTCCCTTTAAGATCAGAATATTTCATTAATTAAAATTTTTATTTTTGTTTCGATTGCAATCAAAAAGGGAGGTCCACAACTAGATGTTACAACAGTGCTAAATCCAAAATTTCAACAACCTACAGCTAATCGTTTTTGAGTTATGCAAGATACATACGCACATACATACATACAAAAAGTACATACAGACATACTAATTTACCTTTTTATTAAATAAGTGACATTTAGTATACCTCTACCCATTCCTAACATAATCTGTATGATTTTTAATTATGTACAGTTCTAACTGAAATATTTACTTAGTATAAGATGTTAGCTAAATCTAGAACAAAAAAATAAAATTTGTCCTTTAAATCTCATTGATTCTCTTCAGTAAATTTTCCAAGTAAATTATAATCCACTGTTGGTGATACTAATACATTCAGTATTTCTGACCTTGTGCCTTTGATTACTAAAGATTAAATAAAATAAATTAAAATATTTAATTTGAAATTTAAATAAAATCAACTCACACTGTCATGATGTGAATATAGAATTAATTTAATTTTAAAAATAATAATCAACTGAGTAATTATCTAGCTGCATGTACTGAATTTGGCTCTGCATAAGATGGTGTATTACATTTCTCACAAACTGAGATTCTATACCATAATAATAGGATGATTCATCAGATGGAATCTTGAAAATTAAAAGTAAATGAAATAAGAATAAAAAATACTGATAACATTTAGTTAACACATTTATAGAATGGTTCTTCCATGTACCACCAATATAGAATAAATTACATAATGTTTTATTTCAGTTGCTCTTTGGACGGATAAATACAAACCCAAACAGTGTTAAAGAATATTCACTGTAAAATAGAATTAAAAAGTTGTTTTGGCAATGAACACCGACTACTATTAATCATTTTAAAATAAAAGCTTCACATAAAATTTATAAAACATACCTCCAGGTAGAATGAAACTGGTTACCATTTTGGATGTGTTCATAAGAATACACATTTTTTATACTGATAACTACTTTTATGTAAAAAAGTTTCAATTTGCAAGCTTTCAGGACATCAATCCATTTATTTATTTTGGTTAAAATCATTATACCAATTTTGATAACCCTGAGAATGCTTTTCCTAGAAGAAGGGCAGGCACAAGGACTTATTAAGCTAATAATACTTCAGTAAATACCATATATTCAATTGTATGAACAACAAATTATGAGTAACAATTAAATAATTATCAACAATTACAAATATACACATATTTTCTTTGGAAATTTTAAAAAACTTGATGCTTCCTTGTGCCCTGATGACGAGGGTCTCAGGATCTCATACAGATGATAATTGGTTGTTTGATTTTTATAATATTTATCAGCTCATATATTGGAAGAGTAAATAAATTATTCCTATTGTGACTGATTGAAGGAGAAAACTATATGGTTTCTCTTAATAGATCTGCAGCTCAGAACTGAACTATTTTATAAATACTGAGTAATATTTTTAAAAATTGTTTTTTTTTTGTTGAAAATTGGCATGTACCTTTATGCTACTCATATAACATAAACAAATAGTTTATAATCTTGTATAACAAATATACTCTCTCATTAACAAAAATTAAGACCCTCTTAAATAATATTCTAAGATATAAAATTAACAGCTATGAAATGTGACTAAATTTATTCCAATTAGATGGGCATATAAAACATACATTGTAAACTTAAATTTATAATAATGGAAAATGGCTAGAATAAAGAAAAAATGTAATAAAAATAAGTACAGAATAGAAAAACTGGAAATATTTCACATATTCATTTGTAATTAATAGGGATAACATTCATAAATGAATGGACAGTTTAAAAAATTATATTTTAATTGTAGCTGTCATTTACAATGATATCTTTTTAACAATAATTATCAGTTTTAACTCATGTAGCTAAAGAGAAACACTGTTCTCTATTACATTTTTAATTTTTTGTCTGTTCTGAAATTTTATCCTTAGGTGAAAATAGAATCACCCAAAAAAACACATAAGGTATCATTAATATAACATTTTATCATTTTAATAAAGTTGAATTTTATATTTTTAATTAATGCCAATTAATAGAGCAAAAATAATTTGTAGGATGCACTACAAAGATTTATCAGTGAACATTTTCATTGATAACCCTCATAAATATCAGTTAGTAAACAAATAAATTAAATTTATTAGCAAGGTCTTTTTATTTTATTTTCCAGTTATTTATTTCCAATTTTGACTTATCTTTCTCTTTTCTGAAACTAGCACAAAACCATTTTCAAGGTTTGCTTTTGCTAGTACAAAAATGAGGGAACTGGGTTCTCAATGTCCTCTTTGGAGAGCCAAACACATTGCTGAATATTATCATACTAATTAATATTTATTATACGATTTTAAAATTTATTTTTAATAACTTTTGTTGCCATTTTAGTTATACCTAATATATAATTAACATTGTTATGATCTACGATACACATATATTTGAAATCTGCCTTTCAAGCTCTTTTTTTTATACCCCACTTGATAAGTTTCAAATAATTTTAGTTTTATCGACTTAAAAAATCTGACACCTAAAAAACCCCAAAAAATTGGCAAAATTTTTCCCCACCTTTTGTATTTGTCTATTGCTTTTTTCAAATTATCATGAACCCAACGTAAATAACACAATTTTGATAACGATCTTATTTCATGAAACTGTAGTCATTCTTGAATTACTGGGAGACATCACTAAAAAATTTCACCCTTAATTTGCAGTCAGGTAAGAATTAAATAAATAAAATTATCTAGGCAAAATTATTTATCCATGTAGGATCACAATATCTAAAAACTATTTTAATAATACCATATTTAATATTGGTTCACTATAGACAATAACAATCAGGGCAACTTTTTTACAATTGAAAATAGTTGGCAATTAGGAGCATAAAATGATTGTAGCAGATGATTCCATTAAAAAAAAAAAAAAAAAATACGATAATTTCTACACACAAAAATTATATGAAAATATTATCTAAAGGAAAAGAAAAATTATTTTAACCGTACACAAAATATGAATGGTTAAATACGAAAATATAATAATCAGATGCATTAGTTTCTAGATATGTAAGAATCTAAGCAAGAAGTATAAATGAGAAAGGAGAAAGTCAAAGAGAGACCTATATATCTTGATTGCACAGTCTTACTCTGTTGCTAATGCCTCCATGGGTTTTAATTGAATAGTATTATATACAAAGCACACACACACACACAAATATACCTGTTGCTGTTTATGGTTGAATATTTCTAAAGTAATAAAACTTGTTTTAATTCAAGTTAAAATAATCACTTTTATTCTCCTTTTCGTTTCTTTACCAACCATCCTTCGTTTGCAATTAAATTTCAGGTCGTTGACATGACATAACTGTGACACAAGATTCAAATAAGTGAAATCACATGATAAATCGTGTCTTAAATTTATTTTTTCTTTAGTTTCACTTCCTTACAAATTTTTACAAACTTTAACCTAAATTTAAAAATATTATTTTTTTTATACAGAATATGTCTAAATATTAGCTGATGTTAGATGTTAATGTAACTGGATTTGTGATTAATAGATTTTACTTTTTAGTAAAATTTAATTTACTAAATATAAGGAAAAAAAACTTATGTGGCATGGGATATCTTTTTTCTAAAAATCTAATAATTATAAGATTCTGAGTCTTTATTCAGTTTGAACAAAACTGATAATAATGCATTATTATGCTATGGATTAAGCAGCAGATAATCAGCTTTGAAAAATATCACCTAAACACTATTTATTTCATCACTGAGAAAACTTATTGAATATTTAGCATAATAATAAGTATAATAATCATTACTAGCACAAATACTCAAATTTGATAGGCCTTCAAGTAATAGATTTTACAAGGTTAAGAATGAGGAAGAATGTAAATGAGTAGCTGATGGGAAGAAATTAAAATATGTTACTAAAACTTTACATATATGTTATTTGGATTAAATCATAAAATTTGAAAATAAAACAACACAAGAAATTTTCAATTTCTGTCATCTCAATATAATGTTACACAAACACTGCAATTGTCATCATAATGTTACTTTTACTCAATCAAATAAATGACAAATGAATAGAATTTGTTTGTTGAATAAGTTATTGGTTTATGTTTTGCTATGTTTAGATATTACAGACTGTTCTAACTACTGAAATAATGTAATTAAGTCTCTTTTGCAGTCTATCTAAATCCATATAGATCTGATAAAAAATTATCTATATGGAGTGTAATTTTTTACACTCCATAAAAAAAAATACGATTAAGAAATATAATTTAAGAAATATAATTATCTTAATTTTTTTATATATATATTTTTTATTATAGTTTATCTATTTCTGTTTTCTTTTACTGTCAGAAGCTTCTGCATGGAAATAGTATTTGATGCAGGTTCATTAATATTTAAGAAAAAAGATGTAAAAAATGGAAAAAAAAACTAAAACATAATTTTAGAAAGTGCCAAAATAAAATTGCAGTAAAATAAAATAATAAAAATAGTAAATTATTAACACTATGTCAGCAATAAATCATAAATTGATCTTTACTTAACAGGTGAAATGAACTGATACAAAAATGGCTTACCCAGGAAGTGTAAATATGGAACCTGTCAGTGAGAATGCATTGGTTGTTGACAGTGCATACAAGCGTTACAGTGTTAACAATGTTGTACTCAAAGGTCTTAATATGAATGTACCTAAAGGAGCAATGTAAGTAGCAATCACTATCCTAAGTTAGTGCATATTTTATAATGCTTATTATAAGAAAGTTTATAATTTTGTTATAATTACTTGTGTCTTGTTAGGAAGAGGTTAAGTATTATAATTTAATTTTGGGTATAGTAATCTAAAACAAAATAAAAACTAACATATAATTGTAAGGATAGGACAGGATGATGATGCCATCTGTATCCAATTATATGTAAACAAATTGGTTTAAGTCAAAATGAGGGTCAGAAGATGATAAACAAACAAAGAGAAAAAAATTATAATCAGCTCAATATTTGTACCTACTTTACTTTTTTCTGTATTTCAGCACCTTTGAAACCAGGAAAATGTTTATTTTACACTAATCATAAAAATTTACTATTTTAGCCATTTCAGCACTGTCTTTTTTAACTTCTTGGTTTGCTGAAATTGATGAGAATATAACTTCTTCTTAAGATGAACAAGGTATAAAAATCATTACATTTAAGATCCAGAGTAAAAAATGGAGTGATAAAAAACTCTTATCCAAAACACTACTGAACATTATAGACAACATTGTTTTAGTTTATACTGTTGTAAATGAGAAACATTTATGGTGACAGCAATGTGTTTATAAATTCTAAATGGCACATCTCAGTTATGAAAGCATTTTATAGTACATCTTCATGCTGATTAATGATGTCTAGTTTTTCAGTAATAACTTCAAATTCACGGTGAATTTGAGTAAATGTTAAAAACCTTATTCACTGTGAAATCAAATCATAGATTAGACTAGTAGAGTTGTCTATCACACAGGCCTTCATTATTTATTGTCTTACAAACTGACTATCGATAAAGTTTTGACAAAATGACTTCTCTTGTTTTTTAATCAGTAAGTTTGATGCTATTCTCCAATTTTTCTGTTTTGTGCTAATCTTTTGATTTGAAATAATTACTTCATCTTATATTTTAGTAATCTGGTTTTAATGCAATCTTTTTTTTTTCTAGAAGTTTTATCTTTTACACATACCTCTATGACTAATTAGTAGATCTGGATGTCTTAATATATAACCTACCAACCTAGTTTATTTCTATAAAAAATATACCATAAATTTCTTTCCTCACCTATTCCTTTATTTTTTATTAATGGCACACATACATCTCAATTAATTATATATTAAACCAATATTCTGTAAAAAGTAGGTCAAATTTTTTTACTGGAAATCAATAAATACTATGTATTTTTTATAAATTTCACATTTAGACAAACCAATCAGCAGCTATTTCTATCAGAGTATATTTTTTAGGTTTCAAATTATCACTGCATGAAAGAATGAACCTCAAATCTTTAACATAGCTTGTTGGAAATTCTGCAAGGCTTTTATAGATCTGCAAGTGAAATAAATATAGTTTAACAATTTCAATGATTGGGACTAAAGAATTATAAATTATGTATGTTTAAGAAATATTATAACGAAAAAATGTTTAAGTTGAGATAGTTGCGCACTTATAAGTCTGGGTGTAATAAACAATTTACAATGTATGTGTATGTGTGTGTTTTAACCTCACAACATGTAACATAGTATGTATTGTCTCTTTATGCAATAGCTGTTTAGTATGGTTTAGTTATACATATAATCGACCTTAGATAATTTTAATTCATGGAATACACTTCATTCTTTCGTATCAATATCTGTGGTATTCAAATTAAGAAAATATAAAAAAAGTTTGGTATAAGCAAAATGTTGGAATAAAATTTAGGTGTGAATAAATTTAGATGTTCCTTGAATAGGTTACAAGTATTATCACCAAATTGACCTAGTTCACTTGTTTCCATCAGAATGTACACATTTATGAGTGCAACTTTCACAGAGACCTAGTTATCTTACCAATTTATTACGAAATAAATGTGTTTCATAATTAGAATAACATTAAGTACTGAACAGATTTTGAAAAAAGGTTAAAACATTGGCAGGTAATAAAATAAATATTTATTCTTGAGAAAAAGGGATGTAGCTACAAAATGTTTACCTCCTTATACCTTATCAGTAGAACTACTACTCAGTATGTCTCTCCAATAAATATTTATCAATTAAATCTGTCTGTTGTAATACTATTACATCCCTTCCACAGATTTGTAGATTTTTTGCTTTTCTGTCTTTTTTCAGTCAGTTCAGCAAGTAAAACATCAAACACTATTTTTTGTAGCATTTTTGTAACTATTATTTTTTACATTATAAAATAAATTGATTTATTTTTTATACTTACTCATAACTAACCTTTTATACTTTGTCAATCTGTTCAGCTCAACAGAGACACAAGCTAGAATACAGTGTCGTAAAAATAAAATGAAGTAAAGAACATAAAAAATCACCTACAATTTTAGGTACTGACCATTCTGTATAAATATCTAATTGCAAGATGAGTTCCACAGAATCCAATGAGTCATTTTTTAGCAATTAAACTAAACAGAAAATTATTAATTATTTTAGCTTCTAATTAATAAAACAAATAATTAAAAATTTTAATAATTAAGTTGCTTTAGTCCATAGTTTCTCATATTTCAGCCAAATACAGATATAAAGGAAGATTTTTTTTTTAGAATATATATATATATATATATATATATAATAAGAATGAATAAGGAATATTTAATTAAAAAAATAAAAATAACGTTGAATAGTAGATTTTAAATGTGACATAATTAAATCTTTCAATTTCATTTTTTCCCAAGTAACTCTTCTAAAAACAATAATTAATTGTATTATTAATTTAAGTCATTAACCCATCAAGAATTTTAAGGACTTCAAATCAGTTTGGCTTTTTATACAACCTTGGATAGGAAAAGATTTCCAGAAAAACCCAGTTATTGCAAAGTTCAGGTGTTAAGAGTGCTGATCAACTTAATAGATCTTCAAGATGATACTTCTCCTGAGAAGAAAGTATCAAAAATAAAAAATGGAGGATGGGATTAATCAATCTGCAGAGGAACTGCAATAGCTTACAATATATTTCTCAAGATTCTTGAAAATGAACATCTTGCTGATGTTCTTAGAGTTTTCTTACAACTTCAATATAATCTTAAGAAATATTGTACATCTATGCTGAGAACAAATCAGAACAAAAAAAAACAAAGTGGTCACAGTATGCAAGATGTATACAAAAACTCCCTAGATATTTAGATCAGGTATTTATATGTAAAATCAGATGATTTCCTGTTTACTTTTTTTTATCTAATGATATCATCTGGTTATGAAGTCATAACTATTAAGGTTAATTAAAAGTTAGATAATGTTATATTTTTAACAATGAACATTATATATATATATATAAAATTAACGAGATGTCTACTGATTAACAATTTCTTTTTTAATATTACAGATATGGATTGCTTGGTCCCAGTGGCTGTGGTAAAACAACACTTTTGAACTGCATAATGGGTAGAATAAGCCTAGATTCTGGTCAAATACGTATGAAGGCCAAAAAGAAGAGTGATGTTGGCTATATGCCACAGGTATGAAGTGACAGTTATAAACACTGATGAATAATAATTTCTCATTTCCACCTCTATTCACTTATTAATATTAATAAACACAGTTGTCTCTATTATTATTATTTTTTTTAATTTTAATTATTAAAAGAATTCAGTATATTTAAACTCTATGTATGTTTGTTAAAAATTATTCTACACTGCTTGCAGCATTTAAATTTTTTTATAAGTTTAAGAAAAAATTATAATAATTTTTTTATGAAAAAAACAATTAAAACTTTTACAAGCTCTACCAGTGCAAGCATTTTAACAATAGACAAGTGTAGGCTAACAAAAACTGCTTTAAACAGAGATAACAGATTAACTATACTAATAAAAAAGTTATAAATTTTAAAATGAAATTTGTGAAGTTTTCTTATTAGCTTGAAAATTAATCCAAACACAGGGAATTTTTTGTTTGGTTATTTAACAGTTTTCATGTTATTGTGTTTTGTGAAAGTTTATTTCATTTTTTATTATAAAATCATATTTCTGTATTTTTTGTTCTGTATGTCTTGAATATATAATAATGGACATAACTTCAAGAAAGCATTTGAAAATTTCTTCTCTTTACAAGCATACCAGTAAGACACAACAACAAATAGCTTCTGAGTCTGATGTTGGACGATGGACAGGGAATGCTATTTTAAAACAATTTAAAGAGATTGGTTACTTTTCACTTCAAAGGAAAATCAAATGTGGTTGTAAAAGAAAAAAAAATTCTCCAATACAGGATTGATTATTAATGAGAAAAAGTAAACTTTATCCAAAATTATCTGCCGAGGTCGAGAATTAGCATCCAATGGAACAACTTCATAAGTTAAACGCTGGCTTCTTGCAGCAGGCTGGAAAGCTTGTTGGTCAGCTAAAGCGAGCTTTTAATACCAGAAGTGTACAAAAAAAGGTTCTTGTGAACCAACACACAGGACTAAATGTCCTGTGCTAACAGGAGTAAAGAAGACTGGAAAAATTTTATGTTTTCCAACTAGTCAAATTTTTATGTTCAGCAGCAAGGGTTTCATACTTTAGAAAAGCGTCAGATGAAAATAAATTATATCCAACAATCAGTTAAACATCCCCAGAAAATATGTTTTGGAATTGTTTCACATTTGAAGGCCTGTATTCATTACTTCCAGTAGATAGTATGTTGAAAAGTGATGGGTGTATCAAGATTCTGAAGGAAGGGTTGACAGACAAAAAAAAATTCCCACACCATAATCAAGTATTCCAACAAGATTTGGTGTCATGCCATACTGCCAAAATAGTGGAAAATTAAAAAAAAAAAATGAAATATTAAAGTGCTCCTGTGTCAATGTAACTCCCCAGACTTAATCCCAATTGAAAATCTTTGGGCGACAGACAATAAATGATTCTCAAAAATGAATTTTACCACAAAAATTTACCTCTTTAAAGCAATATCAGTATGATATTTGAATATGGCATATAGTATGATATGAATCAATGGCAAATCGTATATGTGAAGTGATTAATAATAGAGGAGGACACATTAATTACTAGGTGTTCTCAAATAGTACAGATATGATCTTTCTTATAAAGTTAATTTTTATTAAATAACATCACATTAATTTGCTTGCTACTGTATCTTGAAAAAGAAAGCTTAATGATAACAAAATTGATCTATAGACCTGCTATTTTTCATAAAACAGTATTTAAAAATGTTATATTTCTGTCAAAATCATTTTGTGTGATTATATTTTAGATCCTGAAAAATTTAGATTTTTAGCCAATTTTAACAAATGTAGAAATTTTTTTAGCTTTAAATTAATACTATTCCTAGAATAATCACAATGAAATAAAGAGGTCAAAATCATTTTAAAAGAAAAACTCCTATTATTTAGTTCAAAATCTACAGGTAGTTACATCTATCCTCCCTCCCTTTTTTTAAATAATGAGAAATTTTTGTTTAGGATATATAAGAAGCAAAGCATGTTTAGGATTAAATCCTACACTTTCTGGATGAAAGGCAAACACACTATCACTCCATCATGTAGGTTTAATATATTATAGAACCTCTGTATAGATATTAGAGTTACAGCATAATAAATATTATTTTTTATGTTTTCCTAAGAGTAAAATAAAATAATAAAAGCTTTTGAAATGTGTTATAGGAAGAATTTTTGAAATTATGAGACAATTTGTTCAAGTTAAAAATTTGTTTGAGAGAATAGGTTGTTAGGAAATAAAGATATCCAGGATTAGTTAATTTAGCATTGAGGGTACAAATATTTATACTGGTTAAAGTTTTACTATGCTCAAATTTCATAAAATGGGTAGTTTAATTTTATAATTTTTAATGTTAGAAATTGCTTGATAAAACAAAAATTTTAATAAAAATTAATTAATTTTAACATTGAAGGAAATAATTTAAGTCCAATGAAAAATTTGTTCTTTATCTTTATTTACCTAAAAGGGTTGACGAGATTATTTCAGTATCCAACACAATATCAATTAAACAAGCAGTAGACCTATTTTTGGGATCAGATAATAAGACTGCTAAAGATAGTTAATATATGCTTTTTTCTCAAATCTTTATGCTTTTATAAAGCTGACCATTTGATTATAAATTACTTAATTTTTTTTATATATTTATTCTAGGTTGACACATTTACAAACTTAGGTAGAAGTAAAACTTTAGGTAAAATCAGGTTTAAAACTAAAAAATTTGAGATTAACACTAAATCATTTATATTATGTTATATATAAGTTATTAATTAACAATAATTAATAAACAGTTCTTTTATAAGGGGATCTGTTTCATTTTATAAGGGGATCATGACTGTATTTAAATCCCAAATTCTTAGATTAGAGTAATGTTTGTTAACAGATACAGACATACCATTAATTTCTTTTAATTAATTATTAAAAGAAATATAGAATAATTTCTTTTTCAGCATCAGCAACCAAGACTACTATTTACTAAATGAAATAAAAGAAAAAAAATGGAGTTGTATATTAGTGTATAATTTATTATTTTTTGTTTTGTTTTTAGGATGTTGCTCTCTATTCAACATTAAGTATTAGAGAAACATTTCTTTATTATGGAGGTATGTATGGAATGACAAGAAGTCAAGTTGATGAGCGTTCTGATGTAGTGATCAAACTTCTAGACTTACCATCAGAAAGTAGTATTGTAGAATGCTTAAGGTAATTAATATTTAATTATTTTGTCAATCTTTCTTTAATAAAATAATTTATAAACTTTTTTTACAAGTTCAAATACTGTTTAAACCTAGCTAGTTCTACCTATTACAGAAAGCCTAGGATATGATGGAAAAGTATATATTCAGTACATGTACTGGAAAAAGTCATGGAATTAATAAACAGTATTTAGTTTTTTGTTTCTTTTCGCTTGTCATAATGAGAAAAATAACTATTGAAACATATAACTTGTAAACTACAAACAAAATTGATACATAACTTCATGAACTGAAAATCAATTTACTTTTTAATATAAACACAACTAAACTAAAAGAATATTTATTAACTTCTACTTTTTTAAAAAAAATAAAATTTATAAGACAAATCAAGTATAATAACAAAATATAAATTTTTTATTTATTTTCTAATGTACATTGCAATCTGTTTAACATATAAATAATAAGCAACACTTCCATGGTGCAATGAGATGAGGATAATATGCATGACATGTAAATGAGGTTTAGTCTTTTATAGACTAAGGTCAATGAGACGGGTGGTTAGTCAATGAGACGTGAACCCCAACCAGCAAAGTACACCAGTATCCACTGTCTAGTATTCAGACCCGTATAAAAACAACTAACTTTTACTTCGATTTGAACCTCAGAACCTTCAAATTCAAAAATTAACTTTAAATAACCAATTTGCAATGACCTGATTGCGATATTAGATTATCACTACTTAGGATTAGTACTACTACTACTAGGACAACTACTAACTACAATAACTATTACTT
Organism: Lycorma delicatula; assembly: GCF_047948215.1. Classification (NCBI taxonomy): domain Eukaryota; kingdom Metazoa; phylum Arthropoda; class Insecta; order Hemiptera; family Fulgoridae; genus Lycorma; species Lycorma delicatula. Next base: position 40,952,985 of record NC_134462.1, on the reverse strand, counting down.
GGATACTAGACCATCGTGGATACCAGTGTTCTTTGGTGGTTGGGTTTCAATTAACCACACATCTCAGGAATGGTCGAACTGAGAATGTACAAGACCACACTTCATTTACACTCATACATATCATCCTCATTCATCCTCTGAAGAATTATCTAAACGGTAGTTACCGGAGGCTAAACAGGAAAAGGAAAGGATACTAGACCAGCCGGGCTGGTCTGTTATCCTAGAAAAGTTAGTTGCTTTTATAAGGATTTGAGTACTGGACAATGGGATGCTGTTGTCTACTATTCACTGTTACTCTAGTAGTTGTGTTATTCGTTGTTTTAGTAGTATTCTTAGGTGGCTGGCGATCAATTAACCACACGTTTCAGGGATGGTCATATGTTGTCAGTTGAAGATGTGTCTGGTGATTATGGATCGAAAGATAAAATAAAAAATGCAAAAAAATCTATAAGGTTTTTTGTAGTCACTTATAACGAAGAAGGGAAATAATTTGTTAAGGTTTCACCTTTCCTTATTAACACAAGTGCATTGTTACAGTGTGTGGTTCTTCGGTATCAAAAAAAAACTTAGACATGGCTCCCTCTGAATTGAAGTGAAAAATGACGATCAGGGTCAGAAGTTACTGGCCCTTAGGTTGATAGGGAAGGACAAGGTGATGGTTGAATCACATTAAACCCTAAATGCCAGCAAGGGGATTATCTTCTGCTGTGACCTAGCTAATATTGAACCATCAGAGATATCAGAACTGTCCCTGGAATCCGTCACTTCTGTTCAGAGGATAATGAGGAAGGAGAACAATGCTGATGTACCTACATCTTCACTGATTTCAATGTTCTCTACTCCTACAGTCCTTGAACAAATAAAAATAGACTACCTGTCCGTCCGTGTGTGACCATACATACCAAACCCCAGAAGCTGCTTCCAGTGTTAGGGTTTTGGCTACACTAAAATCAATTACACTAAGGAACAGGTGTACATGGTGCACATTGCAGTTGTGCAGGACATGACGACAGTGTATGTACTGAAACTGAAAAATGTATTAATTGTAAGGGTTCTCATTCGGCAAGGTCTAGAGAATGTCCCATGTATAAGGAAGAACAGGTGATAAGAATTATTACTGAACAAAAAGTGTCATTTCTTGTGGCTCATTGGGAAAACAGAAAATCCCTGAACATGAACAATCCTGTGCAGCTCGGTGTTAGTTTTCTTCAGGCTCTTTCCAACAATGTACAAAAGGAAAACAAGTGCACATCATGTAAAGAACTGACCAAATTGGTCCAAGTTTTGTCAGAACAAGTAAAGACCCTCACACCTATAATTACAGCAGTGAGCTCTAGCAAGAAGGTAACTTCTGCTAGTAAAACTGATGATGGTATATCTACCTCCTCGTCAGTCATTATACTATTACCAAAGATAGTTCCTGCTGCACCAATTACACGGCAAACAACCAAGATTCTTGTGAAGGGATCTAATAAAACATCATCATCTGGAACAGCATCACCATCCTCCCAAGCTTCCAAATCCCCACCACCATCTCTAGATTTCTACAAACATATGGTGGCAGATGAAGTGCCCGAAGAAGCAAAGCACTTCTTAAAGATCATAAAAACAAAACAGAAAAACCAGATTGTAATCGAGAAATAGTTTGCATGCAGAATTTCTTCATATAAAAAGAAAAGTTTTTTCCTTTGGCTACAAACATTATTCAGAGGAATGTTTGCGGTATCCTTTCCTGCTGTGAGGATGTTGAAATCCTCATAAAGGAACAAAATCCTTTAATAACATGTCTGCAAGAGACTCATCTCCGTCCCCAGGATGATGTGTTATTTCGCGGATACGTCTGCAAAAGATGTACTATCAAACTAAGGGCGGAGGATGTGAGGGTGTCACTTTTTTCGTGAAGCAAATCGTAATAGCCACCAGTATTCCGCTAGCAACAAACATCCCTGCAGTCAGAGTAAAGATAATGGCACCATTCCAAATGAATATCTTGTTCAAATGAATATTCTTGAAAAACTTGTATCTTCCTCCAAATTCTGATATCAATGAGGGTGATCTAACCAGTCTGTTTCCAAATTCCCATACCCTGCCTAACAATTGGTGATTTCAATGACCATATCCATTTTTGGGGCTCACCATCATGGCAATATAGTTGATCGACTGAGGCAGAACATAGAACTCTGCTTATTGAATGATAGATCGTAGATATTTGTAGATGATTTTTCAATTTATGTAGCATGTAGAATGTTAACTACAGGTGACAGGCTGCTTCAAAACACAATCTTCGCTTAGAATCGTGGTGTAAATCTACTGGATTTACTTTTCTCCCGAAAAAACCAAGTGCATTTGCCTTTTCTCGGTTGAGGGAGCATGTTGACCCTCAACTGTATTTACATGGTGAACCAGCTGAACCATGCCCATGGGATTTCTAGGTATGTCGTTTGACCAACTATTAGTAGTTGGTCAAATGTTAGCATTGGTACCACATTTGAAGGAGTAGAAGATAAAATGCCTAACTTTTAAAAAAGTTACAAATGCTGAGAGCTCTGTCTAATACCCATTGAGGTGCTGATCGTCTATGCATGTTGCGCTTCTACTGAGCTTTGGTACATTTCCGCTTGGAATACGGCTGTGTAGCTTATTCATCGGCACAGGCCAACGCAGCAAATATGATCGATGTAGTCGATCGTTCAATCATCCATCTTGCCACAGGTTCCCCATGGTAAGTCTGCTGGTGAACAGTGGTGAGCCATCTCTTTGTAACAGACGGAAGCAAACGATATGCTCCTATATGGCTCGCATTAAGACGTAACCAACTCGTCCAACCTTTAGTGTGATATTTACGAATCAGCATATTAATCAATACCAAGAACAGCAAAGATCTACTGCTCCACTAGGCAACTGAGCTCAACCCTTTCTTCCACCTCTAAACGTACAATTACCTTCAGTCCTCACTGTTGCTTCATGTTATTATCCCCCTTTGCAGCCTTTTCTCATTAATTACTGTTTTGATCTTTGTCAGTATAATAAAAAGAACACAAATTCGGTTATTTTGCAAAACAAATTTCACAGTATTATAAATAGCATGAATCCTGATATTACAGTTTATACGGACGGTTTTAGAAACGTTAATTCTGTTTGTTGTGGTTGACAGCAGAACATACATGTTTAGCCTTCCCAGTATCACCAGTATTTTCGTTGCGGAACTGTAGGCCATTAACAAGATCTTACATTTTTTCAGCTACTTATGCTATTTGTCATAAAGCAGGTGGTAATTTTATTATCTTGTTATCTTTAGCATAAGCTACAGGTTTTTTCATTTTAAGATGGATTTTAATTGTTTTTAAAGATGTTTTTGTTGTTAATCAATTTTTAACATATATATATTTTTTTAAAGCAAATACATCGTGTCCAGGTAATAACATGAAAGTGTTTTTCGCCCTGAAAAATCAAAAAAAAAATAGGCATGAATCTGTCCAACATTACTCCTCATTTACATGTCATACGCATCATTCTCATCGCACTGGTAATTGTGGTGGGGGGGGGGGGAGTTGCATATTGTTAACAGATTGCAATGTACACATTAGTAAAATAAATAAGAATAAAACATAAATTAAGTAATTAAATGGATATATTGAGGTTTCCTGAATGTGACATGAATAAAAAATCATGATACAGAGCCTCAAAATTACTTCGGTTTTGATTACAGGTGGTACAGAAATAAATATTTCAATTGAAAAAAACAGTTACGTACAGGTATGTATATTACCTTAAACAACACTACTGTAAGGTTGTGCAGAATACTATTGGGCAATAACAAGAAGTTGATTAACATTGAGAGCATCAATGAGTAGTGTTCAGCTCCTTTAGAATTTATCTCTACCTCTCTAGTTATATACATAAACAGAATGATAGTTTTATATATATATATATATATATATATATATATATATATATATAAAACAAAAAGCTATGAACAGATGCTTTAAGAATAAATTACAGAGCAGAAATCTGGACAACAATAATATAAAACAAAAAATATCTTTTTCTTCAAAAATCTATCACTAGAAAATATTAGAGTACAAGAAAAAATAAAAAAATATATAAGCAGAAAAATGAATGTTTATGAAATCATACTAAACAAAGAATAGAGTACATAAAAAACAATAAAGTAGACACAAAAGAAGAACAGCAAATATGTTTTACCAGAGGTCAAAAGTGTAATACATAAACTGATATTATAAGTACAGAAGATAGGATTCATAGGTAGAGAAGAATAATTAAAATCAAAGATAACAGAAATTTGTCTTTAATATTTTGTACTTTTGTCAGATGAAAAAAGTCTATTTTATGAGAACTTCTTAAGAACTATAACAATAAAATGGTGCTAATTTTAACTTTTTTCTTCTGTGTAGTGGTGGCCAACAAAGGAGAGTGTCATTTGCAGTAGCTTTACTGCATGATCCACAATTATTAATTCTTGATGAACCTACAGTTGGACTTGATCCTCTTCTCAGTCAAAGGTAATTATGTTATTAATGTTTCAATTTGTTTTACAATTATTAAAAAAAATTACTATAACTAAATTGTAAATTGGAATGCAATTTATGTCTACGTATTGGAGTTAACTAAAGTTAATCAATTAAATACTAATTAGCTAAAATTAGTTAATATAATTTAATGTAAGTGTTACTTTCACTTTAAATTAAAATGAAAGTACAAGCTGAGATTGATTCATCCAACTCCACCTTGGTTCATCTGAACAAGTTTTGTTCAGCACAAGATTCAACTTCAGACCCAACAGACTGTGTCGCAGGCACAATATAAGAAGGTTTATATATTTTTTACAAAATTTTTAAAATATAAACATAACTTCAAGTATTATCCGTGGATTCTACAAAAAAATCAATTCAATCCATATATTTTGATTTTAACATATGAGCATTACAGTAACAATATAACATGTTATGTTATTGTAACAAAAACATTATATTTTCTAATTTAGCAAAACATGTACAAAAAATGTTAAAAATTAAAAAAAATATAAATAAACAAGAAAGGGATATAGGAAAAGTACCTCCTTGATAGTAATCAGCCAGAACTGTCTAGTGAATATGAAAATAAAACTTAGAATATTGTTAATATAATAGGATAATTTTTTGTACTGGCTAAATCTTACATAAATGATACAAATATCACAGTTCCATTCTATACTTTATTCAATTTCATTGCAAAGTTCAATTTTTAAAATTCAGTAAAAAATGAGTGAGAGACTACTGTTCTCAGAATGACAACCTTTACAATATAAAAAAATCTGATGTGGGCACCACATGACTTCCTTATACGACTATTAAATTACATACACACATTTTTTTAAATGAAAGTTAAAAAAATATTTTCATTAATAACTTCTGATATTTTTTCATATCTTTTTAATTTTTTTATTGTTATTGAATTATAATTTATTGCAAATCTCTTTTTACATTCATAGGTTAATAATGATTAATAAATCAATATATTTAAAATAAAAATAAAAACGTAGTCGGATTTGGACTGACATGCCTTCCCCTCGTAAGATCCAAATATTTCATCAACTAAAATTTTATTTGGCTATAACTCTGGAACCAATGAAAATAAGTACTACTTATGATACATCATTGAAAAGCTCTCAATGAGGGCTTATTAACATATATATATATATATATATGTGTGTGTGTGTGTATATATATATATATATATATATATATATATATATATACATATATATTTGCAGTTAAGAAAAAGTCCAAAATCCAAATTTTTCGGATTTTAGGTTTTTTTTGGGCACTTTTGGTCCAGTCGACTGCAATCAAAAGGGAAGGTGCACAAGTAGATATTACAACAGTCCTAAATCCAATTCAACATCCTACGGTTAATCGTCTTTGAGTTATGCAAAATACATGCGTATGTACAAGCATCACAGTGAAACGAGTCAAAATGAATTCAGGAATGTTGTCAAAATAGATATTTCCGCTGAAATCTGAAAACCGAAATTTTTCATGATCACAGTACTTTCTTTACTTTGTACAAGAAAGCAAAAATTTATTTCATCTTTATGATGTAACTTTACTTCTAAGTAATAAAATCCTCATAACTTTTAGTATATTATGTTCTTCTTGCATAAAATCATCAGCCACCTTTAGTGGCAGAATGATAAAATCTTGGCCAGTCATCTGGAAAGTTCTGGGCTCAAATTTCAGTCAGCCTTGAAAACTTTCATATGCTAAAATATACATATTCCTATGCTCAAGCTTATGTTTGTTAATAAAAACAAATAATTTTCTTACAATTTTTTTATTTTAATTGAACATCTCTCCAAGCAATAATCAGATTATTCAGTAGTTCTAACTTTTAATTTCATCTAAAATAACAATATTTTTTATTTGTGGACACAAATATTTTACAATTTTGTTCTTTGGATAAATAAAAAAGCAAATACTTGATTCAGATTAGAAGATAATTTAAATTTAAGATTATTCATATCATGCAAAGAATAGTAGAGTTGCTGCATGGGTTACAAAAAGACAATACTCAAACTTTTACCAGGAAGGATCAAGGAAAGTCTTCTCCAGAACAACATTAGAAAGAGGTAAAACTTAATGAATAAGAAAGAGAAGTGGTTGTAAGCTTCAGTAATGCAGAAAAATAATAAATTTCTGAAATAATAGTGATAAAGCAATATAAAGGTAATAAAGAAATAAAATTAATACATAATCAAATAAATATTGAAGTGTGTTCTTTTTTATAAATATTTAAGTACTATTAATTGAGTAAACAGCATGTACATGTTCATTTAACTGAACTTGATTGTACAACCTAGACTGCAACTTTCTTGATTGATTAATCTGTAACTGAGTTTTTCCGTTTTATTTATGTCACAAGTTTTTCTGTTGGTTAATTTATTTCTTCTTATATTTAAAAATAAAAAAGGAATAATTTAAGACAGCTACGAGTATATGCTTGGCCAAATATTATTTTAAAAATAATATAATTTCTTTCTTAACTGCATGCATATGATTCATTCGAGTGAAACTAAAAAAAAGTAATAGAACCAGTAATAATAGTAATAATAAAAACCTCTTTTAACTATATAATATAAGATATGCAATATGAAGAAAGCAAATAGAAAAAGAGATGGTAAGGAAAAAGAGAGTGAGTGGCAGTTAAGGCTAGTTGAACAGATACATAAAACTTTCTAATTATATAATCACCAACTGTAGGTCAGCAACCTTGAAATACTACTTTCACTTAAGTGGTGTTCTTACTTACATCTGGTTTAGATATATTATTATATTCAACTTTTAACATTAATCTGTGAATATGAATGATTAGACAAATACAGTAAACAAATAGCTGTGGTAGAAACATTTTTCACTTCCTCACTTTCATCTCGTACATATAAATACATCTAGTACAAAATACAAATATCATTCATATTTCTACAAAATAATAAATTTTCCCAAAAAATGAAACATTGTTGTTATTGAAAATGATAACTAATTTTCCTTTATAAGAATTTTTAAATAGTTTTAGATTGACAAAGTTCAATAAATTAATAGAAAATGTATGATTTTAATGGTTTTAAAAAATATCATTACAAAGTTTTATTACAAATCTGAGGTGTCTCTCGTTAGACTTATTGAACATTTTTAAATCCTTCCACTTGCCTTACTCACAATTCCTTTTTCCTAAATAGCTGCTATGAGGATTACTTCACTGGCACCAACTATGATACCAATACTATATGATAACAGATTTCTTAGTGGGATGGCATTTCTGCTTGTGAATTTGGCTAGGAACAGTTATTTCTTATTCAGGACTATAAAAAATCTTCAACTATGAAAAACGTATTTCAGTACAAAAAATACCATAATAGCATTAATAAATTTCTATTCTTCAGATATTAAATGAATGTGTTTGTGCACATCCCCCTTACATACAAATATACAAACTCGGAGGCTAAACTTATATACCCTTAGGCAATTTTTTTTTTACAAAGTTTTTGTTTCATGATCTCATGATTTCAAACTTAAATTGTAAGTTAGCAAGTTTCTCTCCCTCTTATGGGAGAGAGATTTCAATTTATTAAACAATGCAACAATCTACAATCTATTTATCTATTAAAATTAGTATAAATTTATGAATTATAAAAATTTACCAAGTAAATGCCAACCTTCGTGCCATAGTGGTACCATCTTTCCTTTTATTTGGAAGGGGTTCTGGGTTCAAATCCCAGTCAGGCTTGGCATTTTTCATACATAACAAAAATTCATTTATCATACAAAATCAACTGTAATTGATTGTGACAATCAAGGCTGTAAATAAGATTAAGTAAAAATCAATTATTTGATTTCTAATTAAATTATTTAGTTAATCTCGGATTAGTATCTTATAATAGGTTGTACATTAAATTACACAGTTCTACAGATGTAATTATTCATTTTCAGATTGATGATCTCTGAGAAAGTAGAATTTAGTGAATCCTGATAACCAAAATTTACTGGTAACAAGGGTTCAAATTAAAATAAAAGAACTTGTAATTATATCATTAACTTGTTTTAAAATTGTTTCTAGCAACATCACAGAATTTTGTTATAATATCTGTTTGCTAGTAATAATGCCTGTCATAAATTATCAGCAATATAATAAGCAAATTCATGTTTAATAAACTAGATTTCCATAGTAGATAACCAAAGTGAAGCAAAGTTATGAGCCGTTTTTGCTACATGCTATAAATATTTGTTATGGCTAACGACAAAACTTCAATGGCAAAGAAAAGATTTTATTAGTAGGATTTTAGTTTGGAGTAATTAATCATTATAAACCAGGATACATAAATACTGTATTTGCTCAAATACATGTTGTCCCCCACTTTTGAATTTAATTTTCAGGATTAAAGTAAGTAAATATCTTTTTTCCACCATAAAATTTTACCCCAATCAGAAATTAATGATTATACATAATTACATAATACAAGAAATACTTTTTATTATACTATTATATTTGTATTTTATTTTACTACTTTATAATATTATACGTACATGCTTAAATTTTATATCCAAACAGCATCACAAAAAAAAAAGAAGTAAAACTGTAAAAGTAAAAAAAAATAAAGCAAAAAGTAACAAATGGAAAATGCCAAGCCTGACTGGCATTTTAACGTAGAACCTTCCAAATAAAAGTAAAGAAGCTACTAACTACTATGGAACGAAGGTTGGTGTCTACTGGGTACATTTTTGTAAAATTCATAAATGTATACTAATTTTAATAGATAAATCCATTTATATCAAAGATCACAAGATTATTGTACAATAACATCTCTATTCTGTAAAAGTGATATTTTATTTAAACCTGCTAAAATTAAAAGTTTTATTTAAAGTAAAAGTTTGTAAAAGTAAAACGAAAAATAAAGAAAAAAGTAATAGTTAAAAACTCATCCATACAACCTTTTTCATTAATTAGATACTTTTATTAATAATAATAACAACTGAAGATAGTTATTACTATAAATATAAACTGTAATAAGTCTACCATCACAAATATAAAAACAAAAATAAACAATGAAACAACTTAAAAGGCTGGTTGGATCCAAATGTAAGTCGGCCCATCATTTACCTAGATCACCGATTATAGGTCAACCCCTCAATTTACAGGAGAAATTGTAGGAAAAATTTCAACCTATATTTAAGCAAATATATTGTAAATAACTTAGTACAAAAATAACAATACTAAATTTTACATTTTTTTAATCAACATATACCCAGTCATTACAATTTTGGTAAGAAGAATCAATTCCTAATTCATAATTGGTGAAGCCATTTTTGAATTACAGAGTCAAAACCATGCATCTAGAATAAGATTTTCATTACTATCTATTAATATATATCATGACAAAACGTAATACACTACATTTGTTTTAGTATCTGGGAGCATTTGTTAAAACTTGCATCTGGTCATCAAAAGAGCATTATTATAACCACACATTACATTGAAGAAGCTAGACAAGCTCATGTTGTAAGTAACAATACTAATAATTAAAAAAATATGTTGTTGTTAATATCAATACTGAACAGTAGTTTCATATATATATATATAGTTAATCATTTTTAACTACGAGTAGCAAAAGTACATTGTAATGTTAACAGTATTCCCTTACAAACACCTACATAAAACTTGTAAGAGATAAGTGTCCATAGAGTAGTGAAGCAAGAATGAAATGCTAATGGTCAAAGCCATGTTAAATAAACTGGTTTCTACAAACCTACTGCTGAGTGATCACAGTATGTACATAACATGTTATTTTTTGTAGAGAGTAATACATTATAGTTTTTTCTTTACAATGTCTCTCTGTCTTTCTTGTGATTATGTACATGAAGCATAATTTTCATTGCAGCTGATTACATTAAATAACTGTAACACATATCATTAAATAACTGATATCATTAAATAGCTGGTATCATTAAATAACTGTAACTGGCTGGTGAGAAAAGAAGCTGTCGATTAGAAGTTTGTAATTTTGATTACTGAGTGGTGGATTGAGGCATAACAATAAGTAATAATTATTATTACTCCGACTGATACTGTTTGCCATAACAGATAATTAGTAGTTTCCAATATTTCAGTCTAACAACTACAAAGGAACACATTTGTAAGAACCCATTACAGAAAGCTGAGGAAGAAGAAAAAGACGCTTAGTTTACACGAGCTCAACTACTTTACCACTTCAAAGTGAAATCACTTATCCTGGTCAGGCTTCTGACGCTGGGTGCTATATTTTGGATCAAAACAATTCTTTTAAGAACTACTTTAAAGGTAAGACTCATACATTGGAAAAGCAATCACTGTTGTCAAAATCTGGAAGCTCACAAAGTTAACAGTTTTTTTTAAAGTCAAATAACAGTGGGTCAATTTGCTGCCCCCTGGCTGCTGACTTATTAAACAGTAATTATTAAATACTGGTGGCCCTGAAGATATCCAACATGCCACATTACAGTCTCTCATGAAAATTTGACAGTGTCATTCTTTTCATTTAATGATTTTAAATTTTAAGTTTTTCTGTATTTTATGAGGCAACTGCTTGGTTCATTTGCTCCAACAAATTAAGTTACTGTATCTCCCATCTTGTATTCAGTTTAAAATAATTCTAATTTAACAGTTCCCACAGGGCTTTGTCTTCACCAGCAATAATTATAGACCAATTAGCAAGTGAGATATTCTTTAGCTTGTCTAAAGGAAAGGAAATGATGGTCTACAGAAAATAACAAACAATAAAATATATCAGAAAAAGACTTATAGCATATTATGTGTATTTGGCAAATAATGATCTCCAGAAAAAAACATTTTATATTGCCATATTTCATTTGTAAAATCTCTGTAGGTCTTAGAATATACAAATAAAACAAAAAAAGTTACTTAGAAACACTTGAGTATCATGACTTTATAATTGATAAATACAACACAAAATATAATTTAAAAATATTATTATAACCAGATAACAGTAATGTACATATTACTTTTTCCTAACTTCACCATTGACTTCAGTGTGCTTTTCATATTACTTCACTCGCTTATTTTATTCAGAATTTTACAATTTCTCCCATCAGTAATTTTAACCAATCATTGATACCTTTTTCAGTTTCCAATGTGATCTGAGACATACTTTAAAAAGAAAAAAAGATGAAACAGAAATTAAAACAACACAAATTCATGTTCTTAGACAACAAAAAATATGAGACAATTCCAACCACTTAGTGTGAGGTCAGGGGTCGTCCACATAATTATCTTCGGTAAAACAAAATTTTGTTGTCCCTCCCCTGTGAAACTGGGTGTAATTTTATGAAAACTTAAGGCTCTCTTTGTTTAACTATAGGCTGCTTGTTATTACCCATGCATTTCATCATATCCACTCTTATTTTTTATTTATGCCTTTTATTTTAATTAACTTTATTCTTTATTCAGAATGCTTTATTTTTTCAATTTCCTTTTGGATACTGAAAAAATAAGCTAAGGGGCATCCCAGGTAGTTACCCAGCTTGCCTACCTCTGGGCCAGCCTTGTGATAACACAAGATCAAAGATTTCTAAATAAGATCACTGCACCTCTTTCAATTCTTCAAATTTGGTGTTGAAGCCAAGCATATCATGAAAATAAAATTCTAATGAACAGTACCTTATATTCTGAATAATTTGCATTAAAAGTTTTCACATTACATCTACACTGATGACGATTTCATACAAAGAAATTTTTCAAGCAAAGTACTTTTGACAATATGTCATGATATTTATTCATCCTATTCAGTATGATACCACAGCGAATGTCATTTGCACTGAAAAACATTAACTTATATTATTAAGTATTGTGTCAAATTTATGGCTGCTCATACATTTAGGTAACAAATCTAATGAACTTACCTGTGAATTTCACAGAAATATTGTATTTCACCATCAAAACCAAATTACAGCTTGAACTTCACAGGTGATCCAGAAAATAGAATATGGTATGCATCATACTGACCCTGAAAATAAGACAGTAAATTTAAAATGAATAATACTTTACACTTCCTCCTTAAAAACCTTTAACATTATTTAAAAACTTTTGTTTTTATTTTTAAAAAAAGAAGAAACTTAAAAAAGAAGAAAGTATAAAAACATATTTTTTTTATGGAATGTTGAAAACAAATAGAAATAACAGATACGGTTATGATGAATGAAGAACTAGAATGCTTCTAAAGATGTAACAAATTCTTACATCAGAATACAACATGTTTAACAGTATGATAATTTTGTCTTTATTATAAATGTTATATAATATTATGTAACAAATTAGCCTTTTAAAGTAATATTTCATAATCACATTTTAAATGATTGGACCTAATTATTATCATTAATTTTATTTTATTTTTACACAGGTTGGTATGATGAGAGGTGGCAGTATATTGGCAGAATCTCCTCCGTTACAGTTAATGTCAGCTCACAGCTCATCAACACTTGAACAAGCATTCCTTCATTTATGTCAAAAACAATCTTCTTCTGAAGATGATCTAAGAGTCAGTATTACAGTTATACAGTAACATATTTATCAGCTTAGTTCAGATATACATATACATACAATAGTGGAAAAAAGTAGCAATGTTATAAAAAAAATTGCAATAATGTTTTAAAATTGTCTTAGCATTTGAATAAGAATTTAACTCCTTCCCCAATGATGAAATAGAAAATATTTATTAACTTGATTGTTATTTCTTATTCGATTAATGAGATTTACTTTTTTTTTAATTTCACACTAAAAAAATTTATCTACTTGATTTTTAGTGTTTAATCTTCATGTAAATATCTAAAAACCAGTTTCTAAATTTTTTGAAATTTGACCTTGAAAGGGATGACGAAAGGTCAAACAATTTTGAACAATGATTGCAAATTTTCCACATTTCTAACTATACTAAACAAGATATTCACTTGATTGGGGCTTTCAAATACTCTTCAGATAAATATCTAAAAATTATTGTGGGGTTTTTTGAATTCAGATTTGTTAAGGGATGCAATGGTATACGACATGGCAGCTCAACCAACACAGTCACTGCCACTTGTTACTGTATGTGTGCGACACGACTGGCTGGACCTACACCCAGTTACTTAATTAAAACACATAAAAAAAATAGATTGTGACAGGAAACACGAGTAACCATAGAACGGGCAAAGCTGTAACAGGAATGCTAGTATATACAATATATAAAGTTACTTAGAATACACAAATACAGATATCTATATTAAATACAGATATATATATTTTATATATATATAAAATTTCATTTAAAGAAAAATAATAACAAAAAAAACTTCAAATTAATTAATTAAATATTATAAAAGACAATTTATAGAAACCTAATCATAGGGCTTCATAACTTTTCGTATACTAAAACTGACTTATTAAAAAAAATAATAAAAATTTTCAATCTAAAATTTCAATTTAAAAGTTAGAAAATTTTTAGGAGAGGTAATGTGTACTAACCAGTCATCAGCAAAAATGTCTATTCATATCCAATTCTCTTTGCAATATAACACTCCATAATAAAATTTTAAAAATTTGATAGAATAAATCTCCTCTAATACATACTCGTATACTGTTAAATGATTTCATAAATGTATATTAAACTGTTCCAGATATAGACCTAAAGATAGGTCATTAGGTAGAAAAATGTACATACATAAAGAATTTAATTAGTTATTAAAAATTTTAGGATTTTAGTCATTTTTAACTCAGGGGACCTTGAGTTGTTTAGAAATATAAAATAGTGTGGGGATTTTCTTGTTGAAACCAAAGGTTATTAATTTCAATGTCAGTAACCTAAGCTATAAATGAGTAAAGATAAGAAGTCAAAGATGATGATGATGTGAGTTCTACTGTTTGGCAGGTTTCAGCACAGAATCAGCTCCCATACCAGTTGATCTTTAGGCAAACATTTTGTTTCACCACATTTCCTTCAACGTTTTTATGAACAGTTAGGGTACACTTCCTCTTCCTTTCCTCCCGTCCACCATATCTTTTAGAGCCTTCATTGTTTTACTTTTTTTTACCAATAACTTATACAGTTTCTTTTCTGTCAATATTATTTAATAACACTTCCCTCTTCTCCAACTATGTTCAGCTCTTCATTTCTCACTTTATCCTTTACATTCTTTCCCATATTCACATTTCTTGGGTTCTATTCTTTCTCTTCATTAAACAGGAACTTCATTGGGATTTTAGAAAGTCCACAAAAATATGTTATTAGTTCACAAAAACTGGTATGTGAAGCTAATGCCTGATATGAACAGAATACATATTCCAAAATATTACCATTACAGCAGAATTGGACATTTAGAACCAGTTAAAGTAGGACTCTAGATTTTGGTGATCAGTTACTATATTTAACTGTTATAACATTATCACAATATAAAGGAAAAGATCACTGTCATATTCCAAAATATCACCATTACAGCAGAATTGGACATTTAGAACCAGTTAAAGTAGCACTCTAGATTTTGGTGATCAGTTACTATATTTAACTGTTATAACATTATCACAATATAAAGGAAAAGATCACTGTACCTTTTTTTACTATTACTGACCACTAATTCTTTCAGATATTATACCAAATCTAATATTCTTCTTCTGGACCAGTTTTCATAAAGCAACCTAATAAATCAGCTCCATACAACAACAACAAATGTAATGTTATAATAATATGAAACTAAAATAATCTCAGTACTTCTTTGGTGTACATTTACTATAAAAAAACACAATGTATATAGTTACTGCTCTTACTGTCTGTAAAATTAACATCAACTAAGAAAAAAAAATGTAATTTTAAAATATGAAAGAAACTAGTAAAAATTATTTTATGTAGTAAAGTTATAATATTTATACTGAAATGGCACCAGAAAAACTGATGAAAATATTAGAAAAATTGGTAAAATTACATACAATAGAAAGATGGAAGAATATATTTAATCATATAATTATATTTATACACTTTTGTGTCACTAGACTTATCCTAAAGCCCATATACACTTTAATAACAGCATTTATGTATTGGGCATTTGATTAATGAATGCTGTTTTAGATTATAAAAAGGGAAGAAAAATTTGACTAATGCATTTATTATAACTGCTATGTTTGGTGACTTTTCTGGAGAATATTGGATTGTGTATAGTGGTGTAAGTGAGCACAAGTCATATATGAAAACTATTGGAAGTTATACAAAAATTGAAATACCAAAATATGTAATAATAGGAGATGGGTCAAAGATAAAATTTACGTGTATTGGAAAAATAAATTTAGAGAGTTGCAAAGGTCATGAATGGGTTTCAACATCATAAATTAATGTTCTCTATGGACTGGATTTAAAAGTAAATTTATTTTCAGGGAATTGTGCTTTGAAAATGGTGTAAAATATGATTCTGGAATAAAATTAATGGAAATTTTCGAAGAGTAATAATGTTGGTGCTACTGCCAATCATCAAAATAAAATATTTACCATGGTTTTTTGATTAATTTCATCTAAATCTTTGATAGCTAATATTACTGCAGAACCTAATTTTTTAATAACGCTAGGCAATATGGCACTCAAAATAGGACTCAAAATTTTAAACACCTTAAAAAAATTTTGATAAAGAATAACATAAACTTACTGACATCTTATGAAGAAGATGGGCATATTATTTGTATGTTTTCATTCAGTCCAAGCAGCACAAAATCAATTACACATGTGAAATTGTACATGTTGGTCTATGTCGCCCTACGGAGGTTACGTCCCTTGGAGGTTTAAATATTTCATCTTGAACTAAGATGATTATTCTCTTTACAGAATAGTGAATTTTGTTAAAGAATTAAGTATATAAAAAATTAAAATTATATTTAATATCAAATAAAACCACAGGTAATGAGATTAAACTTTTATGATCAGACAATGGTAAGGAATTTGTAAATGAAAAAGTAGTTCAACTATTATTGAAAGAAGGAATAGCTTATAAAAAGATTGTTACATATACTCCTAAACAGAATGGTAAAGTCGAGAGCGAGATGAGAATCACAGTAGAGGCAGCTAAAACTATGTTACTCGTACAAGCAAAATCACTGCAAAAACATTTTTAAGGTTTAAGTGGTAATTTTCTTGAAAGAATCTGTCACATCGGAGATTTAAGCTAAAATCTGCATATGCACATAAAGACAAACATCCATATGTTTCTGTTATTTAAATACTAATACACACGGATACTATTGCTTTGGAATGGAAAACCAATAATACACCCTTTTATAATACATTTATCCTTTTACATGGGTTTGGATTGGTTAACAAATAGTTTTTTATGCTTATCGGATACCATAACGGTGATTATATTTTCCTCTCTTGTGTTTGGTCAAATTACTGTTGTTTAGATAGTTCTCAGCCTTTGTGCGAGATAAAATGTAAAGGGTTGTGATTGCATATAATATAGTGAAAACAGCTATAAGAGACGGTACATATTTTATCGGTAAAACATTTTTATATTACAACTGGTAAGTTGTATTAACACCTTATGACTGTTTAATAAAACGGAATATTATTGGTTAGAATTTACTGCCTCATAATTGGTCAGATCCTTTGACAATTGTGATTGGTGTAAATTAGTGATTTCTTGATTATAAAATCATATTCGTACATGTGACTGGTTATAAAATTACAGGATTCTGATTGGTTAGTCATGTAAGTAATCTGTTCCGGGCGGTGAAATATTAGTGTTATCTGCAATATGCTGGATAAATGTGTACTGACATTGGTTTCTTTTTTATCAGGTTTGTTTTGGGTGGATTAAATACGTGTTTGGGTAATATTTCATATTTTTCACAAATTATAGGCGATTGATATGAGGGCCAAATCTTAATATATTATTATTACATTACACTAATATTAAACCGTATTAATATATAAATAGAATAATCATTTTTATCATCCTTTAAGTGCATAAAGTGAGGTAGGTTTAAGTATTCCATGATGTATCTAATTCATTTATGAAAATCATCACTGAAAACTTTCTGAGCCATTAAATTAATCCGATTTAAGTTATAATTAGGATGGAGTACAACATATCCAGAGAATGAATGTTACTTACTTATGATATTTTCACATGATATTTTTCATGATATTTTCACAGTTAAAAAAAAGAGAAATTGGCTAAGAAAACAAGAATATTAATAAAATCTATAATATAAGAAATTAATATTAAACATAAATTTTTTATCGAATAAAATACAAATTCATTAAACTTTTATTTGCCACTATGTCAACAATTTACCTACCAAAGTTACATTATTAATTCCTATAAGTTTCTAAACAAAGCTAAAATAACTAATAATCGATTGCCATACACATATTTTTGATGAAATCATTACTTAAAATTTAATATACTGGGAAACTGAAATTCGAAAACTAATTCAAACTGGTAATAAGGTTTTCTAATAAAGTAATTAGTTTCGCAATAATATTTCAATTGGTACATACCGACCACCAAACGATGCTATACATCTTAAATCATCTTAACATCTTAAATGTACTGAGACTAGAGATCAATAGACCACTGTATTTGCGGATTAAATGTAAATTTTCCATGTTCCATTTTCTATTTATCCCGATTTTGTCTAAATATCTAAATTCTCCGCCTCTACCAACTTCCCTTTCTCGTGGACAATAGAATTTAAATACAGCTATATGCCATTACAATTTTCCCTCGTAGAATAATTATGTGTACCCACAGGGTTGGTCTAGTAGTGAACGCGTCTTCCTTAGTCAGCTGATTTGGAAGTCGAGAGTTCCAGCGTTCAAGTCCTAGTACAGGCAGTTACTTTATACTAGATTTGAATACTAGATCGTGGATACCGGTGTTCTTTGGTGGTTGGGTTTCAATTAACCACACATCTCAGGAATGGTCGAACTGAGACTGTACAAGACTACACTTCATTTACATTCATACATATCATCATCTGAAGTAATATCTGAAAGGTAATTACTGGAGGCTAAACAGGAGAAAGAAAGAATCCTTATGTGAAAAAATAAATACATTTTTAAGTGTAGTTCTCTTTTACTAGAAAATTATTTTCTTATTCGCTGGAATGCTAAAGATATACCTTTTTCTTTTAAAATACATAATAAATAAGCTCCTAATATGTAAATATATCGCCTACAAACAGTTTCATGTTTGAACCTGTCCAAAAGAACAATATCTCTAGAAATACATCGTTTTACATTTTATATCTTATTTACATAAGATAAAACTCAGATGGGTGTATAAAGTGACAAATGAAGAGATGTTGCGGCAAATCGATGAAGAAAGAAGAATTTGGAAAAATAAAGTTAAAAGAAGAGACAAACTTATAGGCCACATATTAAGGCATCCAGGAAATGTCGCTTTAATATTGGAGGGACAGGTAGAAGGAAAAAAATTATGCAGGCAGGCAACGTTTGGAATATGTAAAACAAATTGTTAGGGATGTAGGATGTAGAGGGTGTACTGAAATGAAACGACTAGCACTAGATAGGGAATCTTGGAAAGCTGCATCAAAACAGTCAAATGACTGAAGACAAAAAAAAAAAATATTTACATAAATAAGACATCTTAAATTATAAGTATATTAATTAAAATCTATTATTATAGATTCTTAAATTATAAATATACAATGGCGGTTTTATAGAAGGATATATATATACATATTTTTTTGAATCATAAGTGGATTAGAATTTAACAAATATCTTTTTGTCCTTACTGCACATCAGAATGGTCATTATAATTAACATTTTTTTTTTGTTTGATCAAAACTAACCGTTATCTAGATAATTCTGTTTTTTTGACTGTTATGATAAAATGTAAAGTAGTATTTTCATCAAATTTATTACCTTAATGCCCTGGTACTTTAAATTTCTGTTAATCTTTATATATCGTTTGTTAACGCCTCTCTCTATATTTGACGTCATGCCTTATCTGACGTTAAATATAGAGGGGCGTTGACTAAAATGCTATATAAAGTTCAACAAAATTTTAAAAGTACCACTACCATAAGTTTTGACAATGGATTGGTTCCGAAACTCGTCAACGGTTTTTTTTTTGAGTTACGGCTAGCGAAAGATTTCGGCCGAATTTCAGCTTTTCTAATAAAAAGAGGCCCTACTGTAATCTTTGGAACTCAAAATGTGTTTTAATTTTTGTTTTTAAAACTGTCTCACTAAAATCAATATAGTTCAGTGAACAAAAAAAAAATTAACTAAGAGTACACACTATTTATGTTAAGCAGTACTTAATATTCTTTTGTTAAAATCATTTATTTTTATTACTTTTCATCAATCCTGACTAAGGTAAAAAAATCTAAATAAGTGGGTGTTGCTTCTTCTAAATACTATTAAGACATGCAATAACATTAACACAAGTTTTAATTTTAAAAAAATGTTTTGGATGACATATTTATGTGTGAAGAGATGTACAAAGTAGATGTATAATTGGATAATCTGCTTTACATCAAAGAGGAAAAACAGGTCATGAAATACGGATGTCAACATTCTGTCCAATATGGCCAGCCTGGTATCTATGTATTAAACAATACATAATTATCAGATGCACAGACTAGTATTTATATTAGTCTGTTTAGTTAAATGATATTAATTAATAAAAACTATGTTTCAGGATAATACAAACTACCCTACAGATGGCCCTGTTTCATCTCCACTTACTGAAGGAAGTTTATTCTCCGTTTCCCGTTTCAGAGCTCAACTTATAAAAAATCTACTCTTCATGTTAAGAAATAAACCGTAAGTTAGAATTTTGGATTAGTTTTACCATTTCATTTTCTTTTTTGTTTTACTATCTAGTATATGCCCTCCAAATACCAGTGGTGTGCCATGTAAATTATATTGATCTACAAGAATTTGGTTATACATGATAATTTTGGCTTATTAATATTTTTTTGACGCTGAATCCAAATATGAACTCAAAATTTGTCCTAAGGGCTTCATTATCTTTGTAATTGTCACTCATAAAAAATGAAACTTGTTAATACGATATATTTTCTCTATTAAGAGAATTACTCAAACAAAACTTAATGATCTGGTTGGTACATGATCTCAGTTGTAACACTTATAAACATTCGTTGAATCAATGTTTTTATTAACAATGAAAAATTAATATTTATTAATGGCTCAGGGTGGAATAATTTGTAGTGCCTAGCATGACATTCTACATTATACCGTAGGATGACATTAGTACTATTTTCATTCCTTCTAGAAAAAATAAAAACCATCACTATTTTGATGGTAGAATTATCCAGACCACAGAATTGCTTCCTGTAAATACTATCGTGAGTTTGGTCTTTTGTTTTGTTCCTACTTTTTTAATACAGACATGTATTTTTTCATACATATTGTTTTTGGTGAATTGTATGTAATTTATATAAAAAATGTCTCATAGTTGTAAAAAAAATCCTAACAATTTTTTCTATGTTTGTGATGAATTAGCTTTTAATTAAAAAATAATTACAGCGGTTATGAGAGGCCTAAGACTTTATTCTGATTCTCTATTTTACACCCTAAGTAGAGTTTATATTATTTTTTAACCAAGTGAGTAAGGTCATATCATATGCCTTTTGCAGTTCCTATGGTATGAAGATAGTCCAAGGACCACTACACAAACTGGTTTTTTATATCACAAAAATCAAAAGCATCACAAATAAATTCAAGAAATCT
The DNA here is from genome assembly GCF_047948215.1 of Lycorma delicatula. Lineage (NCBI taxonomy): Eukaryota > Metazoa > Arthropoda > Insecta > Hemiptera > Fulgoridae > Lycorma > Lycorma delicatula. Next base: position 40,931,702 of record NC_134462.1, on the reverse strand, counting down.
GTTGCATATTCTAGTTTTCTTTCATCTGTAAGGTCTATTCTACACAGCAAAGAGTTAAGTGGAAATTCTTCCAGTTCCACCAGAAACATAGGTTTTGAAGAAAATAACAAAGCTATAGTGATTTAGAAAGTAATGCAGAAGAGAATCAAGATTTCCAAGGTGAGAGCACTGAACCTCACAAAATTACTCAAATGAAAATTAATGATCTGGTTCATCATCTTATTAAGTCTAAAATGCAGTCAGAATTACTGGTTTCATAATTTAAAGGCTAGAACCTCTTTGAAAGTGGCACTAAAATACATTTTCTCCTTGTTAGGCAGCAAAAAAGTAAGCAACTGTACTCCTTGCACTACATTATGGAATTGTCATTTCATAATGTAGTGAACTGCAATGATGTAAATTCTTTATTGAATTCTATGGAATGGAGATTGTTTATAGATTCCTTTAAAACAAGTTTGAAAATCATTCACAATGAAAATGAGAAACCATCATTTACTCTTATGAAACACAAATGGAAAGACATATGACAATATAAATCTGCTGATGATAATACAAAATGAAAGGTATTCTTGGTGTGTGTGTGTGTGTGTGTGTGTGTATATATATTTTCAATAGAATACACAGCGGTGCAATCCAAAAACGTTTCTTAACAAAACTGTCCCTGCTGCAAGTTTTTATGCCTATGGTATCATGAAGAAGGAAAGCAAAGAAAACTATTTGCAGTGATATGGCATGTTATTTAACCAATACTTGGTTTATATGCATGCAAAAATAAAATTAATTAGATTTCATAAGCACCTGAGGGCAGATAACTACAACCATCAGAAAGATTCGAGAGGAAGACAGGATTTCAAGCTGATGAACAGGAAGGAATAGTTGTACTATCATCATCTTTCATTGATATGTGTACAATCGAGCTCAAAATGGAATGACATACATCCATTATTATGGTAGTTCTGATTGGTTTATAACATTCATATGTAATCCTAATTGGAAGGAAATTTAAGAAACATCACTACCTGGACAGAAATCTATCACCACCCTATTATAATTGCAAGAGTATTTCACCATAAAGTAAAGGAATTTATGATTCTATATTAAAGGTCCACTGTTTGGAAAATTGGAGTGTAATATTTATTCAGTTGAGTGTTATATGTACTCAGTGGAATGGCAAAAAAAGGATTACCTCATGTGCATATCTTGGTAGAAAAACTGCATCTCTCCCAAGATGAAACATTTATGTGTGTTGAAATACACATAAAAAGATCCTGAATGAGATCTGCTTCTCTACAACATTGTCAAGGCCAACATGATCCATGGTCCGTACAAACTCAAAAAGGTGATGATGGCTATCCGAAGTATAGACAGCGATCTTACAGATGATAGTAGTCTTATAGTGAACATAACCGAAATGGAATTAAACAGATGGTTAGCGATATATAATCATATATTATTACATACTTTCAATGTCCATATAAATGTAGAAATAACCAGTTCTATAAAGTTCATCAAGTGTGTTTGAAAATACAAAAGGTGATGACAGAGTAACCTTTATACAGGATAATAGAGATCAGATCGATGAGGTAAAGATTTAGGAAAGTGCATCAGCAGTTCTGAGGCAGTCTGGAGAATCTTGCCTTCCCAGTTCAAGAAAGATATCCCACTATCATTCATCTCAAAAATGGCCGAGTTTACATCACTGCAAATAACTTGACTGAAAAATCTTTCTAATCCATCAAAGACAATGCATTTGACATTTAATTATTTCAATTTGATGAGTTTGCAAAAACACTACTTTAGTCAGAAATTTCTTCATACTATGTACGGCAGAACGAAATATTTGTTCAATGTATGCTGAATAGTGTTGATTGTTGACCAGAAATTAAAAAGAATTCTACTTTAGGTAATTTTACTTTATATGCTGTACACCCAAATAACACCAGTATTACCATCTTAGTCTACTTCTTCAATATATCAGAGGCCTGCCCAACTTCTTATTTTGAACTGAAAATAGGTGGATGATATTATACATCTAACATTCCAACCTGCTTGCAGAGCTCTTGGTCTGCTTTAAGATAAGCAGCGAGATTCAATTCTAGAATAAACTTCTTTCAGTCAATCTCCTCTCAAAATTTGAAAACTGTTTAGTGTTATGTTAATATTTAGCCATCTTTCTGATTCATCCTCTCTTTGGGAAAAATACAAAGACAACCTTTTGGAGGACATCAAAGACAGATCGGCCAGCAATTACATAACTGCACTAATCCAGCAGTGGACAAGGTGCCTAATAGGTACTTAGTGTTGATTGAAGATGCCATGCTGATTTTAGCTGGAAAGGACTTGCCAGAGTACAATTTGCCTCAGCCTGAAAAATCTGCAGGGGTTTTAAGAGAATAATATGAGAATATTTAAGAGAGAATAATTATGATGGGAGAATATCTTTGGGCATTTTCCCCACAATTTGAACACAAGATTTAAAAGGTGGAAGGAGAAATTATTAAAGAGAATTTCCCACATTTCAAGACAGTTCCTCGAATCAAGACAACAAATTCTTGAGAACACCAACCCAAAGAGGTCAAACCTTCTAAACATAACAATGCTAGGAGACAGCAATACAAATTATCTACTTCAAATACTAAACCTTTTTAAGAAAAATAATTTTAATGGTTATTCAAAATTTAAATTACAACAATATTCCTCACAGTTAAATCAATTCAAATGCATGGTTTTTCCAATGGTTCCAAAAAGGCCTACAACTGTTGTATTTATATATGAACATTTATTGGCAATTAAATTTCATCTAATGTACTGCATACTTGACTATGTGGCTGTTTGTTACTAACTTGCTTATTAGTAAAGATAATGAATGCATTAAAGATACATTCTGACACGTGTTCAGAAATCCAACACTACTGCAAATGATATTTGGCATTACATAAGTCATTTTGATGGCATGGTCAATGGACAATTTTGGTGGTATGGTCCAAATTGGCTTTCATGATCTTTCGACTGGCCAAATAATAATTTTACTTTTAATAACTGTAATACGAATCCAGAATGCTTAGCAGAAAAACAAAACCATGTTTATTGTCTTGTGTATCTACAGTTATACCTGATTATACTAAGAAATACACAAATTACACAAGCTATTCTGCATATTTAGCTTCTGTTTATTATACTACCATGTAAAACATCCTATTATAATACATCCAGATGCTAACATCACAAGAAATGCTAACATTTACAGCTGTAAATGCTAGAAAGAAGTACTGCAGGACACAACACAAATTAAAAAATGATTCAGGTAAATTTATGCTATCGATTCAGAAATAATCTGATCATTTTTTTTCTGGAATTGTTCCTTATGATTTAATAATTTATTACAATGTTTCTTATGTAAAGAAATTGTATTTTTATTTTTGAAACAGTAGCGTATTTAGTACTGCTGTCAACAAGATTGTTTGTGGATGTGTACCATACACATCCACAAATGCAAGTAACTAACTGTTCATCATAATTTCATTAATCCTTTCTTCTCTATAAGTCATTTTTAATGCCTTACTAGAACATTGGAATCAGTAGCCTTTATCGAATGATTTACTAGTTGATTCATCAATTATTTCATCGATTTGTTCAACATGTTTATCCTCGTACATCAGGTCATCATTCATTAACATTACCCAAAGTTTCAGAATTAATTTAATTTCAGATGGCATTGCTGGGTTTAATTTTTTTCTACAATCATTCCATTAGCTGGATTGAATGAATGAAAAATTAAATTTACTTCTGATACCTTTAAAAGCACTTGATATTCATGGAAACTATTCTTTTCATTAAATTCTGAATTATTTAAATTGTTGTTTTTAAATTATTTAAGAATGTTCAAATTTTTATTGTTAGTGTTTTTATTTTATATGGATTTTCATTTTTACTGTAACTGTCAGCAACAGTATTTGAAATAAATAAAAAATTGTCAATAAAAAAAATTTTCTAATTGTTATTAAATCATCAATTTTTATTTCTAACAGTGATTTAATAATATTTTCATCTGGAAAGAACACTGGACTATTGCCTACATGATAGTTTTCATCTGTTTTTCTATTAATCATGTTTTACATATTGAAAATTTGAAGAATTGTAACTTCGTGAATAATTAGCAATTTGAAGAATATCACAGCTCTTCATATTTGGCCCGGAGGACCAAAAATAATATATGATAATCACAGCCTCGGTGCAGCACCTAAGTAATGTTAACTAACTTAATTAATAATTTTGCCAGTAATTCAAATGTTCATTAAATACACTTGTTATTCACTTAAATGTCATATTTTTATAAACTTTATTACATTTACTTTTATATTATTTCATACTGATTTAAGTTTAAAATTACATGGGTTAGAAGTTTGTCTAGCTAAATGTATTTATACATGTAGATTAGTAACAAAAGTAATATTGAACAGTACATTTAAGTTAAATTAGAATAATATCTAAGAACAGCTAGTTTAATAAGCTAACATAATATAATATCTTTATTTAGTGAATAAGAGGAATATGACAGTCGTTTATTTACATAAATTAAAAAGAAAAAAGTGAATCTTAACATATATAGTTATAATAAAAATATGTTTTTTGCTCAAACAGAATATTAAAAGTATGGATTGTAAACAATGAAGGACATGCAAAGTCATTCAAAACCTAATAATAACCTACTGAGTATCTGTTTACATTGATAGATTCACTGATGTAATGAGAGAATAGGATCTGATCCAAGTTTAAGTTGCAATTATTTATAATTTATTGATTCTACCTTTACATGCAAGTTAGTCTTTTATTTATTAAGCAACCGATTGGTCAGGGCTTAGTTTGCTCACCCGACCGTTTAGTCAAAAAAAAACCCTGTGGCCGTGGTCAGCACTGCCTACTCTGGAGCTAACTCAAGAGCTCCCCGGGGCTGATCCCAGGGCCACAAAGCTCGCTTCACTAGCCATTCCCATCTAGCCAGTACCCTTGCATTGTTCATTACCATCACTGGTTTTGAGAATAATAACAGGTTTAATAATAGCACCAAGTAGCAGGTTTCAGAATTTTACTTAGTTCTTAACATTACACCAGGAGGAGATGACTACTTCATTTCTCATTTTTTGATTTTATGTTTTTGTATTTTTTGTGGAACAGTTTGTGAACAACATAATCTAAAGAATGTTATTGTATGCAACTGCATTTCTTCTAGAGCGTATATATGTACAGATCTCCCACAGGAGACTCTGGAGCAAGCCATACAGTTGTCCATGCGAGAAGCATTGACACTCTAAGTGAGGCCGCTTGAAATCACAACAGCCGCTTGAAGCAGCAGCTGTTGTGATTTATTTATATTCATAAAAAAACAACTTTAAGTAGAAGCTAGAGACACTTGAAAGTGAAGGGTAAATAAAAAGTAATGTTGAATCTATATTCAACATTACATTATGTTCCTTGCCTATGCAAGGAACATAATCTGGTTATTACCGCAGGCCGCTATAACAGCCACTTTCGTAAAATAGTGAAACATTTCATAACGCCAATAGTCATAAGAACAGAGATTTTTTCCAGGTATAAAAACTACATTCAGGCAAAATTTCAACTTAATTGGTTGGGTAGTTTATGAATGAAAGAGTAACAGACTCACAGAAACCAAGACATTTTTATATGCATAATAGATGTTATAAAATAACTTAATTATTTCTTTAATTTGGTTTCAGGATGATGATGTTTTTATTTGGATTACCATTATTACAATGTACTCTTTATAATCTGGCAATTGGTCGTGACCCTGAAGGACTGAAAATAGCAGTAGTTAACAGAGAATTAGAACATGGTTTATCAGATTGTTTAATGCACACATTAACTGGTTGTAATCTAAATATACCTCTCAGCTGTAGATATATAAAACAACTTCGGACAAAAACAGTAAATCTGGTATGTATTTAAAAATGTTTGACATGCTGAAATATGTAAAAATGCTGATTAAAATTTCAATTATTTTTAGGATAGTCATATCGATACGTGATGAAATTGAATCCCTGAAAAATGTTGTTAACTTTTTTGTGTTAAGTTGGAAAAGGAGATAAGATTTTTAAAAAATATATAGTCTATATATATGTTTTTGGTACCTTAGCAAAAATAGCTCTTGATGTTATTTCTTAAAATAATTTGATGAATAATAAATATGTAGACATTTTTTCAGTTTATTAAATAAAAAAATTGAAGTAATTATGAAAAATTAATATATAGTAGAGAACTCTTTCTTATTTTGCAAGATGGATTTCAGTAAAAAATATTTCCAATTTTTTGACTCATTGATGATGAGCATCTACCAGAGTAGTTGTTTCGCAGTTGATATTATTGTCAACAGTCTTCATGATAAAAGTGGTGGAATATAATTTTTGTAAGCACTGAAGTGGCTGCAAGTAATGATTATTTAATTTAAATACAAGAATATAAAGTCAAAATTGGAATTTACAGTTGTAACTTATATTTTTAAATCTTTTTTTCATCTGTCTTTGATAATTTTTAATAACTTAAACTCACTTAAGATACATTTTAAATAAGATTATAAAAAAAAATATTATTTATGTTGTATACAATCAATGAAATTTACTGATAATACTTATTTAATGAAAATTAAATTAGCAATTTTAATAATGAATACAAAGCAGTTTATAGAAAATACTTTTAAATAATAATTTCTGTATATAAACTTTACAGTACTTGTTTATTTGTTTTATTGTGCGACTACATCATACATTTTTGGTAACTTTTTGAATAATAAAGTTCATGAAACTGTGTATATTCATTAAAAGTAAAAATTTTTGTTAAATCTTTATTTAAACAAATTGTGGTTAAATTTCTTTAATTCTGATTGCTATCAACTGAATAAAAAAAGTGATAATTTGTATATATTTTCTTTAAATCCACCTTAAATGATTTTAAACTGATGGGAAAAATCACCTATTTCGTCTGTAACAATTACATAAATTTTAAAATTAATATAGTTAATTTCAATTAGAATACGATAAATATTTTCAAAAGTACTATATAATAAAAGGCAATTACTTATATAAACTGAATTATGTTAGGTAGAATTCAGAGAATTATCGGAAGCAAGGCATATAGTTGAACGGAATGAAGCTTGGGGATTGCTACATTTTGCTTCAAATTACAGTGAAGCTTTAATAGAGAGAATGAATTCTACTATAGATGGATCAGACGGTTCGCTTGAAAACAGCGATGTAGATGTATGGATGGATATGTCTAGTAAGTAAAATTTTAAACAATCATTTTATACTATGACTGTAGCTATTTTGTTGATTTTTAATTGCTTACAATCAGTGCTCTGTAATTTGTTTTCCATAAGCATTATCTGAAAAGCTTGATAGTCAAAAACAGTGTTAAATATTTTTCTTTAATTAAAAGGAAAAATTAAAATTTTTTAAATCAGTTCTAATACTTTAATGACCATATGATCAAACTTATAAATACATATGTTCTCATATAATCATTTTATAAAAATATAATTAAAGATCCTTTTAATAAAATACTTAAAAAATTATTTACACATAAATTTCTGTTAGAAATGCAAGTGTTATAATACCATATATATTAATAAATTTATATTCAAAAGAATTTTTAATACTGTATTTCATCATGTAATTAAAATTTAGAATATCGAATCACATGTTTTGTATTTTATCAATATGATTTCCAAACTTTAAGTACTGTAGTTTTTTTCATTTGATTGAATTAAAAAAAATTCTTTTCTTCCAGTATTTTGTTTTCTATGAAGGTGGTTTTTACCCCCAACTCACACACACAAATACTCTCTTTGCGGGTTTTTTATTATTATAATTTATATATGTATATAAATCCTCCTCTATGAATCATGAGACCTTGCCGTTGGTGAGGGGGCTTGAGTGCTCAGGGATACAGAGTAGCTGGACCGAAGGTGCAACCATATCGGAGAGGTATCTGTTGAGAGCCAGACTAAGGAATGATTCCTGAAAGAGGGCAGCAGCTCTTTCAGTAGTAGTTAGGGGCGTGAGTCAGGACGACTTAAACGGCCGTATCAACATCACTCAGTCCTCTGAGTACTGCGCAGCTGAAAGCAATGGAAAACTACAGCTGCTTTTTTTTCCAAGAAAATGTGGTTCTCTGCATTTTCACATAGCAATAATGGAGGCGCCTTCCTTGGTAAAATATTCCGGAGGTAAAATAGTCCCCCGTTCGGATCTCCGGGTGGGAACTACTAAGGAAGGGGTCACCAGAAAATTAAAAAATAACATTCTACGAGTCGGAGCGTGGAATGTTAGAAGCTTGAAAAAGGTTGGTAGGCTAGAAAATTTAAAAAGGGAAATGGGTAGGAGAAATGTGGATATAGTAGGAATTAGTGAGGTTCGGTGGGAAGAGGAAGGCGACTTTTGGTCAGGTGATTTTAGAGTAATTAACTCAGCGTCAAATAATGGGCAGGCAGGAGTAGGTTTCGTGATGAACAAGAAGATAGGGAGGAAAGTGGAGTATTTCAAAACGCATGGCGATAGAATCATTGTAATAAGGATAAAATCAAAACCTAAACCGACAACGATTGTTAACGTCTATATGCCTACAAGCGCCCATGATGATGATGAGGTAGAGTGTGTATACGAAGAGATTGATGAAGCAATTAAACACGTAAAAGGAGATGAAAATTTAATAATAGTTGGAGATTGGAATGCAAGCATTGGAAAAGGCAAGGAAGAAAATATAGTGGGTGAATACAGGCTGGGCAAAAGGAATGAAAGAGGGGACCGACTTATAGAATTTTGCACGAAGTATAATTTAGTAATTGCCAACACCCAATTTAAAAATCATAATAGAAGAATATACACTTGGAAAAAGCCAGGCGATACTGCAAGGTATCAGATAGATTATATCATGGTTAAGCAAAGATTTAGAAATCAACTCGTTGACTGCAAAACTTACCCTGGAGCAGACATTGATAGCGACCATAATTTGGTGATAATGAAATGTAGATTGGGGTTTAAAAACCTGAAGAAAAGGTGTCAGATGAATCGGTGGAATTTAGAGAAGCTTGAGGAAGAGGAGGTAAAGAAGATTTTTGAGGAGGACATCGCAAGAGGTCTGAGTAAAAAAGATAAGGTAGAAAATGTAGAAGAAGAATGGGAGAATGTTAAAAAGGAAATTCTTAAATCAGCAGAAGCAAACTTAGGCGGAATAAAGAGAACCGGTAGAAAACCTTGGGTTTCAGACGATATATTGCAGCTGATGGATGAACGTAGAAAATATAAGAATGCTAGTGATGAAGAAAGTAAAAGGAACTATCGGAAATTAAGAAATGCTATAAACAGGAAGTGCAAACTGGTGAAAGAAGAGTGGATTAAAGAAAAGTGTTCAGAAGTGGAAAGAGAAATGAACATTGGTAAAATAGACGGAGCATACAGGAAAGTTAAGGAAAATTTTGGGGTACATAAATTAAAATCTAATAATGTGTTAAACAAAGATGGTACACCAATATATAATACGAAAGGTAAAGTCGATAGATGGGTGGAATATATTGAAGAGTTATACGGAGGAAATGAATTAGAAAATGGTGTTATAGAGGAAGAAGAGGAAGTTGAGGAGGATGAAATGGGAGAAACAATACTGAGATCTGAATTTAAGAGAGCATTAAAAGATTTAAATGGCAGAAAGGCTCCTGGAATAGACGGAATACCTGTAGAATTACTGCGCAGTGCAGGTGAGGAAGCGATTGATAGATTATACAAACTGGTGTGTAATATTTATGAAAATGGGGAATTTCCATCAGACTTCAAAAAAAGTGTTATAGTTATGATACCAAAGAAAGCAGGGGCAGATAAATGTGAAGAATACAGAACAATTAGTTTAACTAGTCATGCATCAAAAATCTTAACTAGAATTTTATACAGAAGAATTGAGAGGAGAGTGGAAGAAGTGTTAGGAGAAGACCAATTTGGTTTCAGGAAAAGTATAGGGACAAGGGAAGCAATTTTAGGCCTCAGATTAATAGTAGAAGGAAGATTAAAGAAAAACAAACCAACATACTTGGCGTTTATAGACCTAGAAAAGGCTTTCGATAACGTAGACTGGAATAAAATGTTCAGCATTTTAAAAAAATTAGGGTTCAAATACAGAGATAGAAGAACAATTGCTAACATGTACAGGAACCAAACAGCAACAATAACAATTGAAGAACATAAGAAAGAAGCCCTAATAAGAAAGGGAGACCGACAAGGATGTTCCCTATCTCCGTTACTTTTTAATCTTTACATGGAACTAGCAGTTAATGATGTTAAAGAACAATTTAGATTTGGAGTAACAGTACAAGGTGAAAAGATAAAGATGCTACGATTTGCTGATGATATAGTAATTCTAGTCGAGAGTAAAAAGGATTTAGAAGAAACAATGAACGGCATAGATGAAGTCCTACGCAAGAACTATCGCATGAAAATAAACAAGAACAAAACAAAAGTAATGAAATGTAGTAGAAATAACAAAGATGGACCGCTGAATGTGAAAATAGGAGGAGAAAAGATTATGGAGGTAGAAGAATTTTGTTATTTGGGAAGTAAAATTACTAAAGATGGACGAAGCAAAAGCGAAATAAAATGCCGAATAGCACAAGCTAAACGAGCCTTCAGTAAGAAATATAATTTGTTTACATCAAAAATTAATTTAAATGTCAGGAAAAGATTTTTGAAAGTGTATGTTTGGAGTGTCGCTTTATATGGAAGTGAAACTTGGACAATCGGAGTATCTGAGAAGAAAAGATTAGAAGCTTTTGAAATGTGGTGCTATAGGAGAATGTTAAAAATCAGATGGGTGGATAAAGTGACAAATGAAGAGGTATTGCGGCAAATAGATGAAGAAAGTAGCATTTGGAAAAATATAGTTAAAAGAAGAGACAGACTTATAGGCCACATACTAAGGCATCCTGGAATAATCGCTTTAATATTGGAAGGACAGGTAGAAGGGAAAAATTGTGTAGGCAGGCCACGTTTGGAGTATGTAAAACAAATTGTTGGGGATGTAGGATGTAGAGGGTATACTGAAATGAAACGACTAGCACTAGATAGGGAATCTTGGAGAGCTGCATCAAACCAGTCAAATGACTGAAGACAAAAAAAAAATGTATATAAATATACAATAATAAACAACCTCAAATAAAATAACCTACAAACACAGTAATAGAACCAAAAAACTAATACCTAAAGTCGACTTTCGCAGGATCCCGCATAATTAGTCGGTACAAAATTACATCAAACAACACAAGTCAATATCATACCGCATAATTAGTCGGTACAAAATTCAAAAATTACATCAATCTCAACCCGAACGATAACAAAATTAAAACATCACTACGTTCGTATACACTGTTGCCAACATTTACAACTATGTCTTAAACCATTATCTTCAAAAACGATTTGTTGATTAATTATTTCATAATTGTTTAAATTTTGAAATATAATATTTTTAAAGTATACCCATTCTTTTACTGTTATTACAGATTTCCAAAATTTCTAAACTATTTTTTTATAATCAGCAATACTTTTATTTTTTCTGTTTAACCTCCGGTAATTACCTTTCAGATAATACTTCAGAGGATGACTATGGATGATATGTATGAATGTAAATGAAGTGTAGTCTTGTACAGTCTCAGTTCGACCTTTCTTGAGATGTGTGGTTAATTGAAACCCAACCACCAAAGACAACCGGTATCACGATCTAGTATTCAAATCCGTGTAAAAATAACTGGCTTTACAAGGACTTGAACGCTGGAACTTTCGTATTCCAAATCAGCTGATGAAGGAAGACGCGTTCGCCAAAAGACCAACCCCCGGTGGTTTTATAAACAACTATACTATGCCTACCCAACAACACAAGGTTGCCCAATTAGTCACATTCCTCTTTCCGTTTTTGTAAGCATCTTAATATTCCGTAAATCTCTTTTTAAAAGATCTGTTTACCAATATAAATTTTATTACACTCATTGCATTTAATTTTATACATTCCTCTTAAATCCTCCTCATCACTTTTGTTATTATTATTCCTTAAATATTTTATAATATTATTTGGTATTTAAGACTTTTTTACATTTACTTTTATCATAAACATTAGTTATACTATTTTATTTGTATAACTGTATTCTAAGAAAACACTATTAATAATTCTTTGTTATTTTGTTGTTGCAATTATGTAAAACAATCATGGTACTTAATTCTCTCCTTTTTGTATCCTTTCTCCAACTCCAACATCAAAACCATTAAATACTGCTATTTGTTTTATTACAACTATTTTCTTCTTAAGTTTGTTATTGCTGTTCCTTATAGTAAAGCTTTAAAGATCAAGTTTTTATGTGTACCAATTTTTTGTGTGACCATGGGTGATTACAATTTACATGCACTGTAATGCCATTCATTGTGGGTTTTCTATAAACTGATGTTTCTATAATATTGTTTTCATTTATTTTCTGTTCTTTTCTGTTTCTTTCCTTTTTTGTTCGCATATTGGTAATAATTTTGGAGACAACTATTCCTCACAATGATGATCAAAGCATTCATATACTATTGGGTTTCCTTATTTTTAATCATAATTATTGATATCCATTTTTAATAAAATTAGATCATTATCCCAAAGCTTATTTTTTAATTTGATAACCTCAAATTTTGTTATCATTCGTTTATTAACTATGTTATGTTCTTTTAAACATAAACATAAAACATATATGTTTTATATATACATAATATTTTTAATTTGTTTTCATAGTAATAAAGTTTATTTATAGCTGTATAAGTAACCTAAAAATTAATTCAAAGTGTAATTTCCCTTTTTTTCAGATCAATATATAGGTAATCAACTAAGAAAGGATATAGTTACAAGTTTTGTGGATTTCTTACAAGGTATATACAGAGACTGTAGTTGGCCTGAACAAATAGCAGATATTCCAATAAAGGTGATTTATTTTCTTTTATTGTTGTTTTTTGAAGTAATTATCAATTATACATTTTTATAATCTCAAGGAATGATAAAAGCATATATTCAACTTAAGAATTGATGTGGTATAATCATACATTTACTAATCGGAGAGTAGATATTGCTGTTCACTAGGCCGTTGTTATTTCATTAGGTATTATTTAAAAATATAGTTTCACTTTCTCTGAATTCATATTTTTATGATCAAAATAAAATAGTAGCCCTACAATATAAAAAATCTACTAAGCATACAGTCCATATTATTGGCTTTTTTTTGACTGAGAAATTATATTTAAAGTCAATAAATGTTACAAAGCTCTAAATTATAAACTAACCACACAAAGCTCTGAGGAAACTTAGACATGGAAAGAAAAAGTATGTTTTAAATGATAAATTGACACCTGCAAACTATTCAACTGTTGCTAAACTTTTTCTATTAAAGGGTATTGTATGTCAAAAATGGGATACAAGGTTTTTTCAAATCTTTAAATTTTATGGTCCTACCAGTTCATCTAGCCAAAAAGAACATATGAATACTCGTATTTCATAAGTTGTGTCAGTCTGCTTTTGGCCTTATATCTCAGGATTGACAAAACCGATTTTCTTAAAATTTGGCTCAAATTTATGTTATTGCATAACATAAATCAAGAAATGATTTATACAAATGAATTTTTATACAAATAAAAAAATATTGTTTTTCAAAAAATCAACCCCTACCTCTTAAAACTGAAATACATGTTTTTTTGTTTTATTCCTCTTTCTCCCTTCAGTTTAAATATTTTTCAAAGGGTTTTTGGACGTTTTTACTTAATATAGAGCAATCAAAAAATGTCTACAATATTTTTTAAATTATACTCCAGATGTATAATGAAGAAATGTTTTTGAAAAATTTATTTTTCTTATTTTAGCCTTTATTGATTTAGAGAAAACTTACCTAAAAAAAAATTGTTAAAATTAACCTATATATGAATAATTTAGAAAAAATCGATTCTCCACCACTAAAAAATATATATCGTTTTTTTTTTTGTTCTAATTATTTTATTTGTATTATTAACAGCCAGGAAAGTCATGCAACACTTAGCCAGATGACAGATCTGTTTTTTAGTATTATTTAAAAATTCAGAAAATAATTTTTTTGGCAGAATAATATTTTTTGTATCAAAGATAAACCTTTATTTATTTTGTAATGAATTGATGGGAATATCTTTTAAATAGGTACATTTTTTTTTAATGTCAATGGAAACAAGGTTTCTTTCTCATAAACTAAGAATTGTGTTTAAATATATGAAAACAGCTCTTTTGTCTAGTTTGAAAGAGAGGGATATTGTTATTTTATTTGAATAAGTGACTACTGTACTGAGCAAAGATTGTAGATCTTTATACTCTGTCATACAAAGTGACAGAAAAACTTTCAGGACATATTCTACTGGGGAAAATAATGAAAAAAGTCTACATAAACATGATCTGGAAATGGTTTGTTTTCGAGTTACGGATAGTGAAAGATTTAGCCTGGATTTCAGCTCTTCTAACAAAAAGAAGCGCTATTGTAATTTTTGGAACCTAAATAAAGAAGTAAAGTTGGTTGTTTCCTATGTAATTTCATCTGGGAAATAGGATAAAACAGGTCCCAAAACTGTAATATTAGCAGATTTTTAAGATATACGATGTAAGACACAAAATTCGGTGTCAAAAAATAAGTTTTTTTAGGTTTGTCGTGCAATAGCTTTGTTAAATGACTAATAAATGGGAAGATTTAGTAACATAAAATGTAAAAAACTTAATTCTGAGAAAATTAATGTAAACACTGGCAATAAAATGTAAATAAAAACTTTTAAAAATCGTAGCTAATAAACATTCAAACTATAGCAAAACAAAAAATAAAATACATGAAATGATAAATAGTAATAGAAAAACAAACCTCAGTTACAGTAGTTGTTCAAAATTCCCACTTTAATTTGCACTTTACAATATTCACAGCACTCTGACTGACGAAAAATATTTCCGGTGGCTTTTCGTAACATCTAAGGATTGTTTGCATCTCCCGTAAGATTTTCATTGAAAACAAATGGTCCCAGAATTTTCTCATAAATAATGCCACACCAAACATTAATGTGAAATTTGTGTTGGAAACTAGTTTCTGCAGTATCATGTTTTCGATCCATAAATTATTATTTTTAGAATTGAAGACTCTGTCTCATAAAAGTTCTTCATCAGTAAATAAAATTGAATTTATCTTATCAGCGTTGTCTAGAAGCCAATGACAGAAGTTTAACTGCTGGCAGTAATCTGTTTGCTGCAAATTTTGAATCTTCTACAGGCGGAAAGAATAATGATTTTCTTTCTGTAGGATACGCACCACACTTTGTTTTTTGATAAACCAGTGCTACACGAAATTTGTCTTATACTAGTGCTTGGGCTACACTGAATATGCTGAATCACACGATGTTCGTCATTAACAAGATGATTTATACTAGAAAATGAATATGTTGGAAATGACCCTTTCGTTCATAAATGCTGATACACTGAAGAATATTTAAAAAGAATGCTTAAAAGAATTCTTTAAAAAGAATGTTTATTAGGTATACAAAGAATAATATGATTTTCTGTCTATTTTTCAACTGTTTTCCTTCAACAAAATACCAATTTTTAAAAGTTTTTATACTTTTTATCTGCTGTGTTTACATTCATTTTCTCAGCATTAGATTCTCTACAAGTTTTGTTCCTAAACCTTTCTCGCATTTATTAGTCATTTAACAAAGCAATTGTACTACAAAGTTAAAAAAAAAATCTTTTTGACACAGAATTTCATGTTTTACGTCAGATAGCTTAAAAACTAATGGAGTTACAGTTCTGGGACTTGTCTTGTTCTTTTCCCAGCTCAAATTACATAAGAAATCACCAACTTTACTCCTTAATTTAGGTCCCAAAAATTACAGTAGGCTTCTTTTTATTAAAAGAGCTGAAATCTGGGCAAAATCTTTCTCTAGCCATAACTAGAAAACAATGCGTTTCCAGACCTATGTTTATATGAACTTTTTTCATTATTTTCACTAGTGAAACATGTTCTGAAATTTTTTTTTGTTTCTTCGTGGGACACTTTGTACATAAACACCTGATTAAAAATTCACATGTAAGGACACCAAGCATTGATCTTACAGCCCATTTCTGTGTCTTAAAAACTCTTTCTCAAATTTTTTTGAGAGCCGCAACAGATCATATAATATTTCAGCTGTAATAAATAAACAGATGTGTAAGGATTGCAGATGACATGATGTTTATAGGAGCATAGGATATTCAGCAGTTGTTTCAACATCAGAAGACAGAATACAGAAGAAAAATTAATGTTAAGGAACAAAATAATGATAGGAGATGATGAGCTAAAAAATGCTCAAACAGAGAAATAAAATGGATAAAGTACTTAGATATAATAATAACAGAAAAATACTTAAGTGAAAATTAAATAATGCTAAATGTAAAAGTACTTAACAGAAAGAATTATTTTGTAACAAGTTGGGTTGGACTTGAATTGGCTAGCAAAGCATTACATTTCGAGCTTACTTCTGAATAGATGCAAAACATGAACACTAACTAAAATTTTTTGAAATTTAGGAGCCCAAAAGTGTATTTGTAGTTTACAAATTCACTTATGGGCTCAAATACACTTATTCAAATATTATTGTTGTTATATATATATATATATATATATACTGTTAAAGACAAAGGCTGATGACGTCACTAGCCTATAATTACCAAAATAAGATTTAAGCATCAAAATTTACAAATTTCAAATAACAAATTTTTTATTCTTAGAGGTTCTCTGCAGAGAAGATTTAGGAAAAAACATTTTTAATTAGGTGATAACAAAAATAATTAATTTAAAAGAAAACTCTTTAAAAATATTGAATAAAGAATAAATTTTATGAAAGCGATGAAAAAGATTGCTTCTCATTTTCGGTCTGGAATGTAATATAGGTGCTGATTAATACTCCTTTAAGTGGTGGAAAAAAATACAAAGAATCTTTTTTTAATAATAAAAATTAGAAGAGCTGGAACCAAAAAACAATATATATATATATATATATATATATATGTGTATTTTTAGAGGTGGGGAATCATTTTTAAGAACAATTTTCTAAAAGTAATTATAAGTAGATTAAGTTTAACAAATTTTCTCATATAAAGTTTCTATAAAGAAAAAGAGAATTTTCAAAAACCTTTTCTGCATTTTAGATCCAGGAGTCTACCTATAATTAAAAAAAAACAAAACTATAGACATCTCTTGATAGATAAATGACATATAAACTACCAAAAAAAAAAAATAATAAAAATAAAAAACAAATCAGTTTTAAGAGGGGAGAGTTGATTTAAAAAAAAAATATATATATTTTTGGATTATTTATATATGCATTGTAGATAAAATTTGTTTTAATAAAACTTTCTCTAAAATCTCTTTGAATAAAATTGAAATTGGTTTTTTACAATATCCCCCACCCTTTTAACAAATTTTGAAAAAAAAATTAATATGATCAATGATGTAGAATTTAAGCCAAATTTGATGAAAATCAGTTCAGTCCATCCTGATATATAAGGCCAAAAGTAGTGCGACATACACACATATGCGTACATACAGACACACATACATACATGAATATTGTTTTTTTTTTTTGTCTGGATAAACCAGAAGGATCATAGAACGTAAAGATTTGTAAAATCCTGATATCCCATTTTTGAAATTATTGTTTATTTTTAGTTTAGTATACAGCCTATTTTTAATAACCTACATGTGTATTTAAGAACTTTTTTCATTTGCAGACTGAAGACCCAATCTATGGAACACGGAATCCAAGCTTTATTCATTTTGCTTCCCCAGCAGTTATAATAGTGTAAGTAAATATACTGGATTAGACATGCAGAATATGAATATTATTAAATTATCACAATAAACTCTAACTGCAAATTAAAAAGATAATTACATCATAATTATGTAACTTATCATTGCGGTATTAAATGTTTAGGATTGATTAATTATTACTGAAATTTTACTAGTATTAGGCTACATAAAATAATTTACAAACATAATATTCAGAATAAAGTACTAAATAGATAATGAAATCTTGATTTCATTTGTAGAAGGGTGAACATCATGTTAGGAAATAGTTTCAAAAACCAAATTCTCTTAAAAATAGACATTTTCTACAAATATCCTAAATAACTTTTTATATGGTCCAGTACTGAATTCTCCAACTATCTTATTTCATATTCAATTTCATAAACCTTAATACAGTTCCCGACTAAATTTTGCTAAGATTTAACTTTTTTCTGTTTACAACTGTTTTTATTTTACAACCTAACTTTTTTTTTTTTTTTAATAACATATTTCACATTTTTCACACTGATAATACTTATTGCCCTAGACTAATGCACAAAGTAGTTGCATGGTAACAATAATTTTACATTACTTTGAGTTTCTTAACAAACTCATAATTTGTGTACATTTCATTTAATAATCAAATTACCAGTAATAATTGTTTATAGACAATATTTATAAAGTTATTATTTACTTCTAATATTGTTTTGAAACATGTAGGAAACATATTTGCAACATCTGGAATAATTCTGTGATAGTGTAACTGCAGCAAAAAAAGTGACAGAATTCTATTTCAGAAAAAGATGATGTTAATTAATCCATAATAACTATTAAAAAATTAATGTATCCAAATAGATAAATTGTGATATTTCCAATTTTATCGAGCTTTTTATATCATTTGATTAAATTGTAATTATTCTGCATCAAAATACACTCCTAACAAATATTAAAACAATTTATAAATTAGTTTTTAATCTCTCCAATACGGGATTAATTTTTTACATATCTATTTAACCTATAAAAATTGTTTTCAGATTTGAATTTTACCTGCCAATGATGTTTACAGTAGGAGTAATAATTCAGGAAAAAGTAGCTGGAATTTTAGAGAGAAGCATGGCTGCAGGTGATTATTAACATTTTTTTATATGGTGTAAAGTATAAATCAACAGAGTGGCAACAGAAATAATTAAAAATTAACGTAGAGTTGATCCATTTAGAAATATATTTATTAAAATGAAAAATCTCACAGCAGACAACCCATGTTGTTTGCTGTAAGTTAGATTTGACAGTCAGCTTCTTTATGTGACAATTGCCTCGCGTTGATGATATTTCATGTTATACTATCTTTATTATGTTACATTTGATTGTCAATAACTGCCAGCCACTAACTTGGCCGGAATGTTAGAATTCAATTATAGGCATAATACTGAATTTAAATTTCTGTTTTTAAATTAAAAGGATTTAAATCTAGTGAGACTTGGTGGAATTAAGGGTTCAGTAAACAGCAATTCATTAATTAAATTTTATTTGCAAAAATCCAAATAACAAACTGCTTAGGCTTAAATCCTGCTGTAAAGGAATATGATAATCAAATAATAATAACTTGACAGTTTTACACATCTAGAACTTCATGGAGTCTAACAGTCTGGTAAATAAAGATTATTAATACATAAAAATAAAATTCCTATGATTGAAAAATATCTTCATAAACTGGATCATAATATGATTTACTTATAATTATAAATGGCAAATTATCATAGCAGGTGTTGCTACATAAAATTTATATTATATAATGTATAAAATTTCGGGTACTGAAAAAGAATTAATGAGTAATTAATCCACAAAATATGGATAATTAAGATAATCATATTAAAAACTAACATAAGTATTTTTAAATAGCAAATATTATTTTTTGTTTACAGGCTTAACAGCATTAGAGATAGTAGCAGCACATTCAGTTGTCCAGGCTGTTGTATTATGTGTACAAACAGCTGTTATGATAGTAGTTATGTATCATATATTTGACAGTCCTTTTGTTGGTGATTTTTATTGGACAACTGGTTTACTTCTTCTACAAGGAGTATGTGGAATGTGCTATGGTATGTACATGTATTTGTTTTTTTAAAATAGCTTCTAACATATCCTCTTTCAGTACAAACATACCATCAAAACACAAGGTGATTTATTTGTACAGTCCTTGAATGACTCTTATTAAAAAAAAAAAAAATGTGATAGTTTTTATATTAAAAATATCAGTTATTGAATAATCAGTTTTTAATGGTTATTTCATGCTGTATGTAAATTTTAATTATAGTACACACAGTAAGCAGGTGTTTCTAAAATATTAAATTCATTTAACAGGTAGGCAACACATTTTAAATTAAATAAATTATAAAACTTAAATTTTATATTTTAGTAATTTTTCTGTTATTCTTATAGATTACAAAACTGTAAATAAAGCGTATAAAAATTTTAATTATAAAACATAAATTTATGAAAAATATTTGAATTTTTCTACATAAACATGAAGAGAAATTAGAAAAGTAATCTTATAACATGAAAAAATAATAATATTATGTAACTATTTTTACAGGTTTTCTAGTGTCAGTGGCTTCTGATTCTATGACAACGGCTTCTATGTTAGGACTAGGAAGTTTTTTCCCACTTAGCTTGACAAGTGGTAAGTAATAAATGTTTTAAAGAAAAGATTAGAAAAAATTATTCAGTAAGTTTTAACTGAGAATCCCCATTAATAGATGTCATTTGAAAAATGAAAAATGCCATATTCAACTGGGACTGAACCCAGGAATTTCTGGATGAAAAATACAGATTTTATCATTGCACCTAGTTGGGTGTGAAAGCCTTTTCCAGCTCCCTTTGCCTTGATGAAAAGATTCATTAGATTAGATTTAAAGGTAATAGCCTAATGATTACAATACCTTTAAGTTTAACTCATACTTGATTGAGTCAAGACTTACTTGCTTCTCCATGAAAATATGATGAGTTGATCAACATTCTGATGATACTTTTTTGGCATTACTAACAGGCTGCTGTGTCCTTGCGGTCTTCTAGATGAATGAATCTGAGATTCCTCAGCACAAGAATGGCATTATTGACCTCTGGGGGTTTCCGACTGCCTCTGTACCAAGGCTGTCCCTTCCTCATCCATCTGCGCAAACAGTTATTGCTGTCACCCATCTTCTGTCATCTTTCTTCTAAGTATGTTCTAACACATTCACATTAAAGAATGTGCTTTCTGCAGTAGATGCACCTCAGATTAAGCCTCCTCATCATTCTACATCCTCTCCATTAGATCTTCCTATCCTTTCTGCCAGCTGTAGCTCAACCGTGCCACAACGAACACCACCACCTCCATGGACACAGTGATCCTCAATGCCATCTTCCTTTGGAACCTGTTAAGACTAGCCTTGCATCTCTCATACTTGATGGCGTGTTGCCAGACGGGTGCCGAATACATAATTATAGAAGACACTGTCATGGCAAGCAACCGCCTCTTGAAGGCCAGAGCACCTCTCACATTGCTCATGAGTAAGGTGAGGGCCCGCACCGCTCAATCAGCCTTGTCAGACAATCTTCCACATGCCTGGTGAACGACCAACCAGACACCCAGATATTTGGCCTGCCAGACAGGGTAGAGCACCCACCATGATCCGGA
This sequence comes from Lycorma delicatula, assembly GCF_047948215.1. Taxonomy (NCBI): domain Eukaryota; kingdom Metazoa; phylum Arthropoda; class Insecta; order Hemiptera; family Fulgoridae; genus Lycorma; species Lycorma delicatula. Next base: position 40,910,136 of record NC_134462.1, on the reverse strand, counting down.
TTGGGGGTATCCTTCTTTTCCTAGCAGGTATTATTAACTTTGTTTTATCGGCCACCAGGAATAACCCATTGTTCTCCAGCCAGCCTTAGTCAAATGGCAAGGTATGTTTTCTTTTTTTCCATGGAGGTTATTTCCATGGAGATATAGGGAAAAGTCGTTTTCATGGAAATTAGATAAGTCCTACTATGTTCAAGTGAAACTTGTGCCAGCTGAACACTGCCAAATCTGGTGGACATTTTTGTTATATTAAAAATACACTTAAAAACTACCAAATATTATTATTAGCCTAAAATTATCACTAAAATTTAGATTAATGTACACAGCACCAATATATTTAAGTACCCAGTTAAATTATTTCATTGAATTAGCTCTATAAGTAAGATTAGTATAAGTACGACTATTAACACTAAGTACAAGCAAGAAGCCAGAGCTAACATTCTCATACTAGCTGTTGTCTGTTCTGATGATGTCTAACTAAAATGGGTGTGATGAAACAATACTGTGTATAGATGTACACAGAGGCTTCATTTTATCAGGATACATTTGGGTTGGCTCATCAAACACATTTAATTTTTTTTTTTGGTAGGTATGGTATGGCCACAAGAAGGAATGCATGCAATCTTAAAAGCTGTGGGATGGTTACTACCATTATCGTTATCAACAGAAGCAATACGTGCATTAACTGCTAGAGGTTGGACAATTGATCATCCAACTGTGTATTATGGTTACATATCTACAATTGTTTGGATATTGATATTTATTTTAGCAGTAAGGTGTATTATAAAAGTTAGAGGTCTAAGGGGTAAGTAATAAATGGACTGTATGTATTTGTTTTTATTTAATCATGTTGTAAAAAAAAATTGTACAACATATTACATTTTTAAAGAAAATTAAGAATGTCATTAAAAATGACAAATGTATGTGAATGAATTCACAAAGATTGGAGATTAAACCAATCTGTATTTAATAATTCTAAATTAACTGATTAATAAAAAGCAGATCAGTTAGTTATTGGTTAGTTGATAAAGTGTATACGATTTCATTAACTGCGATTCTGCATACAAAAGTTTAGGTAATATAATAAAGCCTGTCGAACAGAATTTCATGGAAGTAGAATGCTTTGCCAAGTAAATGTTTTGAATAGTATACAGACCTCTAAAAAGGCAAATGTGTAAATATTTCTTCAGCAATGAAAACTCCCAGTTTATAAATTGTAAAGTGTTCCAAATCTACATTGTATCAGAGATTAATAACCATACTGCAAAATGCATTTATTATATTTATTTCAGAACATAGCATTTTTTGTAAAAATATTATATTACAGTAAAAATGCCAATTTTATCATCAGCATATTTAATTTGTGATGGTTAAAAACTATGTTTAATCATGGAAAAAAAAAATAAATCTTGTAACCTGATTGGGACATAATAATATATTATATAAACATAAATTATAAGATAAAAAATAGATGTGATTAATGTCCATATTAATTATTTAAATATAAATACATAAAAAAATTACTACATAATAATTCTCAATTCAGAAGGCACTATTGAAAATTATTTTGAGCACATATTTACATACACAATGAAAAGTTTGCAGAAAAATCAGTTTTTTTAAACAAATAATGATTTTATGAAACAAATCTTTTAATTTTATTTTAAATAAATTGGTAGGAAAGCAAGGTAATAAAATCACATAACACTTTCTTGTAAACCAAAGTATGTGTTGAATTGTACAAAAATTATTCTATTTTCTGGTTTAGTAAGGATGTACAATTTTTTCCTGGAAAATTCTACAAACAATAAAAACATCTAGAAAGGCTCTATTCAATGCAAGTTCTGTTTGTGAAAGGTTTTATTATATAATAAAACAAAATTTCTATCAACTATGATAAAGATTTGTTAACTAGTAATAAGAAAAACATGTTCTTAAATATAATTAAATACCATTAAAAAATTGATACATAATTACATATATATAAATAGTTGTAGAAATATTGTTTACAAACAATTTAATTTAATTTAATTTATAGCAAAGTTATAAAATTAATAAAAATAAGATAAAAATTTCAGACTATGCCTTTATTTTAATTTCTAAATCTGTGACATGAGTTTTGCTGAAATTATCATTAAATATGTTTATTTAATTTGCACAATACTAGTACAATACCTAACACAAATGGTAATATTCTTGTAGTGCAGTAGCGTAAGAAGAACTAATATGCTCAAATTGTATAAATAATTTTATATTAAGAAAATAGATTAGAGAAAATGTATACAGATAACTACTTCAATAGTGCAAAAACTAATATCAAAAGATTGCTAATTATTATCAGTCTGTCCAATTTGATTTCATTAGAATTTAAAAACTAATAATGGTAATGGTTCTGTAGGTCACTTCAAAGTGCAAAATGTAGATTAAGTGCAAAATGGAAATTTGCCATATACTGATGTATTTACACATATTAACTGACAGAAGAAATCTATTGTAGAACCTAGTAGTTTGTTGTAAAAATACCTTTTGATTATCAATCATCATTAATTATTTGTAGACTAAGAAAGTTTATTTTAATATTATTGTTTTATGATCATAAAAATTCTTTCAAGAATATATTATTTAAAAGATGGATCAGATTTTTTTAATGATACAGTAGATTTTAACCATTTGATTTTGAACTACCCAGTAATCAATCAAGTGAGAAAGTTAATTAGGCCAAGAATAACTTTAATAGTAAAAAATAATCAATGATTAAATAAGTTGACTGTATGTTTTAACAGGTAACATTTTACTGACACTTGTCAACTCCTGAGGCCTTCACGTTAAGAAACAAAACAAAAAAACATTTCATTTAAATGATAGGAATTTAACCTTAATAATTTAAAACAATGAACGTATTAATAGCTTAATTATTAACTTTCTCTTACATAATAACCGATATTTAAAATATACTTTAATTACATTGGTACTGCAGCACTTTCCTTTGATTCATATTTTGATCAATTCTTCTTTAATTATTGTTTCAAACATATTTTTTTTTGTCATTTTTTACTGTTCTTTAATATCTCCTAACCATTCCGCATTGTTATTCTCTATTCTTCCCTTCTCTGCTGACCTCAATGGCAGTGGTTCTCTTAATTTCATGGACCCTAATCTTGATTAGGCTTGATATTTTCCATGTGCTATAAATTTCATCACTAATATGTCATTATAATTAGATGAAAACCAGCTATTACTTTGGACAAATCACAGCTTCAATAATTTCCTTTTTTGAAGAAACCAAAAATCATAATGCCTAAATAAGAATTTCAGAATTTTCTAGCAAAGTATGACACAAGTGATGTATGACTATCTATCTGGAGGGAGATGAAGAAGAAGGATGACCAGAAGGTATAATAGGGGATAATATTAGTTGTAACCAATTCACCTTACCAAATATAATGATCATAATGACTGACATATTTCTATCCTGAAATCTCCATTTCCTACTTACAACCTTAAAACTTTCATAAATGAATTCAATGTGCTTGTGAAAACCAGCTCTAAATAATATTTAATGTCAATTCTTTATTCAAAGTTTCACCCAACCACTGTGGTTAAATATATTTATTATTCATATAATAAATTCACTGTAACAAGATTATAATTTTGGCAATAATAAAACTTAATCTTGTATAATAAGCGCCATTCCTGTATAATTCTGCAGGACTTTACCAAGAATTATTCCCAGTAACATATCAACCAAATCATCATACCAACAGAGGGATAATAAAAAAAATTACTTCCTTATGGAAATTCCTTAGCTAAGTATTTAAGTTCAGTGAAACGTCTATTTTTTCCTCTATTTAAAGCCACAGTAATTCACTGTTTTATTATTACCTAAAGCTAAAGCCACTAATTTTATTGATTTATTATTATTTGGAATATGAGCTGTATGTAAATGTGAATATTTAAAACATTCAAATTTCATGAAAATATTAGAGTAAGAATATATACATTTTTAAAAATAAAATAGTGAACTTTTGACAGGTAAAATATTATTGTTAATAAGTTATATTATTGTTATTAGAATTGTTTATTTTTTTTTTTTATTATTATTATTATTTGCCAAGAATCAAATTTTTACTTTTCTTTTTATAATTTTTAATAAATATTTTTTTTTTTAATTTTGTGTTACCTTACTTTTTTCCCTTTAAGCCAATTTAAGTAGTTTAAAACATAATTATAACTATCTCTGACTATTATAACTATCTCTGACCTTAAAAAAAAACAATTATTACAATATCAAGTAAAACAACTTTAAGTAGACATCTTTAAAGATGTTATTCATTTATGTTTTTCTATTCATCACAACATGTCAGCTTCATGATACCAGGAATATTGTTCTATGAGTATCAGTCTAGCCAGGAGTTTCTCTTTTTTGTTATTAAATACTATTAACATAAAGAAATAATATAAATAGAACAAAGTGTACTTGCTGATAAAATGACAATGAACATACTATGTTGTTAAATTAAATAAATGGTAAAAAAATAAACAATTTCTTTAAAACCATTGAATATTATTGGAAATTGGAAACATAATTGAAGAGTTATGTAATAAGGTAGTCTAGGAAACAAGCTAGCAGGATAAATATGTGTAATATTGATTATATATGCTTCAGGAATGCTGAAAATGTACATATATAAAAATGTTTGAGAAAGTGTAATATTAAACGTCATTTCTTACTACTGCACACATTTTCTAAATTGATTTAGACTTTAGGCCAATTTAAATGCAGCTTTTCTAAATTTCTTTACTGATGGATCTACACATTTTTAAAAAGAAATGTACATGTAAACCTGGTTACTTTTTTGAATCTCAATCAATAAAGTAAAAAATATATTCATCTACAGAATAGATAAAAATCAGTACAACTTCTGTTTGCTTAATATCAGCATATCATTTCTACTGACAGACACTGAAATATACTATACTAAAATCATTATCATGGATACTACATTTAATACAAGTGTATGACAAAGCCTTAATTTTTTTACTTTTCTGGCTACAGCAATATAAGCTGCTATATCTATAATGGGAAAGTGTATACATAAGAAAAAATATCTAAAAAGATTGGTTGGCATCTTTTTTTAGGTTTTGTGCCTTATGAACAGATTAAAAAAAATATTTAACAAAAAAGTAAATTTAGGTAAATTGTAAATATGTGAAAAATCTTTCCAATGCTCCCAAACTAAAATAAAAAAAAAATTATTAGATTATGTTTGTGCATATGTATATATATATATATATATATATATATATATATATATATATATGTGTGTGTGTGTGTGTGTGTGTGTGTGTGGGGAGTGTATGTGTGTATTTGGTTTTATAACTGTGGACTCAATTGACCTGATTTTCTTCAAACTTGGTGGACAAGTACTATCAAGTTACTATCTTCAGGGGAAAGAATTTATAGTTTCACAAAAATTGGAAACGATAAAGAGTTTTTCTTACAAAAGTTGAAGTATTTTTTTATTAAGATCACAAATTACCAAACATTTTTATTTAACATGCACCTCCTCCCCAAAACTTATGGTATATGTTTCAGAAAAGGAGTTGTTAATAGGAGTTATTTGCATCTATACTATCTACATTAATACATTTTCATATTTTAAACCACCACACAAATTTTTCCCATTCCACTCCACTGATCTGTAGTAATAAAAAATATTTTTTTAATTTTATAATTTATTTTAAATTTAAATTTATCTCGCAAGTTACCCCAATGCATTTAAAATGTAACAATCCTGATCTTCTGAGAGCTCTTACTATTCAGAATTTCATGAAAAAAATTAGCGTTAATCCTACAATCAAAAAAGAATTCCAAAAACGTTTATAGTACACATAAATTACATTTTAGATGTTATATTACAAGAGAAAGTAAAAATGCAAAGGGGAATTTTTATTTCCCTCCTCAATTTCTTATCTTGCAACTCATATGCTATAACATATATAATACATACATATATATATATATAAAACATATGTTATGCATCATAATCTTTTATTATCTGTTCATTAAAATCATTGTTTTATGGTTAGCTGTTTGTGAAGTCATTTTAAAATGAGTGGCTTCTTTGCTCAATCACACCAACAAAGAAATCTAAGCAGTGTTATGTTTTCCCATTTTAAAAGGGATGAAATCAGCAAAGATTATTTGTAGAACATAGCAGCAACAATATGGAGAGAACTGTTTGAGTAGAAGCAAGATCTAAGAGTTGACTCGTCAATTTTTAAGAGCACAGTGGATCCCTATCTAACACAATTTTTATGTTGGTACACTTTTCTCATTAACCATATAAATATACATTTTTGGTTTGTTTATTTTTAAAGGTTGATATTTTTTACATATTTTGCATGTACAACTTCACATTTTTAAAAAAAAAATTCTGTATTGAACAATGGAAGGCAGGCCTTCTTTGTTAGACAAAGACTTCAAAGACAGTGTTTAAATAGTTAAATGATTTACAATGATTGATCAATTAAAGTTGATGAAATTTGCAAGTTAATTGAGGCCATAGCTTAGCATTTTTAATTTTTCACTTTTCTTTTAATTTTCAAAATGCCTGTATTAGCTAGGTTTCAGATCACCATTTTGAACCTGAGAGTAAATGACAAATTTTATTCAGTATTTCATTGGTAAATAATAAAAAATAATGCGAACAATGTAGTAAATTGTTAAAAAATATGGCTTCTACTCAATTTTATTTATATTATAAATTATAAGAAATATTTTAACTACTAAGTTATATTCTACATTTTATATCTTGATTCATATGTCCTCGCTTAAGCTTTTTCCCTGTTCTATGACCTTCTCTTTATTTTAATAACGAATGATGATCATAAATAAATAAATAAACGATGAATATATATTCCTGGTCTTACCAGGAAAAGTCAGTGCATTATTGCAGAAGATTTAATGGTAACTAGTATGAAATGATGAAACATGCATTTATCAAAAGTTTAATAACTGTCTGATATCATCCACCTGAATGTTTTAATATCATCCTGTTCTGAAAACAGGTATTGCAAACTTATGTCGTAGAAAATGTGATTTTTTTACGTTACTTAACTCCTCTTTATTTGATGTAATTTTTCTTGGCTTGAACACAGTACATGTACAATTGTTTATGCTTAAAACAATATGTAATACAATAAATTGAAAGAAATGAATCAATGAGATATTTTTGCCAAAAAAAAATAAAAGACAGTATCTTAAGCTGTGCTAATAACAACAGTAAATGATATGCGAATGTAGAGTGAAATTTTTTACATGATTTGGGTAGAAGAATATCCATAACTTGTTAGGTGAGCACTTTTGAAATATTTATGTCTTAGAAATAGTTTATTTTTCTTCCTTTTTGGACAAGAAAAGATTTTTAATAATTACAATTACAACATTATGTACATATCATTCTTTTCTAATTACATGAGCATTCCTACTTTAATTCTTTTCAACTACCAAATATTTCTTCTTTTAGTTTTTAGTATGACTTATAAACTGCTTAACGGTGGGAACATTTTTTTTTTCCAATACATCATTAGTGGTATTTTATATATTCAATTTCTAGGATACTATCCACTAATATGTTCCAAGTGCTATGCAAAACTAACAGGTTAAACGAGATATATTGTCTTTTATTCTCATAGAAAATAAGAGGATGTTAAATAAAGTTATTGTCAATACCCAATGGTATTGAAAAAAAAGCATGGTGATATGGTTTGTTCGCTGTATGTGCTCACATTTTTATTTTCAATGAAGTGCTACCATCTAGAGGAAAAAAAATTGAACTTACAACTATATAATAAATTGTATTGTGTACTACAAACAGAACGTTATCTACATTAACATTTATTATACTTATTATTTTTTAATATTCTGTTAAAAAAATATTGTAGACATAAGATTTTGAAATTTTATAAAAATAAATAAGTAGTATAGAAAGCACCATGCTATATAATGTGTAGATGTATTAATCCTTTAACTTCATTATATTTTTGTCACCATGGCAACAGAAAGGAAGTATTATGATCGCGAAAAATTCCGGTTTTCAAATTTCAACGGAAATATCCATTTTGACTAATTTCTGAGTTGACGTCTGTACGTATGTGCGTATCTATCTCGCATAACTCAAAAATGATTAGCTGTAGGATGTTGAAATTTTGGATTTAGGACTGTTATAACACCTAGTTGGGCACTTTCCCTTTTGACTGCAATCGACTGGACCAAAAGTGTCCAAAAAAGGCCAGAATTCAAAAAATTTGGATTTTGGACTTTTTCTTAACTGCAGTTAAGCCCTTATTACAACTGGTACGAAATATCACAACTGGTACGTATTTCCATTGGTTTCAGAGTTATAGCCAAATAAAATTTTAATTAATGAAATGTTTGGATCTTAAATGGGTAAGGCACATCCGTTCAAATCCGACTTTTTTTTAACTTTTTTAAAATCTTTTTTTTTAACTTTTTTTAAAAAATTTAAATATGTTGATTTATTAATAATTATTAACCTCCGATTGTAAAATAGATTTACGATAATTAATAATAAAAAAAAAATATCATAAGATATTATGAGATTAAGATCTATGAATGAAATAAAATGTTAAGCACTTTTCATTTTCTACAAATGTGTATGTGTAATTTTATAGGTGTATATGTAATTTGATAGACGCCTATCATAGTCATGTGGTAACCACATAAGATTTTTTTTCTTTAATGAATATCTGTAAAATACTTAATATTGTTACAAACATGAGGATACGAACGCTTCGAGGGTCCAAGGGGCAGATTTCCCTGACGGTCTATTTTTTATAGATTACCATAGATTAGGGAAGTTCAGTAATTACGGAAGTATACTAATGGGAAGTGCAAATTTAATTAAAAGAAAAAGTACAATTATCTTTCACACACACATGAACAGATTAAATTATTCACACTAACAAAAAATGAATATATTTTTTTAAATCAATAAAAAATGATGTAGTGCCTACTAAATTGTGTAAAGACAACGACGTCAATTGATTAGATTAACATTTTACATAATTGATATCAATTAATTATTACATTAACAATTTATATAAAGATTTCTAATGAAAATATGAAGATAATTTATAATCCACTGATTAGTTATAGGTTACAGTTGCCAGTTTGATGCAACTGAACCTAATTTAAGAGGATTAACAATACTATTAAATATCTAATTCCACATATTACTTGTGCATTTTGACAGTCGGATGTTCAAAATTATTTGGGAGTGGTAATCCTAATGTGTTAAAATGGCCATCAGTCAATAGTGTAACCATGGCAATAAGAAAATGGAAATAAAACGTTATAATGCTTTTGTAACAGTTAATAAAATTTAATGGTTTTTAATACTCTTTGTAGTAGTACAGTGAACAATTTAAACTATTTGGTGAAAGGTATCTGAATCAAATTAATTGTTCTTCTTCAAAATAAAAAATTACAGTTTCTAAATAAACAGTACAATCATTACAAAGAACTGAGAATTAACTAGCAAATTTAATATTTTTAATTACGTATGACTAAAAAAATAAGAAGTTAAATTTTAAAAATAATAATTTTATAATATACCGGTCTGCTTATAATTATTTGAGTCGTTTAGTTTCATAACCAGACACATCACAATAGGAAAATTTTGCAGGAAACAAAAAAACATTTTTTTCCATTATCTTGCGAACTCAAAATTTGGAATTATGTTACCTTATTGAGTCTTGTGATCACTATTATTTGGATAAATTTTAAGGAAAGAATTATAATTATTTTTCCAGAAAATTGAAATTTTTTGTTTGACGGGTCTGGTTTTGAACCTAAATAATTGATGTGTCTGGTTATGAAACTTAATACGTGGACTTGTCTGGTTATGAAAGTAAAACATTGTTCACAAAAAGAAAATTTTGTAATATTATTACCATTGAAAAAAACATTACAGAAAAGTGAAAAATTTTAACTGAAATATCTTAAATATATTATCATGAATTAGTCGTTTTTGAAAAGCTTAAAAAATTCAATATAAGTATTATAAAAGAAAGTGTTTTTCACTAGATTCCAATTATTATAAAAAAAAGTTAAACAATTAATTCATCTACCTCGCAATTAAAATTATCACATGAATAAATAATTTCGTCCTCGACATAATCTTCCTGCAAATTATTTTGATTTTCTATAATATTCTTATAATACTTTAAAGAATTTAAATCAACCCAGGATTCACCGAAGTGTTTTGCTAGCAATTTCTTAACATCATCTAATTTTACTTGTGGTACGGTCTTACCAGCTGGTATTATCTTTGGAAATACAATGTCTTTAAATGTTTTTGAACGTTTACACACACTTTTGTACACTCCTTCTTCTGTTCTATAATGAACTTCACCTTTTATGAGGACATTATCTCTTTTATGATTAAGTTTGAAAAAAAACCGTTTCGAAGGATTAAATTTAAAAAGCCACTGACCAGGAGTGCGGATTATTTCAGAGACGGACAGCTTCCAATCAAAAACCTTATTGTGTAAAGGTATTACAGTTCCAAAGAGTGAAAAAATATTTGTGTACTCGATTGAGTCTAAAATAATGCTGAATTTTTTAATTACCTTTTCAATTCATCCGAAAATTCTATTCGGGGGTAGGAACGAATGTCCAACCATAGGAAAGATATATTCAATTAATTTAATATTTTTTGAGCATTATTTAATAACCAGGCACTAAGCATTCCCATCATAAAATGATTTTTATTTTGGCCGCTACACCCATCTGACGCAAGGCGAACAACTTTGATGTGCTCCGGAATTTCAATGAGTGAAAGACAATGGCATAAGCTGAACATATTTCAGTTAAGCTTTTTTCATGTTCACTTTCGTTCCGCTGATAGATAAATGCATTTTTGCTAGTTTGTCTGCTTTATGAATCACCCAAAACTACAGTGAGATTGTAATTGTAAAGATGTCGTGAATAATAAGCGCTTTGGTCTGGGACCTTCGGTAGCACTTGATTTTTCTGCATATCAAATGTTAGTCAATAGGTCAGCACGTTTTTCTTTTAAAATTGAATAAAATGCTTTGGCTTTTAATTTGTGACTAACTGAAACTGACTAGCAAAAACAAGAGTTTTACTGACAACTAATTCACAACTGTTGTAGAGCGCAGCACTGTGGATGGATGTGTCTGGTTTTGAAAAAAAGCACCTGATACTTGTCTAGTTATGAAACTAAACATACATTTTAAAGCCTCTTTACAAAGCGATGTGTCTACGTTTGAAAAAAATGATTTTCACATATGATGTAAAATGTTATAGAGATACTAAAACTGTAAAAATCCGAATTTCGAATAAAAGTGATGTGTCTGGTTATGAAACTAAACGACTCATTTGGTCATTAACCGATAAGTTAAATGACAAAAAAATGAGCCTACTTTTAATAACAATATGTTACATGCATATCACATAAAAGCAGATAAAAAGAATTTTTAATGATGGAGGCCATAAAAAAAATTAAAAAGCAAGGAAGACTTCCGTATTTTTCTTATATCCCCACTCTTTACTTAGTATGTAAATGTAACTATGTAAATTATAAACAAGTTGACCTTAATATCATATTAACTACACACAGTCTGCAAGTTTCATACGTATTAAAAAATATTTGAACAGTAGTAACTTTTATATTTACAAAATATTAACTTTGACAGATTTAAATTGCAAATAAAATAAACTCAATTTGTGTGTATGTGTGTTCGGGGGGGGGGGGGGAGGTGTGCGTGCGCATGCTTATTGAAAAAACAGGATGTTATCTAATTTAAAAAAATACATATATATATAATTTGTTATTCAATAAAATTTAAGTAAAATAGTTAAAATATAATTTATAGACGTTCATAAAAATTGTCTTAAACCAAAACCTGTTTTAAAAAGAGAATTACGCATTTAATTTATGAACAAATTAAAATAAATTAAAGTAACTAATATAATTATCCATTTTTTAAGCGAGTAAAAATTAAATTTCATTTATTTTTACATTACTTTATTTCAAATTCCTATAATTTTTTATTTGCAACAAATTTATATTATATTGTTAACCTTTGTATAAGTCATACAGCCATCTTTAAAAACGTATCGGAAGCAAGAACTCTGAATAGGTGAGACAGAAGCAATCTGCAAGGAGAAGAAGTAAAATTTTTGAGAAGTGTAAATAAAAAAACTAGAAGAGATAAAGTGAAAAATTAAGAGCCAGGGAGAAGATTGTTAAGTGTTATTTGTTAGGAGTAACTAAAATAAAAATGACGATGATTTGAGCATTTACATCAAATAGATCAGAAAAATTTTTTACGAAAAGTGTAGGAATAAAAAGAACTAGAGTTAGAACAAAAAGGTGACCGAGGAAATATTGACTAAATTCAGTCAAGGAGGAAGTTGGAAGAAAACGCAACCTTGAAGGAAAGGCGATTTCTCAGAAAGTAAGGTGTGGAAGTAGTATTTACGACTTGATTAGGGATTCCCTAATTCCTCCAAGACGATCAGCCCACGCTAAAAAGCTTAACACAGTCACCTCAGGGTGTCTTAGTAAATTTAACTACACTTTATTCACATTCTTAATATCATACGGTGGTTCCGGAGGCTAAACAGAAAAAGGAAAGAAAAGAATCAGTGTCAGGTTATTTAATTAGGCTAAATCGAGTTTTGTGAGCGAAAATATTTATATTTATATTTTTAACAATGTATATACTGTACTCCAGTCATCTAGAACTAAAAAAAAACCCGCGAAGCAGATCGTTAAATAAAAAAAAAATCTGATGTGGACACTACATGACTTCCTTGTACAGCTACTGAATTACATATACACATTTTTTTTTTACAATCAGATGTTAGTAATTATTAATAAATCAATATATTTTAATTGAAAAAAAAAAAGTTAAAAAAGGAAATGAAGTCGGATTGGAACCGATGTTAATAGCTTCAAATATTTTTTCATGTATACATGTTTTTATTGTTATTATTGAATTATTTATTGTAAATTATTTTTTACAATCAGGGTTAATAACTATTATTAATAAATCAATATATTTAAATTAAAAAAAAAAAGTTAAAAAAGTAAATGAAGTTGGATTCGAGCCGATGTGCCCTTGTACGATCCAAATATTTCATTAATTACACTTTTATCTGGTTATAACTCTGGAACCAATAAAAATAAGTACCACTTACATATAGAAATAATCCGTGGTAACCGCGTGGATACACACCAAGTATCAATTTTCTGTAGTTAACTGTGTTCAATAATATGCCTATTTAATTTTTTGTTTTTGACGCAACTGTTTAATGTTTCAGAGTCTATATAATATCTAGATTAGGTGGTAAAGAAATTCATTAAACGAAAAAGTTATTAGATTTTACTAAATTTATGATTGTGAAGTTAAAGCCAGTAGATTCATTATAAACCCCACTCAACGCGTTATAAGCGCTACTTCAGCGTCTAAAAGAAGTGCCCAGGAAATTAAAAGTGGGATCATGAACTTCGCAACAGCTAGTGTCCCCTCGGAAACGGAAAAAATGCAAGGAAAGTGACTGAAACAGACAATTTTGTTAAAAATGCTTATTCCCTAAGAAATAATTAATTTCTATCCTTTTAATGTTGCTTAACTTCTCTTTGAAAACTTGCTGTTAAATTAAAATTGACGGAATATTTAGTGGTGAACTGTTCGCACGAAGTGGTTTTAAGTGAAAAAGAATTCACAATAACAGATAAATTCTTATTGACATTTTGATATACAATAAAACAAATTTATTTAAAAAGAAAAATTCCTCGATATCGTGGTAAAATAAAACCTCTTGTGCTTATTTATGAGATCTTTGTTTTGGTACAAAGTCTCAACAAAAAGTATAACAATGTGTAGAAGGAGGTATGTTAACTGCAATTTCCAAAAACAATAGAATAATAATTATCCGTTCTGGAGGTAATACTGATTTCATGTGTGACTCTTATCCTAGCTCCATGGGAATGATCTTTATTCTCGGATGATTATTATTCATAGATCAATGTTTTCTAAGTGAATTAAAAATGTGAAAATGTATCCCTAAGTTGTTCAAAAATAGTATAGGATTAATAAACAATTCAGTTATCAAATGCCTAAGAAAATTACGCACAAAGTTTTCAGAAAAAAATTCTACTGTAGGTTGCTAAAGAAAAATATAATGTGTTTTTGGGAAGATATATTCAAAATTTAATTTTATAAGTTATTGCAACTTAACAAGGGAAAGACAAAAATATTAAAATTATTCCAATTTAAAATAGGACATTCCGTGTTACGCTTACTACTAATCACTCTGAACTGAATCCCACATAACTACGATTAATACGGAATCAAGTCAAAACTGGATTGCAACCCATGATGCAAATAAAAACTTGAAAGCATTACTTAGACGGCTGGAGAAAGTAAATTGAAAATTCTATTGTAAATTTAAGTTCAGAAGAAAGCGATAGTAGTAAGAGTGATTAGAACATTGTTTAATTCGTGTAAATTTGATTGCGTTATACATAAATGTAAGTGTAAATATTCGTATTTACATATTAAATTATGCGCAATTAAAAACTACCAATTAGCGATGTGATTTAATCGTACGTTTGAAGAATAGTAATTTACATACGATGTATTCAGGCGGATTCTTATCGTTGTTGCCAATATTAGATGTGTACAATGTTGTTCTCGGAGTTAATGAAACATACTGAATTTAATTACATGTTTATTATAGTATGGACCAAAAAAATTGCAGTTCGTTTTATTTTAACTTAATGGATGACTAATTTTTATACACCATGTTTGTATAAAATAAGTGTTTCCAGTCTACAAAAGCAGAACTTCCACGAAAAACTGTTTTTTTTTCCAGTTCTTTGAGTACGTGTACCAAGTGTGAATGAAAAACTATCAAATTAGAAGAAAATGAAAAGTTTGAATGAAAAACCGTTTTTTCTGAATTTTGATTTAAGTAATTTTTGGAAAAAGATTATAGGTTATTATAAACAAAATCTTCATTTTTACTTCCTTGTACGAAGTAAAGGAAGAACCTATAATCGCGAAAAAATTCTGTTTTCGTTATTCATTTTGACCATTCCTGAATCCATTTTTACGTACGTATGTATGTATGAACGTATCTCACATAACTCAAAAACGATTAGCCGTAGAAGTTGAAAGTTTGGATTTAGGACTGCTGTAACTCTAGTTATGCACCCCCCTTTTTTATTGCAATCGAGTGGACTAATCGTGTTCAGAAATATTTGGATTTTGGACTTTTCCTTAACTGCAATAATCAGTGAGAGCTTCACTGAGAGTTTTTCAACGATATATCATAAGTTGTACTAATTATCATTGGTTCCAGAGTTATAAACAAATAAAATTTTAATTAATGAAATATTTGGATCTTATAAGGGGGAAACACATCGGTTCGAATCCGACTTCATCCACTGTTTTTTTAATTCTTTTTAAATATATTCTCTGATTCTTAAAAAATTACAGTAAATAATAATTCAATAAAAATTTTATGTACTATAATTATTAATAAATCAATATATTTAAATTAAAAAAAGTTAAAAAATACGTATGATGTCTGACTCGAACTGTGTGCGTGGTTACGGATTTGACACGTTTTCACTATGCCACATAACTACTTGAGCAATATGATACAAAATTATTTATGGACTAATATAAAATGCTGATACGGACACTACAAAATAATGTGATGCAAAGAATTGGAGGATCGAATCTCACTTTCAAATGAAATAAGTTTAAATGAAGTGCAGCAAAAAAAGTACAGCCCCAGTTGAAATATGACCCCTGATCCACCCATTGCGGTAAGTGTTAGCAAAAAAGCTAAAAAAAAAATCTGATTTGGACACCACATGACTTCCTGGAACGGCTATTAAATTACAGATACACATTTTTTTTTTAAATGAAAATACATGAATTTTATTTCATTAATAACTTCTTTTGATATTTTTTCATTTTTTTATTTTTATTATTGAATTATTATTTATCGTTATTTTTTTTTTAAATCAGAGGTTAATAATTATTAATAAATGAATATATTTAAATTACAAAAAAAAAAGTTAAAAGAAAGGAGATGAAGTCTGATTCTAACCGATGTGGCTTCCCTTTGTAACATCCAAATATTTAATTAATTAAAATTTGATTTGGGTATAACTTTGGAACCAATGAAAATAAGTACCACTTATTGTTGAAAAATTCTAAATGAAGGCTGATTACTGCAGTTGCGAAAAAGTCCAAAACCCAGTTTTTTGGGGATTTTGGGTTTTTTGGACACTTTTGGTTCAGTCGATTGCAATCAAAAGGGGAGGTGCACAACTAGATGTTATAACAGTCCTAAAGTCAAAATTTCATCATCCTACGGCTAATCGTTAAGAGTTATGCGAGATACATACGTACATAGTTACGTACAGAAGTCACGCCGAAACTACTCAAAATGGATTCAGGGATGGTGAAAGTGGATATTTCCGTTGAAATCTGGAAACCGAAATTTTTCGCGATCACAATACTTCCTTTACTTTGTACAGAGTAAATTTACTTTGGAAGTAAAAATACAATTTTGTTTTCGTTTCTTTAGAGAAAGTTCTTGTATACATTTCATAGAAAGGAAAATCCTATTAGATATTGTTTCTATTTCCTTCATTTAATGAATACACAATCTCAAAAAAAAGAAATTATATCTCCTTCATTTTTCCTGATGAAGGCTGGATAGTGCCTTTTTGTTCTCCATGGTACACTCACGGTTAAGCGTTCAAGACGTGATCTAAATAGTGTATTATTATGCATCGATCTGAATGAAGTATTTATTTAACTACATATTGTATTTAAAAATAATTAAATAATTTAATTACTCTTTCCAGAGATGTATTGATAGAATTTAGTAAAGAAAGATGTAAAATGTTTTGTTCTTGTTAAAATATTATTTTCAACTTAAGTAAATTTTACTGTAAATTATTTTAATATAGATTTTTGTTCTTCTAAAAAAAATTACATTTTTATTATTTATACTTCAGATTAATTTCATTTCGTTTTGATCGTTTTTTAATTATACAAAATAGAATCGGTTAAATAAAATATATACGCTAAATAACGTTATATTAATGTATATAATTAAAAAGATAATCACTATACAAAAATGCTGTTCATGTTTTTACCAGATACAGTTTACATTGCAATACAAGTATATATATAACTCAAGGATATGTAGTTTGCAGGGCAAACACGCTGTATGATTTAGCATTTCACATACAATTTATACAAATATTTTATAATCATACTTCCAAATATTACTTGACCTAAGAAAAAAAAATTGTTTTTACTTCGTATAAAACAAGATAAAAATAATATACCACACTGTGACAGTAATTACGCTTTATAATAGGTGGTACAAGTATATTATCTTCATAGTTATGTAACAAAATGCTTCTACAGTTACAATAACAACGATCAGTAACAGTAAATATGACTTCGCCCATGTGGATTTTATAATTTTGTATACTGACTGGAGCTAATGAAACTATACTGTGAATTTCAAAAAAAAAATTCGGGGGGAACTGGCGAAAAAGATTCTGTCGCCAGGGGGCCGAATCGTGGACACGTACAGGGCCGGCAAGAGGTTGCCTCCCGGCAACTTCTTTGCTGAGGGCGTTCGCGTCGAGCAGATGGTTGGATCAGGACGTTCTGATGAAGCATTGAGGACCCTAGAGGTTTGTGAGGTGGGCGCGCAATTCAGGGAGGTATGCGTGGGATACATACTCGGAATCAGATTAGGAGATAGGGAAGGGAAGGATAGCCCTCGTACGGAGAGTCACCGTGGTAACCGGGAGGGATGTCGTGAAGTCTCAATGATCCAAGGGGGACCCCGTCGGGAGATCAGCTTCAAGCTGGAGTAAAGGAGGACTAGTCTTCAGCCACGTCATTTGGGACCGCCCGAAGTAACGTCTTGTAGGCGGTTAGCGGTTGCTCTCAAGTAATACACGTTACAAAATCAGATTATCAGTAACTGCATAATTACAAAATAACATAAAAATTTAATTTTATCCCAAGTGCCTCAAGATATTACTGCCATACTTTATAGGCATTTTTTCTCATAAAAATAGTGAAAAGTTTGCGTAAAAATGAAACGATTTGTTTTCGAGCTGTAGCTAGGAAACGATTTCTGCACTAAAAGTAAAATAATGCTACTAAAATTAAACTAAAAAAAATCCTGGAGTCGAAAAGCAGGCTTTTTCTAGGTTTGATGTAAGTTTAGCTCACGCAAGTTTTTCAGGAATTTTTTGTTGCGTTTGGTTTTCAATAAAAATAATTTTTAATAAATTTATTCGGACTTCGATTGACTTTTATTATTACATTACTTTTCTCAGGATTAAATTATCTACTAATTTTATCTTGAAGTTTTATTTGGTTATTGGCAATGTAACTAAATAAATTTACTTCGTACCTAAAAAAAAAAAAAAAAAACAATACCTTGCCCATCTTACAACATTATATTATTGTGATTGATTTTGTACGTAATAATTGAAGTTATACTTCTTTTGGCGCGTTAGGAGAAACTGATCAGAGTGTATTTTCAGCAAGTTACGGATGTTGTGCGCGCCAATGTAACACACCATGAAGATTTGCGCATGCTCAAGTGGGCTTGCACGCAGATGCGTGTAGTATCTAATTCAGTCGTTCAATGCAATTAAATGATTAGCACGTGTTATAAACATAACAGATATTGAGTGGTAATAAATATATATTTACATTCACGGATTTCTGAAGACGGATATTTTAAACTGTGAATATTGTTGTTCGAATTCATAAAATTTTATTTATATTGTAGCGTATATTTACTTATTTTTTCGTAAAAATTGTGTATCAAGATTTGAAGTTATATTTATTGTTTGAGTAAAATTAAATTTTTTAATGACAGAAAATAGCACACATCAGATAAATTCTTGATTTTGCATAAATAGTTTTTAAAATTTACCAAAAAAAAAATTTATACACTATTATAAAATAAACATTTTTATTCATATTTTTCATAGCATAAGCCGCTGATAACCCTCGCCTCCTCACCTATTCAATCGTCATCCGAAGAATTAATAGAACTAAACTGATTGAAATATATTCGATGAATTGTTTTATATGACAAGGAATACTACAATACTTTTTAAACTGTAGAAAAAACTGTATAAAATAAATATTTAATTTATTTTGAGTGTTATTTATTCAAACTTTTATTCATGGTATTTAATATCAGTTAAAATTTATTTAATGCGTAAAAAAATTATTTTGTTATTCACGTCAAAGAAGTATAATTTCTTACGTGCGTGCATAAGTACATACCAGTTTTTTTTTTATAAATATACTAGCTCTACCCGCCACGCTTCGCTGTGGCACATTGTGGTTGCATGGATGAGAAATGAGAAACAAAACAAAGCATACGTTTCATAGAAGTTTAATTCTGCAATACTTGTGGATATACAATATTTTTTGTTTTTCCACTGTCTGCGTAGTTATAAAGGCTATCTGGTTTGCCGACTCGGGAACACGCAACATACAGTTGCCCATGTGAGAAGCAATCCGCATCTAAATCTAAACCATACAATTCTAAAGATTGACCTTGAGCTTTATTGATTGTGATTGCAAATGCCAATCGAATTGGGAATTGCAATCTTTTAAATTAAAATGGTGTATCGGTCGGGATTATGGGTATTCAAGGAATGAGGACATCTTCACCTTTGAAAGGCCCCGTTAAAATCATTGCTTCCACTACGTTATTCATCAATTTCTTAACTGCAAGTCGCGTGCCGTTGCAGAGTTTTGGCTGATTAATATTCCGCAACAGGATAATTGTCATTTTTTGATCGAACCGTTGCTAGAATCGATCTAATGAGGAATGTTTTCCCAGTTCCTCCTGGCGCATCCAAGAAGAAGGTCCCCCAACTCCTTCATTTATCATTTGCTTTATGCGATCATAAATGCCTTTCTGTTCACGTGTTAATTTGGGAATGTTTGATTGGACATATGACTGAAGATCACCAATGTTGTATCTCTGTTCAGGGCGTAAATCCACATCAAATGAAGCAATCGCAGCTCGGCTGGGTGCGGCATTCCCAATTGACTAAGAACTTTATTTGCAATAGCTAAGCACTTGTCTTCAATATTTATCAATGCTTCGTTGTAAATGCCTTCTGTAAATTCCATGGTCATATTGGTATTTTCTAGGTGTACTCAATGCAAAATATCCGCAGCCATATGCGATCGATATCTTTCCCATAACTCTGTGGGAGATGAAGTGAAGCAAGCGGTCAATATAGTTGCGAATAATGCGCGAATTTGGTTTGGATGTGCAGTGTTGCACGCGTCATTAATACATATATCCCACTGTTGGTTGTTTTCTATTAAATTCAGAGCTTGGTGAAAGGCGCAGCTCAATCACGACACGATCACACAAAAGTACCTCTATTAAATTGAATCTGGTACTATGATTCTGGTACTTGATTATTCAGATAATAATCTGAATCAAATGCAAGTGGATACGTTTTTTTTTTTGTTAATAAACAATGTAATTGGGAACAGGTATTGTTTCACATGTGACTGCGGTTGTCGTTAGCTAGTATGGCGAGTGTTCCCCTCGCTTCCGGCAGATGGCGCGGTCACTGCTACACAACTGACCGTTAAACAAACTGTTTTCTCGTGGTCGCGAGTATGTGACTGATGCGAAAAATAGATAAAAACAATCTTTGATGCGGGTTATATATCGTGCTAAAATTTGAGCTCAATCGGTGCAGAACATTTTGAGTTTTTGAAGCGTACACAAACGAACTTAATATTTATATATATATATATATATAAAGATTTGTGGGCTGCGGCAGATTTTAATAAACTGCTAACGTAAGTAGAAGTTGTGCTGCTTCAGTGTACAACGTGATGCTCGAGTATGAATCTACTAATGAATTACGGTCTCCAAAGAAAACAAAACCCCGCAGGTCAATTGAGAAAAACGTGAGAGTTTGATAAAAACGCGATTCGTAAAAAAATTACACGAATTTGAATTATTTAGAAATAGTTTAGCGGTGTATTATGTCCTTGGGAGGAGAATTCTTTATTCGTTATTGTCTTCGACAACGCTTCTTATCATTAAACGAAAAGAATTCCAACCGTGTTATAGAAAAACAATGATATCAAAATGTGGCTTAGTTCAAAAGGAATAATTTTTGAAGAGGTTTAAGTTAATGTTCAATCATTGCAAAGGGTTTCGTGCATTAAAAGTAATTATAGTGCATATAAAATTGGTTTGACACACAACTCCATATTGGTAAGTCGTGTTTAATTCGGCTCCTAACAAATATGTTTGCCGGCCTCCGTGGCGCGAGTGGTAACGGCTCGGACTTTAATCCGGTGGTTCCGAGTTAGAATCCCGGTCAGGCATGGAATTTTCATACGCTATAAGTCATTCATATCATCACCAGCTGCGGTTATCCTTCTTGGTGGCTTTTCTTTTTGTTTTGGTGTTTTTTTTGTTTTTTTTTTAATAAAATACAGATGTGTTAGCTGTTAAATATAATTCAAAGAAATTTGTTACTAATCAGTTGTGATTTTGTTTACATTAGCAACGGCCATACGGGCTCTTTGTGATTGGTCGTTGTGTTTGACAGCGGCCATCTTGCATTGATCTGATTGGTTTTCCTTTGTTTACATTTCCACCTGATTTATTTGCCTCTTATTTATTAAAAAACTGTACAAATTAAAAATAGATAGATAGATTTATTAAAAATAGATGAAAACAATCTTTGATGCGGGTATTACATCGTATTAAAAAAATTTTTTATCGTGTTTTTTTTTTTGTTTAATAAAATACATATGTTTTAGCTGTTAAATATAATTCAAAGAAATTTGGTCGTTGTGTTTGACAGCGGCCATCTTGCATTGATCTGATTGGTTTTCCTTTGTTTATATTTCCAAATTAAAAATGTACAAATTAAAAATAGATAGATAGATTTATTAAAACTAGATGAAAACAATGGTTGATGCGGGTTATATATCGTGCTAAAATTTGAGCTCAATCGGTGCAGAACATTTTGAGTTTTTGAAGCCGTACACAAACGAACTTAACATTTATATATATATATATATATAGATTAGTAATTATTAAATAAAATACCTATGTATGTATAAAAAATATTCATAATATAGGTTGTGTAACAAATTTTCTTAAGTAAAGTTTACTCTAAATCTCACAATTTTCATAAACCTTTTCTCCATTTTAAGTCCGCGGTCTATAATTTAAAAAGTTTCTTTCGGAAGGTGGAGGTAGATTTCACCAGAACAAAATAGGGGTTGGCGAACTCGGGTTGTACGAGATCGTATCAAACATTACTTTCCGTTTTACGGGAATTGTTACAAGCCATTGATAAATTTATCAAGACTTCCTTATGATTTTTCCTAAACTGCTTGACAACACTGGGATTTGAGGATTACTGGGAGAAAGAAGACGCTTCTGTTGGGATAACTTTTCACGCTCAATGTTGAATAGTGCGCTTTGCCCGTGTCCTAAGGTATTTCTGCTGGTTTCCTTGACCTGCTGAAAATGAGTCTCCTTCTGACGACTGGGGCTGGAATTGTCTTTAAGTCCTCACGTTCCTTCGCCAAATATTGACTCACCCGTTTGGAGTTTTTTCGCTGAAGTTTAGGCATACTTACACACTTTCACATTAATCAAGGATAACACAGAAAAATCACACTTCTTGGCAATAAAATATTGTCAGTTGCAAAAATTAAAAATATAGTACTAAGTCTCGGTAGTTTAAATGCGTTCACTTCAAATTCACTCAATATGACAATGGTTTCATGTGTAAACAAGTTTCACATGTTTAGCATTGGAAGCCTCTTTTTCTTACAATTCCAAATATATTTTGATTATCTATTGCCGTAAGGGTTAGTCATATCAAAATTCCTTTCAAACAAAATTTTTAGGTAATATTTAGACGACTAACGATCACTTTAAACAGAATCAATCCTGTGTCTATAAAGGGTGGTATGAGTTTTTTGTCCTTAAAACCCCATTTTTTCGATTCCTTTGGTCCTTATCCAAAGAATTGTAGGAACTTTAAACGAATTCGATATTTTACTTAATAAGAAAGTTATAGAGACATTTTTTTTTTTTTTTTTGGTTTTAGTTGTAAATTAAAGATATTCATTGAGGAAAAAAACGATTAATCCGATTAATTAAACTTCATTATTATACATCTGCCTCCATGGCAAAAAAAAAAGTTATGAATTTTTCATTGTCAAAGGTGTAAGTACTTTAGTTACCGTAGCTACTGTTATTCTATCTTTTGTAATTTAGTTTTTTTTCAGGTTTATATAAAGACTGAATACTTTAACTGTTATTTATCACTATTATTCTCACAATAATGAGGAATGGTGACCGAAGCAAGCTTTGCGGCTATCCAAGGCGCCGCCCCCCTGCAACACGGCAATGGCGAGGGACGCGAACATTGCGGCCCTGGGAGCCCCCGAGTTGGCTCCGGCCGATATGGGCCGTGAGAGTCCAGGTTCTGGCTAGACGAGACGACTAATCAATATTCATATATTGATAGAGGAATAAAGGACAATAATTAGAAATTACAGAATGTGAGAAATACTGGGAGAGTTGTAAAAAATCTTTTTCAAAGTTGTACAATTTTCTTATTTTATTTTAAAAAACGTTTTGGAGGCGTGTTTATTAATAACTAAAAACATGTACAAGTAAACGTTTAATAGTATTCAACCGATTTTGATATGCAGCACCATCTCAATTATTTTTTTCCCTTCTTTCGATTTTTTTTCAATTAATAGTAACAATTCACAACCTAGAAAATCAAATTACCGTACTTGAATTAAAGAAATACAAAATACAGTACAAGTATATTCGTACAATCAAATTTTTACATTCTCTAACCCACGGTATTTCAAAACGTCAAATAACTAAAAATCCGGATGAAAGGTTTCATTTTTGCAGGAACTGTTTTATTTACAGGCGATAACGTTCTTTTCTGTTACACCAACGTCCCGAGTTCAATTCGTGCAAATATAGTCTGAAAGATGTATTACGAACCAATCAAAGTCACTAACGCAACTTTTAGACTATTAGCGGGTCGCTAAATTAAAAAAAAATATTTATACTACATTAAGCACTAAAATATGAATAATTTTATTTATACATGAGTAAAATAATTCTTTTTTAAGGTGGAATACAACCTCCTTAATAAGCAGTATTATAAAACTGAATGTTTCAGTAAATGATTACGAAGAATGTTGATATGTTAACGTGTTTCTGGAGTAAGAAACAGATGCAACGTTTATTAATTCGAAATGGATAACTTATAATAAAACCGAAATAAAAATTAATAACTGATACGTCTTAAATTATTTTTTAGAAAAATTAAAAAAAAAGGATTTAAGTTAACGGTTAATTTAAAGACAATTAATTTTTTTTCAACTGTCTAGTTGAGATTTTAATTTATAATGCGTCTTTAAAAGATTATATAATTATGTGATTTTAAATAAGGATAAGTTTAAAAACCACTTGTACGGTAAAATGGCTATTTTCAAGAAACAATAATCCAGTTAACCTTACTCTTAATAAAAATAAGAAAAGGAATGCAAGAGCTGGCACGTTAAAAGAATACAAATAAGCCTTATCTTAATCTCTCCGGCATGTGGGAATATGTACTTGTATAATGTTTTACTTAAAATTTTTAAATCTATAAGAAGATTTTCATGAAAATATTTTTTAATAATGTAATCATGATTGGCATACATTATTACGGTAAAATAATCCAACATTTTCCACTGATTACAAGAAATAAAAATATTTTAAACCTGTAATAAAACCGATTCTTGTGAATTTTTGATTCAAAAATCTTCCACTTAAGTAAAATGGTAGAATTACCATATTATAGGATCACAAGAAAACTTACAGAATCAAAAAAGTGAATCTTTTAAATAGGCCCACTTGTTAAAAGTAGGTAAGAATTCGATGAATAGATATAAAAGTAGGGTGGATTTCTACGAAATAGAAACTATTATTGTACAAGCAGATAAAAATAATAACTGTAATATCTCATCTTGAAAATATGTTAAACTACTTGGAATATAAACCAACTGTTTCAAAAACTGTTAAATCTTATCCGTACACAAAATGAATGTTGGTTATAAAGTTGTATTTATTGCAGATAATATTCCTACATACTCGTATATTCCTTAATAAAGCCATCTATTGAGGTTCTCTCAAAATGTCAGAACGAGATTTAAGATACAAAAATAGGCTCAAGTTCATTATGTGGCAGCGATAAGTATGATTCGTGTAGGTCGGTACTTGGAAAATTAATTATGTTAACTTATCCATTAATTTATATTTATAAATAGGTTTTGAAAGAATCATTAGGAAAATCTACCCACCAATTTATTTTAAATAAAATAGTTTCTTTTATGGAATAAACTAGACCTGTGCTGAGATATTACATTTTGATAAACAAAAGTAAACATTTTATTTAACATTTTTACTTCCTTATGCGAAGTAAAAGAAGTATTGTTATAGCGAAAAATGTTGGTTTTCAGATTCAACCGAAATATCCATTTTGAATAGTTTCGGCGTGACGTCTGTACGTACGTATATATGAATGTAAGTATCTCGCATAACTCAAAACGATTAGCCGTAGTATGTTGAAATTTTGGATTTAGGACTGTTGTAACATCTAGTTGTACACCTCCCTTTTTGATTACAATCGACTGAATCAAAAGTTTCAAAAAACCCCAAAATTCAAAAAATCTGGATTATGGGCTTTTTCTTAAATAAGCCCTCATTAGGAGCTTTTCAACGATATATCATAAGTGGTAGTTATTTTCATAGGAGGAGAAAAGATTATGGAGGTAGAAGAATTTTGTTATTTGGGAAGTAGAATTACTAAAGATGGACAAAGCAGGAGCGATATAAAATGCCGAATAGCACAAGCTAAACGAGCCTCCAGTAAGAAATATAATTTGTTTACATCAAAAATTAATTTAAATGTCAGGAAAAGATTTTTGAAAATGTATATTTGGAGTGTCGCTTTATGTGGAAGTGAAACTTGGACAATCGGAGTATCTGAGAAGAAAAGATTAGAAGCTTTTGAAATGTGGTGCTATAGGAGAATGTTAAAAATCAGATGGGTGGATAAAGCGACAAATGAAGAGGTATTGCAGCAAATAGATGAAGAAAGAAGCATTTGGAAAAATATAGTTAAAAGAAGAGACAGACTTATAGGTCACATACTAAGGCATCCTAGAATAGTCGTTTTAATATTGGAAGGACAGGTAGAAGGAAAAAAATTGTGTAGGCAGGCCACGTTTGGAATATGTCAAACAAATTGTTAGGGATGTAGGATGTAGAGGGTATACCGAAATGAAACGACTAGCACTAGATAGGGAATCTTGGAGAGCTGCATCAAACCAGTCAAATGACTAAAGACAAAAAAAAAAACATTTTCATTGGTTTTAGAGTTATAGGCAAATAAAATTTTAATTAATGAAATATTTTTATCTTACAAGGGCAAGGATCTTACAAGGGCACATCAGTTCGAATCAGACTTCATCTCCTTTTTTTTTAATTTTTTTTAGTTTGTTTTTTTAACTTTTTTTATTTAAATAACAACAAAAAAAAGAAAAAAATATCAGAAGTTATTAGTGAAATAAAATGTTATGTATTTTTAAAAATGTGTGTAATTTAATAATCATTATTACATATGTGTATATCTTTTTTTGCTGAATTCCTTTATTTACTTACAATCAGGTTTTACAAAGTCGTATGACTAACCATCCCGTGAAAGAGAACCACCCAACGATAATCCTCAAGTAATAACAAAAACAACAGCATAACATAACGAACAAACAATAGTATAACATAAATAATATAACATTTGATAGTGCCTTTGAATTTCCAGTCAATATTAACATTAAAACAACAAAATAAATAATTTACATATAACAATAAATGAAACAGTAACTTTGAAACATCCAAGAAGCAATAAACATATGAGTAAAAAGCTGCCAAACCGGATCGTCATAACGGTCCATCACCAAGATCAAGCGGACGGAGCCTCTTCAGTCTCTTAATATCCACGCTGTTGTCTAGCAGATTCAAAGCGAAATGGTTAATATGGTTATCCAATCTGGGCGTACACCTTGAAAACTAGACGTCCAACTTCCTCTCGAACGTATGGAATGCCTACGTAATCGTGGATATTTCTCGCGAACCACAGCGCGTGGGTTATATGTGTATATATAGTAGATTTGATGAGACATCTGATTATTTAATATTAATTAAAAATTATAATTTAGAATCGTATTATTTTTGGGTTTTCTAGTTTAATTTCTATTTAATTATAATTAATTATTTTGGAATTTCTGTATAATTTTATCTACATTAAAATTAGCAACAGAGTGACTGAAAAATAGACTTTTACAAGAACAACATATACCATGAGGCATACAAGCCCGATCTTTAATAAATTGCAAAAAGTTCTTGAGTTCATTACTCCTCTGATATTGTCGGACAATATTCTCTCTAAGTCGAAGTTGATCATCATTTCATTTATTTGTTTTTTGTTGCCAGTTATTTAATCGCTCTTTGGTTTGATATAATTTGTGTACACGTTCTCTAATTTTTTAATTTTCTGTCTCTCTATATTAATCATCCTCTCTTAATATGTTTTATTCTTCCCTTGTTCTTAATATTTTCTTCCTCTTCATATTCATCTTCTTGTCTTTTTGAGCTATATTTCTTCATGTATTCTTTATCCTTTTTTCATTTTTGATTATTCACCACATAATCCAGTTACAAAAACTGTATATTTTACACCATAAGGTCGAAATTAACATTTGCAACCAGTATACAGGAGTTCACTAAACGGAATAGTTTAATTATTATTACCTTTTATTTTACAATACACCAGAAATCTAAAACTTTTTTTAATCAGCAACTCACGAAAATACGAATAATACTGATCTAGTAATACGATAAAGTGATTTTTATTCTATCCTAATATTTCATGTAAGATTGTTGAATTAATAATTGTATAAATATTTGACGTTAATATAAACTAATATTTCAGCAGTTGTGAAACTCTCCACCTTATTAAAGAATAGAAGGATCGTATCTCACTTTCAAATGAAATAAGTTATGAACTTCGTTCAAATGAAAAAATGTGTATATATAATTTAATAGGCGTACAAGGAAGTCATATGGTGTCATTAGATTTTTTTTTTTGTAATCAAGAAAACATGTTCTTGCGCAGTTCATGAAATTTGTTAAATTTTTTTTTTAAAAATCATACCATGAAAGAGCATATTATTTATTACGAAAATAATTTTCAGTCTCATTAATCAACATAAAATAAAATTTGTCGGAATTCAATTATATGAAGATTTTAACTTTAAAGAAATATCTAAAAACTAGCATCCTCTCTCGCGAATTTGCCAGTGCTAAAAGCACAAAGAACATAAAAAATTGAAAATAATTTCTTAGTAATTATATGCGGGTCGACTAAAATAAAATTTTTAGATAAACATTGTGTTCCCAAAATAAAATTTTTATTTATTTCAGGAAGATATTGAAGTTGTTCAAAAAACTACTTTTCTCCTTCCACATTAAACTCCAGAAGTTTCATAATTCCATTTTTTGGCATGCAATGGTTACATATTTTAATCTTGTTTTCTATTCGAATACCTTTCAATTTCAGATAGTCAATTTCAGTATGATAATCGAAAGCTGATTTGAGACCTATCATACTTCTCAAAGGTTGAATTCGATTTTGAGCCGAGCGTAGACGTTACTCTTTAAGTCTTTGAGATCGTTCTGGCATATATTCCCGTTGTGTAGGTTTCTAGCAGCCCTAGAAGTTCTTTTTATTATCTGTTACCTCGCCGACCTTGAGGTTATGAAAATATTATTACCAAAATGAAAATTGAATCTTTTACCCAATTATGTGTAATGCTGAATCTGATGGAATTTCAGATATAAAGAGTGCAGAACTACTTTGCTCGCATGTGGATGAGTGCCCGCAGGTAGTCACCAGATTAGATAATGACATTAAATTTAGCAAACACATAATCAACATTCTGAAGTCGATATTTATATCAAAATTCCGTATTCCTCAAACTATCAATTTTTTTTTTTTGTCTTCAGTCATTTGACTGGTTTGATGCAGCTCTCCAAGATTCCCTATCTAGTGCTAGTCGTTTCATTTCAGTATACCCTCTACATCCTACATCCCCAACAATTTGTTTTACATACTCCAAACGTGGCCTGCCTACACAATTTTTCCCTTCTACCTGTCCTTCCAATATTAAAGCGACTATTCCAGGATGCCTTAGTATGTGGCCTATAAGTCTGTCTCTTCTTTTAACTATATTTTTCCAAATGCTACTTTCTTCATCTATTTGCCGCAATACCTCTTCATTTGTCACTTTATCCACCCATCTGATTTTTAACATTCTCCTATAGCACCACATTTCAAAAGCTTCTAATCTTTTCTTCTCAGATACTCCGATTGTCCAAGTTTCACTTCCATATAAAGCGACACTCCAAACATACACTTTCAAAAATCTTTTCCTGACATTTAAATTCATTTTTGATGTAAACAAATTATATTTCTTACTGAAGGCTCGTTTAGCTTGTGCTATTCGGCATTTTATATCGCTCCTGCTTTGTCCATCTTTAGTAATTTTACTTCCCAAATAACAAAATTCTTCTACCTCCATAATCTTTTCTCCTCCTATTTTCACATTCAGTCGTCCATCTTTGTTATTTCTACTACATTTCATTACTTTTGTTTTGTTCTTGTTTATTTTCATGCGATAGTTTTTGCGTAGGACTTCATCTATGCCGTTCATTGTTTCTTCTAAATCCTTTTTACTCTCGGCTAGAATCACTATATCATCAGCAAATCGTAGCATCTTTATCTTTTCACCTTGTACTGTTACTCCGAATCTAAATTGTTCTTAAACATCATTAACTGCTAGTTCCATGTAAAGATTAAAAAGTAACGGCGATAGGGAACATCCTTGTCGGACTCCCTTTCTTATTAGGGCTTCTTTCTTATGTTCTTCAATTGTTATTGTTGCTGTTTGGTTCCTGTACATGTTAGCAATTGTTCTTCTATCTCTGTATTTGAACCCTAATTTTTTTTAAATGTTGAACATTTTATTCCAGTCTACGTTATCGAAAGCCTTTTCTAGGTCTATAAACGCCAAGTATGTTGGTTTGTTTTTCTTTAATCTTCCTTCTACTATTAATCTGAGGCCTAAAATTGCTTCCCTTGTCCCTATACTTTTCCTGAAACCAAATTGGTCTTCTCCTAACACTTCTTCCACTCTCCTCTCAATTCTTCTGTATAAAATTCTAGTTAAGATTTTTGATGCATGACTAGTTAAACTAATTGTTCTGTATTCTTCACATTTATCTGCCCCTGCTTTCTTTGGTATCATAACTATAACACTTTTTTTGAAGTCTGATGGAAATTCCCCATTTTCATAAATATTACACACCAGTTTGTATAATCTATCAATCGCTTCCTCACCTGCACTGCGCAGTAATTCTACAGGTATTCCGTCTATTCCAGGAGCCTTTCTGCCATTTAAATCTTTTAATGCTCTCTTAAATTCAGATCTCAGTATTGTTTCTCCCATTTCATCCTCCTCAACTTCCTCTTCTTCCTCTATAACACCATTTTCTAATTCATTTCCTCCGTATAACTCTTCAATATATTCCACCCATCTATCGACTTTACCTTTCGTATTATATATTTCGTATATATATATCAAAACTTTGTTAAATATGTATAAATAATCGTCATTTACTTTAGTTTTATTATGAAACTAACTTGTTTTTACGTATATATTACGACTGCAATACAAATTGATATTTTATCGACAATAACATTAAATTTATTAAATTACATTAATGTGTCATGAAATCGATACTGACATAGACAATAGCAATGAATAAAGACAATATCTATCGTTATAAACCAAACATTAAATTTAATAAAAAACGTTCTGGGTTATTTATTTATACTTTTTTTATTTATGAATTATATAGTAGTGAAATTTATGAGGTTAGAACTGTGGTAAACGTTTCGGAAATCGTAAAAAAGTTACAGTTAACATTTCAAAATGATTGGTTGAGTGGTTTTCGTGTTTATCGGGACAAACGAAAAAGCTTAATTTAGTAGTGATATAGTTTTGAAAATGTTATATTGCATTATTTTGTATACGGTTTATAAACCCAACGAGGTAAAGAACAAATCAATTGTGCATCAATTTTCAACTTTGATTATTAATAACTTCGGAACTGAGAATGCTACCAAATTGCACTTTGTAGCAGTTTACGTAGCAATTAATATTTCGTAGCAAATTGTATGTACATATATTAAAAAATAAAATTGTATATTTAACTTATATATATTTTTTTTAACCTCCGGGATCACCGTTACGTATTGCTTCAAAGATGAGATGAATGATTTGTAGTGTGTGTGAAAATGCCATGCCTGACCGGGATTCGAATCCGGGACCTCCGGATGAATGGCCGAGACGCTACCACTCGCACCACTGAAGACGGCAACTTATAATTAACTTATAATTTTAGGTAACTAGTTTAATTTGTAGTTATTAAATTAATAATTTTATAGTAATTTTATATACATACGTAATATATACTGATTATTTTCTCCTTTCTACAGAAGGAGATGATTGTATTTAATTTCTGCACGACTCCAAAAAAAAAAAAAAAATAATAAACAAATAAAATGAAGGATATCAACTTATCTTCCTTGATTTTTTAACATTTTATAAAATTACTATTATAAAAGTTGGCATATAATAAATGGCGTATCGTTGTTTTTTATTTAAAGGTAAATTAAATTTATCGTAACATCGAGTAGTTAGTTATTATAAGATATATTGAATGTTTAATATATGTATCTATACATACACGCATGAAATTATCTTATTTCACCTTCACAGTTTAACAATTTAATGTGTATGTGATTAAAACAAATTACTGTGATTTGAAAATAAATAAAAGAAATAATTTGGCTGAAATTAGCCAAAATAAAATACTCGATCTACATTTAAAAAAATATATTTGTAAACGTTGCTTAGAAAGCTTTCTGTGATTATTATTATATTTTAAATCGAATGCATTATCTATAATTAATCTGATAGATAACTAAGAACTTGAAGCATTATTTTGTTTCTTTTAAATTAAATAAATGCCATTTGTTAAAAACTTCCTAAAGAGGTTTTTTGAAAATATTTTTAGTTACAGTGACATTGTAGATAAATTTTTTACAAAAGTTTTATAAAAGTGCTGTGTGGTTGTCAGACTCCACCTACCGAAGTGAAATCAGATTGGTTGATCACAATGTAATGATAACCAATAACACAATTAATTTAAACAAAACGATTAAAATATAATTCATAATAACTTAATTTACTTTTTTGTTATTAACTTTTTCTTGAAAAGTAAATGAACGAAATTTGATTTGGAGGATGAATTTTTTGTAACCGTAACTAAAATTTCAACATTTCATTTTAAAATATTTAATGGAAGCCCCAATAATAAGTACATGATACAGAATTCTTACGGAATTCGATTAATAAGTCAATCCATAATAAAAGCTATTATTAAGTTTTTTTATAATTCATTGGTAAAAGCATTCATCATATTCACTTAACAGTCCATAAAAAGAAACAATAAACAAATAAATAGTCAATAAAAACAAATAATCAAGCGATAGCGAGTCGATAAATACATAAAAATGTAAAAATTAATAACAATAACAGCAATTGCTGCCACGGAGGACTGATTTAACCGAACCGACGCCTGGCGTCAAGAATGGACCACAAAGCAGAATAACCAAATCCCATGTATTATTCAAAGGCCGCCGGGTTTTGATGCCACGTAAGACATGGTCAACGCTAAACAGAATACGAACTCAGCGTGGTAGGTGCGCCTATTTCCTGTATAAATGGGGTAAAACACCGACGCCCCTTTGCGAGTGTGGTGAAAATCAAACTGTTAAACACATCACAGAAGTTTGTCCTAGGACAGCTTATGAAGGGAATCCTGAAGATTTCCTGATGGCGACTCCAGAATCAGTAGCATATATTAATTTGTTAAATCTTTGTTTGTAATTTTTGACTGTAGGTTTTGTCTTCTGGTGCCATACGCTAAATAAATAAATGTAAAAATTTTCAAGAACAAAACAATTTATAGCTATAAACAAAAAAGTAAGCAAGTAAGCAAAAATAACATCACTAGATTGGGTGATAGAAACTACAAACTGTCATTCTGTAGCCCCTGAGTCATGCACATCGAGTAGTTTCAACCTTTGGAGGTTCCCACTGTTATCAAGCAGATTGATTACTGAGTGGTTGATGTGATTTACTAGACGTTGTTGGTATTTAACACTGTGCAGTCTCACAACCTCACGAGCCGTCGGAAGCTCCAGACATTGGTGAATTCATCGTTCCGGTGTAAAATATGGGGCCTCTGCAATTGTTTTGTTTACTTTGTTTTGGAAGCGTTTTATGATATCTACGTTACTATTAATTGTTGTCCTCCAAAATACACACCATTGTCCAGACTTTGTAAATCAGAACTTTATCGGACAATGAGAGGTAAGAATTTCTCCGCAGCAGCCAATGCAGTTCCCTATACGTCGCGTTCAGTTGCTTTCTTTATACTCTTACGTGATACTCTTCCAGGTCAAACACCGATCTAGGTGCAGTCCTAGGTACTTCATATTCTGTTTGTGGAATCAAAACATCGTTCACTTTCACACTGGGACAGTTCCCCTTCTCATAGCGAATGTGACATGCTTAGATTTATCCTGTTTAACTTTAATTTTCCAACTTTTTCTGCCATGCACAGGCTAGGTTCAATGCCGTTTGCAGGCGGGAAAAATGTAAAGATTTATACATACTAAAAATAGAAACAAACTGAAACCCGCACTTTTTTGAAAATAAGATTATTTCTAATAAAAGTAATAAGAACTTTTTTTTTTAATTTAAATGAATTATGAAACTGAAATTGAAACCGGTTTTTGTTTTAATGGCTGAGGATCTCTATTACTTCCAACGGATTTTTTTGGTGTAAAATAATAATGTAAAATAATTTTAAAAAACTTCTGTTGAAAACAATTTTAAAAAAAATTAAACAGGATCTTTATTCCTAAAGTACATAGGATATTTGTGATTTACACGGTCACAATGATTTCTGAAACAAAACATTTACGGAGCAGGAATGAATAATATAGTAAAACTTCCACTTTCTCTGTTTAATAGTCAACGGATACTTTTTTCATTCAACAATAAAAAATTGTTATTGAAATTGGATGGAAGATTCTTAATTTATATTAATAACAGTATATTTAACAAACCTTATGTATGCAGTAAAGAAGTGGTAGTTCTAATTGTTAATAGAATTGAATCAGTTTTCTATCTTTAAAAATAAAATAAAAAAATAAAAATTACTTAAGCTGTAACAGAAAAAATTAAAGTACATTTATTGAAATGGATCGAAGTTGATCATGCTTAATCGAGGTATGGACAAATTCAGTTTTAATATTTCTAAACAATTCAAAATATACATAATATAACATTTTATGTTAGATTTTGTGAAAAAAGTTAGCTCGAGAAAGAACGTTGTATAAAACATTCCCACAGACCTCGACGAACTTGATTAACCAAAATTAGCATAAATTCCCTGTTATATTTTACAGATGAAAAGACCAATCAATTTATTTAATGTGTACTTTAAACAAATTGCATATAAATAACATTGACAGGTTTTTACCTTGATGAAAATAATCAACTGACCAGGACGAATGGTTTTTAACGTAATGAAAATTAACACTTCTTTGCTTTTTTGAAACGAAATAAATACCATTTAATAAAGTTGAATTCTTGAAAATTTTTTAGTTACACTGACATTTTATGTTTTTATCTTTTTGTAAAGTTTTATCATGAAAGTTTTATCTTTATTATTAATATCGTGATATGTCATAAACTAATAATGATAATTTGTGATTATTTCATTTTCAAGTTGGGGAAAATTCTCTTTATTATTTATTACTAACAGACCCGGCAATGCTTCGCTGTTGCTAGATTTGAGTAGATATATAAATTAAATGACAACTGAAAGTTTGATAAAACATTAAAAAATGAACATTACGGAACTTCACAAAATTTAATCTTTCACTTTATCTCTTTTTACCTATTTCCCTTTTTACTCCTTGTTCCCTTTTCCCCTTTCCACTATTTATCTTTTCCTCCTTTCCTCATTTTTCCTTTTTCCCGCGCGTAAATCGGTCCAGTAGTTTTTTTAGTTTATAGCAGACATACACACGAACTCTTATATACATAGAAGAAGAGTATGTTTGTATATTTCTTTTCTTTCGAAGATATCTCGACTACCAGCACCACCTAGCAAATGGAACCAGCACAACCTAGCGGTTCCATTTTTCGCAAAAATATTTCTTTTCACGTAACTAATATGTATATATATATATATATATATATATAAATTATTATTATTATGCTTTTACGGCCAACATGGGACCACGTAAGTCAATTTTAGTTGGATCTTTTCTGAGAAAAGCGTGTTATTTTACTCTTCCGAGCTGCCCAGTATTTCTTCATCCGTTCAGATCTTGCTTTCATTTCTTCATCCGTAAACACCCTCTTCGTTGTATTTTGTCATTTGTCTGTCTTTTGTTTAAATCTAATGCTTTTGTCTTTTAGCTTTGTAATTTTTCAAGTTTTATTCTGTAGGTCAGTCAGGGAAATTCCCAATTCTTTCATATCTTCTCTAATTTCTTTGATCCATCCTACTTCTAGCTTTTGGAACCAAAGCTTTTCAATGATATTTCTTGACAGTCTTGTTTCCGGTGTCCTTATGAGATGACCAAAGAAAGAGATTCTTTTTTTCCGCATAGTATCAGTAACAGGCTCTATTTCTCGATACATCACCTCATTTGGCACAATCCACCATTGGCCTTCTTTTTGGTGTTTTTTATTGATACACTTTCTGACAATTCTCCTCTCTATTTTCAGAATTTTATTAATTCGGTTTTTCTGAGTGATTTTGAAAAGGGTCTCGCTGCCGTAGGCGACTTCTGGCTGAACTACAGTTTTAATGTTTAAGTTTTGTTTTAGCGGAAAGGCATTTTTTTATATGTTGACCAAGTTAATTTTTGGGATTTAATCATTTTATTTGTCCTGTTTTGCCATGTCACTTTTTCATTTAAATTATAAGTTATTATTTCCCCTAGATATTTAAATTGTTTTACTATTTTAATTTTCTGATTGTTTACCATAATGTGCTCTATTACCAGAGGATCTATGGCCATTAGTTGAGTTTTTTTGAAAGAGATATGAAGCCCTATCTTTTGTGCTAGGTTTTGAAGGCTCATGATTTGTGTTTTGGCTTCTTGAATATTATTTGCTAAAAGAGCGAGGTCATCTGCAAATACTAGGCAATTTAGTGTGATGGAGTTTTTCTTAGTACTCATTTTTATATTTTTAGGATTTATATATATATTCTGAACGAGCCAAATCGGACCATAAATGCTTTTTTTCTAAATATCTCAACCTCAGCGCCATCTAGTGGGTCCATTTTTTGCATAGGTATTTCTTTCCATGTACGTAACACATATTCTGAATATGAGCAAAGTCGGACCATAAATATAATTTTTCGAAATATTTCGACCCCAGTGCCATCTAGCGGGTCCAAACTAATTCAGAAACCTTCGCAAGCGTGCGGATATCTCACCAAAGTTTCATCGCAATCGGATGAATGGCATAGGAACGCATACGGGACAAACATACAAACATTCATTTGTATATATATATATATAAGATTTAGATTGATTTCAAAAAGAATAAATTGAAATCAAAATTTATAAAAAAATAATTTTTTATTTAAATTTAAAAATGAAAATGAAGGTATGAAAATATATATAAAAAAAAAAATGAATTTATAATATAAATTTATAAAATAATATTATTAATATTAATTACGGAAAACGGAGAAACTTTCAGAACATGCTTTAATGGTAAAAATAATGAAAAAACTAATATAAACATCTGGGAAATAGGATAAAACAGATCCCAGAACTCCAGTAGTCTTTAAGATATCCGACAAGACATAAAATTCAGTGTCGAAAAACAGGTTTTTTAGGTTTGTAGTACAATAGGTTTGTTTACTGATTAATGAATGCGGAAGATTTAGTATCCATATGAACGGAAACGATAGTATATCAACAAAAGGTTAATACTAAAGAAGAGTTACGACTTTTTTCATTATTTTCCCCAGTAGAACATGTCCTGTAAGTTTATCCGTGGGATACTTTATATAATATATGATTTTTTTTTTTGTATACTCGTCTTTATATGAATTTTAATTAAAATTCATATAAAGACGAGTATACAAAAAAAAAACGATCGTGGATTTGAATTTCAATTAAAATTCATATAAAGACGAGTATACAAAAAAAAATCATATATTGTATAAAGTATCCCACGGATAAACTTATATATATATATATAAATTATATATAATTTATATATATATAATTTTATATATATATATATATATATATATATATATATATATATATATATATATATATATAATCTGTAACTTCTGTATAAAGGTGACCTAACAGCCAATGGTTTCTTTAATCTGATCGAAATTTTTCATTTAAGTGTAACAATTCTATGCTCTTCTGACATTCTAGTCAAACTAATGAAAAATTTAATTAAAATTCATATG
Organism: Lycorma delicatula; assembly: GCF_047948215.1. NCBI lineage: Eukaryota > Metazoa > Arthropoda > Insecta > Hemiptera > Fulgoridae > Lycorma > Lycorma delicatula. The sequence continues at coordinate 40,872,203 of NC_134462.1, read as the reverse complement.
TAATTCACTAATCATATACTTAAAGGTAAAACTGGTGCGTAAATGTCGTTGTTCTTTGTTTAATTTTCTAAAGATAATATAAAAACGTAATTAGAACAGGTTAATACCAGTATTTCATGTTAGTAATAATTTCTGAGTAATACAACGATTTAAAATAAATTCTCTTTGTATTACAAGAGCTGTCACAAGAATGTGTTATAAAAGAAGCATTTTGGGACTTCAGCAGGTCTTATAAATGTTTCCTAGAAACTCTAATTCATACATAGGTAGGAAATACAAAAAAAAAATTCACTATATAATACATCTACAACATACATTATTATAAACAGATTACCCAACACGCAATAATATAGCAAGCATACAAAGACACAATTTGTGTAGTACTAAATCATGTAATTGTAAAGCAAAGGAATAAAAAATAATACATTAATTAATTATTTAGCTTTATCTAGTTTTCATTCACATAAGCTACTTTTTAATTGAAATTAGAAGCATTCTGTATTTAAAACTTACCATTGTATACAGACTTAAATTAACATGTTTAATTAACAGCCTAATACTATAAAAGATTTTGCTAGTTACTTTACCAGCGATCAGAGTAGAGGAGTATATATCAATGCTGTTATTTTAACTTTTATTCAATTTTAATTTCATACATATAATAAAATGATAATTAAATATGTCCCTCTGCACGTATCACAAAAAAAAAAAAACGATGGAAAAATTTTAATAAAACTTTGTAGATTTATACTTTAGAGGTTGGACATTATCTCCAATTAGAATTATCACGATATTTCTAATCAGGGTTAAAGTTATATGAATGTTATTCATTAAAGAAAAAAAATCCTTTTAATTCATTATATTTCTGGAACCATGGTTTAATATTTAAAAATTATTATCCAACACTTCACAGCTTTTACTTTTGCCGGTGACATTCCTTAAACTCGGAGTAATTTATACCAACCCGAGATTACGCTTGCTATTGTTGACTAAGTTCCTTCCGGGCAACATGGCAGGTGTAAATTATCACGCTCCTTTGCATTAGCGCGTGGGACTTCCACTAGATCTTCAGTTTTTCAAAACTGTTATGCAAAATAGGGAGTATTATTCCCTTCGCAGATATAATTATTGGGATTATATAGACTTCGATTCCACATTTCTAAAGCAAGATCTGTATATTTCCTGCAGCTTCTCATTGTATTTAGTGTTGATATTACTTGATGGGATGGCTACGTCTGTTAGGTAAGTTACTTTTTTCCATTTTATCAACTACTACTATATCTGGCCTATTACAATTGATGGGTTTTGCTGTTACAGTTCCAGAAAATTTTTGCGTTGTTCTCCAAAAAGGAGGCTGGCTCATAAGTATATTAGGGCCCTTTTTGAAACTCTAACTTGTATCTACTACATAGTTCTATGTGTACAATTTTTGCCACGTTGTTGTGCCTCCTGTATTATTATCCTGTATTATTACTGTAATTTGCTTAAATAAGAATATTTAGCAAAGTTTTATGAGTTTTGATTATTTATTTTGGCTATTGATGTTGGATTGTCAAAAGTTAAAAAAATATATCTTCAAGAAAGAGAAGTAACCTTGTTTATTATTCAAAGTATGCTAAACTCTTTTTCATTGCCAAACCAGTTTCCTCAAAATTAGATATCCATGTTTTAATTGCATGTGCAATTGGGATGGAACACGGTCGTGCCGTTCCAGATTAAAATGACGGCGAAATTCTCTACGCACTCCCTCCACACTGTCATTGTTTTTGTAAAACGCTTTGATAGCAAATGCACGTTGCGCACCACTCCAAGGATCCATAACAACTAAATGGCAGGTTAGGTTAGAGAGGCTAGCGCCACTTATCAAGTGGTACCAATCGCCCACGGCTACCAACACAACTTTCAAAATTTCCCGTTTCTTTGAATCACTCTGTAGATACCGACTTTCAATACTTCATTTATAAATACAGCCAGTGATATAAAAATAATTTGAAATATGAGATATCTTTTTCAGAATTCGTTTAAAATATAAGATCTTTATCTTATCATGAAATTTTCTCGGTACTTTTGTAACCTATTGTACTCGTATAAATAATGGATAAAGTTCATATAAATATATGTCCTAAGTGCTTTGTTTGCGAGTTACGGCTAGTGAAAGATTTCACTCGGATTTCATCTACGCCGGGGAAGTAAGTCGTACTGAAATTTTTAGGAGCAGAATTATGATTTCTTATAGTTTTTGACCTGAAAAATCGAATAAAGTAGATCTCAAAACCGTATCTGCAGTAATTTTTGAGAATTCTGGGGTGAAAAAAAAAAATTGAAATGTAAAAAACCCTGTTTTTTATGTTTGACGTACAATATATATATATAGTGTGACGTACAATTATATACAGTGATTGCAAATTGGACGGCAATCCATGGAAAGATGATTATACAGCCAAAAAGATGATTACAGCCAAAAATAAGAAAAAAAATTCATATAAACGTAGGTCACAAAACGATTCCTTAGCGGGTTTTGGCTCGCGAAACATTTAGCCCTGTTTTTTACTTCCTCTGTGAAATTATACTGTACAAACCTTCTTGGGGTACAAATTGAGGGATAAATTTGGAGCTCCCTTATGATTTTTGATGTAAAAAATTTTATGAAAGTGGTCCCAAACCTCTATCTCACTTAGGTTGTAAGAAAAACAGGGTAGAACATGTAAAGGTTATTTCGTAAAACACACTATCTTAGATATGAAATAAAATAACTTTGTTAATTTATCAATATACAAGTAAAAGGTTTCTAGGTATCCTTTAATATTCAAATCCGTAATTTTATACGGATTTAAATATTAGATCGTGAATACCGGTGTTCTTTGGTGGTTGGGTTTCAATTAACCATCCATCTCAGGAATGGTCGAACTGCGACTGTAAAAGACCACACTTCATTTGCACTCATATATATCATCCTCATTCATCCTCTGAAGTAATACCTGAACGATAATTCCCGGAGGCTAAACAGGAAAAAGAAAGAAAAAAGAAAGATAACATTTAATTTAATTTTGAGAAAATTGATGTAAATAACGTCTATTAAAGTTAAACACAAATTTGAAAATATAGCTTCGGAAACGCTTCGTTAACGTGTATCAGCTAGCGAAAAATTTCGCCCTGATTTTTGCGCTTTTGGTAAAATTAAGGCAGATTGAAATTCTTGGAATCTAATTTTAGGGGTAAATTTAGTGGTTTTTATGAAATTTGACTGAAAAAATCTGACTTAAAAAAATATAATCCCAGAACTGAATTTTTTTTAGTTTCTGCGAAATCTGGCGTAAAAGTCTAAAGTTTGGGGTCGATAAACACACTTATGTGTGTGAAGTAAAATAACTACGTTAAATGGATAATAGATACTCAAAACGTTTTAAACAAAACTTACATAGAACTTAATTATAAAATCCACAAAGACTAAATAAAAATGTAAGAATATCGAATTCTATTAAAAATAAAACATCAATATTTAGCAGATTAGATATGAAACAAAACAACATTTTCAATATAACAAAACAACAGAATTAAAAATTTAAAACTGACTTACAAAACAATTAAATAAACCGTTGAAAATGTCCTACACCGCAGTGGATACAGCAGTTTGCCCGCGGACAATATTTTTGGTAGCTTTGCGTATTTCAACAGGGTTGTTTTGTATTAATTGTACCACATTGAGAATTCTAGTAACCGACGCTTTTCTTGTATTACACTTTTATTGATATACTAATGATTTCAAGTGAGTGCTCCAATAGGTATAGTCCAAAGGTGTTAGGTCACACGACTATGGAGGTCAAACACTATTATTATAAAAAATATTTTTTTTTTGAGAAACCATTGTTCATAATTTAAATGTAGTGTGACATTGCCAACTGGCATGAGGAATGGAGAATCTATAATATGTGGTAAAATTAGTAAATAAAAATAAATTATACGACAATCTAATTCTTTTGGCCTCTATTTCACTCCCCAACAATATTATCAATTTTATTTCCCGATTATCTGATTGGATCAGGTGTAGTACGTTAAATTAAAGATCCGAAGTTTGTTTCCCGGCGAGTGTATAAAATTTTCTTTTCATTTCATTCCTCTCACTGATTGTATTAGTACTTGACACATAACAATCAAACAAAATCTTTTCTTTTTCTAACATCTACTCATTTTTAGAACCGTTTTATCTCAGTTTAGTATTTACTAGCTTTTTCGAACTCGAATTACTCCAGCTTTAAGACAAATACCTTGAAGAAACAATTACTTATAGGATTCATTTATATGATGTTCTTTTTACTTCCTTGTTACGAAGTAAAAGAAGTATTGTGATCGCGAAAAATTTCGGTTTCCAGATTTCATCGGAAATATTCATTTTGACCATTCCTGAATCCATACTTTCGGCGTGACGTCTGTACGTACGTATGTATCTCTCATAACTCAAAAACGAATAGCCGTAGAATGTTGAAATTTTGGATTTTGGACTGTTATAACATCTAGTTTTGCACCTTCCCTTTTGATTACAATCGACTAAACCAAAATGTCCAAAAAAGCACAAAATAAAAAAAAATTGGATTTTGAACTTTTTTTTAACTGCAGTAATAACTCCACATTGAGAGCTTTTCAACGATATATAATAAGTGGTACTTATTTTCATTGGTTCTAGAGTTATACCCAAATAATATTTTAATTAATGAAATATTTGTATCTTAGGGGAAGGCACATCGGTTTGAGTCAGACTTCATCTTCTTTTTTTTTTAACTTTTTTTTAAATTTAAATATATTTATTTTTTAATATTATTAACCTATAATCCTAAATGATAATTCAATAACAAAAAAAAATTGAAAAAAATATCAGAAGTTTTGAATGAAATGAAATTTAATTTACTTTTCATTTTAAAGAAATGTGTAAATGTAATTTAACAATGAAGTCATGTGTTGTCCACATCAGATTTTTTTTTTACTTAAACAATAATAAAGTAAATTAAAAAAAAAGTGATCTGGACACAAATGATTTCCTTGTACGCCTATTAAATTACACATACACATTTTTTTTTTAAATGAAAAGTATATTAAATTTTATTTCATCAAAAACTTCAGATATTTTTTCAATTTTTTTTTTTTTTTGTTATTGAATTATTATTTAGAATCAGAGATTAATAATATTAATAAATCAATATATTTAAATTAAAAAAAAAGGAGATAAAGTCTGATTCGAACCGATGTGCCTTCCCCTTGCAAGATCCAAATATTTCATTAATTAAAATTTTATTTAGGTATAACTTTGGAACCAATGAAAATAAGTACCACTTATGATATATCGTTGAAAAGCTTTCAATGACGGATTATTACTGCAGTTAAGAAAAAGTCCAACATCTAAATTGTTTTTGGATTTTGGGCTTTTTTGGACGCTTTTGGTTCAGTCGATTGCAATCAAAAGAGGAGGTGCAAAATTGGATGTTACAACAGTCCTAAATCCAAAATTTCAACATTATGCGGCTAATCGTTTTTAAGTTATGCGAGATACCAGACGGCACGCCGGAACTAGTATAGTTAAAATGAATTCAGGGATGGTCAAATGGATATTTCCGATGAAATCTGATATTGTTCCCGATCACAATACTAACTTTACTTTGTACAAGGAAGTAAAAAATAAATGCTCTTCGGTTAGAAACTAATTAAAAATTCCTAAACTGTTTCAAAGTTTATTCATTTTTCAGTCTCACAGAGTGTATAGTATTAAGCAACACTCTCGTATAACTAAAGTCCCTTAGATACCCCTTTTTGTTATAAATATATTGTAATAATAAAGAATAAAAATAAAATCTGATAACCGAAAACCCATGAAAAACATTTACATATACCCATGAAAAACTGATTTACGATGTATAAGTATATCGTCCCTAAAGTTGAAAAGATTTTAAACTCCCATATGTTTTTACAAATTCGGCGTTTCTTATTTATCTAGATAAAGATTTGAAATCCTGTGATATTCAAAATTCTCTTTTTCAAAATGCATTTTTTCTTTAGAAAGAATTAAAATATCGTACAGCAAAAGGATAAGGTCAAGTAAGTACCCTTACCCTTTAAAGGATTTCTTTAAGCACAGAAATTAATGAAAGTTGAAATATTGCGATATTCAGACATTTTACAAAATTTTTTTTACCTCATAAAACTAAAATCACATAGGTTCTGCTGTTTTACCCTCTAGCTCTGCTCAGTTGAGTCAGTTTGAAACATAATGATATTCAAAGTTATTTTTACTATAAAAAAATTAAATTATGTAATACTACCAAAGATTTTCATACATATTTGTTCCATGAAAATCAAAAACCTTAAAATTAACAAAGCAATAAAATAAAATTTTATGTCATATCCTTGTTACTTTTCAAAGTATATGTTTTTAATTTGGGAATATTGTTTTTTTTTAATTCCTTCTGTTTTTTTTACTTTAGGAAATTAACAAAACTATATATGTATAAGAACGAATTTAAGCCTTTTAACTCTTCCATAATTCTAACTCTCCAAGTACAAAACAAAACGAAATGCCGCTTCAATTAACAAAACTTGAAATATGATAACCGAACCAATTCTTTCCAAAATGTATTCTAATCGTAAGAAAATATTTTTAAAAAAAATGCTGTCTAAAAATTCTGATATCTCTTTGCTTCTCAAGGCCTAATCTACCTCTCCTGATTATAGAATCATTATGTAAATAATCATATTTAACTATTTGTTTTACTTTCATAATGTAAATAACTTATTGCTTTAATTTCTAATTAAAGCATTTGCTAATTTTAAACGTAAAACTTACATAAATTATTATGTTAGTTGATTATTCAAACAAAATAATAATTATCCTATTTGTATTACAAAATAAGATAATCGGCAGATTGTGGAGAGAAAAAAGAAAGGCCTATTCGACGGAGGTCAATCGATATATATATTGAATAAAAATAGATATTCTTGTAAAAAGAAGCTCAAGAATTTTTGAAAAAAAAAAAGGAAGGCCAGTTACTAAAAATGGAAACCTGGGGATAAAACATTTTTTTTTTTAAATTAGTGGCGTGGTCGTAAAATAATAATAATAATAATAACAAAATGGGTGTACACTCACATATGTAACAGCATATTTCACATAAAACTAATCATTTTAGTTTTAATAATTATAATTTATTTGGATCTGGATTCATTTGATCGATTACCTGTAATAATTTAAAAGACAAAGTTTTATAAATAATTAAAAATGTTAAAATACGATTATAACAAACTATTTTTGTGTTAGTATTGCTCTAAATATTTATAAAAAAAAAAATATTTTTTTCTATCTAACCTAATTTAGATTTCCTTTAAACTTATGGATTTTGTTCCATTTACTGAATCGTCAATCGATCATATAGTCCATTAATTCCGTAATGAAGTCATCCTCAGTGGTGAGTACATCCACATTTCCACATTCTTAATAAGAATTTGGACTCTTCTACCACCCCTCCCTATCAGAGCCATAATGGTGCCCTCGACCTTCGCAGAAATATCCTTCACCTGGCGACACAGCTCCTTTTACTGAGCGGAGGAGGCAGCGTAAGTTTTCCCCTCCGCTTTGACACCACTGTCATCGTCGGAGGGGCCTACCAGCCGTTTCCTGCCGACATCCTTCTGCATCGACACTAAAAGGTGCAGAAAGTCTTTCTTCCCGATCCGTTGACTGAAATATTCAACTGTGCGGTGCAAAAGTTGCGGGCACCGGGCTGAGTCCTACAGCGGTCCTGATAAACGAAGCCATTGTTTTAACTGTGAGGTTGCGGGACATATTCGAACGGATTGTCCGACTGAGACCAAGTGTTCCATGTGTAATGTTCGGGGACATTCTTTGGAAGGACGTGGCTGCAGGGCCAGCTCCAGCAAATGATAACCGTCGCCTGTGCCTTGGAGAAGACCTGCGTTGGGACAGCCCCGTCTAGGAGGGGTGGGTCGCTTAGATGTCCCATTGCCGATGATTGGGCGGTGACTCACCTGGGATTTTCTTGGAACTTCGTATTGAGAGATAAATTAAGACCGTAGTCCTCATTTGTGGCGTGGAGTAAGACCGAGTTCTGGTGGGGGATCCCTTGCGGTCCCCTCATTAGAGGCATGGCGCATAACTTAAAGACCGAGTCCCGGCTACCTATAGGAGGACCTATAGTTCCCGACGAGGTAGCTTGAGGCGATGGTTGCGTGTCCGGCTCCAGGGGGGGGGGATAAAAATGATCCAATTAGAGTTGTATGTATGATTTTTTTTGGCCTTGTAGCTACAATTAAACATACATACAGGCAAAGCATATGGGTCAAATGAAATGGTAAACAATAATAAAAATTAGAAGAATTTTGAATCCTATGTATCCTCCTTGGCGATTAATTGATTCTGAAGCCAACTTCTCTTTTGTTATTGTGTCAAGGAACGTTAGTTAAGTAATTTTTTTCATAAATTGAATATAAATGTAAAATATTAAACTTCCAGCTCTCGTAATGAGTGAATTTGCATTTGGATCTTGATTATGGATCTTGATGAAAATGTTGAGAGCGCGCAATTTTTAAAAGACGCCTAAACCGATCTAAACCAGATTTTATTGAGAAAATTTGCTAATGTTTTTTCGCTTTTTCTTGGTCAATTTTCATCATACAAAAAATACATTTTTACACAAGACGTAATCAATTTTGCACACCTAAGCCCCGCAGGGCAACCCGCCTTGCAGCTATTAAGTAAAAAACTAAATGAAATTTATTTTAAAAATTTAATGTAAAAAAAAACCAAATAATCTAACGAGGATATATGTTATACATATTTGTTATGTTGTATAAGAGTTTATATGTCTTTTTTCTTAAATGAAAACTGAGATTATCATTTTCTTATCATTTCTTAAAGTAAAAAGTGAGTTACTAACTAAGAAACAAAATACTTGATTGACTATGCAATCTGATTGCATTACAATCTGTCTTTACTATACAGCCTACTAATTGTGTAATAATTTATCAATGCATTTGATGACGTTTTTTCTGTTTAGCCTCCGGGAATTACCGTTCAGGTATTCAGAGGATGATATGTATGAGTGTAAATGAAGTGTAGTCTTGTAAAATCTCAGGTCGACCATTCCTGAGATGTGTGGTTAATTGAAACCCAACCACCAAAGAACACCTTCTTTTTTTTTTCTCTCTCAGCTTCCCTGGGCCGGACCGACTTGTTGGTATTACACCGCCCAGGGGAGTGTCTTTAAACTCAAAAATAGGCCTCCCCACCTACCGGCTAAATACCGGCATGGCAGGTCGGCCTACCGGTTGGCTCTTTTTGAGAGTTCTTTATTAATATTGCCCTTTTGGACACCACGCCAGACCCAGTGCGCCGCGACGAGGCGCCGGGTCCCTTCAGTATTCAGTATGCTGTTACCTGACTGTTACCCGTAGAGTCCTTGGTGGCTCATCAGTGCCAACACACCGTAGCATGCTGGACCTCACCAGCAAGGCTGTCCACCCAGTCCTATTCTAGCCAACACCTTGTCTTCTCTCATCGGAGTATTTCTCTAGAACGACTTGTCTAACAAAACTAGCAAAATTATTCCAGTTTGACTCGCTTCTTAGCATGTATTCTATTGTTGTCTCTGGAGTTATATCTGTGAGTGCCTTACTATGTCTAAGTGTGTCCCACCTATTGCACTCAAAAAAGGTGTGCTCAGCATCATCTATCTCGTTGCAGTAGTTGCAAATTGGCTCTTCTCTCTTGCCTATTTTGTGCAGGTAGTTACTGAAGGAACCATGTCCTGTAAAAAACTGCGATAGGTGATGATCAACCTCACCAAATCTTCTCGACAACCATGGCTTGATGTTGGGGATGAGGGTTCTCGTCCATCGACCCACAATTTCCTGCGACCATCTTTCCTGCCAGATATATAAACAGCATCCCTGACCTCTTCTTCTGGTTTTTTCCCCTTCTCTCCCCGACCAGATATCAATTTAAGTATACGCAGTCGGGGAGAGTGTCCATATACTCATAGGAGGCGTCCCCCACCCACCGGCAGCACGTCCGGCACGGCAGGTTAGCCCCCCCGGTCTCGGATCTTTTATTTTCCATTTGCCATACCTCTAATCCTCCACCTCATGGCCAAGGTCCGGCAACGCCATCCTTCAGCCCCTCGGCAGGGAACCGGGTCTCGGTCTTTATCTTTTGCCATGCCTCAAACCGGCGACACCGACCCCACTAAGCACCAAGGCACCCGCAGGGCCGACACCGCCGGCCGGGACTCGGTCTTAACTTTACCCCACAGTTCCCCAGGAGTTCCCTCTTTTTCAGGAACCCGCACACCTCAGCACGCGGGTCCTCCACGGAGGGACTGTCCTCCCTTCTCTACTTTAACTACGACCCCCGTCTTCTGTCTTCGTCTTCTTTAATACGGAGAATTTCCCCCGCGAACTTCTTGAACCAGTCCCAATTTTCCTGACTATACACCATCCAATTAATTAAATTGTCAGGGGTCAGTCTATTAATTAAAATTTCCCTTCTATTATCAGCCCATCTGGGACATGCGAAGATGGTGTGTTTTACATTGTCGATCTCCTGACAATAAACGCATGGTGGGGTGGCCCTCTTCCCAATTCTGAATAAATATTGACCAAAACAACCATGGCCTGTCAATAGTTGCGTGCTATAGAAGTTCACGTGCGTCTTCGCTAGTCTCTCCTTGTTGCGCCTGATGGTGATAGAGCGCCACTAGAGCGCCACTATGCCGTTCCGGCCTGGAGGAGGCCGGAACGGCATACATAAGCGAAGACACGACGATGGTCGCCAGTAAACGGCGCTTTGAGGCCCGAGGGGCATTCTGCGATGACATTATGATGTTTAGACATTTTATCATCCTTTCTGCCTTGTTGCATACATTGACTATGTGCTCGGTGTATCTACCGTTTTTCTGGACGATAACTCCTAAGTATTTGATGTTATTCGCTTCTTCTATAGCATGACCGTTGATGGAGATATTGAACGGTTCTAGCACTCTACACCCGTAAAGGCAATACACCGGTATTTTTCCGCAGACAGTTGCAGACCCCTGGACCTCAACCACTCCTGTATAGTGTCGATGTGCATTTCATGACTAATCTAACTCACCTTACGCCTGGATGAATGGGCGTTAAGAAATTCTAAAAAATACTCAATTAAGAATAGTTACTTTTAGGAAAAAACATATTTTCGTTTTTTCATGTATTGATCCACATGATGCGTCTTTGTTCTTTTGGGCTTGGACAAAATACTATCTACCGTCATCCAGTGTCACTGTTATGATTGAGAATTTGTTTGATACTGTTGTTATAAAAATGATAGGGGATTCAAATATTCTATCCAGACAAATCAATTATTGAACACCTGTATAATTGTGTAAAATACAATAACTATTTCATTTAATAATAATCAGAAAATTCTGCTGCGTACTTTGTTGGGAGAAATAAACAAAAAAATAAATAAATAAAACAAATTTCAATGAAAAACTATAAAAAAAAACAAAACAAAAAAACAATGGAACAATAATGAACAATAAACTTAATAATAAGCATTTAATTTCTTACCTAACAGAAAATAATTTACGATCTAAAATAATATATAGCTTTTACACGTGAATATTATCCAGGAAAAAAGATAAAAATACTACATTTTTTTTTGCTACGAAATATTTTTCTTTTCTTTAACTTCATCATAACTCTTATGATCAAGGAGGAAAAAAGATACAATACAACAAAATAAAATTCAAAAGATACAATATAGCAAAATATAAAAAAAAATACTAGAAAACAATCTCAGGAATGAGAGAAAACATTCGACACACCTAAAAATATGGTATTAACAAATTATACATAAAACATTTTAGAACTATATACACCTTCAATAGAGAATAAAATAAGAAAAAAGGAAATTTTCAAAATACTTTTATGCATTTTACTACGACTGCGGTCTATAATTTAAAAAAATTGTAGTCTTTTCTTTTGCTTCAATAAAGTTTTCTCAAAAATGTCTCTGAAGAAAATCGAAATTGTTTTTTTTTCGCAATATCTCCATCCCTTAACAAATTTTTAAACGTAAATAATATGATCAATGTTCATATACAGAAATATTTGAACTAAATTTGAAGAAAATTGGTTTGGTCAATCCTGAGATATAAGATCAAAAGCATTGCGACGCACTTACGTAGGAGCGTAAGCACATAAGTAAAGCAAACGAAATGAATTTTTATTTATAACTAGTAGCATCCTTGTCGCGGCTTCGCCCGTGCTACATAAACTTGCTTTTCCCGTAGTGGTCAGGGGGTATTTAGCCGGTCAGAGCTTCCTTCGCTCGCCCTTACCGTCTCACCAGGAGGCTCAGTGTATTGTAATTTCTTTAGAGCAACAGTTTGATCAGTATTTTTTTCATTTTAATATTTTAAGGGGTTAATTTATGTTTGTAATTCTGATTATGTATTTCGGAAGAGAAGCCGCGACAGTAAATTTTAAATTTTCGGTCCAAATTTTCAATTTGGGTCTTGTACTGATCAAACTGTTGTTCTAAAGAAATTACAATACACTGAGCCTCTTGGTTAGACGGGAATATTAATATTAGTTTATTATTATTAATAGGTATTTATCTCAAGTGTTAGTTTACAAGTTCAAATCGAGTGAATATCTCGTGGGAAAACTAGCAATCATTTTTCAAAATTTTTTTACCTTCCTTTAAGGTCAAATTTAAAAATCTAGAAATTAGCTTTTACTTATTAAGGTGAAGATGAAGATTAGAGTCACAAATGCACTTAACACCGTAAAAGAACCTGTATTCAAATTTTCATCAATCTATTTGTCTTCAATAGTTTTTGCTGAGTTCAGTCACGACACGTTTTTTTATATAATATACTTGAAATCCATCGCGGCTTTGCCCGCGCAATATGCGCCCTTCCTGTCTAGCCTGTATACACCTGTGTTCATTAAACTCATACTTGTGAGAATAGTAACGATAGTCTGAAATTTTGAGTGATCTAAGAATGTGGATTTCAAAACAGTCGGCCTCTATCTTAAAAATATTAGTTACAACTGGTTACCCATACGAAGTACGGGTAACATTACCCGACAAACATTACCGAAGTACCGACAATATTACTAGGAAGCGACCGTACTTCGTTTCTCATTTTAATTTTTAAATTACTTTTGTTTCATGTTTTTATTCAAGTAACCGAAGGCAGACGCAGCCAGTTGCATCGTACACACAATAATAGCGGCGCGCCCGTTAAAAAATCGAAATTAAAAAAAAACCCGAAATGGTTTGTAGATATTTATCTGTAGAGTATTTTGTTCAAATTTTTTTACCTTTCTTCACCCCTTTTAAGGTAAAATTTCGAAAAATGTAGAAATTGATTTTTAAATATTTACGTGAAAATTACACACACTTTACCAAGAAATTAAAAAACATATTCGGGTTTCAAAATTGATTTTAACCCTTTAAACTCGAAATTTTAAAAATCTAGAAATTAGTTTTTAGATGTTCAGTTTAAGATTACACACACCAAAAATCATCATTTGTTACCAAAAAATTAAAAAAAATAATATTAAAAAAAATAGTAAATTTCATTGTTTTTCCATTTTAACCCTTTAAACTCAGTATTTTAGAAATCCTTAATTAGTATGCACTTTTACCGTAAGAAGAACACGTATACAAATTTTCATCAATTTATCTTAAGTAGGTTTTGCTGAGTGTTGATGAATCAGTCAATCAGAGCATTTTCTTTTATATATCCTTTTTTTCGGGAGGGTAAAAAAATTTATATTGATAGGTATGATCGTCTGACAAAAAATTTGACCAAATGAAATAAAGTGCCAAACCAACACTGTAATACGGACGGTCAAGTCACTATTCAATTGAGTATAGTGCTTCTGCTGTTTCGAATCCTTCTATATTTATTGTTATTCTTCTGTCACTTCTAAGCAATACTAAAACTTTTCCAGTTTTTGAGGTTAGGTGCCTGTTTATTGTTTTACTTCTAACGCTATTTTCAGTTTTTACTCTGTTTTTTTTTTCTAAAATGCCTCGGAAGCGCATCTGGATTTCAAATTTCAATATGATCCTTCACTTGAATACCATAAGCATTTATGGGTGATGAAGAAAATGAAGTAAACCGTCGTTGTCAGTATATTGGAGTCGAAAGAGATACAATGATACAATATTGAAAATTCAACGAATGTTACACAGCCACAATTTGTTGGTAAATACCTTTAAAAGTGCAATAGAAAACTGCCTCCAGATAATTACATAGAGATCATGGTGATCATTATGTAATGATAATTACATAATGGAGTCCGATCATTCATGCTGATCGGACTCCACGTGGTGAACATGAGAGGGATTATAATGCGCCGGTGATCAGTGAAGTTGCTGTTTTGGTTACTGATGACCCATGCTCTCCACGAGACATAGTGTTACGGGCATATGATAATACGCTGAAACGCGTAGCCGATACTCATAAATTTTATGTTGTTTTGCAGTACCCGTTAATTTTCAGTAAAGGTGAACCGGGATATCATTTCAATATTCCAGTCATTAAGCCAACAACAAAACAGCCAGTTTCCAATAAAAAGGTTTCCTGCATGGATTTTTATGCGTATTACATGATGCTTCGAGAGCACGACTTTAATCTCATTTTGCGGTCAAGACAACTCTTTCATCAATGCTTGGTAGATATGTATATTCAAGTAGAGAGCGAAGGCCTTCGTTACCTATAAACCAGTCGAAATTACGAGCTGAAAATTACATTCATCTACAAGATGCGATTAGCGCAGATGGTAATATTAGACCTTACGTCATAGGCAAGATGGTTATTCTGCCTTCTACTTTTGTGAACAGTCCCCGTTATCTGCATGAATACATTCAAGACGCTTTCGCTTATGTACGAAATTACGGCAGGCCTGATCTCTTTGTAGCTTTTACCTGTAATCCTTCGTGGCAGGATGCAACTAAAGAGCTAATGCCCGGGCAAAAAGCCACTGATCGACATGACATAGTTGCTCGCGTATTTCGTTTAAAGGTTCACCGCGAGCCGCTGGTAAAAGCTAGTGTACTCATTTTACATGTATTTTGGCTCTAGTAGACGGAATATTATTATAAACAATTGTATATTTGCTATGTACTAAATTAACAGCAACATTTTACGCCAGTTAATCTGTAGTACATTAATATTACGTTTATATTGTTCAATATAATTACGTGTGTATATATACGTAATATAATATAATGCAATATTATGTATATATATATATATATATATATATATATATATATATATTATTATATATACAATATTATGTATTATTGTTGAATTACTTTTTCATAAAACTAAGTTTTTTTTTGTAGTCGTAGAAGTAATATTTTTGTTAAAACTTCCTAGTAGTTACACGTTTTTGTTTATAGTAATATAAGTATACAGATCTCCCTCCGTTTTTTGCGTATTACCAACAAAATGTCGCAATTTCATGGCCATGAAATAACACGCTAACATTGGAATTTTTAGCGTCTCTCAAGTATTTACAAAGATATTTGCATTTAAAATTTAATGTCAATACCTTTGTAAATTAGGTTCCCATTGGCTGCATTAAAAAAAAATATATACAAAATTTATACAATAAAATAAATAAAAAACTAATGAATTTAAATTTAAAATATTGTGAAATGTTTTTCAGTTCTATATCTCAACTATGCAAGCAGTTTAGTCAATTAATTATTGTATTAGGTGAATTAAGAGGGTAACTTATTGAATTTTGTTTAAAGAATTACAGTAAAAAAAAATTTTCCCTCCACCTGGGCCAATGGTTGGTGATATCAAAAACTTTTACTTAGGTCTTTATCCAAAGAACTCTAAACGAATTCCATGTTTTACTTAATAAGAAAGTTATAGTGATATTTTGTTTTATCAAAACAGTCCCCCCATTTCCACTCCCATGGTCCTGCCCATTAACGAACTCGACCGAGATTTTGGTTCATTATATTTTATCTATCAATTTGAAAGTCATTGGCTTAAAATTACGGCAGTTATAACGTCCACAAGAAAGTGAAAAAAGTATATATATATATATATATATATATATATATATATATAAACTTTTGGATTGACGGTGGTTTTGGGGTCTGGAGGATATGAAACGCAAAGATATGAAGTCGAATCATGGTACCCATTACAATAAGTAGCTTTCTTCTGAAATCTATCTAATAGTAAATTTCATTGTTTCTCCATAATAACGCTTTAAACTCAGAATTTCAAAAATCCTTTCTTAATGTGCATTTGCACCGTAAAAACACGTACGAAATAGAACAAAAACGAAGATATTAATACATATTTGAATTATAATATGTAGACTTATATTTAAGAGAGAACTTCACAATTTCTCTTCACTTCTCTTGTCTCCTACTCATCTTAATACATCTTCTTTTTGTTAGGTTGGTATGTTATACTGCTGTTTCCAGGATCATGTTTTATGTCGGAGAAGTTTTAAAAATAAAACTTTTAAGGGAATACAAAGATTAAGAAAGAAAAAGATAACTCGAAATGTAGAATGTGTTAATTATTTCGTCAGTTCAATAATCAGTTAGATAATTGATGATAAAAATTTAACCTTTTATTAAGTTGGTAGATTTACCTATTATCAAGAAAACAAATTATAATAAACTCTAAAGTAGTTGTTGCCCGCCTTGATAATTTTTGTCGATAAGATAAAATTCAAACATGTTTTATGAATCATAAACATTAATATTGAAGAATAATATTAAATAAGCGGAAATTAAAATTACTGTTTACGGGAAGAATATTATTCAAAATTATTATTTAATAATTTTTTAATATTAATTACTCAATTCTGATATTAATTTAAAAAAAAAATGTTTAAACAAATTTACTGAATAATACTACAAAACAATTTCCTTTGAAATATCTTATACAAATTTTATACTATATGTTAGCATCTTTTTCTGTATTTTTTATAAATTAATTTTTTAAATTTGAAAAAATTACTTATTGTATGTGACACTAAATATTATATGTTTAAAAAATTATAATTACAACGATGACCAATTTACTATTAAAAATCACCTTAAAACCTCACCTACCTATGTTCAACATCTTTTTGTAATACTACTTTTCAAAGCCAGACTTCTTTTCCTTCTTCAAGTGCCAAGACTTGATTAAGTGAAAAATATAGATTTTTTAACATTTTTTATTAATATTTCGATTATTTGGTATAAATTATAACATTCTAAAAATTAGGGTTTTGTAAGATATTCATTTTTGCAATTTATACTTTCTTTTTCTGTAATTTTTAATAAAATATTCGTTAACAAAATTTTGTTTTTAATTAATAACTGTTTTTAAAGGAAATGGTGTCTTTGAAGTCGGCAAATTAATTTATTCAAAGTGATTTTTTTATATAAGCTTTTAAACGAATAAAAAGTATTTTATTAAAACGTTAAGAACTCTCGTTTTAAGATAAAGCCTTAGGATCTTTACTGTTCGGGTACCGAATAGTTAGAAGAAAAATATTATTGAGAATGTGATAAGTTTTTTTTTTGTATTAATGTTTCAGTATTAATTTATTCTATTAGAATTAAATGAATTATAAAAAAAAAAATAATGTAGCATACATAAATCAATTTTTGATTGATTTGTAAACTGGAACTCTCAATTAATAAAAATTTCAAACCGGTTAATGAAGTTTAGATGTACGTTGGCTTATTAAAATTTATGAACTTCCAATTTCAAGTAAAAACATCATTTTTACAAAATAATAAGTTCTGGTTTTCCCTGAGAGAAAATTGGTATGGAAACTCTTAAGATTACTGTGTTTTTCATCATTGAAAATAGGAAAAAAGGACGATTAAAATGACGTTTATTTTCGTCAATGTAAAAAATTATTGGGAATCTAGGCTGCTTGAGAGGGCAAAGATGTCCAACTCAGGATTATCAATGAATTTTTAATTGGATTCAGCAAATCAAAAAAATTATTAAGAAGAACGGTTTTATTAAAGGGGCTGGAAAAGTAAATTGGTATGGGAAAATCACTACATAACGATATACGTTGGATTCTTTAATACAATTTATTATTTCTTTAAATATAAAAACAAAATACTTTATTTTTTCTTTTAATTGAGACGACAAAGGGCCTGTGAGGAAAAACTCTGAACCCATTCGGAAACATTAATCATTACACTTATTCATGAAAGCAAAGGTACGTTTTAAAGAAAAAACATTTCAAATATCACTGTATTTCTTCAATTTTTCTCCTTTTAAGTCCATAAAAAGTACAGGAGTTCGTACAACCTATCCAACATAATATTGGATCTTCTTCCTAAAGCTGAGGAATTAAGATATATTTAGTTATAATAATCAAGAAGGTGTGAATTATGGTTGTGTTGGTAGTGGGAAGGGGTAACCCACCGGGTTGGTCTAGTGATGAACGCGTCTTCCCAAATCAGCTGATATGGAAGTCGAGAGTTCCAACATTCAAGTCCTAGTTAAGTCAGTTATTTTTACACAGAATTGAATACTAGATCGTGGATACCGGTGTCCTTTGGTGGTTGGGTTTCAATTAACCACACATCTCGGGAATTGGTCGAACTGAGACTGTAAAGACTACACTCCATTTACACTCATACATATCATCCTCATTCATCCTCTGAAGTATTATCTGGATGGTAATTACCGGAGGCTAAACGGGAAAAAGAAAAAAGGTAGTGGGGAGGGATGAAATAATAATCATACATGTTATATGACTCACTCAGGAAGAAGTACACATTTAAAAAATGAAAAAAATCCATATATATTGTTTTTATTGATAAATATTATTAAAAAACTTAGTAATAATTTAATGAATAAATTATAAAATAGAAGGGGGTGAAGTAATAATAATCATATCTTATATCCCTTAGGAAGAAGTGCACATTTAAAAAATGAAGAAAATATCCAGACTTGTGACTGATAAAAATACGCATCAATATTGTTAAAAAAAAATTAATAATTTTATGATCAAATTATATAATAACTTATTTGTGGCTTCGCAAGAGAGCCGATTGTAATTATAATTGTTATTGAGAGAACAAATTATATAATAATTTTTATAGTGAATAAAAGAAAATATTTCGTTCAATGCCCACGGCAGCTGGACCCAACAGAAAAAAATCACTCCCAATAAGAGATTTCCAAGGGAGCTCTAATTGCACGTGTATAAAGAATTAGTTACTTAAAAATTATTAATCACCTATTATTTCATTACGTTACAATGTAAAAATATTTCCTTTTTGAATGACTTAAGAATAGTATTGGTCAACAAACAATATAATGAACAATTTATTCTAATTTCAGGGTTATCTTGATGGACAAAGGTTACAATATATACACACACGACCATGTTGTAGTGGTGTAAGGGACAGACAGCGTAAGTATTACGTGGTTGTGTGAAACTGGTTCTTACAACTTGCTTTTAGCAGTTCTCATGCAAGTTAGCAAAAAGTAAAAGAGAGATGAAGAAGAAGTAAAGGAAGATAATGAAGTTGAAGAGTTCGTATTTTGCCAACAGTTCTCTATTACCTTTCGATGTGTTAACAAGAGCGACCACGGTAACAGCATAACGTAATTACCTGTATCGCTCCGTTGTTATAGTGTTCGCTGACCTGTTCCACTGAACTTGAAATAGAATTCATTCGTTTTTTGTATATACTCGTTGTATAATAACAATAATAATGGACTGCAACTGTTACTACCATCCATCAAAACCGAACAGGAAGTGATTTTTTTTAAATTATCAGTTTTCTTGGTAAGTATCCATTCATTATTATTTTATATATTTATATGCTGAACAACTTTTAACCTATATAGTAATCCGTAAAATGCAGCTTATAATAGAATTATCATAAATATTTCTACCACATTAATATAAAAAATAATAATAGTAATAAACAAAAGATTATTGCATCAGTAATATTTACTTTCGGACTTAACAATTTAAAATAATATTAACTGAACCCAAACCATGTAGGTATAATACTACACCAATAATTTACATATAATTAATTACATTTTAATCATGGTTTTGATAGATTGGTCAAACAATTGTATTGACCTGAAAATATTAGTATAAATATTATACTATAATATAATATATTATAATATATTTATATTAGTATAAATTAAGTAATTAACTGTGAAGATGTAGTTTTAAACAGTTATTCATAAATAATTAATACTGAACTTACGAGTATTTATATCTGAAGAACCATTTAAGATCCGTTTATTAGTTGTCTAATAATGCCTTAGTCTTTATTACATAACTAATTTTTTGTTTTTTGATGGTAGAAATGTATATAAGGCAAACGAGTCTTTGAGGATGATGATTATAAAAATTAAATCTTACCACAAAACAAAATTCTTAATATTTTACAGTATCATGAATTATAAAAAAACTGAGTTCAAATAATTGTAAGAATACTATTAAAATTAAATGGTAAATTTATATAAAATAAATTACTCCTATTAATAAAGGAAAAAACTGGAAAAAAAATCATGCTATTCAAATATAAAATAACAAAAATAAACGCAAAAAAAAATAGAAAATTACTTATTTTTATAACTGACTGTATGAATAATATTAAATAGTTTTGTTTTTTACATATAAAATAAACAAAAATTTATATTATGAATAAAAATTGAAAAATAACCTGCTTTCGTTTCATTTTACATTTTGATAAACACGAATATTATAAAGAAAGATGGAGGTATGACAAAAATAATACCAGTCGGTCATTTAGTATATATTTTATTTTGGTATATAAATGTAAATATAAAATAAGTGAAAAACATTTGTAGAAGAAAAACTATCATTAAAGATTATAATAGAATGAGGCAAAAAAGGATAGGTGGGTGTGTTACTCCATAGATAATAAATTTATTTCAAAGGATCAATGGAAAACCTTATTAAAACATCACAAAATACAAAATAGATAAATAAAAACAAGTGACTATAGTTTTATCTATTATTACCTAAAAATAATAAATAAATAAAATTAAACCAGAATAGAAAGAGCAATTACTTCGAACGTTTTACTTTAAAACTATTTTAGGACATAATAACGTTTAACGATATCAGAACAAGAGATAAATATTAAAAATTAAAAAAACATGATTGCCAAAAAAAAAATTGCTCTTTAATAAGGATAATTACTAATATAGGATAATAACGAGCGTGCGGGTGACAATTCTGTATATAGTAGAATTTTTTTTCAATTTTTTAAATTTATTTCAAGACACACACACACACACACACATATATATACACACACAACATATTATATATTATTAATATACACATATTTATATATCCTACGATATTCCCGGTAACATAAGGATTCCAACGCGGGGTAATACATCTACATCGGTTCAGCCGTTGAGCTGCTACGGTGAAACAAACATACATACACTCAAAATGCATTGTACTTCTCTTCAGGCAGTCGTATAAAAAGCATGACTGTTTGTTGAATATTATTTAAAAACTCATCGAAAGAGAATAATTTGTAAAAGAAAATTTCTAATAAGAAACAATACTTTGTCCAAATCATAACGTATTCGTTTGTTATCTAGATCAAGCCGGGAATAGCAGCTGTGCTAATCCACAGATAATAAAAGTAACGCTCTAGGAATCCATTAAATTAGATCAGTATTACAAAGTTCAAAATTAATGAGTAAAAATGAGAAGTGGTTCTGATGTTATTATATAAAATAATAATTATATGAAACTGTAATAATAAAATGTTTTTAAAATAAAATAACTTCAAAGGCATTTTAGAAATTTTAGGGCATTACAGAAATTTCAAGTTCATTTAATTAAAGGAACCCACCGGGTTGGTCTAATTGTGAATGCTCTTCGCAAATCAGCTAATTTCGAAGTCGAGAGTTCCAACGTTCAGATCCTAGTAAAGGCGCATTACTTTTATACGAATTTGAATACTAGATCGTGGACACCGGTGTTCTTTGGTGGTTGGGTCTCAGGAATGGTCAAACAGACTAAAAACAAACATCTTAGCATAAAATAGTCCCTTTTTCGCACAATACGTTCACATAGAAACGCAGTTCTTTTTTTTTAACCTCCGGAATCACCGTTAGGTATTTGGCTTCAGAAGATGTAACGACTGATTTGTAGCATGTGAAAATACTCTTCGCGCCACCGGCAGTATAAAATATACGAATATATAAATCAAGCTACATATTCTTCTACGTAAAAATAGTTTCGTAATTTACGGTATTTTTTAAAGTTTAGCACTTTGACAGTTCCTTAGAAACGTAATTTATTCTTTTAAAAAAATATTTTATTGCGTTAAAAACTATATAGAAAAATGCTTAATCGCTCATATTGAAATAAAATTAACTATATCGTGTTTAGGATGGTCTATATATTTCTTCTTTTTTTTTAAAACGCTCTGAAGATGCAGAGGTCTATACAAAAATACCGAAGAGGATATTAAAGAAAACAAAAATGATAAGAATGAGATTTTAATAAAATGATTGAGTGTTACGAATATTTTGTGAACTTAACGCACTACTAATTTTAAATGTAACAAGATAAATATTTTGTACCTGGCCGAATAAACATAATAATTTGAGTTAATAAGCTTTAATAATAAGTTTATGTATTTGAGAAGAAATTAAAAGAAAATCAAACAGTTAAACCAATTGTTTACTCTTCAGTTCATGAATATTAATGGATTAATTTCTTCTATAAAAATAGGGACAAAAATGTTCAACAAACCGATACGGTTTATTTTTGTTACTTATATAACTGAATCCACGAAAACGTAAAAAATATATGTATATTTTTAAACTAATGAATTCAAAATGTACGTTATATTTAATAAAATTATCTTTATCTAAGAAATATTTATCTATGATATTTTAACAAAAGATAAAACCTTATTCTTGGCCAAATCTTATTTTTATATCTAAATTTTAGTTTTTAAAGAAACTGAAATAGAAAATTCATTGAAATTCTTTACTTCTAAACTAAAAACGATATGGTTTATTTTTATTACTTATATAACTGAATCCACGAAAACGTAAAAAATATTTGTATATTTTTAAACTAATGAATTCAAAATGTGCGTTATATTTAATAAAGTTCTCTTTATCTAAGAAATATTTATCTATGATATTTTAACAAAAAATAAAACCTTATTCTTGGCCATATATCTTATTTTTATATTTAAATTTTAGTTTTTAAAGAAAAACATATATACAACGCAATAAAATTACGTTTTGATGACGGAAATTACGGTGGAAGGTTTTTAATAAAGTAAAATACGAGTGAAATAGAAAATTCATTGAAATTCTTTACTTCTAAACTAAAAAACAAAAAAACCTTAAGAAAGTGTCTTTTATATAGATGAATTTAAAATTCACCAGAAAAATTATTGGTTCTTAAATAAGTGTTTCAATATAAAAAAAAAAAAAAAAAAAAAAAAATGGATTTGCGACACGGTATCTCCTGTACTTAAATAACAGAACCAATAATCCTGAAGTTTTAATATAAAAATAAAGTTAAGTTATCTAAAAACTATTTATGTAAGTATAAATAAGATGTACTTACGACGCAAATAAGATAATGAGTACAATAAAACCGAGTACATTAAAATGAATAAAATTAACTTAATACAAATTCAGAAGTCCAAATCATCATACTCCACACACCATGAATATTTTTAAATCACTATTATAAGCTTTTATTTTTACTTTTATCACTCTTTCAAAACGTTGCATATTAATATAATAGCACCCTGCGTAAAAAATTCAATTATTTAATAATTTCAATTTTCACTTTTGTTATAAAGATGGTAACTCCCACATAGGGTTTCTTCGGGAATACTTTGTTCTCATTCTTAAACAATCTAAAAATTGTAATATATCAAGAATAATTTTCTTTAATTCTTATTAAAACAATACTATGTATATATATATATTATTACTCACATATTTCCACAGAGATGTGTATATTAAGAAATATATACTTTAATTATCAATCATTTTTTCTACTTCTAATATAAATAATACACAAAAAGGGTTTCTTCGGGAAACCTTGTTCTCATTCTTAAATGATCTAATCTTGTAATATATCAAGAATAATTTTCTTGATATATATATATTATTACTCATATATTTCCATAAAGATGTGTATATTAAGTATATGTGTTCATATACTTTGATTATCAATAATTTTTTGTACTTCTAATATAAATAATACACAAAAAAATATTTTCTATAGATCTTCAAATATCCTGTTACGGGAAAATTCTATAATAAGTATAGAAAAAAATATTTTATTTTAACGATTAGTTTTACTTTTATGGTCAGTAATTCAATCATTATTGACTTTGTGATGAAAAAGAGGATTTTAAAATAATAGCATAAC
Organism: Lycorma delicatula; assembly: GCF_047948215.1. Classification (NCBI taxonomy): domain Eukaryota; kingdom Metazoa; phylum Arthropoda; class Insecta; order Hemiptera; family Fulgoridae; genus Lycorma; species Lycorma delicatula. The sequence goes on along the minus strand of NC_134462.1, from coordinate 40,847,714 downwards.
TGTATGCTCAATAACGGTTACTAAATGAGTAATAATAAATTTTTGTAGTAGGAGAAAAAATGTATGCCTGACCAGTACACGAACCTGGAACCTCCAGATGAAAGCCAGAGACTACGTCGAAGTTAATCTTATACAAGAAAAACAAAAAAAAAGTTACACGTTGTTTGTTAAACTGGCGAATAGTTATGAAAATTTTCATAAATTAACCCAGCAAGTTAACTATTACTTTAAGAGAATACCAAAGTATGATATACTACAATTACCAGGCTGATATCCATTATAACTCAAATATATCAATCCATTACTAAGTTAGGCTTAATAAAGTCATATAAGTACGAGTATTATACTTATAATACTTGTATAATACAAGTTAAACACTTTTTAATATTATAATATTTTTATAAAATTATTTATGTTTATAAAGAGATGCGTGTAATAGAAATTGTACTTATTACCTGCCGTATATCACTTACATACAACACTTACCTGCCTTCATATTACTTTATGTATTTAAGTTCTGAAATTTTGGGGTAAACTGATAACTACCGGGTTACGTAGTTATAAAGCATGTTGGTTACGGCATACATATATTAAGCATTATGATTCAATCATGAAATTTATGAATTTTAGTTATAAAAAAAATTGATTTTATTGACAAGTTATTATAATAAAGAGTGTTATGTATTATGTAAACAAACAATTAACAAGTTCCATTGCAAATCTTCAGTTTTTTTTTTTTTATACAATTTGAACTCACTTAAAAATGCCTTTCAAAATTTTCCATAAATGCTACCAAAACAAGTATTTTTGGAAGATGAGTAATATAAAAAAAGATTTTATTAAAAATTAAACTATTGCAGTGAAATAAATATCCATTAGAACATCATAAATAAACATTTAAATCTTCCCTAAAAGTTACTAAAAGAAGTATTTTTGGAAAATGGGTAATATAAAAAAATATTTTATTAAAAGTTACTATTCCATTGAATTTATTAAAAGTTAATCATAAATAAACATTTAAGACAAAAAGCTTTTTGCATTTCATATAAATATAAATCACTTCGGTAACTATTCACTTAGGTTTGTAATTTACAATCTATTTCCTGTGTAATAAACATGAGAAAAGTTATTATGTGTGTGTATGTGTGTATATGTTTTCTCGTGTGTGCGCGTGTGTGAAATCAAGGGTAAATAATGAATGGATATAAAACAAGGAACCTTAACTAATATTCTATATTTCCTTTTACCCAAGATCGTATTTCTATGGATAATTAAAAAACTATGTAACAATTTTTATTTAAAAACATTGCTAAATACATCACATATGCGTAAAAAAAGATTAGAAAAATACTAAAAAAATAATCTATATAAATAAAAATGTAAATGTTCGTTTGTTCAAAATCTTAAATCTCCGAAAGTTCTTCACAGATTGCTTTGAAATTTTGACACAACCTTGCATTCGAATACGCGCGTGTTTTTATCTACTATTATATACGTAAAATGTCACACCTGTGACAGGTAAAAACATGCTTTTTTGAAAAATAGCGCTCTCTGTAGGACATAAAAGCAACACACGCTATACTAAATATTTTGCGATTCCATTTCAATGTTTCCGATATGTGTGTCCGCTATAAACTATGAAAACTACTGGACCGATTTACGCGCAGGGAAAAAGAGAAAAATCGAAAAAGGTAAAAGGAAAGAAGGGGAAAATGAATAAAGGGAAAGAGAAACGGGTAAAGAAAATGTGAAGGGGTGGAAATGGGGAAAGAGGAGGGGAAGGGAAAATTATAAAAGGAAAATGAAGAAAACGGAAAATGGGAAAAGGGAAAGGGGGAAAAGGAAAAAGGGTAACAGGAAATAAGGGAAAAGTGAAGTTCTGTAATGTTTATTTTGTGAATGTTTTATCAAACTTTCAATTGCATTCATTTAATCTATATATATATATATATATATATATATATATATATATACTCAAATCTAGCAATAGCGAAGCATTGCCGGGTCTGCTAGTTTATAAATAAATTAGCAAAGCTCGTTTACTGTAGATTTAATTATTAATACTTTACTTGGTAATTCGATAGACTAGTTGACTAAAGTCATAAGTTCGACTTCATGGTTGAACTGATGTAATTTTTTTAATAATAACGAACAAAACGACCCCGATTATCCAACCGAAGCTGAATAGATCATAAGATTCTAATTTCTTCGACGAAACTAATGTTAAAAGAAAAAAATTCTATTTAACGTGATTAAGTAAATCAATGGTATTATTTTTATCAACCCCAAATACATTGTTCGGAAACAATTCATACTGTTGCATTGTCGATTGTTACTTACCTCATTAAACACAAGTTTACCATTTTGGAATTACAGAAGCATAAAAAATACCACCTTTTTCCTGAAGATGTTCGGTTAAAAAATCACATCATGAAAAAAATTGTTTAAAACTCGCAATCAAAATTTTCTATCAAAGTATATCCTAAAAGAAAAAATAAAACTATAAGAATCAGTGCAGTACATTATAAATAAACTGACCATTATAGATTAAATCAAAACGTTCAAAGATAATGGCCGGGAGGTCAACAAACCATACAGTAATTAATATTTTGATGGATATAACCAGTTTTAATGTCTAAAAGCTTTTCTAAAGATTAAAACAGATTTGCTACCAAAGTTCTGATCTGTGATGCAAGCGAGAGATGAAGCTGGGCAAAATGATCTAGCGATTTTCGCTGATGACCTAAACAGAGCCCAAAAACAAATCGAAATATTGAAGGAAATCTCCGAAAGAACTGCACTTCAAACATCAGCAAAAAAAAAAAAACCTAAATGGCAACAAATGTAAATGAACACCTAAGAGAAATAGAAACTAAAGTCGTGGAAAAATGTTAATAACTAGGTGAAGTAATCCAGAAAAATAGTCTAGAAAAATTTTTTTTAGAAAATCGGGCAAATAAAAAGAAAATGGCTTACCAAATAATTTTTACAATAAAAATCTGTTTCTTACAATGTGGAATACAGACCTTTACAACAGTGATAAAACTGAAAACACGGTAGAAAATTTAACATTAAATAATCAAGGAATATTTTGAAAAAGGAAAGAGAAATTTTAAGAAAAATACTCAGCACGAAGTGTGAAAATAATAAATGATTTAAAAAAACGAGGAAATTTATAGAAAATTTGGAAACTTAATCGTTACAATTAAAAAACGAGAAAAATATTTTACGGTCATTTCTAAATGATCGTAAAATAGTTTTGATAAAAAAAATTTCAACTTCATCGATAATTTGAAAAGTAAAAAAAAATTGGCTTCTAGATAAAGAATAGAATCTCCAAGAGATCGTAATCAGAGAAAAATAAATTTCACCACATGACTTTCTTGTGTGTCTATTAAGTTACATTAAAGTCTAATAAATTCTTATTTTTTCATTTTTTTTTTATTTCATTGAATTATTATTTATCGTAAAAATCTATTTACAATCATAGGTTAATAATTACTAATAAATAAATTAATATAATTAAATTTTTAAAAAAAGTTAAAAATAAAAAAATGAAGTCCGATTCTTCCAACCGATGTGCCTTCCCATCATAAGATTCAAATATTTCATTAATTAAACTTTTATTTGGCTATAACTCTGGAACCAATGAAAAGAAGTACCGCTTATGATACATCGTATAATCCAAAGGCTTTTTTTTTGGACATTTTTGGTTAAGTCGATTGGAATCAAAAGAGAAGGTAACAACTAGATGTTAAAACAGTCCTAAATCCAAAATTTCAACATTCTAAGGCTAATCGTTTTTGAGTTATGCGAGCGAGATACGTACTAGTCAAACTGAATTCAGAGATGGTCAAAATGGATATTTCCGTTGAAATCTGAAAACCGAAATTTTTGAGTTTAAAAGATTTAAAAGTGCCTCAAGACGAGAAAGAACACAATTAGAACACATATTAGAAGAAGAAAGATTTTAAAAAATAATTGAGAAGGTGGCAGAAGGAAAAATAAAATTTGTTCAAGGGGTCCAGATATGGCCAATTCGAAAATAAAGTAAATAAGGAGAACTACTTCTCACTTCTTTTATGTAAGATTTTTAAAAAAATCCAACATACTGTTAAACAGCATTTCAATTTTATTTAACAAGGTAATTTACCAAGCTGAAATTATGAAAATTATTTATGCAGGAACATGTAAAATAACTTAAAACATTTCAGAAAAAAATAAATTGATGTTATATACTAAACTGAATTAATGGACTATGTGTGTAATAAAATAACTCTTTTCTTAATAAGTTATCTTTTATAAGACACCCGTCCAACAGACATAATATAGATTTATTTATAAGCCTATAATACCTATAGATATAGGTATAAAAACGTATATCCTTCAATAATACAAAAAAATACAAGTATACAGTTTTAAAAACTGTTAAAATTAAATGTTAAATAATACACAGGCCAGGCCGTATTATTAACACAGTACAAGCAAAAAATTTTTATACATTATACGATAATTTGCAACAATTATGCAATTATCACTCACTCACACAAACACACACTCACTCACGTAGACATATATTATATAATCTATCTTTCTATCTAATTTTATATATTGAAAAACCCTCTCCCCTTTTATCATTCTAAAAAAAACAAACAATGAAAGTCAGTAATAGAACGCAAACATTATATGCCTATAGTTAAGTATCTCTTTCAAGTAGATAAGTATTTCTCTCATCACGAGCCAACTGAAACAAAAAAATAAATAAATAAAATATTAGCAAAAAGATATGGTTAATAAAATTAACAAAATCGGCATTAAAATTAAAATTAAAATTTAACTTTGCCCCTTATTAATAAAACTGAAAAATTATTATTACACTTACGATCTCACTTATTTTTTAACATATATTTATTTTTTTAACCAATTACAACATTATTAAAAAAAAAAATCTGATGTGGACAACACATGACTTCCTTGTACGCCTATTAAATAACATTTACAAATTTGTTTAAAATGAAAAGTACTAAAAATTTTATTTCATTAAATACTTCTGATTTTTTTTGTTATTATTGAATTATTATTCATCGCAAAAATTTTTTTACAATGAGAGGTCAATAATTATTAATAAATCAGTATATTTAAATTAACAAAAAAAAATTTTTTAAAAATGAGATGAAGTCTGATTCGAACCGATGTACCTTCACCTAAGATCCAAATATTTCATTAATTAAAATTTTATTTGGCTATAACTTTGGCTATAACAATGAAAATAAGTACCACTTATGATATCATTGAAAAGTTCTCAACTAGATTATTACTGCTGGATACTTTTTGTTCAGTCGATTGCAATCAAAAGGGGAAGTGCACAACTAGATGTTACAACAGTCCTAAATCCAAAATTTCATCATCCTGTAGCTAATCGTTTTTGAGTTATGCGAGATACATACGTACGTACAGACGTCACGCTGAAAGGCTAGTCAAAATTGATTCAGGAATGGTCAAAATGGACATTTCCGTTGAAATCTGAAAACCGAAATTTTTCGCTATCACAATACTTCCTTTACTTCGTACAAGGAAGTAAAAATGCGTTCGGAAAAAATAAAAAAAATAAAAATGACTAAAAGTAAAAATGAAAAAATTAAACAGACGATAGAACCAAATGAAATAGTGAGATGATGTGCAAAACTAAGAAAATGCAGTTTCACCTCAAAACACAGTCACCAAGGTTCAACACTTGAAGTCGTTTTATTCTTCTAACATTCTCACTACTATATAGAAGGTTCACAGCCAAATAGTTCACGGGGTTGTTTACCCGCAGTTTGTATTTTGTACCGAAACGCTGTATTTTTTTTCGGACATATGGAAAACCCAGATATTCGTGGATATCACGTCTTTCACCAAACATAGTCTGTTATTCTCCTAATTTATTTTTGAATCGCTGTATAATTGCTTGTACCCCAAAGTTGAGTCCCCTAGGTCAAAATCGGTTTCAGAATTGCTGTGTACAAGACCTACTTATTAAGCAATGTTAGCTAGATTTCCCTAAAATTAATAATTAGTTGCTTTTTCCTCTCACATAAAACTTTCATGTCAGACGATTATCCCCATATGAAGACCTAGCTATCGTACAGTTTCAACATGCGGTATGAAAATGTCAACGAGGTGGTCCCGTGGGCCTACTCCTCATTGTGAATGTCACAAAGAATTATGTACGAATATAATGTTAAAATTTCTGTATAGTTTCAAACAGTATCCGACCTGATAAACGCAAGTCTTAGGTGCAAAATTTAACCACCTAAAAATAAATTATTTTAGTACCTGCAATTAATATGTATGATTCAAATATATAGCATGCATTTAATAATTATAATTACTTTAGTGCTAATGGCGTCATAAAAAAGAAGTGACTGTCGATTGTACAGCTTCGATCTTAAAAATTTCAGGTCAAATACTACGTAATTTTAGGTCAAATACTGTCATATTACCTTCAAAAATTCAGCTACAAAAAGTTTAAACCATAAAATTAACACCAACTTTTTTATAAGTATTGCCTTCATAACTAATTAAAATTTATGTATATTTAATTGATTATTTTCAACTAAACTGGAACACCTGGCTCGTAACCAATTTTTAAAATATAACAAAATAGTAGTAAAAGATTACTACTAATAGCATTAACATGCTATTCAAGAAACAAGTATCCAATTTAGGGTTTCAAAACCGTTGCTTGTTCTTTCAATTGCAAAAGACTTTATTACAAGTTTATCTCTCATCCAACATCACATATATGTTAAACCGTGTTTTACGTATAATGTAATAACAAAACCTACGCATATAACATATAATGAATGTAGAACTAATGAAAAATTAAAAACTTTATTACCTAGTGTTCCTCCAGGTATCACTACATATTCATTCCATTACCAGGAAGGGAATGATGAACCTTGTACGCCTATTTCATAATTTTATTTTATTATTATATATCGTAAAACCTTCTTTTTTTTTACAATAATACGTTAATAATTATCAATCAATATATTTAAATTAAAAGAAAAGTTAAAAAAAAGTGGAAGTCTGATTCGAACCGATATGCCTTCCCTTTGTAAGATCCAAATATTTCAATAATTAAAATTTTATTTGGCGTAACTCTTGAACCAATGAAAATAAGTACCACTAATGATCGTTGAAAAACTCTCAATGAGAGCATACTGCAGTTAAGAAAAAAATTCAAAATCCATTTTTTTTGGATTTTGGGCTTTTTTTGGACACTTTTGGTCCTTTTGATTGCAATCAAAAGGGGAGGTGCACAACTAGATGTTACACCAGTCCTAAATCCAAAATTTTAACATCCTACGGCTAATCGTTTTTGATTTATGCAAGATACATACGTACGTACAGATGTCACGTCGAAACTAGTAAAAACAGATTCAGGGATGGTTAAAATGGAACTTCCGTTGAAATCTGAAAACCGAAACTTTCGCGAACACAACACTTCCTTTACTTCATACAAGGAAGTAAAAAAAGGATAACGAAAAATTGTTGCAAAATTTTGTTTGCATTCTTCTGCCTTGAGAGTTTACACCTAAAATACGTTCCTTAACTAAAAAAAAATTAATTAATTAAAATCTCAAAAAATCTGTAATTTAAGCTGTTTAAAATCCTATTGGCTTAAATTTAATAATTTAATTTTTTTATAGGATTTTCTAAATAAATCACATAAACAGTTTTTTCAAGATCTATGGAATACCCGTTTCTCGTTTTAAATAAAAAATTAAAAACCAAAAATGAATTTCTTTATCAATTGGGAGTAGCTTAAAAATGTATATTATTGTATTTAAAACATATATCAACATTCGTAACTTAACTTAAAGTTGGTTTAAACGAGGATCTACCCATTCGTCTGTAAATCATTACAAATTGAATAATATATAAATCGAGGTATCAAGATAATACAATAATCATTATTCAGCCACTCAGGTTATAAATTTCAGCCAGAAAAATGGCTGTAAAATACTACAAGCTCTGAGTTATCTGAATTAATTTGTATATAAATAATATTTCTCAAAATTTAATTATAATGTGATAAAGGAATCATTCAAATCGGTCCAGAAATTTCTGGGTTCTCAGGCAAACATCGGTACAAACAACACACAGATGTACCAACTTGTACTTAAGGATGTCTGTACATTTTATATAAATAGAATATTATTTCTACATCGAATATTGTTTGTTAATCTTTAAAGTTTAATAGGTTTTCTGAAAACAACTTTTTTTTTAATCTCCAGACCACCGTTAGGTATTGCTTCAGAGAATGAAATGAATGATTTGTAGCGTATGTGAAAATGATATGCCTGGCCGATTCAGTGTGTATTTATAAATACTGTATTTATAAATACAATATTTATAAATACTGTATTTAGAAATTTGTTACTTTACATTTTAAAAACCACTGATCCAAACTTAATGAAACTTTAACTGCTGGAGAGCAACTTCAATATAAGAAGGAAGAAAAAATTGCTAACAAAATAATGACTTTCCCGGCTAAAAGCTCAGTTTTATTTGAGAACAACAGTACTCCCAACTCCACTGAAGAAGATGCCATTTAATTAATCAGCTCGAAGAAAGATTTTTTCTGGAAGTCAAATTCTATCTAGTTTTAAAATAAGACGTATTCAGTTATATTTTTTCAATAAAATTGTAAAAAAACATTTAATTAACTGTCGGTATATAATGTAATCTTAATACGTAATTAATTATTGCTATTATTCTTTATATTAATGAATGCCAACCAGTGATATAATAGCCCATTTTTTAACCTGAAATTTAAGTACAGAAGCATCGTTAAAAAAAGAACATGTACTATGCTTGAATATTAATCTAAACAGATTCTAATCACGTTTCTTTATATGCACTTTGCATTAAATGAATGGAACATTAAACCTGTTTTTAAGTTTGACATCGTAACCTTATTCCGGAACTGCACTAATTTACAAGATATAAGTTTTTTTTTTTTAACTTAAAAATGTATAAAATATTATGTAAACAGTTGGCAAATTTACATTTTGTTAAAAAAAATCAATAAATTTCTTTTTATTTTCCAATGAAGATAGTAAAAATTTGTTTTATAAAAAAACAGGTTACCATTAAAAAAAAACTAACATTTCCATAGAAACAATTCTTTTTAAATAAATCTTTTATTAAATATTTAAGATAGAAATTATAGTTTTTTTAGAAAAAAAAAATTGTAAGCCCTTTATTCAATTCATAAAACTTTTGTAGAATAATATTTTTTTTAATAGAAAAATAATTTAAGATTTTCATACTAATAATTTTATATAATTGTTCTGTTATATTAAATTCTAGCAGATCCAGCAATGCTTCGCTATATATATATATATATATATATATAGAGAGAGAGAGAGAGAGAGAGAGAGAGAGAGAGTTTAAATGAACACAATTGAAAATTTGATAAAAAAAATTAAAAACTGAACTTCACAAAATTTACCTTTCACTTTTTCTCCTTCCCTTTTCTCTTTCCAACTTCTCCCTTTCACCCTTCTCCATAACCCCTCTCCCACTTTCCTTTTCAGCTTTTCCTCTTTCCACCTTTTCCCCGTTTTCCATTTTTCCTTTTCCCTAAATCGGTCCGTTAGTTTTTTGGTCTTTAGCGGACACACTACGAACATGCCTTTATATATATATATATATATATATATATATATATATATAGAATATAAAAAAGTCTGTTTGTATATTTGTTTGTTTCGTAAGTATCTCCACACCGGCTCCACCTAACGGGTATAGTTTTTGCAAAAATATTTCTTTTCACGTAACTAATATTCATATTCTGAATATGAACCAAATCGATCCATAAATATAATTTTTCTAAATATATCAACCCCAGCACCATCTATCGGGTTCATTTTTTGCAGAGATAATTCTTTCCATGTAAGTAACATGTATTCTGAATATGAGGCAAATCGAACCATAAATACAATTTTTCGAAATATCTCGACGCCAGCGCCACCTAGCGAGTCCAAACTAATTCAGAAACATTCCCTGGCATACGTCCAATCATTCCCCAAAGTTTCATCACTATCGGATGAATGGTTTAGGAAGGCATAAAAAACAGACAGACAAACATTTTATATATAAAAAAATTATTATTAAAATTAATTAAATTAATTTTTAATTAATAATTAAATATATAATTATTAATTTATTTTTATATATAAAAATTGAATGTGCACAACACACGAGTTCCTTGTACGCCTATTAAATTACATTTACACATTTTTCTAAAATTAAAAGTACATAAAATTTTATTTCATTAAAAACTTCTAATATTTTTCTGTTTTGTTATTATTGAATTAATAATATTCATCGCAAAATTTTTTTTTACAATGAAGGCTAAATTATTAATAAATCAATATATTTAAATTAAGAAAAGTTAAAAAAAAATGAGATGAAGTCTGATTCGAATCGATATGACTTCCTCTAAGATTCAAATACTTCATTAATTAAAATTTTATTTGGCTGTAACTCTGGAACCAAAGAAAATAAGTACCATTTATGATATATCGTTGAAGATTTCTCAGCGAGGACTTATTAATGCAGTTAAGAAAAATCCAAAATAATTTTTTTTTAATTTTGGGCTTTTTTGGACATTTTTGGTTCAGTCGATTACAATCAAAAGGGGAGGTGCACAACTAGATGTTAGAAAACTCCTAAATCCAGAACTTAAATAAGCTTCGGCATGACGTACAGACGTCACGCCGAAGCTAGTCAAAATGGATTCAGGGATGGTCAAAAGGGATATTTCCGTTGAAATCTGGAAACCGAAGTTTTTCGCCATCACAATACTTGTAAAAAACTATTCTATAGAAATCAAATTTTATCGTTCTCAAAAATCTGCATTACAATAGAAACGTTTTAATAATCTTCCTTCAACGAAACCTACATTACCATAGAAACCGCCGTCCACAAAGAATCTATTCTTGTTTAATATTCTTGATCAATTTAATAATTTTTCAAACAAATCAAATACATGTTTAAAATTTGTCTAACAAAAACAATTAATTTGTTTAAAAAATTATAACTAATCAATAGTATTAAATAAACTGAAATTCTTTATTAAAAAAAGACACTTTCTATTACAATGTTTTGTCGAACGACTTTGCAATAGTAAATAAAAAAAAAAAAACTGGATTTAGAGATAAAGTATTTCTCTTGAAAGACTATCATCTCTACAGAAAAAACCCTTTACAATGAATTTTTGACTTTTATATATTTTCAAAGAAAAGTAAAACTTTTAATAAAAAAATAATAATCTTTGACAAATCTTTAAAATAACCTTTAATACACTTTCCACTTGCTAATAAATTCAAATGTCACTCAAAGTTTGAAGAAAAAAATCGAAAATATAAACTCAAATCAGAAGAATATCTACTCGCCGGCCTCCGTGGCAGTGTCTCGGCCTTTCACCCCCTGGGTTCGAATCTAGGTCAGGCATGGCATTTTTTACACACGCTATAAAGCATTCATCTCATCCTCTACGGAAAAAAATGCTTAACTGCGGACCCGGAGGCTAAACAAAAAAAAAAAGAAGAGAATATCCACTCAAATTATTTTAAGAGTTGCTTTTCAAATTTTCTGATTTTTTGATGACTCAATATTACTCCGGTGGAGAATGTAACTGGTACAGATAACATTGTAATCATACTAACATTGTAAATAATAATATTTTTTATATAGTAGAAGAAATAATATTTTTAAATCATTAATTTATTCTTTTTTAACATTGATTTGTCTTAAATATAAAGGTTTCGCTGCATGAAAAAATTATGTTTCACAAAATAAAAAATTGTAAGAATGAAAAAAAAAATTCATTAAGAATTCTATTACTACAGACATGCTAGTTAAAGAATGAGATGAACTAGGTTGGATGTATGCCGCGTGCCGAATCGTGCTCGCATTGAACCCTTACAGCGATAAACTGTGAGTTACTTCATTTATTTGTGATTCATTACTGCAAGTCAAAGTTAAGAGATGTTGATTGGAAAATTCTTTTTTGTACACTCTGTATAAGCCGATTTTAAGAAACTGTAAATAATAATGCAAATAATCATTAATATCTAGTAAATGGATTGAAAATTGTATATAAATGGTTAAATATTTTACGTCAACGCGGGTGGTAAATAGTAGTCTCGCAAAAAAAATAACCTGCATTACAGTGTCCGTGTTATGTACTCTACGTTGCAATGTTAAACTAGGTTACGTTTTCATCCTTGCAGCAGGTATTTTTAAATAATATTTTTCCTTCTAAATAATAGTTCATTGTCGTAATCAGTTTGTTTTATTTAATACTTCGAATATTATTTTTATAATAATTTCTAAATAAAATAGACATTATCGGCAAAGGGCCGATAACTTGAAAAAAAGTTAATAACGTCCAAACTGAGCAAAGTCGATGAGAAAAAAATATTTATTAAGTAGTTAATAAGACATTTGTTTTAGTTTTTACGCCTTTCACTAAAATCGTGGCAGGTTATAATTATTTTTTGTCCAGTTTTTGAAGTGAAATTGTATAGATTAACAGAAAACTAATATGAGGAATAAATAAAACTATTTCTGGGGGTTTTGTTATTTTTTATCTTTATTATTAAGCGTCAAAATCATCATCAACGTTACAGTAAGGCCTTATGTATTTCGTGGAATTAAATTCCTATAAAGATTTGTTTTTATACATTTTATTCAATGTGAGATAAACCAGGCGAGATAAAATCTCAGATCAACCTATGAAAATTCTTATTTTATATTATTTATATTGACAATACCGCTCTTAATGTCGTTAATTGAATCAAATACTAAATGTAAATCATTAATAGGTCATTTTTATGCATTTAAATGGATTTAAATTTTTTATATTTATAAGTAAACTGTTTAAGCATTTATGGAAAAACGAGTCATTAGTAGGGTGATTATAATGAAGTTAATATTTTTTTAAGTCGTTGAGAAGATCTTTTTCCTCAAAGCTGTCAGAGTATTATCATTGGTTTTAATAATTGATTTTAATTTAAATATTTTAATGAAAAATAATGGAAGAAACGCGACACATTTTTATTTATGTTTATTTTTGTAGAATTTTTACTATATAATTTTGCATCTAATTTAATAATAAGTATTTTGTATTGAAACCCGTCTTGTATTTATTAAGTAAGTTTATTTTTAGTTATTGAAATATTTATCAAAGTAGGCTTAACTGTACTTTGTAATAATACAAAATCCAACAAGAACTTGAAACCGGTTTTTTAATGTGAATTAGGTAAGCAGTACAAAGAACAACTTTTTCCTTAAATTAAACAATTTGCTACTCTGTAATAGCAGATAATTATTGTATTTTATTGGTATTATAAAATCATTAACAATATAACGATGAAGAGAATATCGTAATATTTTTGCTGCATCATTCGACTGTGAAATCGGCACGCACAGCGTAATCGGTAGGCTTCAAAGCTATAATAGTTGTCAACACTTTGTACGCATACGTGTGTAAGCGCTTCGTTAAAGCATTCCACATTTAATCGAAAAGATATGACAAATTAAAATAAAAGATAGAATTTTTTGTACACCCGGTATATACCTAGTTTTTTGTTGTTTTTTTTTATTAAGTATTCCTGTCTGAAATGTTCATTTTTTTGTTTTAAAAAAAATTCCTGCTAATCTACAAAAATTTTGGAATAAAAATCCCTAAATTTTCGAGTCTACTGGAAAGAACTAATTTAATCGATTAGATAATAAATATGGCATTTTTTTTTAGCAGTTTCGCTCGCTTTAATGCTAGTTAACAAAATAACACTTCTTGGAATATTTACTATTATTATGAAGGAATTATTAAACTTGCAACTTATCGTCAAAGATATAAAGAATTTCTTCTAACAATAAAGTTTCATCAAATATAATTTACCTATAATTCAATTTGTGCTGTGTGTAGATTATCGTATCGAGTTATTTTTTCACGTCTTCAGTATATTGAAAACAGTTTGAACTTACTCGAGAAGATATTTCACTTTATTACAATAGAGATGGAGATATCTTTATTGAGTAATACAGTAAAAGCAAGGGGAGGAGAAGTGGATCTAATTACCAAGAAACAATGTTGTCTCAGATTGTTCAAAGTTTTACGTTTTTTCAGTACATTCTCCTTTTTTTTTAATTTGTTGTGACCACCATTTAAAGAACCGATTAATGTCGTTTATTCACGTGATCAAACAATTAACATACCTACTACTGATCAATTTCCTCCCCCAAAAAATTAAGTTTTAGTTGATCCGGAACCTCCTTGGGTTCCCTACTAACCTAATCTATGAAAGGTCTATATATATATATATATATATAAATATATATTATATATATATATATATATATATATATATATATATATATATATATACACACATATATCTTCAATAGAAAAAAATATTTTTGTTAAGACTCATACAAACAACTTTATATAATCGTTATGCTATAATGAATGTAAAAAAAAAATTCTCTATATAAACCAATTCTTTTCGTTCAAACAAGTCTACATTACCATACAAACCGTTCTTTTATAATGACATTTTTTTGATAAATATTTTTGGTTAACATAAGTGTTTAAAACAAAGTATGTTATTTTTTTTAAGCTTTTCAAGGAAATATTATTATGCATTTTTTTTTGTTGATAATATACAATAAAAATTAGTTTTCATAAAAAAAAAAAGGAATTGCGCAACAATAAATATATCAATGAATGAACCTTTTCTTTTAAATTCAATTTTTAAATGGCATTTTTTCTAGAAGTATTTTACTTTATGAAAATTCCTTGCATATTCTTCTTATATAAAAGTCCGTTTTTTCCGATATATTTGATATTTAGCTTTTGTTTTTCGGATAAATTAAACAGTAATACAAAAAAAAAAAAAAAATCAAAAAGCACTATATCACAGGCAAAATAGTAAAAATTTAAAAAACATTATAGAACACTAAATATTTGAATACAGACCCACAGCCTTAAGAATCAACAAATCGTTGGATAACATCGTCATATTGTTCCCTAAAATATTTGTTAGCACCTAATCTAAATTTCCGACCCAATGTCTCATAACAGACACAGTTCACAAGTATGTGGTATACCATCAGTTAGCAATAACAGCCAATACGAACAGAAACATCCGTCTGAAATGTCCATGAGCGAGTCTAGAGTGCGCTAGTCGCAAACGGTAAATAACAAGCTCCTCTCGAAGGTTACGTCTGAATGAAGAGCTCCACGATGATACGGTATTCTTAACTGGACGAAGTTTATTGTTGATGGTAACATTTGATTCATTCACTTTGCCACTCATCACGAACCACTCTCTTAAGAAAACAGACAAGATTATTGAAACAGAAACAACGCGATTATTGAAAGGAGACTGCAAATAAGCCTCTTTTGCCGCACTATCAGCGCGCTCATTGATTGAAATTCCAATATTACTGGGGATCCAGCAGAAGCTCATATGAAATAATAGACTGTATCTCACGGACAAGGGTGTTCTGGAGTGCGTGTCACTAATCGCCTGCAAGGCATTCAAGGAGTCTGAATTGACAAATATGTGTCGATCTGCTGAAATAATTATATTTAAGACCTTATTAATAGCATACAACTCTGCGATGAAAACGCTGACTATGCTGGGAAGGTCAAACATGTATGTTTAATTACCAACAACAAAAGCACAACCCACAGAATTCTCGTCTTTAGAACCGTCTGCGTAAACTAGCATCAGGATTCATCAGGAGTTATTTACAATTGTTCCGTTCCACGTCCGGTGCTGCAATCTAGTGGATGCTAGCGATAACCGGAAAGTGAAGCCGTATTACTATTCTTCGTTAGAATCCCGCTCAGTGCGGTCGTGTTTTAATTTCAGTCCAAGGGGACTCATAGTTTCTTGATAATGTTCAAGTTCAATTATGACTAAACTGTAATACATTCTTAAATTTAATGTAACTATTGTATTTCAATTAAAATGTCAAGGGTGACAAGAAATTAAATATAACGATTCAAGAAGAACACAGCGTTCCTTCATTTCATCATCTACCATCTCATCAAAAATACAGTCCACACTAACTCTAAAGTCTACCAACAATATTATAAAATTTTTCTGGTAAGATTACCGGATTCGTATACGTTTTATGATATCAAAAAAGACTAGAGCGATAATTTACAAGAGAAGGCCTCCAAGGGAAGTAATAACGTTGAGTAACAGTAAGAACTAGAGGTAATTGTATATGTTGAGATAAGAAAAGGCGCTGAGCTCTGATGCCTAGCGGAACAGTGTATCTCGGCTGAGATTATATCGATTAAGAGTGGGGGTTAGATGGAATGGAATGGAATGCAAAGTTGGCAGGAGTCTATTACTCCCTACTTTATCGCAGAACCTGGACAGAGTCCCTTGCTGCTGGATCATTCTAATCGGGCTTGTTTTTTAAAAGGGTTATTTTTTAATCTCGGATCTAATTTTTTAAGTTTTGTCTATTATTATTTAGTGAATTTAAGACGGATTTAATTGCATTCCAATCCGTTGTTAAACCAGCGTTATCGAACCCATTTCATGGGCCGACCGCGGAAGGCTAGGCTTATAAAGCCTGTCCTCCCGACGTAATTCCCCTTCAGACCGTCCACTGAAGTCCTTTCGGTGCTAACTCTTTAATAGGCTAGCAGGAATATGCCACAACGGGGCACTAGCTATAAGGAGGGAGCAATGCGTCCCCTTTTCCGGAGGAGTCGCAATTGCTGGGTTATTTTGTCTTACTGTAAGTTTTGAAATAGGAGAGGTTGTGTAGAAGCTCTTCATCCGCTTCTGGTATGGCTGCCCTTCAGGACGCATCTCTGCTGGGCTCTGTTCCGGACTCCAGTCCGTGATGTTGAGGCGAGTGGTTGGTCTTCCTTCTCCCTCTTCTTCTTCCGAAGACCTCTTCGTTCTTCTTTGGCCTGCACTTTCCAAGAATTGGTAGTAACCGAAGTTACATACCATTAACCTTGTAAATCCCGAAGCCCCGAAAGGCTGAACGGGGGAAAGTGCAGGTTTCTTCGTTCTTCTGTGCTGTCAGTGGCTGCTGGGCAGGTGTCTGCTGGGCAGGTGGCTGCTGGGCTGATGGCTGCTGGGCTCGTTCCCTCTTTCTTCTTTCTTGAAAGGAAAGGAAGGTAATAGGGAACTTACAAATGGTGATACCTATTCGCGATCGCGGTTTTGGGGCGGCGATTTTCTGGAAAGAAGTAAACAGTAATTATTCACTCCACGTAATTATTAACCTTCAGACACAGGTGTGTCTGAGAAGGGGCTGGGGGGACCGCGTGGCCGCAGTGAAGAAACCATTTGTCTCTGTAGTGGCTGTTGGTATCTGCAACAAAAGAAGCAGAACACACACACGAGAAAAAAAAAAAAAAAAAAATTTAATTTTTACTTTCCTTTCGACTGGCAGGATGAGACGGCACGACGAGTCGCTCCACATCCACGTTTCTCCCGTTTCTGAAACAAGAGAAACAGAACAAAACACACGCGGAAAAAAAAAAAATTTAAATTTAGACCGCGTTTTTGTTTTATGCGCGACTTACCGTGTTTGACGTCTTCAAACTATATAACTCGCGAAAAATATTCACTCGCGACCCCGGAAACGCGTCTGACGCACTATTCCGTTTATGGCTCATGCAATATGGAGGCCCCTAAGCCTGGTTTGTCGATTTTCGGCTACCGCACCGCACCATCACGGTGGTTCGTCCAGTACGGCGTGAGGCCGCTTCCTTACAACTGTCGGAGTTGGGTCCTCTCTGCAGATGTCCCCAAGATGACTGTGTTCGGACACAGCCGCTCTCCCGAACAGTCTGCGCGCCTGCGCCACCCCCACCTCGGACACGGATTGAAATCTCGCATCAGATCGGAGAGTGGCGGGGGTTAGAGAACACTGTGTCAAAGTTCGGATGATTTGGTTGCCCTTTAATGTGAGCTACATAGGAGCAGATCAACTGGTTTCTTTTGTACCAAGAAGATGGTCACCACT